>NW_028091030.1:0-1200000 GCF_014824575.4 Sturnira hondurensis | reverse complement strand
CCTCAGGGGAGAAGGGGCACCGGCCAGACCCTGCCTGTGATGGGGGACACCGCTGGGGGACCCTCTGCCCCAACCCACCCTCCTCTACCCGCTTCACGGCTGGATTCTCACCCAGGGGCTTCCTCCGCCCCGCCCAGGCTCAGAACCCTCCCTCTCCACACCTCCATCAAGACTCACTCTGTGCGTGGCTTTGAGGGAGGTGCCCTGGAGAGTGGAGGACACCCAGCATGAACTGGGAACCCGAGGGGCCCAGGTATGAACTTGAGTCTCTTGGCAGTGTGATCTTGGACAAGTAACCTGACCTCTCTGAGTTTGCAGAATAAGGGTAGCTGTGCGCCATGCACATAGTAGGTGTCACCCCCTTCATTTGTTTTCTCTTGAGAGGAAATGTCTATGATCCCAGCCAGCAGCTGCCAATGTCCCGTAGGCTCCTTCTCCCCATGGCTCGCATCTTCCCCAGTGGTAACAAGACCCTAGGGAAGTGGCTTGTGTAGCAACAGTAGCTACCAGGCCCTGTGCTGGGTGTTTCCACCACTGCTGAAGAAACTGAAGCACAGAGAGGTAAAGTCACTTTCTCAAAGTCACACAGCAACTAAGAGACTCAAGTCCAGGTCTGTGCAAGTCCAAAGCCTTGTCTGTCCAGTCCACCCTGCTGTCCGTCTCTTCTAATAAATCATAGACAAATTTCAGACTCAAAAAGATCAACAAGATGGGGTAGGGGTCAAGGTGGGGGGGGCACTGGGCCCCTGGGGTCAAGGGGGCAGGCTGATGGGGCCTGGAGAAGGGAAGGGGCACTCTGCAGAGAGGGGGCACCAAAGGCCAAGTGTGTCTCCTCCCAGTTCACAGAACCGGCCCACACCTTGGGCCTCTGTGGGCGCAGGGTTTTGCTCCCAAGAGGGCAGGGATTTCTCCTTCGCCTCCAGGGAGCTGGGCTCCTGAGTTTTCAGAAGAATCTTCGGGCTTCAGAAAGTTTGGCCCTGCCCCTCCAAGTGAGCCACGAAAGGAGGGCTTTCATTCTGGGAAAGGAACCGGCCCCCACCCGCCTGTGTCCTTGTGTTGAATTCGGCAGAGCCTTTTATTTCTAATTCAGGAAGTGTCCTGACAATAAAGACATCATCGATATATTAACTCACTTCTTCAAACTTTCCAGCACATTCTGGAGAGAGGTTTTCCAAATGAAAAACAACACTGCAATAAAGTGAACAGTGTGGTCCTGGCTGTCACCGCTTTTATGGCTGGGCTTTGGGCAGGGAGGGGCGCTGGGGGAGAGGAGGCAGTGAAAAGCGAGCCGACCGAACGGGAAGGGCGAACCTCCACCGCCGGGTGTTCCTTCCAGGACGGGCCTCCGTGACGAGGCGTTGCTTCATCTCCATCTGCTGTTGCACAGAAATCACAAGAAGCAATAGCTGTTTGTCAGAGCCTCAGCCATACTTCTAACGCTATTGACAACCGGCAAGGGAGACGTGCTGGCTGGTTCTCTGGCTTCCCAAGGTCCCCCGTGTCTGCGAAGCCCTCTGTGGTGGGCAGGCGGGGCTGCGTGAGGAGTTATCTGCAGGGTCTCCTCCGATGGAAGCCTCACAGCACGCTGCGGGGGCCCAGTCTCCCTATGGTGGGGGCAGCTGAGGCTGGCAGAGGCCACCGGCTTGCCGGATGCCACACAGCTGGACGGCAACAGAGTCAGGATGGTGTCCCAGTGCTCTGGCCTGAAGCCCCTTGTTGAGACAAAGTGGGAGGAAGCCGACAGCAGAAAGGGGGCCTGAGGCTCTGGTTCTGGTCGGGTGGTTGGGGGACCCTTCAGCCCTATACCCCCTTCACCTTTGGTGTCAAGGTTAGGCCAACCTCTCCTTAGTGGGAATTCGCTTTTCATTCACTCAACAGATACTTTGGAGAATCTTCTAGAAGCTGAGGCTTGTGCGAGTGCAGGGGTAAAGTATTAAAAACAGTAAGAGCCCTGAGCTTCTTTGATTTTCAGGGGTCAGGCCCCTCTCCCCTGCCACTCCCAGGCCCCTCCCCCACCCCTCCTCACTGGAGCAGGGGCAGCTGTGGCCCTGATCTGACTCAGATTTCTTCTCCACCCCCCAGGAGCAGTCCCCAGAGCTGCATGGGACCGAGGTCCACCCCAGAGCGTCTGCTGGTGTCTCTCACTCCTGCCCCATAGCCACCCCCACCCCCACCCGCATCTCTGCCCCACAAACTTATGCCGTATGGTTTCAGCTCTGCCTGGGACAGGCCAGGGGCAACGGAACACCCCCACCCCCGCCCCAAGCCTGGAGCAGAGGGCATGAGGGGATGGGAGGAAAGCGGGGGCAGGCAGAGGTGTGTTTTGAAATCTGCTTCCTTTTGGCCACGCTTGAACTTCCAAGCACTGGATTTGACTGACAGGCGGGGAAAGGGAGCCCGGGGCTGGGGTGGAGGGCCTCCACAGGGGCTCCGGCTCCAGGGCCAGCATCCTCTGCCCTTCCTCCCTGCCCAGGGGCTCTGGGGGCCTGGGTCCCGGGAGGCCAGGGTCTGGGGGTGGGTCTTGGAGTCTCCACAAGAAAATTCCAGAACCCCAGCAGGACTGAGCCTTCTAGAGTGAGTCTGACAACAGCAGCACTGCCCACAAGGATGGACAGCATTTACTGAGTGCCTGCTGTTTATTCTTTAAACAAAGGCTTATATTCAACAAGTTCACCTTTGTAAAAATCTTAGAACACTGCCCAGTGCCTGGTGCATACCAGCCATTCGTGCATTTGTGAATGAATGATAAGCTGAAGGGTGGGCCTGCCGTTTGCCTGCTCACTCAGACCTCTGCGCTGCTCTTCCTTCATTCCACTCTGTGTCTCAGGGCTGACACCTGCCCAACTACATTTCCCAGGCTCCCTTGCCAACCAGTTTCCTGCCAGCTTTGGCCAATGGGAGGAACAGGTTGAAGATCAGAGGGCAGGAACCAGGATACTTTACCCACCCCCTCTTTTGGTGGCATCTGGGGCAATGACAGGGCCACCTCCTGGGTTCCAGGCCCTCTGTCCAAATCCCCCGCCTGACTCTGGTTCCAGTGTCCCCCACTGATCTTGGCTCCCAGGCACTGGTGTTATCGCTTCCTCCTTGGTCCCTCCAGTCCCAGTGATGTTGAAGCTCCCCACTGCTGCGTGTCCCAAAGTCACCTCGTCACACCATGTGGGCTGTTCAGCAATTCCCACCCACTCCCAGAATGAGTTCCCTGTATTCAGTTCTCTCTGTTGAAACACCTGCGTGAGTTCTGGTTTCCCGACTGGATTCATAGAAGCCCTAGGATGTGCCAGGTCCAGGTCCCTGCCTTCCAGAGCCTCATAATCTGGTGGGGAAGAAGGGCGTTCTGACAACCACCACATGCGTGCATGTGTGTTGTACTCACAGACAGCTCAGTGCTGTGAGGCACGGAGTCCGTGAGGAAAAGCCCTACTGAGGGGTCTGGCTCTCACCCAGGGTCAGGCAGGCGCCCCTGGAAAGACGTATTTCCCAGGCACTTCGTGACTGGCTCCCCATAATTGCCACTGTTTCTCAACCGCGTGGCAATTCTGCAAGGTAAGGTTAGTATCCCCACTTCATGGACGGGGAGATGAAAGCCCAGCAAGAGGTCACCTTCGACCACAAGCCAGGGCCTGGGCTGTGACCGGGACCTGGCTCAGCCTGCTCTGTGCATGGCCCCACGCTACCCACTGCCTGGAGCTGACATTTCCCAGAGGAGGGAACGGACCCAGAGAAGGATAGTGACTTCCCCAGAGTCGCCATAGGAGGAGAAGCCGGGTCGCCTTGTCCTGGTGTGGGTCCCAGGACCGCCTCTGCTCTGTGCATGTTCCATCACTGCTCAGCTGCAGACTCAGCGCTTCCTCTCCTCCCCGCCTCCCCCTCAACCCCAGGGCTGAGACAGCATCCGAAACCACAGTCTGGGCCCCCTGCCAGAGCCTGCCCCCTCCGAGGCCCCCTTCCCACTGTCCTGAGTTTTTGAAACTCTCTGTCTCAGGGGAAGGCTGTGTAGTCCTCCTGAGACTCTGTGTGTGTGTGTGTGTGTGTGTGTGTGTGTGTGCGTGCATGCATGTGTGCGTCCTTACCTGGGGCAGGACTCTCCCCACCCCACCCCCTCCCCCCACCCGCAGTAGGAATCTTTTCTAAGATGAGAGAAACCCCAAACTCACACTGGGAGTCAACCCCCTTACAATTAATTACTGAAAGTAGGGGTGTGACCTCCTGCTGCAGAGGGCATGATTCATGGAGTTTGGACAGTGGGTGATGGGGGTCCTAGGGGCATTTCAGGGCAGAGCAGCCCCTGTAGCAGGTGCTGGGGACAAGAAAAGGGGTC
The DNA here is from genome assembly GCF_014824575.4 of Sturnira hondurensis. Taxonomy (NCBI): domain Eukaryota; kingdom Metazoa; phylum Chordata; class Mammalia; order Chiroptera; family Phyllostomidae; genus Sturnira; species Sturnira hondurensis. The sequence goes on along the minus strand of NW_028091030.1, from coordinate 1,195,679 downwards.
GTTGCTTCCTGCCTAGGAGCCGGTGGGGACAAAGAGCAGGCCCAGAGAGAGCCAGAGAGGCAAGACTCCAGGACATCTGGGCCGGGGGAAGGTGCAAAATATTTGTGCAGGAGGTGGAGGCCCAGCTGTGCATGGCCCTGAGATCTCTAATGGAAAGGAAAGGCCTCAGTGGACAGAGAGCTTCACCCGGCATCGGCTAGGGGAGGGACCCTCGGCCTCTGAGAGAAGTGAGTTGACGCCTCCTTGGGCAGATGAGGACCCTGAGGCTGAGAGGCGGATGCTTCGTCTGAGGCAGGGACCAAGAATGAACTAGCCCTTCCCTTCAACTTCCTACCCCATCGCTCCTAGATCAAAGCCAACTAGGAACCATTTCTTTAAAGTCCTAAATGCTCCAGCCTGATTTCCGTGGGAGCCAAGAGGCAGTCCTCGGCTGCAATAGTCAGCATTTATCAAGCTCTCGTCATCCAGAAAAATGCACGGCTGTTGTTCCCTGTGTCCTCACAATAACCCCGAGAGGTAGATGTCATACTCATTTCCGTTTTACTGATGGAGAAACTGGGGGCGATTGAGGTTAAGTACACGCCTGGGTCACTCAGATAGGAGGTGGCAGGTCCAGGATGTCACCCAGGCATCGAGAGCCCCCTGCGGTGCCAGCAAAGGCTCCCTGGGAAACGGTCCCCGTCGTGTGCCCTTGAGGCCGCCACACGGGCCTCATCGGTTCTCGTTGGCACCCTGGGTTCTGCCTTCATTCATTCACTTCTCCTTCAGCAGGTGTTTGCCGAGCACCGACTACACGCCAGGTGCTGGAGATGGAGCACCGGGGAGTCAGCATCTCCGCTCTCACGGTGCTTACGTCCTAGTGGGAGAGACAGACAATAAAGAAACACATAACGCAATGCCAAACACTCATCCTCCTACGAACTATCCAAAAAGGGGATGGAGGTGAAAAGGGTGCAACTCAGACTTGGGGGCCAAGGACAGGCTCCCTGGGAAGGTGACACGATGTATCCCAGTGTGAACTAACCATTCCCTCGTGATCTGTTTAATGTCTGTCTGTCCCACTGGACTGTTGCTCCATGAAAACAAAGCGTGTGCCTGCCTCGTTCCTGGTGGTATCTCGATGCTTAGGGCAGTGCCCTGCATGCAGTGTTGCTTGGCAAACATCCGTACTGTTTGCACTCAGCAAACAGTGAATGGACGAGTGAATGAATGAATGGATGAATGAGTGATGGAGAAATGAGTGTGTGACAGAGGCAGGAAATCTTTGCAGACTCAAGTTCTACCCTCACTCCAGGCCCCAAGATGTTGCAGGAACAACAATCTCCTTCCCTTTCCTCCCAAACAGTGAGTGAAGGGGGAGCTTGACGGATCCTTTGGGACAGATGTTAAGAGCCCCAACTCATGAAATGTCTGGACTCCAAATAGACAGTTAAGAGAGACGGCAAGCAACAAGGCTGCAGGGACTGGGGGCCATGGGGGAGAGCCGGAGGCGGGATGAGGTTGCTAGGCTCCCCCGGGTGCTGTGTGTGGCGCGGAGCCCCCACCAGAGAGAGCAGGGTGGTGGGAGAGGGCTGCTTCCTAACGGCTGTGCCAGCTATGGGGCTGCAGGCCTGGACAGGAAGGGGACTGTGGCAGGCACTCCAACCCCAGCGCGGAGGGCTGTCAGTGGGCAGGAGGTCAGGGCCACTTGGGGTCATCCTGGGCTCAAGAGAGATGGGGCGGGCTGGCTGCCAGGAGCTCTATACTACCAAAGGGCAAGCTCCCTCCCAGGGTTGGGGTGTCAGTGAGGGCCTGGGCTTTGGGGGAGCTCCTCTAGTGCCCCCGTGGAAAGGCCAAGAGTCCACGTGCGGAGTCTCGGCCTCCCCCAAGCTGGCCCTCTGGAGCTGCGGCTAGCCTGAGGGGGAGGGGGTGTGGGAACAGCTGAGGGGGCATGGGAAGAGGGTGGGACATCTGACAGCCTTGGCTCAGCTGCCCAAGGGCTGTGGTCCTAACACGTCTCTGGACCTCCCTTTTCTGAACGTGTAAAATGACATGGTCCCAATAATACTGACGTCACAGGATTGCTATGGGGGTCAAATGGGTGGACATATGTGAAGCCACAATACTGTTCGAACACAAGGGGTGGGCTTTAGGTGGTGGACTCAGAGGAAAAACAGAATGCTCCTTCCATGTTTGCTGATTTTCCCCCACAGATGGGTGCTTAGCTGAATAGCCAGACACTTGTGTTTTGGAATCAGACAGACTCAGTTTGAATCCTGGCTAATGATTCTCCCAGCCTCAGTTTCCATGCCTGTAAAATAGATGAAAACAGTCAACAATAGTCAAATATCACAACACTTTGCTTGGCTGCCATGGAGAAAATTCTGGGGTGTCAAGATGAAGAAAAATGGGCTCCCTGCCCTCAAGCTTGTGGTTATTTGAAGATACAAACCAAATGATTGTGGGAAGAAGTTGGTGAGGATGAGGAGGGGCACGAGACCCTGAGCAGACAGCCCGACACTGCCTGGATGGAGTGGGGTGACAAAGGCTGCCCCCTACAGAAGGTGGTGCAGATGCCAAGGCTGTCAGGGTGGGTGGCAATTTTATGGGATCCCTCTCACCCCCACCCTGTACTCTCTAGGCAGATGAACCTGCATGGCAAAGGCAAGAGACTGGCGAAGCCTGAGACCCACGCTGACTGAGGACCCACAGGACAGGGAGGCACCTGGAGGCTCTCTACCCAGAAGTCCTCAGGGCCCAGACAACATAAGGAGGGAAGCCAGGCCTCATGCCCCTCCGTGCATGACCCCGAGTCACCACAGCCCCGTGGGGCCTGGCCTGGCTTCCCCTCCACTGCGCAGAGCGGAAATCCAGCAGGGGCGGCCGGGCCGACATCAAACTCTCCCACCGCAGGCCTGGCCTCGGCCCCTCTCCAGGCCTTAACGAAGCCATAAATCCTTGGACAGGGTGGTGGGAGGGGCAGGCCCCCGCATATGTCCTGGCGGCCGGACAGAGGCCGGCATCTCTGGCTGGCGGTGACTGAGCGCCCCGGCACCCCATCATTCATCCCCCACGCCCAGCTGCCCCCGCCTCGGCAGCAGCCCATCCATCTCGGCCAGAGGCTTTCAAGTCCGGCCCCAGGCCCCTCTGCTCAGTGTTAAGATGAGCCCAGGCTCACGCGGACTGTTCTTATTTATCTTCAGGTCTGTCCCCCTGTGGCCATCACTCTGCGGGGCGGCTGCGGTTCTCAGGACAGGCCCCCAGGACGCGATTCTCCTCGGGCTTCCTTTCCCGTCCCCACCTGGCAGCGCACGGCGAGAGCCTGCAGAGGAGGGCGATGCGTCTTCGTCACCGGCCGTGCTCGCTGGGCGTTTGCACCGCTGCTGTCTCTCGGCAGCCTTATAACAGCCCTTTGAAGCATTGGTGTCTGTCGTTTACACTGGGGGAAACTGAGGCACAGAGAGGGGGCTTCCCTTGCTTCCTGGCTCTGCTGTGGGCACCAGCGGCTGACCTTTGGCCAATCACATTCAGCCTTGTGGAACTGGTGTTGCTGCCCTGCGGGACTGGGCAGACCAGCTCACATCCATGTCTTCTGCTAGACTGGGGAGTCCTTCATGTGGGGTGCAGGCTGCCTCAGGACCCCCAGCCCAATCTCAGGATTCCAGCCTCAGGCGTGGAGAGGGGGCTTAATGCTGAGCTCAGAGAGAGGGGTCATTCTGGAATGCCACAGGGCTTGAGCCCAGTCTCTCCACATCCCAGCTCGTGACCTCAGGGAGCTATCATGTGCCCAAGTCTCAATTCTGCCCATACACAGTGAGGATGAGCCAGAGAAACGCCTGAAACACCCTGGAGCCGTGTGGGGCACAGAAGGCCGGTGGCCGAGTTTTTCCTCACAACCACCCTCCCAGGGACTCTCTCTCTCCCAGGTGGGTGTCATCCATAGTCCGGACAGTTCCAAGGCCCTGACAGCCCCTCTTGGGGACCCCAGCTGCCCAGGGAGCTCTGTATCTTGAAGGCGATTGGACTTTCAGCAGCCCAGTGTGGGCACACCTGTCATCTCAGAGGATGGCTTAGGCATCCTTGAGGCAGGAGAAGAGGGACACACATTATCACTTGAAAACAAAGTTTGTTCAAGAGATAAGATCTTTTCAGGCACAGGCTAGTAAAAGCTGCCTTCCTTGGGGAAAGGCGAGGAAGCGCTAACCTGGTACAGCCCGTGCCTGGCCCAGCTCTGGCTCCGAGGCTGCTTCCGTCACCCTTCTGTCGGCTCTCACAGTGTGGTCCCACCTACAGGTGCGGAAGTGGGGAGTTGTGGAGGTGACATGACTTGTCCAGGGTCACCCCGCTGTGGAGGCAGAGGGGTCGGGCAGCCCTGGATCTCAGTCTGGCTCTGCCACCTGCTGCCAGGAGATTTTGAGCAAACCACACCTCCTCATATGGGAAGACGGCGAGAAACCACTTTGGTTAATTAAAAAGCAAGTCCCCAGGTGATCTGGCTCGTGGGCACATTCTCAGAGCTGGGGTCCCGCACCTGAGGAGCTAGCGGCCCAGCTCCCACACCCTCCACCAGCGGCCTCGATGCCTGCTCCTGGAGCGGAGAGCCACCGCCTGGCTGCCGGGGTGGAGACAGTGGCTCTTATCTTCTGCTGCTGCCCAGATGTGGAGTTTTATCTGCCACAGAAGATGGACTAAATACGCTTGTGTCACCCTGACTGATATGGCTCAGTGAGTTGAGCACTGTCCTGCAAACTGAAAGGTCACCGGTTCTAGTCTCGGTCAGGGCACATGCCAGGCTTGTGGGCCAGGTCCCCGGCTGGGGCGTGTGCCAGAGGCAGCTATCAGTATTTCTCTCACCCATCTATGTTCCTCTCCTTCTCTTTCTCCTTCCCGTCCCCTCTCTAAAAATAAATAAATAAATAGTCTTTTAAAACATAATACATAAATAAACATACTTGTGTTTTTGAGTCTCTGGTTATAGTCCCCTTTGACCCTGGGGCGAGGAGGAGCGAGGCAAGGCCAGCTCAGCCTCGGGTGGCACAGACACCCAGGCCTCCGGTCCCACACCTGTGACATGGGTGGGAAGGAAGGTGGTCAGATGACCTCTGAGGACCCGCCCAGCTGAGGGCCGGGCGCGGACCTTCCCGAGGCGGGGGCAGGAAGCGGGCGTCTCTGCGCCATGCGCCACCCTGAGACTTGCAGCCTTCGCGAACTCAGAGCCAGGAGCGATTGAGTGAGCCCCCGTTCTGCAAATGAGACAGAGTAGGACAGTGACTGCCACAAGGCCACACAGGACGTGCATGGTGAAGACGAGGGAGCAGCCCAGGGGTCCTGACCCCAGCCTGGGACTTTCCCGCCACACCACACTGTGTGCCGGCCAGAGCCTGGTTGCTGGATGGATGAATGTCCTCCCTCGGTCTCCTTTCCCTTTATGTAACTCCCCCCCTGCACCCAGTGGGGCCACCAAGCTGAGCTGCACACACACCTGTCCTCTGGTGGCTCTTAGACGAGTGAACAGATCCTCTTGGGGACACCCAAGCCCAGACTGGCCTCCAGGAGTCTGTCCCTCTCTCCCTGCCTGACCCGCCCAGGATGGGAAGGGGTTAAAAAGCAGGACAGAGCAGGCGCGCTTTCCTGCCCAGCCAGCCCGGCAGTTTCGGGGCGCTTGCTGGGTTTCTTTTTCTCCTCCTCCTCCTCACTCTCTCTTTTTTTAAGAAACATATGTCACTCGCCATAACTCATGTGCTTATTATAATCATGACCATATGCTTAATGGGATGTAATAAAACCACCGCTAACCTGGCCCAGCTCGCAAATCTCCCCCCCTCGCTCCCGCCCTGTGGCCAGTCCGCCTGCCCCTCAAGTCCTTCAGCGTTTCTCCGCGGCAAGACTGACCTGAGGAAGGGAGAAAAGGGGGAGTAAACCCAGTCACCCACTTGTTGCTCATTTGTTCACTCATCACTCATCCACTCACCGTTTACGGAGTGCTTACTATACACCACTCACTGAAGATGCAACAGCAAATGAGGACAGTCGGTCCTCATGTCGGCCTCAGTCCTCACAGCCTCTGTCCTTCTCCGTCCTCTGGTAGAAAAGACACATGTCTTGTAAACATGTAATTGAACGCTGAAGCAGTTATAGCTAATTCCAGAGGAAAGTGCATTACAGGACGACCTGTTGAGACCAGGTTGTTGCCGTCGAGAGCAGAACCATGCCTACTTACATTCGGCCCCTGGTAGGTCCTTCCTGAATATTTGTTCAGCGAGTGAATGAATGAATGAATGAGCTGCCGATCAGAGGAGGCTTTCTGGAGGAACAGAGGCTGAGTTCTAAAACAATGTCTCCAAGGTAGAGTGGGCAAGAGGGTCCAGTGTGCAACATAAAGAGAACAGCAAAACTTCCATTTACTTTTAGTTCTCACTCTTGAAACTAGAGTTTTCTTGGATGTTTCCTAGGCAGGCTGATGGTAGGCGTGTGCTGTGTGTAGGAAATTCATGAACACGCAGTGTGTGTGCTCAGTGTTTCCATTGCTGGGGGGGGCGGTGTGTGATCAGGGGCTGGAAGACCCTTTGTCTTCGCTCAGCTGCCATAACAAAACACCGTGGACTGTGTGATTTAAACAATAGACATGTATTTCTCATAGTTCCGGAGGCTCGGAAGTCCAGGACCAAGGTGCCGGCCACTTGGTTCCTGGTGAGAGGGCTCTGCCTGGGTTCACAGACAGGCACCACCTCCCTGTGTCCTCACAACCCTATTAGGTTAGGATCCCATCCTTACGACCTCGTGTGACCTTCATAATCCCCTAAAAGCCCTACCTTCAGATACAGTTACCTTGGGGGTTAGCGCTTGAATATAGGAATTTGAGGGGCACACCCCTGCTCTAAAGGATGGGGTTGCTAAGGTTCTGGGTGAAGGTGCCAGGGGGCCGGAGGGGAGCTTACACTCTAGAAGCAGTGGCTGATTCAAAAGTCCTGACACGGGGTGAGTTTGGGGATATTAGGAACAAAAGTTCCTCCCTTTTCATTTTCCCTTCTCAGAAAAGCATTTCCTCCCTCTAGTCCAACTTCTTCCACCAATGGCTGGTGAAACTGAATGCCGTTTCCGATGCTCAAAATGACTCGGGAGGTGGAGCCAGCGTGTGAGACGAGGCTTCAAGCCCCTGGGGTTTCTGGACAGTGGAGTGGCTCAGTGGAGGCGGTAATACTATAAAAAGGCAGCACAGGTATTACGTTACAGAGTGCACCCCAAACACCTAAGGCATAAGCTGGAGTCCTGAGTCTCCTAATGCCAAGAACCTGCCACCCACTCCTCCCTCCCCCAGCTCAGGCCCCCCCCTGGAGAGCCCCTGAGCCCACTCAGGCTGTCCTGTGGTCTGCCTCATTGGGAGAGAGCACATGGAATGATCCTTCTGAAAGGTAATGACGAGTGTGTCGCTTCCTGCCTTGAACCCTCCAAGCTTCTCCCATACCCGGAGCATATCCGAAGTCCCTCCCATTGCCCACAGGCCCTGCCTAGCTGGCCTCTGGCCACCTCTCCCAACTTCCCTCCCATCCCGTTGTTTGCCTGGCACATGGGCCGTCTTGCCCATGTCTGAACACACCTTACACACTCTGAAACAGGGCCCTTGCACACACTATCACCTGTCCCTGGAGCACTGTCCCTCCTTTTCTCACAAGGTCTCAGTCCCTCACTTCGCTCTGGTCTTTGCCCAAATAACGTGGCCTCAAAGAGGCCTCCTAGGGCCACCCCATCTGAGATAGCTCCCTGTTCACTCTCTATCCCTTATTCTGATTTCTTTTTAACGGCGCTTGTTATAATCTGACCTGCAATGTATGTGTTTGCTTGTAGCATTTCCTCTCTTGCACTAAATGTAACCTCTGTAAGGGCAGGAAATTTGTCTGTTTTCTACTGTACTCCAAAGGCTTATAAAAGTAGCTGGCGCCTAGCAGTTGCTCATTAAACATTTGGCTAATGAAGGAATTAATAAGTAAATGAATGAAAAGCATTTTTGCAGCTTATACAGAAAAGGGGGAGCCATATAGGGCGAGATGAGAGAGAAGGGAGGGACCGCACCCTGGGGGTCTGCAAGACCTGGGGGATTTGAATTTCATAATAATTACTGTTGAAGGTTTAACGTGATTTTTTTTGGTTGATGAATTTTGAAGATAATCCTTCTTACGTGTACTCGAGCAGAACAAAAGGGGAGAATTTTTGACAATGGAATTAGGGGAAATTAAGGGGGATCTGGTAGGATTGTAAGGAAAGCAGTAATTTCGGCCTCAGTTTCCCCATCCATCCTTCCCCTCTCTCCGACCCCCAGAGGATGTCTCTGAAATCTTTTTCTGGTTGAAAAACAAAGGGATTAACATGGGGGCGGCAGAATCACCCTCAGCCACATCTAGCCCTCTGCACAGTCTCTGTTCCCTGTGTGTCTTCCCCGTTCTCGAGTGTGCAAGAAGAGGGTCCAGTACTGATTTATGCTGCTGACAGAAAATCTAATGAATTAAAGACATAAAAGCATAACAAGGTCCCCCTGGGATAAATCCATCCTGGATGCAGGCCTTTGAGGGGGCGCGTGGCCGTGCTGACAGCCCAGTGTCCGTGATGGATGTGGCTCTGGACGCCCAGCTCGGGGGCACCGGGGACCTTGTTGGGGGTGGTAATGGGAGGAGCCCGTGTAGACTTAGGAGGCTCTAAAACATCCCAACCTTGTAGCAAAAGGAGCTTAAGGCAAATCCAAAACGGAGATTCCAAGCACGTGTGGGGTGTGCGCGGGGCCCATTCCATGTACAGGGAGGGATGCGTGGAGAACGCGAGGCAGATGGTGGAGCCGAGCGAGCACCCAGGGACCTGGGTGCCCGCCCCAGCCTGGCCACGAAATGCAGCCTCGCACAAGCCTAGCAGGACATGTCTGTCCACCAGTAAAACAAGGTTTCAAACAGCCAGGGGCTAAAAAATGTCGGTGCTTACAGGAGCCCAGGACTGATTTTGCATAAATGAGAGAAGTAGACTGGGGAGCAGCTATAAAAAAAAAAAAAGAAGAAGGAGAAGAAGAACCTTCACTGTTTGTACTCGACTCCAACCCACAGGATGATTGTCAGCCTTGGGCTCAGGAAGGGGGCGGAGCTGCTCTTCTGCTCGTTGAAGAGAAGTCAGACAGCAGGATTCATTTCCCGTGGAATCCTCTCCCCGCACCCCCCGCTTTAAAAATGCTGACAGCTAGTTCCAATGGAGTTTTAAATTATGCTGGCTGAATCCAGCCTCTTGGCCACCCGTCTGAGACCTCTGAATGAGATGGCCATCCAGGGCCTAATTTTAATTTACTTATTTCAAAACCATTTACTGGGGGCTCAGTGTGTACCAGGCACCGTGCTAGACACTGTGGATGTTGTCAGGACAGACCCTGGGCTCAACATTCCACAGCTGTTTGTGGGTAGGACGGTGGGAATGAATGCTGGACGGCAGGGGTTGCTGGTACAGTCTAGGGGTGGCCAGCTGAGGCCACAGGCTGATCCGAGGGGCCTGCTGGGGGGAGGATGCTATGTCCCACAGGTCACCCCAGTTTGAAGGTGAGAGTGGGTCAGTTTCCATGTTAGAAAGCACCTCCTGGTGGCTGTGAAGAGCAACCAAGGGGGCCGCATGGGTGGTCGTCTTAATAATCCCGGGAGAGAGGATGTGGCTTTGGACTCAGGCAGAGGCAGGGGGAAGGAGAAGATGGCACCTCCCCATATTTGCTGAGACATTTCCCCCCTGGTTGGTTAACAGCATGGAGTTCCTGGGGGCGAGCAACAGGAACCCAATGTGTCTAAATTGGGCCGACAAGGGTTGGGACCAAGTGGAGAAGATGTGCCAGAAGGAGCAGTGCCTCGATCACATGAAACAACTGGTCCATGGAGACGCCATCACCGTCCCGGAGCGGATTTTGCAGACTCGGAGACCGTGGCCGGCTTTGGACTCTGAGTGGCTGAGGAAGTGAGGATAACGGTCTCGCTTCACTGGGATCGCCTGAGGCTCAGAAGCAGTCACACCTGCAAGGCGCTCAGCACAGTGTCCCAGTGCCTGGCACACAACCGCTCAGCAAATGCCAGCTGTCACCGTTGGCTTCAGGTCCTCGTCATCATATGGGCCCTTTCTCGGTCTACTCTCCGCAAGCCAGGTAGAATTGTTCCTGAGGAAAACCCCCTATACTGTGCCCTTATGCCCCCAACAAGACTTTGCACCACACTCCCAAGTGTCATCTAGGCTCTGGTATGAAACAATTCTTGGATAACTGCATGGATGGACTGTGTGGTGGAAGAATGAGTGGGAGACATAGCAAGTCAGACAATTCCACCGTTTCTCTTCAGTTGAGCAAACACTCTCCCTCTCCATTCACTTAAACCAGACAAAGGGAGAACAGATATCCCCTCGGTCACACCAAGGATGCTCCAGAATCGACAAGACACCATCTGTGGCCAGCTCCAGGTCTCCCACTCGGAAAGAAGAATTCCAGATGTTTCTGAGGAGCTGGCTGCTCAGCTGAGTGGTGGTAGGTATGAAGAAGAGGTCGAGGTCCCTAAAGGTCAGCTGACGTGCGATTGTGAGCAAAGGAGAGTGCATGGGATGAAGCCCAGCTTCAGGACACATTCAGGAAGGCATTCAATGCTGACGGATTGCAACAAAGGCTCACCAACTCAACATCACATCATGGAATGTGTGAGAGGTAGTTGGACCCACCAAATATTCCAAGTGCTCCTTCCATCTCCCAGAGTCCCTTGCAGCTGGGGTGGGGCCAGAGGGTTCCTTCAGCCAGTGGACTGTGCATGGAAGCTTTGGGTGCTCCTTCTAGGCAGAGGCGGTTAGAGCTGGCGTCCCTTCCTTGTCCTTCTCTCCCCTGCCCGGGATCTTGCCGGCTACCTCTTACAGATGATGCAGCTAACACACAGCAGACTTCATGTGAGCGAGAAACACACTGTGACTGTGCAAAGCCACCAAGACATTAGGGTTTACCAGTTATCACAGCACAGCCAAGGCTAGCCTGACTAACAGATTCACACCTAAATGTATCTCATGCATTTTTCAGAGAGTCAAGAGCTCATAGTTTTGTCAACATGAGAACTAATCGCAAGGATTCTCATTCAGCCACCTCCTTTCCACAGACGGAGCGGCTGAGGCAAGCCCAGAGAGTGGAGGAGCAGGCCCAGTGTTGCGATTGGGTGGTGCAGGGGTGAGACCGCTGGGTCTCTTGATCTGAAGCCCATCTTGACCACTCTGATCAAATGTGAGTTTCAGCGAAAAATATTCTAAGAGGTCAAGACACTGGTTCCTTAAAAGAGGTCCAAAAAGACATCTCATTTGCAGGTCAGGCTTCTGGTCTTTCCGACGCTGCCTGCCTTGGGGAGCTCACTGTAGACCGTCTTGGCTTCCTACAAGCCCTGCTGAAGCTCCTGCTTTCCCTCCCAGGGCCTTGACTGCCCCTCCCTCTCTTGCCTTCTGAAATTCTGCCTGTTGGAGGTCTCAAGTGAGGCTCCGTCCTGTGGCTGATGCTCAAAAATGGGTTCTGCCACGTGTGTGCGTCTGAGAACCAAGCACTTCATGAAACTATTACAACCCCTTCAAGGAGACATGAAGTTTATCACTCAAGGAGTAGCCCATACAAATGCAGTCCCTCCATTAACCCATAGTTTCCCAACTCCTGAGACAAAACAGAAATCAGCATGCGCTAGGGGCTTACCACGTGGTTACTGATTAAGTAACAAAAGAAACTAAAGCACGTTTCATTTTACCAAGACCATTGTGGCCAGGAAAGGAAATCAACTTTCCCAAGGTCACTGCTCAGACCAAGGACAGCCGCCACAGTCAGGCCTCCCAGCCCCCAGCCTGGGGTGTGCCCCTCTCACCTCTCAGCAGGGACAGAGACCCTTGGGGCACCAGCAGCGCCCCCTCTGCCTCCTGGGGCAGGGGTCTCTGCACCCAGAACTTTCCAGCAGCCTGACCGCACTGGTCTGGCTCCTGTGACGCCAGGACAGCATCCCAAAGGCCTTCTGTCCTTGTCCGCCTTCCGGCCCAGCATCACCCTGAGCAGTCTGCGTGGGAAGAGGGAAAGGGAAAAGGGGCCCTGCTGGGGACAGGCCTCAGGCCACATCTGGAAGTAAGAGCTGAAAGCCCAGCTCAGTGCTGATAACACTTTATTGACAGGAGATGAAAGTGCCGGGGGCAGCCCCTCTCCGTGCCCCAGTGAACAAGGTTTTACGAGGTGCGACACACTTTGCTACCTTCAGCGGGCCCCTTCCCGCCCCCTTTCCTGCTCCTGGCCCCGATTCTGAGCCATTTCAGGCGGAGCACTCCCAGTCAAGGCCAGGGGCCAGGGCCATGGGTCCTGCCCAGAAAGTGACATCTTGCTCCTGCCCTGCCCCATGGGGACTGGAATTTGGGAGCTGCTCATTGGCTGATGAACAGATTCTCCCACCTTATAACACATCACAGGTACTGGACAGCAGGGCATGGACACATTTGGAAAACCCTTTTCTGCCCATCACAAGGGGTCAGAGAGAGACCCCTACGTGTGTGTGTGTGTGTGTGTGTGTGTGTGTGTGTTTGCGTGCAGAGAACTGGACATTCCAGCAGGACCCAACTCACAGTGTGTAGGAACAATAAAGCAGGTATAAGTCTGACAGGCTATAGATAAATGTAATCTCTTTATTTTTCTGCAGTGACCCTGGATTTCTACCCAGAGCCCTCATTCTGTCTCATGCAATAAAACATCGGCCCATCCGGGCAGACCCTGCCAGCAATAAGTTCCTGGGGCTTTTCCTGGGAAGGCAGGGGTGACTCAGCCTGGGCCACTGCCCCACCCTTCCATCTTCTGGATGTGGCTCTCAGCCGTCAGCCCCTCAGGCCCTCAGGCTGTTGCCCGAGGGCCTCTCCTTGCAGCTCTTCACAGCCTCGGGCTCACAACACCACCTGGGCCCACTTCCCAACTGGGCCCACTTGGGGCCACCACCTCTCTGTCATTTGGCCACCTTGAGCCCCACAGAGGCAGTGGGGAGGTGTCTCTAGACACCCACCTAGAGGCTCTCTGCCACATTCTGGAGCTGCAGGAGACCCCTCACAGCTAGTTCAGGGGACATTGGCACAGGTCCTCGTGAGACCATCGTCTCACCTTGGGACAGGAGACTGAGCTCCGGGCCTGCCTGGGCTTTCCCCTGGGCAGGTTCCTTCCGCTTCCTTCTGCTCGCCCATCCCCCAACATAAAAAGTGGACTGTTTGTCCCACCCATCTCCAGACGCTGCCCCAGTGCTGGCAGAGCCCATACCCTGAGACATAGCCCCTGCTGCCTCCCAAATCTGCCTTTTCTGAAACAAACCCTCTTCCCAAAGTGCTCAACTAATCAAGGAAATCAAATCGAATTATAAAACTTAAGAATTTGCGTTCTTTTGTAGTAGACTGTGCCACACCCCTGGGGACAACAGCTAAAGACTATTTACATTTAAAGCCAGTGGCACAGGCTTCGGAGGTGAGAGGCGGGAAGCGGCAAAGGGTTGGGGAAGTTACAGAACACCTATTGAGATGTTGCCTAGCAGCCTGCCATGACCCTGGCATGACAGAGAGTGTGGCCCCCTCAGTCCCACTGCCGGACCTCAGTTTCCCTTCCTGTAGAATGGGTACAGGGCTCTTTCTACTACCTCAGAAAGTCGTCTGAAGGTTAAACAGGAGCACGTGTGTGAGCATGGCAGCCCAGAGCCTGGCAGCCTCCACAGACTGGCCACTGGTCACCCCTGCTATGCCCAGGTGACAGGTCAGTGGTATTGGGGGACTTCCTGTTAACGATATGCCATTCACTTATAGCAGATTGAAACTTTGCTCCCAACATACTGATTTTGTGATCTTGCTTAGATTCCTTTCTTAAAACCCAGAGCTGTGTAAAGCTGAAAACATGGAGGCCCTGCCAGAACAGGCTACCCCAGCCACTTGTCCCTGTCCCCCAAAGCAGTGACCTCTGGCTTTGGGGAGAGTCCACAGGTGTGGCTTGTGCAGTTTTGGAATTTCTCTCCTGCTTAAGAGGGCGCAGGGTGCACGTAACGTGCCCATCTTCTGCACGTGTGTGCTTCAGGGGCTGTGTGCCTCGCATTAAATCTAGAAGGACTTCACCTTTTGGAAAGGCTCACGGGATTACACTGGATGGATGCATGTGACACCTCAGACCCCCACCCCCACCAACACCTGCCCATTTTACATATGTGGGTGGTTAAGTCCTGGTGTCTTAGAGGCACTGTGGCACCACAGCCAAAGGTGTGAGTTCCGGAGCCAGGCTCGGGTTTAAACCCCAGCTCTGACGTTTCTTATGCTGGGTGGTCTCAGGCAAGTGACTTTGTCAGCCTTGGTCTCAGTCTGACCCCTCACACACAAAGACACTAAAAACACCTATTGTGGAGGAAACACCTCCCTTATGCTGTTGCCAGGAGAAATAAATGAGGTGGTGCACAGGTCCATTTTACAGATGGGTAAACAGAGGCCCGCATCACGATACCAGAGACTCAGCTAAGGCTACGTACGACAAGTCCCTAGAGAAGAACTGGGCTAAGAGTCTGGGTCTTCACACGAAAACTTGAAAATCCCTAGAGATTTGGGATTTTCAAACCAAATCCTTGGAGAGTCAACTTCTGCCCTCAGAGCTGGGCACAAGCCTCTCAGCTTTCCATCAGTCTCCTTCCTTGCCCCTCCTCTTTCTCCATCGGTGTCTTCCTCCCCATCATAGTGATGTCATTGGTGTCCTTGTCTCCCTAGCTCTTTGGGCAACAGGACCATGCAAGGGGGCAGAGCATGCGCAAAGCCCTTCAGCTGGAAGGGCTTGGCATGTTTGAGATGGACAACCAAAGCTGGTGTGAGTGGTGTGTGGTGGGCTGGGGAGAGAGGGGAAGCAAGGAAGTCAGAGAACTCCACAGCGCCAGGTCTTCCAGGACTTTGTAGGCCATGGCAACCTATTATAGAATTCAAAGCAAAATTAAACAGCCCAGGCTGGACTTTTAAAATATCCACTCACTGTGGAGTGCCTTGTGCACGTGGGAAGGGGAGAGAGGCAAGTGAGAAAGCAGAGAGCCCAGTTCAGAGGTGTGTTCACTTGCTAGGGCCGCAGCAACAAAGAACCACACTGGGCGACTTAGACAACAGAAATGTATTGGGCCCTCTGTTCTGGAGGCTGGGAAACTGAGATCAGGGTATTGGCAGGGTTGGTTCCTTCCGAGGGCTATGGGGGAAAATCCCTTCCACCACCCTCCCCTAGCTTCTGGTGCTTCACTGGCAAGCTTCGGCATTCCTGGCTTATGGAAGCTTCCCCCTGACCTTCACATGGCCTTCTCCCCGAGTGCATGTCTGTGTGCAAATTTCCCCCTTCTGTAAGGACACCAGCCCTATTGGATTGGGGCCCATCCTACTCCAGCATGACCTCATCATAACTGATCACATCTGCAATGACCCCATTTCCGAATTCAGTCCCATTCTGGGCTTCAGCGTGTGAATTCAAAATGTTTGAAAATTCCGGCCCATAACAGGAGGCTGCTGCAGGTGTCCACAGGAGATGGCATGTGGCTGGGGATGGCAGTGGGGTTGACAGATGGCCAGGGGAGATGGCTGGGGATGGCAGTGGGGACAGAGAGGGCGGTTTGACAGGAGACACCCCTCAGAGACAGAGCCGACAGGTTTTGCCGATGGATTGGATGTGTGATGGGAAGTGGCAGTAGCAGGGAGAGGAGACCCAGTAAGACTTCAGATTCTGGCTTGAAGAGCCAAGGGGAGGTTGGGTAGGGGGCTGGGAAGTAGGTCTGGGGGCGAGAAGTCAAGAGCAAGGTTTTGCAGCCAGCTGTGGCAGACACATCTGGCGTTTGCCCTGGCTTACCTCGCAGGTCCACCTTGTCCTGGGCTGGAGGAAGCAGGCTCTAATGAGAGGCAGCTGTGGCCGGGCGGCCGGCTCCCATTTGTTCTGCTTTCAGCATCAAAGGCCCGAGAAGAGGTTGTCCAGCCCTGAAGGCCATGACCATCCATCTTGGAGGCTACGCTGCCAGGAAGCCAGGTCCCTGTGGCCAGCGTCTGTTCACTTGGCGTGCAGAATGGCCCCCTTCCCAGCACACTTTTGGTGCTGCAGCTTTGGAAACTTCCCCTCCAGCCAGGCCCTCATCCCTGCCCAGGGGGATCAACCACCTGAGAGGAAAAGGGGTGCTGCGGAAGCAAAGAGGAAGAGGCTCATGGGGAGGAGGCTGACTGTCCCCAAAGTGGGCCCTAAACACGTGAAATTCTACTTAATAACAAAGAAAGAAGCCATTTAGCAAGAGGGTTAGAAGCATAAGCTCTGTGATTACCCACCTGTGTTAGAGCCCAGATCTGCCTCTCCTAGCTTACCTGTAAAACGTAGGGAGAAATAATACTTGTATAGTAGGTAACCGTGAGGCCAAAATGAGGTGGGACATATGGGAAGTTCTTGTCCTGCAGTAAGTTCTTGCAAAGGGGACAGTAATAGTAATTTATTAAATAGTAATTAAGTTGTGTTAAATAGTAATAAATTACTATCACTGTTATTCTTGTTTGAGGGTAATCATGTCATACTGAAATTTTATATTTAAAATATTCACACTAACCAACAAAACCTCAAACTTTTACACTGACCTGCTTAAGTTACAATTTAAGCAGTTATGGTATGGTACGACCTCCAAATCAGCATTAAAATATTTATACCCAAACCACGTGTGGGTGCGGAAAGGTCACTGCCGTAGGCAGGCCTGGAAGCCCAGTCTCCTCTCTGTTGTTTACCAGCTGCAGGACTCTGGGCAAGAGCTGCCCCCCTCGGAGGCTCTGAGTTGGGGACGGGATGAAGGTACTCCTGAGTACTGAACATCCTGTACATGAAGAACCTGGCCCAAGATGGGTCTCGTGGTAAATACACGATAAATGATAGGTATTGTGGTAGATTAATGGCCTTAATGCTTCCTCCTCCCCACCACCAAATTCTTTACCCCTCCCTGCATGCTCACCCTCTACCCATTTAGTGTCCTTCCTCTCTGCAAGCACCTGCATGTTTCCTTCTCCTCCCTCTCACTCCTCTGCACCTGCCAGAGCACCCTGTCCATGACATCCTGCGGGCCGATGCGATCTGTGCTGCCCAGCCTGGTTAGCCCAGTCCTCTCGGACGGAGCCACCCTGGACCAGTGGAGAGCGGCCTGTTGCAGACGCATGCGCGGATCCAGCCAAGACCCCCAGCGGCTGGCTGTAACGCAGGGCGAGTCCAGCCCAGGACAGCCAAACCCAGCTGGGATCAGCAGAAGCCTACAGACCTTTGAGCCAAATACACATTTATTTAATAATAATAAATGCAGCCAAGTCTTTGTGGCTGTAACCCAGCATTATTGTGGCAATAGATAATGGTTACGGATATTAATGTGCCATACCATTGATGCTTGCTTATTAAATACAGAGTCTTATCTACGTGGATCTTAGGGCCTCTGGGACCCAAAGATATTGACATTTGTAATGAGAGTTTGCCCTTCTCCTAATCCCCATGAGATTATCTAAGAGTGAACCCATAAATCTCTAAATCTGCAATATAGTAAATAAGCCCCATTGTTTTGTTTCCTTTTGTTTGAGGTAAAAAGCCAAGAATCAAAGTGACAGAAACAGTCTGAGGTTGGCCAGACAGAAGGAGTGAGAGTGGAAAGCAGGCCAGGTCATTCTCTCTTTCTGTCTTCTGACCCAAATTCTGTAGACTTCCTGGCCTCAGAATCATAAATTAGAGCCCTCTCCTTAGGGCCTTCTTTGCTAATTATACAGATCTGATTATAAGCATCTTAAATATGATGGCTTTAGCCTGTAGTGGACAATTGTTCATTGTTGGAACTAAAAAAATCTCCCCCTGAGTCTGGCAATCCACTTAGCTCCTCCCGGTCTTACCGTGGAGGGAGGCTAGCACAGGGGTGAAAGCGTGGCTTGGTGCCCTGGACTTGAAGTCCAGCTCCCGCCCCTGCTGTCCAGCTCTGAGACTGTAAGCAGATCACAGACCATCTCTGTGAGGTTTGTACAGAGGCGCCTCTATAACCATGGACATAAACTTAGTACCTGACTCAGAGGAATAAGGGACATAAAGCAAGGAAGGTGTCCGCATGTAGCAAGTGCTTAATGATTTGGAGCTGTCATGATGGATAGGTCCATTTACCCCAGGCACAGCACTTAGCCCATACGTACCCAAACTGTCCCAACAGGGCCTGTCCTGGCACCAGAGGGCTGTCATAGATGCATTGCCCCTTCCTCCTATGTTTAGATTTGTTGATTCTCCTCTTTGAATTTCATGACAATTTTATTTCTTGGGTTGCATTTTCAGGATAATCAGATGGTTAAGTAACCATTGACAACTGGATCAACTAAGGTCAAGTCAGTTGATGTTACAGATCCTTAGTGGTTTAACACATAGAAGTTTATTTCTCGTTCTCGTAAAGTTTACACAGCAGCACGATACCAGAGAGATGCTTGCTCTGTGCGCTCAGGGCCCAGGTTGATGAGACTCCGCTGGCTTCACCCTCTGTGATCAAAGGTCACCCTAGGCATACACATTCAACCTGATGACAAGGGAAGGAGGGTGTGGAGGCCAGTCAGTGGGCCTAGCCTGAAAGGAACTCTTTAGTTACTTCTGCCCACATTCCATTGATGAGAACCAGTCACATGACCATACACAGATGCAAGGCAGTCTGGGAAATGTAGTCCCTGAATGGACTGCTGTTTGCCAGAAATGGCTATGTTCTGGAAGGGGAGCATGAGTCTTGTGGACAGATGGCTGTCACTGTCTCAGTGGCTAGCACTCCCTGAGCACCTACAGTGTGCTGCACCATGGGATGCCCTTTATGCCCATCATTTATGGATGCTCCTGGCAGCTCCATGAGGAAGGATCCTAATTATCACCTCATCTTCCAGCCTAGGAGTGAGGCCCTGAGAGATGTCCCCTTGCTGCGGTGCTGGCTCTCAGAAGCAGCAGTCTCTCCTGCGTTCTCACTGTGCTGGCAAGGTGGCTGGGGTCCACTGCGGAATTGGGCTTGAAGGCTGACCATTGGTGCTGTCTTACCAGCATGGCAACGTTATCCTGCCAGGTCTTTTCGCCTTACACACAAGCCATCACCCACCTGGGCAGGGACCCAGGGCCCATCTCCCTGCCCCGCATGGCTGCCATCGCCAACCCTCAGCTCTCACCAAGCTATTAGCCTTTCTATGGCTCTGAATTCACACAGCCTTGCCCTGCTTTCTGTCCTAGTCAAGATCAGGCAGAGTAGCCTGCCAAACCTCAAACAGTGTGTTAGGGAATTATGGGACCCCACAGTTCATGCTTGGCTCTCTGGGTCACTGTGGCTGCCAAGGTTACCCCTGTGGGAGAAAGAGGAATCCACCCTCCCAAAGCTGTTCACATCTTAATGCCCTGGGACCTGCAAATACGTTACCTTACTTGGCAAAGGTAAATTTGAAGATGTGGTTAACTTCAGGATTTTAAGATGGGAAGATGACCCTGGATTTTTTTTTTTTAGGATCCTTATGATCATAAGGGTCCTTATGAGAGGAAGGCAGGAGGATCAGAGTTAGAGAGCAGATGCGATGACAGCAGCAGAGACTGGAATGACGTGTTTTGAAGATGGTGGAAAGGGACTGAACCTCCTTTGCTCTGAAGTGTGTTCCTTGGTCCTGTGCATGTTCTGTGTGGGTGGATGAGCACAGGCTAGAACTTGAATACCAGGAGGCATCGTCTAGCCCTCTGGGCGGAAAAGACAAACCCACACCTTGAGTGTGCGTCAGTTTCAGTCGAGCTAAATCTGCTCCTTCCTGGGCAGAAGAAATCCAAGACAATCACTTGCCATTGAATGGCTGTTTGACCTCCTTGAGGGAAGGTACCGCATCAGGGGCTCATTGTGTTGGGCTGTATTCATAGCCATGCTGGGCCGCAGGCAGCCTGCAGGCTGCAGGTTGGACACCCCGATTGCCTCTTCCCAGGTGGATAGCGTCTGGCTATCTCATGATACCTCAGAGAGGTTCTCACACTCCACATCCTTAAGTCCATCCATATATTTCTCCCCAGTACCTCCTTGTTCCCAGTATTCCAAATTTTGTCCTCCCAGGCTCTCAAACAGCCAACCAAGCCATTCACCACTGCCCGGAAGTCCGTATATATATTCCATCCTTGGACCACATCTCTTTCTGCACTAAGTGGATGACGAGGCCACTGCCCAAAACTTCACCCAGGGAAAGAACCACTGTTTTTCAGCACTGACCTTGAATGAAGCCATAGGCAGTGAGAGTCACTTTTCAGCTTGCACCCCCACACCAAGCTAACCCATCTGTGGAGTCTTTCCCTCCTCTGTC
Source organism: Sturnira hondurensis (assembly GCF_014824575.4). NCBI lineage: Eukaryota > Metazoa > Chordata > Mammalia > Chiroptera > Phyllostomidae > Sturnira > Sturnira hondurensis. The sequence continues at coordinate 1,175,342 of NW_028091030.1, read as the reverse complement.
CACTGTTTATAAGGGGCCCTCCGTGTGGACAATGGGTGAGAGCTGAGTGAGGGGTGCGAATAGACCCATGGCGGGTGATGTGGGGACCTGGCTTTTTTGCTTGTGCAGCTTATTCATACCTTCTCTTCCTGTCGGGCCTACCCAGATTTATGGCTTTGCAATGCTGTCTGTACCCAGCTCACCATGGACAGCCCTGGTCACAGGAAGACTTGGTGTCCCATGGCCGAGTCCTCCACCTCTGTCAGGGCACAGTGTCATTCCAGGAGCTGTTTTTGAAAGGTGTATTATTTTCCACTGCAGATGACATGACCTGGCTCCAGAACTTCAGAGGTCTACCCTGAGGTTCTCCTACAGGGGCTTGCTATAAAGGCTACACAGCATTTTTTCCCACTGTGGAGAGGTCCAGAACCAGAGGGTCTATCGAGTTGTATGGCCCAAGCAGCCGGACTTGTGGGGTTACAGCCTGGATCTGCTGCAGACAGGTCCTGCCCTGGTCTCCACTCAAAGTTAGCAGCGTTGTATGCTATTTGCTATACGGGCTGGAACACAGGCCTCCAGAACCTGAACAGGCGAACAAGTCATTGTACATCTCGGTCTCACTGGTGACAAGCGTGAGATGCAATCATTTTTCCTTTACTTTCGAGGGAATTTCTTGGAATGCCCTAGACTAGGAACCAAAACTTCACTAATGTGGCTACTGAATCCTCTACAACCACCTCCCACCCCCTGGAGCACATGTCACATCGAGGCTTCCAATGTATTTGCTGCTTCTTATTCACCTGGTTTAATTAACATGATGTCACCAACGTGGCAGACAAATGCAATGTTCCGTGAAAGGTCTAGGTGGTCCACTACCTTCAGATTATATTACGACAGCAGGTGGAAGAACAAGCATAGCCCTGGGGCAAGATAGTAAATGTATACTGCTGTCCCTTCCAAGTGAATGCAAACTGTTTCTGATCCTGCTGTCTGAGAGATGGGCACACACACACACACACACACACACTCACCAGTGCTTGGTTGCCCAAGTAAACGGCTGTAGCGTAGGTCCCTCTGGTGGAAGGGCTGGTCATATAGAATTTCCATGAGGCCATATTAGTCTGTTCTAACAGAGAAACCACATCTGGCACCGTAGCTACCAGAGAGGGCACTATTTTCTTAAGTTTGCGGGAGCCCATTGTCCTCCTCCAGATTCTGTGTGGCTCTGACAGGAGCCGGACTAATGAATTAAATGGAAATGTGATGGAGACCACCGTCCACGCATCCTTTAGAACTTGAAGAGGGGCACTAATTGCTGCCATTCTCCATCCTTCATCCCAACTCTGGGACACAATATTGGTGGGGTTTTTTTAGCTACTATCTTTGTTAGGGTGAGGAAAGCATTTTCAAAAGTTCACACTTGGATTGCTAAGGAAACAATGTGTTTTGCCAGCTTCTAAGTAAAGACATTCATCCCAGTGATAAATTGGGGGTTTGGGACAAATGATCTGAGCAAGACTGGAATAGACCAAACGGACCTTCTGGGCTGGCCTGGCTCCCGTGTCCTCCCACCATAAAAGAAGGCCCACGGTGGCGCTTTGAGTATCTGTGTCAACTCACACCCTGTGCCTAACCGTCCCCAACATGTTTAGGAATAATGCCCTCCCCCAGTGTCCAGTTACCCAAGGAAACAGGGCTGGAAAAATCCCTACCAAACACACCTGCCGTGGCATTGCCAGCGCCTTTCCCCAGGAGACCCAGCCTCTTCTCCAGCCAGTGGGTCCTAGGTCTGAAAACTGACTTGGGGTCAGAAACTGGTCAAAGAATCATGGCTTTTTGTTAGGGTGGCTCCTCTCAGACTCCTGATCATTCTTCCCTGAATTTAAGAAATGCTCTTGCTGGTTGCCCCCCAGCCCCAAGGATGCCATTTTCTCTTAACCAACTCCGGTCGACTCTGCTTCTTCAGGGCAGAGTCTCTTTCCCCACTTCCCTAACCGGTACATCCCTTCCTGAGTCCTGTTGTGAATGGATCCCAGTTATTGGTCTGATGGTCAGGAGAGAAGGTAGGGGCACATCCTAAGGGAGGTATATACTGCCTTGTAAGAGAAGCCTCCGCGTTGCCTCCAAGCAAAGCCAGAAGATCCCAGGTCTTCCGGGGACAGGTTTTCAGGTGTACCAGTCCAGATATCCCGTGTCACATCCCAGGGTCCTACTCCCTTACAAAGCTCTGATCTTCCATAGAAACTCCTGTCTTGGAGCTCTTCTTCTCTTAAAGAAAAATTGTATTGTATTATCTTAAAGAAAAAAAGTATTTCTCAAAGAAAAAGTCCTGGACCTGATCTTCAGTTATTCTTGCCTTCTGACCCCAAGAGACCAGTCTCTTTTTAAACTGCCAATGAGAACCTCTGGCTTTCAAATTAGCCTTGAATTGCTGATGAAACACGCTTAGCCTTTCCTTGTCTACCTCCAAAGCCCCTGTCGCCCCTAGCACCAGTCATTCCATTCCGTTGTCACTAGGATGACTTCCCCCGGACTTGCCACTCTTGTCACGCATTGTCCAAACCACTGTCCCCTTGTACTCACAAGCTGCCCCAGTTCACCACTCGTCGAAGGCCCATGATATCATTGCTGTATTGCCCTAGCAATTATCAGCGCTCCCTGTACCGACAGGGATGGGGCGCTCACTGCCAGTCTGGCAGCAGATAATCCAGCTCCCAGAGCCCATGTTGAAGCCTGCCTTCCTGGATCCCTCATGACACCAAATATCACAGGTCAGGGTCTCTGGGACTCAGACTCTGAGAGCGACACTTGCTTGTGAGAAGTCCGTTGGAGACGCCCTTAGCACCCACATCTGCAAGGAAGCATGTTTGGACAGAGAAAGAAGTTGGGCTTCACTGCAGACACAACAAGAGCCTCGGCCAATCCCACAGGGAGCTCTGGAACCTGCGGTTACCCCAGCTGGGGCAACAGGGCGAGGCCTTTATAGCGCTCCGTTAACCATTCATTGGATTCAGGCCGCCCCTTGGGCCGGCTGTTTCCTTTCAGCCGAGAGCAGTCCCTGGGGTGCAATCCACGACATGGGTGTGATACTCAGTCCCCAGCTCTCAGCTGTCAGCCCTCCGAGTCGCTGGGCAGGGGCGGGACGCGGCGGATCCGGGTAATACACCACAGCGACTACCACACCAGTTTTGCTCACACGAAAAGATGTGTCAAAGCCCCTCCTCTCCCCAAAGTAGAAATGTATGCTACACATTTTGCACATTTAAAATGTTGATTGAGGGTGCCAAATTTCTCTTCAAAAAGCTTGAACCATTTATACTACTATCAGCAATGTTTGAAAATGCCCATTTCCCAACCTCTTAGCCAACTGGGAGTAGATGAGCTTTGAAAACCGTCATCAGTGTGACGGGGGAAAGTACATTTAATCATTTTAGTTTTCAATTCTATTATTAGCGAGGTTGCTCATCATTTTGAATGTTGTTCATGTTTCTTACTCTTTTCCCTCATCGATGTGCAGCAGCTATTTGTATCTTATGGAGAGCGAACTTATTTCCGTCATACGTTTCCCCGCGTGAACCCTGTCTTTCAACTTTCTTGGCAGCATATTTTACTATAAAATCTGTAAAACCTCAGACTGCCCATCTTTTCCATTTGGGTTTCTGGGTCTCATTTGCCACTTAGAGAGGCTCTATCCATACAAAATATTTTTCATGGTTTTTTTCTAATATTTTTATGGTTTGGGTTTTTGCATTTAAATTTTATTCCATCTGGAATTTATTCTGGTGAGAGAAGTAGGAATCCATCTTCTCCAACTGGCCAGCCGGTTGCCCACGTCACCTATTGAACAATGCACTCCTCTCCCTGACTGGAAGTCCCTCTTCGGTGAAGTCCCCATATCACACTGCACTTTCTACTCCGTTATAGCGCCCTGCCTCTTCCGACCCCAGAGCAAAGCATCGATATTTTTCTGTCTTTGAGTCTCAATATCTGTTAATACGACTTCTCCTTCTTTCCTCATATTTTGGCCCAGAGTTTTATTCTGTCCTATTCACCCAGATGAAATTTGGAACAATGCTGACAAGCTCCAAAAATAATCACACTGGCATTTTGGTTGGGATTGGGTTGAATTTTGCAAACATTTTAGGAGAATTGAATAACTTAGAGTCATTCTAGACAAGAACAAGATACATATCTATTTATTCAAGTCCTTCTCTTTATGCTTTTGGGGAATATGTACCCACACACACACATATATGTACATATTCCCCAAACATATATACATGTTTTTAGGTGAACCTGCACATTTCTTATCAAACTTATTCCCAATATTTTATTTTCTGTTATTGTTATTATTGTTGCCTTTGTGAGCAGATTCTTTATTCCCATTCTACTGGTTATTGTTGCTGTATAAGAAAGCTGATGAGTTTTGTACATTTATTTTGAAACGAGACACCACACCAAGCTGTCTGATTGTTAATAATTATTTTTCTATCAATTATCTTGCTCTTCCCAGATAAACAAAAGTAGCCTCTCCTAGCCCTGGACCTCCACTTCAGAGAGGTAATTCTCTGGGAACAGTGAGGCTGGGAGAGAGGCTGGAGGCAGTGTGGCGCCTCAGCCCCGGCTGGCCCATCGCGTCAAGTACGTTTTCTTTCTCACAGTCTACATCAGGACGGAAGACTCTCCGGTGAGTGGACAAGAACCCCCCAGTACTGACTTTTGCACTGGCCACGAGGTGAAAATGAATCTTCAGTTCCTTGAGATGTTGCTTGATCACACTGTACTCCGATGTCGTATTAGGGGAAGTCACTCTGTATAAAAGATAATAATAAAAGTGGACACTGACTAGTGCTAGCTGCATGTTAGACACTGTCCTGAGCACTTTTGTACTGTATATTCTCTCATTTGATCTTCAAGGCAACCCTTTGAGGAGGGTACCATTATCAGACCCGTTTTACAGATGAGGAAACTGAGGCTCGGAAGGGTTGAGTGCCTTGCCCCCGGTCATATAGCCGATAGCTGGTAGAATCCGAATTTCAATCTGGTGACTCCAGAGTCCGTTGCCCACAGCGACAACAGCAATATGGGTCAGCACAGTACAACTCCGTTCTCTCTTTACAGCTCCAGGGTAACCCCGAGTGCCAAGTTCAGGTTAACCGCAGTGTTTGCTCTATCTTTTCTGCGTTTCCTTCGACCTGGCCACCGCCTCAGGAGGTCATGCCCTCCCTGCTTTCTAGGCAGCCCCAGGCCAAGGACGAGGATGTGGGACCAGCTGAACAGCGCCACTGGGCAGGTTCCAAGTGCAGGAGGAGGGGAGGAATGGCGGGGTGGCAACCAGACACTGACGAGTTATGACCAGGCTCTGGAAGACCGCAGTTTTTAAAAAGCACATTTTCTCTGGGTGGTTCTCTCATTTCATCACTTTGCGGTCAATGATTGAAGTGTTCTCCCTCTTTTGAAAACTGTCTCTAGTTTTGATCCCGACTTCTTGCTCTCTGATCCATGGACCAGCCTGTTCCTGGGCAGGCTTTCCAGGTCTCTTAGGCAACAGGACAGAGCTATTTTCTCAAACACACACACACACACACACACACACACACACACACACAGCTCCTCTAAGCAGCTCTGGCCCAACTCACCCAAAACCACAGGTCAGCTGGCCACTCTCTATATGTCTATATGTCTATAGGCACAAAATGCCCTGGGAAGTCAGAGATGGCTTCAGAGAGGAGGTGACATTTGAGGCATTGCTAAATTAATCTTATATGACCAGTATTGATATTAATTCCTTCACCGAACAACTATTTACCAAGCTCTTACTATGTGCTGGGGATATAGTGATAAATCAGATAGAGGGGTCTTTGCCCTCAAAACACTTATATTTGAGACACGAACATGTAAACAAGTAAATGAATAAAGTAAGTTTATACAGTTGGAAGTGTTATACAAGATAAAGGGACAGAAAGTGAGGGGTGGGGAGCAGGGACTTAAGACGGGCAGTCAGGAGTCTTCCCTGAAGAGCTGAAATGCCATTATACCTGCAGGTTAAGAAACAGCCAGACTGTGAGGCTGTGAGGGTCACCCAGGCCACCGTGTGGAGAATGAACTGTGGGGGGCAGGGACAAGTGGGCGACCACTTAGGAAGCAGTGCAGTGAGCCAAGCGTGATGGTGGAGAATGGGAAGGACAGGAGGTGGGGAAATGCAGAGACATGACCCTTATGGGACAGATTTAGGAAGTCATACCTAAATGTGTCAGTCCTTGGAGGGCATAAAAATTGAGGTATCAAAGGTGACTCCTGGAATGTGGGCTCGAACAATATGAGATAAAAGGTGAGGCTGTCCGAGGTGAGGAATACAGAGGATGGAACAGGTCTTTGGTGGCAGGGAGTGGAATGCTCATGAGTGACAGTGACAGCAACAGTAACTGCAGGTAATGAAACACAGTGTGCTCAGCATTGGCTTATGTGCTTAGCTTCGTTAATGTATCGGTTAGACTGAGAAGTAGGTACTTTCTCATTTTCCAGATGAGAAAAGAGTTTTGGAGAAGGGAAGTGACACTCAGTTTATGAAGGACAGACCTGGGATTCGAACCCCGGTCTGCCCGCTCGTAACTGTTAGACCCAATAGTAACTTTATAATTAAACATTTATAAATAATAGGATTTTTAAAACTGTTATGAATATAGTGAATATTTTACTCTATTTCAGTAGCTTTTTGTCACTCGATAAGTTATTTAACATTTCTTTAAAATACCGAAAGAATGAACAAAAAGAGATAAAGTAAATAAAAACCTATATGGATGCCAAAATCCTCCAGGGATGGGTGGATGTTAGACACTCTGGTCTCTAAGCAAGTTGCCCAGTAAACACATGGACTCAGGTGAAGACATGGGTCGTCCCTGGATGGCTGGGACCCAGATCCTTAACACACCTTTCAGACCCTGCCTGGCCTGCCTCCCCCATCCCTCCTCTAGCCCATCCTGTGTGACCTTCCTCCTCATCTCTGTCCTCCCACTGACTGGGACTTTTTTCCTTTCCTCCCAAACTCCCTGCTCATCCAAACCCTCACTTTTGGAACCCTCACTTTTCTGGCCCCTTCCCTTGGTAAACTCCTACTCATATGACAAAACACAGTCAAGAATCACCTCCTCCAGGAAGTCTTCCCAGAATTCCCCTCAAGTTTTTTATTTTGGGTCTCATAGAATCAAGGTCTTCTTCTCCAAAGCTCTTTCTTAGCTTTTAATTCCCAGCCATCACTACAATTTCTCTCTAACTCCTCACTAGGAAGAGAGGGCCTGGGAGGGAGGAACCGAGGTACCCCAGGTCTTAGCTCTCAGAACTGGCACCACGCAGGAACTCAGTAATTGGTGAGTGAATGAATCATGTCTCTTGGCAACTTTGAAAAGCTCTGCCTCTTGCCTGTGGGTCCTCAGAGGAGACTCCTGGCTGAGCCTCATGGCCGTGCAATACCTGGCACATCCCTCTGGAAGGACCATCCTGGTCTCTGGACAGCCAGACCCTTGTTCCCAAGTCACTTGCTTTCCAGGCCGCAGTGCTCCAGAAAGGGCCCAAATGGCTGCCAGGTCTAGGGGAGGGAGAGCTGGGGAGGGCAGTTATGGGAAATAGGAGTCGAAGGCTTTCGTTGAGGTGGCGTGGGAGGAGTCCGAGGTCTCAGCTTGGAGGGCCGTCACTGAGTGCCCTGCCAGGTTAGTCCAGTTACCTGGAAACACTGCCTGCCTCAGGGCCCCAGAGCCCCGATGGCCCTGTGCAGCTGGGGGGCTGGGCATGCAGTCTCCATCAGGGGAAATGCTGACTTAGACAGAGGCTGCCACCTTTCCCAGCCTGTAGCCCCAGCTCGGGTCTCTTAGAGGAAGGCTTCATTTTGAGGCCCAAGTGAGGCAGAGCGGGGAGGGAAGCTCCACAGTCCAAATATTTGTAGACGGAGCTGTTTTCCCAAGCAAAGCAGAACCAGATGCCACCACCCTCTGGGGGCGGCCCAGCCTTGGCACTGGGCGGCAGCCTCAAGGCTGGGAGGCCAGATGCAGAGTGGTAAGGTGATGGCTGGCCAGGGATGGCACCGTGGGGTCCCAGAAGGCTTGTTAGATAAGATACTTTTATGCTGCCTGTCCAGACAGTGAGCCAGAGGAGGGCAGGGACCACGTCTCACTCAAGGCTGGGTTCCCAGTACGTGCTGAGGCCAGGTTCAGAGAGGAGTCTCAGTCAACATCCTCTAAGACGCTGACTGGCTGGCTCCTGGACCGGCTCCAGCTGTGGGTTCAGTCAGACCCGCATCACACTGGGCAGATGCACAGCCTTGGCCACGTCCCCTAACGGCTCTGTGTCTCAGCCGCCTCATCCGTGCCATGGGGACGACAGCATGCTCGTCTTGCAGCGTTTCTGGGGGTTCAAGAAGTTCGTGTGCCTAAATCTAATTCCATGCCTGGCCCAGCACTGGCTCCCCAAAACGCTCACTCTTAGTAACCCCTAATAATCTGGGGGCCCGGCCAGGAGCTGGGGCAAACCGGCAGAACAGGAGACACAGTCCCATGGAGGTGGCAGGCAGCACGTGGACTCCGTGCACATGACAGACTTGCAGGTTCAAATATAAGAGGCAGAGGCCCAGCAGCTGGTGGGTTACAAAAGAAGCACACATTTCAGAGGCTCAGGCTCAGAGCTTAGAGGGATGCCAAGAACTGGAGCTCAGTGTTTTTTAGATTCTTCTTTTCTATAATTTTTTTTTTAAGGAATAAAAGTCTGTGTGGGTTGGAGCGGACAGAGGGGCAATACAGAGAGGAGGGATGAGGCGGAGGCTAGCTGTGGGCTCCTGTCCGTGGTCTGGCCGCCCCGATCAAGTCTCAGCTCTGCACTGGTGCCGGCCACCACCCGCTCCCCCTGCGCTCTCCCTTTCTCCTTTGTTCAGTGGGGGCATTAGAGGTTGTGCCCTCGAAGGGCTGTTGTGGGGATTTAACGAGTTAATACCTGTCAGCGCCCAGAGCAGTGCTGTGCCTTGTCGGAAGGTCTCTTGCGTTGTCTCGGAGAGACAGGGTGCATAATGGAAAGTGTGTGGGTTTGGGCCCCACATCTGAGTTCAGATCCGGTTTCCTCTCCATCCGGCCACATAACCTTGGATGAGGCATCAAGCTTCCCTGGACTTCAGGCACCTGCTCAGTAAAGAGGGAGTGATGGGCTGAGGCGGGGAGGAGTAAATCACAGCACTGGGCAAGCGGCTGGCACAGGGGACCAGCGTGGTCCTGGGCTGCGAGGTCTTACCTGTCAAGAAAAATGGACCTCAAGGCTGGGCGTTCGAGGATCCCGTGATAGTTAATTGTGTGTGTCAACTTGACTGGCCACGGTGCCCAGGTATTTGGTCAAATTTTGTTCCTGATGTTTCTGCACAGGGTTATTTGAACGAGATTAACACTTAAATCAGAGGACTTTGAGCAAAGCAGATTTGCCTCCGTATTGTGGGTGGGTCTATCCAATCAGTTGGAGGCTGGAACAGAACGAAAGACCGGCCTCCCCCAAACAAGAGGAAGCTAGTAGGCCACTTTCACACCTAAATTGCAACAATGGCCAGTGCCTAGGTCTGGAGCATGCTGACCTATCCTGCAGACTTTGAACTTGTCAGCCCCTAAAATCTGATGAGTCAATTTCCTAAAATCTCTCTCTTCCCCAACATGCTATTGGTTCCATTTCTCTGGAGAGCCCAAACTAATATAGACCCTATGTTCATTGATAATAAAAAGTATGCGCAGGACAAGCCCCCTCATGGATGAGAAATGGGAAAGGGGGTGTCCTTAGCAAGGTGTCTTTAGAACTGAACTGAAAGTGCATCCTCAGGAAATAGACCCTTAGGGCCCCAGACCCTGGGGAAGTCCTGCACGGTCTTAGGGGTGGAGGGTGGAGACTGGCCCCAGACCTGAGTCTGGCTACTTTGTGAAACCACAGCAGATTCAGCAGAAGGCAAGAAAGCACCTTCTTGGCGAAAACGTCAAGGCAATGAGGTGAGAAGCCTGGATGGAGACCATGCGGATCTCTATACCCAAGGACCCTCCTTGGGGCAAACACCGTGGAAGGAGAGAAGCCTGGGATCCCAGCCGGAGTTCCCTCCCGTGTCCCAGGGCCTCGGTCCACCCACACGGTAAGTATAATGAAGGCTAAGGCTTTATGGCCTCTAAGGTACCTGCCAGCATGGATGCTCGGGGGTGCTGGGCGGGACAGTGACCCAGGCGGAGGAGACTGGGTAGGAGCAGACACCGCTGTAGGGGCTGCAACCCAAACAGCAGGCTGGGAATAAGCCCACTGTGGGACCGTGTCCTTAACCCTGGTGGTGCTCCAGGGAGCACCATGGGAAAAGCTACTTCAGAGCTTGCAAGAGAGGGGAGGAGCCACCCAGGGCTCAGGGATTCAGAAGAACAAAGTTTATTTTTCCTGTGCTATCACGTGTTCCTATTAAAACTTTCTTCAAAAACACTTTAAAATTATTCAGGCACTCTCCTCTCTAACCGTCTAATTTAATTTTTTGTATGTTGTTATTAAAAATATAACTTTGATGTTTGCTTTTTCTTCTGACAAAAGTAATAAGTATTTATTATAAAATGTTAAGAATATTAGCATAAGGGGGAAAGAAGAAAATTGCCAATGCACTCATTAGGAGGGACCACCTGGTGTTAATAAACAACCTCCAAATTTCAGCTGCTGAACATAATAGACAGTTTCTGCTCATGCGAAAGTCCGGTGACAATGTTTGCTATGTGGCCTTTCTGTTGATGATTCAGGGACTCAGGATCTTTGTATCTTGTGTCTCCATCACCCTGGGGCTTGGGTGCTTTGTCTCCAACCAGTGGGTTGGGGGGGAAAGGAGTAAAGATTGTGAAGCAGGTTTTATGGGTTAGGCTTGGAAATGGCAAGCATTATTCTTGCTCATATTTCATTGGCCAAAATTCTGTCACATGGCCATATCTGACTACAAGGGAAGCTGGGAAATGTAGTCTAACTCTGTGTCAGGGAAAGAGGATGGGTCCTGGTGAACCTATCACATGGTGTCTGGCACAGCCTGAGCTTCAGCATCCCGAGAGAACCACTATTCACACTCTAAGGGATCTCCTTCAGTTCCTTTTTCTACGTCATATACATTTTGTGTAATAAAGCATTTGGCTGGCCTAAGTCACCAGTTCCTGGGAGGCAACCTCGAAGCGCTTGGAATTTTCTGGGTAATAGGAGGACCCTTAACGTTCCTAGTGTCCCCTAGGACCACACCCGGCAGGTTATGCTGACAGGATGGCTCGGGCTGGCGGCTGGCCGCCCCTGGAAGACCAGCCACGTGATTAGAGGGTTGGGGCTTTGAGCCCCCTGACATCAGCCCAACCTCTGTGAAGGGGAGGGGCGTATAGTTCACTCGCTCATGTCTACGTAATGAAGCCTCATTAAAAACTCGGGACACCAAGGCTCTGGTGAAGCTCCTGGTTGGCATCACGTGTCGATGCCAGGAGGGTGACATGGTCCTGGGAACGATGGTGGCTTTATGTCTGGACTCCCCCAGATTTAGTCCCATGTGTCTCTTCTAATTTGTGCCCTTGTTCCATAATAAAACAGTAATTGTAATTACAGTGCTTTCCTAAGTTCTGTGAGCCTTCCTAGTGAACAACCGAACCTGAGGGAATCCATGGGGACCTCTGAGTTTGTAGCCAGCTGGTCTGAAGGGAGGGGAGCCCTGAAGACCCCAAAACTTATGGCTGGTGTCTGAGTTAGGGCTGTCTTGGGTGGGGGGTCATGCCCTTAATTGCAAAGTCTGACCCAACTCTGGGCCCATGTGGCTATATGGATTCGCACATAGGCACTGAAATGCACGTTTAAAAATACAGGCTCGCTCTATGAATCCTGTTTTACAAAGTGCTTATGTTCACCTGATTTGTTGATGCCTTTTCAAAAAGCTGACCTCAATTCCAGGTTACTCCAGGAACCCAGCCGGAACTCTAGGATCCCACGTGTTTTCCCAAGCTGGGAGCAGATGGATGGCCCAGCCTCCGGCTCTCCCCTTCCCTGGATCCTACTCCCACACCTGACCCTTGACCCTGACAGCATCCTGAAGCACCTCTGCAGGAGGACCCGGTGGGTGCAGCAGAGCTAAGTAAGCATGAGCTGAGAGTGACCCCGGCCCATGGCAAGCCCTGCAGAGCCGAGGGTGGCAAGTGCCCTCCTGGGTCAGAGTCGGGGCACAAGGGATGGGTGTGGAGCAGAACCAGACGACTTGTGCTGAAGCAGTGGGTCCAGCCTCAGTTTCCTGGTTAGTAAAACAGAGACAACACTACCACCCGTCCTACGGGGTTGGTGCAAAACTCTGAGAACAGTCCGAGTCCTCAGATCTGCGCCCTGTCAGGGTGTGCCCGATGCTGGGGAGGCACAGAGAGACCAACAGTCACCCAAGGTCACTCTGCCCTCCCTTGGGGCCAGAATGAGTGGCGCTCCTGGCAGCTGGCTCTGTTTGCTGAAGCCCTTGGCCCTCAGGCGTCCTTGGGCCATGGGTACCACTAAGGGGAAGGCCTGGGCACCCAGCGGGGGTTTACATTCTTCTCGGTTTTTGGTGTCTGGAAACAAATCTCTGCCCTTTCGTCTCTTTAGGAAACAACAACAACAAAGCCAGACTCCTGTCCTAGGGGACAGCATTGCCCCCACCCTGTGAGGATGGTGGAGAGAGAGCTTTTCCCGCCCCTCCCCCCAGGCTAACCACAACTGTGCGGCCCCTGCCGTTCCTCCCTCCTCCTCCTCCTCAGGCTGGCGGCCAGCAGGGTGGAGGTCCCTGGGAAAGCTGGTTGGAGCCGCAGGAGCGGAGGAGCCGGCAGACGGTGCCTGGGGCCTTGGCAGGGGCCTGGATTCAGGATGCCTCCTCCGCGCTCAGCCTCTGGTGGGGACGGTCTGAAACGCTGACGCGATGTCTGGTGGACCGGCCCTGGCCTGGCAGGGCTGCACCGTGCAGGTGACACCCGGGCATGCTGTTCCGTGTTCCATGGATGAGGCTGGCCTGGCCGGGGGGAAAGGATGGCCAGAGAGAGTTCAGTGCCCAGGGGTGGAGATGGCGTGATGGGGACGGCAGGGTGGGGGGCGGCCAGGGACGATGCTCTAGACTCAGAAGGCAACCAAAGCCTCCGTCTCTGCCAGAACGCCCCTTCGTCCCACCTCCGACAGTTGCAGCTCATCTTATTGCTCCAGAATGCAGGCCTTGTGGCCATGCCGAGATACCACGAGTAAGAAAAAAAATGAGTCGCCACCCCTCACTCAGTACTTAGAGAAAAACACTCCTCAACTTGTATTGCATCTCTCCCCAGGCTTTTATATAAGTCACAAAACAGGGCAACTCAAAGTGTGGTCTGGGAACTGTGTGTTCCTGGGGCATGAAGAAATATGTAAGAATTTAGAAGCATCCACAGTGGTGTGGCATGGCCCAACATTTTCACTTACTGTGTATTACAGAAGTATCAGCTTGTAACAGATTGGAAATTACAAGTGGTCCTTCAGCCTGGCTAGCTGGAGAAGCACGGATATCAAAGTGGGGTCGTGTCCTGTGCTGTAGCCTGCTCGCCACCCGGTCTTCACATGTGTCTCCTTTGCCACATCACGTGTTTAGCCCCCTTCCGTGACGCGGATTGCTGCAACTTCGTCTGCCGGTCTGGCACCCTGGCGACGGTTTCTAGTTTTCGAGGTGGGGAGCAGCAGCTGGTGCACATCTTCGTTCACTCCCTCTCGGTGCGATTATGCCATTACTTCCTTCAGCTACAGTTTCAGAGTGGAATTGCTGAAGCAAAGGGTGCGTACCTGTTTAAGATTTTAGGCCCTTTTGCTGAAATGATGGAAAGAGGAAATCTTAGCCAATCACACTTTCACCAGGAAGCTAAAAGCCATCTCTGCCAACGACAGCTTTTCAGGGATTTGGAGACCATGACCGTGGGCCCCCTTTTGCAGGCTCCACGCCCCGGGTCCTTCAGCCACTCTTCATACGGATCCAAGGACAGGGCCAGAAGCAGCTTTAAGGGTCCCAGCCCGGGAATCCCTGTTTGGGTTCCACGGGACGCTCATTCTTCAGGGTAGTAGTTGTTACTACTTGACAAAAGGATTTCATAAGGAAATTATCTTGGGACTCAGCGAGGTAAACAAATCGAGGATGTAGGACTTCTCAGAGCACTTGCTACATTAACGTACGTTATTTACCTCCAAGAATGGGCTACAGTGAACAAGGTTTCCTCAAGTGCATTGGTCTATGGAACCCTTGAATGAGGGACAGCTGGAAGAACCAACGGTCCATGCAACTCCCTTCCCCAGCACAGCGGTTTTCAAATGTTTAAAGAGCCACAGACTCTGCCTGACCATTATTTTCCGTCGGAAACCTCAATGCGTGTGAAAGTACAGATGGGACAGTACGGGAGCCTGATGGTTCATTGTCATCCCTGGGTCGGCGGGGGCGGGGTCCTGGGGAGACAGCCCCGGACTCCTAGGGCACCCCGTGGCAGCGTTTGAAGAACACAGTCCTGCTGCTCTGTGCCCCCTCCCCACCAAGGATTACTCAGGTCAATGTAGGGGGAGGAAGACCACTCTGTGTACGGCTAGTAGCATTTACTGAGCAATTAGCAGGTCAGAGCCTAAGACAAGTGTGGGACTATAGAGAAAAATAAGGCGCATTCCCTCACCCCAAGGGGTTCAAGTCTGGCATGTGAGATGCATGTAGACACATGTAAAGAGAATTATAAATACAAAACTTCTGAGGACAAGTGGCATAATGGATGCTCCTTTCTCATGTGCCACACAACCCTTCCTTTGGGAACCTGCCTCTCCCTGACAGCATTGCCGGCAAGGTGCCAATCGCAAAATCCCATTTTTCTGGCCCACCAGGCAGTTGTGTGACTCTTGTCTGGAAATCACAGAGCCCTGTGCTCCTGGTCTCAGTGACTGATCTGGGACGGCACACGATCCTCCTCTGGCCAATCAGCATGATTCCCGAGGGTCGTAGGCAGATGTTCTCTCTCATGCGAAGCCCTAAGACTGGGGCGGTGGGAGCCTGCCACTGACCACAGCCAGGCGCTCTTCGCGCCCCCACAGCACGGAGGCGCTCCACCTATGGTAGAGATGAGTGGAGTGGGCCCCTGGGAAGTGGAAGGGCAAGTCATGCAAGACAGGAGAGTCCTGATGTCTTTACTGTGGGGACCCGCCCCTAGCCTGGCCTTTGCAGATACACAGGTTAATCCATCCCCCTGTGGCGCTTACACTAATATCAGTGGGACTTGCACCACGTGTTATTGAAGGTGTCATTAACTAGTGCAAGAAACAGAAAAGGCCAAGGAGGGAGAGCTCTCTTCCAGCCAGAAGAGTCAGAGAAGGTGTCTCAGAGGCTATTGATCTTGAACTTGACTTGGGAGAACGTAAATCCTCTAGATAGAAGGTGGTGGAGCATTGCATGCAGAAGGCATGGCTTGAGCAAAGACAGGGGGTGGAAAAAGCAGTTTAATGTTGACTAGAGGACAGGAGAACGACAGAAAAACAGGTTGGCCCATTCCATGCGTGCCGAGTGAGAGGCTGAAACATCATTTGGTTGGCCGTGGGAGCTGGTGGGCATGGCGGGTGGGGGTAGGAAAGGAACGGTCTGGTCTGATCGATGCTTCAGGAAGGCCTCTCCAACTGCACGTGACAGGTGGGGCATAGGAATGAGGGACAGGAAGGAGGTACCACTGAGTGCCTGGGAGCACAGAACTGCCACCAGTGGAAGAGAGAAGAAAGGAGATGCTGGTCTGGGGTCAGGAGGACACATTGGATTAGGCCATAAGGAGACTGAGGCCTGATGTGGACTGCATTGTGCCTCCCACCCCCCAAATGCCTATGTTAGAGCCCCACCCCAGTGTCGGAGCACAGGAGTGATTAAAGTTAAGTAAGGTCCTCAGGGTAGGAGCCCTGACTCAATAGGCTTAGTGTTTCTGTAAGAGGAGACACCCCAGAGCCCACAAGCTCTCTCTCTGCTTCGTGAGGACACCGTGAGGCCTGCAAGCCAGGAAGAGGGCTCTCAGCAGGAACCGGGCTGATGGGCCCCTCGATCGTGGACTTCCAGTCTCCAGAACTGTAAGAGCAATAAATGTCTACTGTGTAATGTCAGTCTAGGCTGGTCTGTCATGGCAGCTTGAGCTGACTCCGACAGGACACTTCCAGGTGGAAGTAAATTTGGGTGAAATGCCACCGGGGGACACTTGTAGGGGTGCAGCTCTGGGGCCAAGCACCCAGAGGATCAGGTGTAACCATCACCACTACCTAAATTCAAACGTTTTCTTAATCACCCCAAACAAAAACTCTAAACCCATTAAATAATTCCCTTTCTTACTTCTCCCACCTCCCAATAACACTTAGTCTCCTCTATGTCTTTATGAGTTTGCCTAGTTTAAGTACCTCATATAAGTGGAATCACAGAATATTTTTCCTTCTGTGGGCAAACAATTTGGCTTATTCCATTTAGCGTAATGTTTCCATGGTCCATCTATGTTGTAACATGCAGCAGAATTTCATTCCTCTTCATGGTGGATAACATTTCACTGAAGGGAGAAATTCCCTTTCATTTATCTGTTCAACTGCTGGTGGATATTCGGGCTGTTTCCGCCTTTGGCCGCTGTGGGTCCTGTCGCCATGAACACGGGCGCCGGCAGAAGCAGTCTTAACCACTGGGCCAAACTATCGCTGTGTCTTCTCCAGTGAAAAACACTTGACCTACAAAACAGGTGAAGGAGGAGTCATTGTGTTCATATCGAGATTTGATTCTTCCCACAATCTCCGTAAACCTGAAACACCTTCCTGAACATTCTGTGAGAACATGAGTCTGGCCCAAACCCTCCCACCCCTGACATCCAGCTTCCTGTTGAAGGTAGCACCCTCCGACCCCCAACCCCACCGCGGCAAAAGGACATTATCGTTATTCCAGCTGCTCAAGCCTCAAATCCTAGTCCTCGACTTCCCATCGCATCTTCCATCTGGTCCATCTGCAGCTCCCTGCAGCCCCTGCAGCTCAGCCTTTCAGAATATAGCCTGATTCTGCCCACTGCTCTCCCTCCCCAGGCCACCCCCTTGTCTTCTCTGGCTGAACTGAAATAAACCTGCTGGGGCTCCCTGCTTCCCCCCACTGCCCCTCTACCATCCACTTCCCTCCCACTGTTAGAGTGGGCTTTTGAGAACAAAGGCCAGATCACGTGACTCCTCTCTACAGCTTCCCAGCAGCTTCCCAGTCCATTTACAGTCCAGTCCAGGTGCCCTCCCTGACTTATTGTGCTCGTACCTACACAACCCAGCCACTGCTATCCCGCCAAGCCGGCTGGTGCCTTTCCCCCAAGCACACTCCGGTCCAGCTACTCTGCCCTTCCCTGCTGGCTCCTTCCTTAGGGTCTTTGCAGTTTGATGGACTTGTGCTCGAAACACTTTTCACCCAGACGTTGCGTGGCTGGCCGCTTGTCACCTCTGAGGCGTCCACTCTGATGTCACCTCCTCTGAGAAGCCTCCCAGACCATCAGACGGAAGTAGCTGCCCCCTGCCCCCAGGCCGGGACATCTCCATCCCATAACCATGTTCATGGTCTTCCTACTGCTTACCACTACCTGGAAGCGTCGCCTGTCTTGCCTTATTTCTTGGTTAATTGTCTCTTTTCTCCTCCTACTTGTAAACTCTGTGAGAGCAAGGGCCTGTCTTGTTTGTCATTCCACTCCCTCCTGACACAGAGGCACCTACTTGTTAAACAAAGAAAAACGAAATGCACAGGGATGTGTTGCCAGGGACGGGATGAAGTCTTTGTGTTTTCTATGGTCCACAGTGGGATCCAGGCTCTGCCAACCCTTCTTTGTGGCCCAGGGTCTCAGGTAAACACGACAAGTGTGCACTATCTTCTGATGGGCAGTCGCATGAATGACACTGTCTTGTCACCTACATCAGCTGCAGAAGAGGGGTCTCTAACTGAACACAAGCCAACACAGACACGGGCCCCCCTCAGGAAGGTGCCCACCCATGGACAGGGCTTTGGGACTCTTCAAGGGAAATCGGTCTACCTGGGGAACGGCCTCTGCTCTCAGCAGCCCCAGAAACCTTGGGGCCTCCCAACATGTGGTCTTTTCTGCTCCTCAGAGGAGGGCCAGGCTTCAGAGACAGCGCCTCCCTGTCTTGTGGTCGGGCTATTCTTGTGCCTTGGAATGCTCCCCTCCTCCGCGCTGACAGCCGCCACCTCTGCCGGTGGTGCCAGGCCTCTGGAGCCTTGCTCACTGGGTGGCAAGGGCTTCCAAGTCCCCCACGCCCACCTGGGCTCTGGCAGACACTGTAGGAGAAATGCAGAGCATGTGGCATCGGGATGGGGGGGCTCCTCTCTAGAGTCACTTGGCTTTTCCTCCTCCTTTTGCCAAACAAAAACTTCCTGCTTAGGCAAGGACAAGAGCCCATTTCTAATTGTGGAACAAACAGTGGACCAAGCCCTTTGCAGCAGGGGGAGAGGGAAGGCTGCTCGGGGCCTCTGCCTGATCTGCTTGGTTCTTCCCAGGCTCGGAGCAATGCAAGAGGCCGTGTGGAAATGTCCACCTTCCTGAAGAAGCAGAAGAGTGTGGTCCTGGCCTGCAGGTGGGGTCCCGTTCTCTGCCCCTGCTCTCCACTGGTCGTGTCACCTTGCACCTGAGCTCCTCCCCCGCTCTGTGCTCTCCGGCCTCTGGCCTGACGGCCCCTCACCTGATGCTGCCACTCACCCTTCCTCCAACACCCAGGCTCTTGTGTCTCGATTCCCCCAGACACTGGCAATAGTTCTCTTTTCCTCCACATTGTGCTCTCAGTCGGCAAGCGCGCAATCTTCATCGCCATCGGCATCGGCATCGCACTCATCAAATCATCGCATGGTTACCGTTTACCGCCTTTATCTTCATCCCCATGGTCACCATCGACCATTGCCACTGTGGATGCTATGTGTACGGCACTTTACGTGTCTCGTTTACTTCTTGAGAAACAGTTTTAATTCTTCTCTTCATTTCACAGATGGGGGATGTGAGCTCAGAGAGGCAGAGTAACCTGCCCAGGGTCACACAGCTGGCATGGGCTAGAGCTGGGGTGCTAACCTGATGCCAAAGGTGTGCCGAGCTCCCAGGCCACGTGGCTTCCCACCACAAAGGGTTTCGGAGGTCAGGTCTGGAGCCGGACTGCTGGAGCTCCTCACGCCCTGGTCCCGGCTTGCCCTTTTCTACCTTCGCGACTTCCAACTTCTGTGTGCCTCAGTTTGCGCCTCTGTGACGTGGGAGTAGGCATAGTACCTCCCTCCCAGGGCTGCTGTGAAGACTAAAGGAGCTGCTACGTGGGAGGCACATAAAGTGTTTAGTACGTAAAGTAGACGGCACGTCGTCAACGCTCTGTGACGGGCACAGAAATGCAGGAAGACACAGCCCTTTCCCTCATGAGCTTCAGGTCTAAAAGGGAAGACCGTCACACGGTGGGGTGACCTCAGCCGACGCAGGGAAAGAACACGGCACGCAGGGGCACATGAGGGGACACCCGCCTGCTGTGGCGTTTCCACTCACGGCACAGCCTTGGCCAGCTTAATTGTCTTATTTTAAATAAACACTTTATTTCGGATCAACTTTACATTTGTAGAAAAATTGCAATACTCTTCCTCCAGCTTCCCCTGTTCATCTCTTACACACAGGGCTACGTCTGTCAAAACCAAGACATTGACATTGGTAGGATCCTAGTAACTAAACTACAGTCTTGGCTTGGATTTCCCCAGTTTTCTCAATCCCGCATGCGATTCTGGGTAGCATGCTGCATTTAGCCAGCTCAGTGTTGAAGGACGAACAGGAGTTCGCCAGACCCTGGTGCTCCTGGGCATGGCAGATGGAATGCCGCCTAGAGGTTGTAACACACTCCTGAAGCACACCCTGTGTTCCCAGAGAAAAGGCAAAGGAAATGGGATCACGAGAGATGTCCACCACCTTAGCTGTCCCCACGCACACTTCCTCCATCCGCGACCCCAGTCTCCATGTATATGATCCACTTATTCCATCTTGTTCATTCCCCACCGTAGGGTAGTAAGCCACGGAGGCCACAGGTTTGGGGCCCAAGCCACAGCGACAACAGTGCACTGCCGGCCTCCTCCCGCCTGGCTGGCAGCCCCGTGCTAGGCCCTGGGGTGCAGTGGTGGGCTCGGCTGCAGCTCCATTCTCTCGATAGGCTTCCCTCAGCAATGATGACAGGGGATACACAGGCATCACCCCTTATCCACAGTTTTTCTTTCTGTGGTTTCAGGAACCCGCTGTCACCTACACTTCCAAAAATACTAAATGGAAGAGTCCAGAAATTCAAAATTCGGAAGTTTTTAATTGCTTGTTGTTCTGAGGAGCACGGTGAAATGTTGTATTATCCTGTCCCATCTCCACTCCCCACCCCCACCCCCAGGATGTGAATCATCCCTTTGTCCAGCAGTTTTGCTCTGGAATCCCTACCTGCCCATTGGTCCCTTAGCAGGCATCTCAGGTGTCGTGGGGTTGACAGCCCTGATTTCCTAGTGCTTGCATTCACAGCCCTCATTTCCCTCAGTGCAGGCGTAGTCTTGGCAACGGTTCCCATGGTTCCCACATGCCCAGATAAGCCATGAGGTGCTGCCTTTAAGTGAAAAGGTGAGGACAAGTACAGTGAGGTATCTTGAGAGAAAGAGACTGCATGTAACTTCTGTGACAGCGTATTGTCCTAATTATTCTGTGTGATTATTAGTTGTTGCTGTTAATCTCCTCCAGTGCCTAATTTGTAAATTAAACTTTGTGATAGGTATATGTGTATAGGAAAAAACAGTATATACAGGGTTCCGTACTATCCAAGGTTTCAGGCATCCACTGGGGTCTCGGAAAGTGCCCCCCCCCCCCGATTAAGGAGAGGCTGTGGTAAAACTTTTCACGGCTCCATCAAGCTTCCTGCTGCTGCCATAACAAATCGCTGCAAACTCTGTGTCTTAAAACAACATACACCTGTTTACTATTCTGCAGTTCTGGAGATCAGAAGTCCAAAGTCAGTGTCACTGGGCTAATGTCAAGGTGTCGGGGAGGCTGCTTCCCTTTGGGGAGACTCTGCTTCCTTGCCTTCCCCGCTTCCAGGGGCTGCTTCCCTCCACCACCCTCAAAGCCAGCGTCTTTTCTCCTCTCTGACCTCCGCTTCCGTCTGCACACCTCTTGCTCTCAGAAAGACTCCTGCAATTACAACAAGGCCCATCCGGATAATCCTGAATAAGCTCTTCTTCTCAAAACCCTTAACTTAGTTGTATCGGCACATTCCCGTTTGCCATGTAAAGTCACATACGCACAGGTTCTGGGGATCAGGCCATGGACATCACGGGCGGGGGTGGTCATCACGCAGTCTACCACCAGCTCCTTTTGAAAGTGGCTGAGGACCCAGGCTCTGGCGTCCACAGACCTGGGTGTGACTCCGCGCCTTGCCATTTCTCACTATGACCTCGTATTAGTGTGTCACTCTGTACCTCAGCCTCCTCATCCATATAAAGCTGTCTCAGGGGTTCTTATGAGAATTAAACGAGCTTTCCTATGAGTTCTAGCCAGAGAGCCTTAGCTATAAACAACAAAAGTTGTTTTTGTGCTGCTTTAAGAAGAAGAGTAGCAGCTCATAAAGCCATCAGGGGGCTGGAAATGTAGGGTCAGAAAATGCCAGAGCAAGGAAGAACTGGCAGCCAGACCCACAGCCCTAGCCGCACTCCATAACCTGCTCAGTGAGGTTTTCCAAGTAGCCAAGCCCTGTGCACCCAACGCCTGCTGCTGCCACCTGAGGCTCCACCACCCCAGAATCTAGGATCTGGCAGCCAAGGGGCCAGACCCTCCCTTGCTCCTGGGCTGAATCAAGCTGGATGGGAGCATTGGATAGGCTGGCTCTGGTCACGTGACCCCTTCCTGGTTGCAAGGGCCCTTGGGAAAGCTGGGATCTGGCTTTCTCAGCTTCTTGGTGGAAGGCTGGCTCTCCTTCCCTCCTGACTCATGGCGTGGGGAACTCTCCAAACACAGAAAGGGATTCAACACTCAAATTGAGCACTCTCTCAATGCCAGCCACGATTATTATTGGTCCAGGCTTCCTACTGATGGACATGGTAAATTGTACCCATTCCCCAGAGTTGGAGGGGGTGGCAAGGCTCCCGGTCCCTACTGAAGCGTGCCTGGACACGGCCCGATGTCCCAGGTGCTCTTGCCCAGATACCAGCCAAACGAGAATGTCAGCCATTCCTGGGTGGCCCAGCAGTCAGCGGGACCCTGCTCGGGCTGGAGAGCCCACATGTCTGGCTAACTTAGTCAGCTTTTGTTGGATGGAGAAAAAGAGAAACCAGGAGAGTGAGAGTAAGCGTGCGGCCAGGCAAAAGCATCTGAAAGATGTTTTTAATGTGCATCAGATTATGCAGCCAAGCCAGGGGCCTCTGCCCGGCTTCCCGGCACGTTCCTGCCCGAAGACAGCTTGATGATTTGAAGGGAGCCGCGGTCAGATTGTATACCTGTCAACTGCCTCTCGGCGCTCACTGGGGCGCGGGCTCTAATGAGGCCTGACACCTCAGGAATCCAGCAGGATGCGAAACAGCCGCAGAGGGCAGGAGGGGAGCCAGGCGGGGCCTGCTCTGGCCACTTGGGCCTTTCTGGAATGTGCCAGAGGCGCATGGGAGGAAGCCCAGCGGGCCTGGCTCCAACTTCTTCCTGGGCCACTTGCTGGTAGGATAATGAGAAAGTCATGTCACCTCTCTGAACCTCAGTTTCCTCATCTATAAAATGGGTCTTAATAGTCCCCCAAAGGTTTATTGGAAGAATTCAACCTAGTGCATACAAAGCACCTAGCACAGAGCCAGACCTAATCAGTGAACATGATAAATCTTAACAACATCGTCAACACCCTCATCAACCTGGTTACACTCGTCTGCTTCAGCTGGCTGTCGAGGTGCTTAGAATACACCAAGTGTTTCTCCAGCGTTACTTTTTTCCTAGCCGTCTTGACAGAAAATTGACATAGAGCAAGTAAGTAGAGTAAGTTTAAAGTGTACACGTGTGGATACACTTATATATCGCAAAATAAGTACTGCCATGAGGTTAGCTATCACTATCGTGTCGCATAATTATCATATCTTTTTTGTGGGGAGAACTTTTAAGAGCTACTCTTTTAGTAACTTTCAAGCACACGACACAATGCCGTCAGCTACATAGCCACCATTTTTGTTGGTGCACGTCCACAACAGCCTGCTGGCGAAATTTTCAGGCTGACGGAGATTTTAGAGATGACTTTGGCCAACTTCCCCACCCGACTGTGGAAGAAATCAAGTCTCAGATGGTGGGGGGATAACTTACCCCAGGTTAACTGCTTGGTGGCCGAGGAGTTGTGACAGCCAGGAGGGGAGAGAGACAAGAAGTGCCCTGGCTGCCTGGGGCAGAGGGGTGGACTTAACTGCGGGCTCTAACCTCAGACACGTTAGTAAGTGTAGAGAAGAGGACTAGCCTGCGTCAGCACGCCCTACACAGAGATGTGTGGGTAAGGGCCAGTGGTCCCAGTCCTCGGGCCCTGTAGAGAACACGGACTCTTAACTCATCCTGGGCACATACTGAGAGCGGCGTCTGCAGGCCCGGAGTGGGAGAGATGAACTCTTCCTGGGGGATGGAAGTTTCCACAGGAGCCGGTAATGAGGCCCAGCTCCAAGAAGTTCCCAAGATGAGATTCAGGGCAATGGATCATGTGCGGTTAAGGAAGAAAGCGGGACTTTAAGAAGGAGATGGGACTTCCCCTGTGCTGTGAAGGAGGAATAGGATTTCCACAGACAGCAGAGGGTGGAAGGGCAAACCTCGCAGTGGGCAGAGCCTGGGCAAAGGCATAGAGGTGGGAAAGCACGGGGTACACTCGGAAAAGAGGAGTTCGACTTGACTAAGGAATTAGGAGCGAGAAGCAGAGTAGTAGGAGATGAGGCTAGAAAGGGGCTGTGATCAGATGGTGGGTAGTAGGACATGCCATGTCAGAGAAACTGTCCCGGGTTCCAGGTGAAGAGGGAGATGCTGAAGGTCCAGAGCAGGGTGCGGCGTGCCCGGGCTGAGGTGTGAGAGAGGAGCAAGGAGCAGCGGGGCCAGGTGGGCACAGAGTGCAGGCTCTCACCTGCACCAGGATTCGCCAGTGCAGTCAGCCGATGTGACAAATGATGGACGTGTAATAGTCCAGACTCAGCGAGCCTGCTTTACTTTATTCGAGGCACCAAGCCTTATGCTGTCCTTTCAGCGAGTCTGGCTTTCTCAAGAAGAATTCTGCCTGGAGTGCTGGTGGTGAGGCGTAGGGAGCAGCTTGCTTGGCTAGTTCCAGGTGAATCCTGAGAAGTGGCGGTAACTTGCCCGAATGACACTCAAAGTGGCCTTCATTACTCAAGGGTTTGTCGTAGACCACAGCCAGTAAGGGGACAGGAGAGCGTGTGGGGAGTGCCTAGAATTTCCCCAGCAAATGCACACAGCTTTGCTTCATTTAATTCATATCACATGTGTGATCTCATTTAATCCCACAGCAGCTTCATGGGGGAGATGTTATTTCCATTTTGCAGATGAGAAAACCAAGGCCCACAGGGATCAAGTAACTTGCTCAAGGTCTCTGAGCTAGAAAGCGGTCGGTCTAGGTCCCCAATTCAAATCTATGTGTCTCTAAACTCTGACCCCTCCCCTCATGTTATCACGCTCCCTCAGTCGAAGCAAACCTGCCCTACAAAGTGACGTGAAGGAGCGTCCCCAGCTTCCTTATAAGGAACTGCGCGGCTGAGGTTAGTGTCAATCCGTCCTCACCAGGATTTTGAGAACCATTAGCCACAGCAGCCAGAAGCCAATGCAGTCCTGGTTTGTCATCCCTGAGAGCTGGAGCCCCGCCTGCCAGGAGGTCACTGAGGCAGTTTCTTAGAATTCAGGCACTCAAGGGGTCTGCCCCAGGACATGTCCTCCTTCGGTGGCGCCCCCACTCTCAGGCTGCTTCTGGTGTGCTCCTGCTTGACTCTGGGTTGGGTGGCAATGACGTTGGTGCTATTCTCTGCTCAGGCTTTCTCTGTAGTGTTAAATGCCTCCCTTTCCTGTACAGGAGCATCCTCTGCAGCTGCTGAGGTTCATCCCAAGGACCCCTCCCAGATGAGCAGTCAAAGCGCACCTTTGAGGCTGAGTACTACCCGGAAGGCCCTGCACCACAGATGCCCTTTCCTCCGGGGGGCTTCTCTCCTCCCCGGGCAAGCCTTCCCTCAGCGA
Organism: Sturnira hondurensis; assembly: GCF_014824575.4. NCBI lineage: Eukaryota > Metazoa > Chordata > Mammalia > Chiroptera > Phyllostomidae > Sturnira > Sturnira hondurensis. The sequence continues at coordinate 1,150,098 of NW_028091030.1, read as the reverse complement.
CTGCAGCTGGACATAAAAGCTGTCCATTTCCTTCTATGTTGGGGTTTTACTGTTTAATTCCTTTTTGCCTACTTAATCTTTGGAACCATTCCATACTTTTTGCCTACTTACTCCCCCACCATACCACCCCCGCCAAGCCCCTTCGAGCCAGGAGGTGACTACCATTCTCTCCAGCGCTGGTCCTATCTCAGTCCCTCCAACTCACCCATCAACACCATCTCCCACAACACCCAAGCTCCAGATGCTTGGCAGCTATGTTAATTGGGGCTCTTTTATTGCAAGTGACAGAAACCCAATTGAATGCACTGAAAGCAAAATGGAACTGAATGAGATGGGATGGAATGGAGTGGAGTAGAATGGGATGGCATGGGATGGAGAGGTGTAGAGTGGGATGGGATGGATGAATGGAGTAGAGTGGAATGGGATGGATGGGGTAGAGTAGAGTGGAATGGGATGGATGGAGTGAAATAAAGTAGGATGGATGAGGTAGAGTGGGATGGGATGGGACGGGATGGGATGAGATAGAATAATAGCCCAATATAACGGGAGGTGTGGGGAGGGCAACAGGACTGAGTCCAGAGTTCAAAAATGCTAACAATACTTGTTTCTCCCTGCCCCTCTTCCCACTCTCTCCATGTGCCTCATTCTTGCTCCCTGGTGCATGGGCTTCTCCACAAGACAAAGAAAAGGCCTCCCAGAATTCTTGAGCCTGCCACGTCCGTCTACCAAGTCCCACAGGAATCCAGCCTCCTGCTCCCAGTGCCCTCACCAAGAAAGAGTGCTGAGAGGCTGTGAGGGTCACATCACCCAGTTGCTGGGGCCATGAGGTTGGTGGGACAATCAGTCTAGCCTGTGCTCACCTCTGAGGCTGGGGGCAGGGCTCCTGTTACCAGAAGAATGGAGATGGGGAGCAAACTCTATGCCCAGCAGAGAGAAGTGTCCATACACCAGGGGAGGAAGAGGGGAGGAAGGAGTACCAGGTATCGGGGTACCCCTGAGCTAGCCCAGGAAGGTTCAAACAAGGAAGGGCAGCCCCACTCCCTGGGGACCCAGGAGCTGGGGGGAGGGACATGAGAGGGGGCCCAATGTGGAGAGATAGTGCAGTGGTCTCCACAGCAAACGAAGGGCTAGAGGCCCCTGCCCCCCATGGGTTGGTGCCAAGGAGTAGAAACCAAAGTGAGAATATGAGACAGAGGAATCTGAGGAATGCAGAGGCTGCTGTAAGAGAGGTTGGGCTGAGGCCTGGGGCACCCTGCTGCTCATCCGGTAGCCCCTTGTCTGCCCAACACCTCCTCTGGGGATGAGAAGAGCCCTGGCTGGTTACAAGGTAGAAGGAGGCATCCGGCCCCAACCATTGACTCACTGTGTGATCTGTGCAGCATCGCCAGCCTCAGTTTCCCAGCCAGTGGAATGAGGAAGTTGGGATGAAAGCACCCTCAGCCTCCCTGTCTTCCCCCAGAACCAGCCCTAGCTCCTCCCCATCACCCCAGCAGCACAGCAAGGGAACCCCAGAAGGCCCTCAGAGCCCAGGAATGTGCCCCAGGCAGTGATCTGCCCTCAGCTCCTCCCCGAGGAAGCTGGGGGAACAGTTGGCAAGGTAGCTAAAGGTCCCCTCACCTCCCCCTCAGCTCCCCGAACCATTTCTGCTTCCCCCTTTCTTTCCTCTTTTGGCTGCAAAGCACATGCAGATGTGGGGCTGTCGGCCACAATCAGGGGGCTCAGGTGAGGAATGGGGCCTGGCAGCCCTCGGCTTGTACTCGTTTGCCGGAGTGCAATTTCCCCATAATTACACTTCCTAACTTTTCAGCATCTGTGAAAGATCATCTTCTGACACAGCGGAGTCAGGCTCGCGCCGGCCAGGAGGCAAGGCCCTTCGCTCAGAATCACTTTCAACAGGCAGAGAAAACACATTCGCTCTTTTCTTTCCGGCGTGTACAATGTCCCCAGGAGACAAGCCCAGAGGCCCGACTGGCGCCTGCCACCCCATTGCACCCTCACACACTGTCCGACTCTCCCTGCTGCCGCCCGCCTCGGGCCTCGGCTTCTCTCTTGTTACCCATCAAGGTGTCATTGACATTATCATCCCCACTCACAAGGTCATCCACTTAAATCCTCACCAGTCCAGCCTGTCAGTCACTCACAGTGACACTTATAGGGTCACCTGCACTGTCACCCCTCCTGCTTCCCAGCCACCGCAGTTCCATCTCCTTGAATCATCAGCCACTCAAGGGCTGCGCTAAGGTCACCTCATCACCTACAGTGGTGCGCACTTGCAGACGCCGTTTTAACTGCTCTTCCCTGTCACCCTGGGCAGTGCTGGGGCCAGCCTGACCCCTCCCACACTTGCCCACGCCACGTCCAACCCACCGCCCCACAGCCAGCACACCCGTCTCCTCCTCCCCTCAGATCCCAGGGTCAGCCAAGGCTTGGTTCAGGGCCACCAAGCTGGAGAGCTCGTGTCACCTCTCCCAGGACCTCAGATGACGACTTGCGCTGACAAAGTGGGGCTCCAGGAGGAGAGGCAGAGAGAACAGAGGACCTCGGACACTCTGGGGAGGAAGGAACCGTGAAGAACCTGTGAAATCATCAGTAATGTGGCCGGGCCCTGGACAGTGAGCGACAGCACGAGGCACAGTCGTGGGGGAAGGGTGTGCAGAGGATGGGTGGGGGGGAGGCTCCCTCAACTCTGATCTCCCCCACCTGGGGTCTGCTGGCCTGAGGGGCCAAGGACCCAACCCTGCTGCTGGGCAAATAGACTGTGAGGTGGGGAAGCCAAATCCCCAGGAGCCCCCCCCCCACGCCCTGCCCCCTCAGGGCCTCTCTGCTTCCCCAGTTCTGCAGGAGCACCACTGCTTCTAAGACCAAGAATCGGGCAGAAGTCCTTTTGTCCAGTGTGCAGGTGGCAGACATTTGTACAGCCCATCACAGACATCACCAATCATGGCACAGAGAAGTTAAGTAGTTTGGCAAAGGTCACACAAGTGAGAAATGAGAGGAGCCAACTTTTAAACGTGGGCAGGCTGGACTCAGTTCTTTATCTTAGAGACCATGTTATCCCGGCCGGTACGGCTGGGCCCCTGCCGCCTGTAAAGCTCCTCAGCAGAGTAAAAGCTGGGAACAAGGGCCCCGCAGGGCAGGAGGCAACAGGAAGCAGGATTGGGCACGGAAATGAACCCAAAGTCGGGCTCCGTTGCTCACTGGCTGTGGCATTTAGGGCAGGTGACATAACTTTTCGGGCCTCCCATTTCCGCCGTGGCAGGACGGAGACAACAGCAGTGTTTTAGAAAAGTACACGAAGCCCGCAATTCCAAAAGAACACGTGGCCCAGTCTTGTTTGTCGAGAAGGCGACATCCTCGCAGCATTGTTTACACCAGTCACCGGTCCACAGCATAGCCTGTCGGCGGATGGACCCAGAACGGCAGGAAGTCCACTGGTGGATGGATGGGTAAACACAATGCGGTATGTCCACTCGATGAAATGTCATTCAGCTTTAAAAAGGAAGAGCACCCTGGCACATGCTAGATGGGTAAACCTTGAGAACATCATGCTAAGTCAAACGACAGTCCCCAAAGGAGGAACACTGTATGATTCCACTCCGATGAGGAGCCTGGGACTGTCCAGTTCACAGCATGGTCGTTGCCAGGGGCTGGGGGTCGGAGAAACAGAGAGCTGCTATTTCATGGGTATAGAGTTTCAGATTTGCAAGATGAGAAAGTTCTGGAGATCTGTTTCTCAGCGGTATGAATATACTTAGCACTACACATTTAAAAATGGTAAAAAATGTCAATGTTATGTTATGCTTATTTTGCCACAATTAAAAAAAAATCCCAGTCCTCAGAGCCCCAGTAAAGGGTGTGCAGGGTGATGTGGGTGCTGAACAGAGAAGGTGGCGGCTTCTGCTGGGAGGGATGGTCAAAGCGGAGCTGGCGTCGGGATGAGGTTTCCCTAAGGCCACCTCTGGTGGGGCAGCTTAGAGGCCAGGATGAGAAACATCCTAACTGCCCAAGAAACACTCCCTCAGATGGATCCCCCATTCCCACCCTACCTACCGCCGACCCCCGCTGGGCTCTCAGGTCAGCAGGAGGCCAGGGCGGAAGGACCTGAGATTCCAGCGAGCCCTGCTCTGGGCGTCCAGGCACTTCTTGCCCTGGAGAACCTGTTCTGAGGGCGGGTGCCAATCCCACTGTGGGCAGCGAGGATTCTGTAGCACTGACCATGTGTCAAGCCAGGCAGAACAGTGTGGGAGGGGGGTGGAGGCCAGAGACAGAAGGCCAAGCCCATTCTCCAACCCCGTCAAGGCTTGGTGAGCAGAGAATCTCAGAAACCTGCATGAAGGCCGGGCCCAGCGCAAAGCGGCTGAGCGTGAACAGGTGGACCCAGCTGCTTGCTCAGTCCTGCTCTGCAGTAGCATTTAGTCCTGGAAGATCTTGTCTGTCTGATTAAATTGTCACTTAGCGTAGGGGCCAGAACAAGGCCTGCTCTCTCCCACTCATTTAGCAAAAGTCCCCAGAGGCCTCTTGGGGCCCCCCTCAGGGAGGGAGGGGGGCCCCCCGGGCCTGTCCTCTCCTGCCTAGCTGCTCCTGCTCCCTGGGGATCGTCCTGGACGCCAGTCCTGGCCCCCCCACCTGCTAGTCCTGTGGGCTCTTGGTGCCTCAGCTTCGTTAGCTGTAAGGTGCGAATTGAATGGTACCTGCTTCGTGGGAGTACAGAGCACTCCCCACAAGCCGGCACACAGGAAGCCCTCCCTAAACCTGAGCTGTTTTCGTTTTTGCTCCTGTTTCATGCTCTCCAACACTCTTTCTGTCACCTCTCCCTGCCCATACTGTTCGTCTGACTCTGAGTTAAAAACACACTACTGACTTTTTGTCCATGTGTAAGAGGTGCCCATTCAGAGCAGGAAGCTGAGTTGGGTGCTGTTCTGTCAGCAGGGTCGATACCACAGTGCCCCCAGGACAGGTACCACATGGTCATTCTCAAGGCACCTTGCCTTCACGACCTCACTTGTCTCCCATGTCCTCCTTGTGAGAGAAGACGCTGCTATTCCTGAGGTCACAGACACTTTGGTGACCTGCTTGTAGCAAAGGGAGGCCCGGAACCCAGGTCTCCGGAGCCCAGGATGCACACTTCCTGTGCCCTGTCCTGCACCGTGCTCTTGGGCTGAAGGCACAGCAGCTGGGAGGGAAGGGGTTAAGGAGGGCTGGGGACTTTACCAGTGAGCAGTGAGCAGTGAGCAGGTGGCATGGGAGAGGTGTTCCCACCTCACTGTATCCCTTCCTTCCCAGGGACATCAGGCCTGCTCTGACCCACACCTTGAGCAAAGGCACCTAGCTTGCCCTAGCTTGCCTCGTCACTTGGGTGACAGCCACTCTCAGCTACAGGGTGACACTCTTCCACAAGAGCCTGAGCAAGGGCAGCGGAGACATCCAGGTGGACTCTGGAAGGAATTCCTGGCACCAGCAGCTGTGAAGCCCAGCATCACCAAGACACCCTCTCTCTCACAGCCTTGCTGGGAACACAGACATCTCAGCACCACGGCAGCCATCCTGCAGCGGTGACAAATGGGGCCTGGCTTCCACACTCTGCCTGCCTAGAGGGGTCCCAGCCACTTGTTGGAGCTGGGACAGAGCTGCTCGGTCAACTTGGCAAAAATTAAACATCACGGTTTTAGGAGTGGGCATCAGAATTTGAAACGTGCCCCGTCCCATCACATACCACCTGGATCACCTTAGACAAACCCCTCCTCCCCTTTGGGCCTCAGTGGACACATCTGTAAAACGGGTAGTTTGAAATCAAGACCTTTTAAGGCCCATTCCTACTGGGGCAGTCTCCCACTCGCACCCCTTGCCAAGGAGGCGGAGGGAGCCCAGTGGAGAATCATACACACAGCTCAAGGCCCTGCTCCTTCTGAATATGTGTTCCAGGTGGGGGGTGGGGTCAGGAAAAAAGGGGGCAACAAATTTCAGATAGTGCAAAACACTAGGAATAAATAAACTGGAGTAATGTGATGAAAAGCCAGGAACACCCTGGTATTTGTGGGACCCGACCCAAGTACAAGTGGAGGTCCCAGCCCACACCCCCCTTCTCTCTCTCTCAGCCCCAGCCCCTGAGGGGCCTCCCATGCAGTGTGTGGACATGTGAAAGCTCTGTCCACCTCCTCCCCTACCCCCATCATACATACCACATGGTGCCCTGGGGCCACCCCAGGGCCTCGAGGCACTCACACCAGCATGCAAGCTGGCCCATGGAGGACAGACCAGGGAAGAAGGCCCCGTGCCTCTGGCAGGGACCTCCAGAGTCCTCGGGCCCCTGAGTGTGGCCTGGGTGAAGGATGTGACCTCCAGGCGGGCACAGCTCCTTGGCCTGTGGACCCCTCACCTTCTGGGCAGGCTGCAGCCAGAGGTGAGCCAGAGCAGCCTCTAACTCAGGTCCTGCGGCTGGTCCTGTCGGACACCACTGAGCAGGGGTGCTGATTCAGTTTAGGTGATGAGGGGAGGCCTCTGAGAGGTGGGGGGTGAGACCTGATTAAGAAGCCGGCAGCCCCGACAGCGCTGGAGCCAGTGGGAGCCGCTCCCCCGGCTCTCTGGGCCCTCTGCCCACGCCTCCAGTCCCACCCTTTGCCCCAGCCACGCTGGGTGGGGCCCTGGAGGGGCCACCTGGAAGCAATCTTCCCCAGCCCGTTCCCTGAAAGTGAAAGCCATTCGCTTTGAAAGTCTCCAAATTGCCTTTCTTCCCAGGGAGGGAGGCTGCAGGAGTCTGGGAGAGGAATGAGGGAGGGAAATGAGCCAAACGCCACTGGCCTTGGTTCTTCAGCACCGAGTGAGCAGCCTCGAGGTCCACGGGACCGGCTCTGCCCGCACCACCCAGTTCTCTGTATTACCCAGCACAGAACCCACAGACCGAGGAAGGCGTTCTGGTCCCCTAGATGGGTGCCCTGCCCGAACAGACCTGTCCCTTTCCCTCCGTGAGCCTCAGTCTTCTAGCTCCTGAAGAGGGGAAATTCAGACGACCCAGCTTCCTCACAGTGCTGCCTGCTCCCATCCCGTCTTCTACAGGCACCATTTCGCAGGCTTCTTGGGCCAACACCCAAGCACTATTCAGTCATAACCAGAGTGGCCCCACATTCTCTAGCCTTTTAAAACATGGCTTCAAATTCGCCAACATTCCTCCCATCAGGAGGGAAGGATGAGGGCCCCTGGAATCCAGTCAAACTTAGCAACTGACTGGCCACTAGACTGCAGGGAGGTGACCCTAGATGACCTCCAAGAGTGGGAAATGGAGCTACCTGGCTAGCTCCCACCCGCCCCCTCCAGCCCTTTACCGATCAAGCTCCAGCGGCTGTCTGTCCATAACTGGGAGACACCTCAAGCCGGAGCGGCCCTGCAGAGCCCTCCCTGGACTCCTGACTCACAGACCGTGAAAGGTATAGATCAATGGCAGTTGTGTCTGGTCGTGGAGTTTCAGGGAGGTGTGCTATGCAGCAATAGCGATGGGAACAGTCACTGTCTCGTCCACTGCCTGAGCTGGACGCTCTCTGTTTGCCCCTCCAGATCCCCTCGCCACCCTTCATTCCTTCCGTCTGGGCCACCCCAGGCCAGCTCCCCTTCCCTGCTTCCTGCGGGAACAGCCTCCTCAGGCTCTCCTGGCCTCTGGCTTCTGGCTGGGCTCAGCCAATAGGGGGCGCTGCAGGGAGAGAAGCTTGAAGAAGGAGAGGGAGGTTGGTGTTGATTTCCTGACTCCTTCGCTTGTAAGGTCAGCAAAGCCCTGCCTCCAAAGGCCACAGCTCCTGTTGGGCTACCCTCACAGGACAGCTGACTTTCTAGGTCCTGGTAACTGTCCCCTTGCTCTACCAGGCCTGAGGGCAATGCCCTCCTCCTCCCCTGCCCTAGTGTTTCTCTGTCCCTTTACCTTCCCTTAACTCCGACTGTGCCTTTATAAACAGCTCCTCGTTAAATCCCCATCTATTAACCTGCCCAAGTGTGTCCCCTGCTTCCCACTGGGGCCTCACCGGGCAGCTGATGCCCTAATAACAGCTCTGCTCAATCGCATTCCCCACCCCACTGTTCTGCTGTCCCGCTTGGAGGCCGCGTGTTCGTGCCTGCACATTCATTCGTTCCATGAGCATTTCTTTACCGCCAGGCAGGGAGGCGTCTGGCCTGGTTCAGGGTCTGGGACACAGCAGTAAACAAGACCCAGCACACACTGCTGTGGGGGAAGGGACTCAGATGGTAAACAAGTAAATAAAAAGTGTGATAATTCACAACTGCTTGCAGGTTGGTGAACTGGAAGGAAAAAAGGAAGAGACAAAGCTCACCATCGTTTATTTCAGTGAACTTCCTGGAGGGTTTTGTAGTTGGATCCACGCTGGTGTAACAAGACCTGTGGCTGGATGACACCAAAATGGCGACGTCCTCTTCCACACCCTCTAGAATCCACACCTGACCCTCCTCCTGTGTCCCCCACACAATCAGCTCTAACTTGGGGTCCTGCTTGCCTTGAGAACATGGTGGAGACAGTCAGAGAGGAGCTCGGGGGCAAGTGACCCCAAGTCTGTCTGCAAAGAACGGAGGCGCCAGGCCAGGCCACTGAGGCCAGGCCACTGAGGCCAGATCTCCCTTCCCCCCTCTGAAACTAGGGTAGTTCCCATGACACCGGCCCTGGCCTGTACCCCAGAAGGGCACACACAATACAGCCACTTGTTTGAGACCCCGGGGAGGCCACAGGCCTCCCTTGCCCTGAGATGGACTGGAATGAGCAAGAGGTCCCGGCCACTTGCCCCAGCATCGGAGAGAGCTGTTCCCTGCACTTCCGGTCACGGAGCCTCGCTCACTGCCTGCTTTCTCCACCCCATCGGAAGGGGTCCAGTGCTTCTTCCCTCTGGGAATTCTCACCCATTCCTCTCTGCTGTTTCAAACGCTAGCACAGCCAGTAAAGACGCCACCCGGCCAAGCGGGGCAGATGAGGGCCTGGGAGGATGCTGAGTGGCCCAAGCTCGCAGAGTTAGTATCAGGACCCAGCACAACGTGGGCCTCCCAGGCCAGGCTCCTCTTTCCATTGACCCAGCCCTCGCTTCCTGAAGCCAGCCCCAGCCCAGTCCTAGGACGTGCACTGGACACCAGGCTCCTTCGCTCGCTCTCCCCCCACCCCTGTCGAGAGAGTCTCCGAGGTGCTCTGCTCAGCTTGGCAATTGGCTGCACCCATCTCCTCCCCTTGCTGTGCTTATGTGCGAGTTTGGCCCCCCCTCTTCCCACTGGACCTCCTTTTCTTCTCATCCCCACCAGAATTCTCAGCAAAGGCCCGGTGATGCACCAACTCTGTAGTAAATGTGTCCGGTTTGGTTAGCTCACTGGTCAGCGGCATCTTGGATTTGTCCTCCCTGAGCTACCTCCCTCACCTAGGAGGAATTAGAGGATTTTATACTGAAATGATGAAGCAAAAAGAATATCTCCACTATCCCGGGCCCTGGCCTGGCCAGGGCAGCTCTGAGTTCCCAGGATGTTGAGGGAGGGAGTGGGTGGGCGGGTGTCCCACTGTCCTGTGCGATCAGAGGCACGGCTCCAGGGGTCCTAGCTCTTGAAGAAGTGTCTGTGGGGAGCCCTTAGCTCTTAGCTCCAGGGATGGGTCTGGGAAAGCCTGAGGCCTGGGAGCACCCAGTGTCCATGGTTACGGGCTCCGTGTGAGCCATGTTGGACCCTCCTCTTTATGCCTGGAGCAGTGACTCTGACCTTGGCCTTTCTCTCCTAGATGCTACTACCACTGGCCAGAAGAGAAGGGTTCATGGATAAGAGGCCAGAATACTAGGCCTCCATTAACTCTCCGAGTCCTGCTCCCCCAGCCCTCATTTTCCCAGGGCTTTTCTCCTGCGATTTCCAGGGTTTTCTCGCTTTTTTAAATCTTCTTTCTTTGGCTTCTTTCTGACTTGTTTGCAAATGATGGATATAGGGATGTCAGTCCAGCTTGTCCCAGAAGATCCAGCCTCCTCCCTCCTCGATCATGGCTCCTCTGCCCACTCTCTTGGTGACCTGCTGCTGGCTGGCCGCTGCCTGTGGGTGGAGAGACAAAGATCCCCTCTTTGGACTGGGCCATGACCTGTGCTCTCTGCAGCACATATGAATCTCTGCTATTCCTGCCTTTATCAGATTAGCTTTAATTAGACAAATGAAAATCACATGAAACAGAGCAGGAGGGAGCCCTGTGCTTTCAGAAGTGCCTTTTAACAAAAGCACAGGGGCAGGGAGGCCATCAGGGAGGGAGCGGGGACAGCTGGTGGCAGTCTCCGTACAGGTTCGTGGGCACACACAAGTGCCTTCCACAAAGAGAGGGCCAGGCGGCTGCCCAGAGAAACGCCGACTCCTTCATGAACTTGGAAGGAATCTTGGAATCTCCTGTTAAGAAACGCTGGAGCATTTCACGAGTCACACAGCAGATCCCTTTGGGAATCTCCCGAAGGTTCTAGAGCTGCAACTTTCAACCTTTTTCATCTCATGGCACACAGAAACTAATTACTAAAATTCTGTGGCACACCAAAAATACTTTTGGCGATATTTTTGCTGATCTGCCAAAAAAGTTGGTATAATTTTGATTCACTCACAGTGGACAGCTTTTGTGTTAGCTGTCATCATTTTTTAAATTTGACAGTCTAAGGGAAAAGAGGTCAGTGCCCCTGACTACAGAGCGCGCTATTGCATGTTTTAGAAATGCTTGCAGCGTACCAGCTGACAATCGCTGTTCTAGAGTATCATTGTCCAATAGAAATAGAATATGAGCCACAGCTGTGAGCCACATAGTTCATTTAAAATGTTTAAACAGCCACATTAAAATTTTTTAAGAAACTGATTTATTTTAAGAATAATTTAAATGTTAACATTTTATTGAACCCAATATATCCATATATTATCATTTCAACACATAATCTGAAAAATTAATGAGAAAATTTTACACTTTTTTTCACACTAAGTTTTCAACATCTGCTGTGTGTTTTACACTCACGGCCCTCCTAATTTGGACTAGCCACATTTCAAGTGCCCAGTAGCCGCATGTGGCTCCTGGCGGCTGCATCTGGGGTGACCAGCTGTCTCGGTTTGCCCAGGACCGAGTTGGTTGTAGCACTGACAGTCCTATGCCCCGGGAAACCCCTCCCTCCAGGCACACCTGGGGGGTTGGCTGCCCTAACACAGAGAGCAGAGGTCGAGACTTTCTCCCCGGAACAATGCACAGACACCAGTTGCCCTGGACTTCCCAGGGGATTGGTGCCCTCTCACTATTTCTTCCCGAGGAAGCCCTGGTCCCATTTCACTGGTAGAGTTCCCAGAAAGGGGAAGGCACTTGCCCAAAGCCACATGGTAACTTTGCAATTAGAGCTGCAACTAGGACCCAGGCATGCTGATTTCAGGACGCTCCATGCTAGCCCGAGGGAGGTACCAGGAGAGAGCATGGCCTGTGTCCTGGGGTGGGGCTGGTACTGAGGCTCAGTGGTTCTCCAGGATCCGGAGGCGCTCTCTCGGCCACGCGGCTGGTCTGCAAGCTGCGTGTCTCACACAGGACAGCAGCGGCAAACCCACCGTTTCCTGAAGTGGACACACACACCGCTCTTGCCATGCGCGGTGGTTTCCTGTTTAGTGAGCTCGACTCCTGTGATGGCAAAGTTTGGTTCTTTCTGGAATTTTCTTTCTAACCTTCTGCTTGCTTAAGGAGGAGGCCGTGGTACGAGGTTGAGCTCTCTGACATGGCGGCACTTGTCTTTCTCCCTCTTTAAACAGAGCCCAGCCTCCTGCTAGGTGGAGGCATCCATGTGCGCTGAGGATTTTTTTTTAACTTTTTTATTTTTAAATAACTACAGATTCACAGGAAGTTGCAAAGACAGTTGAGAGAGGTTTCCGGTACCCATCACCCTTCCCCCAGGGGCTACATCTCATATAATTACTCGAATACAACATAAAACCAGGGTTCCAGTGTGTGTGCAAAATGTGGATTCATCTCACCCAGTGCCCGTTCTTGTCACTACCACCAAAGGCGTCATGCCAATAACAGCAATATGGGGTAGTGACTATGCCCCAGGCACCAGTTTAAATGTGCTGTATGTATCGTCGCATTTAATCCTCGCAACAGGCCTTTGAGGTAAGTCCTACTACTATTATTCCACTTTACTGACAAAGAAAGTAACACATGTTTTAAAAGTTTAGAAGCATTGATTTAGACTTTTCACACACACATACGCACCCATAGTTTCCAAACATGTGGACATATTGCACAGATCACTTAGCAACTTGTTAAAACCCAGATCTGACTAAACCAAACCCAAAGCAGGACCCCACAAGCAATATTGCTGTTTAGGGGACTTCAAGATCATGCCCAAGTCTGGGCATCCAGGCAAGGTCTTTCAGGCCCCCCATGCTTGCCCTCCTAAGCTCTGCTTAGACAGAGGGAGGCGCCGCCACGCTCTGTCCACTCGTGGCAGCTGAAAAGGGGAATGAAAGGCCCTCAGGCTGAAGCCCTGGGTCTGAGGTCTCCCCAAGATCTTCCCAACCCCTAACAGCCCAGGATGCTAACCGATCCGAGGTCATCCTAGTTGATTATCTACACTCGGATCGAATCGGAAGGTGTGAAAGCAGGCAGGGATTGCAGACACTTCTCTCATTTGGCAGAAAGGGTAGGGGAAGGGTCCAAGGTCACACTGTTCAGGTAAGGATGGACAGACCCTACCTACCCACATGGAGACATCCGTCTAAAGTCCAGGCCAGATTTTGGCAAATGTTTGTTGAGTGAGTAAACGAATAACCTAGATATGTTACCTACCTCCTACTTTCCTGTCCTTATTCTCTGCCTCTCCCTAAATCAGTGGGTATGAAACATCAGTGGCGTCAAGGACTCTTAGGAAATGCACACGATCTTTGGGCCACCTTCAGAGATTCTGAATCAGAAGGTTTAGAGAGGGGCCTGGTCACTCGAATTGGAGACATACTTCCCCTCTTCCCAGTCCACCCGAGCTCCTGGGTGGACACAAATGTGATGCCAATGCTGGTGTCCAGAGAGGGGTGTTGATCCATAATCTTCCTCTGTAGCTTCCTTTCCTGCTCTGCTTGCACAGCGCCCCCTGGCTGAGAGTCCCGGCATTGTTCAGAAATCTGTGACTGCCCCTCCTTGGGACTCAGCCAGAGGGGTGGGGAGGATGGGGGCTTGGTTCCCCTCCACCCCTCACTCAAAGGGCACACCAGGCTTAGCCTGGGAGAGCTGATGAATGTCCATTACCACAGCAGGCCCCATAAAAAGGATTATGGGGTGTTGCTGAATTTACAAGTCTGTTCTTGTAAAGCTGCCAGACTTGGGGTGGCCGCAGCCCCTATGGAAGGACAAAAATGAATTTTCCTTCTGCCCAGGGCCGCACACCCAGTCACTTCAGTGGGAACCATGATGGCCTGCTCTCCAGAGCGCTAGACTCTGTATCCAAGGACACAATCAAGTGGACGGTCTGCAGCTCGGAGCTGAGCCACTGGACTTCACCCGGCCTCTCTCCCTTCCTGTCTGTGAAGTGGGCCTTCCTCTCACCTCTCAGAGGTGGTTGTGAGGATGATTCAACCTAAGCCTTTGACGTTGCAGAAGCGTCAAAGGGCCCACATCTGAGAATGTGACTGGGGGATGAGGGTGTCTCCAGCACAGTGGGGAAGAGAGGTGTGCTCATACCCTGCGTTCCGTCGCTGCTCTGGACCCTGTGGGTCAAGGGCATGGCCTTATAGGCAGAGGGCAGGGTGTCTGCCCAGGACGAGGGAGATTTGGGGGCAGCTTCCAGAGATTCCCTGGTCTCTTTGGCACCTGGCCAGGCGGGCTTCCTGCCTGTCCTCACTCATTTTCAGGCCTGGTTTGTGTCTGGCAAGAAGCCCCAGGCTGGTGTGGGCTTCTCCCCTGGCTCCCTGGGCCAGGCTGGGGTCCCAGGAGCACCTCACCCAGGGCTTCATCTTCAGCACTCTTTCCCATCTGCTTCCAGCCCTGGATCATCCGTGCCAGGCCCTTTCCAAGTGATGGAGCGCAGACCCCGGAGCCTGTGGGAGCTCGGAAGGTGTGAGGGGCTGGGGTGTTTCGCAGGAGTCCTTACTCAGTCACTAACCAGGCAGCCCGGGAACAGAGGGACAGGGGGCCTGCTGCCCCTGTAGAGCTTTGTTAACATTTCCGACAAATGCACCCAAATGAGGGTTTGCATCTTGTTGGCAAAAGATGGGAGAGGCCGTTTGCTAGCGGGGCCAGCGACGAAGTGGAAACGGGCCAGACCATCAGGGTGGGAGTGCAGCCAGGGCCGTGCTGACCTAACACTAGGGACAACGGTAATAAGTGATGCGCAGGCATCGAGCCACAGGCTGGTGAGCACTTTGCTCTAATTCTCCTTGCCGCCCTGTGTAGCAGGGGTCGTCTCTCTCTCCCTTTACAGATGAGGAAACTGAGGCTCAGACATGCGGACTGGCTAAGCCAAGGGCATCTACTGGGCAATGGGCGACTCAGTGCTGAAACCAGCACCAGGGTCTCTCGGGAAAATGCCCCCAGCTCCCCAGAGGGAAGCATGTCCCCATGGGGAGAAGGTGGAGGGAGGAAGGCCAAAACCCATTCTTCCTCCTTTTGGTCCACGGGCCTTTTTCTGTCCCTCTGCCCATCCCCAGGGCTTCTCCCCGTCCTTCCACCTCTATCTAGGGGTTTCCAGGGCAGATCAATTGTAGCAAACTTTTTAAAAAGGGGGACTGTCTTTCGGAAATATAAACTAAAAGGGTTGCTTTCAATGACAGGCTTTGGCTTGTAACATATGCTCTGGTGCCCTGGGCAAGGGACTTCTCCGCCTTGAGTGCCTCAGGTTGTCCCTCGGCAACAGGATGGCGGGGGATAAAGGTGGCTCTTAGGGCATAGGGTCACACCCTGGGAGCCCAGTGCCTGGCACTGAGTTAATGCTCAATAAAAGTGAGGCATTGGTGTTAGTGCAGGCAAGGGGCACATGGGAAGACTGGGGTACCAGGGGCACATCAAGAGGTTTCCCATGGTGGTCCAGCCACAGGGTCTTGCTTCTGTGAGAACTTCCCATAGCTGGGTGGCCAGGATGGTGGAGACTCTGGTCAAATATCCTGTTTCGGGAGGGGGGGTTGAACCCACAAAGGAGCCTGGGGTCAGGCAGAGCCCCCTCTTAGCAGGAACCTGGGGAGGAGCCGGGTACCTGGGAGTATCAGGGCTGAAGCCTAAGTCTTGGCAACTCTGGCATCTTCTCTCTTTGCTCACCCTCAACGGTGTCTACATCTCACTCAAGGGCAGTTCAAGGGCAGCCCTGCTTGCTTGTCTCCAGGTTCCATAAGTGGTCAGGGCTGAAGCTCTCAGGGGCCCAAGTGCTGCCCACGTCATCCAGAGGCTGGAGGAGAGGCAGTAACGGGCCTGGCCCCTGTCGCTGGCGGGCCGCTGGAGCCCCACCAGCTCACACAAACCTGTTCCAGCCTCCGAGACCTCGCCATTCCACGTTTAGGACTTCCACCAGCTGTTGTGAAAATTAAATGTATACCCACACAGTTAAATAAACTATACTAAGAACAAAGGTAATACATGATCAAAACTAGGACCTGTGCAGAGAATTTCAGCACGTCTGCACTGTTATCAGTGCCCCTGAGGTGCGAGGTTATCTGCGTGGGTGGCCCCGCTCTTCCCAGCTCCCCCCCCCCCCCCACCGCGCTCCCTTGAACCACCTTGGTAGCTTGAGACTGGCCTGGGGAGGGAGTATTTTCACCACAGAAATCAGCAAATCCAGGTTTCCCGCCACAGAGGTGGTTGTTTATCATTTGTGAGCACACCGCTGCCCCCAGGGACTGGGGGGCTTCCATGGGGACCCAACAGAGGGGTTGGAACTGCTCTTCCCTAGCGGGCTTTACTTCCACCCCAGACCTCCAGGACTGACTTCATTTTATTTTTGTGTTTAAAATACTATACTTAAAAAAAGATTTTTTAAGTTTTACAATGACATTTAGAACAAAGGAGGAGTCTCCTGAATGGGTTGGGACCCATTGTTTCCCCTCCAGCCGGCGGTCTCCACCCCCCATTGTCCCGAGCCCCTCCCAGCTCCTCAGAGGCTCCTCCAAGACAAGAGCTGGGAGGAGACTCTGGGCCAGAGCCTGAGACGCCGGCCCTGTGTGCTGGTGGCTTCTATTGTGAGTGCCTGAGGAGCGCAGGATTTCCTTGTCCCTGGGCCTCAGAACTCACTGGGGACCAGCCTGTTTATGGTAAATGCTGCCTTTTTGCTTTGATTCCTAGCTCAGACCCCGGGGCCACTACCATGTCCCCACAGAGTGAAGGCTGCTTTTTGGAGTCGGGGGTGGGGCGGGGATTAAGCAATCCTGTGAAGCTCTGGGAACGTCTTAGAGCAGCCAACTGAGCCTCCCAGACTCAGCCATAGGGTGTCCACGTCCACACCAAGATTGGACCTGGTGCCACTGGGCTGGGGGCCACGTGCTGCTCTAAACACACATGCTGGTGAGGAAGGAAAGACAGAACTGCCCACTGTGGGCTTCCGCTTTCCCACTTCTAGTCTTCGTTTACGCTGTTCCCCCCACCCCGTGATCACACCCCGGACTCGGGGAGGGTCCCGAGCTTCCTTTCAGGGCCCAGCCCCCGAGTAAGACCACCAAGGTCCAAGGTATGCCTGGTCTCAGAGTTTACTAACACTCTCCTGTGCTTGGTGTTTTTCTTTATTGCGTTAAAATACGCACAACAGAAAACCGACCAACTTAGCTATTTTTAAGCATGTGGTTGGGTGAGATTAAATACATTCACATTGCTGTGCAGTCATCACCACCATTCATTCCCATAATTCTTTTCATCTTGTAAACCCAAAAATTTATACCTAATACGCAGTAACTTCCCATTCGCCCTTCCCCTGAGTCCCATTCTCCCCCTCCCAAGTACTTCCCCCGGGTATCATTCTTTTTTCTGTCTTGATGATTTTAACTACTCGAAGTACCTCCAGTGAGTCGCAGCATACAGAATTCATCGCTTTGTGACACTTCACATAGCATGTTGTTCTCCAGGTTCCACATTTCGGCTATCGGTTCCTCAGCCAGTGGACACTGCATTGCTTCCGTGGTTCGGGTACCGTGCACAACGTTGCCATGAACGTGGGCACACAGGCGTCTCGTTGTCTGTGGCCCTGGCAGCCTGGCCCACAGGAACGGGCAACCTGCTTCCCATTCCTGGGGGAATGAACCCAGACGCAGGACTGCTGGGTGTCAGGGCAGTTCCATTTCTAACTATGTGGGGCACCTCCACCGTGTCCTTCACGCCGCTGGGCCATGCGACATTCCCACCAAGAGCACACGAGGGTTCCCATCGCTCCGCATCCTCCCCAACCCTTGTTTTATTTATTCTGTCAATAGTAACTATCCTAATGGGTGTGAGGTGGCCTCCAATTGTGGTTTTGATCTGCAGTTTCAAATGGAGTTTTCTGTTGTCCTGTTCTAGGAGTTCTCTGTATATCCCGGATCTGAAGCCCATATCACATATATGATTTGTAAATATTTCCTCTCATTCTGTGCGTAGTCTTTTTACTCTGTGAATGGTGTTTTTTGATGAATAAAGTTTAAACATTTTTATGAAGTGCAATTTGTCTATTTTTCTTTTGTTGCTTGTGTCTTTGGCGTCACATCTAAGAAATCGTTGACAAATCCATGCTGTATGATTTCTTCCAAGACTTTTACTGTCTGAGGTCCTACATTTAGGTCCTTGATCCAAGCTGAGCTGATTTTTTTATAGTGTGAAGTAAGAGTCCAATTTCCCAGCACCATTTGTTGAAAAGACTGTTCTTTGCCCATTTAATAGTCTTGGCACCCTTGTCAAAAATCAATTGACTGTGTGTGTGAAGGTTATTTCTGGGCTCTCTCATCTATTTCATGGGTCCGTACATCTGTCTGTATGCCAACACCACACTGTTTTGGTTACTGCAGCTTTGCAGTAGGCTTTGAAATCAGGAAGTACGAGTTCTTCAGTATTGTCCCTTTTCAAGATCGTTTTGACTATTCAGGGTCCCATCTCATGCTTGGTTTTACTATGCATATTAATTCAGCAAATACATACTAAGTCCCTACTCTTCACTGTGTTCCGAGCCCTGGTGGTTGGAGGTGAATAACACTAAGCCCTGGTGTGGTGGAGCTTTACTTTGGGCAACTTTGGAGCTTTACTTTCTAGATGGGAAGGGCCCCACGCACAGCATCCCCATTTTACAGATCAGAAAACCGGGACTCGGAAAGTAAAGTCACTCGCTGCCAAGTCACGAAGCTGGGGTGGGAGGGGTCTGAGACGCCTGCCTTCCCGTCTCCCTGCCCCAACCCCACCTGGCTCCTTTACCCTGTGGCGGAGACATGGGGAGGAGAGAAGGAGCTGGCCCAGAGCTGCTGTGCTCTGGGGGACCCACGGGGTGTGGCATGAGTGTCTAGAGAGGGTCGGCGGGCAGTTTGCTGTTCACGTGTGATAGACGGCCGCCCCCAGCCCTACTCTGACCCCCTGCAGGAGACCTCCAGCAAAGACTAAACATCACAGTTTGAGACTTAGTGGTAGCAGTCTGGTGTGTCCTTGCCAGTTTCATCCTGCCCGTTCCTCCCTCACAGTGTCTTTCACTTAATTTCTTGCACTGCAGAGATCTGCGTGTGGGATGTGACAGCCTGGTTGCTTGCGTGTGTCCTGGAGGCAGCAGCCCTGTACACGCTGTCTGTAACTTTCGTGAAGCCCAGCACAGGGCCCAGCCCATGTTGGAACTTGAAAATTTCTGTCTAAGAAATAAATGAGTGCCCTCCCCCTCCATCCAGAAGTGACCTGGGCCACCTCCATCAAATGAAGGGCACCCGAGAGCCTGAGATTCAGGAGCCTCACCAGCCAGCACAGGCCCCTCAGACTCCTCACTGACCTGGAGTCTCACCTGCTGGGGTTTACAAGGCCTTGGGGTTGGCTGTGAATTTGAAAAGGGTTAGCGTCGGTATCCTTTCAGGCTCCAGTGGAAAGGGGAACAGAGAGCCCTGCTTTAGAAAAAAACCTTCCACTCCCATCCCTCATGGCAGGGTCCTCCCAGGGTCTGCAGGTCACGGGGTTTTGGGTTTCAGTGGCATCTGTGGGCACAACCGGTTCAGGGAAGACTGACTCCTTCCCCTGCCAATCACAGGCACAGAGGAAACCAAGGCCCAGGGAAGGAAAGCCACATGGCCCGTTTTCAAATCCCTTTATTGACACTTTACATGCTTGATCATGTTTATCTTGTATACACAGATACATAAATATCTCTCGGAGGCCCTGCTTTCAATTCTGCCGGATATATGCCCAAAGTGCAGTCGCTGGGTCGAGTGGGAATTCTGTTTCTAGTTTCTCCAGTAACCACCATTGTGTTTGCACAGCAGCTTCACTGCATGACATTCCCACCCACAGTGCCTCGCGATGTCCCTCCAAGGCAGATTCTGTCGTCACCCCTTGTGTCACAGGTGTGCAGATGACGCTGGCTTGCCCAAGGCCACAGAGGTGAGAGGTAACAGCCAGGGTGCAAGCTGGCCGCATCGATGGCCTTCCTGACCCTGTACTCCGTCACCTCCCCTGAAATGGGGAGAGTAACCCCTACCTCCGGGGCTTACCAGGAAGGTCCACACAAGAGCGTCAGGGAGCGCCGTCACGCCGTGCCAGGCCCAGGGTGACACCTCGTGAAGAGCTCCTCCTTCAAAGGGACAAAACACACTTTTTAGATCAACACCCAGACCCGAATGGTAATGGAATCCTTTTGCTTTTCAGGATTGTTTGTGAAAAATTGGACCCTTACCCTCATACCATAACATCCGCAAAAGCAAAGTCTGCTTATGTGTGTCTATGTTGGTGTATCTACCCTTCAGATCAAGAAATAGAACATTTCCGGCACCCTAGAGGCTTCTCTTTGGCCCCTCCCAACCCACGCCCTGCCAAAAGTCAGCATCATACAAGAAGTCTTTAAATCCACATATACATGGATACAGCCACTCAGTATGTGCCAGCTGTCCCTGTTGTTATTATCCTTGGCCCAGTGTCCAGAACCTTCTGCCAGCTCAAAGCCACGCTGCTTTGAGGAGTCACCGAGGTGTGTGATCCCACCAGGGAGCGCCCTGAGGCCTGTTGTCACCAGTCTCAGTTCTCCTTGGGGGATTTGAAGGATTTCTGGTCTTCAGGGTGTCCCCCACTCCGCCATGAACAAGCCTACACCTGGGCAGGTCTGAACGATCTACTTGGACCAGTGAGGCTTCTTCACTCACTCCCATTTTTCGGATGAAGAAACTGAGGCTCTCTTCAAGCCAGGGCTGGAGTCCAAGCCCATGAAGGTGCCCGTTGCTACAGTGCTAGGAGGTTGCTGGGGGTTGTTGCCAGTAGGTGGGAGGCACCCCGGAAGCTGCCATTCTTCTGTCTCATTCAGGTCAGAACAGTGACCTATGTGGGCAGAGCCCATCCCCTGGCCCCCGGGGACTATCGTCTGAGCTCCCTTCCAAGGCCAGACAGTCCCAGGCAATGGCCCAAGGTCACTCCGCCAGGACAGCCTCGGCCTCACGTGGCCCCCTCTCCCTCCCACTCTGTAGGGCCTCACCTTCCCTGTTTCCCATCAGCGCCTCAGTGTCCGTGAAATATTAGCAAAATAGGCTGAGTATTAGGTAATGACTGTCCAATTTATTTTGACAGCAAGAACCAGAGGGAGGAAATTGACATTGGTGATTTTACTTAGGCCCTGACAACCTTAATTCATCTTCACCCCTTTCCCAGGGAGCAGGGCCCTCCAGCCGCGGGGCTGAGCTCAGGTGGAGGCCCCCTGTGTGCTCACCGCCCTCGGCAAGTGTGGGCATGGCCACCAGCCTGGGAAGTCCTGAGGGACCCAGCACGGCTCCATCAAACCAGGAGCTTGTCCGGGGACTCTTCAGGCATCCTCACCAGCCAAGGCCAGCCTCCATGTCCTCCTTAGCTTCCCCAAGGAAGGCAAAGGGAGCCAGAAAGTGAGAGCCTCTACCCATTTCTCAGAGCGGAACACCGAGGCCTAGAGAGGGGCCTCGTCTCCCTTGAAGTATGCTGTGAATCAGCCCCAGAGTCCTCTAGCGTCTCACAGGCCACCAAACCTCAGCAGCAAGGATGGCCACGTTCTGTCAGTGGCCCTCAGTGGCCCTCAGTGGACCCATCAAAGAGAGGGCCACAAAGTTGCATAATTTAAAACTTGGGCCCCAAAACGCCATCTCAGGATTTACTGCTTATAGGGCACAATCCCTCCAGGCTCTGCCCAGCTGTCACAAGGAAGGGATTCAGTCCCGAGAGGAGAGGAGCCTCACCAGCCAGCACAGCCCCCAAGCCCTCAATGGCCTGCCCTGGAAGCTGTCCATCCCATCACTCAATCACCCCTCAAAAACTCCACCAACAAAAAGTAGGTAGTTTGCTCCTTCCCAGGCTCAGACATCTCTACAGGGGACACCCCAAAGATCAGAAATCCTACATATCCCCAAATAAGAACTGAGGCTGGTGACAAGGGACCTTCAGGGCCCCCTAAATGGGCTTGCATGCTTCATTGACTAATCAAACCAGCCCTGGGCGCCACTCTTTACTGTGTGGCTTCAAGCTGGCAGAAGATTCTGGAAAGTGGGCCAAGGACAACAACAACAGCAGCCACAACAACAGCCAGCACGTATTGTTTCCATCTGCCGAGCCCTTGACTCTCAGATGAGCACTATGGCATTTGGGGTCCTCCAACACCCCTGTGGGGGCCCCACTCTTACCCCTTTCCTCAAAAGCAGCAGCTAAGACCAGTGAGGGTAAGTCAGTTCACCAAGGTCCCACAGTTGGTCAGTGGCAGGATGAACACCAGGCCAGTTCTCTGTCCCCACAGCTGCCCAGTTCACCGGGGGCCCCAGGCCGCCACCCCTGGGCTCCTGTGAGCTGCCCCAGCCCCTGTGCTTCCCAGTTCGCCGAACTCAGGCCTGGACTCTGTCAAGCCCCCAGACCTGTGGGCAATTAGGGAAGTCCCCCGGGGGGGTGTGACTCATCCCTCAGCTATGTGAGGGCCAGTGAGAAGGGCGAGGGGTGGCCCCCGCCTGCCTGTCCACTCCAATTTCAGGTGGTATTGTCCAAAACCCGAAGGGTTCCCAGGCGTGGCACGGGTCCAGGGGAAGGAGAGAGGGTGGGACACTGCCCCGTCGGCGGGAGGCATGCTACTCATACCCATTCCTGCTTGGGTCCCCTCCCTGGTTTTATGGGCCTCTGTGTCATGCGCCCCATAAGACGGGGACGTTTCCACCGCCCACGGAGGCAACAGGAAGCTGCTGTGAGACAGCTGCAGGGTGCTCAGTGCTGTGCACCCAGGTGTCCGTGATCCGTTACCGATGTGACGTCAAGGGTGTTCCCATTAGGGCCGTTAACTTGGGAGGTTTCTGGGTGCAGGAAAAGAACACAGGGTGTGGGGGCCCACAGCCCCGGTTGGCCCCTGGCTGTGCCCCTCACCATCTGGACGTTTCTTGGGCTGCGGCCTCAGGTTCCTCATCTGCGAAATGGGTTTGTCAATCCCTCCTGTGCAGCGTTGTTTTGATTTAATGAAATGATTATGGAATCTATTTCAATAAAATAATAGATTTTAATGAAAGAGCAGCATTCGGTAAGTGCTGGGCACACTGTGCAGTCAGTAGCTAGCACTTTCCCACCTGCTGGCCTCACTTTTGACCCATTCTTGTTTTACAGGTGAGGACATGAAAGCTCAGAGGGTGAGATGGCTTGTCTCGGGTCACACAGCTGGTGAGTAGCAGAATCGGGATCTGAACCCAGGGCCCAGGTTGCTCCAAGTCCTAGGTGAGAAAGAAGTCAGAGTCTCAGCTTTCTCCTTGAGTGGCCTGAGCCTGGGGCCTCCTGGGGTACCCATCAGGCCTCCTCCCATCCCACCCTCCGCCACCCGCCCCATCACCCCAGGGCCCTGACGTCCCATGAAGGGGGTGATGTCAGCCCTGGCACCACATGAAAGGTCCCACGCTGCTTCGGGAGCTGGCTTCGCACTCCAGGACGCCTTCCCATGGAAATGTGTCAATAAGTCAGCTTGATCCCGTCAGCTCTGTGTGTTCCCACAGCCAGTTCCCGTCTCCCGCCCATGGGCTGCCCAGCGGCTGCTCCCGGCCTGAGGTCTGCGGTGACCCAGCGGCTCCGGAGGCGGGAACCTCACTGCAGCATTTTCTATGGATTCATTTCCAGCAAACAGAGGCCTCATCATCCCGCATGCTTGTAGTTGAGACACCCCCCTCACCCTGACAATGACACTCATAAGGGGCAGTCCCAGAGCCTCTCCTCTCCTTCCCTTTCCAATAGACCCAGGGATTCAGCAGTCAGAGATTCAAGGTCAGGAATAGTTACAGCCCTTCAGTCCTCTGTCCCACACCACGATCATCTCCTGCACATCTGCTCCCGGGGGGGGGGGGGGGGGGGGCTGGATCCAGCCACGGAAATAGGCCCTCTGCGCACACATCGCCAGTGCCCGCAAGACTTCGCAGCAGAACCGGGGGAAGGAAGCTTTAGAGAAAAACTGGAGGCCGCCCTTGGCATTTCCTACTCGGAACACACACTGCAGGGTTTGTGTGCCCATGCAGATCTCGAGAAAAATGCTCCAAAATGGGGAAAATTGTTCCGGGCAGGCACAAGTGAGCTCTCAGAACTCCTACACGAGGAAACTGTCCCAGGGTCCCCAGAGAGGAAAACAGAAATAATAAACCTCAGTTGCAGTTAACTGAGCGTTTACTATGCTTGGCTCCTCGCATTCACCGTCTGGTTTACTCGTCCTGCACTAACTTCATGGTGAGGAAACCAAAGTTTGGTTGCACAAATCCGGGGGCACAATTCCCAGAGCGGTGGCTACTCCCCATGTGCCACCGACACAAAATCCAGTGTGACCGACCAGAGCCCCTGGACCTGCACAACCGACCTGCACGGGGGTGTTAGCACAGAGCCCGATGTCTGGCTCAGTCTTAGAGCATTTACCCGCCCCCCGCCACCCCACCCTCCACTGATGCAGGCCTGTGGGCTCACAGTGAAGGGCAAAGCAGTTCTCCCTGTGAGCAGAAGCCACTGGCCAGTCCTTACCGTGCGGCTCCTGCCCCTCCCAGCTATGCACAGGGCCCGGAGACGTGGAGACTGCAGGAAGGAAGTCAGCTCGCTTAGAACCTGGGGTGGCCCTGCCAGATGCTGATGGCTGTCGGACGCTAGCAACCTAGCCAAGGTCATTTTTCCAGGAATGTTCGGTTTCTTCAGAGACGGGCAGCAGGTCAGGGGTCCTGCCATCTCAGGGAGACCAGAATCCCCTCACTGACACCTTTACCAGCAGGGGCTGAGGCAGACTCTCGGGCAGTCCCCACCATGCGGACAGTCAAGGACATCCCCTGCAGAGGAGTGCCCCCTGGATATAATGGCACCTGTGAGACACTAAATCATCAGACAGAGAGAGAGAGTTAGAGTGTGCAGTCACCCCTCGGTGCTCGTCAGCTTTAGAACTCATCAAACCCTGCACTTGTTGCATTTTGATGAGAAAAAAATGTTTCAGCACTCGGCGTTTGCTCGGGACTCGGCACACTGGCTAGAACTCACGTGAGTCATGGTGCCGCCCACAACTGAAAATACCTCATCACTGTCACTGGCTCAGTACTCGTCGGTTTCGGCACTCATCCTGAGTTCCAGAACGCATTAATAACGAGTACCGAGGTACCATCGTATGTCGATTTCACTAATTGTAATATTAAGATGATAATATTGGTAGTGGTCACATATTGAGTGCTTACAATAGGCTAGGCACTATTCTAAGCACTCTATGCTACAAACCAATCCTCAGACAACCTTATGAGCACAGCAGTGTTATTGCCCCCGTGTTTTAGATGAAGTGCTTGAGGTTCTGAGAGTTGAAGCAACTTACTCAAGGTCCCACAACTGGGATTTGATGAATAACTAGGCAATTTGAGGTTTTGTTTTCTCAGTCAGGGTCAGAGAGGGCTCTCCACACTCTCATTCATTTCCCCAGCATTCCTGGGGGGCGACTCTGGCATCGACAGGGATAGCAAGAGGTGCCTCAGCCCACGAGGGCAGCTCTGGGTACTCGTGGCAGAATGTGAGTTGCCCTACCTCTCATCTGTTCTGCCCTTTTTCATAGTAATGTAATTGAAACTAGACCTTTGGTGACATTTCCCAGCATTCTTTCCAACTCAGTCTTGACCATGTGACTAAGTTCTGGCAAATAGGAGGCAAGCAAAGTATAAAGTGAGTATCGGAGCCTTGCTCTGAAAAGGGACATTTTGGATCCTTGCCTTCTGCCTTCCCTCCACCCCTTTAGCTGAAAGATGGCTGGAATTGAAATGGCCACTGGAAGCCACGTGACAAAGATGTTAAAACTGTTCCACCAGCTCTGGACTGTTATGTGAGAGAGGAATGAAATTCCATGTCATGTAAGCCACTGCATTTTGGGGTCTCTGTTACAGCTATTGACCATGCCCTCACTAGTTCATTGCTGAGAGAGTCTCATTGCCTGCTCCCTCTTCGTTCATTCATTCATTCATTCATTCATTTATTCAACAAACATTTGTTAAGCAACTACTATGGGCCAGGGACCTTTCCAGCCACTGGGGATACGGGAGTGGACAAGACCAGGAAGTCCTGTGCTCCTGGGTCTGACGTTCCAACAGAGAAATAAAGAAAACAACAGCAACATGGAGAGAATCGCTGCAGGTGATAATAACTACGAAACAAAACAGACTTGGGTGGGGACATTTCTTTAAATTGCTGGGTCAGGGAGGGCCTCTCTGAGGATGGGTCACTTGAGCTGACACCCAGAGGACCAGAAGGAACCAGGCAGGTGGAAGGGGAAGTGGGTTCCAGAAGGAGGAAACCGCAAACGGCATACGTGCCTTTGAGGTTTGAGGAACAGAGAGCAGGGAAAGTGTTTGGAGGAGGGAAGGGGGTTGCGGGGCAGGGGGAGCAGATGAGGTCAAGGGGAAGGCAGGGGCCAGGTTTTATTACCTGTGAGGTCACGGTGAGGGGTTTGGGTTGTATCCAAGTGTGACGACAAGCAATAGAAGGTTGAGCAGGGTGGAGATGTGATCTGGTTTATGTCCTAAAATGATTATTCTGGCTGCTGCATGGAGAATTGATTTGAGGGTGGGGAGGAGGGCTGGTGAACATGGAAGGAGGGAGACCAGCAGGACCTGCAGCAGAAGGAGAGAGAGATCACAGTGAACTTGGGTGAGAGCATTAGAGGAGACATGTGCCCGTAGAGGATGCATTTTGGAGGGAGCCTCTTCTGCCATATGCCCCCTAGCCCTGTCCCCAAGACTATTTGGAAAGGCAATGCTCAAGAAATGTGTTTCTTGCAAAGAGCAGAATTTGCATCCAGGTCTGTCAGCCTTGAAGTTCAAGGCTCCTGCTTCCCTTCATGGGAATGGTCTCAGCGGAGATTCTTTACTCTTAAGCCCCACTTGCTCTCTTCAGAGATGGGCAAAGGCCCAAACTCTTCCGTGTGCACCAGGTCAGCAGACGTGCCGTCCTGCAAAGCCCCTCACTTCCATGCCTCACGTGTTGATCCAAGGGGATGCTCCCAGTTAACGCTCCTCACACGGAGATGGGACAACAGCCTGTGGGGTCAGACAGCAGGGCCAGTGAGAGGCCCCGCTGCCACAGTCTGTGAGGAGGAAGGAAGGAGGAATGTGCAGGCAAGCTCAGCTCCGGCTGAATGTACTCCAGAGGAGTGAGTCGGCAGCTAACGTGAGGAAGAGGAAACTGGAAAGGATGGGTAGACATACGAGCACTCGTTTTACACCAGGCACGGTGGGAAACCTCACACGCATCATTTCCCATTTAATTTCCCCCACAGCCCCATGATTGGGTGTCATGATGCCCACCTGACAGACAAGCAGGAGCTTGTCCTCACCTTGGCTTTGTACCGGATCCTCAGGAGGCGTCATTGACCCAGCTGTTGCTCAGCAGTGCAGATGGCCACTTGCCTTTGGAACAGCTGTGTGCTTGGACGGGATGCATCCAGTCTTTCCTAAAGATTTGTGTAAGGCCATTTGCTGCCCATGTCTTGAACGAGAGGAGCTAATGTCTTATCTGTATTCACTCATTCGTTCACCAATTATTCCCAAGTGTCTTCTGTGTTTCAGCTGCATATTACCCTGCTTTCTGGACCTCATTGTCTATTGGATGAGACAGAAGCTCCTGAAACCGTCACACACACACAAATGTAGAATGACTTCTGGGTGGGTAACTGCTTCAAAGGAGAGAAACTTGGTGTCCGGAGAGTGAACACAGGTAAGATTTGACTCAGTTCAGGAAGACTTCCTGGAAGAAGTAAAGCCAAGCTACAAACTAAAGAAAAAGTGGGTGTCCACTAGGTCCAAGAAAGGGGATGATGAAGCGTGTCCAGGGCAAAGAAACAGCATACACGGTGGCAGTGCGGCTGGAGGGGCCTGGGTGACCAGAGGGGAGTGGGCGTGGTTCGGGAAGGAGCTGGGGAGGTGGGCGGAGGCTGGGCTGTATAGGGACTCCAAAGCCACGATGGGGGGTAGGGTAATCCAATTTACGTTCCAGATCATTCCAGCAGCCATGAAGAAAATGGATCTGAGGTTTGTATAGGAGAAGGCCCTTGAAAAGAGAGGATTGCCAATGAGTAAAGCATTTTGGGGGACTTGACATCACACGTAGCTCAAGGACATCTACAGGATTAGGGAAAGTAAACAGTGAGAGGCAGGACCAGAACCCAGGTGTCCTGTGCCCCATCCAGGGCTCTCTCCCCTCTCCTGGGCGAATGGTGAGGCGCACGACATGACCCTCACAACAGGACAAGATCTTGCTACCTTTCCCAATTTACCAGGGTCGGTCCGAAAGGAGGTCCTGGAGTAGGAGATGAAGAAAAGGCGAAGGGGTGACAGGGCCGTGGTGAAATGTCATGATCCCTTGCTGGGCTGAAACCACGTGTTTTTTTTCCCCCTTGTTTTCCAAATTAACTCAACATTCCAAATGAATCCAGAGACTTAGTTGGGGGCCCTTTCATGTGGATTGAAACTCATAAAGTGCAGTTTGCTGAGTTGCAGGAAAGCAGAGAATTGGGTCCCACCTCCTCCCACTTGGAACCAGCCTGGAGGGTCTGGAAGAGAGAAAACTCTTGGGGCCGTGCCCAAGTGGATTTGGGGCTTCATGCGTCAGACTCAGTGAAGGACTATGGGGAGGAACAACAGAATTCAGAAGCAGGAGAAAAGGTCAGAGGTAGCTGCAGCCGATGCCATGGGGAAGAAAGCCAAACTGTAAAACACCAGTACCGGGGGGCTGGGGAGCCCTTCAGACTCAACGAGCTAAGCACATGGGGAGGACCCACCTCAACAGGCTTCATTGATGAGCCCTCCGAGAGTGGAGCTTGAAGGAGGGGAGAGTTCCCAAAGAGAAAAGCACTTTGTGGCTGCGTCTGAGGGGTTTGTCTTTATAGATGGACCTAGTGTTGCCAAGAAGGCGTAGACGGAGTATGCAGAGAACCAAGGGCCAGATTTAATCAAGACATACGAGGAGAGTTAAGGGGTTAGTGCCCATAGGCTTAGTACTGCTATAGTTATCGTTTGGCCGTGCCGGACATACCTGTGCAAGCTGGCTTGAGGATGATCTGTGGCACAGACCCTAGATGAACGCTGGCCTCCTTGGGAGATTACCACAGGGGGAACCTGGGGGTTCCAGCACCCACGTCTGTTTTCGAATCTAGAATAATATGAATGAAGCTTCAGCCAAGCAGCATCAAGAGACAGGAAGAATTTGTACAACTCTGGGGTTGCCAGGGGGTTGGACACATCACCCAGAGAAAGGAATGTGGAGGTCTGTTCTGCTCATCCGTGATGATTCTGAACAGGCCCACCGAGCGCATGGCCAGAGCGGTGGTAGGGAGGAAGGTGTGCACTTCTCGGTCATTCTTTAGTCCCCCTGACTTTTTCCCTATCCAGGTGTTATGAATTGTGTCCCCTCCCCCACTCACATATTGAAGCCCTGAACTCCTCCCACCCCTGTGGGACTGTATTTGAAGACAGGGCCTTTCAAAAGATAATTAAGATTGATGAGATCGAAGGGCGGGCCCTAATCCAATGTGACTGATGTTCTTATAAAATGAAGAAGAGATATGAGGGAGTGTGAGCCCAGAGGAAACGCCATGTGAGCACACACAGGGAGAAGACGGCCATCTGCAAGCCAAGCAGGCAAGTCTCAGAGGAAACCAACCCTACTGGCACTTGACCTTGGACTCCCAGCTTCCAGAATTCTGAGAAAATCAGTTTCTGTTGTTTAAGCCACCCCGTGGGTGGTATTTTAAGGCAGCCCTAGCAAATTAATACACCAGATGTGAAGCTCTCCTTCTGTCTGCCACCTAGCCCTCTGCTCAGCCCCAAACACTCGGAGCGGCTCCAAGTTTCCCACAGTCTTTTCTCCTCCACCACTGGACAGGCCGTTAAGGACAGAACCTTCCATCAGTCCAGTGAGGCGAAATGGTCTTTCTAAGCAGAGGCAGTGTCTTCAATGTTCGTAGTGGTTCTACATGAGGAACTGCCTTGGGAAGAAATTATTTTAACTTTAATAAAACCACCGATTTTAAAGACGCACTAAAGATCCCCGATAGGTACTCAAACTAGTGTTTAAAAGTGAGGCATCACAGGTGTTCAGAGCCTCAAAGTATCTGCCCATAACCCCTCACTAGCGCCACAGGAAAAAACGTGCCTCTGCATCAGAGAGAGCCGGCAGACACCTCTTACTCGAGAAGATGACGTCAACTCCCAGAACGACGGACACACAGGGCTGCGTGCCTCCTGGTGCGATGTGCTGGGAAGGGCAGAACCTCACTGCGGGACGCCCTCGTCAAACACGCATGGCTCGGGTCTGCGTGGGCAGATGCATCATACAAGCCCAACCCAACGGGCATTCTATAAATAAGAAGGCTGCTCTAGAAAATACCCATGAAAGGCTGGGGAATTATTCCAGGTGAAAGAAGTCTGAAGAGACATCACAACTGAATGTGATCTGTGTGAGTCTGGATTAGAATCTGGGTAAGGGACAACGTCTGTAACTTGCTGTCACGTGGTTTGGAAAACCAAAAGTCACCTGTGCCTGGAGAGCGGCTGAGAGCACGAGTGAGCAGATGTTAGCGTGGGCGAACCTGAGGGAAGGGTGTAAGGGTTCTTTGTTCTGTCCTTGCAACTTTTTCTGTAACGTTGAAATTACTTCGCAATGAAATGTTTTACAAAAGTCAGGCACTCTACAGGAGTCCTTATAAATGGTCCAGGGGAAAGCGTTAATTTGCGGGGTGCAGGAGGGGGGGTCAGACTTTTCCCCAGTGTGAAATACCAACATGCTTCCTTTCAAAAGATGATAAAATGTGTGTGATTGTGGCTTTCCATGTTTGCCTTGACTGCCAGGAAGCCATTCCACAGTACAAGGATGTATCAACGTGGACAAGTTACTGAACCCTCTGTATCTGTTTTCTCCATGTGTGAAGCAGGTAAAATAATTGTGCCCACTGCTGAGGGGGGTTGTGAGGACCTACAGTGCTCTCACACGGGCAGTGCAAAGTGAGCACCTTTTAGTTGTCTTTTTATTTTGTTATTGTGATTTCTCTATGACTCACTCAACGCTCTGTACTAAAATGAGCCTGTGGCAGACTCGCCTGAAATCCAGAAAACTGAGCTTGTCTAGGAGGAGGCTTTCTCGCAGGTACGTCATCAACACAGTGTGAGCTCTCGCCGCAGGACAGGCCACGTGCCCTCGAAACATGGCCACAGGGACCATGCGGACAGTGGGAACAAAGCTTTAAAGCCAGACACACTGAGCTTCCCATCCCAGCTCTGTGAACTCGCAATGTGCCTGTTCCATTAAGGCTGGGTTGTGCCGCAGTAACAAACATCCCTGAGACTCAGAGGCTTAGAAGAAGCCCCGTTTCCCACTGAGGCAGCATGTTCGCTACGAGCTGGTGGGCGGCTCTGCTCCACCGCACCATGTCTCCCGAACCAGGACTCTCACAGGGGTTTCCACCGGCTGAGATGCCACCACCTTAAGCAGTGGAAGGGAGTAAAGAGCTCCCACTCTACCAGCTAAAGCGAGAACTTGGCCACAGATGACTCGAAAGGAAGTACCACCCTACAAGGTGTCATGAAGGTCAACCAGAAATATTTAGTGGACTAGACTCTTGATGGTCACAATGCCCTTGGACAAGTCTTGATCCTGTCTGCGAGTTTGTTTTCTCTCTGTAGAAGGAGGAAGAAAAATAATACTCTACATCCCAGCACCAATGGGATGATTAAATGAGAAAAACTGAAAAAAGCACCAAATAACCTGGGTCAGAAATACAATAGCTACTCATTACAGCAAATTGTACTGTTTGTCCTCACACCCCAGGTGTCCCAAAGGAGCAATATTGTCCTCCTTCTAGATATAGACAGATAGACAGACAGACGGATGGATATCCAGTAATTACCTTTAGGAAAGTAAAAGACAAGAAGACTGCTACAAGAAAAACAGCTTGTTTCAGGGCCCAGCGGTGAAGACTAAGTTTTCTTGCTCTGGGTCCTTGGGCTTCAGGACACATCTGGCAGGCAGTGATCTCCGGCCGGGATCGCACTGACGGGGCGTTTTCGTTCATTTAGTGCCTCCTGTGTGCCGAGCCCTGTGCAATGCAGGGGTGGGGAGGCCCCAAGAGTCTACACTGAGCTCCTGAAGCGGGGGTGCAGGTGGGGATGTGGGGAGGTGGCAATGTCGGGGGCCAGCGGGGGGGCGGGAATGGGATTAAGATGCTGTGGACCCCGTTATCTGTGGCATTGCACCTAGCCTCCTCTAGTCACTGGGCAGGCTCGTGTCATGGAGCCAAAGGTCTGGGCACCAGCAGAGGCCAGCCAGGTGCTGAGTGTGCTCGCAAGGTCGCAGAGCAAGTGGCATCTTGGGGTCCAGGCTGCGCTTGAGCCACATAAGCCCCCACCCTAGGCTGAGGCCTGCGCACAGCGCCCCCTGTGGGTGGAGGGGCGTCTCAACTTTTCTTTCCTGGCTTATCTCAACTGTCCAGTTTATCTCCCTTTAATATGTAATTACCATTCCCTGTGACTTTTTTTTGACATTTTAAAAAACACTCTGTAGGCCGTGCAGTCACTAATGTCACTGTTCCAACGACTTCAATCATCTTCACGCCAAGTCTGCTCTTGTCACCAGGTATACTATTTAATTAACGCTTAATAAAAATTCATCTGCCGCCAATCCTCTGATTTCTCTAAACTCATTTACCTCCTTTGGCCTCAATTTATGCAATAGCATTGATTAACTAACAGGTTCACTCTGGTGATTACATTTTTTCCTCCTACACACTGAAGCAAATACATAAGGATTAAATTTTTTTAATCATCTCCAGTGGAGTGGGTACCAGACACTTAAAAAAAGAAAACAAAAACAAAACAACAACAAAAACCAAGCCCCGCTTGAGCCGTGTATAAGGACCGAGCTGCTCTGGGGCAGGGGAGGGAGAAGAGGAATGGAGCTCTGCGACAGGTGGGTTTTGCAACCAGAAAAATGATAGAACCTCTGGGCTTTGGTTTCTCCATTTGTAAAGTGATTAAACAAGAGTCCATAGCTTTCCTGTGTGGGGATGAGATGAGATGATGCACATAAGAGGCCTATTACGGAGGCTGGTTGTTGCTACATGTCTTTTAGGGATCCATTCCATAAACAGCAGGTAAGCCCTGAGCTCAGTGCTCTGGAGAATTTTGAAGTAAATACAATGGAGCTGATACCATCTCAATAGTTCACGACCCAGTCTTCCTGTGCAAACACACCTAGAACACACACATACAAAAAAAGTCTTAAATATCTCTTGAGCAGTTCGGGCAAAATGCAGTGAGAATCCAAAGGAGGAAAAAGCAGCTCCTAGCTGGGAGATTTGGGAAGGCTTCGTGGAGGAGGCACCACTTGAGCCAGACAGCTACCAATGGGCAAGGTGTGAGTGTGCAGAGCTTGCAGGAGGGCATTCCAGGGGGGAGGGAAGGGCTTAAGCATAGGCACAGAGGTGGGAAAAGCCAGAGCCCCCTCGTGCTCTGGGCGCCCCTCCCATCTGGAAACCGGAGACTTTCCTCTCTGTCGTCCTCCACGTCAGCAAAGGGCTTCCACCGAGGTGCTCAGACCTGGGCCTCCAACATTCCCTTGGATCTTTGGGCTACCCTGTGGGTCCATTCCTGCTCATCAGTGTCACTCCACCCTGGCCTGCCCATCGTTTTCCTCTTCCGGTCATTCTTGGCCCACTCGAGGACCCTGAGTGAATAAGGAAGTAGGGACTCAGGGCGTGGTAGAGAAGTTCAGGCTAGAAAGGGGGGGCTTAAGGAAACATGATCACCATCTGTGCATGTCTCCCGGGGCAGGGAACAGGGTTAGGCTCCCTCCGTGAGGCCCCGTGGGGCTAGAGGTGGGATGAGCCAGGGATGCTTACTCAGAGGGGAAGCTCTCCCACCGTGCTCTGTGCTGCCCCCTAGAGGCAGCTGTCTCTCCCTGGTGAGGTGAGAGGTACGAGTGGGTTCATCCTTTTTGAGCAACTCCCTAATTGGTGAGGAATTGGGGCAGCCAAATACTGAGTCCTTTTGCCTCTAAGGCTCTGTTTGTTCCAGAAAAGTCACTAAAAAAACGACAAATATCTTCTATCCCTGACACCTGGTTTCCTGTTAGCCCTTGCCTAAGCAGCCCGTATGTCTTTTCCGAGCCTGTTTTGGCTGCTTTTAGATGTCAGAGCCAGGAAGGGCTTCCAAGACCAGCCTCTCGCAACTCCTGGAGGTCCAGGGGGTGGGATTTTTCACTGCTGTCCACAGACCCTAGTGCAGAGGCAGGAACCTTGTGGGCACCAAGCCAGTGGGCACTAGGTTCACGCCCCCTGGACTGCAGACGGAACGGTGGTCCACACACAAGCAAGACCAAGCAAGGCCAGAAACCTGCCTCTGTCACACGGCACAAAGGGGCCAGGCCAGGACTGGGCCCAGGCTCAGCCCAACAGCCCTGCCACATCACACTGATCCCCCCACCCATCCACCGCTTACTCTTCCAGGCCAGGACCACACCCACAGATTTCACATGTGTAAAACCTGCAAAGAATAACCGTCAAGCTCAGAAATAGAGAAGTGCCTTATCTGGACAGCCTCTGGCCTGGGGTCCAGCAGAAGGCCGCCCAAGGCTGCTCCGGGCAGATGGAGGGCCGGCTGTCATGTTCCTGGTAGGCAATTTACATGGGTCCCCAGCATTGAACGGGAGGCACAGAGGGGAAGCCCCAAACAAAGAACATACATCAAATGCCACGCACACGTGTTCCGAGGGGAGAAAATTCTTGGTATTTCATTAGTGGGGGCTGGATCCCAGAAGGGAATTTTCAGTTGCAGCGTCTTTCTGAGGGTCACAATGTCTGCCTTTTCATTTTTGATCTAAAAAAGAAAAGAAAAAGGGGGGGGGGGAGGAAGAAAGGAAGGGAGAGGAAGAGGGGGGAAAAGAAAGGAGAAAGCCTCCTCCCGGTAATTGAATTACTGAGCTGGCCTCTGGGGCTGATGCTGGAATCCAAGAGGCCTTTGTGCAGCGTCTGGAGGGACCCGGGACAGCGGCAGGGATTTCAAAGGGGAGAGGAAGAGCTGGGGCGGCCAGGAAGCTAATAGGGATGGAATGGGCTCAGGAAGGGAAGGGGGAGCTGCCGAAATAGAAAGCTGAAGGCCAGCCTTGCTGCAGGCCCTGCCCTGACCTGGGGTGGCTGCCCCTCACTAGAAACCCAGGCAGAGGGTGGGACAGGAGGCAGGCTGCACAAACAGAAAGGTCCCAGTGGGGCCAAGGCTTCCCCGGGGGGCCACGCCTGAGTGCGGCCAGGGTGGAAGGAACTGACAGCCCCCGGAGCGCTGGTCAGGTGCCTGGCTTCATGCTAGGACCTGGGATCATACAAGAAGCTTGTGTGGAGCTCACACTGTGCCCAGCGATGCGCTGGGCTCTTTTAAGTGCGTTGTCTCAGCTAATCCTCAGGAGGAGGCAGTACTACAATATCCCCAGATTTATAAACAAGGAAACGAGGCCCAGAAAGCTAAGGGATTTGCCTGAGTCACACAGGTTAAGTCACACAGTTGGTGAGTGGCAGAGCCAAGACTTGCATCCAGGTCAGGATCTTAACCTATACTTGCTTTGTCTTCTCATTTCATCATTACACAGTCCTGCCAAGCAGACATGGCTTCTGGGGTGGGGGGGCAGGGATAAGGTACTGAGAGCTTAAATTACTTGCCAAAGTGCATACAGGCAGGAAGAGCTGACTTGGGACTCAACCCTGTATGGTCTGGCTCCAGAGCCCAGAGCTCTCTGTCTCCCCTGCTGGGCGGAGGTGGAATGGCCGCCTGCAGCCTGTGTCCTGACCACACAAGTGTCCTCTCTTGGCGTCCGCCCAGCCAGAGAGCAGACAGTGGAAAGAACGTGGGCAGGAACTGCCAACTGACAGAAAAAGGGGTTGCATGTGGCCAGACGGGCTCCTGGGATGCCATGAATTGAAGGCCTTGAGTGCCCCTTGAATTCTCATAGACATAGCCCTATCCACTGAGCCAGCAGACTTCACCTTGAGGCCCAGGTTGGGAAGAATGAGAGGAGGGCAAAATTGTTCATACTCAAGAACCACTGGCCTAGACAATAAAGCTCGAACTCTGGTGCTGTTCTCACTCCTGCTTCCTCTCCCACCAACCCACTCAACATACCCTAGGCTCCAATCAAACCAAACACTCTCTATGCCCAAACATACTTGCTCTGGGGTGCCTCAGGGCCTTTGCATGTGCTGGACTCACCCCTGGAATGCCCTTGAAATGCCTAGGCATTCTTTGTTTTAAAGATTTTATTTATTTATTTTTAGAAAGAGGGGAAGGGAGAAAGAGAGGGAGAGAAATATCAGTGTGCAATTGCCCCTCACACACCCTCTATTGGGGACCTGACCCACAACCCAGGCATGTACCCTGACTGGGAGTTGAACTGGTGACGCCTTGGGTCACAGGCCAGCACTCAATCCACTGAGCCATACCAGCCAGGCCCTAGGCATTCTTAAAGACCCAATCTGATTTGCCTGCCCAAGCCTTCTCAGGTATGGGCGGTGAACTCAGGCCAGTGATAAGCCGCAGCCTGTGCTCCTCCCCATTGCAGCGTGTGCCTCTGGGGATGAAACTGAGGCTCGGGGGGGGGGGGGGGGGGNGGGGGGGGAGGGGGGGGGGGGGGGGGGGGGGGGGGGGGGAGGAGCATCCCACAGGCAAGAATCACAATGGTTACCACTTACTGGGGACCCATTCTGTACCTCTGTGTCCCATCCTTCGCTCTTCACCATACCTCACGAGAAAAATCCTATCAACACACCCCGTTTTCTGACGAGGAACAATGAGGTCAGAAAGATAGGAAGGTGCAGAGCTGGGACTTGAAATTAGGCAGCCTGACTCTGAAACCCATTTCCTTAATTTTCACGTACTAAGCTTCTTGAGGAAAACCTGAGGCCAAACCTTTTCCCTTTCCCTCTGAAGCCCAGCATGAATTTACAGAAGCAGTCCTCCCCTGGTGAGAGCGGAGGCTTCTACAAATAACCTGCAGAGGTGACGCGCATCCTGAAATTCATACTACAGTGTCAATGACTGCTCCAGGATCCTTCCCTCAGAGGAATTTTTATCCAGATATTACGGGGGCTGGGGGTGAGAGGGAAGCATGGTGTGTGCTTGGGGAGGAATGTATGGAGCAAACACATTGGTTGGAAGCAGGTCTCAGGCCTCTGTAAGGAGCTGGGTCTGCAGGCCAGGCCCATGGAGTGGTCTCCTGAGAATCCTAATGGCCCTTTTAGAAGGTGGTTTCCATCTCAACCATCCCTCCCTTCAGCTCCCACCACATGCCAAGCCATTCAAGGCACTGGGAACATGGCAGTGAACAAAACCCTGATATTCTGGTGGGAAAACCAGATAAAAAACCAAACTAGTGGAGACATGGTAAGAGACAGCAATGAACCAGGGGTCAGAGTTGAGCTGGTGGGGCCCTGCAGCCTGTCGGGGGCAGTCAACAAAGGCTTGTGGGCCCCTCACATCCCGGGCACCGTGCCAGGCGTGGGGGCACGCCACCAGCTGGACCTGCCCTCAGGGAGCTCATGGTCACTCGTGGTCCAGTGAGGAGGCAGTGGTGCATCCCTCCCGGGCCCTGCTCTGCTCCCTGGAGAAATGGAATGGCCTCAGATGTGTCCTTCAGGCTTGCTGCCGGTGGCTATTTTAAGCCCTCGTAATCACTTGAAGTGACTAACACTGATTAAGGTTTTACGAGAAATGAGAAAATTCCTCCCTAGCCTCTCCACAGTGGCTCCAAACCACCTCAGAGCTACTTTATTAACTCGCCCAGCCTGGAACCAGGCTCGGCTGGCGTGATGTGCATTTATTTTTCCGTTGAGTCTCGGCCCCGTGCTGGCTTCTCTCTAATAACCAGCCCGCCGGCTTTGCTGTTACAGACAAGCCTGTCCCTGGGCGCCGGCTCCTGCCTCCGAGCTGGGAGAGTTGCGGCCTTCTCGGCCACAAGGAGTGAGGGCCACCTGGCCAGATGTCCCCACTCGTCATGCGCTCACACTAGTCCATGCAACATCTGCCACTGGTTCCTCTCCCTGCCACCTCCTACCAGGGCACACACGTCCACCCCGTCTCTGCCTCCCCCCACCCCCACTTCTCTCTGCCCACACAAGCACACCTGCTTCCTGCACGAGCTCACTGATCTCCTGGAAAGATGGACTTGAGCACCTACTGTGTGCCTGGCTCTGCTGCACACAGAGGATACAGCAAGAAATTAGGCACAGGCCATCCAGTGGGACTTAGACCCAGAATCATGCTGCCAGGTAAAATGACTTCAGTGATAAAGAATGTCGTAAGCAATACTCTTTGCTGGATAAAGTGAGTGACTGTGTTCAGTGAAGGAACCAGAGAGGGCAGCCCCATGCACAGCCCTTCAGGGAAGCGGCGGCTTCGAGCAGAAGATGAGAGATGAGGGAAGTATTTCACAGGCAGATGGTGACGGTCACAGTTTCTCAAGCACTAGCCAGCTGTCCAGCATTGTGCTAACTCTCATCTCAGTGTTATAATGGTCCTGTGAAGGAGATATTACCCCTATCCCCACTTTAGAGATGGGAAAATGGAGGTTTATAAAGCTCACGTGGCTTGTCCAAGGTCACACAGTTCCGAGGGGGAAACTGGGAGCACTCCACCTGGGCACGGTGCTGCCTCGGGTGTGGATGGGGAGGGCCTGCAAGGAGCCATGCTTTGCGTCTCCTCCCAACTCTGCTTCCAGTGACGTCATCAGTAGCTTGAAATCGGCCGTGGTGGGACTATTTACACCACAGAAATTGGCCAGCGCTTCAAACCAGAGCTGCTTTTCTCTCTTTCTTTTCTGGAAAGCCAGCTGACCAGTGCATCGCTTGGGTAGGGAAGCAGAGTGAGAGAAGGCCGGGGGACCCGGGGTAATAAGCTGGAACACAGGGTTCTGGGAAGAATGCAGTGGAAGGGGAGACCAAAAAGGCACCGGGGCAAAGCAAAGAATCTTGTACTTTATCCTAAAGGCACTGGGGAGCCATGGAAAGTTACCGAGGAGGGGAGAGGTATGGTCAGATTTGTGTTTCAGGAGGACCACTCTGGGGCTGGAGCGAGGTGCGGGCTGGGCTGCTGGGACAGAGGCTGATGCGGAGGCACACCCGAAGGCCAGCTTCCGCCTTCCCTCAGGCACTGGGCCTCCGCAAGTCCAACTCCTGTCCCTGAGAGAAAAGGTTGCCAGCTCAGGGGAGAAGCTGTGGCCATTGAATCCAGGCCCTCGGATACCTCACCTTGACCTTCTGAACAAGTTCTTCCCTTTCCAGTCCCGGTGCCTTCTGGGGGGACGGAGCCCAAGGTGGTGAGTCCCAAGTCTCTCCTCATATCATCACCATCACCATGTCTGCCCCGCCCCCAGGGCCTTACTTTCTCTTTGTGAGGCCAGGGCCTCCCCTTATCCTCCCCTAAAACCTCCAGACACAGTGATGACTCTAAGGATGGATGGGCGGGTGGATGGGTGGGCAGACGAATGTATGAACAAATGATGGACAGAGAGGTGGATGTAAGAAGGAGAGAAGAAGGGAGTAGGTGGGTTTCCTGTCCCAGTGAAGCCCCTGGGAAGGTCAGGAGGCCACGGAGGAGCCTTAGAACCTGGTCAAAGCCAGCAGATTAAAGGCCAGGAGACATGTAGAGAAAAAAAAAACGCTATAGGAGGGACTCTGAGGAGTGCAGCTGGCCAGGGGACCGAGTGGAGCATTTTTACGAGCCTGTGTCTCTTGTCGCGTCAGCTTGTAAACCCACTTGGTTTCCTCTCTGCCTTGAGGCTGGCGTCGCTCAGGGAGAGGAATGTCCTTGTCATACTGCGGGGGTGTGTGGCTGCTCTTCTGGGGGGCACGGGGGCTGTTCCAGAGCTGTGCCCGATGTGCCTTGGTTAACCCTAGGGGTGTCTCCCCCTCCAGAGCAGTGTCCCTCCTTCCTGCCCCTCTCCCCACCAGGCAAGAACAGGGGGAGGCGCGAGGCTCTCCTGGGCTCCTGACGCGGGAGCACTGGGCACATCCTCCAACTGGTCTGGGAGGCAGTGTCTCGGCTGCTCTCTCGGCGAGAGCGCATGGCTGCCTCCCCTCCTGCTCTGATCAAGTGGGGGAAGGGATGGGCAAGCACCCTGCAAACTGTCAAGCGCTGCTCCTGGGTGCAGCACCAATATGCTGGCTATTGTTCTCCCCCCTCCCCGGACTCCTTGGGATTGGAGGGGTGCTAAAGGAGAATACTAAGAATGAGAGGGACACCAAAGCCAGCAGGGACGGCCGGCCACTGCCTCTCCCCCGGAGCGCCCGGCTCTCTTCCAACGACAGGGGTGGCACTGATCACACAAATCATCGCAGGCTCCCCCTGCTCACAGGCTAAAGCTTGATTTCCCTAACCCAGCTTGTGAGGTCTGTGGCGGTTGGCTGCCATTGACCTAAAGCTTCTCTACTCACCACTTCCCTGACCTTGACTCCAATAAAAACCGCAGCCACCATCAACTTTCTATGTGCCAGGCATGATGTTTCACAAACCTACCTCACATAACGTCTCCTCTCCTCAACTCTGAGTAACTGACTTCTTCCTTTTTGAGATTTGGCTTAAATGGCCCCTTCCCACAGAGGCCATCTAACCACCAAGGTTAGATAGAAAGCCATAGAAAAACAAGACAGTCCTTTGTCTCACCGTCTCCAAGGAAGGCAGCCCCATGCACCTCCACAACCCTCACAGCCCCATGCCTTCCTAACCCTCCACTCCCTACCCGATTCCGTGGGTATGCACTTCCACCACCAGACAAGACACCAGGGGAGTTTTACCTAGAACTAGCCATGTCAGCAATGAAGAATTCAGGCTTGACCTCTGGCGACTCTAATTCAGATGGCTAGCTGGGGGGCCCAGGTAGAAAACCCAGGAAGGTTTTCTCTCCTTGATAAAAGCCAGGTCAGCAAGGAGAGTCTTGCACCCTTGCTTTTGAAGACTTCACGATGCAAAAGCCACCAGAGCGGTCTTGCCACCATGAAGCAACAAGCCTAAAGACAAAAATCTAGCACAGTAATCCCAGGGGAATGGTGAAAACCTGGGTCTTTGATGACTTCCGCTGTTACACCAAACTGAGACATTTCTGCTTCCAGATGTGTTTTTCTTATGGGAGATTATTAAATGTCTTTACCATTGACGTCACTCTGACTCACATACACCATTACTCTCAGGCGAAGACACTCATAGCAGAGACATCATGGCACCTGTGAGCCACTGTGAAGCACAGGGGAGCGTTTCGGGGGACATCCCCTCCAGAATCACGTGGAGCAGTGGGCGTTCTGTCCCCTGCAGGGAAAGGAAAGGGTGTCACCAGTGAAATGGGTGCGGAGCCAACGACAGTAGCTGCTTATCACCTACCCCAACACAGTTCTCGGGCTCTGGGGCCACACCTGCCCGCCCCTCTTTACTCCTCTAGAGAAGCTTCACAGGGCACAGGTTCTCTACAACGGAAAAAAAGAACCAAGAAGGACAAGGCTGCATTATCTCCACCCGGAGCTGGGAGTTGGGGCTGCTTTGTGAGCCCCGACAGGGCCCTCCCTGCTGGAAGTGCCTGCAGCCCCTCACCACCTCTGCCTGGGCAGCAGTGGCTGGGACAGCGGGAGGCCTGGGACTTCAGTCTTGGCTTTGCTGTTTTACTAGCTGTGATCGGCAGGACTCGGTATTTCTGTCAATAAAACGGGGGCTATCCGAGGAAAGAAATGCTTACGTAGTAGTCAATAAGTGGGTTAAGTAATAAGACCTAGCTCATCAGGTTATTTTAAAGAAAAAGAGAATATTTGTAAGGCACCAAATGAGGCTGACCCCTCGGCAGTGCTCCGTGAGGGTAGCTGCTATTGTTATTCATTGCCAAGAGCCTGTCTCATTCTGACTGTTCATGACCTTGAGATTTCAAGTGAAGACCTGGGCTCCATGGCCACTCCAGGGCTCCCTTTTATAACAGAGCAGAAGGGCTCCCCCTGCCATCTTGGATTAGGGGCCGGCTCCCACCACTGGGCAACGCCTCCGCCCGTGGATTTATTTTTCCAGCTGCGAGAGCTGCTCTGTTTAATAGCTCCCATCCAGCTTCCTTCCCTGATTGAACTTGAGAGAGTGTGTTTGCTTAACACCCGCAACATTCCAGCTCCCATAAAACAGAGAAAGAGCATGGGGCCTGCTACGGACGATCTCGCTCCCTCCTGGAATTGAGGCGGACAATCATAACTTTGGTTTAACCCAAAGAACCACGAGTTTCTCTCCTCATCCAACACCTTCAGAGGCCTTGACTCTCCCGATGGCCTTCCAGGCGCTCACCCTGCACCTCTCTGAGCTGTGCTGGGTCAGAACGGCCGGCGCAGCGCCACGTGGCCCCCCTCAGCCCGGCGCTCCCCACGCTGTCTTCCCCATTGCTCTGGCTTTCACTCCCGTCTTCCTCCTTTCTCTCCCTCTCCCATTCTGCCTCTGTCCTCCTCTGACGCCTCTCTCTCCATGTGCATCTCTCTGTGTGGTAATCTGTCTCCATCTTTCTCTTTATGTCTCGGTTTCTTTCTATCTCCCCTACGTTCTCATCTGTCTCTGTCTCCCTCCTTTTCTCTCTCCAAGCCTGGTCCACCGTCTCTGGCTCATACACAAGGCCCCGTCCTCCTCCTGGGGGCTGTGGTCTGCTACCTTTATAGATGATCGTCCCCAGCAGCCACATGCAACAGATCGTTAGTGAGCACCAGAGCCCATCCTCGAGCCATCGCTTATTGCCAGGGGTTCCCGC
The DNA here is from genome assembly GCF_014824575.4 of Sturnira hondurensis. Lineage (NCBI taxonomy): Eukaryota > Metazoa > Chordata > Mammalia > Chiroptera > Phyllostomidae > Sturnira > Sturnira hondurensis. The sequence continues at coordinate 1,107,725 of NW_028091030.1, read as the reverse complement.
CTGCTGTGGAGAGGCGCCTCCTGAAGAATGCCCTTCACTCTCTGGGGTCCAGGAGCTGTGTTGCCAAAATGAGGGTGCCGAGTACCTTTGCACAGTCCAGTATCCCTGGACCACAGCTACACGAAAGTTTGTGTGGCTCCTACCGAGAACCAGATATACTTAGTTCAGCCTTTCCATTCCACACACGAGGGGAAATTTTCAGACAGTTGAGTCATCGCGGCCCAGGTCACACAGAGGAGTGGTGTCAGCTGTGTGACTGTGGAGAAGTGACAGGCTATCGGGCACCTCTGTTTCTTCACCTAGAAAATGGGGGCAGCTATTGTGAGGATAAAAGCAAGCAATGTCCCTGCCCAGCACATACCTGGTCCATAGTGAGCACTCAGTAAGTATGAGCGATATTAACCATTATAATAATTATTACATCTATTAGAGATGGTGGAGCAGAAAGGTTCCGGCCCTTTCTCAAGCAGGCTTAAGCAAACCAGAGCTCCTGGCTTTACCTGGCCTGGCTGAGAACTTTCCACTGCATCCTTACCACTACACCCTGCCTTCCATTCACATCCCCAGACACCTGGCAGAGCCCCCCGCAAGCCCACCCCTCCATGCCTGCCGCTTTTCCCCAACCAGAGGCCAGTTCAGAAGGTTTCCTCACCCCTCCCACCATGGACACAGTAGCCATCCCCCCGGACCCCGAGTGAAGAGCTGGCAGGGGAAAGCACAGGCAGGAGATCAAACGTGGGCTGAATGGGGGACAGAGGAGGCCAGGAACGAGGGGCGAGATGGGGCAGCAGGAATAATGACTTCCATCCAAGTCCCTTCCCATAAACCCACAGTTCTTTGAAGCCTTCTTTCCGTTAATAAAATGCACTATTATTAATGACCCAAGTAGAAGCTTTCTGGGCAGGACAATGCCCGACTCCCTGGGGCCTCCGCGGGGTCTTGTGGATGGATGGGAAAGCGCTCAGTGGCCCAGTGGATGCCACCACATGTCCAATGCCATCAGGCATGTCAAAGGAGTTCAGAGGCAGGGTGGTATCTGCATGGACATCTGTGGGTGCCACCTGTGTTTAGGGCTGCCCCTGTCCTCTTGCCAGTGGGGATTTCAGGTGGGGCAGGCTAGCAGTCTATGCCACTACAGCCCAGCTGGTTCATTTATTCCGCAAAAATTTATTGAGTCTCTACTATATGCCAGACCCTGCACAGGGTCAAAAAGTTGAGTCAGACGTGATTCCTGCCCTCCCAGAGCTTGGAGCTGGAACAGAAGAGACTGTTCATGAGAAACAGGAGCCCAGGCATTGAGGGGTTCGAGGCCTCACGTTCTAGATTTAATCTTCCATCTCCCACTCCCACAGGAAGCTCCACAGCTTTGCTTGCCCACCACATTATCACACTGATGTCCCTCAGGTAATTCCTTTGTCTGTAGTTGAAAGTCAAGGTCACTTAGTACTTGTCAGTGGCTACTGCAGACCCTTGGCCACACAGCCTCCTTCCCACTCCCACCTACCCCCAACCAAGGGGAGGGTCAAACCACTTCACTCTGCTGCCTTTGTGGCCAGTTGATCTGGAGAAAATGACTCTGCCAGATGGGAAAAGAAAACTGTTTTGGAAACAAATGATCTTGTGCGTTCTAAACGTAGAAGGAAACTGAACGAGTGCTCATTCTACGCAACCAATCAGAAGATGAGAGCAGAGCCCAAAGCCATGCAGCCTGCTTGCGACACCCTGAACCCAAATATAGGATCTTTGCTGATGTCGTGGAGGTGCTCAGGCCCAAGGGGACAGACACAGGGACATGAAGGACTCTCCATGCTCTACCTTCAATGACACTCACTCGGGGGGGTCCATGGAGAAGCCCTAGTGCGTTGTGATTCCTCCAAATCACGGTAAAAGCTTTGGAGGTGTGTGGATCGGAGTGGGTTACAGAGAAAGGGACCCCACCCATTCTTAGATCCTCCTAAAAGTGAGCGGTCCAAGAAGTTAAGAATAGGAACCGGGCGCCCCCCAAGTGCCCTCCATGCTCTGCCAGTCTGTGACTCTGAGTCCAGGGGTCGTTTCTCTCTCTCATTCGCACAGATCTATGTAAGACCCTACTTCGTAGCAGACCCGTGGCTGCCTCTGGGACGCACATTCCCAGGACGGCCCTGAGAGTGGAAAGAGAACATAAATGTGAGCACCCCATACATTTCTTCTGATGAGGGGCCCTCCCACTGGCCCATGCCAGGTCCCATGTCAATCTCTTCTTTTGGGACCCTTCCCTAAAGACGTATCCATGCAGAGAAACCCTCCCCTCATGCCCTGGCCCCTGCCCTTGGCCTCTGGCTCCTCTGCCTGATGAGCCTCAGAGCAGTGGGAGAAGAGCCAGTGTCCATCCCTGACTTGCCTAGTGGCAAGTGGCATTTGGAAATAATTCATGCCAGGCCAGAGACCCCTCCTCAGCTCACCCATCCCATGGGGGCTAGCACTGAGGGAAGGGGCAAGGGTTGTGGGGACAGAACAAAGAGATGAAATAGGAAGGCTGAATATGGAGCAGTAAGCCCCCCAAAGGCCCCGCCTGGGCCCTTGCTACACTATTAGAGAGTTTGGGCTCCAAGCTGTGGTGAAGGGGCCGAGGCCAGCCTGGTCAGCCAGGTCCAGTGAGAGCCAGCAGCTGCTGGCCAACTTTCCATGACATCAGAGGCCAGCCTGGGCCCAGCCGGCCCTGGCAGGGAGGCAGCTCAGCACACCCCTTCCCTTGGGTCTAGTGGGGTCCTGTGTCTTCATGGGATGGCCCCAGGGTTTGTCCCGATGGAGAGCTGCCAGGAACATAAAGAGCAGCTACTGGCTGCCCTTAGAAGGAAACAGCCCAAACCCCAACAAGGCAGGGGTGGCCTGATTAACTAAATGATTATACATTCATCCACACACAATACTACCGCACAGGAGTACTACACAGTAATTTAAGATGACGTTTCCAAGCCCTTGGTAGAGGAGTTATGTTCCATGCTAAGCGAATGAAGAGCAGGGCATGAAATGGTCAGAGACTATGGTTTCTTTTCAGGCACACTTGCCCATAACTTGTATTCAGTTTGTATGCGAATTGTATTAAAATCTGCGAGGACACTGACGAGAGCTTGCGTATACCTGTCCCCTTGCTCAACTCCATTCGTCTGCAGGCCTGGCTGCCAGCAACCCAATGCACCCCAATCCCTCTCTCCTCACAGCATCTCACTCATTGTCCTTCAGGCCTGGGCTGAAATGTAACCTCAGAACCTCCTGTTCCTTATGTCCATGCTCATAACACTCATCACAGCCCATGACTATTGGCATATTTATCAGCATGAATTCATTAGCATATTATTTGGACTGTATTTGCCTGCCACCCTCACCCCAAAGAGGCTGTAACCTCCCCCAGGACAGGCAGCATGCTCGATTTTTTCACCCCTGTATATCTAGCTCCTCAAACAGTGCTTGACACACAGTAAGTGCTCAATAAGTGTTGAATGCCTGAGTGAGTTTGGCACTGCAGTGGCCGACACTGATTCAGTGCCTGCCATGGAACTCATGATGTCTTCACAACCATTCCACGAAGTGAACCTTATTGCTGGGCCAATGCTCCATCTTACAGATTGAAAAATACACTTGGAGAGGTAAGAAATTTGCCAAAAATCATGCAGCTAGCAAGAGGCAGAGTCAAGATTTGAACTTATGGCTGTCAGTCTGCAGAATACATATTCTTAACCACTCTACTCTCTGGCCTCCCCTGACCGAGCAAGGAAGGAAACGGAAAGACCAGAAGTAAAGATGGCAGCGTGAGACCAGTGAGATCTTTGGGTGATGGGAGGGAGCTTCATGATTTTGTCATTTTCTTGGGCTTTTCTAGCTTTTATACAGTGCACATGTACTTTATTTACAATCAGAGGAAACAAACAGTACAATGGTAAGCATTTTTTCCCAATAGATCAGCAAACAACACTGATGGAACCCCACAGATTCTCCCAGAATCCTCAGTAGCCCTCCAGTCCTAAGAAGCCAGTGTCCAAGCCCACCCCATCAGTGGGGCTGCCTAGGAGGCCACCCACCCCCACAGAAGTTTCCACTGGAAGGGAGGATCCTTATGCCATCTGTGGGGCCTGCACCCCTAACACGTTCCACCCTCCCTTCATTTCTCAAATGGAGAAAACAGAGGTGAACAAGGAGACAAATGCTGCTCTCCCTCACCTCCTCTCTCTCCCCACCCCAGCCCCTCCTCCAGCTTTGTTGCATGCCCCAGACTTGGGATGAGCAACGCAGCCCACCCCAAAGATCCTGCACATGATTCCATTTTGCTTTATGCATCCCAAATGGTCTGCCCTTCTCTGGCAGGCTTTACAGCAAATTATTGCTGGTGAAAACAGGAGGCTGGGGTTTGGAAACCAGATGAAGCTTTTACTTTTACTGGCTGTGAGGCCAGAGTGATTCTCAGCCGGCAGCATCCTGTACAGACAAGCTCCATCCACTCATTCATTCACTGAACAGACACGTGTTGAACATCGACTGGATCCCAGGCACGGTGCCCGGCTGGGGAACGGTCGTGGGGAAGAGTGATGTGATCACAGCCCTTGCGGAGCTGGCACTGTGGTCAGAAAGAAAAGACGAGCTGTTACACGAAATATGGAGGGTGGCAGGGAGCCCTGCGGAGGTGGAGGAGGGAGGCATCCCCGGTACCTGAAGAACAGAGGTGACCAATTGGAGAGTTGGAAGGACAGGGCATGCCCACAGGGAGACAGCGCTGCCCACGGTCCTGAAGAGGAGAAGACAGTGCATGTTCTGAGCACACCAAGCCCACCTAGACCCATTCAATGGGCGAACATGAAGTCCAACCAAACTAAATAGGGAAAAAGTCATAGACTATGCACACTGATGGTAGATGTGTAGGTTGGTGCAGTCCTTCTGGCATTATCTCCTGAAGTTGCGCGTTTAAACCTGTGATCCAGAATGTTCAACATTTAAATCTATGATCCAGAATGTCTAACTCCTGAGTGTTCATCTAAGATAAAAAGTAGCAGCTGTACAATAGGACACGTGTGTCAGCAGTGGCATCGCAGCCCTGGTTACGATAGCAAAGCCCCATAAACAACCCAAACGCTCACTGACGAATGGATCGCCGTGATGAATCCATGGAGTGGAATAGTGTACAGTTGCTGAAATAAGAGAACTGGCAAGCTGCTGTCTTAGATGAGAGGACACAAAGGAGACATGATAATCAAATGCAAAGTGGTGTCTTACATTCGATTCTGGAACAGGAAAAAAAGGACATTCGTGGAAAAACCAGTAAAACTGAATAAAGCCTATAGTTGAATTACTACACAACTGCACCAATGCTAACTTCTTTGTGTGGGTCATTGTTCTGTGGTTATGTAAGACACTAATAACAGGGAAAGCCTGGCAAAGGGTATGTAGGAATTCTCTACATTTTATAGCTTTTCTGTAACTCTAAAATTACTTTAAATTAACAATTCAAGACAAAATTTAAACAAATCTAGTAAAGCACAGGTTCTGTAGTCTAGAGCCGCGGTTGTCAAATCTGCCCGTCTGTGCCTCTCTCCTCATCTTTATCTGAGCTCCTCTTGAGGGAAAGAAGACAACGCAAGGGTTCATGACTTCAGTTTCAGGCAGGTTCTTCCCAAGTACAGTCAAAGATATCTGTCAGCTCCTTCAAGTTTACATCCTACCAGGTTAGCCATCCTAGAGGAAAGAGGGTGGACAGATCTTGCAGTCTCGTCTAAGGCTCTCATTGGCCCAACTTGGATCACATGACCATCCTGAGCCAATCACTTGACCATAGAATGCAGTGCTCTGATTGGGCAGACCTGATGATCCCATACTCAGTCTTGGAACCCAGGCAAAGTCAGGTCTTTCTGAACCTCTGTAAAGTGCTTTATTCATAGTGAACACATTTTCATTCCCCACCCCCTAGCATCTGAGAATATATGGGGCATCTTTCAGAAGGTCTAGAACCTTCCATGGTCCTTTGCCAGGAAAACTACTCTGTGACAATATCCTCAGCTGGCTCCTTGACCAAAAGGCCACTTGGGCAGAAAGGATGAGCCCCTTTTCTGTGGCATCAAACATGAGCCCCCTGAAGGTCTGCAGCAGACCCTCGTCATAAGCCACACCTCAGTGTCCCTCCTACACTCAGTATCGGCCATGAGGTTCACAAGGAGATGGGTCACGGGGGCCTACCCACACTGCTTGGGTTTTGCCCCTGTCATGCCCCAGGTCCCGCAGGGGCAGAGAGGACAGCCAGCCTGGAGTACAGGTCAGAGCACATCCTGTCTCAGTGACTGGCCCTGCTTAGGTGCTTCATGGAGACGTCCATCCATTATTTCTTCACAGCTGAGAGGTGGAGCGTTGATGCAGGGCCCCGCTTTCCTGTGGCTCATCCTAACACCCAGCCGTCTGGCAGTTTGCAGGCAAGGCTGGGTGGGCCAGGCGGGTGTGGGAAGGCATCCCTGGGGGGTTGCCTTGGCCTCCTGCCAAGCTCAGGCACCACGGAGCGACTGTGGCTCCTCCTCCTGCTCCTTCTGAGGAGAGGGAAGCCCAGATCTCCCCACTGCTCCCTGCCTGCCTGTGTGTGGTAACTGTTTGTGCAGTTTGGCAAGGTGGCCCCAACCAGCGAGGTTCTCATGGTGGGATCTGACGCTCGGAACAGAGGAACCCCGCCAAGAAAGTGAGCTGCACAGCAGCACAGCCAAGAGCGGGAGGTCAGGGAGGGGCTGAGCCTCATCCAGGGAGCACACCCGCCCTTGGCTGGTCCCATAACTGCAGCACTATGGGGAGGGGTCTTCCAGACAGCCAGAGTCACAGTCCATCCCCCATCCCCTGTTGGATGAGATTTCAAAGCCAAGAGCCAGGAGCGGGGAGGGTCCATGTCGGGGGACCCACGCCTTCCATCAGGATTGCTTCATTAGTGGTTTTGCATTGTTGGAAATCTCTTCATTGGAGGCCCAGGATTGCAGCAACATGGGGCTTTAATCTGGGCTGGGCAAGGGAACTTGTGGCCAGGAGCCTCGAAAGAACAATGAGTATCTCCAAAGCCGGTCCTTCTGTCAGGCTCTGTTTCTCCTTGAGCCACCACTTGAAGATTTCCCATGGCCCTGTCGAACCCACGTCAGCTCGTGCTCTTTCATGCTCAGGGAGAGACGTCCCTCACTGGTCCTGCTTCATTCCCCTCCCCCTGCCCCACCCCGACGCACGCAGAATCATGACCTTTCCATCACATGCTAAGTGTAGGCGGAACCCAGGTTTGCTTCCTTCACAGCCTTTGCCTCCTGGCACTCATGCGCTTGTGGAATCCCCTCCCTTTGAGAGTGGGCGGGACCCAGGGACCCCCTTCTAACCACTTCTGACCAGCAGAGGAGATAAGGGTTACTTCTGAGGTCACGAAAGTTTGTGGCTACTGTCTCGTTCTCCCGCCTTCTTGCTCAGACACAGTCACCTGCTCTGTGGTGAGCTGCTCTGTGGAGAGGCCCACCCGGCAGAGAATAAACTGACGCTCTCAGTCCCACAGCCGTGGAGACACTGAGTCAGTCAGGCATTGAGTGAGGTCAGAAGCAGACCCACTCTCAGTGAGGCTTAGGGTGACGACAGCCCCCACTGACCCCTTGACCGCAGTCTGTGAGAAACCCCCAGCCAGAACACCAAGCTAAATCATGTCCAGATTTCTGATCCACAGAAACGGTGAGATAATAAATGGGGTTGTTTTAGGCCACTAACTTTGGGAGTTAGTTGTTATGCAGCGATAACTAACTAATACACTAGGCTTTGCACATGCTCCCTCCTCTGCCCAGTACACTCCACTGGAGAGTCAGGCTCTTCCTCAACAGCATAAGTTAACCTCCACTGGCCATTAAGTATCACATTAACCAGTACTTTTCAGTACACTAGAGATGATAGTAAGGTCTGGTCCGTTTCCCTAAATGCTCAGCCTATTTGACTGTAACAACTCATCTTTTAGACTGACTCCATGAAGACAGGGCTACATCTGTCCATTGCTGTCTCTCTAAGGCCTTGCAGAATGTCAAGCACATAGGATATGCTCAGTGAACATGAGGAACAAGAATGAGGAAGTGAAACTCCATGAAAGAGACGCTGCTTTAAGTAAGAGGGGGCCTCCTCCTGCCTACTGCACCCCCTGAACCTCTTACACAGCCCCATGCCCTCTCCCGCATAGGCTTTTTGTTCAGGATTTGCCTTGACCCTTTCTTTGGATGGAGACAAAACCACAAACCACCCGACAAGTTCCCTGCCTTCCCAAAGCCCAGCAGCAGGAAGCTGCTTCAGCCAAGAGCAGAACAAAGAGAGAACAGGCACTTAAGTACGGGAGTTTATCTCCACTCCTTCCTAAAATGCCACCCAAACAGCAAGGGCAATGAGAAAGGAAGTGGATAGGCCACCAGAAGTCAGAGGTCAACAGACTTTTAGAAGATGGAAAGTGGAAGGCTAGTGGCCACTGGCTTGGTAGCCTGGAGGGACTGAAATCCAAGAGTACCTGGAAGAAAGAGGCCAGTGTGAGCCAGCAAATCCCAGCAAGGCCAGGAATTAGATGCACCAGGTGTGACTGCAGCTGGAAATGACACTCAGGAAAAACTGAGTGGGCAAACCCTGGACTCAGGGAGGCAAGTGGAAGGATGAAATGGAAGTCCTCAGCCAGAACGGTGATCCCCCAGCTCCCTCTTCCAACTCAGCTCTCAGAACCCAGGGACCCCCACTCTTCCCCCTCCCAACCATGTAGAAGATTGGCAATCCGTTACCTGCAGGGAGCTTCAGCCAAAAGGAGAGAGTTGGAGAGACCAATTTGGGGAACTCCCAACTAAACTTCCAGGTTCCTCTCCGGTGACCCTCCACCGGCCCTGCTCAGTCACAGCCTCCCACCCCCTCCACAGGGGCCCCTCCCACCCACACAGCCCATCACCAGGGGCCTGAGAGAGCCTGTAGCATAGCACACAGAGGAAGAGGAGGAAGAGGAGGAGAAAGGAGATTGGGGGAAATGCATAATTCACGAAGCAGAAGAAAATGTCAAAAAATTATCATTTACATCCTCATAACATATGGGAAGATATTTCATCCATGAAACTACAGGCAGCCATAAAAAGGAACACATTTAGAAACAGCTCTTTTAAATTAAAAATGAGGGCTATAATAAAATATTTACTAGAAGAAAAGCTAAAAAGAACCAAAAATGCCTGCTTCTGAGAGGCAAAAGGCGGGGAGCAGGAAAATGCTGGGGTTTTTCTTTTAGTATAAACTTTACTATTTGACTTTTTAAAGCCATATACATATATTACTTTAATAAAATAGACATCACGTCTCAGAAAAGTAAGAAATAAATAATGCCCTATGGTTAAACACAGTGAAGAAAATAAAGTGGGTGATGGAAGTGTTGTGTTGGGGGAATGCTTCTTGAGATGGGTGATCTCTGAAGACCTTTTTGAGTTAGTGACCTTTGAACTTAACCCTACAAGGGTGTAAAGAAAGCATCCCAGACAGAGGGAACAGCATGGGTGAAGGCCCAGAGGTGAGGCCAAGCTGGGTCCATTTAAGGGAGAGCAAGGCCGGTGTGTGTGCTGTCGGAGAGCAAGGGGAGGGGCTGGATAGAGCTTGAAGAGGAAAAAGGGGGGTGGTCTGGGTGCTGTCAGGGGGCCTGGACCAGGGAAGTGGCCACAGAGATGGAGCCCAGAGGACACATCAGAGCTGGAGAGGTCACGTGGGAGGTCGGCCAGGCAGGGAGCAAACATCAGAGTGACCGTGCTTTCAAGATTCGCCGTAGGAAGCAAAAAAGAGGAAATTTGGGCAGCAGTGCCCGTGTGCAACCTACACGGATAAACAGCAGAGAGATGAGCAAACAGCCCCTAATGAGGGTTTCACACATCACTCTCCACTACAAGCCTGTTCTACTCCTCAAAGCAAGGTCTCATGTACTATTGCTGCTTCCTTTCACTCACTAAACAAACAGGTTGAGATCAAAAATACAATTAGAAACAACTCATTTGCTAACTGTCCAACCTGAGGAAGGGCCCTCACAGCTCTCTCCCCAGCACCTGCAGGCTCAGCCTTCCCTGGAGCCTGCTCCACCTCTTGACCTCTTGACCTCCTTTGGTTTTATTGATCTCTGCTCTAGAACTCTTCCTCCTCCTGCCTTTTTGTTGAGCCAGGCACTCGGACACCCCTCCCCCGTTGCTCCAACTCCAGGCTTCCCCATCCCGAGGCTCAAACCCTGGGTCCCTGGATTTCATAACCCTCCCCCCAAAATCCCATGCGCAGCACTGAGTCTTCAGCCGTGCCTGAGTTCTGGACACTGCTGCCCAGTGGGGTAGGCCAGCTGCTTGGATAGAAGTGGGTCAAGAGCTTAGGCTGCGAACTGGGTGCCGCCCTTGTCCCATCACCCCCGCAGAAGACCCCTGATCCTAAGGGACCTATTCCAGGGAAGCACGCTGGTATCAGCACCTGGCCCAGGGTTGCCACATGTAACGGCTCAAAATGTTATCTCGAATGAATGAATTAAAAAGCTTTGCTGTCACCGCACATTTAGTGATAAAGTACCAAGTGCATTTTACACTATGGTGTAAGTGACTGATGCATTAGACAGTTTTCTTATGGTTTGTGTATTATACTTCAAGGCCTAGCTCTGGGTCTGCCTCCTCTAGGAAGCCTCCCTAATCACCCAGCCCAGAGATTTCCCCTTTCTCTAAATTCACATCTCCTAAGTGAGAGTGTCTGTAATGCTCATGGAGATTAATTTTTTCACACACATCCAATAGAACAGACAACAGGAAATGGAATGGAAGGCACCTCAATTTCTATCCTGGATGAAAAACTCTCAAAGTTAGGGGCCGTATCTTCTGCTGTATAATAATGCCCAGTTCAAAATCAGGAGACTTGGGTTCAAATCCCAGTTCTGCCACACCCTGGCTATGTGACCTTGGATAAGTTGCTTGTCCTCTCTGTGCCCGTTTCCTCACAGACACAGCAGAGAAGCACTACAAACTTCCTGGGCTCTTCTGAGGGATGACTACATAACTGCTTTATAAACTGTCAAAATGCCGAGCAGAGGGTAATGTATGCATTGTGATTAATACAGTATTCAGGTTGTTCAAATTTTAAATGTTTAAATAAAGAGCTTCTAACCACCGCAGGGATGAGACTTCTTGGTGGAACCTTCCCTGACCTCCCACTCATTCACACCACCCAGGGAGAGTGACCCAGAAGGAGGAAAGACTTGGGGAAACCAAGGCCCCCCAGAGTGCATTGGCCTTGACCATCATGAGGAGCTGGGAGCTCTACCCAGACATCCTGACTCTGCACAAGCACAAAGCCAGCAGAGAAAGGGCTCCTCTGATGTGGCCTGGAGTATTGTTCAGTCCAGGGTCTTTGTTGTTCAGTGTTTTGTCTTTCTGCTGCTGTTGTCCTCTCTCTAATCCCAAAAGCGAGGCAAGAGGAAGCCTGGGCAGTGGGAGACAGTATTTGGAAACCGAGAGCTCTGAAAGCCCCTCCCCACAGCTGGCAGGTCACTCTGACTTCACCCTGGTGGAGGCAGGGATGCAGAGGGGGACAGATCTGGGCCAGAGGCCTCCCACGGAAAAAACCCATTCGCCTGCCCACCCAGGAGAAGCTGGCCTGGGAGCCAGCTGCCTCGTGGGGTTTCCGGGTCATCCGTGCATGAACGGCCGGGAGGGAAGGCTCCTTCCCCAGCTTCCAGGGCATCGCTGCCTGAAACTGGTTCTTCAGGAACCAGTTCTGCTGAGAGTAACCTATGTTCTGTGGGGGCAGTGGACCCAGAATCAAATGTACTTGAGAAAAGCTCGCAGTCTAATGTCGTCTTTTTGGCCACAGTACTTCTCACAACCTGCCATTTGCACTTGTGGTGTTGTGATGGTCCGAGAAAGGGCGTGACGTGTTATTGACCAGAAGTTTATTTCAGGATGAGTAATATTACATGTGTGTGTCGGGGTCGTCCAGAGCGAGTCTTCTAGGTGGGGCAAGGTTGCCAAGGACGGAGTTTATTTCTCTAAAATCACCCTAAATTCCCGAATGAGCCTGCACCCAGTGAGTCAGACGTAGAAAGGAGGGAGAAAGTGAGGGGGAAAGACGGACGTTGAGTTTTATTCAGTCTGACTGGAAACTCATTCCAGTCCAATCATTTCAACACTCTGACTGTGAAGTCGTCTGCTTTGCGCACTCTTTTCAGTTCCTCTCCCTCCTCCTCTTGAGACAGTGACTGGCTGTGTATGGAAGAGGTTCCTATCCTTGCGGCACGTGGGGGGCGTGGCAGATGGTGAACACAGATCCAGGCCTTTTGAGAGGGGCTTGCTGATGCCCACTGGGGCCCTGCCCCACTAGCAGCTGCCTCCGGTCTTCCCACCATGGACCTTGTGGTCAGTCTCACCTAACCTCCCTCCTGAGTCAGTTGGCTCACAGTGTGTTCCCATAAAGACCTCTCTGGGCCTTGTCCTAAGCAACGATATCCCCACACTGCGGGTTCGATGTGTGATTGTTGTCTCCCTAGACCCTTTTTAATGAATAAAATTGACTTAATGCACATGGGTGAACACCACCCAAAATCATTTCCCCTACTAGTGATTCATCCCCCACATTCAGACCATCACCAGTCTGGGCCAGTCTTAGCATTCTAGGAACAGCAGGCAAGTAGCAGTGGACTTGCAGTTCTGTGTCTGCATGGGCACTCACACCAGGGAACTACTGATCAGACCCCACAACGCTGTGGGGGCTGGTCGAGCTTTACTGAAGCTCTTCAGCCGGGCCCTTGGTGGAGGGGAATTGCACTGTGTGGCGTGCGGTGAAACTTACGGAAAACTATCCTTCCACACCTGGTCCCCCCAAGTCCCACTTGCCAGCAGGTATCAAATCTCTTCCCCAATTCCACCCAGCATTCCTTCTCAAATAAGCCTCATTTAAAAAAACTGAAACATTTAAAAAAATCTTTCAGACATGCAGCCGTCCCCACAAAGCTTCCCCCTTTCCCTGGGCAGAGCATTTTGACTCCGTTCTCCTTTCACCCCTCTGTCAGGCCCTCCCGCGTCAGGGAGCCCCCAGAGGGGGACCCCTACTTGAAGAGTAAGGAAAGAAGGGCAATGGCAAAACTCTTCTTTATTTTCAAATCCTTGTCATTCAGGAGAGGGAGGCCCAGCGGAGGAGCCTCAAAGTCAACGGGGAATGGATGGCAGTGCTGGGACTAGAACCCTGGTCCCGACTCCAAGCTGAGGGCCTTCCCTGCCCTCTTCATTTTCCCCGGTGGACACAGGGAGCCCGGTCTTGGACACCGCGGTGGGGAGAGCCTGCACTTTCCTCTCCAGGAAATGAAATGACCCCCTATCTCCCCCCACCACCCCAGACCCCGCCTGAGCCCCGCTCTAAGCCCCCCACCATAAGAAACAGGATTTACACGCCAGCTGCTGTAATCCCTTTAAAATGAGGTTTGGGAACTACAGCAACTCTTTGCGCATTTCATTTTTTCAAAACAATATTCTTGGCTCAAAAGCTAAGATTTCATCACTCTCAGGGGAGTCAAGACAATGGCTGGCCAGGGCAGTCCCGGGGCTTGGGTTCCCCTCGGGGGTGAGCAGACACCCGAGTTTCTCCTGGGGCTCCTGAGGCAGGCTTTGCAGAAATCGGTGTTACCGCTCCACACGAGTCTAGACACTTCTTTCCTGTGCCTGACACCTAATTGCATAAATATATCTCCCACCAAAAAAATGAAAGCAATTTCTCCCGCTCTTAAAATGAGGCTTCATATGCCAAGCTCCCAGAAAGGCAGCTCACTGACTGAAATTATTTCTGAGGGGCTCATACCTGCTAGCTCATCCTTCCTGACAGAGCCAGGCTTGGTGAGGCCGAGGAAGGCATGAGACCCCCAAATTATAGAAATATGCATAATGAAGGGATGAGAAGAGGCAGGCGTGGAGGTGGTAGGACCACCTAAAATGAATCCTGTGACGTTCTGAAACCCCTGGCCCTAGTGGTTTGGGACTTGGGGCAAGTCCTTCCACTGAGCTGCACCCCGGGTCCAGGTCTCTGCCTACCAGGCCACCTTGCTGGATAATTATTATGACGTGCCACACAGAGTGACTAGCTCATCTCGTTTGCCCAGGACTTTCCTCGTTGTGATGCATCTCAGGGACACCCGTTTGTTTATCTCAAGCAAATGGGGAGGAGTGGGTCGCCCTAAGCCACACCCACTGCACACTGGCCTCACCTTCTTTATAGGATTGGCTCACCACACCCTCGGCGTGGCTGACTGGCAGGTGTGCGATTGGGCTTGGCCTGTGTGTTTTTATCCCCTCCCCTACCAGGGATTCTTATCACCAGGCACACTGAGAAACATGGACAAAGGACACTCTTAGTAAACCACTGAATAAACACTGCCATTCACAGAGCAACGTCAAACACCCTGCGCTGCGCTGAGTGCTCTAACCCTCTGCACAACTTCTTCAGGTAGGTGTGCTTATCCCCATTTCACAGATGGGAACGCTGAAGCTCCGAGAGGTCAGGTGCCCTGCCCAAGGTCACAGAGCTGCACAGTGGTGTTCAGTCTCAGGTCTTTCTCATTCTGAAGCCCACGTTCTTGTTCTTAGGCTACAAAGTAAAGCAGGGACGGTCAGGCTTTTCCTGCCAAGAGCTAGAGAGCAAATACTTTTTGGTTTTGTGGGCCGTCAGGCTTCTGTCACAACTACCCTCTGTGGCTGTCATGAGACAGTGGCCATGGATAACGCACACTCCATGGACATGGATGTATTCTAATTAGACTTCACTCACACAAGTAGGCAGCCTATGAGGGTCGGCCCACAGGCCGTAGTTGACTTATCCCTGGAGAAAAGCATATTCACAAGCTTGCCCATCCACCATCATCCCCCCCCAACCAAGAATGAGAATGAAAACTGGGAGATATCTTTAGGTTGTTCTGCAGATCTGCCACACGTGGCCAGAGCCACCAGCCACCACCATCTCCCCGTAGCCCTGAAGGGCTCCTTCTCCGAAGGGTTTGGACCCAGCCCCTGGGGGCAGCCATGTAAATCTGCAAATCTTTTCGCTGGGCTGACTTCATCAGAAGGACCAGGCTGTTCTGGGGCCACAGACCGCTCTCAGCCTCCTGGAGCGCCCCATGCTCTGCCCTAGCACACCCCAAAGCCAGAGGGGCTGGATTCTGGGGCAGAGTCACCCCCATGATACAAAGTCCTAAGAAGCAGTAAACCCATCAAAAGCCATAGTCATTACCCACGGGGGAAGTTTGTGGCTGCCTCACCCTAAATGCGCCCTAGGCCACAGCTGCCAGGGCTCTGATGGCCAAGAGGCTGGGACACAGTCCTTGTGATGTATGAAGCAGGGGGGCGGGGGCTGTCATCACTGTCACCTCAAACTGGTTGCTAATAAATGCCTGGTGGTGGGTGGCTGGTTCTGGGCAGCGTCAAGCAGCCTGCTTTGTTCGGGGCCTGTACAACCCCCCAGAGGGTGGAACAGAGGCATGCGAGCTGGTGAAGGCGGCTCGCAGAACCTGGGACCCCCACTGGGAAGGGCGCCTTCTCCTCTCAGGACCCATTGTCCACCTACCCTGT
Source organism: Sturnira hondurensis (assembly GCF_014824575.4). Taxonomy (NCBI): domain Eukaryota; kingdom Metazoa; phylum Chordata; class Mammalia; order Chiroptera; family Phyllostomidae; genus Sturnira; species Sturnira hondurensis. The sequence goes on along the minus strand of NW_028091030.1, from coordinate 1,092,138 downwards.
ATCTGCAGTGCATCCTGGCCCAGTTCTGCTATCTCTCAGACCCCAGGAGGCTCGGGGCCAGATGGGGGTGGTCCTCCTGCCTGCCAGCCACGTCCCTGGCTCTCTTCCCATCTCACCTCAGTGGACTGCATGTGAAGTGTGTGTGTGTACATGTGTGTGAGAGAGAGAGAGAGATGTGTGCCCCCAATGTTCACCTAAGAAGGTGAATGCCTCACCTTCTTAGGGGAAGCTTTGAGCAAACAGACACTATGTCTTTCAAGTATCAGGGTTCTATCTCATGACCCACAGGCGTCCAGTCTTACTTACCTTGACGACTCTCTGGCTTGTTCAGAAAGACAGCAGGAGGACTTCCACCAAGATGGAGGCGTAGGTGGAAACACTGTGCCTTCTCCCACAACCAAGTTGGAATTCAACAAATGTTTGGAGCACAAAGACGCAGCCAAAGAACAGAAAATTGAACTATACGGAAGTCCAACAACAACGAACCGTTCTACCGGACAGGTAAGAGGGGCGAAGCCAGCAGCGGAGCAGGGTCAGGCAGGAAAGATCCCCCGACTCCAGGTGCCCAGGCATCCAGGGTAGCATCGGGCGGACCCAGCGAGGGCTCGAGACGGAGGGAGTGAGAAGTGAGACGGACCGAGCAGCTCCTAGCAACGAACCCAGCAGCGGCTGACTGAGGTCGCACATTCGCGAGCAGTGGGACGAATCGAGCAGCCCGCGGTGGCGACGGGAGGAAGCAAAGGGTGCCTGCCATTGCTTTCCTTTGGGCCCGCCCCCACATATAGCATCACAACCCAGCGACTGAGTCGCGGCCCTGGTGAACACCTAGGGCTCTGCTCCTCAGATGTAACAGGCACGAACAGTCCAAAATATGGCTCAAGAAGAACTCAAAGCCCCAGAGCCTATAACTTTAAGTGACCAGAAAATAGCGAACCTCTCAGATGCACAATTCAGGACACTGGTAATCAGGATGCTCACAGAACTGGTTGATTTTAGCCACAAATTAGAGGAACATATGAAGGCTAAACTGATTGAAATGAAGGGAAATGCACAGGAAACCAATAGTGATGGAAAGGAAACAGGGACTCAAATCAAGGGGGTGGACCAGAAGGAAGAAAGAAATGCCCAAACAGGAAAAAGTGAAGTTACAAGAATTGAAAAAAAATGAGGAGAGGATTAGCAACCTCCAGGACATCTTTAAACGTTCCAACATCCGAATTATAGGAGTACCAGAAGGGGAAAAGAAACAGCCACGAGTGGAAACTTTATTTGAACAAATAATACAGGAGAACTTCCCCAGTCTGGCAAAGGAAATAGACTTCCAGGAAATCCAGGCAGCTCAGAGAGTCCCAAAGAAGTTGGACCCAAGAAGGAACACACTAAGGCACATCATAATTACATTAGCCAAGATGAAAATGAAGGAGAGAATCCTAGAAGCATCAAGAGATAGGGGGACAGTTACCTACAAAGGAGCTCCCATCAGACTGTCAGCGGATTTCTCAAAAGAGACCTTCCGGGCAAGAAGGGGCTGGAAAGAAGTATTCCAAGTCATGAAATCCAAAGACCTACATCCAAGACTGCTCTATCCAGCAAAACTTTCATTTAGAATGGAAGGGCAGATAAAGTGCTATAAGATCAAATTCAAGGAGTTTATCATCACCAAGCCCTTATTATATGAAATGTTAAAGGGACTTATCTAAGAAGAAGAAGATAAAAAAATATGAACAGTGAAAGGACAGCAAACTCACAGTTATTAACAACCACACCTAAAACAAAAGCAAACCAAGAGGACAGCTAGATCAGAAGCAGAACCATAGAAATGAAGAACACATGGAAGGTTAGCAACAGGGGAGTGGGAGGAGGAAAGGCGGGGAGAAGGTACAGAGAATAAGTAGCATAGACAGTAGGTAGAAAATAGATAGGAGGGAGGGCAAGAATAGTAGGGGAAATATAGAATCTAAAGAACTTGAGACACGTGGACATAAACTAAAGGGGGGAAGTGGGGGGAGGGGTGTGCAGGGTGGAGGGGAATGAAGGGGGAAATAGAACAACTGTAATGGTATAATCAATAAAATATATTTAAGAATTAAAAAAAAGAGAAAGAAAGACAGCAGGAGAGCCTCATTTGAGCCATGGCCCTTCCAAGCACTGCATGCACCCCATCTCATCCCCAAAACACCCCAGGTGTAGCATGATTGCTTTCATGGCCCCAGCCAGTGGCCTTCCTGAATCTGCACCCTTTGCGATATGACTTTGCAGCAACTCCCTGGTGCAGGTGGAGTCCATTCCACCTCCCCTTGAACCTGGCCCAGCCTGGGACTCTCACTTTGGCCAACAGAATGTGGCAGAAGTGACTTAGCGCCTGTCCAGGCCAGAACCTCAGGAGGTCTGGTACCTCCCACTAGGCCTTGTGGAAGTCCACCACCATGCTGTGCAGGAGTCGGGGCCAGCCTGCTGGGGTGTGAGGGACGTGGCTCTGCGTGCGCGCCGTATGACGTGAGCTGGCACGTGCAGCATCTTGGTACACCTGTGCCTGTAGTGATGTGCAAGATGGCAGCTAAGGCCACCAAGTATGTGAGGATGCAGCCGAGGTCGGCAGAGCTGCCCACTGAACGCAGCTGACAACAGGCCCAGCTGCAGAGTGGCCTCGTGAGCAGTAATCGATGTTTGCTGTTTTCAGCCACTGAGCTGTGGTGGGTTAGCTTACTGACGGGGCAGGTGTCATTATTCTCCCCATTTTATGGATGAGAACATTGAGAGTAGGTAAAAGTTGCCACAGCTTACACACAAGCAGAGGTAGGACTCAAACCCCCGGGGTCTGTGCGCAGGATTGGGGACTGCCTTAGACGGCTCGGGCCGCCATTATAAAATGCCACAGGCTGGAGGGCTTGAACAACAGAAATATGTTTCCTCACAGTTCTGGGGGCTGGCAAGGTGCCATCAGGGTTGATTCCGGTGAGACTGCGCTCCTTGGCTTGCTGGCACTGCCTTCTCACCTTGTCCTCTGTGTGTGTGCGGCGGGGGGAGACCTTTGGTGTCTCTTCCTCTTCCTATAAGGACACCAGTCCTCTCGGATTAGGGCCCCAACCTTATGACCTCATTTAACCTTAAGGCCCCATCTCCAAGTTCAGTCACATCCGAAGTCAGGGCTTCACTCTATAAAATTTTGCGGTGGGGGGCATAGAGTTCAGTTCAGGCCACAAGTAGGAATGATGACTTCCTTCTTACCAGAGGAGGAGCCCGAGGCTCTGAGAGCTGAGCCCCAGGCTGCCCCGTGGGTGAGGAGCACTGTGAGGATGGCCCGCCCTGCGTGCTCACAGCAGCCCCCCTGGCCCCCCAGTGAGCAGGGAACTCCCGGAGGCCTGGGGCTGCATCCCCTCCACCCTCCCCTCTCCCATCCTTGTGCTGGCAGGAGCCTGGCCTGGGATAGACGTCGGGGGAGGAATGGAGAGAGAAGGAGCTTTGACCCCAGAACTATTTTCCAGAAGAATGAAGCCCCGGTTGCCCACAATGGTAACCATCTGCCTCTCTCTCTCTTTCACAACTCACCCCCCCACGGCTCCTCGGCTGGCGAGTCTTGGAATCAACTGTCACATGAACTACTTGTATTTGACTCCTTGTCTCCAGGTCCACTTCTGGGGGAACCTAAACCAAGAGACCTTCCAATGCCTCTGGAAAGGACCCTTTTCTCTCATGATGGCAAGAGCTGGTCCAGCCCCAGCTGTCTGAGCCAATCCAGCAGAATTCCAGGGCTGGGGTGGGAGCGGGGAGAGACACTTCGCTTGGAAGCTCCAGAGAGATTAACTTCTGTCCACCCTCTTGACCTAGGCCAGAGATCCCAGGGATAACTTCACCTTCAACCTGGGCTACTTCTTACATTTGGATGCCCCCCCCCCCGTGGTCTTGCTGTGGCCAGAGCGTGCCTGGGAATGAGCAGGACCCCGCTGACGGAGCCAGAGGCCTGCTTCCTAGGACGCTCCTTTGCATGTTGAGTTGCTCACTCACAGGACTGGAAGCGGGACCACATCCCAGCCAGTGCTTCTCTTGACTCCTGCCAGGTCCTGCCAGATAACAGGGCGTGGAGTTTCCCTGTTTGAGGGAAAAGGGACAGTTGCAGGGACCACCTGCTCTTCTCTCCCTTGGGGTCCTCCAGGGACCTCTCTGACCACCACCCAGCAGATCCTTGTACTTCTGAAAACCCCTAGAAATCAGCAAAATACTAAGAACGTGCTGACCCCGGGCTCATCCTACTGGGCCCGGCCTTGCCAGAGACAGTCAGTAGGCTTTTGTAACTCAGTTTCTCAGCTCGTCTCCTTTTTAAACATCATAAAACTTTTAATGTCCTTTTATGAAAATAAGAAGGGGACGTAGAATAAGGGTGGAGGGGAAACGAACAACTATAAACAAAGCATAGAAGTTGTTTAATGGACACAGCGTAATGAGGCTGCCAGGAAACAGCCTGGCATTGATTTTCCCCGACATTTCACCTATTAAATTATGAGCTTCTTAAGGAAGAGCTCAATTTTTTTTCTTCTTCTTCAGTCAATTAAGATTCTTTCACCAAGAACAAAGCTGCTATTGTCTGAGCTCCACATGGGCCCAAGTTCCTTGACAGGCCAGTGGGGGTACTCGGACTGGGGTGGGGGCCCGGAGGTATGAGATACCTTCTGGACCTGGAGGTGAAGTGCAGGCCAGCACCTCACCCAATAGAAGCCTCTCCTCAAGGATCTGAGGGTCCGCCCCTTTCCGCCTCTGAAAGCAGGGCTGGGGCCCAGGGAAGATGGGGGACACCCTCAGGCAGGGTTGCATGAGAGCGTACAAAGACCCTGAGTGTCCTGGCCAGTGTAGCGCAGTTGGCTGGGTGTTGTTCCCACAAAGCAAAGGGTCACTGGTTTGATTCCTGGCCTGGGTACGTGCCTGGATTTCGGGTTTGGTCCTGGTCAGGGCTCGTAGGAAAGGCAACTGATCATTGCTTCTTACATCAATGCTTCTTTCTCTCCCCCTCTTTCTCCTTCCCTTCCCCTCTCTAGAAATAAATTTTAAAATGTTTTTTAATGAAAGAAAGATCTTGGGCAATCCAAATACTTTCAGGGAAGTCTAAGTCGGTAAGCCAAAGTGTGGGGGTCTTGACATTTTATTCACAAATCCTACATTAACCTTGCCAGGGAGATAATAGGGTCCCCACTTAACAGGTGAGGAAACTCAGCTGAGAGGTTAAGCCACTTGCCTGAGGCCTAACATTGTGTTTAAGCAGCAAAGTCCGGACTCTCGCCCTGTTCTGGATGCTTCCAGAGCCCACCTTCCTTTCTACACACTCATGGCCCCATCGGCGAGTTCCTGGACAGCGGAGAGCAGCAGGGCATTGTGAAGAGCACCCCCGCGGGGCAGTGCTGGAGGGAGGGGGCACCACAGCTTCCCTGTCCTATAAATGTCCCCATGAGTAGGGCCTGAGTTCACCTCCTTTCCTACCCAATACTCCTTCTCTCCCTCATGTACTTCCTTTGTAAATCTTGTTCTCATACCCTTCATTCACAGAGAGGGGCTGATGGGTATTGACTGCCTGAAGTCCTCTCCCAGGACTGTTCATGTCTTAAAAAGGAAGAAAGTCTAAAACTGAAGGCATGGAGCCATGACAGGGCATTGCAACCATGTGGTGGACTTGGGAATGGGGAACTTCAGGGCTTTGTTGGCTGCTCAAAAATTACTGCGGATCTCCTGCATCAGTCAGTGTGGAAATGTGCGCCAAAGATGGTTACAGCTCCCACAGGGATAGCCTGGTTATTCTCCAGCCCCTAGTATGGGCACATGACCCAGGCCTGGCCAATCAGGAGACCTTGTCTCCCAAGGCCACAGGGATTGGTTCAGAATAGGGCACAAGTCCCCGTTTGGGCCGGTAAAAGTCAGGCCTGCCTGAACCTTTTGCTAGAATGCTGGGTAAGGAGGCATTGTCTCCCCACCGGGTTTGCAGAACTACTAGAAGGAAAGCCTGGAGCTGCAGGTGGCCACCTTTGTACCATCTGGGAAAGAAGAGAAGCAGAGGAAAGCAGAGCCAAAAGACAGGAAGAGATGAATTCCGGGTGGTGCGATCAGAGCCCTGGGTAGGTGGCACCCCCTGGGTCAGGCTCATCAGCCTAAACCAGTGGGATCCTTACACTGACCTTCCCCTGATCCAGTGTTGACAGATAAACTCAGGAAAGTTGAATGTAAGATAAACAAAAAAATAATTTTAGCATTAAGTACATCTCAGGTATTGTATAAAACGTATTTATGCTAAAAAATTATTCGCTGATTATCTGAAATTTAACTGGGTGTCCTGTATTTTTATTTCCTGAGTTGGATGACCCCACTGACAACCCAGGTGAGACCCCACTTCGGGGGGCCCCACACAGACCACCTCCTTCCAAGGCCACCCGGGGGTCCAGGGTACCTCTGTGTGCTCTGGCCCCCCACCCCGTGCCCAGCCAGCTCCTCTCCTTTCCCCCACTCTCTCCCCACACAAGGGTCATTTGTTCAGTTCAGAGTCTTAAGTATTTATCCCTGTTTACAAATGAGGAAACGGAGGGCCAGAGGAGTTGGCTAAGTTGGGACAGTTACACATGTGGAGTGCTCCAAATACAGAACAAAGGGCACAATCTCATCACCAACACCCGGTGGTCTGTCCACCGTGGCTGCCTGAGACGGTGGCTGAGCCCTTGACCGAGGCCCCCAACCCTATTATGTTCCTCACCTGCTGACACCTCAGCCCCACCAGGAGGCTCCCAGTGTCCTCTGCAGGTCAGCGACTTGGGGGAAACGCACTGCACCATGGGTAAGGACCCTGGGGGGACTCAGATCTCGCTTTCTAACACCAGCGACACCAGGCCAGCCGCTATCCCATCTCCATCTCCTTCTCTCTCTACCTCCGCATCTTCCCACCAAAGTGCAAACATTCCAGGGTTGGTTTGACAATTCCCAGTCTCCTTCTGTCTTACTGCTTTGCCATCTCTAGCCAGCTGTCCTTGTCTCCATGGTCAAGACTGGTCAACTACTTGCAAGCCCACATTCCAGCTAGTGAAGGGAAGGACATGCCACTCCTTTGTAAAGTCATGACCTGTATAATTTCTACTTACAACCCCTTTCCTCCTTCCTGGCAGAGCCTCACTTTACTAGGGGGACGTCTGCCCCTCCTTCCCACAACTCAAAGAAGCATGGTCCCATCCGCACAAGGGCGTACCCTCCCCGGTCCAGCCCGAGCACTGGAGCCTCATTCCCCTGTCTGGGATTGATTTAGACACGAGCCTGTGACTCAGTTTGGATCAGCGAGATGGAAGAGAAACCTACTGGGAGCCTGGGGAAGGGTTTCTTTGCGGATTCATTAAAAAGCAAGCAAACAGGGGAGAGATATCTTTCTTATTCACCAGCCTGTATCGTGTCTGCTTATGGTGCACAGAATTGCTGCAACTACTTCCGCCACCATCTGGCGGAGATGCCTACCCTCCGAGAATGCAAACAAGGAGGTCTCACACTGCACACCAAGCACTACTCGACCCCAGGGCCTTTGCACATGCAATTTCCGCTGCCAAGGACAAGGCCTCCGGATCTCACTGAGCTCAATTCTCTACTTTATTCAGGTCATTGTTTACATGTTGGCTCTTCAGAAGGACTTCCCCGACTTTTCTTCCTTCTACCACTTTCTATCCCCTTGTTTGTGCTTGTCATGGCTCTTACTTGACATTATGTTATTTATATATCATGTATACAATATGTATACATGATATATACATATTGTATTGATATATATACACTACACATAATTATGTATAATACATGTGTATATATTGTATATACACTATACATAATACATCAATATATTCACAGCATATGTTTACTATCAGTCTTTCACACAAGAATGTAAACTCCAAGAAGGCAAGGACTTTGCTTTTTCACCATTGTAACCCCAGAGCTTAAGAAAGCGCCTGGCATCTAGAAGGTGCCAGTAATGTCCTGGTGGATGCAAGGCAGGAAGGGAAGAAGAGACCTGTCTTCTTGAGGACGCTGGGAGTCTAACTCAGCCAGCCCTCCAGACTCCTGGGTGCTGGTAGTGATAAGTATTCCTTTTTCAATAGTCGAAGCTAGCTGATTGAGGAGTTCCAACCTCTGGCAGCTGAAATCTCCCTGTTCCATGCACCCATACATTCCCTTTGTCTCAGCTGTCCTTCCCTGTGAGTCTCCCTGGTGGCTTCCTCCACTCGCAGGCGTGGCTGCCGTTCTGTGCCCTGTCCAGAGCACTGGGGCAGAAGAATTCGGGGCACAGGGCTGGAAGGAGCAGCATCCGGGCCACCCCAGGTCTGCTGCTCGCCCGCTGATGGTCTGAGGCAAGTCACTCCCTTGGTTCTCTGAGCTTCCATCCCCTCGGCCGTAAGATGGAATTGCAGTGTTAGTGCCCACCGCATGGGCTTCCTAAAACCCTTCAGTGACGAGAGTCAGGTAGACTGGGGTCCCAGATCCAGCTTGACCACTTTCCAGCAGTGTGGCCAGGAGCAGTGGACTGCTCTCCATGCCTCGGGTCAAATGGGGACAGTAGCAGTGCTGACTAAAATTAATTAAAGGAGATGATATGTATCGATGGCTTAGCACAGTGCCTGGCACACACTACATGCTAAATAAACTACTGTTAGGTGTACATAAACATTTCCTTTTGGGAATACAGGGACCACAAGACCCAGCTGTTGACCTCAGGAGGCCACAGGGATGGAGCTGAAAGGGTAGGCAGGGTCAGTTCTGGTAGGGTGTTCCCAGATGGTCCCCCAGAGGCTTGGAGGGGCTTATTTCTAACCCTCTTAGGCAGGGTCTGTCTTCTCCACCCCAGAGAAGAAGTTTGCACTGAAAGAGCATCTTACCTGTGTGGGGGGCCCAGGAGCCCTGCTTGGCACTGACCTTGAGGAACTTCTGTCTCAGGTCAGTTCCCTCCACCACCCACAGGAAGTAGCAGAGGCCACTCGCTCATCCCTTGTAATGGCTGGTTTTAAACTGAAGGCATTAGGCTCGCTAATCGCCTGTAATCACCTTGTTTGAATTAACATGGCAAGTGCTTCCAACTAAACTGACTAAACGGTCTGTTATTCCAAATAACCCTCGGTGGTTTTAATTACCTCCCCTGGAATGCGTGGCCTCCTGGCCCTCAGCTTTATTAGGGAAAGGTCCTGTAAACCCAGGATGGGGCGTGATTCTTGACCTCCCCTGCACAGACCCCGTAATAAAGAGAAGCCGGAGAAGGTATGTTACCCATCCAGATGCATAATGCTTCCTTAGCTCTATTTTTAAACCCAACACAGGATGGAGGAGATGACCCCACAGCCAGGCTTGTGTTCCAGCGGCTGCCAGAGCGGTGGCCCAAGGCCAGCAGAAAGCCCTCCATTTATTTCTGTGTTTGAGTCAGTGGGTCTGGGTGACTCCTGCCCGGATTCTGTCTCCAGCCTGCTCCTAGGTCTGAGGACCACACTCGGGACCCAGTTGCTATGGTGTTGGCTAGAGAGGAGGAAGCTGCCGTGATGGGCTTCTGTCCCCGCCAGGCCGTGTTCTGGGCTCTCCATAATCCTCACTCCTGTTTAATCTCCAGCCTTCCTCCAGTCTCAGGGTTGGATTGAGAGCTCATGGCTCACCCATCAGCCCCTGTGGTTGGGAGTCCATTGGGCATGGATAGGGTGGGGACAGGGAAGAAAAAACTGAGCCCCGTTTCCTAAGAGAGGCAGGCTGCCAGGATTCAGAGTTCTGGCTCTTCCCTGGCCTCTCGACCTCACGTCCCATGCTCCATCCACAGTGTCTTACTTGCTTGGCACAGAAATTGGCCCTGCAGAGCGGTGGGAGGAGGAAGGAAACATTCATTCATTCGACACATATGTCCTGAGCCCAGGGCCTGACGCAAGAGATACTTACTGATTAAGGAAAAGAATGAGGAGGCTCATCCCGTGTCCAGGATCTCTAAAGATGCCAAAGTGCAGTGGTAAGTAGGACAAACACTTTGCCTGCCTCCAAGGGGTTTGCAGTCTGGGGAGAGCTGAGCAGGGTGTGAAGGCTGGGACAGAGGGCTCGCTATGTCCTGAGCACCTCGCCTCACCGGCCTGTGCTCACCGAATCCTCACAGCCACCAAGTGCCGCGAGTGCTAAGTCCTCAGAGTAGAAGAAGCCAGGGGTCAGAGAGGAGGAGTCCCTTGCTCAGAACCACACAGCTGCTTGTCAAACGGCAGCGCCAGAGTTCGCAGCTGGGTCTCTGGCCCGCGATGCAGCCTCTCCCCTCAGTGCAGCCCCCAGCACCAGGCTGGGGAGGGAAGGGCTCCAGAGTCTTCAGGGTGGAGGTGGCTGCAGTGGGATGGTTTTATTTAATGGCTTGGGAGTGGGGGGATATTTCCCCTGTCCCCACCCTGACACCACGGTGAACCTTGAACTGCTAAATTGAGCGAGATGGGGCAGGGCAAAAGGTGAACGGAGCCTGCTCGAAGCCCACGGGGCTGGGGAAATGAGCTAATTAGGATCTTTCAGCGGTGCCGGCCCACAGCTGGACAGCCCCAGCTGGTTCTGGGTGGACTGAGTCCTCCCTGCCTGGGTTCAGAGGGTCAGCCCCACCTGAAGAGTGGGATGGTCCGGCCCCTGCCCGTCGGCTCTCAGGTGCTGCTGGACCCAGGCAGCTCTGTGGATGGGCGGCTATTACTTTCATCCTTTGCTCTGGAGATGTGTGGGCAGCTTGGGGATGGTGGTTTCCAGGTCGTGTCTGGGGGTTGGGGGAAGCTTGTGCCGTTCAAAGCCCTGGTTTTATTCTGGCCTTGCCCTTGAATCCACTAGCCTGGACAGGGGCTCCAGGGTGGCTAGGACCTAGGAACAGGTCTGCTTGATTCACCACTGGTTCCCCACACCCAGCATGGGCCCGGTACTACCTTGGGTGCTCAACGAGTACTTTTTGAATGAATTAAGAAAGAAAGTAGCTGTGTCAATCATGAGGGTGTATGCTGGCCTCTTCAGGGCAGTGTGGGAGTGAGTGGGGTTGGCTTTGTTTTGCCAGAATCCGTTCGATCTGTACTTACTGGTCACTGTGTGTGCCCTGGGCCCTGGGAAGTCGGAGCCCCTGGGCAGCGGCAGTTCAGGAAGCTAGGCCTCGCCTATGCTATTTTCAGCTCTTGACAGTTACTCAGGGTCAAGAAAGGCTCAGAGGAGGCAGCGTTGGAGCCCATTCCTAAAGGGGGTGTAAGGTTAATCATGTGGACAGGAGGGGTGGCCCGCCAATGCCAGCTCCTCAGCAGGATCAAGGACACAAGGATCTCGTGGGTTTTCACCAGGAAAGAACCTTCTGGCAGGGCTCAACATCCATAATATGAACATAAAGTCCCCACCCAGTGGCTCCTGTTCTAGTCTTTGATCCAGGGCTCTTGGGCAAACGAGGGGCGCTCCAATTTCATCCAAGGGACACAGACTTCATGTTCACAAAGTACCTGTCAGGGTGTGCTGCAGGTCAGTGGTGGGAGTGAGAGCAACGCCCTGGCTTTGGGGGAGCTTTGGTGGTGAAGAGTGAGGTCAGCCACTCACAGGAAGGATAGACTGGGTGGGGACTATGAAGGGAAGAGACAGAGTTTACCACAGAAAGAGCTGGCCCAAGGAGGAACAGTGTGGGAAGAAGGGTAGGGAAGACTTCCAGAATGGCTGATGTCTGAGCCTCTTGCATTTACTTCCAGGTCAAGTGCTCAGCACAATGCCTGGCCTAGCAAAGCTCAGCACATGGAAGCAAGTGCAATGTTACTGCGGGCTCACTTTATCTAGACCATCGCCATGCGAGGAAGGCACCTCCATGATCCCCTTTTACAGATGTGGACACCGAGGCTCCGAGGACCCCCTGCAGCTGCGGGTGGAGCTGGGGTTCCACCTGGCAGTTCTGCCAGTCCTCCACAACACACTGCCTCCTGTTCCCCCAACTTAATTTGGAGAAAGGGGGTGTGGGGAGAACATGGTTCCTCACAGAGAACTGAACAGATCCATGAACTCTTTAAACAAAGTCATGCCTGAGAAAACTTCCAGCAAAGGCCAAGTACACGGTGGCCACCCAAGCAATCCGAGCCTCAGAATAGGACCCGGAGGGGCCTTAGGGAGAAAGTGACTCTAACTGTTCTGGTCACCCCTTGAGAACAATTTTTACTTTTCTGCAGGAGTCACTATTAAAAAGTCAGGTTAAAGTAAAAACAAAGTGTGAGTCATTATTTTAATCACCACGGCCATTATTGCAAACTCGGTTTCAAGACCTTGATAAGGAGCTAGAGACGAAAGCGTGCAAAAGGCCCTGGTCTCAGGAAAATCACACCTCCTAGCTAAGGAGATAAGGCAGAAACGTCTGGATGTCTGGAGAGGGAAGTAATACAAGCAAGAAGGGCAGTTTGATTTTTCAAAACTGTCACCCAGGTCACGGTAAAGGGGGTGGCCCAGGCTGGGCCCTGAGGCTGGAGCCGGGTTCACCAGGCAGCGGTGGGCGGTGAAAGGTTTCCCGTTGAAGGAAGGACGTGGCTAGGTCTTGAGGGATGGGGGAAATTTGATTAGGGGGCTGGCTGGGGGCAGCTGTCCTGTTGGTTTCTGTCATCCTTGATATAAACCCCTTCGACATGTACAGTAGGCTGTATCAGCTCTCCCAAAACCAAGATGTTTATGAGGGGAAAAAAAATCCAATTTGGGGTCAGTGGACAGAAGAGAAGAGCAGGAAGTGAATGAATGCCCCTGGACTTCCTCTTCCATCCAGAAAATGACCCCTCCGGAGAAAGTGGCCCCACCGGCAGGAGGGGTGAGCGGCCCCTTGGCTGACTGCGGGAAGATTTTTCTATTTTCCTAACGTCCTGCAGGAGGCCTGGTCTCACAGAGAAGAAATGCCAAAACTGGCCCCCCAAAGTAAAAAGTGGGAGTTTCCCACTGAAAACAGCTCAAAAAACGTAGCAGTCGGTGGTCAGTGGGGCTCCTCTTGGGGCTAGTTGACCGTGCCCTCTTGTGCAAGATTTATTTATTCAGCCCGGGGCTCCGATCATGGCTGGAGCCCTCAGCCCCCAGCAGGACCCCTACGTCCAGGTCGCCCAGCTGAGGGCTCTTGCTTTCCCTCCTTCCAGGTCTTAAGGCTCAAGTCCAGTCTCAGCCCCCTCCATCAGGTGAGAAGTACGACCAGTTGAAAGACCCCCTGCCTGCTGGACTCCCCGGCCTCACTGACCCCCACCAAAGACCTGGAACCGTGTGTCAGGGGCCAGAGAGCTGGCCACCAGCCCTGCCTGTCCTATCCCTGCAGCCATCGGCCCCAAGGAGGCTGCGAGTGAGGGACAGAGCGGCATTTGAGTCAAAGCCTCGCATATCAGTTTTGATTTCAACTGGAATCGCCTCCCTCGGCTGGATTTCAAAAGACAGCGTTACTAATGAGAAACACACAAGTTCTTGAAATGAAGTTAACTTCTTTTAAAAAAAAAAGGTCTTTTCTTTGGCTCTGTTGGTATATATTAGAACCACATTGTCCAAGGGGGAGAGGAAAGAAGCCGTTCTGCTTCTGAACAGAAGTGTGGGGGTCCCGGACTTTGGAAGGCGCGGGAGCCCGGTGTCCCGGCCCATCACATTGCTCCGGACTTGAGACGCTTTTTTGGTCTGGGTTTTGTTTTTTGGGGGGATGCCAGGGATTTACAACTTTAATTTACAACAGAAAAAAAAGGAGGGAGAATATGGTGTCTGAAGTGGGCAAAAATGAACACAAACAGACAGTTAGGGTTTTTCTCAAGTTTGATCACTGTTTTCAACAGAAGCCAGAGGTGTCATGTCAAGGACAGACCTGGGTTTGCCACCTGCCCTGTCCCCTTCCATTTCCCAGCCCTGTGGGCCTGGACGAGTGCCTGCGCCCCACATCGCTGGTCCCTCTGTTTCTGCAGGGGACTCTGGGTGACCCATGAGGAGGTGTCTGGCAGGTGTGACAGTTAGTCCACAGCCAGAAAGTGGTGCTTGGCTTGGGGGGGTCTGGTCCTCAGGGGTCTGTTGGTTGCAGGAGGACTTCACAGCCTGCTGCCCTGGCCACTCTTCTATCTAGTTTTCTCGGGAGCACACCGGAGATGTGAGGAGGCCTGTGTGGAGAACGGTCTCGTTCTCAGAGCTGACGGAGGGCCTTTCTCTGCCCTGAGGAGGAGAGGAGGGTGCACCCATCTCATCTTGGGCACAAGCCAAGACGAACGAGACCTGGGAAAGGGAGGGGCTTCCTGCACCTTCAGAAGCCTAGAGCCCAGAGGCTCTTTAGAACAGTACTCGGGCTGGCTGCTTCCTCCCAGAACCTCGGAGCAGGCCCCTGACTCTGCACTTCCTGCCTATCCATATCGGCTCCTCTCCAGAAAGGCAGCGTGGGCTTCTGGAAGCCTCCCCAGAGTAGGGGTCGGTAGCCTGATGGCAGTTCCCCCATGGGCACTGCTTTCCCCTCTCAGGTCCTCAGTATACCCATCTGTGCCATAAAGGGTGGATGAGATGACTCCCAGGGTCTCCTCCAGAGCCCGTGAAGGCCTGCGCTGCCATCTGGCCTGTGAAGACTTTCAGATGCTGAACCGGGGACTTCTGGAGGCAGGCATCTGCCTGTGAGCCAGCCCGTGGCCTTCAGCATCTCCTGCAGCTTCCTGATGTGAGCACGCGCCTGGAGACGCTGACGCAGCCAGGAGAGGGGTAGCTTGTCCCTACCCTGGTGGGGCTTACAGGGGAGGAGAGACGCATTTGTCTGCACAGTCAACTGTACTTTCACTCCCCCCCCAAAAAAACCCCAAGTTTCCCAAAGGAATGAACTGGCTCTGTGTGCCCTTAAGCACACTGCCAGAAGGCTGGCTATGACGAAGTCAGGCTTGCAGGAGGGAATGGGGGTCCCAGCACCAGCTGGTCTATTCTCGTCGGTTCCATGGGCTTTTCCACCAGCTACTCCTTTAGCTTCCCAGAGCTTCAATTCTAAGAAACAGGACCTTTGCCCTTTGTCAAAGTGACCTGGGGACAAATCACGGGTGCTCTGCCCCCCTCTGCTCTGCCCCTCTAGGGTGGAACGCTCTCTTCCAAGGTCTCTGGAAGAAGCGGGGAGAGGTGGTGTAAACCGCAAGAGGTTTCTTCCGCTAGGATCAGAAATCGGTCTCAATCCTGCTCTACTCTCAACCAAATGGCCTGAAGTCTTAACCTTCCCGCACCTCATTGTCCGGGACTATGAAAGGGGAATGCCTATCTGACAGCCTTGCCCTGGGGACAAGCTCTGTGGCTGGATTGGGAGGGGCCCTTAGGCAGATGCCCGTCAGATACTGTACACTCCTCACAAGTCTAGACATTGTCTAGTGGCCAAGTCAGCAGCTGAGTTGGGAGTTGTCGTCAGAAACCCATCTTCGTCTTCCCATCTTGGCAGGATCTTCCATTCCTCAGGCCAGGCCCAGCATGCGTCAGCTCTGGGTCAGGCCGGCAGCCTCCAGCAGGCACCCCTGGCTTCACACGGAGTCTGGAGTCGGGCAGCAAGGAGGGTGTGCCACCGCAAAGGGAGAGGCGGAAGGCCACGGACTGGAAACTCCTAGTCGGTCGCGATGATCTGGTTCCGGGACCTCACAGCTGCCCCCTCTCAGGTGTCTCTCCAGAGTCGGGGATCTTTGGGGGTCCGCAGTCCCTGAATGGGTCAGCCAGCTGGGCGTGCACTAGCCTCCTCTTCCGTGCGGGCCCAAGCCTAGCGCCTCCACATCTGGGGGACTTGTTTTCAGCCCAAGCCAGACCCTGACCCAACCAGCCCCAAACCCTTTCAGTCACCTTGAACGAGGAATGTTTTTTTCATTAACGTCCTCCTTCTCTGCTCTCCTCCCCTGTCTCCCCAAGAGGCCCCCAAGCTTGAGCTTCCTCTCCTTGTCTCTGCAACTTCACCATATCCCCAGGCAGCTGGAAGGGCGAAGCGGTGATCTCAGCTGACAGCCATGCGCTGCAGCCCCCACCTCCCACCCGACCCCTCAGCTAACAATCTGTTTTCCTTCCTTCGCCCACGGCGGAGAGAGACGGCACTGTGCCCAGAAGGCTTCTCCCCTGCAAAGGCTCCCGGGGCGCCTCTACCCCAGGGCCCAGCTCGGAGACAGGCGAGACCGCCTCCCTTTTATCTGCCAGGCATGTTCTCTGACACTGTGTTCTTTAATCACCCTTGTCCCCATTAGACAGATGAGGAAACTGAAGTATCTCATCCTGACTCTTCGCCCAGCACGGGACCTTTCTTGGTGGACGTGGAGCTGGCCCTGGGCCCCCCGCCACCCTTTGAAGCCACAGAGCCTTCGCTGCAGTGCGTGTCCTCACCAGCTGTTCGCATCTGTGCTGATCCAGCACATGGCCGCCTCTGCTCGCCACCTCTGTCTTCCTCTCCTCTTCCTTCAAAAATGCTGACTTTAGTCAACAGCAGAAATTTGACTTTGTTGGAAACTCACAGGCCTGGAGACTAAGGAGTGAGAAGGAGAGCACATTTTACTTTAAAACAAACAAACAAAACCCCAGAGAAACAATTTGGCATTAAAGCCATTGAGACTTTGGTTCTAACTCTGACCCTACCCCTTACTGCCTTCACGACTCCCCCTAAGACACTTATCTCCTTCGAGTGCTGGTTCTTTCTTCTGCCTCCCAAGATTTGAAGGATAAGTGCAAACCGTAAGTGCTGAGACTAGGTTAGCTATGATGCAGAAGAAGGAAAAGGAGAGGAAGGAGAAAGAGGAATTTTTTAAGCCTTTTGATATGCAAATTGGAATCACCTCCACTCTGGGCCCCAGACTGCCTTCCCACCAATGTCAGGAGGCGAGGGGGGGGCTACAGAGCCCGCAGGTTCAGGGCTGCCCTGCCTGACACAGCAGCCACAGGCCACAGGCTACCATTAAAACTAACCTTCAATTCAATTTAAAATTTGGTTCCTCAGTTGCACTAGCCACGTCTTCAATGCTCAGTAGCCACACGGGACTGGTGGCGACATTGTGACACAGCACACCGAGTCCTAGGGTGCTGACCTAGAGCTGGGGCTCCGCAGCCCGGCTGCCCGGGATGGGCTCTGGGCTCTGCCACTCAGCCACGGGACTCTGGCCTAGTTACCGCATTTCCTTTCGCCTCAGTTTCTTCATCTGCAAAATGGGAATGAGAGCAAGACACACCTCCTAGAGTTGTTGTGAAGGTTAAATAAATTCCTATTTGTAAAGCACTTCAACAGCACTTGGCTACTAAATAAAATCAGGTTCCAAATTCCATTGGTTAGCATTCTTTGTCCCTATGTATGTCAGAAGTAACAGTCTCCCCACCCCTGCCCAGTACCTAACCTATTGCAGATTCCATACCGAGTGAGTCGTACAGTGCGATAGCTTGTACATAATTTAAGTGACAAATATTAAGGGAAGGGAAGCGGGAACTGTGTCAGAAACTGGAGATCCAAAAGATAGAGCTCTACCCAGAGCTTCCCGGTGGCCAAGGCAAAGAGGGAAACCTGACAATGGTTTTTGTTCTTGTCTAATGACCAGAGAGCTCCTGTGCTTTCATTTATACAAGCTCATGTGTACAAGATCACAATCAATTGGTGCCCATTATACAAGATCAGAATCAGAAAGGAAATCTTGATACATACGTGCATCACTATAGATTAAAAGTCTATGCTTGAGCCTCTGTTCAGGCAAATTCCTCAGTTCCTCAGCTCCTACCCACAACTGAGAGAGGCAAACCCCACTGGTGTGTGGCTTTGTGTCCCCATGTCATCTGTCCCAAAGAGTGTTGGTCAATCCTCACGTTCCAGGGTGCCCCAATAATCTCTGAAGTGTTTGCGTCTGGCCCCTGCCCTCAACCCCAAGCCCCTCTCTCATGGAACATACTCTGTGTGCTTTAGCCACATCGTGACCTGGCACACAACTGTCGGTGCCTTGTACACCTTCCTTGTCATGGGGTCCAAGTGTATCATCCACTTTAAAGCCAGAGGAAATGGACTCACAGAGACTCAAGTCTCTTGCCCTTGGCACAGGTCAGGTCAGTTGCCGGACCTGTCAGAGGGATTCAGGTGCCCATGGCAGCATCTGTGAGGGCCAGAGATCTGGGCCAGCCCCAGGCCTTGCTCGGGCTTAGTCTGCCTTCTGTGTGCAAGTGGGCCTCAAGCTGTGGGCTAGGTGGAAGACAGCAAGGAGCCTCAGGGGATGTAGGATGTGGCTTCCAGCAAGGTTAGCCTCAAGCTCATTCCATCTCACCCCAATGCGCAGGGATGTCTGCCAGTCTGTCTGCCCCCTCCAAATAGTCTGCCCGTCCACTCCTGAAGCCCCGCACCCAGGCCTGGCAGCCCAGAAGCCTGGGACATGGCAAAGCCAAGTTTGTAGGGAACCCGGCAGGAAATGGCTGAGCCCAGCACCAGCTCCAGACCCCATTATAATCAAGGGACACGCGTGGCACTCTGCCGTGGCGGGTTGTCTGCCCCGCCAGGGAGCGTCCCTCTTGAGTCTCCGTCCTCCCTGGCGCCTGTTCCAGTGGCTTCGGCTAATCTCTGCTCTTCCTGGTGAGCTGGCTGAGGAAAGGAAGCCCCATCCTAGAGACCGGCTGGCCCCCTTAGGGGAAAAGCTCAAAAAACCTGCAAGGCCCACAGCAAGGAGTCTATAACAATGAATGANAGCCCAGCACCAGCTCCAGACCCCATTATAATCAAGGGACACGCGTGGCACTCTGCCGTGGCGGGTTGTCTGCCCCGCCAGGGAGCGTCCCTCTTGAGTCTCCGTCCTCCCTGGCGCCTGTTCCAGTGGCTTCGGCTAATCTCTGCTCTTCCTGGTGAGCTGGCTGAGGAAAGGAAGCCCCATCCTAGAGACCGGCTGGCCCCCTGAGGGGGAAAGCTCAAAAAACCTGCAAGGCCCACAGCAAGGAGTCTATAACAATGAATGACAGGCAGGAAAATTGCTTCGGTTCAAGGCCCTTGTGCTGGGCTAAACTACATCCTCGAGAAATTCTTATGCTGAAGTTCTACCTCCTAGTCTGTAGGATGTGGCTGTATCTGGAGACAGGGCCTTTCAAGAGGTGATTTAGGTGAAGTGAGGCCGCATGTGCTGTCCCCAGTTCAGTAACTGGTGTCCTTCTTAGAAGAAATTAGAACACACACACACACACACACACACACACACACACCTTCCTGTGAAGACACCAGGAAGAGAAGACAACCATGAAGATGCTAAGGAGAGAGGCCTCAGAAGGAGCCACCCCTGCTGGCACCTTGATCTCAAACCTCGAGGCTCCAGAATCGTGAGAAAATTAATTTCTCATGCGTGGGCCACCCCGCCGGTAGCAGTGTTTTATGGCAGCCCTCGCAGACTAACGCAGCCCTATGAATTGGACTACACACCCCAAACCAGGCTGCCAAGGAAATCTCACTGCTGGGCCAGAAGAAAAAGAGAACAAGCATGTACTGAAGACCTACTGTGTGCCAGACACACATATATGACCACGTCTAATCCTCCTAACCCTGCCAAGGGAAGCATGGGCCAAATCTCCCAACTGAGGGAACTGAGATTATCCCAGGAGTGAAGCTTCTCAGGGGTGTGTTTGAACTCAGGTCCAATTTCAAAGCCTGGGCCCTTCTCATCAGCGATGCCAACAGGTAAAGGGATTCCTGAGCCAGAAGAAGACAAACAGAGCTTGGGGGTTGTCAGGCCATAGGGGAGCAGAGGGGACCCCAGGGGCATCTGTGCGCCTGTCCACAGGCATTCCTGAGCTCAGGGCCCCATGGGGGCGGGCAGCCTCCCTGAGAACAGCCTGAAGCATTCACTCCCTTCCTTGTCAGGAAAAGGGGCTCTGGGAAAAAAAACTAAAGGAGAGGAAACCAGACGAAGGGGGTTAAAGAGAAGAATACTGAGGTGGACCAGACCCCGAGAAGGGAAGAGTGCTGTGAACACAGCTGGGAAGGCTTCCACCATTTTTCTTGTACTCCCCAAGCCTGGAGTAGCAACCAGCACAGCTAAAACTCCTACTGTGCGCCGAGCACTCTAATCCTCTCTTCTGCTATGACTGTTACCATATGCGGAGGACAAAGCAAGGCACGGAGAAGCAAATCCTTTGCGCAGGCATGGACAGAGTCCTTAACAACCTAGTAGGAGTGAGGGAATTTGAGAGGGAATGCAAGGAAAGCAGAAAGCCCAGAGGAAAAGACAAGAGGTTCCAGATGACAGAAAGGGGCCCAGCTGTGCAGAGTAAGTCTTGGGGCCCCCCGACCCAGCAGGTGCCACCTCTCTGTAGGCAATGGGTCATTCCGGAGACTGGTCCCCAACACACTTCTGGGGTGTCCCTTCCAGCAAGGCCCACTGAGGAGAGAAGCTCATTGGCCTAATGAAATTATATCCATGGCCTAGTGTGTGGTCATATCATGGAGAAGTGACCCAGATTTGTTACGGGAAAGATACGACACAGAGCTTAAGCCATGATATCCACACTATGTTAAAGATTGTGTATCACACATATATACATACATGATATTAATATGTTATAGTGAACATCATGTGCCCTTCTCTCGGTAACAGTGTCCTGATTCTTCTCTGGAAACACCCTCCCCCCCACTCTCCAGCCAGGACCTTTTAAAATCCCTTTATAGCTTACATACAGTAAAGGATATACATTTTAAGTGTCAATTCCATACATTTTTATGCATACACACCCATGTAGCTATCCCAGATCAAGATATAGGGCATTTTCCACCCTCTCAGAAGACAACCTGGGCCCTCTTTTAGTCGATCCCAATCCCCCACCCAGAGGTAACCACACTTCCACACGTGGATTCGCTTTGTGCCACGCCAGGCGCTCCCGGGCAGAGTTGAACCCACCACCACCTCTGGAGCATGTGATTCAGTCCTGACCAATCAGAGGGTCCCATTCCCCTAATCACAGTGATTGGTTCTGGGGTCGACACTGGCCGGGACAGGGCTGAAACTGAAGTGCTGGCCGTGGGGGGCACTAGTTCTCATTGTGGTACAGGTAGAAAGATGGTGTGTGAGTCCCCGAGGCTGCAGGAGGCCCCACCGGGGGCCTGGAAATCGAGTCAGCAGGACATACGACAAGGCTGAGTAAAGCAGGGGACATTGTTTGGGCCCCTAGATCAAGCTGCAGCCACACAAGCCAATAAAACACCTCTCTGCTTAAGTCATCCAACAAAGCATTAACTGAATCAGAAAGAATATGTGTCAAGTACAAATTTCATCAGACCCACACTTATTTAACACAGTCCTTTATTCTCAGGACAAAAACCCGAAACTCCTACACAGGCTTCACAGATGCCCCGATGTGTCTGCTGCCATGAACCAGTGCCGACCACAGCGTGACTTTCTCCTTCCCGCCACAGGGCCTTTGCATAGACCTTTCTTCCTCCCTGACAGCCCTTTCTCTCATCTTTCCATCCTCAACAGATTCCAACTCCATCTTGACCCCCAATGGAGTTTTACCAGACCTCTTTATCAAGGTCCTGTTCCCCTTTTATACTTTCATTTCTCTCTTTTTTAATGCAAAATGCAGTTAAATTTTATAATAGTGTGGTTTTATACCTCTCCCTCATTCAACTATAAGTCCCACGAGGGCACAAATAACATGCGTGTTTGTTCACTGGTGTCCTCTCAGTGCCTGGAAGAGACATAGACACTCGGGAGGTTTAAAAGCAGATTAATCTTAAGTGAGGTTGGGGAGGGGACACTGTATCACAACGCTTTCACTTTCTAAGTCGTATATATTTCTGTAATGTTCTACTTCTTCATCAGCACCTATCACTTTTATCATCAGAAAATAAACTAAAGCCCTGGCTGGTGTGGCTCAGTGGATTGAGTGCCAGCCTACAAACCAAAGGGTCACTGGTTTGATTCCCAGGTCAGGGCACATGCTTGGGTTGCAGACCAGGTCCCCAGTAGGGGACACACGAGAAGCAACCACACATTGATGTTTCTCTCTCTCTCTTTCTCCTTCCCTTCCCCTCTGTCTAAAAATAAATAAATAAAATATTTTTTAAAAAAGAATGAAAAATAATGGTTATCCTCCCCTCATAGAGATCCTACTGGGCACAAGTACTTTGTTTCAGCATCAAAATATATAAGAAAAGATCTTTTCATTTCTTTCATATTCACACTTACACATACACCATGAAACTGACAGACAAAATTATTTTCCTCTTAAGTTTTGCTCCCATACTTTTCTAAAACCTTTGATATCTGCTGCTGTGCATCTGCTAGGCGCACCTCCAGCCAATACTCTGAATGAACTTGGCCAATGAACATGAACCGACAGACTTAAAAAGAATTTAGCCTTCTGTGTTGAGATGTCCCCCCAGGACGTGCACTCACGTTTGTGATTTTTACTGCATGCATCTAGGAAGTCAGGTCTCTTGCAAGTAAAATTATTTCTGATTCAAATGATGGGATTAAAGCTTGGGGATCCCTGGGGCTTTTCCATAAGGCCCAGGACATCCAGGTGCTCGGCCCCCTGCTCACAGCTGAGATGACACGATGCTTTGCCCAAACCAGGAAGAGTGGGCTGGGAAGCAGGGACCAGACCCGGACTGGGGTTTGGACCTCAGCCTGTGACCTTGGGCAAGTGCCTCTACCTCTCCGGAGCTCGGTTTACCCATTCCTAAAACAAGGAGGAGGGTTCTGATCAGACCAGCAGTTCCCGAACTTGATTTTGCCTGGAAACTTCATATCCTTTCGAACAAAACCAGAAGCCCAAGTCCGATACATGAACCCGTAAAAATGGGACACTATGTGTGAAGTGGAAATGGGGGCCCGAGCTCCATCCATCTGCCACTCCTTTCACTTCCCTGAGCCCCCCACATGTGTGCACATGCGCCTGCACACGTGTGCACATGCATGTTCACGTGCACACAGGCGGCAGTGGCCTGTGGGGCACCTCCGGGGGGGAGCAGTCCCCAAGTTGTACTCCCTCCCACTCTGACGAGCCACAGACGCTGGGTGGTTCTTATTCCGACATGTGCCTATTACCCCTGTCGTTCCCCGGCTGTGTTTCACTTCACTCAATGCCTCAGCGGCCATTTATGGAGCCAGTGAAAAACACCAGGGACCAGTCTTTATGCTGGGGACACAGCCGGACGCCCAAGACAATGCAGCCTTCGCTGCGCTCCCGGTCCTTTGGGAAGAACAAACACTAACCCAGCAGTGGCCTGGGTGGTGTGTAACTGCGAAGGCAAGCGGTCTCGAGAGAAGGTTCAAGTCCTATGAGTGCACACGACCCCAGGGTCAAGCGATCAAGAAGAGACCTGAAGGACAAAGGGGCCAAGAGGAGACAAAGAACGTCAGGGAGAGGCAGCAGCAAGTGCAAATGCCCTGTGTCCGAATATCAGCACCCAGGGGAGCAGGCAGAGGGCAGGCTCCTGAGGGTGTGTGAAGGGGGCTGGTCTTTTTCCTATGAGAAACAGGAAGCCTGAGCCAGAAGAAGAACCCGGGAGAGACACATGTACGTGCAGCAACATTTAGTGAGCTCCTACTGTGTGCAGCCACTATTGGGAATTTGGGGAATAAAACTTTTTTTAAAAGACAATGCTCTTTCTTCATGGAGTTTATGTTTTAATGGTAGTAGGGGAGACATAATAAACAAAAGAAAGACAGGTAAGTTGGCAAATGAAAGGGCAGAGATTTTGCAGAAACCAAAGCTTATAGAACTTGGTATGGGGGGAGTAGACTCTTTAAGAAAAAAGAATAAAAAGTTATAAATGCCAAATTTAGGAGCAGGGTCTTGAAACCTGCTGGAGCAGGGGGCTTTCATTTGAAACAGGATAGACAGACAAGATCTCACTGAGATAGTGTCCTCAGGAAAACCTAGAGACAAGGATGGAGCCGTGGACGAACATTTGGGGGAAGAGCATGCAGGGCAGAGGGAACAGCACGGGCAGAGGGAACAGCACACGCAAAGGCGCTGAGCCAGAAACCTGCCCCAAGAAGGCCATAGCAGAAAATCCAGGGGCAGGAGGGAGCTGAGGCCAAGGGGATCAGGCTGGCATTTTTCTCGATCACTCTGGTCACTATGAGGATCCCAGGCAGGTGGGAGTGGAAGCCCAGAGGCCAACTGCCAGGTCTTTTCAGTGAGAGATGCTGACCGAGGGCCTGAAACCAAGAGACGCGGGAGCATTTGAGGAGCTCCTCAAGGGCGGACTCAGCGGGACATCTCAGCGCGGCAAAGGCTGTGGCCCCACAAACGGGAAGAAGGAAGCAGGCGGAGGAATCTGGGGGAACTAGAGCCTGGGATGGAAGCCTTCTGTATAGTTTTGCTCCGCCCCAACAGGGTGAGAGGTAACAAAAATGGGTTTCGACAAGTAAACTGTGTCCCTCCACATGCAAAGGTGACTCTCTTGTCAAAGGTTGTTTAGCAACCTCAAAGGTGGCAGAGCCTTTTCAAATCAGCCACAAAAAGCCTCTGTTGCTCCCACCCGGCGAACCCCGAGCCTGCGAAGCCCCGATGGGGTAGCAGCAGATCCTTTCTGAAGAGAGCAAAGTAACCCTGACGGACGACGCCAGCGGAACACTGGGGCATTGACCGGGGCCTGGGCTCCTGCTCTGCCAGGGAAGGGTGGGGGGGTGACTGTCATCCTGAGGCTCGTAGTTTTGGTGGCAGAACAGAGGCCGGGATTGAAAGGAGCCGTAGAGAGTTAATCAGCGCCGCCTCCAACACAGCCCCAGGCGGTTCTGCTCACAACAGTTCACCTTTCATGACAAGTTGTACTTTCTGAACAGGTTGTGAGGACCCAGCCTGGCAAAGCAGCCAGCCATTCATGTCTTCCAGGGCTGAAGATGGGCTTCTGGCTGGGGGGGTTCCTCACCCAACCTGTTCCAGATGGAGAAGAACCCCCGAGCGATTTGGAGTCACTGAGCAAGTCAGAGGTGGAGGGGTTCCTCTGAGCACCAGCTTCTCTTCATTTCAGTCTGGGCGGAACAGATGGCTCTCCACGGAGCCGAGAGCCAGCTCCGGGCCGCAGCTCCGCGACTACAAGCCGTGCGATCGTGGGCATGTTGCTTACCCTCTCGGAGCCCCTGTTCCTCGTCTGTAGCATGGGGTACTGCTAGTGCCCCCCGGGCAACAGTGAGAGTTGAGTACGTGCCCAGAACAGGAAGCCAAGTCAGTCAGTGAATCAAGGCCAATATTATTACTTACAGATCAAAATTCTCGGTCTCTAGACTGGCAATCACAGGGCCAATGGCAGCGAGGATTGTAAACTGTAGCTGGAAACCCAAGGGCACTCTACCCGGGGCTTCAAGCTCCAGCACGCTGATCCCCACACCGAAAACCCAGAGACTGGGGGAACGCCTCATGACTGGGGAAGGGGCTCAGGCTCCTCCGTCCCTGGCCGGATGGACGTGGATGAGCCATTTTCGGAGGCAGGAGGTGACAGACCTTGACAAGAACACCCTCAGGAGGTAACCAAAGACTTGTGTCCATGGCAGGAAGGCCACTGTGCCCAGAGAAGGGCTCCTTCCAGGGCAAGTCAGGGCAGTCCAGTGCTCCGCGTCAGAGCTCTGCTCAGGGAACTCAGCTTGCTGTTAAACTCACAGTAACCACCACGAGGCCAGGTCCCATTGGGCTTCAGGAAGGGCCATGCTCTGCGCTCACTTGGGAAGGACATAATTAATGAGGTACAGCCCCTTTGGAGAGTTCCTGAAAACGACCATATTCTGACCTCCTCAGTGAGTTTCTACGCACACCGTCTCCTTTAATTCTCAGAAGCGCCTTGGGAAGGGGCGTGAGGAAACTGGAGTTCAGAGCAGTCCAGGGGCTCCCCGCGGGTGTGTGGCAGACGCAGGCCTCTGTGCGGACCTGGCTGCTCACTCCCATCGTGGTTTCTGCAGCCATCAGACTCCCGGTGCAGCTCCTTCGTCACGCTGTCCCCCCGGGTCCCCTCCCGTGTGTCCGTGGAAATCATATCCAGGCATGCTCTGCGCTAAGAAGTTTGAAGGGAGAGTGAATTCTCTTCTCACTTCCCAGAACCATGCCACGCCCCTCCCTGGGTTTCCTGTCACTTGGGCTTGGCCTTGAATCAGCCCAACCCACGGGGACACATCTGAGTGTCTCTCATTCAAACCCCATGGGGACCTTGCAGAGGGCGGGGGCCGAAACCCCAGGCCACCACTGCTATCAGCATGCAAATCGCACCCCACCACAACCCAAAACCACACTGAGTTTCTGAGTCTTGAAATAACACAAACCTTCCTGATTTCCAGAACCTCAGATCTCATTGGAGGTCCGTACCTCTTGAAGGCAAAGCCAGCCCACAAAAAAATAAATAATAATAATCATCCAGACAAATCTAAGCCCAACAGTTGCTCCAAGAACGGTGTCAAGCCAAACCCAACATCCCCAAACTTCTGGTCATGGTTTTGAGCCTTTGAATACATGGAATAAAGTGCCTAAGAGTCAAACCAAATGGAGATAGAGCAGGGGACAGGGGGCAGAGAAAAGGAAGTCCCAGTGCGCTAAGGTGCAGAGTCAGGGTCTGTCTCGGTCTATGGGAGAAACTCCCCTCATCTACGGGAACAGAGAAGGTAGGTCCTTCCCCTAGGAGACTTCTGTTACTTCCAGAGCTC
Source organism: Sturnira hondurensis (assembly GCF_014824575.4). Classification (NCBI taxonomy): domain Eukaryota; kingdom Metazoa; phylum Chordata; class Mammalia; order Chiroptera; family Phyllostomidae; genus Sturnira; species Sturnira hondurensis. Next base: position 1,065,574 of record NW_028091030.1, on the reverse strand, counting down.
CACAGAAGGGAGGGGTGGAGCAGAGAGGGCAGCGAGAACTGGCCGGGCATGGAGCTACCACACCCTCGTGGAGCCAGGGGTGGGGCTGGCCCTAGGCTGCCGGCTTGCAGGCCCCACTTGCTGTCCTCTAGGCTGCAGAAGGAGTGAAGGGGCGGGGGCACGGGCTGCGGGCCTACATCCCCCGTAGCACTCAGGCCTCGTCCTTGAGGATGCTTGCTATATCTGGTCTAACTTTGACACCTGGTGAAACAGTCGTCTGGCCGTGGACTTGGAAGATGATCAGTCAGCACTACTGTTCCATAGGGGGTTCCTGATGGTGAGGTTAAAGTGACACCAGGCAACCTGGTGGCGTGTGTGTCCCAGCCATGTTCAGCCATGCGGGGACAGGTGCAGAGGAGTGGGAAGGAGACAGAACAAGGGAGCCCTGGTGATTGAAGCCACTGGAAGTTGGTCTTTCCAGGCCAGAAGCTGAGATGCTGGGAGATGAGGCCTGGGACACACAGAAGTTGCAGAGTGCAGAAATTACCAAGCCCTTCCCAAAAGTGAGGTACCGGACCCTCCCCTCCAGCCAGCCTCCTGGATTCATGACCCGAAAGCTGTGTGCCCCTCTGCCCTGAATAGGGGGCTTTGCCAGGGCTGTCCCCTCCCACCGGGAACGAGGCTGCCTCTCTGCTGGGGCCTGCCTGGGGAGGCTGGAGCTGGGGAGGGGGACAGGCTCTGGGGGCTCAGAGGCCATTGAAGGGTGGGCTCCAGTGCCGGTCGGGGTGGGGGAAGGCCCACTTCCGGGATGGCAGGAGGGTAAAGGGAGACTTCAGCCCACAAGGGTCCCCAAAACAGGATGGAGCTAGCAATCTTGACAACCCAACACAATGCAGACTTAGGTAACCTCAGTTCCGGCTCAACCCTTTCTTTCCCTGGAGAAAAGAGCCATTCTCTCAGTGAGATAACCTTCCAGAAAGTTCCTGGCATACAGTAGGTGGTGTAGGGCAAGCCGTCAGGAGCCAGAAAGGGCTGAGTTCAAGTCCTCACTTTGCTCCTGTACGGTTTGGGCAAGTGATTTAATTTCTCGGATTCTTGGTCTATAAACCTCCCAGTCTGAAAAATGGAGATAATCGTACATACTTTTTGCCCACTGGTGCCAGGACTAAACGAAGTTGCCCTATAAAGTGCTAGACACACAGTAGGTGCTCTAAATGTTTTGGGTCACTGCTAGAGTGGTTGGTGGCCCCAGCTGCCCAGAGAGGCCTGGCATCCTGAAACGCCTGCCCCCAGAGCCCGACGCCTGCAGCCTCGCCCAGCAGGGCCCGAGGCTGGTGTGAAGGAGGCCTTCTCCCAGCTACCAGAGTCTGTTTGTTGAGCCCCCTCCATGCAAAAACTTGGACAGGCTGGAAAATCCCAACTGCAGTTACATTTTCAAACCTTCTCACAATCCAAGTGTCAACACCAATCGAAACAATATGTTTATTTGCAGACCTCCTGCCAAACCAGATTAATTTCTACAGGCTCAAAGCCCATTTCAGAGCTGTAATGTCTCAATTTTACAGATGAGAGGAGGGAGGGAAAAACACCAAACCCCGTGTTGCCTTCTTGATTTGGGAAGTGTTGGGGGAAGGAGAGCATGGGGGCAGGTTTTGTGGCTGGCCTGTCACCCAGAAACTAGGGTCCCAGTCACTCCTGCAAACCCATCTCTGCTCCTGGCCTCTACCTCACCGCTCTCTTCTCCTGGTGGGAGTCTGGTGGGGCAGCAGGTGGGTGGGCGCATTCAGTCAGGGTCTGGAAGACAAAAGCCAAATAAAAGGATGAAATTTCTCCAGAGCCCCAAGCTTCACGTGGGCCCCAGATGAGCTAGGACCTGGTGTGTGGCTTTGTAAAAAGGAGAACAATGTCTTGAGTCCAGACAGTGGGCCCCACTGGCGGAGGACCCAGCCCTGCCTTAGACATCCTGGCATGTGCGAGGCATTAAGAGGATGCTTTGCAACATCTGGAATCCTCACAGCGGCTTGGTGAGGTGGGCATTGCCTTGTGCCCATTTTCCTGATGAGGAAACCGAGGCTTGCCCACAATCTCCAGTGTACAAGTGGCAGAGTCATGGTTGGGGGCTGGTCTATCCAAAGACCTTGTCCTCTTCAGCCAGGAGGAAAAACAGAAGAGAGGTCACCCAGGCAAAACTGCTTTTGGGGTGATGTTCAAGCTCTCCCAGCCTTGAGGTTGAAGCGAAGGTACCCTCAGATGAGAGCAGAGGGGAAAGATGGATTGGACCCTGGGCGTTATTCTATATTGTCAGGCATATCCCCCTCTACTTCCTATCCAGCTCAACCAGGCTGAAAAATAAGTTCAACCTCCCCTCCCCTCAGCAAAAGTCTAATTCCAGGACCGTTGTAAGAAATAGGCAAAATAATATACGTGGAAGAACTGTGAAAATGCCTACGTTTTCCTGCCGCTGCAAGCCCCTATCCGAGCTCCTGTCCTCGCCTGCCTTCCCAGGCTCTCCCCGCTGGGAAGCATTCCCTTTGCCCTACCTTGCATCCTGCGTAGGGGTATGTCGTGCCTGAGCCTGCATGAGGGCCAGTAAAGCTTGGCGCACAGGAGGCCCTTGGAAACATGTGTACCGAAGGGGTGAGTTAAGGACGAGGATGTGTTAGCATTGTGAGGAATGTACCATGTTGCCCCATTTTAGAGATGAGGAAACTAAGGCTCAGACAGGTGAAACTGACCTGCTCCAGGCCCCACAGCAGGCAAGCAATAGCACCTACATATTTTCCTGTGTATAATGCGCACTTTTTACCCAAATTTTTGAGGGAAAAATAAGGATGCGCATTATACATGAGTAGTACTAATTCCGTATCGATATGTTTTTAATTGTTTTATTTATGCTCATGGTTAAAAGTGTAACTCTAGAAAGCAGTAATGATGTCCATATGCAAAATAATACCCTGGAATATGATCATCTGATTTGTGTCTAAATATGAATAAATAAAAAATTGAATTAAAAAATTAAAACAAAGATTTTTTTTTCAAGTTTGGGCCAAGAGCGTGGGTGCACACTCTACATGGGAATGCATTGCACACAGTGAAGTGAGGTGGCTTGTAGCCTGGGTCTGTCTGACTGCAGACTTACATGCAGTCAGCTGTGCTCCTTCAGGACCCTCCTCCAGGCCCCCTGCTCTGCTGGCCGCTGCAGAAATCAGGCTGGCCTGTAAGGAGAGCAGCCCGCAGAGCTGGAGAGCCAGCCTGAATCTGCCTGCTCACATCTCAAAGGCACACCCCGAGGGGGCCGCCTGACAGGGCCAAGGGCCCCAGACCACGGGACTTGGGGTTGCAGGATGGGCACATAAGTAGATTCACTATAAATGGGTGTCACTCTCATTCCCCAATAAACAGTCAGGTCCAAGCAGACAGGCCCCCCAGGGCTGGGCCAGGAGGGAGAGGAGAGTTCCCTCCCCACGAACACTGGGTGGACGTGGGTATGGAGGGAACAAAGCGAACAATGAGAGCTGGGAAGCGTGCGTAGGACCGCCCTGGACATTCTATCCTGGTGGGATCATCCGTCCAGGGGCCCCGAGGGGAGGCCTGGAGCCACCTGGCAGAGCCGGATGCAGATCAGGGTTCAGGATCAGCAACAGTGACAGACGCCGGGGAGCAAATGGGAGGTGGTCTGGGCAACCTCCGTGATGGGGTCCTGCGTCCCCAGCTGGGATGTTGGCCCTCTTACGACACCAGAGTCCACGTTGTCGCCCACTCACTTATTTAGTTATACGCAGCTCTCTTTAATTTGTGTTTAGAGCTATAAAAGGAGGGAGCAAAAGGAGACAAAAAGACAAAGAAACCCCACCCACAACCCCACCTTTTGGAGCAAACCACAGTTTGCTCTCCGACAGACACCATCCCAGGGGGTTTTCCACACGCTCTTTGTGAGTGTATTTTGAAAATGGGATCATATGGTTCAAAGCTGTTTTATAACCTCCTCTCAAGGTAAAATTGGCTGTGCCCACATGCTTGCCTAGGCACACAAAATTTCTAGAAGGATACGCAAGAAATTGTTGATTTGGTTGCTTCTGGAGAGGGAGACAGCAGACCTGAAGTGCAGGGAAAAGTCTCTTCTGGTTTCATCTATTTTTGCTTAACAAGCGCTTCTACAGTGTTCGTCGCGTGCCAGGCACCGTTCTCCCAAGCATCGTACGAATATTCACACATTTCATTCACTCTAAAAATACTTTGGTAGAGTTTCAGTTTCTTAGCAGGTACACATGTGGCTTTCGTCATTGACAGAGAGTTTAAATTCGCCTGTGTCATGAGCGTCCTTCTCTGTCAGATACTGCTCATTCAGGTATCCCCGCTACTAAGGGGCTGTGGGTACCCACGGAGCCGTGTCCTGGGCCTGCCTGTTTAAATGGCCAGCCCAGGAGGGAGGGCAGACTTATCAGCAGCCGAGAAAAATGAAACGAGAGCCCCCACCCCCACCGGACAGCCCTGCCTGAACATATTTGATCAATGGAAACGCTTCTCTGTCCTTGAACCAGACCAGGAGGCAGACATAAAGCCAGAAAAGCCGCATTGACTTGTTGAACCTCAAAGCAGAATGACCCAAATCCTAATCTTTAAAAAAAAAATCAAAACGTTGAGAAGCCGGAGCTGTGTTCCTGAAAGCCCAAGTGAGCCCGCTCAGAGTGGGCCAGACCTCTGTGCTCTCACAAATGGCTTGGTTGGATCGTCCCCTGAGTGTTTGCCTGAGAAGACCCACAAGGCCCTGCATTTTTGTCAGCCTAGTAACACGGCAGCATCACTCACAGAGGTGGGGCTCGAGGTTCAGAAAGACCCAGGTTCTGGTTGACCTTGAATGGGTTATAAACCGCTCTAAGCACCCGAGGCTTTTGTGGGATTGAAAAGCCCTAGGAAGAAGGTCCCCAAGAGCTGCGCACAGGGAGTGTACCCCAGGCCCTTGGTGAAGTCCCAGGTCACTCTGACACTAAGCCACAGTCCCAGCCCCACCCCCCAGGCGATTGCTCAGCCTGGGCTCAAGGCCTGGACCCAGCCACCTTGATTTGGGCCCCGAAGGTCATGGGCGGGAGGGAAAGCAGTGTGGCCCAGCTGTCCATCTCTCTGAGGTCACGCCTGCTGGCCTCAAGCTGCCATCCTGGATTCCAAAGGCAGCCTAGCTGAGAGCATCAGGGCCACTTCCTCCTGAGAAAGAGGGCCCTAGGGGGCTAGGGCAACCCCCCACTCCCCTAGATCACTCACACATTCCTCTGGTCTTGTACAGGGAGCAGGAGTGGGGGAGCGGCACCCCCCACCACTGAGCCCTCCACTGGCTGCTGCTGCCTGGCTCAGCTCTCTGAAGCTGCTTCTGCAGGTCACTGCCTCTGCACCAGCCGTTTGCCCTGTCCCTTCCAACGTGACTGAAGACCTGTGCTCCGGTGCCCTGGAACTCCCTCACAAGGAAGTGGCCCAGACCTTCCAAGATGGGAACCGAGACTTCTGAGGGAGGAGGGTTCCCAAAACGTGCCCAGGCGGCCACAGGATTGAGCTCTGCACCTGGGCACTGAACCTACGGAATAACCCCTTGACTCTTAGCTTCTTCTGAGCCTCCCCAGCCACGGACTAAGGTGGATCGTGAGCAGCATATTTTAAAGAGATGTTAATTTTTCACAGGCTTCACTAACCTCATGAGGCATGGAGTGACCCAAGAAGGCCTCACAATGGAGACGGTTTCTGGGGCAAGAGTGCCCCCACCTCCCTAGGAGGGGCCACCAAGTCAAAATCCAGGCCCAGCTGCCTGCTGGGAGGGGGGGAAAAGCCACAAAACAAGCCAGCACCACAGTCCCTGTATCCCACCGCTCATCCCCTCTTGGGACAAAACTCTTCTCGGGTTCCCAAGCTGCGCCGGGGGTTTCTGGCAATCAGACATCAAAACGTGAGCTGACCCCGCGTCAGACCTGTCTCCCCAGCCTCACCGGAGAGAGGGGTCAAGGGCTGCGGGTCCCCAGTCTCGGGCACCAGGCCCCGTCTCCTGGAACTAATGTGACAGCTCAGGAAAGGTTTTTCCCCTAAAACGCAGTTCTGGTCTTCAGGAAAGACTTTGATCATTGGAAATTCCCAATGAAAACCCTCTTTATGTGCCCAGGAGACCGAGGTCCCCATCCACTGACAGGAGACCGGCCTCCCAAGGAAAGTTCTGGAACTCCAAATGCTCCCGTAGAGTCCTAGCTGGTGCATGGGTCCCAGGAAAACCAGCCCTCAGTCCAGGCACTGATGCCCCTGAGTCCCCACCCCCCACGCTCAGCCGGCAAATACTTCGCATTCTTCCGAATTAGAATGGCAAGTCCCCATTTGGACTAAATGCAATTTAAAACGAAAATCCCCCCAGTCAAAAGGAGGGACCCTCCTCCGACCCCAGGTCCCCCGGGAGCCTAGATGGTGCTCTCCCGTAGCTTTGGCCTCTCCTCTCACCAGCGGTCAGTTGGCAGGGGGGGCGTTGTGGCCGCCCGTCGGTAAAAAGAGTTATGTGGAAAAACGAACGCTACCTGGGTGTTGCTTACCAACCTGTAATTTAGGGCTGTAGATTTCTGCACTAGGCAAACAAAGAATGTTGCTTTGGCCTTGCTGTTAATCTTCACAGCAGATGTGAGTTTTGCTGCTGAACGTGAATGAAAAACGCACTTGGATATCGAGCAGGGTTTGGGGCTGCTCTAAACGCATCCACAATTCATAATGATGCATTGGATTAATGGTAAATGAGCATGGAATTCTGAGGGCCAGCCCATGTGACGGCCACATTAGCGCCAGATGAAACTGTCATGTGGGGCAACATGACAAAAACCAAGAGCGAGAGACTGATTGCGAGACCCGACCCACGTGGCGGCCAGAGACCAAGTTTCTGCAATTTCTTTTATTCTTCATGAGGGAAGAAAGCGGAAGAATGACCCACAAAGAAATGGGAAGGAAAAAGGATTCCAACCCCCATTCAGAAGTTGCCATTTAAAAATGAAAACGTGAGATTCCGATGTAAGAGCTGGGTTTCTGTTTTCTCCCCTGTCAACAGGGCGAGCACACAAAGGCAGAAGGGATCGGACCAGGAAAACGGTCTCTGGTGAGACTCTCCGATAAGTTCGGCTATCACTGACGGTCAAGAAGGTCATTTTAAAAAGACAGAGCTCCTAAAGCCAGCCAGGCATTTAAAACAGTGCTGAGAAAGAGGGTCGCAGTGGCCGCGGAGGACGGGCAGCTGCCTGGCCTGCGGGCGGCCGGCCCCGAGCTGCTGCACCGTGGCCAGCAAGTCGGCCTTTCAAACGCCTTTGCTTTGCTGGGTGTGGAATGTCTCGAACTTCAGGCCCGGCAAGTCTTATTGAAAACATTATCTTTTCCATCAATAATACCTCTGAGTTCTTTATTAGCAAACTCCCGGCAAAGCTGACATATTTACAACACGCAGTAAACTTCACATATCTGCGACAATATTGGGGGGGGCGGTGGAAACCCCAACTCAGTGACCATAACAAATCATCTCGTCTTAAAATGATCAAGTGGGAGGCTAATTGTCCCGAAAAGAAGGGCTCCTGACGGCCCCCATCCCATCCAGCGGCCAGAAGCAGCATTAACAAAGATGAAAAAAGTACATTTGAGCATTGGAAACATAAGAATACATATCTTTTTTTTTTTTAAAGAAAAAGAAAGAAAGAAAAAACCCAACTGATATCACCGTCTAGGCTGAAGGAGAAACCTGATCTTGAGATGGAATGGTTAACATTTGGGGTTGTTTGGAGAGAATTGCTCCAAGCTGTTTTTGTTCAAAATGTAGAGATTTAAGGTAAGAAGCTCTGGTCAGGTCGTAACCACTCTGGAAACGAATTCCCCCATTACTTTGCATCTGACAAAGGTAGGGACGGATTTTGGTTTTTTCCTTTCTTTAACGGGGTGGCTTCGTTGGTTTTAATGTTGGAAGGGTGCTAGAAAAATATTTGCTTGTCTTGCTCTTTTTATCCGTCTGCCCATGCTCCCTCCTTTCAGAGCCTGTCTTTCTCTCCGTTCTTCGACCCCTTTCCCTCCCTCACTCGTGGGTCCCCACTCCCCCCAGCCCACTGCCCCCCCTAGAGAAAGGGTGCCAACTTTGTGGGAATTCATGGTAAGAAAAATTATATATATTTGTCTAATAAAATCTCAAAGTTCCCGACGGAGAGCCCCAGAGAAGTGAGGGCCCCCAGCCTCCAAAAGTACTAGCCAGAGAAAATGATTCGTTCTGATGAAAGTAAAAATAGATGCCTGTTTATCTGGAAAGCATCCCATCGATAGCCTTCTGGGAAGTATTTGATTTATAGTTGCTATTTGGCAAATTCAGAGGGAATTGGGTACCCATTTGAAGCTTCTATTTTCCATCAATTGTGTTAAATGAGTCTTTCTTCTTGAAGTTTCCATTAAAGTGTTTTCCTCAAGGACGACAGGAGAAGAAAAAAGAGAGATTATTTCCAACTCTAAAAAGCATAAACATTTTAGAAGACAATACTAAAGGTTTCTTAGAAAGCAAAAATAATTGTGTCATAGAAGGACAATTTTTAAAAGGCTTTTGAAAAAAAAAGACTTTGGAAACTTGCATTAATAACTGGTTTCCCTGGGGCTGTTTGTCTGCTGGAATCTGCTCCTACAGCCAGGGACTTTAAATCCCTCTTCAAACTATATGCATTCTTTTCTAACTTCACAAATGGACAGTCACACACCTTCACCATTCAGAAAAAAAAAAAGAAGAAGAGAACCGGGTATACCCAAACTAAAAAAAAAAAATTATCTTCAGGTGAAAACTTTTGAAAAAGAAATGTACATTTTTAAAAAAAGAATCTGTATTAAGAGTTCCGCTTTTAAAGGCAACGGCTGGTATGGATGCAAACACAAAATTGGTGACGATAAAATGTCATCAGATTCTTAAACTTTTGCTGTACAGAACATCATCAAAGTCACCCCATATGTGAACATGGTTTTTATATCTTTTGAATGCGGCATCAATTTAATTTCTATCAACAATGACAGTCCCAATCTCCAAATATTTGTGTCAGGGGCAGGAAAAGGATACGCACCCCAAAATATCCTCAAAATTACATACTGATGTCAACACCACTCTGCTGAGCCGTTACGTTTTTGCGGTTTTTCTTTTGTGAAAACATCTCTTCCACGGGCTTTTTGTCTGTGCCATATCTATCTGTAAGGTTGTTTTTTTTCCCTCCTCACAGTCATCGGGACCACAGCTTTTGGCTGCTCCACTGGCAATATCTTTTAATTTGTGCTTTCAACCTTGGGGAAGCCATACTATTTCTTTTTTGCTTGGTCTGTGCGGGAAATGCATTCCACAGTTTGCAGAGTCCTCGGCGTCCCTTATCCTATAACAATACAAGATGCGGAAAATGTGCTTAAGATTGAAAATCACATTTTGAAAATCCAAGCGTTTCCCTTTCTGGATTTTTGCTAAGCAGCTTACAGCACTGCTTAAATATCTCGAGGGGTTAAAAAAAAAGAGCATGATGTACTATTTATTATGTTTCATTAGATAAACCTCAAAAAAAGTAAACATTTTCTCCCCTCGATTCACCCACTGCCTGCTTCAGATTTTAATGCAATGATATGTTTTTTTCAGGATCTTGAATATTTATGTTTCAGAACTTAAATATCTTTATTTAAACCATACAGTCTGCATCTCCAAAACCCTGGATTTTTAATAGTTTGGCAACTGAAATCTGGCATGTTTGAAGGTTTGCCCCTCTGCAGAAGTCTCTCGTTATCCAAAGTAGAAAAACAAACTAGAGACGGATTACAGAGTGCCCAACCCGGGCGGCGCGCGCAGCACAAACACCGCGGCCGACCCCTTCGCGCTGCGCCCGAGGGGCTGCTGCCTTCTTAATAACACATAGGGAAAATGCCAAATGTTTTCTTTAAATTAAAAATCGAAACGAATTGTTTTAATGAATATCTCTGGTTAGGAGGGTAAAGCGTGCCTTCGTGTGTACACTTTCTGAAGAAAAATTTCCTGTGTGGTTTTCCCTGTGAGATCAAAAGGAACTAATTAACTTTTCTATAAGGTAAACAAAACTCTAACTTGAAATATCCCCATGAAGTATGTGGGAAGTGAGCTTTCGTGGGGCGGGGGTGGGGGGGGTGGAGGGAGATTTAATTTTATATTCAAAATCATCTCGTGCTCGGAAGGTATTGGAAACTCAGTGTTGTCCAAAAGTCAGCCCTCTTTCTCTCCCCCATTACCGAAATGATATTTAAATCAAAGGCTGAAATGTTGCCAAGTTCAAATCCCTCATACGATTAATAGGGCATTGTTCTGTTCATAGGAAATTTGTTCTTCTTAGAGCCCCTTTAAGAAGAACTGAGTGTGTGAAGGAGAACTCAGGAAGGAGTGTGGGAAAGGGAGAGATCTGGAAGGCCAGCCTGTGGCCTTAGTGGGAGGGGGCAAAGGAGAGAGACTCTCCAAGAGGACAGATCCCCAAGCAGAAGTAATTGGGGTCAATCAGACCGCCCCCCCTGCCGCCCCCGGGCTGGAGCCCCACTTCCCCAGAACTTGGCTCATTTTCTCAGGTCNGTGTGTGAAGGAGAACTCAGGAAGGAGTGTGGGAAAGGGAGAGATCTGGAAGGCCAGCCTGTGGCCTTAGTGGGAGGGGGCAAAGGAGAGAGACTCTCCAAGAGGACAGATCCCCAAGCAGAAGTAATTGGGGTCAATCAGACCGCCCCCCTGCCGCCCCCGGGCTGGAGCCCCACTTCCCCAGAACTTGGCTCATTTTCTCAGGTCCCTGGGGCAAACAGACAGAGGGAGGAAGCAGCTTGACAGGGACCGGAGGGTCTTGGGGTTGAGCCCCCCTAGGGTGCTGACCCCTGGGCCGAGAGGGCAGAGGGGGGCTCCTCCTGCCCCTCCCAGAGGAGCAGCTGCAACCCAGGGCTGCCTCCCTCCCGGGACAGAGAGTCCTTGGCCTGCTCAGGGCCAGCCGCCTGGAACCAGAGCCCCCGGCCAGGCCTCCTCTCTGCCCTTGCCAGGACAGGGACGGGTGGCCAACCCAAATGACAGAGATGGCAGCAGGCAGCCTGTGTGGGAAGAAAAGGCCCCTTGCTGCGGGGGCTCAGCAAAGCAGGGGACTGTGGCGATGCCTCTGGAGTCTGCCCTAGGCCTTGGGATCCCCACAGCAGAGGTGGGGCTCACATGCCCCAACATACACCCTGGCTCATCCACACCCCCATCGCCCTGTACAGCTGCTCTGTTGGTGATACTAATGTTGTCTAAATAGCTAATGTTTATTCAGAGTGTAACGGGGGACAGGTCCGGCACTGAGTGCTTCATCCAAAATGTCACAGCAAGTACAGGAGGTGGGTACTGTTGTCCCCATTCAACAGATGAGAAGATGAGAAGCCTGGGGAAGAGAGAGCTGGAGTGGCTCAGGTCCCAAGGGCACCCAGCTCCTTCCACAGGAGGTCCCTTAGCAATCAAGCTGAGCAAACTTTGGTTGTGACAAATCAAGACCCTGGAACCGCTAAACCATGCTATGTGCCTAGGTGCTTGGCCACTCAGCCAGGACTGGGATGCTCCCCACCCCTGGGGACAGCCCCACCTCACTGCACGAGTACAGTCTCCGTCCACCTGTATAGGTCTCCGTGGATTCGTCCACAGAGCTGTGGACTAGTGATGAGGGACCCCTTTAAGTTCTTTTATTCATGTATCCAGCACCTGAGTTTGCAAACCTTCTGCTTTTGTGTCAGCTGCCAGGGACTAGAGGCCACAGATAGAGACTGTCCCTCCATCTCACTGGGGCCTCAGGGAGCTCTCCGGAGAAGATGGAGAGGCAGGCTTGTGGGGGAGGGGTGCATTGGCAGAAGCCCACGTGCCCCATGTAGCCCTGGTCTCTAATGAAGAGGCCAAACCCAACGTCCTTCCAGGGTGGCGTGCCACAGGGGAAAATCCCCATAGTTGGATTGCCCCCAAATGTATCCTTCCTGCTGGGGGGGGGAAGTAGCAAAAATCCTCATTAAAAACAAAAAAAGGAAAAAGGAGGCAGCAGGAAGCAGGCAATAACCACTATGCTAGATTCAGTAGCGACACCAGCAGAGGTTTTCCCTAAGGCCGGGGTGGGAGCTGAGTCACACCAGCATAGCTACATACTGGCTGTGTGACCTGGAGCAAGTTGCTTTACCTCTCTGAACTCCAGTTTCCTCATCCGTTACATAGAGGTGATCCCGGCTACCTACCTATAATAAGACAAAGTATGTTCAGTCCCTAGTGGTCCATCTCCACGGGGCTTAAAGAAAGGCTGTTTCCTTCCCTCTCATCCCCAACTTCACCTGGAAATAACCTCCACCCCTGAACTGGCTCTCTGCACATAGACTCAATTCCTGCGTTTAAGCTTCAGTCTTTTTAGAAATGTTTAGTTATTATAGGAAGTGTCCTTGACCAGAGCCCCTTCGTCACAGGCAAATCCCACTCATTTTCAGTCAACTCTGCAGCTGACTCCTGCCCTTGAGATTGCCGACTCTCCTTCCCCAAGACACAGCCAGGCTCAAGGCCTTTGTGGGACAATCCCCTGTCCACTGGGACAAAAACACAGTCCCTCTGTGCCCTTGCAGTCTCTAAGGCCCAGAGCCCTATACAAGGACTCTAAGTGTTGCATGTGTTCGACATACACCTGCCGGGCAACTGCTGCCTACAAGTTGGCGGACACCGTGCGCTGGTTCCTGGGAATTTAGGTGTGAACAGCCAGATAAGGGCTCCTCCCCTGGAGCTCCCATGCTGGTGGGCGGAGTCAGACCTGGATGGTAATACTGTCCAAGGGGGCAAAGGGCTGCTGCATTTCTTTAGTATGAGCCTGCTGAGTCGGGGCTGTGGGCACACAAGCCCCACTCTGTGGCCCTGCTGCCCTTGGATGAGCCCCTATACCTCTCCAAGCTGCTGTGTTCCCAGCTTTTATAAAGGACCCCTAGGGCCTCTGTGCTAGGCTCTGGGGGCAGGGCAGCCAGCCAGACCCAGCAAACCTGCTTCAGGGTCTAGTAGGAAAGGCGGGGCAGGGCGGGGGGTGGGTGGGTGTTGTATCACTTCAGCTAAGAGAGGAACAGTGAGGGCACAGGGCCCTCCCAGTGAGCCCTGACTCAGCTTTACCTGTCCTGGCCCCTTCGTGGGGATGAGAGTCATACAAGAGGAGGTGGAGCTTTGGGGATGCACGGGAGGCCTGGGAAGTGGGGGCCATCACCAGGGAGCATCAGTGCACCTGTATCTTGGGGTGCTCCGTGGGGGGGGGGCACAAACGGGTGGCCATGCACCCAGGTGCAACTGTTCTCCAAAGGTGTTTTTAGCCCACAGCCCTCCAACGTGAGACTGTGGCAGCCTGGATGCTACTGAATGTTGGGGCCAGTAGCCCCGAACCTCACGCCGCTCACCTTAGAGGGGACCCCAGGTCTCCCTCCTGCACCCACCATGCTCCGTGCTGCCTCCTCTCCAAGCTGGGTGCTGGTGTCCACCTCGGGGCTTTGGCAACATTTGCTGCCCGGGGGAAAGGGTATCCTCTGCTTTCTGATGGTGATGCTCCCGCGCCCTGCATGTAGTCTTAGGTTGGCTTCTGGTACCATCAGCTACGTGTGTATACTATTTATGTACAAACACATATCGCTGGAGCCGCACACACTCACACACACACCCCGCAGAGAGCGGACACTAAGTAAATATTTGTGGGATGGAACTGTTGAGGAGATATATATGTGCGCATCTGTTAGGAACAGATATGCCTGCAGTGTGCGTAAGGAGACACACATATGGTTTTATATACAAGGTTAGAGATCGGTTTATATGTGTGTATATACACACATAACTTTATTTCCCATTGGCATCAGGCAGTCCGCTGGCATCTGGTACAAACAAACTGTTCGTTTGGTTGGTACAAGCCTGTAGTCTGCGTGTGCAGATCACTAGATCTGGCTTTTCCCCCCCTTTTACTTCAGAATGTTGAATGCACAACTTGTGATACTCTTAAAAGAGATTACATAAATACGATCAACTTTACCCAATTGTTACCTTGGAATTTCCAAAACCAACCTTAAAAACCAACAAGGGGCCTAATGAAGAGGCCCTGCGTTGGCCACTGGGAGCCCAGCCGTGAAGCATTGTTGTCGTTGAACAGGCTGATGGCAGACTCTACTGCGTGTACGGGCCAAGTCAGGCTGTGTCCGTTATTTCATTTAACCTTTGTAATGCCCCGGGAACCACATGTCACCCCCTTTCCTGTAGCGGTGCTTCCCAAGCCCTAGAGAGGCTGGTAGCCACGCCAGGTCACCCAGCTCCTAAGGGATGGATCTCACACACTATTTTCCCGGGCTGCCCGTAGCCAGGTCCCACCCACTGGGTGACTTAAAGCAACAGAAACCTATTTCCTCCAAGGTCTGGAGGCCAGGAGTCCAAAACCCAAGGTGTCACGGGACCGTCCTCTCTTCACAAACTCACTCTAAGGGAAGAACCCTCCTTGGCCTCCCCGAGCTCCTGTGTTAGCCGGCAGTCTCTGCTATTCCTTGGCTCCCAGGCAGGCCTCACTCACTCACTGCCTGCATCCTCACAGGGCCTTCTCCCCTGAACGTCTGGGCCCAAATTTCCCTCTTCTTACAAGGATGCCAGCCACAGGACTGGCACTCACCCTAACCCAGCCTGACCCATTTTAACAAAGTACATTGTGAAGACCCTCTTTCCAAGTAAGGTCAAATTCACAAATTCCAGACGGATGTGAATGGGGGGGGGGCATTCAACCCAGTTCAGTCGGACTGAGTCTGTACAGCTCCAATACTCTGCCCTTCCCACAGTGTTGACTGGGCCCAAGTCCTCCATTTCAAAGCAGCAAGCAGTGGTGCCCTCTGGCTGACCCTCCGTTTCCCCTCTATGCCAGGGCTATACACCACCAAGAGGAACACTTTTTGGGGGAGTTTTTGCCAAGTTGCACAGGGCGGCATTTGCACGTGCCAGAGCTCTGGGGGCAGGTAGGCGTATGGCCCTTAGTGGCAGCTGGCCCGGGGACTCCTCTAAGATTTCTGCTGCGTGTCCCACCTCAGCCTGCTGTCCCTAGGGGCCCCAGGAAAACAGCTTCCTCTCCACAATCCTTCCTGGTCCCCTGGCAGCTGTTCCCTGTCACCCCAGGCACTTGCTCTCCTGTCCTTGCCCTACATTCATGAAGCCGCAGTGGAGGCCGCCATGGCTTCGAGAGTGGGGGCGTCAGGGCCGAAACAGCATCCAGGGTCAGGCGCCTGCCATGGACCTGGGCCCACCCAGGACAAGCCTGAAGCTCCTACCCTGATGCTATGTAGGACAAGGGGACGCGGGAAAGGCAGGCAGGCCTCATCCCCACCAGGGTGACTCTCCGGCTCCACCCCCTCGAAGGCGCCTCTTCCGCTCCTGCTGCTCTGATTACCTGCGATGCCTCCACTTTTGTTATTAGTCTCTCAGGTAAAGTGATGCTGAGCAAGCATTCTGCAGGCTAACTGCTGGGGTCTGACTCCAGGGCCACCTGCTGGGTGACCTTCAACAAGTGAGTTGACCTCTCTTTGCTTCAGTTTCCTGTTTTGTAAAATGGGCGGGACCATAGTACTTACCTCATGCGGTCATGGCAATTCAGCAGGCTTCTGCACGTAAAACACCTGGCATAACATCAGGGACACGGGAGCATCCGGTATGAGCGGGTCATCACTGTCACCGTCCTCATCATCATTACTCTCGCAGAATGGCCGTGACCATCCTAGACTGACTTGCAGCATGGCAGGGAAACGAGACAGAGCTTCTGGTTCCACCACACGGTTTCTGCACACGCGACTGTTTTTGCCGAATTGGGTTTCGTAGAGTAATCCACTGACTGTTCACACCAGGGCTTCCCAGGCCTGCGGCTTAGAAACTGATACGCTGTGTGACTTGGGCCAGTCAGCCGACCCCTGTGGCCTCGGTTTACCCCTCCGTGCAGTGGCCTCCTCCCTTCCCAGACTGTGATCCGGAAGAAAGGGGAGTGTAGCCCTCCGTCACTGGCAGCCCGGGGCCTCTTTGCGGCACCTCGTCCTCACCTGTGAAATGGGGCAGTAAGTCACACCTCACAGAGTTGTTAAAAAAAACTAGAGGCAATCTGGCCCACGGAGAAACAATCAACGATGGTGGATATCATTATTATTCAGAATCCATGCACCTTCCAAGGTCAATGGGCGGAAGCTGCGGGCCTGTGGTCCCTGGGGAGGAAAATGGCCCCAGGACAGTGGCGTTAAGGGTCACGTCCCCACCTGCCCAGCGCCTCCCTTTTGTCCCTTCTGCCTTCTAGTCCCTGTCTGTGAGAGGGGTCGGGGGCAGACATCAAATGAGAGTCGGGGCAGCCAGCTGCGATCTGTGGAAGGCCCTGAGGGAAGGTGGGGGAGGAGGGGAGGACGGGGCCTCTAAGGAGTGAGCGCTCATAAATTCATTGGCGAGTAATTTATGGCAGCCAAGTGCAACACCTAATGCCTGCCAGTGTGAGAGGTTAATGGAGAAGGTTAAGGGGCACAGGCCACTGATTTATGGGCCTGGCCAGCAGCTTTCATCCTGGCCAGGGCTCTGGCTCCAGAGGCTGGCCTGGGAAAGAGGGAGGGGTGGGGCAGGCCAGGTTGAAAGGGAAGGGTGGAGAGGGAATTTGGGAGAGAGGGAGAGTCCAAGGAGACGCAGGATAAGAGACAGGAGGGTAGAGAAAAGGCAGGAAGGAGCCAGGTCCGAGGTCCCGATATCCACACCCCTGCGAGGCGGAGGTGGCAGGGCCCGCTTGCTCCAAGGCTGGTCTTGTCTCGGGTGTGTGGGTTGCAGAACAGTGGGCATCCACTAGCCAGGAAAACAAAGTTCAACAAGTGCACTCAGTGATATAAGCTGGGGGTGACTTATGTTTGCAGAGTAAGGCACTTGACAAATTCACTTCATCGTCTACACAGGGTTTCTGTCTGGGGCTGAGACCGCACCCAGAGACAGAGGACATGGAGTCCAGCCTGTTGGCTCCACCACCTCCTAGCCGAGTGCTGTGAATCTTGGTGTCCTTGCCTGTGAGTGGCGAGTGTGATGCCTGCTGCCAAGAGCACTTTAGTGCATTTAACAGGACCTCGTGGGTGAGAACACCTGGCGTGGGGCCTGAGCTAGAGAAGGTGAGGTGCGTGAGTTGGGTCTGAGGGGACACCAGGGGCAGCCTTGTAAAGTCGGCCCTGGAAACAGTGGCAGGCAGCGGACATAGCCACCGGTCACCCCCCGCCGGCACTGAAGCGCAGTCACAGGGCGGCTGCGTGGCACCTGGGCTGGAAGCTTGCGTGGGCCCCCAGCCCAGCCTCTGAAAAGAGTTAGACTGAGCTGTCGAATTCAGGAAGCTTAAACACAATGCAATTAAGGCTGAGAGGCATGTTGAGACAGTCCTACAGGTCACCTGCTTTCCTGAATATCAGACCTGGAATCCCTGGGGGCCCGAGGCAGGGTCACAACTGGCAGTGAGTGTAAGAGACCCAGACCCCTCTGCCCCTGGCACCCTTGAGCTCACACAGCACATTCCCACTCACCAGCCCACACGATTCCCCCCAGCCCCAAACAAACGGATGTCACCGTGTGGAAGCAGGGCTCAGAGAGGCCAAGTGACTTGCCCAAGGTTACACAGCCTGCCAGTGTGAGCAGACCCAGGGTGAGAAGCCAGTTTCTTGCTTCCTAGTTCAAGACTTTCTCCGTGTGTCCATCGCCTTCAATGGAGAAGCCATATGGCTGTCATTTCCCGGAGGACTCCAACACCACTCGCTCTGGGGAGTTGTGGGTGGGGGGACAGAGGAAAGGCAAGGACAACATCCCTGGGGGCACCACGCCACCTCTAGAGTCTCCCACTCCCACCCTCAGGACAGCTACCTCCTTGCCTGCCCCCTTTCCTCTCTGCTCTCTGTTGCTTTCTCAGCTTAGTCCCCATAAGGACCCTTTTGTGTTTTCTGCCCCTATAAGCCTATCCCCCCATTCCGCTTTACCCCAAAAGTGAAGGTGCGATGTACTGAATCAAACCCTCTGGCTGCCCCCCCCACCATGATCTGACTTCACTCCTGAGTTGGGGCTGGACTCACAACTGGGAGTGAACAGCAGAGATGGACAGGCCATTGGAACCCCCACACACACACACCTTCAGTTAGAACCTCCTACATGCATGTGAACATATGTGTGCAGACATGGGCACACCTGGAGGGAATGCATGTGCATAGACACATTAACCCTCAGAAGCCAAGCCAGTTTATAGCCCCTCAAGACACAGAGCTTCCATTCCAGAAACACCAGCCAGCATCAGAAGTAACGCGAAGTTCCGGTAAAATGTTCACCGCAGACTCACGAGCAGAGGGAGATCATATCCGTGGTGTATAACACCAAACACTCCTTCCAGACCCTCACCCTGCCCTCTGCGCCCCCTGCTCCCTGACCTGGCAGCTTCCTCTAAGTCTCCCTTCTCCCTGACCCTAGCTCCCCAAAGCCTCACTCTCCTAACCTCTCCTGTACCTTCACCCTTTCTGTACTTTTGCGTACTCCCGTGTCTCTGTAGCCTTTCCAGTGTAAATGTGGCCAGGTTTTCAGCTTCTCTGCCCATACCCCCGCCTCCACAATTACTCTGATCCACGGTGGGGTGGGGCAGGGGCTGCGAGAGGCTATCGGTGCTCAGACCTTAATGTCTTGCATACACACAGGTAAATGTACACACCATCTTGTGAACTTCCTTGACAAAGAGCCCATCACCTTTCAGCAATTCCTGGCCCTCGGACCATCCATCCCATATATTCAGTCTGAGCCCTCATTCCTTCTTTCTGCCCACCTGGCTTCCAGGCGGCAGTCCTGAGCAGGGAGAGTGAACAGGGCATCGCATCCCCGGACCTTCTAGCTTGGCTTCTGTTTTGCCGCCTCCTGGCTGTGCGAGCCCAGGGGAGACACTCAGATTCCCTGACAGGCCACGCGCCTGAGTCGCAAGATGTGTGCAGCCTTTCCAGCCAGATCCAGGTTCAAAGGCCAGCTCTGCCACTTCCTCACTGTGTGTCTTTAGGCAAGTGCTCAACCTCTCTGAGTTTTGATTTCTTCATCATAAAATGGCCTATAATGATAGCAACTTGACTGATTTCTGTGAAAATCAAAGGAAACGAGATATAGTAGGATGGTGAACGCATTTATCTGGGAAATACTGCTTCCAACATAAGATCTACATGTTTGACAAGGTCTTCTGCTTCCAAAAGAATACTCACCCTTAAGGGAAGCCCAGTAGACAAGGAATGGGGGCGGCAAAGATTTCAGTCTGGCGCTCTAGGGCTGGACCCCCAGGCTGCCCTTTCCGGCAGTGTACCCTTTGTCAAGACTCCTGGCTCCTCTGCCTCAGTTTTCTTATCTGTAAAGTGGAGATTACTGTAGTACCTTCCTATAAGACTTCTCGAAGTTTGTACAAACTAACAATAAAATATTTGCTGAGCATCTCTTCTGTGCCAAGCGCCTCTCCAGGCCCTGGAGATAGAGCAGAAAAACACACAAGGCTGCTGGCACTACAATGGGGTGACAGACAGCAGACAAGTAAGCAAACCAATAAACCAGACGTCACTGCTAGGGATGAGCAGTCTGAAAAATTCAAGCACGGTGCGTGACATGAGTCCCTGGGGAGGGAGCTCACTTGCACTGGGTGGCCCAGAAAAGAGAGAATCTACGGAACAAGCTAAGAACCGGGTCTGGCTCATAGTAGATGCTCAGTAAATAGTGCTAATTGTTGGTGATTGTTCCCATAGGCCGGATGCACGGCTTGACCAGGAGAGGCTCCTCGGAGCTGGCAGAGCGGGAGCAGGGCGGGCTCTGGGAAGGGAGAGGGAGGCACGTGCGGGGGGGGGGGGGGCAGCCAGAGGGAAGGCCTCGCTGCTCCATCTGCCTTGCTGCTCCTGGACGCTCCCGCGCCACCTCCTCCTCCAGCCCCATCAGGCTTTCATTTCCTCAGGTGGAGGCTGAGTGCCAGCGTCCCGCCGCCCGCCAGGCCGGCACATCAGAGACCAGGACCATTTGCCACGGGTTTCACGGGGTGTAAAGTGCTCAGCACCCATTAAAGCTAGAGAGGTTGCGAGGGGTGGGGGGCTGAGACCCTGCCTAAAGGGCTCGGAAACGCTTTGGAAAGAGCCGAGATCAGCCCTGATCCCTGGCTTTGCCCTGGAACTGTTTAATCTCAGCTTTAAAATGCCGAGGGCCATGCTGAGAGTTTGTAAAGGGAGAAAGCACTTAGGACTCTCAGAGGCGGGATGAGTGCTGTGTTCTCCCTGAGAGCTGCCCCGTGTGGGCACTATAGCTTCCTGCCAGTCCGTCTGTCCACTGCAGCCGTAAGGCCTGTCTGTGTGCAGGCCCTGGGAGTGGACCTGGAGCGGCGGGGCAGGACCTGCTTGTCACCTACTTGAGGAAAGGGAAGGAATAAAACACATTCACCAAGTGCCTGCTAGATGCCAGGCCTCCCCATCACTTCCTCAGTCCTCACAGCAATGCATAGAGACCGGCACTGTGCCCCCTATTTATCCAATGAGAAAACAGCCCTGGCTGGTGTGGGTTGGTGGATCGAGCGCCGGCCTGTGAACTGAAAGGTGGACGGTTTGATACTCAGTTGGGGCACATGCCTGGGTTGTGGGCCAGGTCCTTAGCTGAGGGTGTCACATTGAGGCTTCTCTCCCTCTCTTTATCCCTCCCGTTGCCTCTCTCTAAAAGTAAATAAATACAAGCTTTAAATAAAAAAAAAATCCAAAAACCCAGAGGTACAGAGAAGTTAAGTAACTCACCTGATAAGTGGCAGAGGCAGGATTCAAACCCTTGATGAAAGAACAGGTTTCACGCGTAGAGAAGGTGAAGTAAAGCAGCTTGGAAGAAACCGTTCCTCCCTTCTGGGGAGAAGTGGGGTCTAGGTAGGGGGAGAAGGGGACCCCTGCCCAAAGATGAGGAAGTGACTAAGGTGCAGCCAGGTCCTCTCCCCTCCAGACAGCGAGAGTGGGACACTTGCCGATACCAAGCACTTCCACGAACTTTCTCAAATAATCCTCTCTCCTCCTCCCCAGGACCCAATTACCAAAGTTTTTCCCAGTTTGCAGATGAGAAAACTGAGGTCTCGTGGAAATGGTGCCATGGCCCAAACCATTCTGACTCCAGCGTCGGACCTGCTCACTACCCACATGATGGGGATTCTCCGAATCACCCACCGTGTCCAGCGCTACCCGCCACTGGCGAGGCACTCTGCCGTTCACACACTGTTCTCCTGTTCACGGTCTCCACTGAGGATCTGCACAAGTTTCAGGGACAGGGCAACCCAGAACCCAGGCTTCAGTCAGCAGCCCTGCAGGAAGACGAGCAGGTGGGGCTGGGGGCTCCTAAGATGTGTAACAGATGCTGGTGCCAGGAGGGGATGGGGGCCCATGGTCCAGACATCAGGGCCCTTAGCCTCAGCCTCTGAGAAGCAGCCCCCATACCTGTGAAGGTTCGGAGTAGCATCCCACCTTCCATTCTGACCTAGCAGCAGAGGAATGGACTGGAAGGCCTAACGGACCCCCCTGCTGACCCGTGTCCAGGTAGAAAGCGCCTGGAATACAGCCCCTTCCAGTGGAAAGGGGGTTGGAAACTACTTTCCGTGTGCTTTGGAACTACTCACAGCCTTTTTTAAGGCAGAAAATAACTCATCCTGTCTTCATGGAGGTAACTCAGATATCATGAAACCCAGTTTTCCAACGACTTTTTCTTAGTTCATTTATTCATTCATTCTCTCATTCATTCATTGAACATTCTTTGCCTAAGCCCGTTCCAGCCAAAGATTACATTATAGGTGACACATGGATAGAATGGATACCATTCGGGGAGGGGCCCTTAGCTCCAGTAGAGACAAGGTGTGGGGAAAATTCCAGAAGACGAGACTCGAGCTGTATACCTCAGAAGCTGCTAAAGAGAAGAGAAAAGGGAGAAGGGCGTATCAGGCCGAACGCATGGCACTGGCAAAGGGGACATTCTAGAAACCCTCTGGGGACCCACGCTGGCAGGACCCTACCTTATCCCAGCTCCTTCCTAGAACTCAGGCCACCGGCACCTCCTGATAAGGTGTCGTGATTTCCCACCCTGCTTTCCAAGCACTAGCTCCCCAATTTGTGGGGACTTTATTAAAAACACACAGTTAATGACTAGGAAAGAGGAGGCATTTTTGCCTTCTCTCTCCCCACCCTGAGCCCCCACTCCGGCTGGAATGTAGCCATCAAAATAAACATTAAATGCAAAATGCCAGAGCTGAGTTATTACTTGTGAGGGTGCTGGGAGAAAAATTTATAGCAACATTACAGTGTTTTGTTAGAAATCTCTTAATGTACCAAAATGGGAAGGTGTGTGTGTTTTTTATTAAAATGTTGCACTCTATAAATCCAATCTGCAGGAAGGACACAGGTGGCGACTCAGGGACCCAGCTGAGGAAGCTGTCACTTCTATCTTTGGGGCCTGTCCTGTTCCCTGGCTCTGGGAATTGCCTCTCCGGGGTTCCTCAGAACCTCTCTCCTTCCCCGAAAAAGAGCTGGCTCTTCCCTCCCCCACTCCCGCCCTCAGGAGGAGAAGCCACGGAAGGGCTGTAGAGATCTGTGAGACTTCCCTCGGAGTCTGACTAAAAGCTGCAGTTTTCTTTAAAGGCTGCTCGGAGCAGCAGAACCCCCCGCAGGGCCTTTATGAAGTTTGTCCGACAGGATGAAATTTCCTGTTGGTCCATTTTCACAAGTTTGGATTCTGCCTGATGCTGCATTTTTCAAGGGCTTCTTTGTACCAAGGCAACTGGGTCCTGTCTCTAGTCTTCTCTTCTGGAATGTCCTTCCTCAGAAAGGTAGAAGATGTCCCAGGGACAGAATGGTGGGTGCATTTTTCCCTCTTCACCACAAGCTTTAAGGGTGTGCCCTTCCTTAAAGAGAACTGTGGCAACCGGAATGATTGTTCTCCTCGCCACCTTTCCAACGGTGACATCAAAGCTGACATTGAAGCTCTCCTTCGTGACATTCAATCAGAGATTCCTCACCTGGACAGGAGTTTGGGAGCCCCTGAAGTTGTAGGTGGAATGGTAGCCTCCCCCACAAAAGATATTTCGAGATCCTAACCCCTTTGTCTGTGAACGTGACTTTATTTGGTAGGGGTGGGGGGGGCGGGGGAGTGAATATTTACAGTTTAGTGAAGTAAAGGATCTCAGGATGAGAACATCCTGGGCTCTCCAGGGGGGGCCTCCATCCCATGAGGGTCCCCGCAGGAGACAGAAGAAGAGGAGACTCAAAGAGCACGGTCACCTACAGGCAGAGGCAGAGGTGGGAGTAAGGAGCCATCGGCAAAGCCTGGAGCCGCCTGGAGCCGCCAGGAGCTAGAAACAACAAGGAAGGCTCCTCCTGGAACATGGCCCCACGGACGGACGCCTTGATTTCAGACCTCTGGTCCCCAGAGCTGCGAGAGAACAGGTTTCTGTTACAATAGCCGGAGGGAACTAATAAAGCACCCACCTGCATCTCTCCCGGAGGAGAGTCCTCAGCTTTCATCCGATGGTTAGGAAGTAGCTCTCCTAAAGTGGTTAAACGCCACCGATGTAAATGTCTGTGTGAATTACACGTGCAGGGCCCTCACCCCCCGCACAGTGAGAACTGCACCTACAATTGGGATGGGCGGGCCGTGAAAGACCCTGTGCCCTGGTCTGGTCCGCCAGCTCCCTGTTCCGCCGCCCGCCCCTCCCTGCTCCCTCACACCGGGATTCCTGGGCCTGAACTCCTCTTATCCCCCCACCCTGGTTTTCTAGTCATCTGAGATCAACTCTGCAAATCACTGAGGAAACTGAGCTCTTTTCAAAAGCACTGGAAAGAGGATTAGAAAGGGCATGGAGTCCTGGTGTTTAATTTGTCTGCCTGACACAGCCCCGCTCTGGGAACCGAGCTGAAGAAACATTGGAGTGATGAAGATGCGGAGGCACTAGACAGAGCGGGTTGCTGCCCAGCGCTGAGAATGCACTAAATGCTGCATTCAGATCAGTGAGGTATTTTAAAGGAGGCAAAGTCTGACACGACTCCATTGGCCACATGTGGGGGCGAGTTGCGTGGCCCCAGGACCCAGCGGGATGAGAAACTCTAGAAACCTGGGGACCGGTGATCCGAACAGGACTGGACGTGAGGTCAGAGTGGCTGCAAGAACTGCGTGTTCCGCCAAGCCCTGCAAAGCCTGCGCTGCCCCGAACGAGCGTAAGGACTGGAGTGCGGGGAGCACCAGCCCACGTCCGCTCCCATCCTACAGACGTTCCCAGGAGACACAGACCATCACCGCCACTTCACAGACAAAGACAGGGAGGCACGGGAGGGAGCCAGACTGGCCCAGGGTCGCACAACCGCAGGTAGGGATTAGCGCCCGGCGCTGCCTGTCTCTGAGCCTGCGCATTGTGAACCACCCCTTCAGAAACTCGGCTGGACCGGAAAGGAATTCAGCTCAGAGAAAGCAGCCAGGAGTTTCCGCACTGCTGGGGCTGGCGGAGCAATGGGGAGGAAAAGGCTGAGGGAGGAGGCTCAGTCGGTGTCGGGGAAGGCCCACAGGGTGTCTCTGTGCCAAGGCAGCGAGAACACAGGTGCCCCGCTTTCAGCGCGGGATCCATCCACCGTAAACTCTGCAGGATTTGCACTTCCCTGGGTGTGTCTGGTGGGCAGGCAGGCAGCTCCTCTTGTAGCCTGGACCTGCGTCCTTCAGAACTTGGGGCGAGAACTGAGGGAGGGTGCATAGTACGGATCTGCAGAGGTGGCGGTGGCCTTGAAATAGCACGCAGTAAATGCAGAGGTGCCCCTTCCCAGGGACACGCACGGCCCAGCTCCTGGGGCCACGCCCCTGTTTCCCCATGGCAGCCCAAGCCTGGAGCAAGACTACAGGTGTAATTGTTTCTTTTGTTTCAGCAGCTACCTTTTCTGTTTTTCAAATTGATTTGCTCCATCACGTTGGGGTGGGGCAGGGAACTCCGTAGGTTCCCCCAAGGGCTGGAGTTGGTGAACCTCACTACTGTGCTGCACTTCAGCCTTTAGTTCGGCAGTCAAGGCCCCTGCTCCCTACCACTGCCCCCCTGCCACACCCCTCAGCTCAGGGTGTCCACTCCAGTCTCCTCCCATCTGTGCACTGGAGCCCGGCTCTCCAAATACCGGAGAAGTGAGGCTAGGCCAGTTGTGTGCCCACAGGTCCCAAGGAGGGAGAGATGACAGGTGGTTGGAAAAGAGAGTTGTGGTCGGGTCACTGGCATCCTCAGCCACTACTAGCCTGACGGGGGGGGGGGGGGGGGTTGGGAAGGCTGGCAGGCAGCTAGTGACAGCAGAAGGCAACAAAAATATAATAACCACCACCACTTATTAAGCACCTACTATGTGCCAGAGCTGCTTGTAGCTGCCTCTCCTTCTGTCTTTGACACCTAGGGTTATTCAAGAACATCTCTCCTGCCTCCCCCTCTGCCCCGTCCTCTCCCCTCCCTCCTCTCTGCCTTCCTTCCTGCCAATCACAAGCCTAGGATTATGTGGATCAGAGTGTGCACTGCCTGTTTCCTACAACAGGTGCTAAGGCCAGGACCCCTCCTTGAGGCAGGCAAAAAGCAGCAGAGGGGGAAGGGTGCAGGAAGGGGGGGCTAATGCCAGACCCCATCCCCCTCTGAGAAGTCAAGGGGTATCTTGGATGTAGGGACAAAGATACCAGGTCTGACCTCTGACTTGCAGTGTGACTTTGGGCAAGGGGCATCACTTCTCTAGGCTTTCATTTCCCGGACTGTAAAACAGGAAGGTGACCCTACTGCACAGGGTACGGGTGAGCTTGCAGAGAGGGTCAGCAGAGGCCAGGGTGCTGCTGCCTAAGTACGAAGGTGGGCAGCAGGCACCTCCTCCCCTAAACTGCCCCCCACCCACACACCCAGAGCACACACATACCCCATCTCCTGCCTGCACCAGCTGATGGGAAAGGCANAAGGGTGCAGGAAGGGGGGGCTAATGCCAGACCCCATCCCCCTCTGAGAAGTCAAGGGGTATCTTGGATGTAGGGACAAAGATACCAGGTCTGACCTCTGACTTGCAGTGTGACTTTGGGCAAGGGGCATCACTTCTCTAGGCTTTCATTTCCCGGACTGTAAAACAGGAAGGTGACCCTACTGCACAGGGTATGGGTGAGCTTGCAGAGAGGGTCAGCAGAGGCCAGGGTGCTGCTGCCTAAGTACGAAGGTGGGCAGCAGGCACCTCCTCCCCTAAACTGCCCCCCCACCCACACACCCAGAGCACACACATACCCCATCTCCTGCCTGCACCAGCTGATGGGAAAGGCAGACCCCGCCACCTCCCCTACCCCCCCACCCCCTCACTCCAAATCCCTTTGGCCTTTTCACTCCTAGAGCTTTGAAAGGACCGTGACTGGGAGGAGTTGGGTCAGAAGAGAAAAATGAATATGACCCATTTTCCAAACTTTGAAGGGCATGAACCCCAATTTGTCATTTCTGATTCATTAATGCTGGGCTATATCTGCCCTGACTGGTGTGGACCAGTGGGTTGAGAGCCGGCCTGTGAACAGAAAGGTTGCTGGTTGGAGGTTCCATTCCCAGTCAGGGCACATGCCTGGGTTGTGGGCCAGGACCCCAGTTGGGGGCACGCAAGAGGCAACCGATCAAAGTTTCTCTCACACATCAGTGTTTCTTTCCTTCTCGTTCTCCCTCCCTCCCCCTCTCTCTGAAAATAAATAAATAAAATCTTTAAATAGCAGCTTCTCTGGTATGGAAAGGAGGCCGTTATTGCTGTTACTCAGAAAATACCTTACGTGAACATGACCTCATTTAACCCTTGCAGCTATTTTATGGACTGGTCACTGTTATCATCCCCATATCACAGATGAGGAAACAGAGGCCCAAGAAGGAAGTCAGTTTGCCTGTATTCCACAGCCAGAAAGTGGCAAAACTGGGATTCAAATCTGAATCTAAAGCTGGGCTCTTGACCACGAATGGACTTGCTGTCAGGCATTTTGCTGCCCCCCCCCCCTCCCAGACTCCAGCCTCTTAGGAGTCCCTACTGCCAGGGACAAGTCCTCCAGCCTGTCCCTGAGAGAACCCATAAGCCCCCCGCCAGCATCCTTAAGAACAGTTGGGGGCAGGGGTTGGAGTAGGGATGGAACTCAGCACAGCTGCCACCGGCTGCCCACAGACTCTTGAGACTGGGAGGAGTGGCAGGGAGACTGATGAGTCTTTAGGAGAGAGGGAAATGGGGGCCACGCTCTCCCCAGTGATGGGAGCAGAGCGCTGAGGGAGTGTGGGCGATTCCTCGAGCCCTGGGAAGCGGTGGAGAGGATGAGAGGGGTGAAGGGAAAAGGAGGGGGAAAGCAGGGGGCTGAGCTCAGGGATCCCCGGCAGGAAAGAATCAGGAAGGCAGCCCCCCTGTCCCTTTGACCACCCCCCCCCCAGCTCCAGCTTGGTTTTCCGGGTGTGGAATGGAAAAACCGCCCCTCACTAGGCAGGCTTTGAAGACACCCTCTGTGTCTGGGTAACAGAGTGAAGGGTGTCTGGGGTGGGGTGGTGGTGGGCGGCCAGGCGGTGAAGCCCACGTCTGAGGGAACAGAGGGGACTCTGAGGAAAGCCCTGTTTGGTCCCAAGGGGTCAGCTCTGAACAGACCAACGGAGTTTAACCTTCAGGAGGGCAAGGACTCCTTTGAGACCCTGTGGGAAATTTGAACCTCCTCCCCGGAGACAGGGGCAGGTGGACACAGAGTGTGAGGGGTTCTCAGCTCCCTCTGGCGACCAACATTGCTTTCCCTGCCTCCCTGCAGCCTCCATCTGCCCAGTGGAGAAATGGGTAGAAAGTTGCTCCTACTTCCCCTGAGCCAAGATAGGAAGGGCAGATCTTCTCCTCACCACAAGCACCTCAAGAAACTGAGACCTCATCTCTGCCCAGGAGGTGGGTGTCTCATGGACCCTGGCACATGCGAAGTGGGGCGTTCTTACCTCCATTTTCCCCGGGGGCCAATCTTTCCCAACCACATTTGGAAATCTTAGAAGGCCCACTTCCAGGAGGGAAGGGACAGAGGAGAAGACAAGAAGGGGCAGGGGGCTTCGGTCCAAACACCTTGGAATAGGGGTTTGGCTTGTGACGTTTGGGAAATACCTGTGGGTTTAAATGGTCTGTGCGGTGACTCGGAGCTCCGGGGAGGACTTTCGGTTCCAGCAACTTCCTCCCCGTCAAAGATTAAAACGGTCACCGGGCAGAGTGGAGACCTTGTTTCACGAGCTTTAGAGCCGTATTTTCCTCGGGGCTCCTCAGACCCCCGCTCTGGAAGCTCTCTGCCCGTGCTTGTGGAGGGACGGAAGGCAGAGCACCGGGCTCTGTCGTGCTCCTGGCCTGCGCCTTCAGCCTGGAAACCCACAGCGGTGCGCAGAAGTAGCGGGCGCCGGCGCGCTGAGAGAGCCGGGAGGCAGCTCCCTGAAGCGCAGGGCGGGGAGGAGGAGGGAGGCCAAAGAAGTGCGTTCCTACAGGGGTGCGTTCCCACGGGTGCGCGCGGCGAGGCTGGGCATTTTTACAAAACCTCCATCCCTCCCGCTTTGTACATCATTAACCCAGCTGTGTGAGTGCTCTCCAGGCACACTGATTACCCGGCACGTCGAGATTTGCGCCATTGCCAGGTGATCGAAGACACCTCCCTGAACGCAGACTGCCTTTTGGCTGCCTCGCTGCCTGGCCTCCTTGCACTTAGCATGCGAGGCAGGGAGGTGGGTACCCTGCGAGGCCTGCTCCAGCCAGGGGCCGACGGAAGACCGAGGCTCGGTGAAAGGCTGAGCGACTAAACTGGGGGTAGAGGTCCAGGTGTCGGGTGCGGGTGGTGGGCAAGGAGAAGGGGCAGGTGACACCGCGCTTCCCGGCCCCAACTAGGCCAGTCCGGACCTAGTTCCAAGTCTCCTGCAGCGAGGTCCTGCCGCGGGGCTCAAAGCGCTTTATTAACGGCCCTCAAAGGAGTCCTTCCTCGGGGCAGCCTGGCGCACTTTGGCGCCTACCTGCGGGGTCTCCCGTGGCACTCTCTGCGGCCGGATAGCCACTGGAGAAATGTTGTGGGACAGTATCTCCCTTCCTGCCCCCCACACGGGAGGCGCGGGGCCGGCGCAGCGCGGGCACTGGAGCCGAGCGCGGGAAGGTGCCACGGTGTTCGCATCCCGGGGGGATTGCAGCCACGTCTGGAAGCCTAGACCCCGTGGCGGGAGCTGACGCCGACTCCCGGCCTCGCGCTCCGCCTCGTAGGTTCGTCCCCTACCAGGAGGAGGGCACGGGGGCTCCGAGCGTGTGGCCGGACTGGTGATCACTCAGGGAGGCCGATCCGACTCGCCGCTCTGGCGCCCGCGCCTACGGCACTAGAGAAATTGGAGGTTCTCTGTGCGCCCTGCAGGCCGAGAGGGATCCGGAACCTTTCAACCCACTGATCCCCAGAGATCGCTGAGAACCGCCCTTGGTTGCAGAGACCCCTGCGAAGCCCAGTGGTTAGCAGCGTGGCTGCTGATGTCAGCTCACTTGTGTTGGAATCCCAAGTCCCCTGCTTTGCTGCGTGTCGGTAAGCAATTGCTTCACTTCTCGGCGGGCAGATTTTTTAAAAATCCTTGCAAAATTAGGGTAATGTAACCACCATAGAGCTTTTGCGAGGACTGCCAAGATCTCCGTGGGCAAAGGCTAACTTGTAACAGTTGTCTGACACGTAACAGCGAGTATTGTTATGTCCAGAGTGTGAGGTTTGTGTGCCAGGGTCTGCAGGGCAGGCAGGTTCGGGACTCCTGCCTTCTCTGCAGGAGTTGTCTCCTGCAGTGCTGTCCGAGGTGTCCTTTCAGCGTCCCCAAACCTCTGGGCAGTCTTTCTTGTAGCCCGGAACTTACAGAGCCAGAGTGTGCACACACTCGTTGAGGCGGGCGCGGTCCCATTGCACTCACCCTGGAAATTGAGTCTGGGGCAGTCAGGCAAGGTCACAGACATACGCAGGTCACAGGGACTAAGCAGGTAACTGGGTGGAGCTGGACCTCCACTCCCTACCCTCTTCCCCAGCCCCACTGCTTGTTCAAGGGGGTAGGGAGAAGGGAGTGGAGGCAGAGGCAGAGGGAGCTCAGAGGGAAGAGGGTAGCCCCACCCCATCCGTCGTTTCCTTTGAAAGGAAGGAGTATCTGCTGTGCCTCCCCCCCACCCCCGTCCCCCCCACCTTATGTCCCTGACCTCAAGAGTTCCAGCCATAAACCACAGGAACTGAGCAGTTACCCTGGTCTCCAGACCTGGGGCAATGCTCTGCTCATCTGACTCATTCGTCCATTCACTCACTCACTTGTCAGTTATTTACTCAACAGATATTTACTGAGCAGTGCTGTGTGCCCAGCACTGGACTCCTTGCTGAGAGACAGCAGGCGCAGACTCCCACGCTAGTAGGAAGACAGGTGCTACACCAAATAGACCAACCGACGTGGGAGGTGATGTCGGGTCAGGATAGATGCTGCGGAGGAAATAAGCTGGCAGAGGTGACAGAGCAGAGCAGTAGCTGGGGTAGTAAAGAAGGGCTTCTCAGAGGAGGTGACATGGGCACTTGGCCTTGACAAAGACGCCTCTTTTAATTTTTATTTATTGACTTGAGAGAGAAAGATCAATTTGTCGTTCCTCTTATTCATGCACTCATTGGTTGATTCTTGAATGTGCCGTGACCTTTGGATCGAATGGATGGAACCAGTAACCTTGGTGTTTTGGGAGGAAACCCTACCCAACTGGGCTACCTGGCCAGGCTGAGAAAGGCTCTGCTTCACCACTTTCCCTCCCCCAGCTGTGTGCCGAGCTTCTGGAGCCCACGGGAGGGGGAAACTGCTTTCCAGGAGGGCCGAGCGGGAGGTTCAAGAGGGAGGGAGAAGGGGGCATCCAGAGCAGACCTGCTGGGGTTGCAGGACTTGAAGCAGAGCGCTCTGCTCCCCCACCGTTCCTGGTTCCCAGGGGAGTGATCTGAGGTGCGAGGAAGGGCCAGGCGTGTCCAGGGCAGCAGGAGACGCCGAGAGACGAACAGTGAACCAAAGGGGAGGCTTAGCTTCAGGGGAAATAGCTTGCAGAGGCTGAAGCCACCAGATGGCTGCGAGGGCGCCCTGTCCTCCTGCGGAGGAACGGCATGGGGGTGGCTACGCACTCAGCTCTGGATGCAAGGGTGGGTGGGCCCGCGGACGGATGAACCAAGGATGCAAGGCACACAGAAGTAAACAGCTACACTTATCAGCCTTCTCCTCAGAAAGGTGTGTGTGAAAGGACTCGGGAGAGAGGGTTGGCGGTTTTTCATAAGGCAAAGGATCAGCCCAGGATGTTCTCACGGGGCTGCAGGGAAACCCACAGGCACGGCCTCACTCGCAGGCACACGCTTGCCCTTTCTGAGTCCAGCTCTAAGGTGCAACACGGAAAAGCAGAGGCTCTCCCGCAGGTTCCAAGGGCACAGGCCCTCAGCACGCGCCTGAGGACACCTAGTGCCGCACCTCGGAGCCCTTGGTCTGAAAGCTCCTGGTTTGGCTGGGGACAGATTGGATAAGGAGGCAGTAATTAAGCAGGTAATAAAAAGCGCCGGGTGTCTAGGTGGTCAGAGGCAGCGTCCAAAAAAACTTCCTGGCACAAGGCAATTTTTTTGCGTTGAGTGCGTGCCGTGCTGAGGTTACCAAGAATACTGCCTAAACGCAATTATACCTGTCTCGAGGTCCTCCCCTGCCCCCTCCCCTGCCCCACCCCCTCCCTACCCCACGTGTTTCAGTTCTCATAGTCTTCCCCTTCATTTAGGTCTGAAAGTCGGGGTGGGAGGAGCGGGGGTGTTTCTGCCACCCTCTGGGTACTTGCAGGCAGCCTCTGGGCCCGCAGACCCAGTCACCAACTCCCTTCGAATCCCTTGGCAAAAATGCACCTCTCGGCCCCTGGACTGCAGGGCGTTTTCAACGCACATTTCATTCTTTCATTCAATGCACGTTTTATGAGTGCCTATGATGGGGCAAGCCCTCCGGCGAACAGGACAGGCCTGGCCTCTGCTCGGAGAGAACTCGCTGTTCCTGTGCACATTCTTGGTTTTGTTGCTTCGTTCATGAAGAAGAAGAGGGAGAGCAACTCGTTTTCCTTGACTAGAGGAAACCAAAGACTTTAGGAGTTGGTGCCTGGCTGGGCAGTGGAAGGGACTCAGGCTCTGAGAGCCCTGGTTTTAGTATTTTATTCCACAAATATTTGTGGGGCGCCAGGCACGGCAGAGACTGCCCTGGGGGAACATCCAACTAGCAAGATCAAGATGAACACCCACCCTAGCAACCAGACAACCACAAAGTCCAGGACGGAGATGCTGCAGGCGGAGGCGCCAAAGCAAACTGGGACGGATGGGAATGCTTTCTGGGGAAGAGACGCCAGGCTGAACCCCCAAATCCTCAGTGAGACAAAAGCGCAGTGGTGAGACTGGGGGATCCAGAACTTGGCAGGATCAGGGAACAGAAAGAGACGGGCTGAACAGGAGCCCTTGGGGTGCCGGCAGGCTCAGCTCACCCACTTTTTGCTCTCTGAGCTTGGAAAATTAATTGTTTTTTTTTTTTAGTGTCAGTCTACCCATCTGAAAAATGGGCACGACCAGCCAAGCAGCTCCAGCTGGTCCGAGGTGGCTGGGAGGATGACCTGTGGGTGGCTTTCACACAATAGATGCTCAGTAAATACCATGTTCTCACGTGGCTCAGGCGTGCAGGCCAGAAAGGCACAGGGCCCGCGGTGGCAGTGGTTTCGGGCCTGCGCACCCCCGGCCATGGTTTGAGGAATATCTTTATTAACGAGCACTTCAAGGTACCCTGGGATGGAAACCAGATGTGGGATCTCATCTCAAAGTCACAGTCGGAGGCAGAGCAAGAAGCAAAGATTCGAGACACCTGGGGAGTTGGGATTCATGTTGGGGTGAGGAGCAGCTGGTGTGTGGTGGGGGGTAGGAGTCCTACCCCCAGGTATTTTTTCTTTGAGAGACCTTATGTACAGATTGACTCGCGACCTGCATTCCTGGGTTCAGGGTGCTCAGGCTGTCGTTTTACTTTGCCCCTTCACCTCTCACCCCACTCCCAACCTCCCTTGAGGTGGGTATGTCCTCCACATACGGATTTTTCCTGCAGTTTATCAAGAGCTTCTGCAACTGGTCTCCTTCAGACCCAGTCATTCCACAGCCAGAGATTCGTTTTCTCCGTGTTTTTTAGTTTAGTTTTGTTTTGCGTTTTCCACGGTGAAAACGTCCTCCCAGGCCGGTGAAGGGACTAGATTCAGCATGCGTTCCCAAAACAGCACTGCTACTTCCGGGCTGTGTGACTTCGTTCCGGTGTCCACACCTCTCTGAGCTTCGGTTTGCTCATGGGAAAGTTGGGGACCCCAATCTCCACCACTCAGGGTTGCTGTGAGGCACAGTTGATGACTGACTGTGGAAGGGGCTCCGTGTTAGGGATGGTTCTCCGCGCCACCCCCTGCGGCGGGTCCTAGGGAGGTGCGCCTTGGAAAGGGAGATCACAATCCACCGCATCAGAGATCGCACACTGCCCCCCCCCCCCTCCAGCTGTGAGCAGGTGACAGCGAGGCGACAGGCGCTGCCAGCCGGTCTCCCAACTCCACACGCTCAACCAGCCAGCCAGAAAATCCCCTGGGCTGGGCGCGGACTGAGGTGTGCGGGGCTCTGTCCGGGGCCAGGAGGGCAGAGGAGGGGAGGAAGCGGTGCTCTTAAGCTTCTGAAGCCTGGCCCAGCCGAGGGTTTCTCCCGCGGCTGAGAGAGCGAGCTGCAGGCCCCTCCGCGCCCTTACCCAGAACCCTCACAGGGAAGGGAAATAGTGAACCCACGTGAAAGTGGCCGTGCACAGGGCGGCTGTGGCGTGTGTGTGCATCTCACGGAAGAACCGAGAATGGGGAAAAGGGGTTGGAAACACAGAGGAAAAGGCCCCAGTGCGGAGGTCCGCAGCTGCGCGGCCAAATCCGCGCGGAAGTGTGCACAAGACTCTCCCGCACCCGGAGGCTAGCGGCCCATCTGACTCCGAATGTCAAAACCTGTTAGGTTAAAAAAAAAAAAATCCACCACTAAAGTTTTGCATGCCCCCTCCCCTAGGCCAAATCTGGGACCAGATAATTTTCAGCCTAGCCTTGGGAACCCTAAGGGTCCTGACACCTTCCCGGCTCCGCCTAGAATCGGAAAACCCTTCGGGCGCCTCGGGGTGGAATCCCCAGTATTCCACCAAGAGACGGGAAGGAAAGGGCTGGGGCAGTGCAGGCAGAGTAGGGAGAAGGAAGGAGAGATTCTGGGCGGGGTGGGGGTGCGGATCACTCTCTATCCACCGACCCCTTCAAAATCTTAAGAGGGTTTGGGAGATCTGGTCAACTTTCCGAAACATCTGAATCTTTTTACAGCCCTCCGTTCTTCCCCTGGGCCAGCTGTGGTGAGGGAGGAGGGGAGGAAAGAAAAAGTGAGAGAGGGAGGGAGGAGGGAGAGGGAGGGAGGGAGGGAGGAAGGGAGAGAGAATGAGAAAGAGAGAGAGAGAGTGAGAGAGCGCGCCGTGGAGGGAGGAGGAGGGAGAGGAGAGAGAATGAGAAAGAGAGAGAGAGAGTGAGAGAGCGCGCCGTGGAGGGAGGAGGAGGGAGAGGAGCGAGCAGGCCGGCACGGAGCGCACAGCCACCGCCTCCTCGGGTCTCCAAACTCCGGGCCAGGGCGCGCGGTGGCGTCCTCGCTCTCTAGCTTGCGCCCCCGCCCGTCGCCCGCGCGAGTCAGGCATGAATGCTGAGACTTGCGTCTCTTACAGCGAGTCGCCGGCCGCTACCATGGACGCCTACTACAGCCCGGTGTCGCAGAGTCGGGAGGGTTCGTCACCTTTTAGGGCATATCCTGGCGGCGATAAATTCAGCACTACTTTCCTGTCCGCCGCCGCCGCCAAAGGGCAGGGATTCGGGGACGCCAAGAGCCGGGCTCGCTACAGCGCGGGGCAACAGGACCTGGCGGCACCCCTGGAGAGTAGCGCCGGGGCTCGGGGCTCCTTTAACAAGTTCCAGCCCCAGCCACCCGCCCCGCAGCCGCCACAGCCGCCGTCACAGCCGCAGCCCCAGCCGCCGGCGCAGCAGCCGCATCTCTACATGCAGCGAGCCGCCTGCAAGACGCCCCCGGACGGCAGCCTCAAACTGCAAGAAGGCAGCGGCGGCCACAACGCGGCTTTGCAGGTCCCCTGCTACGGTGAGTGCGCGTGCGGGTCCCGCGGGACTGGGGACCCCAGGGCCCGTGCCTTCGACTCCCTCGAAACCCATTAGGCTTTGGGGAGGCAGGAGTTGGGCTGAGGAGGTGCGTGCGGGCCGAGCAGTAGGCTCCTCCCGGTCGGGAAATGGGGATCCGCCGCTCCGAAGGTGCGGAGAGATCTGTCTTGTCCCTTTGCACCCACCCTCGCCACAGCCAAGGAGTGTTTGAATTATTAAACCCGGAGTTTCTTCCGCCCCTTCTTTGCCCTTTCCTCGACCGCTCTTTTTGCGCTGCCCGCGGGGCCGGCGTGGAAGCGGAATTCTCGCACCCGCGCTGGCCGTGCGGCAGGAAACAATTGCGGCGCGGGGCTCCAGGCTGCGGAGGCCTTACTCCCCGGCGTGGAGGCGCCTCCCGCTGCGCCACAGGTGGGAGCGTCGCAGGTGCGGAGCCCGGCTACGAGCGCAGTCGTCGGAGCGTGCACGGGATGCAGTGGAACGAGGGTGTCACACGGATGCAGTCCCGAGATGCCTGGGGCCACCGAAGACCGGAGCCCGGTGGCCCCGAAGTGCCGCTCGCCGCGGGGAGGCGTGCCGGCCAGAGTGTCTGAGCGTTTCTTTCCCGAACGGCCCGGGGAGGCTGGCTGGCCTGGGAACAATGGTTTACGGCCGACCCTGCAGGGAGGCAGGAAGCCGAAGATCTTGAGGGGACTCGGTGCCGGGAGAAGAGGGAAGTTTCTTCATTCTGATTTGGCCTCACAGAGAACCCAGGCCTAAATGACCTCCAGGCCCCCTTGAACGCAGGCCGGGGCCCCCAGAGCTCAGGGCCCGAAGTGCAGGAGGGAGCCCCTCCGGGGCTGCCTGGGGCCAGAGCGGCTGGGGAGTTGAGGCCCTCACTCTCAGAATTGGGGTTGGTGAGCTCCAGCAGGTCGCAGGGAAACGGGGAAGGGAGGGAAATTCTTCCCCGGACTAGGAGCCCTAGGTGCACAGTCTTCCCCTGAGGCCTTTCAGGCAGCCCCTGGAGATGAACTGGGGCGGACCGGGCAGTGGATTTGGCTGAGGTGATCCAGGCCATTTGGAGAGACACTAGGCCTGGGGACCGACGTGGGACATGGTGGAGGCCTCAGCAGCTGGAATAACCTTAGGAAAACAGCCCAGGACAAGCACTTTCTGTCACTCACACTGGCTCTCCCTCCCTCGGGCTCAGAATTAGTTCATTAGGTGGTTGTTGACACGCAGGAGCATTCACACAATCCTGCGCCTGTCTACACTTGCACTCTACACACACACACACACACACACACAGAATCTCTTCCTCAGGAGCCAGCGTGGTCACACATCAAGGACACTCACTCAGTGGCCTTGCATATAGTCACACACTCCCAGACCTTAGGGGCAGGACTGAGCAGATTTGGGGAGATTTGGTTGCCTTTCCCCACTTCCTCCACCTTCCTGCTGGAAGGAGGTCAGGCACTCCATCACAGACACTTCCACCCCATCCACAGGCAAGAGGTCTGGCCCCCCAGCCCTGTCCACATGCCCTGGTGGCCTCCCGGCCTCACCCAGGGCCTTCTCACCCACGGCAGTTGGGACTGCTAAGTGACAGCAAGTCTCATGCTGGGGGACCCATGGAGGTTTGCAAGGCCAGGGGAGTCCCTGCTTTCTCTTCCACTGCACTGGATTTTCGTGTTTTAAAGAAATTCACCAGCGAGACTTCTGAGGAGAATGAGACTTCAGGCAAGGAGAGAACTTCTTGTTTGGAAGATGCCTTGACATCTAGAGGGAAAGAGCTGGCCCCCGCTGAGCCCCCTCTCTGAGCTCTCCTGGGCCCTCCCATGCCAATGTGGCCCTCTCATTGCTTGCCTTGCCACTGGGGCTCCCCATGGTGTGACCTGAGAGCAAGTATCTACCTCCTCTACACCCCAGTGCTCATCAGCATCCTGGGGAGGTAAGGCCTCATTGGGTGGTAAATGTCCCCCCTCGGAGAGAACAGGAGTCTGGCCTACCCTCTCCCTCATTTCCATCATCAGGGCGGCCTCCGTGCTGCTGGAACCTCAGCACCCAGTTCTGAGGGCAGGACAGGCGCCTGCCCTGGCTGTAGGCAAGGCCATAAGCTGCAGACTGGGACAAAAGGCAGCCTGGAATCACTGACAGGACCCCACTCCGTGGCCGCCCTGAGATGGAGGCAGTGCTCGGGGCAGAGCCACAAACAACAAACAGCTCTGTTTATTCTTCTTCTCTCAGCAGCTGTTTCCCTGCCTTGGGAGAGATTTCTGGTCCTTGTACAAAAGAGGTTAGGCACGTTAGGTACAATAGGAGGAACCGGAGATACCAGGAGGTGAGGCTCTACCCTTTACAGAGGCAGCTGGGAGGAGGGCCTCTAGACTGCCAGCAAGGAGGGAAACTGAGGCAGGTGTTGACAGCTGTTCTTTCCCACACTTGTCAGAGTGTGTTCAAGAGAGGAGAAGGAGGTTCAAGGGAAAAGCGTGGAGACATTCCCAGGAGCTTGGGAGAACATGGGGGCAGACAGAGAGAGCCCTGGCTGGGCTGAGCCTGGCCTTAGCAGACCTGGATCCTGACCCCAGGCAGCTTGGACTGTGCAACCTCCTTCCCAGCTCTGTTGGTCCAGGGCAGAAGCCAGTTAGTTCCTCGATTGTGACTACACGGAGCGGAAGGCGAGGCTCCAAAGTTTCCTCCCGGACCTCAGCCCCAGGAGCCACTCCCCGCTTTCGAGGGGACCCTCTGCCAGCGAGGTGCGGGCCTGGGCGGGGGGTGCGCCAGGGCCGCGACGCGGGAGCGTACAGCATGGAAGCCGCCTCTATCGCCGCCGCCAGCCGGATTTCTGCGTGTTGCCAAAAGTGGAGGTGAGAAATCCTCCCAGGCTTCTGTCATCTCCGCTCTTCACCGGGCCTCCGTTTTCCCTAACAGTACTAATCAGAGCAACAAGCAAAACTAGCGAGATGACGGGCAGTCCCCTCCAGCACGGACACCTTCGCGTTTTCACGAAAGAGCCCCAACCGGGTCTCGCCTGCCACGATCCGACCGCGCCAGGTTCCCGCCCGCACTTTAGCCTCCCGAAGTCCCTGCCCGTCCTCGGCCCATTTTTGACCGTGTGGGCCTCAAAGAGACACACCGAGTTCGGGATCCGACATTTCTCCGCGGCAAGAAGAGCCTCCTCGCCTCCGGGCTGGGGGCTAAGGTAACTCTCCGCGACACCCTCGGCCGACGCCCGAGCCGCACTGCGCACCAAGCCTCCTGCGCTCCGAGATGCTTTGCGGGGCGAAGGAATCCCTGCTTCCTCTCTCTTTCGCTTTCGATTCGGTGCATGCAGGTTTTCGTTGGTAGCGGATTGCTACCTCCCCACGCGCTCCGGCGGAAGGCAGCGGCCTCAGCCCGGAGGCCGGGGAGACCCTTGGGGCGCCGCTGAGGGGCTGGTCCGGATTTTAGACGCAGTGTTTGAAAGCTAGCAATATTTATTCCCACTCACCCACACAATCACATGCCACAGAATGTGTGAACTCTGCCACGAGTCTGGTCGTATTCAAATTTAATCGAATAACAAGCCTGGGCTTTTGAATTGGACCCCCCCCAAAAAAATCATTTCGAAACCTAGGTGTAGGCAGAAGCTTTAAGAGCCTGGGGTGACGGTGGGAGGTCAAGGGGAGACCTCGAGCCTAGGGGATGTACCGTGGCAGAACCCCCTCGACTTTGGAGGAGAGGGATGGGAAGGAGGATGCCTTTCATTTTTCACTTTGTTAATTTCTGCAGCTGCCAGCAATTCGGCCTGAACAGACACATTCTTAAATAGAACAAAAACAAGCCATGGATTAAAGGGCTGGCATTATTTTGAATCAATCGATTTGAGCAAAGTTTCCTTTCTTGTAAGCGATTTATACCCGGCGAAGCCACAGAACGGAGCGGGCCCTCGGGAGAGTTGTTGGGGTGACCACCGTCCCGACCGAAACACCGTTCTGTAAAAGCGCAGGAACACTTTGCCGGGCCGGGGGATTTTTTGTAAGTTGTTCTAAGAAAACTGCAGAAGAGACCTCGGCTTGCTGGGGCCCTGCCGTGTGCCAGACGGCGGTGTTTTCCTGAGGAGGGTGACCTAGTTCGTCCCGGCATTTGCCTGGTTCCAACTCGGAAAGCGAGGTCACCCCCGGCTGCAGGGGGGAAAGCCTCTCCGGGGCTGTGGGGCTGTCCCGGAGTCGTCGGAGCCCCGAGCCCTGGCGCGGCGCAACGGAGCCGTGGTGGGAAAACACGTTAAAATGCCGTTCGTGCAATTTCGCTGAGGTCCCTGAAGACTTTCGTTTTAGAGGGAGGCCGGGCGCCTTTTCCGGGAGGTACCTTTACTGTGGCTGTAGCCCGTTTCTCTCTTCCTGCAGCTCTGGCCCGGCTTTGTCTGAGTGGCAAATTGAAATATGAAATAGAAATGCAGCGGTCTTTGCAGCTCTAGGGGTGTGGGGAAGTTGGAACCGGCATGGTAGCCTGGGGTTCAGGCTTCTCCGCTGACCCCGGCCCAGAGTTCCTGAAGCAGCCAGCAGGGAAAGAAGGGGCGCACTGCCTGGAGCCCTGCAGGCATAAGCTGGGGAATGGGGCGCTGCGCTTCAGTGATACCCTTTCCCTGCAAGAAAAGGGGAGTTTGCGGGTGGGGGCACCAAGCGAGAGAATGCTTGGTGGGGAGGGAGAATTCTCTGCTGTAGTAGCTTCCATGTCCGCAGCTCCCACGACCCGCAAGAGCCTTCCCAGGCACCGTTTGGGGACAGTGAGAGCCCATTCAATTGTCTGGACCCACCTTCCAGGCGCCACCTGGCCACATGCTCCCAAAGCCTTAGGGTTCCCCAAGAATCGCTAAAGTGACAGGGGAGCCATCAGATTAAGGAACCAAAACAGTGAGGCCCCCTCGCTACGTCTTCGGTGACATCGCCCAGCAAATGTATTCAGAACAAAAGCTACCTGTCCGGCTTGTTAAGGGGCCTCGGCCACCACACTCTATTTTCTGGTTTGCACTGGACACTGGAAGGGGTCCTTCTTGCAAACCAGGTCCTTTTTTGGAAAGAAGAGGCACCTCTCTCCCTCCGGCAAGCCCTCCTAGCTGCAGGCTGGTGCCTTGGAGATCAGAACTATTGATTCCCCCCGGGGGAACTGCCCTCCAGTGGTACAGCCCTGTGCCTTCTTCTCTGGCCTACAGGTGTGCAAATGAGCGACAGACACCCCCACATCCCTGCCAGATGCTCCTTCCTCACCCAGCACAGAGGTGCAGGGTGGTCTGGTAGCAGCACATACGCGCTGCCTAGGGGCTGGCCTCACCAGAAAGGCTGACTCGGTGGGACAACAGAAACCTCTGGCGCGTCCAGGGTGGTGTCCCCACCCACCACACACACCAGACACCAGACCTACCCACCCACCCCCTATCCCCAGTGGATTCTGTCTCCTCAGCCAAGACCCCACTTCTCTCCCATGTCCCACCCCAAACGGCCGGCACCAGGGAGGGGAGGGAGGGGTGAAAAGGACACTGCAGCTTGGCAGAGAGAAGAGACCGGCAAAGGGGAGGCCCCGAGGAGCGAAAGACTGGGGAGCGGGTGGCGATTCTGGGCAGCAGTCGGGTTGAATTCTGGTTCCAGAGGCAGCTGGGGGAGGGGGTGGTCTCCATGGTGCTTCAAGGCAACTGGAACACCTTTTAGGAGAGGAGAGTGACTGGGAGATGCTGACATGGGGTGAGGGTTGGGGGGGAAAGAGGCATCACAACCTTGTAAGTACCTGTCTTTCCCGCCGCTGCACCGCTTGTGTGTGGGACCCCAAGGTCGGGGCTGCTGGGCCCTGTGGGGGAGCAGCTACTTCGACTCCTTCCAAACAGGGGGCCGCCGATCACAGGCGTCTGCCCCAAGCCCCTCGCTGTGCCCTGCTGGGGACAGGATCTGTGGGCCGAAGCAGCTGGTTCTCCGCTTGCTCGTGGGCGGTGATGGGGGAGATTGAGAAAGTGGGAGGTTTGGTCCGAGACGCTAGGGTCCGGGTGGCACAGTGCTGGGCGGGGCGCGCAGTCCCGGTATAGATGGCGAGCAGGCCTCCGGTGGCGCCTTTTCTACCCTTCGTGTGGCCTTGGGAAAAATCCCTTCCCTTTCCCCTCCTGGATCTGAATTGTAGCTCTGTGAAATGTTGGGGTTTGGACAATTTCCAAAGACCCTCCAGGGATTTTTGTGCGGGTACCAGTTTGGACCTGCCTTCACCGCATTTCCCTGCCCTCCCCACCCTTACAGATGTTTTT
This sequence comes from Sturnira hondurensis, assembly GCF_014824575.4. NCBI lineage: Eukaryota > Metazoa > Chordata > Mammalia > Chiroptera > Phyllostomidae > Sturnira > Sturnira hondurensis. The sequence goes on along the minus strand of NW_028091030.1, from coordinate 1,024,089 downwards.
GTCCGGGAGAGCAGATAGAGTGGACAGAAATGGCTTCCCTGGTTGCGGAAATGGGTCCTGAGGGCTCCTGGGGCGTGCTCTGCTGGAAGGCACGGGCATGAATGGGGCAGCAGCTCCCAGACAGAATGGGCCGGCAGTTTTCGAAGGCCTTGGTTGAGTGCAGGTTCTGCAGGGTGGGGCCTAAATGTGGAGAGGAAGGAGATACAAGTATCTTCATGCTCACAGGTGACCGGGCTCAAACCCAGGCTCTGGAGTTCCTGGCCCCTCCAGGGCGCTCATGTCTGTCTTCGCCTGCGCTCATCTTCCCTAACTCTGCATTTACTGAGCACCAAAGTACCCGACCGCATCCTAGGAGAGGAGACCAGGCACCTGCCTGCTACCCTACAATTTATATCCAAGAGTTGACATCTGAGCATAATAAACGTTCACTGGCTGGAAGGGTGAATGAAGAACTGGTGTTGCATTCCAAGTGCGGCTCGAACGGTCAGGGCCACCTGTGAGCATATCCTTGTACCTTTGTCGTCAGCGGGGCCTGGGGTCTGTGAGCAGCATGAACACGGGCAGGTGTTCACACTCCTCAGATCTGTGTTCTGCCGTCCCAGTGTGCTTCAGGGGGCATGTGTACTAGTCTGTGTGCACACCTGTGTGACAGAAAAGTGCGACCCCCAGCGCTTGTGTCTGTGACCCCGTGTCCATGAGCCACATGTGCACCAGGGCGAGCACCTGTGTACAGTGCCAGGGAAATAGTGACTAAGCATTCGTGCGTCACTGCCTGTGGCCTTCGCTGCCACTGGCTGGGGCTCCTCCAGGAGGCTGACTCACTAAGTGGCAGGAAAACTCTCTCTGTGGCCTGTGGGGGTGGCCCCCAGTCCCCAGCATCTTCCTGGGGTCTTCCGAGTGTCCACCAGCCCACCTAAGCTGCAGCACGCCCTCCCCTCAACCTTCAGCTCTCGAGTTTCCCCCTGTCCTGTGTGGCTCACTGTGGAGAGGAACCGTCACCCGCACCATCCTTATGCAGGCTGCAGATCCCATTTAGCTGATGAGCAAACTGAGCCCCAAAGACAAACGGAATCCTGAAGACAGATTAACGGGCAGGAGGGGAACCACTGCTGGGTTCTCCTCATTCCAGTGCTAAGGGGGGAGGAGGAGCAAGGACTTGGGAAATATCTGCTCAGGCTACCCACCCTGCCTCCATCGTAACCCCTCCTGGGCACCAACGAAGCTAGAGGCTCGCAGTCCCCCTCTTCAGAAACAAGGAAATTCCCCATAAATTGCCATGCATTGCAATGGCAGGAGGAGAGCGCCTGTGGAATCCCCATGGGATTGCAGCCCCTCACCCTGGGCGTGACCAGGCAGGGCTGAGCCCCCTGCTCTCTGCCAGGCTCCTGGGGCCAGGCTTTCTCTCATCAGTGGTGGAAACCACGAGGGTCCGCACCTGAGAAGGTCCGCTGAGGCCACATGACTGGCCTCTTCCTTTCTCAGCCAACCACATGCCAGGCCCGGAGGCCTCAGTGGTGTCCTGGAGCCCTGGAATGGGTCATGGTGTCAGGATGGGTGTCCCACCCAGTGTCAGAAGAGACACTGGACGTCTGGGGGCCCGGATGTCCTGTTTCACAGAAGAGGGCACTGAAGCGCCTGGTTGCACTTCCTCACTGCTCACTGCACTCTGCAGGCCTTGTGGGGGTTCCGAGAAGCGCTGGACACAGCCCCTGCCTGCAGGCCCAGCAGGGGACACAGGCTAGTCACTGGGCGATTCCAAAGCGTCAGGCGATGCTGGAGTCGGGAAGCTTGGCGCGCCCCGGGCGGTGTGCGATGGCAGGAAGGGCTGCCCACTGGGATTGTAGCGCCTCAGAAGCCCTCCAGCCCAGGTGGGTGTAACTTGGCCCAGTAAGGGGAGGTCTCAGAGAAGTTGAGGGAAGTTGGGGGTTGCCACAGACCTTCTGGATCTTCTCCGGAGGCAGGTGGTTGGTCCTACCTGCCAAAGGGGAAGAGTCCAGTGACTTGTCTGGCTCCGTGGCCCAGTTTTCCCAGCTGTAGGACAGGGACGATAATGCAGTGAGGCCGATGAGGGGCAGAAGGGGGTTAGAGCTGGCAGGGCGACACCTTTGTGCCGATGACACTGTGGGAGAGCCCGCATCACAAGCACTCCTGCCAGGGCACGGGCAGCGCGTTGTGTGTGATTTCACTGGATCCCAATCACAGACCCACGAGACAGGTACTATATCATCCCCATGAAAACAGACTCCTGGAGAAGGAGCCACTGCCCTGGCTGGGACTGCCAAGAACGGAGAAGGCGAGTTCTGGATGGACAAGGGCTCCGAGAACCTAAAAGGCGTATTTTTAAAGGATGATCCTAATTAGCCTTGAGGTCACCCTGGTCCCATCTAAGAGGATATGGGATTGAAAGGTTGGGTTTCATACACGTAGCCCCCAAAGAGTTGGTCCCATCTTCACATCTGGGGATGGAGGGCGGGGCAGTGTAGGGTGGGCTTGGTGCCTTTGTAGGTCAGAGTTTTAGACCTGACTCCCTCACCTGGGCACCGCTTCCTCACCCGTTCAAGTGCCCTGCTGGACTGTGGTGAGAACCGGGACACCAGGCGTGGCAGAGGTGCCTCTTAACTGCTGTCAGGGAACATGCCAGGACCTCTGGTCAGGGCGGGCGAAGCTAGGAACTCCTGAGGGACAAAGCAGTGGGGACCCCTCCCTCCTAGAGAGTGTGACAGACCAGAGGGGGCTTTTGCCTGTTTCATTTCAAACTGGTTCCCCAGAGCCTGGAGCCAGGCTTGGTGTGCATAGTAGGTACTCAGTAAATGTTGTTGATGAGTGACCGATTGCTTGTGTGGTGTGGGGTGTGAATATGCTAGGAATTCTAAGAATTTTTCTTTCCTCTCTTCCTTTCTCCTTCCTGTGAATCGAGGCCTGGGGTGGGACACTGACTTCCTGTTCTCTCGTACTCTGGTGGAAAGTCATTTATTTCCTGCAAGGACCACGTGGGGTTTCGGCAGCAGGGAGGTCCTCTCAGACTCTGACAGTGGGAGGGGCACCCCTTGTCCCCACTGCCCCCCCTTCACTGTCACCTCAGAGACAATAGGCCAAGGTCCAGCTGCTGAACCCCCAGGGCTGGCTCCTGTCAAACGGACCATCTCCTCCCTCCCTGGCCTCTCTCCTCAGGCCTGCCCCATTCTCTGCAGTGGATTCTAGGTCTGCCTGCAGCCCCACCCTTGCCTGCCCCCTTCTGGGCCCCTGTTGGGTCACCTGAGAGCTGCTGAAGTTCCTCCCTGGGTACCCCCATCCACTCAGCCCACCCTTGGGGTTCTGAGACTCTGCCCACAGGGATGCAGCACTCTGGCCAGGATGCGGCCCCCAGCCAACAGCCTGGACAGGGAGACGCACGGGAGGCTTTTAGACCTGAGGCTTTCAGACCTGAGGCTGAGATGCAGGCAGCACTGGTGGGGGCAGTGGGGGGTGGCCATGGTTACGGTGAGCCAGGCACTGCGGGCAGGTGGTGTGGACAGGGAGGAGGACTCCATTCTCCCTCTTCAGAGATGAGTTGGGCATAAACAAAGCTGTGCGAAGTGCCTTGCCAAAGGCTTCTCCTCCTTCCGTCCAGCAAACCCCGCAGGGCCGTGTCCCTGTGTCTGACAGGCACGGAGCATCTGGCCGTGAGTGAGCTGAATGTGCTGCCGTGGGACTCCCCTGGGAGAGGGCAAGTGGGCTGGGGCTTCCCGGGCATGAGCATTCGAAGTGGACGGTGGAGGCTGAGTAGGAGCTCACCAGCTGGAAACGGCATTCCAGACTCAGAAACCGCATGAGCAGGCTTTGGGTCAGGGAGATGCATGGAGTGTCTGGGAAGCAGCAGATGTGTGGTGTGCAGGGGCATGACGGACGCGGGCCAGGCGGGGCGAAGCCGAGAGGGCTGCTCACTTCCTGCCGAGGGGTCCAGACTTCGGGGAAGCTGCCCGAGGCCAAAATCCCAAGCTGAGTCCTGTGTGCTGCTCAGTGTGGCCTTTTAAAATACATTCAAAATCTTTCATCAGGACTAATTTCTTATTGTGGTTAAAATATACATAACATAAAAGTAACTGTTTTAAGCATTTGAAGTGTTGGGTTCGGTGGTGTTAATTACATTCATAACATTATGTAACAGTCACTGCTAACTATTGATATTTCCGGAATGTTTTCATCATCCAAACAAACACGTTAAACAATAACCCCCATGTCCCTCCCCGGAGCCCCGGACACCTCTGTCCTACCCTGGGTGTCTTGTAGAGGCGGGACTGTGCCGACCGTGCTCATCTTTTTGTGTCTGGCCACGTGGGTATCTTCTTTGAAGAAAAGTCTGTTCAAGGTCTCTGCCTGTTTTTGGACTGGGCTGTTTTGCTTGGTTGTTGCTGAGTGGTAGGGCCCTGTATAAATTTCTCCACATGAATCCCACATCAGATATATATGATTTGCAAATATTTCCTCTCTTTTGGGGGGTTATTTTTGAACTCTCTAGGTAGTGTCCTTTTGATGCAGAAAAGTTTTTACATTTGATGAAATCCAGCTTATTCATTTTTCTTTTGATTCCTGGGTGTCTAGTGTTATATCTAAGAATTCATTGCTGACTCCACTGTCCTGAAGAATTTCCCATTTTCTTCTAAGAGCTTTATAGTTCCACCTCTAAAGTTCAGGTCTTTGATCCATTTTGAGTTAATGTGGGGTAGACAGGCTGAGACGGGAGTCCAGCTTCGTTCTTCCGCACGTGGATATTCGGTTTTCACAGACCGTTTGCTGAAAGACTGCCTTTTCCCTGCTGAATGGTTTTGGCACCTTCGCAGAGACGCAGTTGGCCGTGATATTTGAGAGTTTATTTCTAGGCTCTGTATTCTGTTCCACTGGTCTGTCTGTCTGTCCCTTGCATGCCTTCTTAGGTCAAGTCCAGAATGCGGGGGAACTGTAAGTCATCCTGGCCCTCCCCGCACCTCCAGGCCAGTGACCGATCGATCACTCAACGAGGCTCAGCTCAGGGACACACTGGTTTCCCGAAGCCAGGGCTGGAGAGAAAGGGCAGGAGACAGAATGGCAGGCTGCTGGCCAGGCCCCTGCTGGTGAGGGGCCTCCGTGCGCATCAGCTGGCCCTCCTGTGAGGACACGGTGCAGGGGGAAATTCTCCTGTGCTCTCGGGGTGCCCACGCCTGCCAGGCCCAAATTTGGCACACCCCCTTGGATAGACCGTCCCAGATTCCCCTGTCTGCGGAGCTGGAGGAGCTCCAGGAGGGAGGGCCCCTATCCACCCCCACTGGCTTTGTGGAGTTGGCCTTGTAAACAAAACTTCGTGTGCCTTTGGTTTGGGGGAGGCCAGTGTGGGCAGGACCTGGCAACAGACCTCGGCCTGTATGTGCAGCCAAGCGCGCTGGGGCATGTTGGTGGATCTCTTCCCCTTCGTTTCCTCATCGGTAACCCGGGGGTGAGAATACCTACCTTTCCGAAACATCGCGAGGATCAGACGAGGCCACTAGGTGCGGAGCTTCGAGCAAGCGGTCCCCACAACAGAGTGGAAGAGCTCAGGAAGCCTTAGCTGTTACTGCGGATAGGCTTTTGCTGGGACCCTCTGTCAGGCTGGTCAGAAATGTTAACAGATAGTTAGCATCGACTTCAGTGCATAAAATTGGAAAATTATTACTTAATCTACACTGCGTGGTTAACAAAATCTTTTCAAATATGGAAGAGTGGTAAGAGGCTGGCGGGCTGCCTGGCCTGAGGGCAGGAGTGATGAGGGGGGAGGGCGGGGAGGGGCAGCCCCAGGCCCCTCAGAACCTACAGCCTACGTCTCCCCAAACTGCTGCTCCTTGGACCCAGGCATCGCAAGCTGGGGCATAACTTTCTCCCTTTTCCTTCCAAATGTCGAATGTCGGTTCTCTGTGTTCTTCTGGCCCCAGACTCCAGACCAGGAGGTTCCCCAGAGGCGGGGCTTCCATTATGTTCATCTCTGCAGGGGCTCAGGGAGGCTCTGCACCCTCACGGGCCCGGCTTACGGATCTGTGATTAGGGACCGCCTGTTCAGTACTGCCCACGGGCCAGGCCTGGACTGGAAACTTCCACTGAAAACTCTCAGGAGGTGTGAGCACCTCCCAGTTTGCAGAAGAAGAAGGCGAGACCCACAGAGAGCCGCCGCCCCTGCTATGAGTTGCGCTCAGACCTGCTGAAGCCAAAGGACCTTTCCTTCTCCACCCCTCTGTCCTTGGGGTAATGCCGCTGCCTGGGCGCCCTCACGCCCCTGGGTGCCCCTCGACCTGCCCAAGCACTCTAGAGGGGCCTGTGATCTGTGGCATGGAGAGCGGCGCGGCGGGGGGGGGCACTCCCAGCACACAGCACCCGTCGCCGTGCCCCCCTCTACCATCACTGGCACGATAACCAAGGATCCTGACGGCCCAGGCCCCGTCTCCCTCCTCCTCCCAGAGCCATCCTCAGGACCAGCCCAGGGCAGGGACCTGAGAATCCGAGCAGTCCCTAAACTCCCCAGACTCCTGACCGCTGGCTCGGTGTGACACGGCCTCCTACGTCACTCTGCGTCAGCGTCTGGACCAGGGAGGACAGGCCCAAGTTGGAGAAACAGGGCCTGGGCCCCAGCAGGCAGGCCCGCACCCCTCTTTTGCCTTACCTAGTGAGCCCCACCCGGCGCAGCCCCTCAGGGAAGATTCCACTGAAGCGGCTCCTGTGCTTCGTAAAGTGCATTCTCACGCATCCGCTGTGGGTTAAGTTTTCTCTTAAGGTACACATAGAAGGTACACACTGTGTACTCTAAGGCAGAGACTTAATTTGAATTTTTTCCAGTCCAGATGAGCAGAAGTCCACAAAAAAAAAAAACTGGTTTTAACCAGCAAGTTGGTAAATATTGGAATAGCTCATATTATTTCTACTTTCTACATGTGATAGGCAAAACACTCCGAACCCACCCGCTCCGAACCCCAGTCATTTAGATGGAAGTTCTCACTGCTTAGATATAATTATGTCCTAGAAATTTAACATTTTAAAAGGATTTAACAGTTATCAAGGTGGATTTTTTTAAAGCAAAGATCCAATAATTTTATTCATCTTTACCAATCTCAGAAAACTTGAACTGTCCGCCTTGCAATTCATACGGCCATTGTTTTCCCCTTCTGGTCCAAGGGGAGAAAAACCTTGCTCTTTCAGCTGGTAAATGATTCTCTAGGTTAAAGTGAACACATGGAGAAAGAAAGCACTTGGTTTTGGAGAAAGAAGCAAATGCTCGTCCAGCTGACATGGTCCTACCGCCAACTGAGATGTGGCCAAGATCAATGCGGTCCCGTGGGAGTTTGTGGGGTGTCAGACGTGGGCGACAAGCCTGGGGAGACAGTTCCCTGCCCGTGCTGAGGCTGCGGGCCAGCGGCAGGACCAGAGGCTGCCGCAAGTCCTCTCTTGCCCTGCCTCGTGATAATGGATTTGATCAACAGGGGCCAGTAGTGGGCCTGGGGGAGGGCGTGGTGGGGAATCCGCCAGGAGGGGGGCTGCTAGACTGGGGCCCGGAGGGGCCCCTGGGGTTCACCAGGTAGAAGGGGCTCCAACGTGGCCCTGAGTCACGGAGGTCAGTTTCTGGATGACAGTGGTGGCAAGTGCTGCTTTCCTGGAATGGCCCCCCGGTCCCTTCTGACCCCTGGACAAATCCCAGGGAAGATGATGTGTGGGGACACCGGGTGCTCCTGTGGAGAGAATTCGTGGTGAGCATGTAAAGATTTGCAGGCCCCCATAAGAAAGTCGCCAGGAATGTAAGTGGGAGTGAGATTTTTAGGTGGCTCCCAGCTGAGCTGAACTTCGTCACCTGCTTTGTGAGCCACACTGTGCTCAGTGCTGTGGTTAAAATGACAACATTCATTCGTGGTTTTGCCTTCAAGTTCTAATCTCAGTTAGGTTAGAATATATTTATGCAAGGGGCTTTCTTTAAAATAAACTAGAAGTTTTTAAAAAAATGCGTAACAAAATTAACGTCTGATTTTTACGACGATGTGAAATGTTTCACCCCATTTACAGTCTTTGTTCTGTAGATGTGAAATGGGCCCTGACTGGAAGGGGACCCCCGGCTACTTTGGACAGAGGTTTGTGAATATCTCAAGGCCGGCTGAAGCTGGATGGGGGGCACCTGAGCTGAAGAGAGTGCACCTGGGAGGGAAGGCCAGGGGGATGGGACAGTTACAGGCTGAGTGATTTTGCTTAGCTCTTAAGGTGCTCTGGCCTGCCTGGCCCCCAAATACTAACTGCGTTATACTATAGCACGGCCAGTTCCCACTGATAGAGAGCGCGCTGTGTGTCAGGCAGGACTGTGCATTCTTGCACTCTGCCTCATTCAGCCCTCACTGTCAGTCTGGGATGGAGTGAGGCCTCATTTGACAGATGAGGAAATCAGGCCACACAGAAGCCGAGTCACTTTGCCAGGGACACCCAGAGTGGCAGAGCCACAGTGTGGCTTGGGAGTCTCCTCAATAATCTCCTTAGTCCCCCCCCATTCCTTTGATGGAGAAAAATGGACATTTCTTCACCCTTTTTAAAGTGCAGACAAAACGTAGCTTTGGCGGCCCCTCCAACCGCATTGCTGCCCCAAAGCCCCTCCTATATAGCGACCTGGAGTTGCCCCGGAAAATACCCTTCACCCAGGCTGGCCTGGATGCCCCTGCTCTGCCCACCACCCTGCACGGTGATCACTGCCCCCTCGTGAAGATGGGTCTCTGAAGGAAGGGCCCTGCTTTCTTGGGCTTTGTATTTCCACCCCTGGGAACTTGGCTCAGCACTTAACGGAGGTTCCAGAGATGTTGCTGAATGAGTGAGTGAGTGAATGAATGAATGAAGCAAATAGGGGGCAGAATCAGGAGTCAAGCCCAAGCCTTTCCTACTTCAAAGATTTCTCATTCATTTCCTTTCGCCTCATGCAGGATTCAACCTTCTCCGTCTTGCCTGCCAGGGATCTGCAAGTGCCGTTAGAGCCCCTAGGGGTGGCTGGGGCTGTGCATTCTTCTCCAGTCGGGTGGGAGATATGAAGGGCCATGAACAGGGCCACATGGTTTGTTGGAGGCAGAGGAGAGCCATGGGCAGACAGTCCCAGAGCTGATTTGAAATTGGGAGGTGCAGTCCTGACAAGGTGTGCAAGTATGGGGGCTGGGGGTCTCTGTATCCTGCCCGAAGGTGCAAAGTGGCCCAGATAGGTGCCCGAGCTCTGGGACTTACTGCTGGGCGAGGGTGGAGGGCTCCCCTTGCCTCCCTGACAGTGCCCACCTGGTTCAGCTCCCCTTCCCCTGTCTGGTGCCAGGACCTCCTGTAGCCATGGAAGGCAGAGCAGGAGGAGGCACTCGGCCTAGAAGCGGGGAGCTGGGGAGGTCCCTGTGTCCTTGAGGAGAGCAGCTAACAGGGGCAATTAGCGTTCCTTAGACTGAGGCCAAGATGCCCAGCACCCCTGTGACTATCAGGAGGTGATATCCAAGTGTCAGTCACACTCGGGGCTTCTCGAGGGGACCCTAAAGCTCGGGTTAGTCCTGGGAGGTGGAAGTAGAGTGCTGCAGCTCAATTGCCTCTCCTAGCAACCAGAGGAAGCCTGTCTGTGCTCCCTCCAAGAGCCAGTCTCTGTCAGGAAGGCAACACCTCGCCACCGCAGTGAGGGGCGGCAGGCACCAGCCTGGGCTCGGAGCTGGGCCCCTGGGTTCGGTCCTAGCTCTCCCCCTTCTAGCTCTGTGACCTCTAAACTGCTCTGGATCTCAGTTTCCTCCTCTGTGAAGTGAGTAACAACACTCCTGGGCATCTGGGGAGGATCAACTGCCCTAGGGGATGGGCTGGCATGGCTCCTACACAGAGATTAATGTCATTGTCATTCTGATTGTTGTCACCAGCCCTGGTGGGAGGCCCCTAAGACTTCTCCCTGGGTAATTTATGACCAGCTCAGTTTGGGGCATTGGGAGTGTCCTGTTTTACCCAAAATAGCACATGCCTTGCCAAGACCTCTTTGGTTTTCTGTACTCAGTTCAAGGCTATGCCGTTGCCAAAGCCTCGCCTGACCTTTTCCAGCAGCGCTGACTGTGTGCCCTGCCTGTTGGGCCTCAGAACACTTGGCCACACTGTCACTTGTCTGCCCCTCCATGGGGCCGTGACTGAGGGGATCCTCTGGGGAGGTGCTTGGCGAATGAACAAGCGAGTGACCCAAGGAGCGGATGGATGAGGGGAGAGACACAGCGTGTGGGAGAGGATGAGGAAAAAGAAACCCGGGGCGTGACTGGGGGCTGCAGGGGAACTAGACCAGATGGAGTGGGCCGTGGGGCTGAAGGCAGACAAAGGTCCTAAGGAACCCCAGCGAGTGGGTTTTCTTTTCCTTTTCTCCCATTTTTATTGTAGTAAAATGTACGGAACAAAATTCACCACCTTAACCCTTTTGTGTGCAGTTCAGTGGCATTGAAGATACCAGTAATGTCGTGCAACCCTCACCCCCATCCTTCCCTGGAACTCTGGAACTCTGTGCCTGTTAAACCACAAAGTCCCCTCCCGCAGCCCCTGGCAGCCACCATGCTACTTCCTGTCTCTGAAGCTGACTGTTCTGGGCACCGCGTGTGAGTGGAATCGGATGGTATTCGTCTTTCTGTGACCGGCTTGTTTCACTCAGCACCATATCCTCAAGGCCCATCCATGTGTCAGAACTTTCTTTCTTTACAGCTGAACAATACTCCACTGTGCTGCGCACCCCGCGGTGTGCCTGTCCCTTCACCCGCCGATGGACACCGGGTTCCTCCCATGTTGTAGCAATGGGCAGCGGGTGTGCTTTCTAACCGCTTTTTTTTTTTTTTGAGGCAAGGAAGGAAACCTTACTCAATTACTCTAAGTTCCAAACGTAGCTTGACTTTAGCTAACAAAATACTGCCTCCTACAGGCCAAGGAGGAGCTGTTAGAGGAAACACATGCTCCAACTGAGTCACCCAATGCTTTGTGAAAGTCGAGGTTTTCAAAGTGCTGGGCGAGTAAGGTTTGTCCCCAGAGCTGGCATCTGCTTTGTGATTTTAGTTACAAATCGCAGGAGGCCGTGGATGAGGCGCGACAGGTTGCTAACTAAACTCCACTCCAGGTCCTGTGCAAATGATTACAAATACGTTCCGAACTGGGATTCCTGGGTAAAGTGGGATTTTCCCACTTCTTAAAAAAAATTTAATTTCAGACTTTCAGAAAAGTTACAAGTACAAAGAATTCCCAGATGCCCTGTACACCAGTTTCCCAAATGTCGCATTTTACCATACTTGTGGTATCTGTGTTTCTTGTATTTTCTCTGTATGTATATATTGTATTTGCATTGATAATCCACACATAAACATAACATATATATTATTTCTTTCTCAATTATTGAAGAGAAAGGTGCAGACACACTTCATTGAGTGGAAAATGAACACAAAATGAGACACCCCGTGTCAGGGAGAGAACAAGCGAGAAGTAGTTCGGTATAAGCCGGGGGACGGTGGAGACCCTGGAAGCAAGTCCTGAGCAAAGCTGTCCGGCCACATGTGAGGCCCCAGGTGTTCGCTGAAGCTCACTCAGGACCAGCCGCAAAGTGGAGGTGACGCCCAATGCAGAGGCTCCAGAGAGGAGCCACTCTCCAGGGACCTCCAGTCTCTTCCCCTCCTTCACTGACCCTGTCCCCGTGCCCAACAGGGCATCCGTCCCAGGAAGGTCCAGAGGAAGTGCTCCCGGCTGGGGGTTCAGGCCCCAGATCCGCCTCTTACCAGTTGTATGTTCGCAGGCAAGCCGTCTACTCCCTCTGGCCTCAGCATCTAGCGCTGTGGACTGGGGATGCTTTACATGGTGGCTGTAAAGAGTCAGTGACAGCGACAGCGGTGTTGTGACCGATGTCCTAGAGCTGGGTGAAGCAGGAAGCACCGTTCCTGGTTTTCAGGGAGAGCTCAGTGCTGATGCCTTTCCCTTCCTTGGCTCTGGGAAGCCCCCTCCCTGTCCCCTGCATGGGCAAAAGACCCCCACCCCGTGTGGGGAGGACAGAGCGTGCTTCTGTCTGCAGTCCTGCCTCTGCCCAGCCTCCCTTGGGAAGAACCACAGAAGAGTTGGCACCAAACCTGCCAGCCACATGGAAAGCCAAGTAGGCAGAATACCAGGAAGGGAGGGGGTGGTTGCTGGGCTCGTTTGCAAGTAGCTGGAGAGTCAGCACTCCCAGGCTCTGCACAAGGCAGGCCAGTCTGAGGAAGAAAGGGAGCTCAGGTGAGGCTGCCGCCACTGGGTGCTGGTACCATTCAGTGGGTCCCGCCTCTCTGAGCCTCAGTTTTCCCACCTGTAAAATGAGGGTGCTCAGGCACCATGTGGAATTTTTATTATTATTTAATTTAATTTTTTATTTTTTGTAATATTTTATTTATTTATTTTTAGAGAGAGGGGAAGGGAGGGAGAAAGAGAGAGGAAGATCAATGTGTGGTTGCCTCTCGCACACCCCCTACTGGAGACCTAACCTGGCCCGCAACCCAGGCACGTGCCCTGACTGGGAATCGAACTGGCAACCCTTTGGTTCACAGGCTGATGCTCAATCCACTGAGCCACATCAGCCAGGGGAAATTCTGAGGGGATCGAAATGAGCCAAGACTGTGAAAACCCTTAGAGCTCGAAGAGGAAAGGGCTTTGTGGGGAAGGGTAGGGACCAGCCTTAGCTGGCTCTCTGTCCCTTGTAGTTCTAGGACAGCAACAGACACATAGTAGGAGTGAATAACTGCTCGTTTGGCAAACCCTCCCAGGTAGGGCCTGGGTCTTCAACCAAACTTCCGGAAACTTCATCCAGGACAGGGGCCCTGAGGCACCACCATTGCCCTGAGGAACTTTATTGGGACTGCAGTGCCTCCTAGTGGCCAGTGTTAACAACTGCAGCCTTGGTTCTGGCCAGCTGGCAGTGTGGCCCTACCACCTTCCTGTGGGGGGCCAGGGAACCCACCCTGGGGTGAGCAGAGCATCCCAAGACTCAGGGACTCCTTCTCCGTCTTGCTTCCTGAAGAGGCTGTGCCCTCTCCATAACCCTCCCCCCGACCTCCTGCAGGGATGTGGACAGTACTGATGGAGCGGAGGAAACAGAAAAGCAGGAGGTTTGCCCGCGGCCACAGGAGCCCTGGGGCCACCTTTGGTCCTCACACCCTGCCCTGTGGCTGGTTTCCCTGTCATTCCCCAAGATCTGCTCTCCCCTCCCCCCGCCCCAGGCTGAAGCCACCCCACACAGGCAGTGAGTGCTCGGGGCCGATGCCCTTGTAATCCTCAGCAGGGTGGGCAAAGCTGCCACCAGAGGCAGAAGCCCAGGCCCCGGCTCAGGACCCAGCAGTGCACCAGGGAGGCCCCACGCCAAACGATACGCCGTCCGGGGGAGCAGCCCGGTAAACCGGCACTCGGGAGCAGGAAACTCAGTGTAAGAGGTAGGCCCGGCCTGGGAGACAGGCTGGGAGAAGGGGCCACCTCGGAAGCCCACGGAGAAGCAGTTCTCAAAAAAAAAGGAATACAGCAAATCACAGGTGTGACTCTACTGGTAATTTCAAAAATGTAAATTCAAACAAAGCTTTGCTTTTATCCGTCACACTGGCAAAGATTTAACAAAACACTATGACCGGCACCAGCCCCTAAGTGGGTGGGCACACTGCTGGCTCCTGAGGAAGTTGGCTTGTTTCTAGAAGACAATTTGGTCTTGTGTGTCTGAGGTCTTGAGGTGTTCTCTCACCTCTGACCTCTCAATATTTGGTTCTCTCAGTATCTCTAGTTCTTACAGCTTCTTCTAAGGCAATCACTATGAATGCATTGAGGGATTTGGCAGGGAGGATATGTATCACAGGCTGTGATCATTTCAAAGAACCAGAAACTCATACACCTGACAGTGAAGGATTGAGTGGATAAAATAGAATTTGTCTGTGTGGTAAAATACTATTTGGCCATTAAAAGGGATGTGGTGGAAGGATCTAGAACAGCATGGGAAGGGGCACAAGACAGGCTTAGGTTAAAGAAAACTCACAAAAATATGGTCTCTGTGTGTATGTTACATTTTTCTTCCTTTGGTTTGTCTTGATTTAAAATTTTTTTCATGTGGAACATAGATAAGTCCATGTAACAAGAAAAGCCACAAAAATCATGGAGAATGACATATAGGTGACAGTAATATAGCCAGACATATAAGGGGCGAAGGACATACCAGTTGGAAGGAAGGGTGCACTTGGGAGCAGGTCTGTGGGCGGAAGTGAGGGGGAGGGTGGGTGTGGGAGGGTGTAAGTCTGTGAGGGCAGAAGGGGGCCCTGTGCTGCCTGGGAAATCCCAAATGCCAGGGTGAGCCTGATCTGTAGGGTTGGCAGATTTAGCAAAAAACAAACAAACAACCAAACCAGGTTGCTCAGTTACATTTGAATTTCAAACAACGATTTTTAGTGTATTTCCTGTGCACACATACATACTTCCAGACATACTCCCACAAAAAAATTACCCATTGCTTCTGAAATTCCAGTGTCACTGAGCGGCCTGGATTTTATCTGGCGGCCCCTGTGCAGGCTCTGGGAGCCAGGGAAAGCCTTCAGAGAGGGCCCGGTGTGATCAGATGTGTGAGTTTAGACCCTCTGTCCGATTGTGCTTGAGGGTGTGAGCCTGAAAGTGGAGAGAGCCTTTGGAAGGTCTGAACCTGAGCTTGAGATCCGGGAATCTCCGCTACCCAAGAGGCCTCAGGGTTGTGGCGGAGGGTGGTTAGTAAGGACAGTGGCCAATGCCTGCTGCAAGCAGGACGTTCCCTGGATTTTCCCTCCCCTTCCTCAACCCCGTTCCACTTGGTGCTCATCTCGGGTCTCCCAGAGTCACACAGCGGAGACCAGCACCTGCCCCCAGCCCCTGCGCCAAGCGGCCCTTACTCCAGACTCTGAGGGTGGCTTTCAAACAGCATTTAAAAAAACTGCACTTTTTGCTCGTGGTAGGACAAACTGAAAATTAATTCAAATCAGAAAAAAAGGAACAAAATTAAACTAGACACCTGTATTCTCACCTCTGGAAGCTTCTGGTATTTCCTAGGGACAGATACTCCACTCCTTTTTTCCCCATAAGCGAGACTTACTTTGTATATTAGGAACACTTTTCCAGTACTAAAATGTTATTCTCCTATAAAATTGCTTCCATTCATTTTTTTAAATGTTCATTGAACACCTACTACATGCTAAGCATTAGAATAAAGGGGTAAATGAAACAAATGTATTCAGATATACTCCCTGTTTTATGGAAGAGAGTGATGCTGAACAAAGGAGGAAGAAACCAAGTAGATACATAGTCTTGTGTGTAAAATGCCAGGAGAGACACAGTTGGTGGAATAAAGAATATCAGGATGGATCCTCCACTGATGGAACTTTCATCCTTAATTTAACCAATATTACAAGGTATTTTGGCTCTGGCTGGTGTAGCTCAGTAGATTGAGCGCGGGCCTGCGAACCATACGATCGCGGTTCGATTCCCAGTCAGGGCACATGCCTGGGTGGCAGGCCAGTTCTCAGCAGGGGACTCATGAGAGGCAACCATACATTGATATTTCTCTCCTTCTCTCCTTCCCTTCCCCTCTAAAGATAAATAAAATATTTTTAAAAAAGAATCTCAAAAAAAAGATATTTTGGCTATTTTCAGCTTCTCTATATAATAATGCCATGGTGAACTTCCTCTCTAGTTAATTCTTGGTGCTCATCCATAATTATTTATTTAGAATAAATTCCTGGAAGTGACTTGCTAGGTGATGCCACATACAAACTTTTTACTGACTTAGTTTTCCTTTAGTATATTTAAATACAAGTTTTTGTTTTCCCTATAGATTATATCTCTTTTATTTTTAAAATAACATGCTGCACCATTAAAACTTGGGGGGGTGTGCAGTTTAATGAACTTTAACACACTCCTGTACAGGTCAGCTCCACACACCAGTGTGGCCCTCTGTGGTCACACCCATCCCCTCCCCCAGCCCCTGGCAGCCTGTGATCTGTTCCCCACCCTGATACTGTTGCTTTTAAGTAGAGTTACACGTTATGGACATTTTGAGACTGGCCTCTTTTACAGACCACAATGCTGCCCTTCAAGAGTCATCCAGGAGATGGCTTGGCTGCACCTCAATTTGCTTAGCTATTCCCCTGTTAAAGGACATTGGGGTTATTTCCAGTTTGGGGTGATTATGAACAGAGTGGCTTTAACTATTGCACGCAGGTTTGGTGTTTTCCCCGTTCCCTGAAAACACCTTCGTTTCTTTCTTTCTTTTTTTTAAAAAAATATTGTATTCATTCTTTTTTTAAAAAGGTTTTATTTATTTATTTTTAGAGGGGAAGGGAAAGGGAGAAGGAGAGAAATATCAATGTGTGGTTGCCTCTCGTGAGTCCCCTGCTGGGAACTGGCCTGCAACCCAGGCATGTGCCCGACTGGGAATCGAACCGTGATTGTGTGGTTGGCAGGCCTGCACTCAATCCACTGAGCTACACCAGCCAGGGCTACGTCTTTGTTTCTTTAGGCAAACGCCTAGCAGTGAGCTCACCGGGTCAGGCGGTCAGCGCATGGTTAGTGCCTCAACACTGCCATGCTGTCCCGAAGAGTGACATGTGAGCGTTCCGAGGACTCCAGGCCCTCTGTGTCATTTGGTGTCCTCAGGTTTTTCATTTCTGTTGCAGTAGGTGTGTAGTGACATCTCACTGGGCTTTCGACTGCGTGTCCACCATAGAGAATATGCTCAGCTTGTTTTCATGCTCATTTGCCCTCTGGTATCTTCTTGAGCGAAATGTCTGTTCACGTAGTTTGCCTGCTGTTCCTTTTTTTTTTTTAAACATTACTGTTAACTGAATGCCATGCCTTATTCAGATTTTCCTAGTTCTTCCCCAGCATCCTTTCCCGGTTCCAGGACCCCATTGAGGACAGCACGTTGCATTTAGTCCTCTCGTCTCCGTCGCCTCCTGTGGTCTGGAACCGGTTCTCAACTTCCCTTGTATTGGGAGGCATTTTTAGGGTTGGAGTGTGCTGGAATGCCTGCGTCACCTCGTGGGTGGCTGGCCAAGCACCTGTGCTTCCGCCCCCCACCGTCCTCTGCACATCGGCAGCTCCGTGTGGCAGGGGCCTGTCCCCACTGGTGCACACGGAGCAGTCCATGTGGGCTGCCCCTTCAGCCTTATTTATTGGACCTGGAGCTAAACTCGGGACATCAAGCTGAGCTCTGGACAGAGCCCAGTGGCAGATGAGGTGGGCCGGGACGTGATCAATGGCTAACCTTTAACCTCCGCCCCCACCCCCACATGACTGTTTGGACAGCAGTGGGTTTAGTCAGTGCCCTTTAAATAGCATGAAAGGGCCTCACGCTGGCCTGTTTTGTTTAAGGAGATTACATCGGCGCTGTGCACTCTGCCACAGGGGGTGTGCGGCCAGCTCGCCCGAGAACAGAGCGAGCGACAAGTCCCCCACAAAGCAGATGTTTGGAGGAAAAGAGATGTAATCAAGACCACGGGGGATAAAACTACTCAGGGCCCTCAGACCTGCACTCCATAGGCAGGGGCCTGGGCACAGCCACGGCCCCCACCACCCAGGTCCCTGCCCAGGCGTGGATGTCTGCAGGGTAAATCTTGCTTACACAGACACCCACACGCACCAGCGCACGCCCGCAGGCAGCGCATGCCCCTCAACCACGCAAGCACGTGTGCTCTGCAGGCAGCTTACACGTGTGTTCCCACCCCCACCCCCAGTGGCCGAGCCGCATGCCCAGGGGCACACCCGGGGCACAGAAGGACCCACGAATGCATCCGGCACCCTCTCCCCAAATGGCTTCAGAAGTCCGTTCTCTTTAAACTCAGTTATTTAAAAAAATTCTCTTTAAATCAGTCATAAAGAAAAACCACCGTCACCTTTGGAAATCTCCTGGCTGGTGTGGCTCAGTGGATTGAGTGGCAGCCTGCGAACCAAAGGGAAGCTGGTTCGATTCCCAGTCAGGGCGCGGCCCATGTTGCGGGCCAGGTCCCCACTTAGGGGTGCACGATCTCTCTCACGCTGATGTTTCTCTCCTTCTTTCTCCCTCCCTTCCCTTCTCTCTAAAAGTAAATAAATGCATTTTTTAAAAAAGTTGGACTACATTAGAGTGACGCCATTGGGTTGAACCAGGACAAGTGGCTGGAGGTGAGGGGGACAGAGAGGGGTTTTCTCCTTCTTGAGATCCGACAGCCAGGACGGCCCAGCGGCTCCCAGAAGAGGCGCAGGCCTCCTCCCTGAGGGAGTCTGGGCTGCGGCCGGAGGGCCTTCTGTGGCTGCTGATGGAGAAAAGAGCCCTGAACTGAGTGCTTCCCACTTCCTCAGAAGCGGTCGATGGGAATGACGTTGGCCTTGGATCGTGTGAAGGGCACATGGTGCCACTGTGGCCACTGTGGCCAGTGCCCCTTCCATGGGGCAGGCAGTGCCCAGTCTTGACGTTTTATGCACATTATTGGGTTCCTCCGGGTAGTCTGAGTTTTGTTTCCACACCAAGATATTCCACTGGGAAGACGCAGGCCAGGATTACTTTGTCTTGGGCCACACAGCCGGAGATAGGCCCCCGATGGAAGGGTGTCAGCACAGTGCCAGTCCAGAGTCCTTACGGGACCTCCCTCAGGGAGGGCTGGGGAGGGGCCAGACCCACTGGCAGGTGGCCTGGACCCGGGCAGGGCTTGTTGCTCCTTAGCCTCTTGCCAGTGCTGGGTGCCAGTGCCTTGAAGCAGGCTGGCTCTGGCCAGCTGAGGGCTCCCAGTGGCCCGTTCCCCACCCCAGGGTGGCAGCATGGTGGGTGTGGAGCTGGTCCCTGGCAGATGCTGCGCTGGGCTTCCCGGACATTGGCATTTCCCAGTCCCCTCCTCAAAGCGCGTCTGTGCCCGGGCCCTCCCTGCCTTCCTCAGGCTCCCTGCGTGGAGACACCCCTCACTGTCTGTTTTCTTCTCCCCTCCCCCATCGGCGGGCGCTCTCATCTCCTCCTCCTGCTCCTGCTGACGGCCTGTGAAGGGGCACTAGTCATCGAGTGCCTCTTTTTTCATGTATCCTACCCACCGTTCTCGTTGTCTACCAGGGGGAATCGGTTCATTCATTCAGTCAGCAATTTCTGCATGTCTGCTTTAGGGCACGGGCACACAATAGGGGCACAAAGGCAGTTGGACAGAGTAAGAGCTCAGTAATGTCTGTTAGAAGTTGTCCCTTTATTCTTCAGCAACTTCTTACCGCATGTTTGCCACCTGCCCCGTCCAAGACTAAGCCCTGGGCGGAGAACGGACTCACGGCCTGTGGTCCCAACCCTCGGGAACCTGACATGCTACGGAAGGAGCTGGACATTTCAGGGCTTGATCACACAGCAGTCAGAAGCACACGCAGTAATGAGAGAGGTCGAACAGAGGACAAAGGGCCCTGTAGGGCTGTCAGTCTGGGAAGGCTTCCTGGAGGAGCCGGTGCTTAGCTGGATCTTGGAGGTCAACTGGAAAGAAGGGGCATTCCAGGCAGGTGGTGGGAGGTGGGGCTTTCCCTTGATCAGCAGTGACCTGTGTTCCAAGCCAGAGTCGCAGGACCTCTGTCTACAGTGGCCATCTTGTTGAGAAGCGCACTGGAGAGTGAACTGGACCGCGAAGGCACCTGCGTCTCGGGCTGCTGATTCTCACCCAGCCTCTCAGAAGCATCTAGTCAGAGAACCAAGTGCTGGCTTCGCCCAGACCTAGCACCGTCCCTGGCATCTGCCTGTCTCAAACAGGCTCCGTAAACGCAGGACCACCTGGGTGTTAGCAGTGGGAACTACCCCTGTTGGGTCAGGAGCTGGAAGACTCGGAGGTGTGCAGCTAGCTCTAAATGTCCACAGGGCTGTCTCAGGGAAGGGTGCGGGGGTTTAGAGCCAAGACCGATGAGCCAGACCTATAGGAGACAGACAGGGGCTGGACCTGAGGACAAATGGTCCAGCTGTCCTGGGGGCAGTGAGCTGTCTGTCACCAGAGCCAGGATGACAGCACTTGGTGGAGAGGCAGGGGATGGGGGTGGAAGGAGGTTGAAATAGAATCCCCCAAGTCTAGTATCTTTGGACTGAGGACCTGAGAGGCCTTGGCTTGTCATTCTGACCAGCTGGGTAGTCCCGGAGCCTTGGGGAACTTCCCTTTGCTGTCTAAGTTAGGGGTCCAGGCTCAGGATTTAAAGCAAGGCGACCAACAATCAGGACTGAGATTAGGAGGCATTTTTCCCCTTTGAGGACCAGCAGCAGCATTTTGCCAGAATCCCCCCACTCCCAGCCTTTCTAGTTAGCTGACGTTTGCCTGGACACAGACATTCCCCCATGTCCCCTTTCCTCCCAACCGGATTCTGAGAGTACCCCTCTGGTCCTGTGGGAGGGGTACTCTGTCCACTTAAGGTGTGACACCCCACTGCAGAGGGCACATGCCTGCTCCTATTTGCAAACGAGACTCTTATGTGAAATGAGCCATCTGAAGTCATGAGCAGACCGTGCTGGAGCTGGGACTGAGGGCCGGGCTCCCAACTCTCAGTCTGGTGGTCTTTGCACACATACTGGGCTGTCCCCTCATTTCTCCACCACCCACTTGGTCTCAGTGGGTGGCTGGAGGTGGGGAAACTGAGTTCTTAGTTCTCTCCAAGGAAGAGTGGACATTCCGCCCGCCCCCCTGCAGGCTAAGCCCAGTACCAGCTCATCCTCATTCTCAGGACCTGGTCCTTCTGCCCCAGGGGTGAAAAGAGCGAGGCCCCTTGATTATGTGGTTCCTCGGCCCCTGCTGCTCTTCTTGGGGAAAACACCCAGGAGCTGTGAGGCCCCACGCTCTCACCAGTGAGCTCACAGCCTGCGCTCTCTCTGGCTTTAGTTCCCCGCCCCCCACCCCAGCTAAAACCAGGACTTTGGGCTGGTCCCCACCTACCCTCGGTTTCTAAGGCCTGGAGCTCCCTCTGCTCAGCCCAGTCCCCACGGCCATGCAGAGGGGTCTGACCCCAGGCTGGACGCCAGAGGACACTACAAGGGTCCTGGAGGTCATGGGACGGGGCCTGGGGAGCTGGGCTAGGGCAGGAGGGGCAGGGGCAGTGTCCTCCCAGACCAGCCTCCTGGAAGTTGCATAACAGAAATGTTTATTTTTGGTGAGGCTGAATGGGATTTCTTCCCTAAAAAAAACTCCCCAAACATAAAACGTATTTGTTTGCCAGGAAGATAAACATCTCTGCTGAAAGCTCTTGGCCCAGCAGCCGGCTGCAGTTTGCAAGACGGTGTCCCTCAAGGCCTGGCAGCCCCTGTGTGCCTGGGCTCACACGGGGTCACGTGGGGTCCCCGCAGGCCGGCCCCCCACCCCGGTGGCGGCAGCACTGGTGGTGACACTCAGAGATGTCCTCCTGAGGTTGCTGCCAGGCTTACGTCCTTCCACTGGCTTTTCTTCAGTGCTTTGGAGAGGGACAGAGAATGACAGAGGCAAAGTGTCCCCCTCAGCTTCCCTGGCGTGAGGAGGGCCCCCAGTGCACGCGGAAAGCCAGGGCTGATGGTGAACCTACAGCCTCTGCCCCCAGAACCCGGGCGGAGCCAGGACACCTGGGCTGGAGCCATCCTCCTGACACATCATGTCCACCGCTTGGACCTGCTCCCAGAAGAGGACACTGAGGGTCAGAGTGACCCTCATGCTTGTGATAATCAGAGTCTGTGTGTGTGAAGGGTTGGTCTTGTCAAATGCTCCTCACATGTGTCTCATTAATCTTTTTCGTCATCTTACTCCGAGAGAGTCACAGACAAAGGAATATGGCTGGGGTGGGGGCGGGGGGGCTGGCTCACACCCGGCACCAAACTCCAGGCCCTCGCACTTCCCCCACTGCCGCCCAGGCTCCTGCGCTCGGGTCCTCCAGGGGGCCCGCTCCACGGTCAGTCTTCTGCTCCTCGCAAGTCCAGCCCGGACACCGGCGGAAACCGAACGCAGCTGCCACTGTGCTGAGTGTTGGCCTCTGTCAGCCTGCAGCCATCACTTCAACCTCTGAGGCCGGCATATCTGCCCAGGGTGTTAACTGGGCTATTGGGACGTGACAAGCTTCCTCCCGCCCCACCCTTCCTCCTTGGCCTCTGCTTCCTCGTCCTTGACCTCCATGGGTTGACTGGTCCATTCCCGCTCTGAGTTTCTAAGAATCGGTGGGCAGCGGGGGTCCCACTCTGTCAGGCCTGGGGCTGGGTCTGGAGCTTTGTGTCAATGTACCAGAGCCCGCGTGGAGGGGCAGGACACTGCTGGGCCAATAGGGGAGACCGGTATGGAGGGCAAGGGGATAGGGTTTTTGGAGAAGAATCTCCACAACTCCTGCTGAACCCCCAAGAGAACCAGGCCGGGAAAGAAGGGGTATTCCTGTCTGCCTCAGTGCCAGCCTCTCCGCCTCACCCCAAGCCCAGCTGGGCCAGAAACAACTTCTGAATGAGTCATCCATCCCACCCCAGGGAGTCAGAGGCACCGAGTCAGCGTCCTTGCTGCCCAAAGGAGAAGTTCTGGCAAAGGCGACCCTTCTAAAAGGAGGAGACTGGGCTCAGTAGGGTGGGAATTAAAGGTCATCAAGGTCCTATGGACTGATCCAAAGTCACATAATATTGATGCTGAAAGGGGCCCATTCTGAGATGATGGGAAAGAGGCTCAGAGGAGGAAAGGGACTGGCCCAAGGTCACACAGCAGGGTAATTGACAGCCAAGATCAGAACCCAGGCCTCCTGACCTCACATCCAATGCTCCCTTGACAGAGACAAGGCAGGGGATGGCTCTCCATCCCTCCCTCCTCTTATGCTTGGTTCAGCCATTGGTCTCTAACCTTCTTTCCTCCCCCCTCAGCCAAAGAGAGCTCCCTGAGTGAGCCTGAGCTGCCACCCGACTCCGACACCGTGGGGATGGACAACAGCTACCTCGGCGTGAAGGAAGCTGGGGTGAAGGGGCCCCAGGACCGGGCCAGCGCTGACCTCCCCAGCCCTCTGGAGAAGGCTGACTCGGAGAGCAACAAGGGCAAGAAGAGGCGGAACCGAACCACCTTCACCAGCTACCAGCTGGAGGAGCTGGAGAAGGTCTTCCAGAAGACCCACTACCCTGACGTGTACGCGCGGGAGCAGTTGGCCATGAGGACGGACCTCACCGAGGCCCGCGTGCAGGTCAGCAAGGGTGTCCGGGGTGGAGGCGGGGAGAGCGGGGCCTGGCTGTGGCCCAGTGGCTGGAGCTGAGACTGCCTGTGTGTTCCACAACCACTCTCCTCAGCCTGCCCCTGAGGCCTCCACTCCTAGTCTGCTTTTACCCACCTTAGCATTGGGCTTCTTGCTCTGGGTGGAGCAGGAGTGAAAGGGGCAGGGCTCTTTGGAGGGGCAGAAAGCCTGTTAGCTGCATTTCTGGGCTCCACGCGGTGTCTTGTGAAGGAGAAAATGACTGGTCTCGCCTCTGGAAGGCCTGTCTCTTAGAAAGGAAACAGGATAAACTTAAAGACTTCCACAGCAGCCCAATGGGCAGAGACCGGGAACAATCAATCAGTTCTTCCTTCTGTCCAGGATGGCCGCCTGCTCTTCCATCTTTCAGGCCTCAACTCGATAACTGCCTTTAGGAAGTGTTCCTGAATACCATGGCGAATGCAGTGCCCCCACCACCACCCAGTTACCCAACACAACCCAGCCAACAGCACCCAGCACAGCTCCATCCAGTACAACCCAACTCAACACAAACCAATGTAATGCAACACCACTCAGCACAATACAACCCAACCCAACTCAACCCAATGCAACTCAGTACAATACTACTCAACCCAACCCACATTAACACAATGAACTCCAACACGGCTCAGTGCACTGCAGCTCAGCACAACCCAACCCAACACAACTCATCCCCAACCAACTCAACTGAACATAACTCAACACAAGGTAGTACAACACAACCAAATCTGGTTACCAGTTACCACCTTTTATCTTCTTTATAGAATTTATGACCAGGTTAAATTATTTTACCTGTCTTCTTCCACTGGAATGTGAGTCCTTGAAGGCAGGTACTGTCTGATTGTTCATCCCTGTATTTCTACCAATCAGGGACACCCAAAAGCAGAGCAACAAAGGCAAAAAATAAATATTTATGGGCCAGTTGACCTCTTTTGTCCAAACAGGGTGTCCCTACCTCCCTGCATGAAATTACACAAAGAAAGAACCAGACAGGAAGCCAAGCCTCCGAGAAGCCCCCAGACAGGTGACAGAATCACCCAGGCAGCCAAGCTCAAGCTTCAGCACATCAGAAATAACAAGTATGGTGCTTTCAGGTAGCAGTTCCCCCCTCCGGTGTGCTAGGCAAACCCACGGCTTGAGGAAAAGGGGACTTTTTTCTTTGTCATTGTTGCTGTTGTTTCCAAAGCGTTTCAGCTCAGCTTGGAGGGACTTCCAGCCCTTCCTTACTCAGCAGACAGCAAGGGCAGAGTTTTTCCAAGGCAGCAATAAAAGGTTCATTAGTCTCCGCCATGTCCGGTTTAACAAGAAGAGGCATTTGCAACTTAGGCCAGAGTCATTTACATGTACAACGGCTAATGTGAAAGAGGACCGGCAATGGTCACTAAGCACGTGGCCATCCAGAGGCGGCCCTGTGCCGAAGTGGCTCTGGACGGTGGGGCTGTTCGCGCAGACGTTGCTGAGGGCAGGCTGGCTGGGGGTTTTCACTCCAGCACCCGGTGAATATTCGGGGAGGGAAGGCAGGGCAGCTGAGGCTTCCCCGGGACCCTGAAAGCCC
Source organism: Sturnira hondurensis (assembly GCF_014824575.4). Taxonomy (NCBI): domain Eukaryota; kingdom Metazoa; phylum Chordata; class Mammalia; order Chiroptera; family Phyllostomidae; genus Sturnira; species Sturnira hondurensis. The sequence goes on along the minus strand of NW_028091030.1, from coordinate 999,365 downwards.
TCTCACCCCCACTATCTCATCTGTGTCGGGATAACCAGCCACGCGGCCCTGTGTGCTCAGACTCTGGACAGGAGCCCCAGATTCGGGCCTCAGCTCAGCCAGTGTATTTGGGAGGAGGTGGAGAAGGGGGTGGCTGGGTTGTGGGACATTGCTGTAGGTGCGGGAAAATGAACTCCAGTTCATTTTCTGTGCAGGATGTGTGTGCATGTGTGTGCACGTGTGTGTGTTCCTAACAAGTGGATGGGAGGGCCCAGGATGGCCCTCCGAGAACCCAACCTGGAAATGGGACTGGGCGTACCGAGCATTTTGCAGTCGCCCCCTCCAGCTAAAATAGAGTGTTCTTGCTGCACCTACATACATTTATGCCTGCCTCCGAAAAGCTGAGGCAGCTTATAATTAAAGATTTATTATTTTCATCTAAGAACAAGACCAATTTCATAAAATGAGCAGGTAATTATGTCAAGAGTCTAGGCTAAGGATCATAATTGCCACTAAGCACAAATTTTTACCTCGGAGCTTCCCAGCAGCCAAAGCAGAAAGGGAAGCCCTAATGTGTTGCATATGCTGTCATCCAAGGGACCAGTCATAGAATTATAGGATATCAGTGTTGGAAAGGATCACCTGGTCCTCTCACTTGGTAACAAGGAAGAGGAGGCCCAGTGCAGGGAAGGATTGCCTGGGATCGGAGACACAGGCATGTGACTCAGTGACAGTGCTGAGAGTGAGATCTGAGTCCCAAGTCCCATCCCAGGGCTTCTTTATGTTAGTTTGCTGTTTGAGGACATGTGCCAGATCGTTCTCAGACTCCTTTGTAAAAAGGCAGCAGGGTGGGTGGCATATCTGTGTGCTCAGGCCTCTGCGTGGAGTCTGAGCCTGGTCGTGCCCGGGGGTGGAGGGCGTGGAGAGGCAGCCTTCTGCCTGCTTCTGCTGGGTTTGTTCGGGGCCCACAACCAGCTGGTGCGAAGCCAGGCACCTGGTGAGGAGTGGCAGTGGGGACAGGGCAGTGGTGATGGGGGCCTCAAGATGGGCCTTCTCTGGGAAGAAGCCTGGGTTTGGCCCTGCTCTGGGGGGCTGCAGGGGCCTCTCTCTGCTGTCTGGGACTCCAGTCTCCGCAGCTGGTGTCTGAAGACAATAAGACAGAGAGAGGCCTTCCCGCCCTGGGCCACCCCGCCCTGGCCCCAGATGGGCTGCGGTTAGCAAGACCTCTGCCAAGACCTCTGCCACGGCGGTTGGTTTCTTGGGGAGAGGCCCATGCTGGGGTGGGCCTGGGGTGAGACCCCCAGAAGGGAAGGCTGGGACCTCGAGGCCTGCGCTTCCCTTGGGGGTGGTATGGTGGAGACAGGCCTGGGACACAGAGCACCTGGGTGAGAGCACCAGGCTCCAAGGGGCGGAAACAGAAGGACACTCAGAGCCTCAGGACCCAGGAATGTCAGCATGGGGGGGCTCATGAGGCTACACCTGCCACCACCCAATTTACATGCGAGGAGATGGAAGACCAGAGACACGGACTTAACATAAGCCCCGATCCCAGCAGAAAGCTCCAGCCCTGCGCATAGCCTAAGGCCCCTGGAGGAAAGGTCTGCGCCCGTCAGCCTGCTCCCCCACAGCCAGGCCACCTTGCACAGTCTCCACCCTTCGTCCACAGATAAAGGCCTCGGCCTGACCCCAGTCCACTCCCTTCCCAGTGACTGCTCTCTCTGCTGCCTCTCCCTCGCCTGCCCATCGATCTTCCTTGATAACCAGGTCTCCCCTCTCCCAACCCCTCCTCCCCCACGCTCAGCTCCAGCCCCCCTCCCCCACATTCCTTCCCCCCTCTCTGCTCTGCCCTTTATCCAGGCTCCTTTAGGAACAGGGCCTCTCCCTCCCCACTGCGTCCGTCCCAGCCCATCCAGGCGCCTTCCCAGCACCTCTCCACCTCTACGTTCCCACACAGGGACCCGGCCAGAGTCCACAGAGACTCAGGGAAACCCCCGCAGTGGCAGTAACTGAACTTCTCGCCTTCTCCCCACCCCCAAAGAAAGGAAGAAGCCATATATCTTGATGCCTCCAGTGGGCTTCTCCCCTCCCCCTGGCTCCCCCCACAGAAAACCCTGGGAGGTGGAGGCAGGAGCGGAAAGACTGAGCTAAGCCTGCAGGAAATTAAACATGAAATGAAAACAAGCTCGTCTGATGCATTCTCTCCCCCTGCCCCAGCTCCCCATTCCAGGCCACTGATAAAGGGGGATCCCATTTCAGCATCGCAGAGAGGAGACCTGATCCGCCCTTGGCTCCCAGCAGGCTCTGGGGCAGGGCTGCGACCCCAAGCCCAGGAGAGGGCCAGTCTCCAGGGAGGACACAGGAAGAATGCTTCTCCACCAGAGTCAAATGGGGGAAATGGAAAAACTCTGACAGAAATGTCGGCATGCGTGTGGGTGTGTGTACACACTTGTGCACACGTGCACTTGAGCCTGGGGGAAGTGAGGTGCAGCCCCACACTCCCTCCTCACCCTGTCCTCCCCACACTAACCTGAGATACACACTCCATCTCTTTTGACCCTTTCCTCTAGCAAAAGACGGTAAGAAAGCACAGGAGCTGTAAATAAACAAGTGTGAAGTACTCCTAAAACTGGCAAAATTTCCCATCCGTCTCGCCTGCCGCTCTCTGAGGCATCACCCCTGTGAGGAGGTCAGTGCAGGTATCAGCCCATTTTACAGCTGCAGAGACGGAGGCCAGCGGCAACGCAGATGCTCCGATGGGTGTTCCACTCCCGGGATGCACCGGCAGCCTGTACAGGCCCAGCAGCCCCTGTGCCCCCCTGGGACAGCCCGTCCACACCTCAGGCCCAGCTCCTGCTCCCTCCCCACAGGCAGACCTGGCCCCTCCGTGGGGAGCCATTTCTGGAGATGATTCGTCTCACACATAGTTGTGCAGCCCTGCTCATGAGGGACGGGAAGCGTTTCCATCCACATGGCAGGGACTGCCCCAGAGGAGAGCTGGCTTCCTTGGTGCCTCGGCCCAGCGAGAGCCTGACCACATTCTGCAGCCTTGATCCTTGTCGCTGCTCTGCGCTCCCCAAAGCCCCCCAGAGCTCTGGTGTGCTAGGTGGGGTGTGGCCCCTCATACCTGAGTCAGCTGGCAGGTGCACCTCAAGCCGATCGGACACTCCCTCTGGGGAGCCCAGACCACATTCCTGGCCTGGAAGCTGATCTCTCTTCACCCCTTCTCCCATGCAGTGATTCCAAGTCGGGGCAGGGGTTCCAGGCCCCGAGGTGAACTCTTGCCCATGAGCCTTGACAACGCTCCCAGACTGCCAGAAATGAATGCTTCCGCAAAGGAAATGGACCCCGCCCACCCACCCAAGATTCCAGCTTTCTCACTTGACTCAGAGACAACCCTCCCTGTTAGGGCCCCCATCAAGCCAGCGTTCCATCCACCCATGCTTAGTGGCAGGTGGCCTCCCCTCCTCCTCCTTCAGGTCAGGCCACTCTCCTGAGTGCAAATTTTCAGCATCTGCCTGGGCCGGCAGCACCGAGGGCAAACCCCTCCGCTTGGCATGCAAGGCCCTCCACCATCCAACTTTGGCTTCCTCTGTGCCTCTCTCCCCGCACTCCCCACAACTGGGCAGGTGTTTCTAGACTCAGGCCTAGACGTTGCTCCCTCCAGCCAACACTCGAGGCCCAGCTCCTGTCCTCCCCTCCAGGAAGCTGTCCCTGATTGCCTCCCTTGCCCACTGAGCCCCTATTCCCCACAGGACCTTTAACACAGGGGTTTCTGACCTGGGAGACTGCTTTCGACCAGAACGCTGCTGAGAGGGTTCAGGAGGGCAGGGAGTCCGGGCTGCTGGGCCTCAGGGGGCCGAGGGCCTTTCAGAAAACCATGTGTGTGGTGGTCTCACAGGACGATTTTCTGGAGGAGCATTCACAGCTTCTACCACGCTCTGCACAGGGGGCTGTGGGCTGCCGCAGACTCAGTTGCACTGTGCTGGGTTTGGTGGGATGGCTGCTGGGTGACCAGTGACATGTTTCATGGGCGTGCCACCTGCTAGCTCTAGATTCTGAAGCTTAGCAAAACTGAAGCTCCCAGCCAAGATCGCACCCATGGTTAGTTGTAGGGTAAGCTGCCTTCCCGACTCTCAGCGTGGATCATTCTAGATTGTAAGCTCTTGGGGATCAACACCAAAGCAGCATTCACCTGCGGCCCCAGTGGCCTGCTGGGGCTCAGGGACCCCTTGCACCGCCTGGGGCAAGGCCTCTGGCTCCTCTGATGACTGCTGTGCTGTCCTGTAGGTCTGGTTCCAGAACCGGAGGGCCAAGTGGAGGAAGAGGGAGCGTTTTGGGCAGATGCAGCAGGTTCGAACCCACTTCTCCACAGCCTATGAGCTGCCCCTCCTCACTCGAGCTGAGAACTATGCCCAGGTAAGTAAGTCCCGGCCCTGGGTGCCTGCTTCAATTCCCCCAGTCCCTTGAACTCTGAAAACTGGCACCTCAGAGAGGGACCCAGGTCCTCTGAGAGGGGATTCGCAGCTTCCAGGGCCTTTCCGGCCCAGCCCCGCTGTGTGCCAGCAGGGTCTGGAGCCGTTTCTTTCCCACAGAAGTGTCCACCTGGGCCTGGCCGAGTCACAGGTTCTCCTCCTCATAAATTCTTGGAGAAAGGGGGGCCCAGAGGAAGAAGCTGGGGAGAGGAGAGGGGTTTCAGCTGCGTGGATGGGAGAGAAGATGTTCAGCCTAGTCTCCACGGCCAAAGAGCACCCTTCACTCCCTGAGGCATATGGGCGTTCTGCTGGCTCTGTCCTGCTCTGTCCAGCAGCTACTGCTGCTCCTTACCTCCCGAGGCAGCCCCTTGAGTCCTGAGTGGGTTCTGAAGCCTCATGGCATCAGCTCCAAGAACCTCGGGTACTGACTTTGGCTTCTGGGAGATACAGGTCTCCACTGCCCCCTCCCACCCTCTCTACACCACCCCTACAAGCCCAGAGCCTGTGTACCCGACACCAAAACTCCCCACTTACCCGGCACCTAGGGGGTCCTGGGCCTGGGGAGCAGCCGGAGGGAAGATGCAGTCACTGACCTTAAGGAGGCCACAGACAGAGAGGCAGAGTTGGCCTCTGTGTCTGACATCAGGAGCTGGCCAGAGGAGGCAGGGGCCGTCCTCAGCAGGTTAGCTGTGCCCCCAGAGGATGCCACCCTGGGCCATTGACAAGTTTTGAAGTCCAGTCCTTAAGACAGACTTTCTGTCTGCTGCCAGCCTGGCCCTGCAGACACCGGGGCCAAAAGCATAAAACCCAGGCTCTCCTGAGGGCACCTGGCTGACCTTAAGGTCTACAGAGGCTCCCGAGTAAATGCCCGGGATCCGCTTCATCCTAACACCGGGCTCCTAGTGGGGAGAGGTGACTCGGGGTTAGAGGAAGCCCCTGTGTACCCCGCCCACCTATCCTCACCCCAGCCAGCCTGTGACGTCCCTCCTGCCTTCTCCCCAGATTCAGAACCCGTCCTGGATTGGCAACAACGGGGCTGCCTCACCAGTGCCAGCCTGCGTGGTCCCCTGCGACCCGGTACCAACCTGCATGTCCCCTCATGCCCATCCCCCTGGCTCTGGGGCCAGCGGCGTCACCGACTTCCTAAGTGTCCCTGGTGCTGGCAGCCATGTGGGCCAGACGCACATGGGCGGTCTGTTTGGGGCAGCGGGCCTGAGCCCAGGCCTCAATGGCTATGAGCTCAGCGGCGAGCCGGACCGCAAGACCTCAAGCATCGCGGCCCTCCGCATGAAAGCCAAGGAGCACAGTGCGGCCATCTCCTGGGCCACATGACAGGGCCCCTCCCATCCCATCCCTGCCTGCATCCTCCCCCACCTCGGGGCTCTGACCGGCCCGTGTTTCCCAGGCCCCCAGCCTCCCACTCGACTTTCCTCTTAGGAACCTGGCCTGGGTGAGGGGCCTGACCCTCAGCACTTTCAACCACCCCCAGTCTGAGGCCCTATGGACTGCTGGGAGGGAGAGGACAGCTGGCCCCTGCCCTTCCCTGGCCCCAAGGCTGAGACCCCTGCTCCTGGCCAGAGGCAGCGGAGGAGGCCGGCGGCCGAGATTTGCAGCTTTGCATCCATTATGAGCTGAAGAGCCTTTCTCCCCACTCCTGCCCACCCCCAGCCTGCCTGGTTTGACCATTGAGTCAAGTTTAAACTCCCATCGAGATCCCCAGCAGCAGCTACAGCACCATCGCATCTGTTCTTCCTACTTCCGTGCGGTCCCCAGTCACCAGGCCCAGGACTGTGTCTGAAGAGCAGCCTCCTGCCCTCCCCTCGGAATCCGACCTCCTGGACCCAAGGCACCTGCCTCCCTTCACCCAGGAGGGCGGAGACCCATCCTGCTAGTCCCCTGTGCTGGACACACCTAGGGCGGGTAGGCAGAGGAGTGGGGAGCTGGAGCCCAAGAGTCCATTGTCACTCAGCGATGCCGACATCCGGGGGCAAGGGGGACGTGTTCCCACACCCTCGCAGCCCGGAAACTCTGGATCTGGATGCAGCCAGCTGGGCACCCGTGGTGCTGGGGAAGAAGCGTTTCTAGGGCTACAGGGAGGTGTCCAGGCAGGGGCAGGGGACCGTGCGCACACTTCTGCTCTCTGGCCACCCAACTCCCCGGTGCGGGCAGGTGACAGCGGCAGCGGGTAGGTCAGGGCCACTCTGTTCTTCCAGTCGGACCCCTCCAGGAGGATTTCTCCCTCCCCTTGCCCCATCTTGGCCACTCACTGGGGCTGCTGAGCAGTGTCCTGGTGTGGAAAGACACCCGGGTCACACAGCTAGGGCCTGGGGGCACGGCGGCAGAGGGTCGAGAGCAGGGTGCAGGATTGGCTAGAAGACGTGCCCACGCTCGGCCTCCAGGCCCATAGGGTGGCCCGTGAGCTGCCTCAGACTGCCTTTCCTCATCAGCCATCTCTGGCACACTGCCGTACCTTCCAGAGCCTTCCACAGTGGGTGGGGCCTCCGTGGTCTTTCAGGCACAGGGCAGGCAGAGCCCACCCCCGACTCTTCCCCAGGGGGTCAGAAGTCTCAACCCTGCCCTCTGGCCTCTGGAAGGGCCCATGGGGCTGAGCAACCCTGAGTCATTTGCTCTGTTCTAGTTGTTGGGGACAAGGTACCTTCTGGAAGCAGGGTTTCCTGCCTGTAGGAAGGGGCCTCCTTCTGGGGCGGATGTGGGGGGATTCCACGTCTGCTTGACGTGAGAGATTTGCAGCTCGTTCGTTCCCAGCCATCACCGAAGCTCGTGGAGTTTGGTGCCCATTGACCCAGCCAGGACCTGGGAGGTCCCTGGCAGGTGACCCCAGGGTGGCCCTTTGCCTTTTTTATCCCCTTGATCTTGTCAGTGAGCAGGGCCAGGTCTCTCAGGCCAGGGGGCCTGGACGCAGGACGGCCTTTTGGGTTGGGCGGACAGGCATGGGATCCTCTCCCTTGACCTGCCCGGGGCTTGGGGGAAACTGCGGTCTTCACCTTGGGCCCCATGTTCTCATCGGCTCCAGGAGTAGGGCGGGGACGGGGACGGCTTCGGCCACCTGGAATCAGAGTCGGGCCTCTTTGTGAACCTTCCCTCTAAAACCGATCTGCTAGATATGACAGGGGTCTTGGACACTAAGTTAGATGTTCTCGAAGGCTTGGCTTTCAGGGTTCCATTCCTTTGAGGACCTTGGAGTGGCTCTAAGAAGCCTCTTCCAGTTCTGAGGTTCAGTGAGGTAACTCAGACTCCCCAGAACCCAGCCAGGGAAAGGAGGAAATTGCTGACAGCTGGGAACCGTCCCGTCTCCTCCTTAAATGCTCTGGAGGCTAGAAGGGCCCAGGCACTTTCACCAAAGGTATGTTCTCACCCAGGAGAGACTCAGGATTCAGAAAAAGCCCCGGGCGGGGAGGCGGGGAAGAGGGCTCGAGGTAGATTCTTCTGGGAGGGACCCCTGGCACTCAGTTCTCCGTGTCTGCTTTCTGGCTGCGCTAGACTTAATAAATCAGGCAACTTTGAACCGAAGCGCATGAGAAGAAAAAGCCTCCAGCAGAAGGAGGCCCCATGGGCTGGGCTGCCTGTTTCACCAGGGCCCAGCCCTGGTGGGGCAAAGGTCCCCTTCGTCTCCCCACAGGTGCTGCCCCAAGGCCAGGCCTGTCCCACCCTGTCCTGGGGGACTAGGGGGATTACTCTAGTCAGTCCAACCCCTTCACAATGGAGGTGAGAAGACCCTGCCCCCAGTGGAGAAGTGGCCCCCGCCCCATCTAACCGGAGGCTAATGGAGTGGCTCTGACCGCTGCACTGGCTCTGAGGGCTGCGGGGCCTTCTCGGTCGGCTGAGGCGCAGAGCACCCCAGGCCTCGCACCACACCCAGCAGCTCAGCCCTCCTCCAGAGCGCCCCCCTCCTCAGGCTTCTCTCTGGTCCGGTTCCGTTAGCTCAGGCCTTCTGTGTGCCAGGGTGGGAGGTGCCCCGAAGCAGCCCCTGTGGTGACCAGGCAAGTTTGGGGGGCTTTGCTGGGTCGGGTGGCTTCCTCAGGAAGGCAGGCGGACAGGAGAGTCCACCTGCTCGGCGGGTCCCCATAAGCAAATACACTAGAAGAGGCCAAGATCTCCTTTGGCTACTTGCCTAAGATTTCAATAGAGGTGGCGCTGCAAACCTGAGGCGCCAGGTAGCGGGCAGACGGATGGGCAGACGGATGGGCAGCCTCCCCGGCACCCAGAGCCTCCCCTCCCTCCTGGGAGTGTCTCTGCAGCCAAGGCTCGACCTACGCTGCTCCCAGGCTCAGCTGCTGTTGTCGCTCCCGGGCACGGGAGGAGCGGGCCCTGGGGACGAGCACAGGGGCAGGCTTGCCCCCAGGTCCTCAGTGGCACTAGCTGGACATGGGCTTTGTGAGTTTCCTGGAGTTCTCTCCCTTGTACTTGATTCTCAGCTCTCACTGCCAGGCCCCAGCTTTGGGAAGCATGGTGGCTGGGTTAGTTCAAACACGCTGTAAGAGGTGCAGGGGCAGCAACTGTGAGGTGGGCCCCAGCACACACTGCTGTGGCCACGCTGGGCCCAGCTCCAGTGCCCTTCCTGCCCTCATTTCTGCTGGGTGGACAAGAGGGACCTTCCCATGAAAGCAACCGCGTGTCCTGCTTACTCAGCCATTCTTTCTCAGCTGGGTCATGGGGAGACCATCCTGAGAGTTACTCTGGGGCTTCTTGTCAGCTTGATGGCCCCGCTGGTCAGAGGCAGAGGCCACCAGGCCTCGTGGGGGGAGGATGGCTGGCAAACTGGCCCCCAGGGATGGTAATACACGACCCTCCAACAGAACAGGGAGGAGACCACAGAAATCCCACTTCTCAAGGTTGCACCAACCCACTGCTCTTCCGAAAGGATGCTATCAGGGGGGAAGGTGGTCCAGTGAACACGGCGTTACAGAATCCCACCTGCCCCCGCCCCCTTCACTCACGTACACACAGCTAGGCCTTTATACTACTGATTTTGAAGGACAGTGTCCAGTGTCTCACGGTGTGGGCGTGCAGCAGCCGGAACGAGAGCTGAGTGCCAGAAGGAACATGAACCTCAACCAATACTGACTGTTCTCCTTGTAAGATATTTTAACCTTGTATAAATGCAACTTTTCCTTTAGCTTAATGGCCTGGGGTGGATATTAAAAATATATATTAAAAATACATGAAAATTTCCGGAAAAAACGTATAAAAAAATGAGGTTGGTTCCATAAAGTTTTACTGCCTGTACCACCATGTAACTACATTACAGCAAAATATTAATAGAAACGTTCTTGCCTTTGAAGTAAGTTATTGCACTTACATCTTATCGGGGAGGGAGGGGGACATCGAGGAGGAGGGGCCCAGGCGTGGGGCCAGACGGAGAGCAGAAGCAGCCGGACGCCCCTGCCCACCCTTGACCGGGCACAGCCCGAACTGTCTGTTTGGTGGTTGTTTGCAATAAACTCCTTCTCCTTCCTCCTCGCAACTGGAACCTGTCTGTTTTGTTCCTGACTTGTGACAGATGAAATGTGATCAGAGGGGCCTCTGAAATCTCACGTTAATTGAAGTCGGCAAAAAATACTAACAGTGCCCTTTTGAACCGCTGACACAGTACAGGGTGGATTACCAGGGCTCGATTAACAACAGGTGGCCGGCCAGGGCTCCTGCACACGGAGGGGTGCGCGGCCTGTGAAGCTCTGGGACGGTCCCCTTGATCCCAGAGGACCAGCTGGAGGGGGCAGGGAGAAGCAGGGCTACCAGAGCCTGCTTGTCAGACAGCAAAATGGGGTCCCAGCAGCAGCTCCTCAGCGCCCCCGCATCTCGGGTATGCCCGGGACAGCCTGTGCCCCCGGGCCCTTGCAGCCGGCGTGGCAGTCCCCCCGTGTCCCTCCAGCCGGAGCCTGGCTGCTTGGCATGGAGCATGGGACAGGCGGGTCTCGGATCTGGCTCTCCCTCGTAGCAGCTGAGAGAACTCGCAGGAGGTACGGCCAGATGGTTTCTAGAGCAACACTCAAAACAGATGATGAAGCAGAGAGGGGCCCGGGTTCTGCTGCAGGAGAGTGCGGTCCTGCTTTCCCCGTGGAGGGGACTCTAGGATGAGGCAAGCAGCCTCCAGGGACCCCTGTGCAGAGAAGAGAGGGGAGGCATCTTCGCTCCCCAAATCTGCCGAGGCTCAGCCCCGCCATCTGAAGGAGGGATGTAAGCCCTGTACTTGAGGGAGGGTTAAATGAGAACACACACACACACACACAGGCTCACGGGCCCACAGATCGGTGGAAAGTCTTGATTTGGCTGGTGGGGCGTGGGTGGTGCGGTTAGTGAGGGTCTTCCCCCCTACACACGCCCATTCTCACCCCCCTAGCAGTGGAGGAGCAGCAGGCCCCCCACAAAGAGCCCGCTCCCTGCTCAGGGCTTACTGCAAACTGTGTACACGCTCCTCGCGTCTACACGCCAGCTACAGAGACAATGGGTGTGAGAGCTGACATTTTCCCAGGAATTCTGATTCCAAACAGATTTTTTTTTAGCTCAACACAGACCAACAGGCTTGAGGGAGGGCCAACTTCCGAAAGGAGCTTCGGTTTACGGCCATGTGCACACCACGTGCTAAGGTGTTGAGCAAACCGGCTGAGGGCCTGCGTGAGGTCCTATGGGCGCCCTGGCCAGGGTGAGGGCCAGCTGCACAGAGGTTGCCATGTTCCCGCCACGCCTCCTGGGGCTCCTCTTTCGGCTACCCCACAAACCTCCTCCCCAACCCTTCTCCACTCCTCTACCCACACTGCACCTCTGTAATTCCCAAGCTCTGTGGGGAAGGAGGAGCTCGCTGTTGCTATGCCTTTAAGGCCAAGCTACACCAAGGAGAGTGAAAATCAATGAGTGTGTGTGTGCTGGAGCGACAAGGGAAGGGGTGGAGCCAGAGGAAGGTAAAACACAAAGGCCACCGGCTGCTCCTCTCCATGATGGGTTTGGCTGGAAGGCTCTGTGCAGATGTGAGTGCAGAGGACAGCCCAGAAGCTGCCCTTGATATGAGAGATGGAAGACCCAGGCTGAGGAACTGACCTTGTACGTGTTAGCTTGGTTATTTGAGGCAAGCCACTAAAATTCTAATTTTCGGTTTCTTCGTCTGTGAAATGGGGGTACCAACTCTTTCCTGCTTTTCTCACAAGGTGGCCACCAAAAGGGCTGGCAGTCCAGAGGGCTGAAACCATCCGAAACCCAGAGCAGAGCTGTGGGGATGGGAGGCGTCGGGCCCACCAGTGACCGGGAAGGGCCCTGGGGCGAGACTCCCATCCAAGCAGCAGGGGGAGGGTGCCAAAGACAGGGGATGGGTTCACCAAGGGTGTCACCACACCATGAAGCACCGGGAACCCCGATACTGTATTCATGAGATTGGCAAGGGACCTGGGGGTGAGCAGTGTATTCGTCCACTCAGGCTGCTGCGACAAACTACCACAAACTGGGCGGCTTCCATAACGGGCACTTACACTCTTGCAGAGTTGGAAGTCCACACTGAAGGTGCCAGCAGGTCCGGTTTCCCGTGAGGCCTCCCTTCCGAGTCTGCAGACCGCTGCCTCCTCGTGTGGCCTCCCCTCCGTGCTCATGAGGAGAGAGCTCTGGTGTCTCTTCCTTTTGTAATGAGGATGCCAGTCCTATCAAATTGAGACCCCACCCTTACGACCTCACTTAACCGTTATTACCTCCCTATAGGCCCTACCAGGGCGTCAATATGTGACTTTGGGGAGGGTACACAATTCAGTCTGCAGCAAGCAGTGTGGCTGGGATGCGTTAAAACGGAGAGGGGAAGACATGGAGACAGGCAAGTGGCCGCTCTTCCCTTGCCTTGTCCCAAAGGGTCTCCGAGGGTCTAGTAAGTTCCCAGACGGAAACTTATTCTCCCAGCAAGCACCTGGTTCAGGGCTGTGTCACATTCTACCTGCTGCCAAAGGGTTACATCCCGCCCTCCTCCCACCAGGCTCCCTCCATCAATACTGATGCCACATGTTCGTGCCCAAGACCCGCCCTAGTCACGTCCCTAACCCAGATCATCAGAAGAGCCTTCACACGGACGAATATCCCAGCTCATGTTTAGCCCTAAACTATCAAGTCTTATTGTTTCTTTTTTTTTTAAGATTTTATTTATTTATCTTTAGAGGGGAAGGGGAGGAGAGAGGGAGAGAAATGTCAATGTATGGTTGCCTCTCGTGCATCCTCTGCTGGGAAGTGGCCTGCAACCCAGGCATGTGCTCTGACTGGGAATCGAACCGCGATTGTGTGGTTCGCAGGCCCGCACTCAATCCACTGAGCTACATCAGCCAGGGCTTAACCACTTTTAAAAACCATCATCTGTATTGCGGTATAAGTTAGGTAGCATAAAATGCACCAATTTTAAGTGTAGAGTTGGATGAGTTTGGACAAACGCACATAGACAGGTAACCATCGCCTCATTCAAAATGTAAAACCTTCCCCTCATCCCCCCAAATTCCCTGGGGCCAAAATCACCCCAGTCAACCCCAGCCCCAGGCAACTGCGAATCTACTTTCCAGCGCCCTACTGTTGCCCGTCACTGCAGGCCTTCATCCAAGTGGGGCCGGTCTGCGTTGCTGGGAGCATGTGTGCAAGCGCACACGGGGCACGCTTGTGTGTCTGGCTTCTTCCGCTCGTCTCTTTGGAAGCTCATCCACGTTGCGGGTCTCAGTAGCTCGTTGTAACTATTGCTGCACCATGTTTCACTGAGTGGATGACCGCTATTTGTCCATCTGTCCTGTTGTTGGACATCTGAGTTTCTTCCCGTTTGGGGCTGTTATGAATAAGCTGCTATGAATGGGCGTGACATTTTGTCAAAGGTCTTTTCTAGATCTCCTGAAATAATTGTATGGTTATTCTCCTTTATTCTATTAATATTGTGAACTTCACTGATCGATTTTCAAGTGTTAGACCAGCCATTTGTGTTCTGTGGCACCTCCCTTTTCATACACTGATACATTGAGTTTGCTAATATTTTGTTAAGGATTTTGTGTCTCTGTTCAAGAGGGCTTTGGTCTGCGGTTTTCTTTTGTCATGATGTTTTGGTCTGGCTTTAGTGTCAAGGGTAATGATGGCCACATCAAGTGCGTTGGGACATATTTCTTCCTCTCGTATTTCCTGAAAAGAGTTTGTGTAAGGTCGGTGTTACATCTTCCTTAATGGGTAGAATTTGCTAGTAAAGCTATGTCACTCGGATTTTTCTTTTCAGGAAGTTTTATGTTATGAATCTGGTTGCTTTAACAAATACAGGGCTGTTCAGATCATATTTCTTCTTGAGGCAGTTTTGTAAGGTTTTTTTTTAAGGCTTATGTTCATTTTACCTACATTTTAGGGTTTATCAGTGTAAAATTGTTCATATGTATTCCCCTTTTAGTATTTTTAGAATCTGTACCAATGTCTGCTTTCTGATTCCTGATACTGATAATTTTATATCTTCTCTTTTTTTTTTCCTTGAACAGGTAGGAACATTAATTGATCGTTTCAAGGAACCAGTTTTTGTTTGATTTTTCTCCATTGTTTGTCCATTTGTCTATTTCATTTATTTCCATTCTCATTTTTATTCTGTCTTCTACTTATTTTGGACTTAATTTGCTGAAGTTTAAGGTAGAAGTTTAAATTCACTGATACTAGTTCTTTCTTCATTTCTGATACAAGCACTTCAAGCCGTAAACCTTCAAGTACTCTGCCCCATACATTGTGTTCTCACTTCAGTCCAAACTATTTTTGACCTGGCCAGGTAGCTCAGTTGGTTAGAGCATTTTCCCCATACACCAAGGTTGTAGGTTCTATCCCCGGTCAGAGCACATGCAAGAATCAACCAATAAATGCACAAATAAGTGGAATAACAAACTCTCTCTTCCTTCCTCTCTTTCTAAAAAAAATCAATATGTAAAATTTTAAAAACACAAAATATTTAAAAATTCCTTTGCATCTTTATTAAGCCCTGCATTATTTAGATATATGTTAATTTCCAACTATTGGGGATTTCCCCAGTTGGAAATCTATTGATTGATTTCTGATTAAATCTATCTATTGATTTCTGATTAAATTTCATTGTGATCAGAGAATGTATTTGTTTTCATTTCCTCTAAAACTACTGAAATATCATATAATGCAATTCATTTGTGGTGAATCTTGCATGTGCAGTTAAGAACGAATATTCAGTTGCTGGTGGAAAAAGTTTTCTAACTGTCATTAAGCCAAGAGTAGTCATCTAGATATCAGATTTTTCTGTCAACTTGTCTTATCAGTTCTAAGAGAGGAGTATTGAAATGTTCCAATATAATTGTGGATTTTCTATTGGCTTTCAGTTGTTAAGTTTTTGCTTTATGTATTTTGAAGTACTGTTAAGCAGTGCCTACACATTTAGGGTACACATTCTCTGTTCTTGAATTGACTCCCTTATCATTATAAAATATTCCTTTTTCCATGGCTATATTCCTTGTTTTGAAATGTATTTTATCCTTGATTGATATAATCACTCCCACTTGTTTATGGTTCATGTTTATCTAATGTATCTTTTCTATCCTTTTACTTAAAAAAAAGATTTTAGCAAACCACACGATCGCGGTTCGATTCCCAGTCAGGGTACATGCCTGGGTTGCAGGCCAGTTCCCAACAGGGGACTCACAAGAGGCAACCATACATTGATATTTCTCTCCTTCTCTCCTTCCCTTCCCCTCTAAAGATAAATAAATGCATAAAAATATTTTTAAAAAGATTTTATTTATTTTTAGAGGGAGTAGAAGGGAAGGAGAAAGAGAGGAAGGAAAGGAGAAAGAGAGGAAGGGAGGGAGAAAGAGAGGAAGAGAAACATCAATGTGTGGTTGCCTGGCACACATCCCCAACTAGGGATCTGGCCTACAACCTGGGCATGTGTCCTGACTGGGAATTGAACCAGCAACCCTTTGATTCATAGGCCATCACTCAATCCACTGAGCCACACCAGCCAGGGTCCCCTTTTACTTTTTAAACTGTATTTTATACTGTTTTTCTTATAGATCACGTTAAATTGTTCTTGTTGATTAATTCAGAATAATATCTGCCCTTTAAGATGTTTAGACCATTTAAATTTAATGTAATTATTAATATGTTTGGGTTTAAGTCCCTTGCTTTATTTGTTACCTCCGTTCTTTGTTTACTCTTCTTTTCATGCCCTTAAAAATATTTTTCTGGCATTCCATCTCCATCATTGTCTTATTAGCTATGCCTTTAAAAAATGGTGGGGGGTTTTTGGATGTAGCTTTATCACAGTCTATCCTAAAGCTGTCCTCCTAACTCACTGGCAACCGAAGTAGACTCCTGGGTCTCCTTCCCACTTGCACATGTTAAGTAGGCCCAGTAACCAGGCCCCAGGTCCTTTTCTTCCTCTCTGCTTCACTGACTCTCTGGGTGATCTCCTCTAGTCCTGTGACTCCAAATCCCATCTGTATCTTCAGTCTTCACTTTTCCTGTGCTCTGTGTATGTTTACATTATACCACCACCCCTTCAATGTCTAACAGACACCTCCAACCCAGCACGTTTAAAGCGCAGCTCTGTTTTCCCTGCCCTCATTCCTGCCAGCCTGCTATGTTTCAGTGACCGTATCACTCACTTAGCTGGGACTCCACTATTGTTTCAACTATCTCCATCAGTAACTCCAATACATTTTATTCCCGACGTAACTTCTCCCCACCTCTGCTCCTGCCATCCTCGGCTAAGCCCCCACTGTCTTTGACTTGGACTCCCTAAAATACCCTCCTTTCATTCTTACTTCCTACAGCCTATCTCCAACCCGTACCTGAAATGATTAAAAAATAAAACAAAACACCACCAATCGGATGTCATTCCTTTGCTTCAAACCTTTCAGTGCCTTCGCATCACACCCCCAATGACAATGTAGAACTGTTTGGCCCATACAGTCCTAACAGTCGGCCCCGCTCTGCTTTCCTGCCACCATCTTCACCGCGGCCCCACCGGGGTTCTGGCTGTTCCTAAAACAAGCTGAGCTTGTGCCCGCACGAAGGCCTTTGTGCTAGCTCTTCCGTCTGCCTGGTCTCCTCACGGTCCCCTCCTTCTAACACTTCGATCTGTGCTACAGTGTCACTCCTGGCCAACCCATCTAGAATACCTCCCCATGCCCAAGTCGCTCTCTGTCTCCTCTAACTCGGCTTTGTTTTCTTCGTGGCAGCTGTTACCATCCCGAGTTACGTTCATCTCCTTGTTTGGCTGTCCTCCTTCTCAGGATGCAAACTTGACTTTGACGAGGGCAAGTGCTTTGTTCCGTTCAGTGCAGCACCCTCCCGCTGAGCCCAGTATCTGGCATAGAGTAAGTGCTCAACACATATTTATGAAGAGAATCCATCACATCAGATTTTTTAAGTTGATAGACTAAAATTCTCCTGGTCCTTTCTCTGAACGTGAACTAAATCTGGTCGTTAGACGCAGTTCTCCTCATCAATATACTTCAAGGGTCAGGTTGTGTCCACAAAGAGATTTCTCTCCTGAGCAACTTGCCAGGCTAATCCATCCTGGAAGACAGGGATCTGCAACCCAAGTTCTGAGAGACGATGCTATGTCCAGCTCACAGTCCCACTGGATACGTTCGGTGTGTTCTCAAAGCCCGGAGAAGCCAGAAGCCACTTCTTAGGAAGGCCTGACTTGGAGCATTTCCAAACTTCCAGACTTGCACATGGCCCATAAAACACGGCACTGGGCCGTCGGATGTTTCCTTTTCACCCAACGTCTCCGGTTGCTCCCTCCACTGAGATGGCGTTGCCAGGGGGCCTAGGGAGCATCGCTCTGCTGTTATGGAGAGTTCTCATAACTTCTACAAAAGGGCCAAGGTGCAACGGGCAACTAGAAGGTGCTATGAGAGAGGGAGAAATGTCCTTGTATCTTGTAGGCCAGGGGTGTCAAACTCATTTTCACTGGGGGCCATATCAGCCTCATGGTTGCCTTCAAAGGACTTCAAAGGACTAAAATAATTGTGGGACTGCATAAATGTAACAACTCCTTAACTGTTAAGGAGTTAACATTACATTTGGCCCCTTGAAGGCAACTACGAGGCTGATGTGGCCCCCCGTGAAAATGAGTTTGACATCCCTGAACTCGGCATTGGAGAATATGGAGTTAATGGAGCCCTCATTTGTCCAAGCTGCCAATACATCACACCAAACCAGTAACGAGAACAAGGCTCCAGGCTGTTAGGAGAGAAATAATTGGGACTCTATCCAGAAAGCAGGGACAGAGGTTGGGTGTAGCGCAGTCAGGGGGAGGGAGACGAAGGTGAGCCCCTCAGGATCTACCAGAGAAAGACTATTGGAAATCCTATAGGAGCTGCCGCCACCAATGCACAATTTTCGTTAATTACCTCAATTGTGGCTGTTACTCCCTTAATGAGAAACACGACTTCACTTCTAAGCAGGCAGTGAGGCTGGAAGAAAGCTGAAACCTGAAAATCAGCAGACACAGGGCCGCATGCAGCCCTTACTATTGAAATAAAGCCACATCCGAAACACAAGGGGAGGACTCCAAATAGCTTCAGACAGCGGCCAGGCCGGCAGGGCCCTCACCAGGCACCGGACGGACGCTCTCCTGACTCGTCGAGAGGCCCAAATCCCAAGTTCTCATTTCAATAACATAAGAAAATAAACATGGGGCTTATTTATAGCACAGGAAAGGGACTGGGGCAAAAGAACCGCTCATTCGGTAATCCACCCTGACGCGGCCAGATAGGATCCAGACCCCCAAGCTCTCTGGTAACAGAAATAGGGGCCGGAAGAGGGCTGGCCGCCAGCATCATCAGGTACGATTTGGCAGAGGCCCTGGGTAAGAGACGGAGAAGCGGTCTGATGCGTTGTCGTGTCATCTCATCAACCATTCCTGGTAGAGGAAACTGAGGCAGGGCAGCGGACTCCCAAGGCCAAGGCAGGGCAAGGGCGCAACTCGAGGGAAGGCGCTATGAGGAGAGGAAATGAAAAAATCCTGGCATCCTCCAGGCACTGAGGCAGATGGCGTTAATGAATACTCATTCATGGCTGGGGCTAAAACTTACGTGTGTGGTGTCCTCGGCCGCTAATGGGCTCATAGCCACTCCCCACGCTCAGGACAGTGACTGCTCAATTCTATCTCCTGGGTCTAGCACAGAGCCTCACAAAAGGTGTATTTGGATGAGTGAATGAACAATTAGAAAAGCTGAATGAGTGAATAAATGCTCATACTTCACCTGGATCAGGGACTAAGTTGGCTGTTCTTCAGCTGTGATTACCAGAAAACCAGACGTTCACAGAGTTTATCCCGGGGTTTAGCAGCTAATGATATACACTGGCAGCTATACCTCAAAGTCCAAATAGACAGGCGGATGATCCCCGCCTTATGACAGGGTTACATCCTGATAAAAACCACAGGAAGCTGAAAATAATCGTCGTCAAAAATGCATTTAATATGCCTAAACTACCGATTATCACAGCTTAGCCTAGCCTACCTTAAGCATGTTCAGGACACTTACACTGGCCTACAGTAGGGCAAAATCGCCTTGCTGCCGCCCAGCTCCACAAGGCAGTGTGGTCCTGCATACCACTAGCCTGGGAAAAGACCAAGGCCCAAAATGTGAAGTATGGTTTCTACTGAGTGCACAGAAATTCCACACCACAGTTCACGTGGTGTAGTTGAAAAATGTTAAGTGGAAGGCAAGGCTTGACATGGAGGCGCAAGTCAGCCGGCGGCCTGGGTCTCAGGCGGACGGGCACCAGCCCCTGCTGTGTGGGCAGCTCTCACCCACGTGCAGCGACTGAGAGGTTGTGCCAGGGCTGTCCGACCTTTGGCGTCTCTGGGCAGCACTGGGAGAAGAAGAGTTGTCTTGGGCCACACACTGAATACACAAACACTGAAGAAAACTGATGAGCAAAAGAGTGTCAATTTCTGATTCTGTGTTGGGTCTCATTCACAACCACCCCAGGCCGTATGTGGCCCGTGGGCCACAGCTCGGACACCCTTCCTACGAAGACAAATGGCACTTTGCTGAGGGACGCTCTAGCAGACACAGCTGCCAGGGACCTCTTGAAAACCACCAAGGCATCTTTCCCCTTCTCTGTCTTCCCCTGACAACTGAGCCCCCACGGGGACTGACAAGAAATGCAGAAGCCTAACCAGCTGGGAGAAGAAAAAGTTCTACCCCCAAGAAGGCTGTGTATTTGAGGAAACAAAATGCCAGACACAGGTGATGGCCACTCACCATTTTCTCGAAAGGGAAGGAGGCCTGGAGAGCCAGGACAGGGGGTCAGGCTCTCCTGTCACCTTCCAAGTGTTGCCACAAACAGGGAGCCCCATGTTAAGATCACAGTGCAGAGTTGCCCGTAGAGACCCACACACCCTCCCTGGGAACCTGAAGTCACAGAGCCTGAAGCTGGGGCCCCCGAGAGTTGGTTGGATAGAGGTGGAAGACAGGCTGAGTTGAGCTTAGCATGTGCCGTCCTGGAGACGGGGGTGGATCTTACTCAGAGGTGGAGTCCTGCCCACCTCCCTCTCACACCGGGAGAAGCTGCCTGAAGCCCGTTCGGAGGGTCAGAGTAGGCATGGCTAGCATCACCCGGCCAGAAGCTTTTCTGGGTTTCATTCAGAAGCAGAAAATGGTGAGGATCAAACACTGGCCGAGGATGGGAGCCCCAGAGCCTGGAACAGGGCTCTGGGGCGAAGGGAGCAGACGGCCCCACAGGTTTCATGTGCCTCCAGGCCCCACAGTGGAAAGTGCCTGGATGGCAGCGGCCTGCCAGTGTGGTCAGTCCGCTGCCAGGACCGCTCCTCGGGAAGTGGCTTGAAGCGGCCCGGGGCCAGTTCAGCACTCTGTCTCTGCCTCTCTGCGCCAGGGTTGCTTGGCGACCAGCCTGCTGTGGCTTCTGCTGCTGCAACAGATTACCTGGGCCAAGAGAAATGGAAAAAGCGGCCTGCCCAAGAAAGAAGCTACTGTCCCTAAAGCAAAAGAAACCCACCAGGCTCAGGATGGGTGGTGGATGGGAACCTTCTAACATCCCAAATCTTTCCTCTCTCAGCTGGGTTCCCATGGAGCTTCAACTGCAGAGCCGGCAGCGGCTCAGCAGCACGGCGCCACTTCCCAAGCCTAGTCTCTGCTTTATCTACTTTTTAATTCTACCTCTGCTGAAAACCATCACAAAGGGTCTGGGCTCTTAGCCCAGCAGTCACACCTTCATCACTTGTGTCCAGAAACCTACTACTTTCAGTGGTAAAAGTACTGCACACTCCAAGCAGAGACTGCCTTCCGAGGAAGCAGCTGAAATCAGCGCGTTAGTATCAATCAGTTCCTTTGGCGAATGCGAGCAGAGGCAGCTTGCCTCTTCCAGCTCCCAGTCCTGACCAGCACAGGCCAGTGTGAAGGTCACATCTTTCCAACGGCAGCAGCAGAGAAGCTGTGCCCTTGAAACTACAGGTCTGAAGCCCGGCGGGAGGCATGTGAGGCTCTGGCAGGGAAGCCGGGGCGTCAGAGTTTTGAATGTCACGACACTGAATAAGAAGAGGGGACAGTATAGCATCATCTGCAGGAAAGGACCAGAGGTTCTGAGAACAAAAATTGGTATTTTCCTCTTTCATTTCCCCAGAAAAGGAGGTTCCTGCCTAAACACGTGAGGCTTGGTAAAATCCATGAGCTGAGAACATTAACAGCTGCCTGGTGTTAGCCTGCAAAGCCGTGCCCCCAGCCTCGAGCCCCCAGCCTAATACTCCCAGTGGGCCCCTCTGCGGGGCAGAGGCGGGTGGCCATGCGCACACACCTGGGCCAGGGCCGGCTCAGGTTCATCTTCTGTACGGGCCCGCAGGGTGCGTTTTCTTAAAAAAGACTGCTCAACCCCAAACCAGCAGCTGTCTGCTGTGGGCCATTGTAATTAGCACTATCGTCCTGCTTCTGAAACCCCAGGCCCTGTGGTACCCCAAAGGCAGAGGATCCCAGCCCAGGCTCACAGGAGAGGCAAGCCTCGTGGTGAGCAGCTCAGAAATGTCTTCACAAGTGGGTGGTGTTGCTAGTCCCCTCTGGGTCCCCAAATCCTGGTCTCTGTCCACATTCCTGGCCTGAACTTCCCTGTGACCTGTTCGACCTGTCTGTCCACAGGAGACTTGGAGGGTAATCTGAAGTGCCTTGAATATAATACTTATTCTGTAATATAAATGCTTCTGTGCTGTATCATAAGACCTAATCCCCAATATTTCTGGGAGTAGTGAGGTACTGTAAATGGAGCTTTAACGCCCTTAGAAAGCCAGTGACTCCTAAGGTGATATGATCACAGTAACACAGCTTCCTCAGGGCTCCCAGATCTCAGATGAAAGAGTCCCTCTTCCAGGTGAGGGGATTAAGAAGTACCAATAGGTATGTAGGAAAGTTTGAAAATAAAGAAAGAAAAAAACGCACCCTTTAGGAGGGAGACTTGGACGAGAAGCCAGTGGCTCAGGCAGTACATTCAGTGGCATGAAAAGGGCAGACACATCTGAAGCGGCAAGGCCGGGGCAAGAGCACCGAGGGTGACGTAACACAGACACAAATGACGTCAGCACAGTTCTTGGCTGTGCGCAGGGACTTAAATGGGAGGCTCTATCCCTCGATCGGGCCCAGATTTGAACACAAGCTAGAGAACCCCCCAGAAAGTACTCACCATTTGTTTCAGCTACTGGTATCTGGACAACCAAAACAATCATTTCCTCTTGGTTTCAGTCATACCATCCCTGGTATTAGGAATATGACACCCAAATGCCTTCCCACACACCCTACTGCCTGGTGCATAATCAATTATCCGAACCAGAAGTCCTCGCCAAGCACTGTCTGCAGCTGCACCGTGCCAAGCGAGTCGCAGCTTCAGCGTCGGCCGCTGCAAAGCGGAAGGGCTGAGCAGGACGGGCCCTCGGTCCTTCGCCCTGTGCCCAGCAATGGCCCCCCACTCCTCAACACAAAAGGTGACACCCTCACGGTTCAAACTCCCAACTTCGCTACCTGACTTTTTTCTCTGACCTCTCAAAATCTGTGGGAACACATGTGAAGTGATTCTTGTTAAAATGGCAAGTTTAAAAATGACAGCGTATAACTGCCCACCTTCACATCACTCAACAGAACAATGGGGAGGGTATTAGTGACTTCTCCTGGCACACAACGAGGTTTCAGTAATGATATCCATATTCCAAGCAAACTGTTCGATATTTTATGTCCTGGGGACGTATGTTATGGCTAAAACCCAAACTGTGGCTAATCTTAATATTAGAGCCAGATAAATCTGTTTTGAATGCATAACATCTAACATTTGCCAGAGTAGCTTCGTTCATCAACTGGGCTTAAAGAGGTATAATTCACACATGTGCAGTATTACTAAATGCTGAAATTTAACGATTTAAATATACCAGCAACCATTGCAAAGCAGTTGTTACAGCAGCATTTAACATTAGCCAGAACTTCCCTGGCTAATGTTACGTTTATACCAAAAGATTGAGGGAAATTTTGGCGTCCCCTTGGGGTGGGGTGGCATCTCTCTCGGCGTTTACAGCACAGTGCTCGCCAGAGCGACTTGGTGCACTGCTCTCAGAGGCCTGTTTTCCCTGAGAATACCCGCCGAATAAGGGGACAAACAGAGCCTGTGGTGGCTTCGGGACACCCCTCCCTTAGAATGTTTAGTTTGGGGAGCTGACTCTGCTTGATGTGCGTGGCACCAGACGTTCCTCCGGCCACGCCTTCTCACACGTGGGCAGTGGACTGGAACCCCAGCCAGGAGGAGGAGGTAAATACACAAAAGGGGAGAGGTGCTCCACAGACCACCGATAATCAATGTTTCAGACATGGTAGAAAAAGGAATAAAAAATAATTTTATTCATGTTGAAAAGCCACACTGAACAGAATACTTCATGGGGCACAGAGGGTCCCAAGTGGCAGCCGATGCCCTTCTGTGCTTGAGCCTGGCATCCAGGCCCTGAGCCGACAGGGTGGGGCAGAGTAAGGTCACAATTGTGAGTATGGGAAACCGAGTTCATCCTCCTGTTATTTATTAACGATGGTGCTCCTTTCCACACGGACAACTGTAAACACACTCATCCCACGCTGCCTATCCAATCCCACTGTGATTGGATTTTGCACCCAATTTTGGCTTGGCTTTTCCTCCAAAGAACTCACTGATTTGAAGTAACTAAAAGTGAGGTGCGGGTCTCTCTTCTGTGGTTCCCCAAATTGAAACTGGGCTGTGTGTTTCACGCCTCAGCAGCTTTGCAGTGACGGTTCCTTTGGACTGTGACGCCGGAGCTGGAGACGAAGGGGCCTGAGTGGGAGGCAGACTGGGAGCATGCTGCCGAGGCCTCCACCGCACTGAGTGGGAGGGAGGCCACCAGAGATTGCGGGGAGCGCTGGGACGGAGGAGGCGCAGCTCAAGGGGCCTAGCTGGTCTCCTGAGGTTCCTGTTCTTGAGGAAGTAGGTCAGGGGCGTGTGTGCCAAGACTCAGCACATCAATCCTCCCCTCGAGTCCCCGCCCTGGTATCAAAGCGCTGGGAAGGCCGTGTTCTCCTCCTTTGTCCAGGCCAAACATTCAGTCCTCCACCTGTGGCGGGTTTACAAGCTGCCGATGTTGGGGAAACTCTTCAGTTTCTCAGGAAAGTCGTCTTTGTACAGGACAGGGTCAGCACGGTGCTCCACCACCTTCAGAGGCATTGTCCCGAAGACTGAAGCAAACTTGTTGATGCACTCAGACCTGCGGGGTTGGAGGAGGAGGAGGGCCATGGAGCAGGTAAGAGGGAGGGGGGTAGGGGGAAGAGAGAAAAATGTTCAAGAGGCTGATAGGTGAGAGCAAAATACATAATGTTCAACATCAACAGAAGAAATCCAAGGAGCCCCAGCCTGCTCCCAGGTTCGAAAAAAGGTTGGAGGGTGTGGACACAAGAAGTGACAGGGTGGTACTCCATCAGTTGGGGAGAAAGTGAACAGGGTCTGGAGGGCCTGCAGAGGCCAGATACCTCTCCCCTCCCCCTCAAATTCCAGTCATTCTTCCGGATCAGCGCCAGCAGGCCTCAAACCAAGGTGGATTAGCTGCCAACATTCTTAACCCCATCTCCGCCAGCTGAAGAGCAGGCAGAGGAAAAAGCCGCTCAGATCAGAGCTTTAGCTTTACCTCAGTTGAACAGGCACGAGGCGCCTCTTACCCACGGAGCAATGGAAGGCGAAAGAACCTAAGGGGGCTGGTGAAACTGAACTTCAAACAATAAACACTTCGTCCATTCACCCCACATTTGCTGGAGGCCTGAGTGGCATTCTCTGAGCACTGTCGTCAGTCAATGTCCACAAGCTCTGCTGTGAAAGCTGAAGTCCCCGTAGAAGGGCTTCCATGATCTGAGCCACTTCCACATCAGAACCAGCAGCCAGCTGGTGACAGAACAGCTCAGCATGGCTGGAGGAGGGGAGGGTCGGTTTCCTTACCCCCCAACCCCCACCCAAGCCTGGTGAGCAGCCTCCTAGGAGGTGAGCGGGTCAGGCACCCTGGCGGGAAATGGTGCTGGTCAATCAGGCCGAGTGACTGTGACGGCTGGGTAACGAGGACGCTTCAGCAGCAGACCAGAGGGGAGTAACGCGCCTGCAAAAACCACTTCTGAAGATAAGGGGAGCTCAGGGACCATTCCCGAAAGGTCAATAATGCTCTCCTCAGGCCCGTGGCACCGAGAGCTGCAATAAGAATAAACTAATCAGAAGCAGAACCATTCACCAAGGAAGGGCTGAAACTCAGGACACAGACCAGGAGCCCCTTCTGCCCTCAGAGGTACTGTAGGCTTTGTTCCAAAATTATTTCAATCAACAAGTATTTATGTGAGTGCTTGGAGCTTTAGGAAGAAACCAACTAGTGAAGAAGCCAGTCATCATTACTTCTTTTCTCTTGACCATTATGTTTCTAGAAAAGTGTGTTACGACTTCACTTTGAGCTCTTCTAGCTAATGTCATCATATCCACCAACACCGCAGACCAACAACTAATACTGTGTTAAGAGTGCTTTACATGTCTCAGTGACCCATTTCGCCCCCACGACAGCCCCATGGGGCAGGTCCTACCGTCAGTCCCTTTCTACACAGGGAGACTGAGACACAGAGGGGCTAAGGAACCTGTCCACACGTCAAGTAGCAAGTACGAGGCTCGGCCAAACCCAGGCATTCCGGCTGCTACGGCTAAAGTCTTAATTATGAGAAGATACAAATTTATTTATTAACACCATTCTAGGGCCCAAGGGGGAGGGACTGGGAATGAACAACTGTTGAGTACCAATTCCATGCCCAGTGATTTACATGCCCTGTATGCACCCAGGGGTTGGGTTTCCAGTAGATTCCTGAGGCAGGCTGAGAAACCAGGATAGAGTGGGTAAAGACCCTGGCCCGGGACCAAGGGCTGGAGAGTGGCAGAGCGGGGCTTCGCACCACGCCTGCGCCAGCAACGCAGCCTCTGCTTCTTGCACCACTCGACCATAGCTCGCAGGGAGCGGAGCTGCCCTCCTGCTGGCAGTCTTTTGAGACTCAGGACGTAGTAGTCATAGGTTCCAAATTGAGGACAGATCAGGGGAAAAGACTGAGGAGTTTCAACAAAATGGTATGAAGCAAGCTTTGGACAACAGCTCAGATAATGGGGTCAAGGCAGTGGCAAAGTCAAATTTCTCCAAGGTCCTACTTTTGACAGTTGCTCTGCCTGTAATCACGTGCTGACTCCTCCAGTTTCCAGCTCTTATGCCTGTAGGTTCTGGCCAGCGAAGCGCAGCTCTGCCTAGTGCAGGGGCCAGTGAGTAGGGATTAGAGAAGAATCATGGTTCTTGGCAGAGCAGAGAGGCTCCGTGGCCCCTGGAGAATACTGGGGACAATGTCTCCTCTGTAACTAGACCTGCCAACAGGCCTGGGCCACAGACAAGGGGCCACTGGGGCTCCGTCCAGCCCGACTTGTTGACAGCTGCCCCTGGCTAACCCAGGTTCGGTGAGTACTTCTTTCTCTGCCCACAGCCTACACTGGAGAAGTGGCTGGCCTGCTCTGAATGGTAAAGGCCCTGAATTCTCCTACCAGGTACTGACAATGTTTTCTTCTTTCTTTTCACACAGGGATCTGGGCTGGGGAACAGGTCAGGACAGATGAGAAGTCTGGCTTGCCGCTGGTGGCCCACCTGAGTTGTTCTGCAAAGTGTCCAGCTATCCTGTCAGAAACTGGTCCCCTGGGTTGGTTTTCTAATTGAGTGTAAACAGGTTAAGAACTGCCAATATCTATCTCTAAAGTCTGGAAGTTACTGGGAGGCAGGGGAAGGGAGAAAGGACCAATGCTTTTCTGTTTTCCTCTCAAACACAATTATCTTAAGTAACCAGGAGCCTTTAGGACTAATGCTGGGGAAATTGGGAAGGAAAAGAATTCTGCCCAGCACTGTGCTATGAGCTTTCATGTATTATTACTTTAGTCACCAGCATATAATATAGTGTTTGATACAAATATACTCAATAAATATTTGTTGAACCAATAAATGGATACTATGATTTGATAGCTGTTAATATCCCCATTTTAGGAGATGAAAAGACTGAAGTTCAGATAAGGTAAGTCAATTTCCTTAAGTCAGACAGTTAACAAGTGGCAAACTCATAATTTTAACAAAGAATGTCCCGAGTCAAAAATACCATGTTCTTTTTCATAAATCAGCGCTGTCGGCCATATCACCTTGACCTTAATTGAAGCTATTGGTCAAAACGAGCAGCAACAAATTCTCCGGGTTTTTAAACACGTAAAAGCAGATTCTGGAAATGGATCTAGGGTATTAAAGCCACTTTCCTGCACAGTTGAGGTTTCTCATTCTAGAACCCAAAGACAGAATAAATAAGCTTATTGAACCACAAAACCCAACATAAGGTCATAACTTGCGAAGTGGTTAACTCCTTTCACTGCTGTGTGCAAAATGCGTATTCTGCAAAAGGAACCATTACAAAAGTAAGACGAATCAATAATTCCACAGTTCAAACTCCATCTCCAAGTCTACACAGGACGGCCTAAACCATGTCTTCTTCCCTCCCAGTCTCAGTGCCTATCTCATTAATCCAGTGATCCAGATTACAGACTGGATGATTTTACTCCCAGTTTCCAACTGATTTCAAGACCGATTCCCTAACAAACTTCTTTAAAAGGCAGTAAATTCACTAACTCTCCTTCCTCACCACAGACTCAATCTCTCTACTACCCTGGACCCCCACCAGCCTATGACATTATTTTTCTTCAAAGTCATCGAAGCCCCTCTCCCCAAAGTGCGGGTCCCCTGCTGCTACCCTGCTCTGAGCACCGCAGAGCCGGGTTCTCTGAGGGCCTCTCCAGCGGTCGCTTCTCTGTTTCCGGTAACTCGTTCTGTCTCCTAAATGTCAGAATTCCTCGAGATTCTGCCTTTGGTCTTTCTTTAGCCAACTGCTATCATTGGGCAGATGTCTCCCAAATACCATTGTTTTCATCTCCTTTCTAGCGTTGTAGTCCCACACTTCCACCCGCTTGCCCCAAATCTACACCCGCATACACAGAGGGCAAACCCCACCTCGCTCCTCTTCAACTTCACCCACAATTACAGTCTCTTCTCATCCTCATTAATGACACTGTTAAAAGTACAACTGTGCACCCCACCGCTCCCCTAATTAGCATCTCCCGACGGTATTATTTACATTGTTAAAGGTACTATACCATTCTTTCTGACTGGAAATCTAGAAGTTCTCTCTTGACTCCTCCATAGCTTTCCCACACCTACCCAGTTGGAAACAAGTTCCAGCACATCTTCTTTCAGGGGAAAAATCTCTTGCAATTTAATTCCTTCCTTCCTTTCCACACTCAATTTAGCCCATGCCTTCTGACTATTCTTTCTTCAGTCTCTTTACCTTTGTTCCATCCTAAATTTGAGATAAAGTCCAAATTTATCTCAAAACAATACTGAGATCGAGCTACTCCCCTCTTGCCTGTAAAGAATGGATTGGAAATATAGAAGAAGAAAAAGAGCCACCCCCCATTTAAAACCCTCTTGTGGCTCACCAGAGCCTGAGAAAAGACAGTCGGGTTCCTTGATGGAGGACCCAAGGAAGCTGGGCACTAACAGGCCAGAACTCGATGCTCTAGCCAAACTGAACTTCTTAAGTGCTTGCCGAATGCATCCTGAATTTGCTGACTGGCACCTTTGATCACACGGTTTCCCTGCCTGGGATCTCCTCTTCTTGTCTAGTGTAGCATCAGCTGGAAACCTTCAAAGTGACCTGGGAAGGCTCGCTTCGACTGCCATGTCTTTTACAAAATGATTCCTAAAAAATTAACTCGGCAAGAAGTCACTTCTCTTTCCTCTGATCGGTTATAACATTGAGTCTCCCTTATGGTACTTAACTCGGACAAGTTGCCTATTCTATTTTCAAAGGCCTCTTTCCAGAAGGAAGCCTCCACATCTCCCTTAGTTACTTTCTTCAGTGTTTAGTAACTCTTTCTCACTGTGTTTTAGTCTCTCTACCTTTGTAACGATCTCAGCAGTGCTAGAGAGGAGTTGTTTAGCCTTAGCATGAGCTTCAAGGCCATTATCAGGTCAACTTTTCTCCCTACAATTTATTTCTTGGACCATATAGCCCCACTATTTTAACTTAGCCCAATCAATAACCAATTGCTTGATGCTATACATTCTCCCCAAACACAGAGCATAGTGGTAGGCTTAAATAACAATTTCGTGTACCCCAACAGAACTATGGTTGGAGCCTCTCTTCCCAATGAGCTATGACAGCTACTGCCACTGCCCTTGACAGTGTTGTGTTTATGACACCAGTGACAGATATTTCCAAAATCACCATAATAGAACATTTCACATTGACAGCTGGTAAAAGTCATGTCATTTAGGTAAGATATTTACATACGAAAGAGATAAAGAGACCATGTAGAGAGTAATAGTAAGAAGAGTAAGAAGAAAGCAAGTATGATAGAAGAATCCAGGCCAACTGAAAAGAAACAACTTGCTGTACACCCCCCCCCAAAAAAAAAGAATCCTCCAGGCTAGAAGGATTTTATACAGCTGACAGCTTTCCGAAATGGATGCTTGGAAACTTGAACTAGATACCTCACTCTACACAGCTACTGTCACATTCCCAGTGAATTTCGGTTCCCTGACAATAGGGCCGCTGGCTGGAAGAGCTTGCTGGCTTGTACAAGGAGCTGCCTGTAGAAGGAACTGGGTTTGATTCAAGAGGTTTGGAGCTTGCGAACCTTCAGGTTACAAGCAAGAACTCCTAGGTCTACTATAGATCATAATGGTCTTAAGGGAAAACCTGCATCTCCACTCCTTTCGTACTCACCTACAGAGCCCGGGGCTACACCCCACCCCGAGTTGTGCTCACTGAGGAAGGACTGAATGAAACCCCTGCTCCCTTTCTCTGTAATGCAAACAGCTGGGCTTTCCAGTTCTGTTCTTGGTAGGTGTTTCAGTAGTGCCAGCAAAGGGAATTTGTCTCTGGGGGGTTTGGTTTAATCCTTTCTGACCAAACTTTTACTGTAACATGGAGACATTACCCTGAAAAAAAAATCCAGTATTTCCTTGGAATTAACTAGCTTCCATTCAGATGACTGTGGATGGTTAACTACTTAGTGGAAATGGAGAATCTGGCTTCTGAAGCTTAAGGCCAGCTATATTTTTAAGACCCTTCCAGCCATTACAAATTGAGTGAGTAGCATTCCAAATTAATTCTTTGGGTGACCTGGGCTTGAACTAATCCAATTCCCACAGTGCAAAAGGAGGTGACTATGGCTACCAGCTGCTGTCCTTGTACTTCAAAAACAGTGCCATAAACAGGCGCAAGACAGGAAATGGGGATCAGAAGCTAGGGCAGACTTTTGGTAGGAGACTCACTCACCTCTCCACCATGTGGGTCTGGTCTAGTGAAAGCCCATCAATGGCTGTGCATTCAGGACACTTGAATTTCTTTCGTGGTGTTACCTGCCAGAGGGGCACAAAAACACACCTGGTTGTCAGTGCCAAGGACAATAAAATCATGCTTGTGACACCACTCTGCATGCTTCTGCTCCGTGAGTGGAGATGCCTTCCCCTCTGTACACATAACACGCACATGCACACACCTCGCCATTCATTCCTCCATTCAATTCTGCCTGGCTCGGTCAACGGCAGAACCCACAAGGGCCCAATAAAAAAGGCTTGGAGGGCTTTTGCCTTCTGTAACTGGAAAGAAGTGGTGATGACAAGCTCCTTAATTCCTGTTTAATGACTGTTTTCTCACTGCCAAGGTCCTTGTATAAACACCATTTGTTCTTGCAGCCATAGGGGCGATGAAATACAGCTTCCCATAACTTTCACCGTAACCTTAGTTCCAACAGGCGCTCTTTCTCCTTCTTCCAGCTCATGGCAAATGCTATGAGCAGCACCAGGCTCTTGAAGGAGCCAGGTTATTTTGCAATTCCCTTGAATTAGAAAAAAAACCCAATGGCTCCTCATCCTCTGAATCCTTTTCCCTGATTCTCCCCCACCTTTCCAAACCTTGAACTTCCAATGATTTTCTAGAAAACTCAGGGGAAGCTGCTGTCCTAACCGAGTGAGGGATGGGAGGGGGATAAAGCTAGATAATTAAGGCTGAAAGCACAGGACACCGGAAGTTACTGTCCAGAGTAAGAAAGCAGGGCTAAAATCTGCTTGAAGCAGGTCAAAAAGCAAATTTGGAGATAAGCTTCCTTTACAATGAGTTTCATAATGTACATTCTTTCATTCTCCTGGCAGTGAGCTGTGTGCAGAGGTACTTAGAGCTGGGGGACAGGATAGAAACTGGGTCGGGTTTGGAGAGCACAGAGAGTGGCTCTTCCTCTTTCCTTGGTCACTTTGGTTTAATTTGGCTTCTCTCATCAACCAATAGTACGAGGACTCAGTCGGAATGTCACGTCATGCTTCCAACAGGAGCTCTCAGGAAAGGGGGATTCCAGTGTCAGGGGTCTGGCCTGGAAGCAGTGCCTGTTGTCACGCAAGGATCCCAACCCAGAACGAACAAGGTCAAGGTGATTCTCTCACATACAGAAGCACGTGCTCCTTCGACATCTCAAGGGGCTGAATGTAAGCAAAATCTGCATTTCCAAAGTAGGTATCCATCCCACAGGGTCACTGATATTATTATAGCAAAGGCAGTCTTTAATGGCCAGAAATCAATATTTAAAAACAAGATTTGGGACTAGTTTTAATTGTCCAAATGTCTCAGTGTCTATGAAAAACACACCGGCTGTCTTGAGAATGACATAAACTGTGTCCTTCAACAACTAGACTCCAAATCAGCTTTGAGAATAAAACTCATTTTTTTAAAAACATGATTTGCAGATGGCCCATCATAGCCCTTACCTCTGATACTGTAGTTTAAAAACAGTAACTAAAGTAACTGTATGAAAGTGTGTATAAATTATCAAAGCCACCCTTTGGTTTTACAATGCGACAGTGTCAGTCATGAATCTCAAAAAGCGGAAAGGGAGCTTAGTGTCCAGCTAGTCCAATACTTCATTTCTAGTCATGAGACCTTCTCAGGCTTGGAGACAGGAGACTTGCTGAAGACCACTAAGTAAGTCAGTGGCAGAGCTGGACAAGGACACCCCTTACCTTGATGACAGCTTTCCCTGTGACATTTGCCACCAGGAAATTCATAGCAATGTCTTCACAGTTCATATGAGCATCCACCCAGTTCTTGATGTCCCCAGGCATCTTGTAGGTGTACAGGTAATTAAAATACTGTCAGGTGAGACAAAAAGAAGAAACACTCAAATAGCAGTTCCCTCTAGCTGACAGACAAAGTGCAACTCAACTGGGGCACGGGCGCAAGCTTTCTCATTGAACGCACGCTATACCGACAGAAAGGATGAAGGCACAATCAGAACACTTTTTGGTCAGGTGACCAAGATCTTTAATACTATGATTTCTTCAAAATCACCTACTGCAAGCAGAGGAGAGGTGCCACGTGGAGGCCTGGTAGGGTGTAGGCTCTGTGGACTGATTGTTTTACCAATACGGTTCAGAGACACACCACATACTCATGGGCACTGAATCCCTCCCCGGAGCCACAATGCTGGGTGCTGTTCTCTCTGTTCTTTCCACGCAGTGCACAGGGAAACAGGGACGGGCTGACGGTGGGCTCACCCTGCCAAGGTGTACGCTCTTTACAGGGAAACAGAAGTGGGGCAATTCGGAAACTCCTTAACCGTCACACATGAAAACAGTATCAAATTCATGGGCAGACACTTAACAAGTGTACACACTCTACTACTACCTATTTATTTACTTATTTATTGCTAAGAACAAAAAACCTTTCTGGACCTAGAGCCCTGAAACTGGGAGGGCAGCCTCGCTGAGACAGTGGCCAGTGTCGGCCGGCGGTGGGTTAAAGCGACTGTGAGGGGCTGAACAGATCTTTCTCCTGACGTCAGCTCCTTCTGCGACTGCTGACAGTGAGCAAGTCAGTGCTGTATAATTAAACCATACGCTTCCGGGGACACCCTATCATCGAACCGAGTATTCTACCATCCAGTGCACACTGGATTGCTCTCAAATTAAAAGAGTCAGAAACAGGAAGTGGTAATTCTCAGATGAGAGGGAACACAAAAGGCTAATACGCAAAATGAATTTCAATCTCACGAGCAGTCAAATTGGCCAGAACATTAACATCCATTTTCATGTGCACTTTGTGCAAGGGAGCGTATGGTAAGACAAACAATGTATTTGTCTAAAATACATTTATATTTTGCTGGTGGGAGTGTATATTGGTACAAGCAATACTGAAAACAAGAGACAAAAATGTGTACCAAACCCTCCCCAAAATTTCTATTCCCTTTAATAGAATCCTACTTCCAGGAATCTATCATAATGGTTAAAAGTACAAACAGTTATGAAAATGGTTATTAATCATTATTTAAGCATTATATAAAATAGCAAAAAAAGATAGAAATGACCTAAACATGCAATGATAGACTAATAGTTACACATAATTTATGGAATACTAAACATACTGGTATATTAGCAATTACGTTTAGAAAAAAATTGGGAAATGTTAATGACATGAGAAAAGGCTCCTAATATAATACATGAAATTAGCGGGCTAATGTGAATATTTAGAACAGTATATGCGCACAAGTAAATACATAAAAGGCAGAGTCGAAAAAATATCTCAACAACAATAATGGTTTTCAAAGTGATAAATGACTTTTCTTTCTTTTTTAAAGGTTTTATTTATTTTCAGAGAAGAAGAGAGGGAAGGGAAGGAGGAAGAAAGGGAGAGAAACATCAATGTGTGGTTGCCCCTCACTCACCCCCTGCTGGGGACCTGGCCCACAACCCAGGCATGTGCCCTGACTGGGAATCGAACTGGTGACCCTTTGGTTTGCAGGCCCACATTCAATCCACTGAGCCACACCAGACAGGGCTGACTTTTCTTATGTAATAAAATTTGGTCTGGCCTGGCTGGTGTAGCTCAGTGGATTGAGCACAGGCCTGCAAACCACACAATCGCGGTTCGATTCCCAGTCAGGCCATATGCCTGGGTTACAGGCCAGTTCCCAGCAGGGGACTCACAAGGAGCAATCAAACATTGATGTTTCTCTCCTTCTCTCCTTCCCTTCCTCTCTAAAGACAAATAAATAAAATCTTTAAAAAAAATTGGTCTGAACTTTCTCTAATTTTTATTATGAGCATGTTATTATTTCAGAATTAGAAAAACAGTAACTTAATTCTTTAAAAATATCATGCAACATGGCCTTTTGAAGCCCTCTAGGTAGAGGGCTCAGCAAAAATTAAATGGGGCCACATGAAATGAGGACTGTGCTCTCAATCTGTCACCTCAGACCCACGCGCCCCAAGCCGGCCCCATGCCCTACCTTGTGATAAAAAGCTGCTCCCGTGAGCACCATGGACACCTCGTTGGTCCACTCGGACTCATACTTCCACTTGTTCATCTCGTGGTCCCACAGATGCAAGCGACCAGGGTAGCCCACCAACCGGTCAGGGAATTCCCGCCAGACCTAAGGACAGAAACACATCAACAATCGAGTCCCAGTCCAGACAGGAGTGAGCACAGCAGATGTGAAGTGATCCAAACAGGTGTTGGCAGACTGCAGAGGTTCAAATCTTCACTAACTGAGGCCAGAACTTCTGAGGTCATGCTTCTGAAGACGGCCTTTTGAACCGGTGCTGGTTCTTCTGCCAATATTCAAAGATGGATGTGGATTCTGATTTCCTCAAAAACTTCCTGTGCTTGCTTGGAAATTTCAAAAAATGTGGAGTAAAAGTGTACTG
Source organism: Sturnira hondurensis (assembly GCF_014824575.4). NCBI lineage: Eukaryota > Metazoa > Chordata > Mammalia > Chiroptera > Phyllostomidae > Sturnira > Sturnira hondurensis. The sequence goes on along the minus strand of NW_028091030.1, from coordinate 964,613 downwards.
AATTGGGCCAAGGTAAGTAGTCATTCAGAGAACACGCAAATGAATGATACACGGAATGCTGCGACTAACTCAACTGTTGTGATTTCTGCTAAATTTTGGTGACTGTGAAAACTTACAAAGTCTGTGTTTCTAAAAATACATAAATAGCTATTTCTCTGGAGCACACAACTAGCCATTCTCACGACCTTTAAGAAGACTTCATACACTTAGGAGTATGGAGAACTTGTCTGATTCTGTAATGTATAACACATTGAAAACAACATTTGATTTCCATATTTGAAAATGCCCTTAACTACAGTTCTGTTAAACAGAATCTGGTAATTTGGGGTGGAACACTTCCAATACCTTCCCCCACGTATTTCTGTGTAATTTAGTTCAACCTTTACATGACAAACTCACACCATTAATGAGCGAGTGGGGACAGTCAGCCAGGGGTCCACGCGCGGCTTTCCAGCCTTGACTCTTTACCGGTGTCCAGACCTCGGCACCAGAGTTCCCAAGGACCCAGTCTTCTCTCCGTCAAACTCCCTAAGCGATCGCATCTAGCTCCAATCACTTTAAATACTGTGTATAATCTAATGACCTCTAAATTTATGCTTGGCTCGGAACATTCTTGAGATAACCAACTGCTCGCTCGTTATCTCCCACTGGATAAACAACAGGCAACTCCAACTTAACATAGCCAAAGCGTAACTCTCAGTTGCATATCCCCAGGTAAGCCATTCCTTCCATCTTCTCCATCTCAGTTAAGTCATCCACCCGATCCTTCAAGTCTATTCCTTCCTTTTCTTCTTCTTCTCTCCCCGCATCCAACCATTGCAGGGCCCGCTGGCTCTCCTGACGACCCGCAGCCATTTTCCCTAGTGCTCTCTCTGGCCCACCGCCCTCATCTCTCACCTGGTCTGCCCTCACTTATCTCCTTGCTTCCACTCTTGCCCTTCCAAACCATTATTAAGGAGCACTTCTAAAACACCGGGAGGGTATGCTGTTCAGGATAATCCAACCAGGGGGCTCTATCCTATCTTCTACACGCAGAAATTTTAAACTTATATTATTTTCATTACATATTTACCCATATGCATTTTCCACACTTCTGCATATACGTATATGAGTAAATAATAAAGCAAGAATAAACTGAGTTGCACGTACTCACAACTCTAAACCTACCTTTGCCCCTCCCTGTAGATGTACAAAGTCACACAGCCATTTGCTATAGCAAATGGCTTCCCCGACAACCAGGTGTCCCTGAGTCTGGGGAGGACCCTTCATTTCAGTCCCAAGGACAGAGCCAACCTGTTAGCACTTCCCTGTGTCAGCTCGCTAGGGCTGCTGTGACACGGTGACACAAACTGGCTGGCTCAGAGCAATAGGAACCTCCGAGTCCGAAGTCAAGGTGTTGGCAGGGTCCTGCTCCCTCTGAAACCTGCAGGGCAAGGACGTTCCTGGCCTCTTCTGAGTTCTGCTGTTGGCTGTCAGTCTTAGGCGTTCGCTGGCTCAACATGCATCTCTCCAGACCTCAGTCTTCACATGCCCTTCTTCCCTGGTGTGTCTCTGTGGCCAGTTCTCCTGGATTAGGGCCCACCCAATGACCTCATGTTAGTCTGATTACCTCTGGAAAGATCCTATTTCCAAATAAGGTTTCTAAAAGTTAGAATTCCAACGAATCTTTTTTTTAGAGGGACATACTTCACCCTGTAACACTCACCCTCAAAATCTTTAAATGTTTCCCCCCAAAACAAAATAAAAAAGGATTCCTATTGACTAAGAATATCATCCAAACTCTTGAGCATACTCTAAAGGGTTGCCCACTCTTCACCCTCTTTTCTCACCGCTTCTCTCAGATTTCAGTGGCTTTTCTATTCTTTAACCAACCCGACTAGACCTTTAGCCCTCCACACTTGCTGTTTCTCCCGACTGCAGCGTTCTCCCAGCCTTCAACAGGCTGGCTCCTTCTCGTCGGCCAGGTCTTGGCTTAAATGTGCCTGCTTTGAGAGGCCCTTCCAGACCTCCCTGTCCAAGATAAACACTGCCCCCCCCCCACCCCCACCAGCCATTCTCCATCCCGGCTCCTCACCTTACACTTTTCTTCACCAAACTTTCTTTTTTTTGAAATTGTTCTTGTTACTTATTGTTACTTCTTTATTATCTATGTTCCTCCCACAGAATGTACACTCTACGAGGACAGAGTCTGTGTTACTCTCCAAGATGCCCGAGGCACATGGAAAGGACGGCACCGGCACACGCCGGCATTCCGCACACACGTGCCGATGCACGCACAGGCGGGATCTCAGCAGGCGAGAGCTGAGAATGAAAGAGCGAAGCACAGAGCCCTTCTCTGTTCTTCACAGCCAGCGCCAGCACCCTCCTTAATTCAGAAAGGATGTCTGCAGCAGGGCTCATCAGCTGGTGCCATTAATAATAACGTGATATCCTTTGTGTGTGAAGATCACAGTAATAATTCACCGTCACTAAAGCACATGTTTTAAATTGCTTTTCCAGAAGCAGGTAAAGGGATATTTGCTGAGTCATTACGCTGTCTTGCTCAGCCCTCCTTGTGATCATCTTCTACGTGCTTTTTAGGTGACGTCTGACTTGGGTCTTCAGCCCAGTCTGGACCTGTGAAAAGAGCTCTCCTTTGTGTGAAACCAGCTCACCTCTTGGGCACGCGGACCCACAACCTTGGCCTCATCAACACAATGCTGTGCCCAACAGAGTTAACTGGCCACAGGCATCGTCCTCAGAGCTGCAGACAAATGAATCCGTGTCAAACATTTCCTCAGCTGTGTACTGCTGCTGCTCTGTTCTCGACTCTGGGGTTTGTATTTCAGCAGATTAAAATAATATGATACTATTACAGTTTCACAGAGCCCAGAGCCACGATGAAGCACATAAGCTATAACATCCACTCAGTTTGTGGGCCTGGGCAGACTCCACTAAATGGCACGGCCAGTTTCCTTTGCTTAGCACCAAGCACCTGCCTGTTCGAGTCACAGGGGTACAACACTCACCCTTTCACCCTGATGGAGTCAGAGAGGTTCCTGAAGGGCTCCAAGCACAAGGAGCTACACATCAGGGGTGGGCAAGGTAGGGGGAAACCGGTGAGGTGCAGGAAGAGAGGGAGGCATCCATCCGTTCCGTGGGAACCACTGACAGATGGAAGCTGCACCCCGCCCCTTTACTGTGAGTCGACACAGCTCCGTAGTCCACGCGAAGGAAGTTCAAATCACTTTCCCAAGGGGTTCTTCTTCCAGCGCCCATTTCCAGCAATAACAGTAACACTGGTTCAGTTTTAACGCTGAATGCTCATAATATTTCAGTCCCCTTCCTGTTAGCTGAAGCCACTTGTCAGCATTCTCTCCCGAGGGACTTAATTGGGTGGCACTGGGTCACAGAATGCCAGACTCTGCTGCTCTAAAAGAGTCAGGGGTGTCCTGAGTTTCGGATTCCTCTGGAGGCTTTAGTGAGTGCCGCTCCTCACGCGGGGCCTCTCTGCCCTTGACTTACTCCAGGCAGCTGGATACAATCAAGATACCATCCTTGTCACTTCATCTATAACCCCGCAGCTGACTGCAGGATCAAAACGGAGGGAAGAGAGGGGACGGGCCCTCTCTAATCGAGGCCCAGTGGAGCACGAAGTTGATTATGTGCACAGTAAAGCATTTTCCCAGCCAGGGGAGTGAGAACTCCAACTCTGGCCCCCTCTCCTCTTGGCTCCCCACCTCCTACTCTGATGCGACGTTTTCCGTTTCACTTCAGGAAAATGCTCTGGGGGCAGCCTTTTGACAGTACTAACAAATGCCTTTATATACCACAGTGTGGGCACTGTCAAACATCATGTTTCATCCCCCCGGTTCTAGTAACTGTGCTTCCGCAGTGCTCTCGAGTCACAAAGCCGTCGTTCCATTGTCTGCATCGACTACTGACGTCCTCGCGTCCTCCTCTATTTTTAATTGCTTGCGTCTTTGAGGACAAAAGCGCCTATGTCTGTTACAATAAACTCTAGGCCTTGGTTAGGGCCTCGGCAGGTGATCTGAACAGTCTTTACATGTGGGGCCAGAGGTTGTAACAGCCCAATACCATCCTCCGAATGTTTCCTTCCCATCTAATTTTTATAATTTTGGTCCTACCCACCTCTTACCAGCACTATGAAAACTCCCTCCTCCAGACTCCCAGATGTGATCAGTTGGCTGTTTGGGGAGTTATCTGTTTGTTTTTTCATTGTTAAGCTTCCCGAGGACTTTTGTGGCTCCCCAACCCTAGAAGATCAAACGAAGAACCTTTGGGAAAGGCACAAGAGGCACAGCCCAGACCGTCTCCTATGGAAAGCACAACAGGGCACAGGGTTCCAGCAGATGCAGGACCAGCCCTGCCACTGATGGGCGGGGCAGCCGACCGTTCAAGCTGCCCTGCTTTCTTCTCACCATCTGCAAAATGAGGGGTGGTTAGGCGACCTCTAACGCCATTTTAGGGCTAAAATCTTATATCTTCCTCCTGACTGAGCTATTTCCAAGGAAACTAACTCATTCCTTGTAGTCAGTTGCAAGTTATAGGTTTCTGAATAGCATGGCCTGTATTATTTAACTTTGTTTAAAAATGCCATGTGTATATGAGTACCTAATAAATGTTCCTGAAAAGAGGATAATGCACTATATTCTAAGCCAGCTTAGAGAGTGCATTTTAAACTCAGGGTGTGTGCTAACCACAGCCATATTCAGGAAGCTGGCTGGGGGAGAAGGGGGAAGGTGTAGCCACAGGTGGTGCCCATCTGGGATATACAATTAGGAATCACGGGTCAGCTCCAGGAGAAAAGCAACCCTCTGAAGCGGCTGCTCCAGTCAGCACACTTTCGGAGGCACAGCTCCTCAGGGACGCTGCTACTGGGAGAGAAGGATGCCGCAGCATCAGGGTCTGCGAGCCAAGAGAGGGACTGAGGAGTGGTGAGCTAAGTCCAGATCCACCGTGCACCCAACAGGCAGGGCTTCATTTCTCTCCTCACACACATTCCTGAGTTTTGTCCGTACCCAGTCATCAAAGTGGAAGTGAACTCTGTGAAGCAGCCAGACCCTCTGGTCACATGCCTGGGTCAGAGCTGCAAGGAACCAACCCAACTCGAAAACGTCTTTGAATTACTGGTCCTGCAGGCTTATGGTGCATGCTGCCCAGATGGGAAAGGGTAGCTGGCTGGGTTCCAACTCCTAGCTGGTTTCCACAGAGGAGCCAGTGATCGGATTCACTCTCTGCCCTCTGGGAACAAAGCTCACCTTTTATACTTGGAATTTCCTGAAATAAGAATGGAGGGACTGATTGGCTTCATTTTCAGCTCATGCTTTTCATTACACTGGTGGTCGGCAGTTTTTGTCAAGGGGGTGCTTTGCAAACAGCCAAAGAGCCTTTGTCCATGCCTGGGACACAGTGAAATGTTAATGTTAGGTATCTAGAGCAAAGCAGCCCCAAAGTTATCACCTGGAGTCCCTAATGCTGACTGGGTTTGACCGATACACGTGGGCGCTGTTATGTATCGAGGTTTACTTGTTAGATCGCACCAGTCTGCCTGAGAGACCTTTTCAACCCAAGACAGGATTCTGCTTAAAATAAGATACGCAGGAAAACTGCATGGCAAGGCTTCTGGGGTTTGGGCAGCAGCCCTGTTCTGCCCCAGTGTGGCCGGAGGTTGGTACCATGGTGCTGGAGGACACTGTTCCAATCCCCTTAAGTTCCTGCTTCGTGCCTGGGGCTGTGAGGAAGGCAAAGGAACGGTCTGAAGATAGCCACCTTGGAACGAGGGGTGTGTGCTAGTAAACCTTCCACCACTATGAGGAAGGCACGGCTGGGCAGGTGGCTTTTGGAACACTCGCCTCCGCCTGTATCTGAACCAGCGCATGGGAGGGCACACCCACGTGGCTTCTGCAGACGGTCGGAGAAGAGGCACACTTCCATGGTCCGGGCTGCTGACCCCCCTACCCACACTGTCTCAGAGCTGCAGTCAGGGGTCATTTGACCCCGTCCCCTCACTGTACAGATGAGGAAACTGAGCTGCAGAGGAAGCGGCTGTCCCCAGGTGACCCGGCTCCTTCCAGCGGGGACCTAACTGCCAGTCCAGCTGTCTGTTCATGAAGCCGCAGTTTCCTGCTCTTCTGATTCTAAAAGCACTGCGCCTCCCCCAGCTCCGCGCCTCACGTATAAACAGAGAAGTCAGACGATGCTGTCTTCCATCGCACGAGCGTCATCCTCGGCTCTGTGACGCCCGTGGCAGAAATGGCAGAGTCACACACGCATGCCGAGTGACCGAGTGGAGAAGAGGGGGATGAGCTGGGGAAAAGACAAAGCCCTCTGGTCTCAGCAGTACTCAACTTCTAAAGCTGAAGGCTCTTTGTGAATGTGGTTTCCATTCAGCATCGAGAGCCACATGCAGTAAAAGGAACTCCCGTCAGCTCTGTAGCAAACCAGTGAGATTCCACATGTGACATCCCAGGCTCACTGGAACCTTGTAATCTGTGAGGCTCTGGGGCCGAGGGAAATACAAGCAAAAAGCAGCTGAACAAAAGATTAAGCTCCACTACTATTTTTCATGAGGCAATGAATCCCTTGAGAGACAATAAAGAAGGAAAGAGGAGACGTGAGAAGGAAGAGGTGGGTCAGGACAGAGCCGGGGGTTTTCTGGTTTCGTGCTCCCAGGGCCCACTAAACGTGAAGTCGTTTTCGCTCCCCCAAGCTCCACTCCAATGGAGGGCACAATATTTCTAAGTCTGGTCCCCGGGGTTGTTTAATGGAGTTAAAAGAATAATGATCATAAGCCAAATGGCTATTTGCTTTAATTCCTGCACAAGTAGAAACCCGAGACTTTAGTTTTTATACATAACCATTGTTGAGCCTTCGAAATTTCAAGTTGATTTAGTTTCCTTCTCACCATAGGAAGGGAGGAAGTGGCGCTGACCACAGACCCTGTAATCCTGGCTGACTTCAAGGCATAAGTGTGGTTCAAAATAATTTCTTAATGAGTTAATTCATCGTGGTGCCCTGTACGTGTGCTTCGACCCCAGAGCCCCTCGGTGGAGGGCCAAGCGGCAGAGGGAGTCTTGAGTTAATTCTTTATATCCCGTCTATTAGCTGCCACCCAAATGATCCAGGGAGGGGCTCATAATAAAAGGCAAAAGCCACCGTGAAGTCCAAACTGTCAAAACAGATGATGTCCTCACCAGCATTCAAAAAGAACCCAGAGATTTCCAACTATCTTCAAAATACCAAACCCGTGGCCCCATCTCCTTACTCGGGTTCCAGAAAGTCGGTCTGCCAGCAAGCCAGAGTCACAGGGAGCGCAAGACCTAGTCATTCATTTATGCATTTAACCCACAGGTACCTGTTGACCTACTACTGTTTTTAAAATTGAACATTTTATTTTGAGATGACTGCAAAATTCAAAAGAAGTGGTACAAAAAAAAAAAAAAAGCAGAGACCCTATGTACTCTTTCCCCAGCTGTCCCCAAGGGCAACACCTTGCAAATCTGTAAAGCTCTCCTGTGACACGGTGCCGATGTGGGGCCAGTCGAGATCCAGGGCATTTCTATCACCCAGACCCCCCTCTGCCCCCCGCTGATCTTCTACAGACTCTCCCCCACCCAGGTTCCCTCTGGCGGCCACGAATTTGCTCCATCTCTATAATTTTGTAATTTCAGCTACATAAATGGAAGCCTATGGTACACAATCTTGGGGATTGGCTTTTTCACTCAGCATAGTTCCCTGAAGATTCAGCTAAGCTTGTTCCTTTTTCTTGCTGAGTAACAGTCCATGGCACAGATGTACTAGTTTAACCATCTATCCACTGACAGACGTCTGGGCTGATTCACGTTTGGCCATTACAAATGAAGCTGCTACAGATTTGTGTGGGTACCAATTCTCATTCCTTTGGGATGAACGCCCAAGAGTGCAACTGAGGGTCACACGGTAGTTGTGTGTTGACTTTCGTGAGAAACCGCCCAGACTGTTTCTCCAGGACAACAACGCCTTTTACATTCCCACTAGCAACATAAGAACCATTCAGTTTTTCGGCATCTTCACCAGCATTTGGTGTTGTCATTATTTTTCTTTTTTAAATTTTAGCCAATCTGACAAGTATAGGGTGATATACAAATGACAGCTCTAATGTGCATTTCCTTAATGGTTAACAGTGCTGACCACCACCTCACGTGCTGTCATCTGTACACCTCTTCCGTGAAATGTCTGTGCATGTCCTCTGCCCATGTTCTAAGTGGATTGATTTCTTTTCTTTTCTTTTTTACTGCTGAGTTTTGAGAGTTCTTTATACATCCTAGTTGCTGTCCTTGGTTGGATACATACTCTTCAAATATTTTCTCTCTCTTTTCATCCTCTTCAAAAGGTCTTTCCTAGAGAAGTTTTTAAATTTAATGAGGCCCAACTTGTGAATTTTCCCTTTTCTGGATTATGCTTTGGTCTGAAGTTCAAGGGCTCCTTGCTGAAGCCGAGGCCCCTGAAGACTCTCCCCGCAGTTTTCCCCTAAAAGCTTCCAAGCTTCATGTTTAGTTTAAGTCCATGATTCACTTTCAGTTAATTTTTCTCTAAGATGTGAATTTTAGATTAAAGTTAAATTTTTGCCTATGGATATCCAATTCATCCATCACCATTTGTTGAAAAGGCTGTCTCTCCTCCCCTGAATGATGTTTGCACTTTTTGTCAAAAAAGGAGTTACCCCAACTATTTTTAGGGACTGTCTTGCACTTCGAAGAGTGAATACAAAAAATAAGCATATATCTTGTTACTAAGGAGCTTACCATTTAGCAAAATTAGTGACATATGCATAAAAAGCGAGAAGCGAAGCAAAGGAAGGGTACAGGAGAAAAGTACAAAAGAGTGTAGGGGATAGTCAGACTTCTGGGTTGGGGGTGGGAAAGCAGGGAATAAGGAAAAAGCTTCATGGACTTCATTTCAAGGGCGGAAAATTAAAGTTAGGACTGAGATTCTCATTGCCCCCAACCAGATAAGTAAGCACAAAAATGACTCTGCTGTCTGTTTAGGAGGCCAAGAAGTGGAATACGAGGATTCCCCACCTAACACAGAACGGGGAATTATTTAACTTTGAACAACTCCTTGCTACTTTACTCCTAGAGACTACACAGGAGAAAGTTCAGTGTCCAAACACACTGAGTTCACTCACTCAGCCATCGAGTGTGCACTGAGCATGCACTGAGCAGGTGCCGGGCACGAGGCAAGTGCAGGAAGCAGCACAGTCACAGCCCCGTCTGGACGAAGGGCGCTGTGGGGGTTTCAGTCCAGCCCAGATCTGCGCCGAGGGTTTCATTCGGGGCCTGGTTGTAGGAGGTCAGCCCCTTCCTCCCTTCTCCAAGAGCGGAGTGTCAACACCTACAGTATTTTGCCGTGTAGAATGCGCATCTTTGTGCCCGCATTTTTGAGGGAAGGATAAGGATGCACATCAAACAGGGGTACTACCGTAAATGCCCGTATCTGTTCTTGTGTTTTGTTATTATTTGTTACATAAATTTCCTTGAACCATAATACATTAAAAATGCTGAAATTCCTTTCTAATACAAAAAGCAAGTATCTAAAAATGAATAAAAATTTGAATTAAAAAATTAAAATGAAATATTTTTCTCCCGAAAGTTTGGGCCCAAAATGTGGGTGCACATTACACTCGGGAGCGCATTATATATGGCAAAATACATTATCAGGACTTCTGCCCCACCCCTCAAACCTTCGGCTCAACACAAAGGCTGCCTGGGAATGCAGAAATACCAAAAGGCTGCAGACTTGACCTAAAGGAGCCACCAGATAGTAGTAAACACAAGTCATGGGAACCCCGGGCACCAATTCCTGAGCACTGAGCCATCCATGTGACCTAACAGGTGAGCTGCGAGTATCATGGACTAGTTAGCCTTGCTTTCTAGAGACTCATTTTCCCAATCGTGACATTTCTAAGGTCAGGGGACTACTCTGATCTTTTAAGTTTTTTTGTTATTCTTCCAAAATGCACAATCGCTGCACAATCGCTACATCTAATGTAATAACGAGCACCAACCACGGCCTCAAACTCACGATTTTGCAAGCAGTTTTGCAACCACAATGCACAACGCAGCTTCACTTTTGGGGGCCACAGAGAACATTCCTCAGAAGGCTACTGGCACTGCCCTCCTGAGAGAGCTGCTGGGAGGCCGCGGGGCCTGGCTGCCGCCATGGCTTTCATTTCCCCTGGCTTTAGGCCAGGTCCTGCTCACACACCTCCTTTAAGCATCTCTATCAAAAAAATCAAGGCAGATAAGCAGCCCATGCAAGACAAATTCTCCATATCCCCAAATCAGAAGCCAAATCCTGAAGCTCTGCATTCCTGGAGCAGACCAAGCCTGTAATCAATCCCGATGAGACAGCAGGCGGCTTTGGAACAACAACCCTCAAACATATGGTCCCTGTCAGGGTTAGGATATCACCGCAGTTATCTCCGCTTGAATGGGGGGCGGAGTCTGCATTCTTTCAACCGTCATGTGTACCAACACCTCTTTAACCATCTTGCATTAGAAGCGCTAGTTCTTGAGCACGAAACTACAAAGCCAGGTGGCCCCTTTGACACTGAGGCAGAAGTCGCTGAGGACGGGGCGGGGCACCAGGGCTGGGAGGGGAACAGTCGGGAGCGCTGCCTCCTCACCAGCTCCGCCCGGCCCAACGCGAGCACACGGATCAGGCACTGAAGCCAACTCACTGGACTCCTTCCCCAGGCGCGTCTGTGGGGAGACACCCTCCCCCGGAAGGCTGTGCTGCAGGGAAACGTGCTCCCCTCTCTTTGGGAGCCGGAGCCCCTCACCCTGCAGCTGATGTTTCATTCGTGGCTATGTAAACAAATTCTGAGCTTGTTATTTTTAATGCGCTCTGTGGGGAAGAAAAAAGTGTCACTCTATTATAATTCCCAACTGGGTGCTTTTTCAAACGATCACACGCTATTTCACGGTTCAGCATACATATTCGATTTCCTTCCCTCAATATTTGTTTGACTTGCTCTCCGATGGGGACTGGGTGCTTTAGAAACCTCGGAGAGGTCAGCCCTCGCCGCAGCCTCTCTCAGCACCTCCGTGGGCTGCTGGCCGCCGCTCCGGATCTTCTTTCAGCAGCTCTCGCTGCAGAAGCCGCGCACAACAACTATTTTCCCTCCAGGTCCCCGGAGTCTTGGGGTGTAAATCAGTGCAAGCTGGACACCGGACAGACCGAACAGACGACTCAGTTCCCCCACAGGCTGCAGACAGGGAGCCCGAAGCAATGTGGAGTGTGCCCCGGGGAGAGGAGTCTCTAAGAAGGAAGACGCCCCAGTGTCCAGAGCCTTCCACGGGTCTCCTCTGAGGAGCCTCTGACTATACGCCATGGGCGGGGTGGGGCGGGGGTGCTCACGGAAACCAGCCATCTGGCCCATTCCCTCTTCCAAAGACGACAATCTCTAAGTGGCAACTCCTCGGGGACTTAAGAAAAGTGAAAAACAGAAGTAAAGACAGACAGATGCCCCCTTCAATATTCAGTATTGTACCGATACATGCCCAGGCCCTGGAAAGGTGCTCAGAGGGGGACTGTCACTCACTCAGATACAACTCACAGGCTCCAAGAGAGCTATAGCCATCGGCTTCTGCAGCTTCTTAATGAACAGAGTTCACCACAAGCCCTAAGAAAGGTAGAGTTTTCAAAAACTGCCACTTTGGCAAAATGGTTCTAACTGCCTCACAGGGCTTTGGTGTCAGACCCCAAAATGATGCTCGGCGAGCGGTGAGGCTTTGGCGAGGTTTGACACCATGGGCGCCAAGAACCGGCCGGCTCCCGGGGACTCTCAGTGCCTGTGGCTCCCCAGCGGCCATGGGCATGCCTGGACGGGCTCCATTATCCAGCCAAGGGAAGGAAATCCTTGAATTGCCCGTCCTTCCACACCCACTGGGTCAAGTCAGCCAAGAGGGCAAGGAATGGAAATCTCGGAGGCTGGTTCTCACTGAAGGCTGGGCCACTTCCAGTAGGGAATTGCCCATCTGCTCCAGCGATGTCCCTCTTGCACCTGGGCCTCCTCCAGGGATGCTCCCTTTTTATGAGTCTTGGCTACTCGAGAACTGAGTCTCCTGGTGCCCTAGGTGAACTCCAAGGGTAAGTCTGCTGGAGAGCCTGTGGCGGGATGAGATAGGTGGTTCCATGAACCGTAAAGCAAAACCTTTCCGAAGAGGCCTCCCTGGATTCCCAACAAAACCGAGTGCATTTTCACCTTTGGGGCTCTGAGGCTTAACACCTGGGAGGAAGGCAGTAAATGTTCCATCAGAAGGTTCATCACCCCAAGTCTGCGAGAAACAATCTTCAGGCCCAGTCCAAGGTTTGTGTTACATTAATTTGTTTCCCAGACCCGGTATCTGTGCCATTTTCACTGGCAGAAATCTCAGCGAGGGGTGAACAGAACGGAAATAGTCTTTTTTTTTAAGTTATCTGACTGCTAGCTTTAAAAAGAGATTATTATGAAGTCTAATTCTATGATAGGTCGTTTCCTATCTCTTCTGGTGAAAAAGGGAAAATGTGGGATGGTTCATGTAGAATCACAGATTTTATCATCTCTCCCACTCTCCCTGGACGAATATATAGAGAACTATAAACACCACTATGTTCAAAACGTAACTGTTCATAGAGCCTCGGCTCCGGAACCCTCCAATTTGCTGAGCTCCTTCATCGCAAACTAAACTGAAGCTATGTGTAAGCCTGTCTTTCCCTCTCCTTGGGTCTCCAAGCCATTTGAACATTAAGTTTTCGATCATCCGTGACCACCGTCTCCCTGGCCCCTCCCTGGGTTCACCCTCTGTCATCTCTAATCCATCCTGTGACCTGCCTGCCTTTACCGTGTCCCTCTCTACGAGCCTACGAAACCCCTTTGTCCCCTTAAACTTTTCAGCTCCTCTGCTGGCTGACCCCACGTTGCCTGACCGACCCAGCTTCCACGCTAACCCAAACACATGCTCCATGCTCGCCACATGGGTGTGTTCCTGACCTCCCTGGGCGACCACACACGCCAAGCTCATTCTCACTTCGGCGCCTTTCCTCTCTGTACTCCCTACGCCAGGGACACTCAAAGATGGTTTTGTGTTTGCATGGAAAAAACAGGGCAGTCCAAGCTATTTTGTTTGCTATCTTCCTGCGATTCTTTGAGAGTATATACTTGCCGTTGCCTTGAGGAGTTGTGAACAAAATAATACAAATAAACTCTCAACCTTTATTAGCACCCAAGAGGCTTGACCAGCCTCTCCCATGCACGAGATACTCAGGAGGCAGTAAAAGGAAGTAAAATGCCAGGCGTTTTGTGCACCTGACACACAGCTGGCTCTTAGTGAAGTCTACTCCCCACATGAAGCACCGACTTTATAACCAGTATTATTAGCCAAGAGCATTTCACATCTCTCAGGTGAAAAATGTTCGACACTTAAGCACTACTAATAATTTTTATGGTTGGAAACGAGGATCAAAGTATGAAAGGAAAAATAAATTCAAGGGCTCATGCATTCAGCCAAGTCTGCCTGGCTCATTTTCTGCCACGTGTTTTAATGGTCTCTCTAAAAGGCAAGGGTGGGGAGGAAGAAAAGTTGCATTTTATTTCCCAGCTCTTTAGGTCTGAAATAAAAGCAGACTTGGGGAAAAAAAAAATCAAACATTCGAGTAACACTATACACTGCTACTGTTCCCTAAGGAGCTCCTTGCAAATGAGTATCAAGAACTCAATAGATACTTTCCTGGTAAAATACATAAACAGATAAATAAATTATTCCAGGCTGAAAAGAATTTCAACATCTGGCAGCTCACTGGAGCTTGTCAAACAAGTCAGAAACACACAGCGCCAGAGAAGATCATTCTTTAGCTCCCGCTTTCAGGGCTGGAGAGGGAATGTAACATTTCTCAAAGCTCTTTGCCTTCCAGCAGGGAATATGACCCATTTAAACAGGCAAATGATCCCTGTGTTTTCTTCCAATAAAACAAATAATGATACCAGGCATTAGGTCTCAAATCCTAATGTCTGTGTGCTCAAGTCACAGACATTGGAAGGAAAAAGGCCCTTCGTTTAAGGGTTATATTCAATGAACATTTAACACTTTAAAGAAGGAGCCCCCTTGCACCTCAGCTGCCTCAGCAATGAAGCGGCAGGGTTCCTGATCTCTACTCCCTTTGTGTTTGGAACCTTTGGACTGGGGTGCAATGAATGTTTAACAGGCATGCTGGAATTCCGATCCTTTCATCCAGGTCGGCAGGGAGGCCTGCGGGTGGGCCCCACCCAGTGCCACAGCCTTGTGGACGCACCGCAGCACACGGCATTAACATCGCCTGTTCGGGCTGCGATGTGACACTGTTGTGGTCCTAATGATTTCCTTCTAGAAAGGGATTCTAGGCTTCGTGCTCATCTTCAGGCCAACAGAAGACCCTCCCCAGGCAGACCTCCCCCCACCATTCCTCTTGCCTCTTACAATGGGCCCGCGTTTCCTCATCCAAGCTGTGGGAAGTGGGCCGGCACAGCTGCCCTTCTGCTTCTGCTCTGTGTCCCGTAAGCAAGCCACGAAGCCTGTTGTTTTAAAACAGCAAATCTTGCCCTGGCCAAGGGGCCCAGTTGGTTGAAGGATTGTCCCAGACACCAAAAAGTGGCAGGTTCAATCCCTGGTTGTGGCGGGTATGGGTGGCAACTGATCGATGTTTTTCTCTCACAGCAATGTTTCTCTTTCTCTCCCCTCCACTCTCTAAAATCAATCCTGCAGTTGTTGATTTAATGATTTCCCAGTAAGAGATCTATTATCTTTCTGGTAAATATATCAAGTGAGGATTAAAAAAAAATTTTATGGCAAATCTCTGTTAATCAATGCTTCCAAGCCTCTAACAAAAGCACTGCCTTACACTGTCCTCACGTTTGCATAAAACACGCTGAAACTCTGGCGCTTGAATCCACGTGTCAGGCCGCAGAAGAGGCATCACCAGAACCATCACGGAAACAGGCTGTGGTTCAGCACACTTTGCTCTGCTCGTGCTCGCGCTCCATTCAAGTCACTGCTGGATTCTCCCTTTGGCTCCAGAGACGCTGCTGGCCATCAACTCAAAATACCCCGATCCTCCCATATGCAACCCTTCTAGGTTTCCCAGGAAAGTGAAGGATTTCGCCACTTTGTATGCACAGAAGTGTGGTACTTTTCCACACAGACCACACTTCATAGGTCTGCCTATACATCCCATCCTGTGGATTAGTTACTCCGGAAGGGACTTTAGGAAGTCACCTGGTCTATTCCTCTGTCCCCAGGCAGTATGAGCAAAACCACTCCAGCTACTGAAGACTGCTGGCCTCCCGTCCTGAAAACGCCCAGATGGGAGCCAGCTCCCTCTCCAGGTTCCTCCAAACGTTCTCTGGAGCCACAAACAGAAAGGTCTGCTGCACGGCTTCTCCTTGATCCTCATACATTAAACACTGTGTTTGAGCTGTCTTTTCTTTTCAATTTAAACCAGGGTAAACTTGAACTTAACTACTACAGAAATGATAAAGGGTATTGGAAAAAAAACAGAAAGAGAGATGCCTGTTTTAGAGAGCAAGCAGGGCAGTGTTCCAATGACATTAAAATTATAAGTGCTGAGGCAATGAACCTCACTTAATTGACCTACAAAGATCATTAAATCAGCGACTGCAGAATCTGTACTCTTTCAGGAGCACATAAAACATTTAACAAAATCTCTTCCTGAGCCATACAATCTCAATGCATTTCAAAATATTAAAATATTTGAGTATATTTCTGAGCACAGTAGAATCAAATCAGAAATCAGTAAGAAAAAGGTAACTTTAAAAACTGGCAAAAGTGAGAACTGTCAGAAACAGAGTTGACTGGAAGTCTGACAACTATGGAATTAAAAAACCACATCCATCCAGACTGGTAGGAGGGGTAGGACTGCAGAACGGGCTGTCCCACACCCACGTGTGGCAGATGAAAATTCGGGAGGGGTATCTCTATCTCAGGAGAAGAGGGTCCCAGCCCCACAGCAGGCCCCCCAGCCCAGGGTTCCAGTGTCAGGAAGATAAGTCTCCATAACTTCTGGCTTCAAAAATCAGTGGGGATTGAGTCAGCAGAAGGAACTTCTGGAGCCCCAAGCAGTCCTCTTAAAGAATCCACACATCGACATACTCAGACTCATTCCCTCTGAGCTCCAGCACCAGGGTAGCAGCTTGAAAAGCATCAGTGGGATACAGGGAGAGACTAAACTGTCTGGCAGACAACACTGTCCCTTTTCTGAGCTCCCCCAACTGAGTCACAGAGCCCGCAGACTGGTACTGTATTTGAAAGTCCATCAACCTGGCTAACACCATTTGACCCACCATGGAGATCCCCAGAGACCCCAACTTCTGGGCCCATGAAAGCTGCTTTTCCATATGAGTGGCTGGTCTTGGCGCATGCTTTACAGCTTCCCAAATCCTTTCAAATAAGCAACAGCCAGCCTCAGTGAGTCCCTAGTCCCCATACTTCTTGCTAGGTGCCCCTGGGCCAGGCACTAGCAGCAACCAGTCTAGATTCACAGCTTGGCTTCACCTAGGAATCTCCAAGCTCTGCTCAAGCAGCAGCCATTTCAGATTGCTTTATAGCCCAGGCAAGGTAGTAGCTCTGGGCAAAACACAGTTGGGGGCTGACCTTGGCCTTGTACCACCTCCCCAGTGCCTGTACACCCACATCAGAAGACCACCACCCTGTCCCCACAGAGCTGATCCTCCATGGAGGGCAAAGGTTGGTGGCCAGTGGTCATGGCCAGTCCTTGCAGCCCCCGGGCTTGGGTCAATCCCTCCCATTGATTTGCCAATAGCAACCAAGAGGAGAAAGCCGCTAGATCAAGAGAGAAAACAAAAATCGCCAATATCTTGAATAAAAAAGAAGAACACACCATTCCAAATTCCATAGACTTTAAACAATAAGATGACATTACAAATGACTTTATAGAAGTACATTTTATAATTTGGATGAAATAAAGAGTCCTGGATAAACACAATTCATCCAATTAACACAAGAAGACAGAGGAAGTCTGAAGAGTACTGGAGCCATTAAAGAAATCAGGTCTGTAACGAACATGCTAGAGAACAAAGGGAGCATGGAATGCGCAGTATAAAGAGAAAGTTACGAATATCAAGTACGGTCTCGTGACCGAGCTACACAGCAAAAGTTGTGGCAGCTACACATATATTTTCCTTTCCATACGTATATATACACACACCAAGTTTCCTTTTTTCTATATATATGTATATATATTTTCCTTTCCATATACATGGAAAATATATATGGAATATATTTTTCCCCCAAAATGCCAATTTTCCTATATATATATATATATATATATATATATATATATATTATACAAATAATTTATATATATATAAATTTGTCTCTTCTTCTTTTGCAATTACTATTTGATATAAGTGTTACAATTTATTCCACTTATACAATGTACATACATTTACACAACTTATTCTTTGGATGTTTGTGGTTTCCTTCCTCATAAGTTTAACGCCCTTTGTCAGATTTTAAAGTTTTCAGCCATTGTTTCTTCAAATATTTCTACGGCCCCGCATTCTTTCTTTTCTCCTTCTAGAACTCTGACGGCATGGGTGTTAAATCTTTGGGGACTGTCCCACAGGTCTCTGTTCACTTTTTAACATCTATTTTCTCTCCGTTGTTAAGACTGAGTAATTCCTACTGCCTCGTCCTCAAGTTCACCAATTCTTTCCTGCCACTTCCATTCACCTATTGAGCCCATCCAGTAAATTTTAAATTTAGGTTATGTAATTTTCAGTTCTGAAATTTCTATCTGGTTCTTTTTTAATTTCTTCTGTTTCTTTGCCAAGATATTCTATTTTCCACTTGTTTCAATAGGTTCATAATTGCTTATTAGAGGATATTTTCATGGTAGTAGTTTTTAAATCCTTGTCAGATAATTTCAGCATCTGTGGCATCTGTTGATTATCTTTCCTCATTAAAGCTGCAATTTTCCTGGTTCTTGGCATGATGAATAATTTTGGATTATACCCTAGACAGTTTTTGAGTATTACTATGAGATGTTGCTTCCTGGTTCCTATTTGAGCAGGGAGGTCAGGTTCAGAATGCATGTCCTGACCCGCTCTGTGGGCTGTGAAGACAACTAGTTTTACAGTGCCACTCTGGTCCGCCCAACTTGTGTGCTGTGCCACCCAGGGGCTAACTTGAAACCTGGGTGGCATTCTACACCACGGCTTATGTCTCAGAGCTTTTGCTGTATGGACTCGAGTCAGTAATATGCATGGGCTGCTTTGAGGGGGCGGGGGGAGGAGTGTGCCTAGGAGTTCACGCAGATTTAAAGAATTCCCTTTTCAGCTTCTTCCTTTCCATACTTTTCCCTCCACTCTCCAGTTAGGAAGGGATGAGGTACTGCCTGTTCGCTGTCTGCTGCTTGGTGCAGGCTGGAGACAGTGGACAAGGCTGCTCCCAGCAGCCTCTGCAGCTGTCTCTTTGCTGACGTTCACTTAGTGCAGGGCCTGGATGGTCAGCCAGGTTCCACCCCCAGTCTCCACACTGGACAGAGAAAGGGGTCAGGGAAAGAGGGCCATCTCTGCTCCTGTCTCCTGTTAGTGCAGGGCGGCGATGGTCACAAGGCTTCGCAGGACAACCTGCCACAGTCGCAGCATCTAGTTAGCAGGGTCGCATGACTTCTTTCCCCGTGTCTGCCCGGTGTAACGTGGGCTTGGTCAAAAGGGCTCCAACTGCGGGGTTGCCCTTTTCTCTTTGGCGAGAG
This sequence comes from Sturnira hondurensis, assembly GCF_014824575.4. NCBI lineage: Eukaryota > Metazoa > Chordata > Mammalia > Chiroptera > Phyllostomidae > Sturnira > Sturnira hondurensis. The sequence continues at coordinate 945,818 of NW_028091030.1, read as the reverse complement.
AAAGTGGGGTTTTGTTTTTGTTTGTTTGCTTTTATCTGTGCTTATAAATGTTATGACCTTCACTAGCACTGAGGCTGGGGAGTGAAGGGAAGGAAGGAGGAAGAGAGAGTGGGGAAGGAGGGGAAAAACCCAAGGGAAGCCACTGTCGGAGCCCCCTCTAGTCCTGAGGTTCCGAGCCAGTCTGTCTGCTTTTTTCAGGAACCGGGTGAAGTGTGCTTACTTGATCTTGTCCAGAATTGCAAGTCTACAACTCATTCATTAAGTGACAGAATATTTAAGAAGAATTGGGACTAAATTAAAGAAAGAATTAATAATTACTACCGGGACTTTGTGTCTCCTGGTGTTGGGGGAAGAGAATGAGGTCTCTGTATGCACGAAGGACAGCTGCATCTTCTCGGTGAGACGATACAGTTGTTACCATTGCTGAATGGAAGTTCGAACCTGGGTAGGAGGGTGCATGCGGATACTGAGTGGCCGAAGGCGTGGGCTGCGCCAGTTTTTACGCCACTGCCTCGCAGGCTGCCCCACTCTGCGGTGTCCGGGCTGAGGCTCTGCAAGAAGAGGCAGCGCCCTGTCCACTTTGACTACAGCATTCTGAATAGTCCTCTTTTCCCACAAAAATAGATACATGGGTATAGTTCAAAGCCCTTATTGGCAATGAAGAGAGAAAACCTGGCAGTAAACAACTGGTCTTTTTGCCATGAGTTGGCTAGAAAAGCAAGCAGGTAATTTGCTCCTTTGAAAACTGTGAATAAGGATGGACTAAAGATCATCCAATGCCCTAAATGTGAAACATATCTCTGTGAATGAGAATGAATCCCAAAAGATGAATGTATGCTTAACTCCTCTCACGCCTTTCGCTGGCCAGTAACTATGCTGACCAGGGTATCACACACCAGCCTAGTTTGGGGCAATTTCTTTCACACCCAAATGGAGCTATACACATGTAAATTTTAAAAAAACAGAAAACTTGAACTTTTCATTTTTGGTGGTGGCAGTGACTGGAGGATTCCTATCCCCCCCCCCCCGCCCACCCCCTTAAAATCCACTTTTAATTTAAAGGTTGGAAAACAAATTTCTACAATAAATATATGTACCAAGTACAGATTCATTTAATAAAATTTCATGATCTCTTAGAACCTCAAATTCAACAAACCCCGTGTGAACTAAAGAAGACGGTCACCTCTCTCCCAAAGGCAGGATGATGGGAGCGGATAAATTCCACCACTTTCTCCTGTGCGCGGCTGCAGCTAATTGATTTATACACCCTGTTGTGCTTGGGTCGGATACACCACTGCGCCCCTGCAGCCACGGGCCTCTCCTGTCGCCATCATGCATCTCACGTACCCCCCCCCCCCCCAAAGAGCTCATCAATTCCCATTGCTTTTCACCAGGCCGCGCTCTGGCACTTTCCCCTGGGGAGACCTTTCCTGGTCTCCACACTTAACCCTTGAACCCTGCCCAATCCATCAGCCGCATCCAATGAACGGTGATAGAGAATGTTTCCCCCCCCAGACAGGCGGCCAGCCTCCCCACTTAAAACTCGAAAGAAAGCCATCAACAGGGTCTGCTTTCTGTCCGTCGGTGTCGCCAGCTCCTTCACTCGCTGATGTTTTTATTGTTGCGGTGCCCAGCCCGCTGGAGTCGGGGAAGCACCATTCAAAAGCAGACATCAATTAAGTGCTTGTTAAACGCTAGAGCCGCTCTTTTGAAAACGTCCCCTGGGACGCTCCCTGGGAGTTCCCCAAACGAGTGGAGGGCAGAGCCGTCCTTCTGGACTAGGCTTTCCCTGGAGCTTGAAAGAACAGCTTCCTAATCCGCACTCCGGATACGCTACCAGAACTTAAAATTAAGACCTCAGAGAATGGGATGGACGCCTCCGCACCTCGTAGCCAAACTGCAGCTCGTCCGAGGTCAGCATGATGATGTCGTCGTCAATAGCCAGCACCGCCTCGGTCTCGATCTCGTCGTAAGGGAAGAAACGGTTACTCAGCTTGTTCTCCGCCGTTCTGACCACTTTTAACGGAACCCGGATTTTGGGCCACAGAGACTCTGGAAAAGTGAAAAACAAGGTATTTCTTTCTAATAAAGTAGCGAAAACATATTACAAATGAGTTGGAAGAATCAATAGAATGTATATATACAAGTATGCAAGGGCAAGTCTTACAAATGCAGTTTCATAATATTTTACATTATAAATTTGTCTCTCCTAAGACCTTACGACACTACTAATTCTCATGGATGTTCTAACCAGAACACACAAACTGTTCCACTCACGGCTGAGACAGGGAAGCAAAATGACCTGACCAAGATCATAGTGATAAGAGAAATCAAGTCTGGACGGCCCCTTTCTCAGGCCCATGGTGCTTTTTAAAAAAATTTTTTATTTATTGAGTTTTAGAGAAATGGGGGGTGGGGGTGGAGAAAGAGAGGGAGAGAGAGAAACAACAATTTATCTATGCACATGTTGCTTGATTTTTGTATGTGCCCTGACCAGTGATCAACCCGCAACCTTGGCGTTATCGGGACAGCTCTCTACCAAGCTGAGATATCCAGCCAGGGCTCAGGCTCACAGCTTTAATCTCAGAGCACTACCACCCTGCAAACACCTCCAGGTAGGCACACCCTAGCTCAAATCCTGCCTGAAGCTCTGCCAGGAAACACAACGCCCGTGCTGAAGACGCCCACCCCGGGTGCCCCTCTCCGAAACGCAATCACAAACATCTACTGGGCTGTGAAAATCCCCCCTCACCACACTGTTTCCACGGACAGGTACAGCTTCCTTAACTTAGTTAGCACTTTAACCCTGCAACAGCCCCTGCCCCCACGAGTGACCAGCTTTGGTTTCTCATCTTGTCCAATTTACAGAGTAAATATCAAATTTCTAGGTCCAATTATGTGGGATTTTCTAGTACAGTAAAGAAACAGCAGCCCATGACTTGCCTTACATTTTCCCCATTTACTCTCAAATGATTGAAGCATTCCAACCGCAGGTTCCTCACGTTAAAGCACTGCATTTAGCACAGCATGAAACGAATACTTCTCTGGTACAGGACCCGTGTCTACCTCAGGGCCCGTTACAGAGGGCAGTCTGTTCTCCACACGTTTGTCAAGTGGGACTAGGAAGGCTAGGTGTCACACCACTCCCAAAAAGTCCAGCACGTAACCATGGGACAATCTAGGCTTTGTGGGTCCCGAGGCCCCCAAATGCCTGTGGCCACTCCAAAGTCACTATAATGAAGAGAAGCATCACAGAGGTTAAGTCCAAAGTGGAAAAGGATGTCTTAACTGACGGCAGATGAAACATCTCACGTCTGCGTATTTTACAGTCAGTCCCTGTACCACATCGTTGGGGCTTTACCAGGGGCTTGGAAGAAGCCCGTGCAAGTGAAAGGCTCTGTAACTAAGGAAAACGGTTGGTCTTGAATAAGCGCAAAGCCTAAAAAAGTGATCAAGTCCAAAAGCAGCATGCTTGGAAAAGGGCTGGACTAGGGACCAAAAATGAGATTGTCTGGGCCACTGCCTTTTAATCAATAACAATAGTTCATTATAGTTTTGTTCTTGACACAGAATTACATAATAAATACCTTTGGAACAAAAGAACTGGCCTAGGATTGAGGGCCTGGAGACCTGAGTTTTACATTCATTATCGGTGGGATTTGAGGCGAGTACCTTTTCAGGGTAAGGATAAGCAGAGAGAGGAGATCTTTATTAAGCAACTTGTAGACAAGACACTTTAGAGCTGCCATGTCACTGAAGCCTCCTGACAACCTATGTGCAGAAATGACTTATGAAGCCATCTCTACGAGGTCCATAGAGGTGAAGTGACTTGGCTGGGGTGACAGAGTTAAGAAACAACAGGGCCAGTAGGTGAATTTAAGTCTGTTTAGCATCAAAGACCGAATAAAACCTGTACTATCTATTGCAGCTTGAAAATCTTGTGTTTCTCTAGATTTGGAAAAAACACAGTTCAATAATTTTCTCCCGCAATCATCCTTATTCTTGCTTTCGTTCCCCACTCACCGTTCCGGATAAACAAAACTACTGCCGTAGACTGACTGTCCAAACCCTTATGAAACATGAACTAACTGCAAATATCTGAAATGAAGAAGATTCTAGCCCCACCTACTCGACCAGCAGTTCTCACACTTGGGGTGTCAGGATTTCTTTGTTGCATTAGACATTAAAACTGAGGAGTTTCAACACATGAGGATACTCGAGCACACATCCCACGAGCCATGAGAGTGATGATGTCGTCCCACATCACACGGCCTCCGGAAAACTCCACTGTCCACTGGTGAAAGAACAAAAGAGTGGGAAGGGGAGGTGACTTAGCATTATTAGGAAGATAATTTCAACCTTGCAGACCCCTGAAAGGATCTCAGGGGTGTCCTGGGTCCCTGGACCCACTTTGAGAACCTCTGCACTAGACTCTGTGTTGTGATTTGGGTGTCGCAACGCTGGGAAAGTACCAACAAACTGGAAAACAGTTGGGGAGAAGTTGTGAGGACAGCGCAGGCACTTGAATGCAGGATTTCTATAGAATGCTTAAAGAAACCAGATGTGCCCGTCCTCAATTTACTGCCTCTCGGCTTCAGTTTCACCCTCCACTGCCCTGTCTGCGATGCTGGGACTGGATCCTGTTCAACATTTGCCCTTTGCCAGCTGGCACCATGCTGAGCTTTGTCAGCAGAGGGTGCTGGAGGGACACTGCGGGAGGAACGGGGCTTTCTTCCCGGGTCTGGTGGGCCTTCGCTCCTCCTTGCTGCTTCAGTCCTTGGCCAGCAGACAGGCGGGCAATGGCATCGATCCCCACAAGTTTCAGTGGCGACCCCAGTGGCGACTTCCCAGTGAGTTCCACAGGTACCCTCAAGGGCAACCCTGCTGCCCACACGTGGTTCCAGTGAACTCCACCGAAGCCCACACCGGTTTCCCAACAAGTTCAGTAACAAACCCTGGGCAGTGTCCCATTGAATTCCGTGGGTACTCAAGGAGGTGGCTGGTTTCTCGCTGGCCAGACCTGGCCTGGGGCACCTCAGCAAACTTCGCCATGCAGTGGGCCACGTGGTCTGAGCCTCAGACGTAGCTGGAGAAGGGGTGCTCCCAAATTTACTTCCTGTAATCTTCAGAGTTCTTTTTAGCCCCTGGTCACCAATCTCCTGTTGCTGGTTAATAATTCTTTACATTAAACATTTCCTGTTGACGTTGCTGTGCGGTTTCTGTCTCCTCCATGAACCTCGACCAGTAATACACCAGGGAGACCAGAAAGGTTCCCAGGTGAAAAGGGAACTGTTCTCCATCCCCTAAGTTAAAACCATGATCGAAGGCTGGGTGAACGTTACGGGAAAACTGACTTAGACCCAAAGGGGGTGAGAACTTTTTGATGGTATAAACTGCCTTAAGATGGAATGAAACGCCTTTAGCAACACAAGGTGGCCTTTTACTTGAAATGTACTAACGTAGGTCAGACTTCTGGACGTCAGGTGAGAAGCAACAGATGCCTCTGAGGTCCCGGGATCACACGGGGCAGGTACAGGTCACAAAAAGAACAGGCCGTGGAAACAGCTTCTAACCCAGGTGTACCCGTACTAGCCCTGTGATCTTGAACAAAATCACTCCGAACCTGTTTCTTTGGCTTGGAAGATGGAACAATAGCACCATCTTTCCATGAATGAGTGTGAGAACAAGCTTGAACACGTTCAGCAGCACAGTGCCCCGCACATGACGGACGCCCACTAAATGCCAGCTGTGCTTTCCCTCAAACGTTTGTGTCTGTTTAGAGAACCAAGGGATTTTTTTTGAACTTCAGGGAGTGGCGGCAAGGTGGTGTGTATTAGATCTGGTACATTATTCTTACAATCCGACGGCATGCGGCAAACTGGTCTACTCCTTCCATATCTCCTTTTAGACCAACAGAATTCCTGCCATTTCCAGGGCTGGAAACCTCACAAGCCAATGAAATGACTTCCGCCATGTTACTTTCAAAAGGTAACAAACAGCTCCTCTTTTTCCAGTATGTGTGGAACACAGGCTGGCTGCTTTGATGAAGTATAAACACTTCTCTAGCCCAGATGGGATTTGAACTTTCACTTGGCAAGTTGCGTACAGCATGTTCAACCCACAGTCAGCTTTCCATATTCTCTGTCCACATACAAGGTCTTTCTGGAAAATGTCCAACCATTGTTAATATAACGAGAATGGCTTGCACAACACCGATGTAACCTAGTAGCCAAGGAGAGTGGACTGGATTGCACACGTATGAACAATGACAACTTCACTGTACTAGTCAGTGAGGGCAGAATATGCTATTGAGTAAGTATCTGTACTGTGTGGCCATCACATTCAAAACGACTGAGCGAGTACAGCAACAAATTTGCATCCAATTTTGCATTAAGCTTGAATATTCCTCCATGAAAACTATTCAGATGATTCAGAAGTCTGCGGCTAGGGGCAACTGGTGGTGGGTTCATCACAACCACATGCCCACTCATGCATCACATCTTGGGCAGAGTTTTTTGGCAAAACATCAAATCACCCAGGTGACCCAGTCCCCACTACAGCCCAGATTTGGCACCCTGAGACTTCTGGCTTTTCCCAAAACCACCTTTGAAAGGGAAAAGATTTCAGACCATTGATGAGATTCAGGAAAAGACAACCGGGCAGCTGACAGAGATTGGAAGAACTGTGTGAGGTCCCAAGGTGCCTCCTTTGAAGGGGACTGAGAAGTCATTGTCTTATGTAAAAAGTTTCCTGGATCTTCTTCAATAAATGTCTCTATTTTTCATATTACATGGCTGGATACCTTCTGGACAGAACCCGTACATCTAAAGAATTAATTGCTTGAGACGACATCCATAAAGAACTGGAAGTTCTTTGATGGGGAAGTTTTAGAGAGTGACGAAGGCCACAGAGGACGACATGGGGTGTAGGTGGAAATGTAGGGTGAATCATGGCTTTTTCGAACTGTGCCTACTCCTCCCTGTGCTGAGTTGGGCCTGGGCAGCCTGAAGTCAGCTGTGACAAAAGGGGTCTCCCTCTCAGTGGTCAGCTGCCTACGGACCACCAGTACCAAAAAACAAGACACTAGAGTTCCCAGTTTCTTCCTTGCACACTCTTAAAGAACACAAGCCTCCAAGAAAGGGAGCCACCATCATCTCAGGCCCTAGCATTCCTTCTGTGGAGGCAGGGCATGGGCAAGGGGGCAGCAACTGAAGAGTAAGCTCATGATTACTCCCGGCCCTAAAGCAGGTAATTGTGATGTGGATTTTGATTCTGTTTATCATTAGGTAGGAAAGAAGGACACAGGTGAGAACGGAATGGTCCCCTTCTCCTCAGTTTCCCAAAGAAGAGACTCACTTTTCTGTTTCTCTGTGTCCCTGACAAGGACCCAGGTCTTCCCTCCCTCCCTCACCAGAGGACTGACGGTGACTTTCCTGCTGCTTCCTGGCCATCTACACACACAGACGCAGTGGGGCCCAGTGCAAAGGGCTTGAGCGTTAGGGCTGGAGAGACCGAGTCTGTGCCTGGCCCCGCTGTCTGCAGTGCTGCGATGCAGGCAGACCGCTCAGCTGGTCCGAAGTCATTCTCGCGAGATGGGGACGACGACAGAGCTCTCGCAGCTTTGTCAAAGGACTGGAGATAACGTGTAAAGCACGTAGCACAGGCCACACTCCTCAGACACAAGAGGCGTACACTACCTGGTTGTAATAACATTGCACCATCACCTTCACAAAGGGATTCTTGAGAAGTCTTCCGAATCACACTTCTCTGCTGACACCCCAAAGAGGGGCAGACGGAAGGGTATGGGGTGCCCCCTTCGGGTGCTGAAGGAAACGGCGTCACAGCCAGAACTGTTCGGGCCCTAACTCCACTGCTTCGCCCAGGGGGGTCCCTTTCTCCTTACTCCTTTACATTCTGAATGGGACAGCAGGCTCTTGTATCAGAGCCTCGTCCTCTGACTCTGGAGCTGGAGCAACAGAAATGTTACCTTCCATTCACACAACAAAAGTTCAAAAAATGGGATTTTTCAAACACCCTAAATTTATGAAAAACAAACAGCTGAGCCAGCTGACCCAATAACTTCACGCCTATGAATTTTAGCCTGGCTCGAAGGAGAAAAGGAACGTGTATTAAGGATTTTTAAAAAATGTGTATTGATTAACGGTTTTCTCCACGTTGGATGCCAAGAGAGATGTGAGCAAAAAGAATGCTCCTTCAGCTTGGCAGAGGGGCCAGAAAGTGTTCAGGCCAACTGAGCAGGACCCCTGTCCCGCCCTGGCAATCACTGTCACAAACACAACCACAGAGTCACAGGACACCCCCTGAGGTTATAGCCGTGCAGACCTGGTGCCCACTTCAGTGACGCCCGAGCTACTCGGCGTGCATCTGGTCCCCGTGACCCGAGTTCCCACAGCTGCAGACTTTAGCTGAAAGGGAAGATGGCTGCTGCTTCTGCTTCCCTGTGGCCTCTTCTGGGTTGACCATCCCTCCTGGCTTGGCCAAGCCCATCCTGCCCACTAGGAACTATGCAAGCTGCAAGCTGAAGCTGGGGGCTCTTGGGATCGATTCAAATTTAAAACTGAAATCAGCTGAAACAGAACACTGAGGTCAACCTATCTGAAACGGTCAATGTAATAGCTCCCTTCAAACTGAGGCCAGGGCCAGCCAAACAGCTCCTGTCCCCACCAAGCGTGGCAAACTAGGAGCCAGGGAGGTGGGAGGTGGTGGCTGGCCTTCGTTCCTGACAGGGCTCAGACCCAGTGTGACGAAAGCTCACTGGAAATTTCTATTGCCTAGTCTGAGTATTTACTTACACTTCAAACCAAGTAATTTAGACTTAAACATAACCAAAAAGAAAAAAAAGTATCTGGTTGGATTGGAAAGTGAAAAAAAAAAAAGTGAGGGGGGGCAGGATTTCTGCCTCCACTAATCCTTCCAGCAGCAGACATGCTAACCACAATATTTATTTTAGTAAATGCAGAGAAAGTGAAAAACATCACTTTTGCCTCTAATATTTCAAAGCCTTGGGCTTGCTTTCTCAAAAACATATATGTTACTAATGCCGTACATGAAAAATCAGATGCCTTTGCTGGCATGAGAGCCAGAGCTGACAGCCCCATTTACCAACTGAACAAGCACCCCGTGGAAGATTAGACGTGGTTCTCCCCAGCGACCACACCGCCGGGGCCAGAGCCCTGACCTGAAAACCACTGTTAGAAAAAAGCTGGTTCGGCCTCCGAACGTGTCAAAATTAGGCCCTTATCAATTGAGGGCTTTCTTGCCGCCATGGAGCCAAAATATTTCAAAAATAAACTAAATGCTTGGCCACAAAATTAACCACTACATTTTGGTAGGGTCTACCAAAAATTAAAACTGAGCCCCCTGCTCCCAAACCTAGTTTTGCGCTGCTGCAGTTAGTTATGTCAATGTGAGCTGGACCCAGAAGGAAGAGAAAGATTTCTCCTTCTGCGTAGTTTGCAAGGATGCTTGTCCAAAAGAAGCGACTCAGGTTTACAATGAATAATTCACCTCAGGCCCACTGCGGCTAACCAAGCCATCCAGGGAGAAGCCCCCTTTGCACTTGGCACCAGGCTGTGTGACCTGCCTGGGCGGGGCGCCATCGGGAGGGGCGTGCTGAGAGGTTCTCTGAAAGCTGGCGCCTTCCTGAGCAGGAGCCAATGCGCAAGTGTGACCACAGCGTGGTACAGCGTGCTTTCTGGAGCGGAGCAGGATACACAGCCCCCCTTACAATATGATCCACTCTTTATACATGAAGGGACTCATGAGCAATGCAGCGCCATCCAATCCACCTCACCTTGGGGGAAAAGGGACCGGCACTCAGGAATCCAAGCCAGCGGTTCGAGGTCCTCCCCACAGCCTCCCTCACAGCTCCTTCTATCTTCTCCACCTCCCCTGCCTGTCGCTGTCTCTCCTTCCCTCCCTCTCGGGTGCTACCACCTGCCTTTTCCTTCTATGCCTTTCTTTCTCTTTTACTGAGCACCAAACAAAACAAAAATTCCATGTTGGGGAAAAAAAAACCCTGATATAAAAAGATAGTTAACAAAAAGAAAAAATTTTAAAAGCAGGTGTGCTTCAGGGTATAATACAGGATCTCCATTTAAAACGCTATTTTGTTCACTCACACGCCATGGACCCCTAAGTCTAAAAAGAAAGGACAGGATTCTCTCAGAGAACAAAAATGCCATTGAGTGAAAAACTGTAAATGTCTGAGGAGGAACTGAAAATTTTTCCTGAAGCAACTTCTGACTGGCCCAACGAACAGAAGTACAGTCTTCTTCCAGCCTAGACTGCAGGTCCACTCATTACTGGGGGTTTCCAGGGTCCACTCTCCCGACTTTGACACAACCAATTAAAAGGGAACAGCCATAAAAAGGGCAGATACTACTGTCAGGCAATAAACTAGACCTTATCGCTGATAGTGGTGCACATTACAAACTTCAAACTCATTCCTCGCTCTAATCCATCAGAAACTTCCTGGCTTTAATAGGCTATAAAGGGCAGGAGCTTTGAAGTCCCTGGGATTAGATCAGTAATAGACGGACTGAATGAGAAACTAAATGCAGGTGGAACGTACTCTAGGCCTTCTGAATTAAAAACAAATCCAATTAATCAAACGGTCCTCGAGCCTCACTGCCGATTGCAAGGGTGGCCCAGGCAAGGAACAAAATGATGAAGAATGAGCCAATGGGAACCTGTGGCGAGAGCTCACTGAAGGAGCTGATTCCGCAACTGCATCTGCGAGGGCAGGCTTTGCTGACTTTCCCCACCAGAGGTGAAGCCATCCTTTTTATTGAAGAAGAGCACGGTATCAGAGCCAAGATAAGGGAGGAGAAAACTAATGCCTTTTAAACTGAGTTTTCATGTAAACAAATCAGCTGAGAGGGCTCAGGGAAGCTGAGATCTGTTTTCCCAAGGCTGCTGGCCTTTGATCCTGCTGCTTCCTAAGCCCCCAAACACTTGTGGCTACAGAAAAAGCCATGGGCTTGGAGTTAAATGGGCCACCCTAGAACAAGAGTGAAATGATTGATAAAACTGGGGTCATGCTGCCTCAGAAGTGGCATTATTGCTGACAAAGCAGGAAAATTCATTTAAAATAAAGAATGCAAATAACTTGGCCATAACAGACCCAGCTGAGAGTTGGCCTACCCCCCGGACCAGGCCTTTCCTGAACGCTCCGTTTCCCCACTGTCTTACCTTCTGGAGGGCTTTTATTCTGATTATTCCAGACAACAAGGAGCTTGGACAGACTGGGCACCTTGGACACTTCGGTGATGACGCGGAAGAGACTTTCCACTCGGTCGTAGGTGAGGACGATGGCCGTGAACCCTTGCGCCTGTGGTGGGATCAGTGGCAGGAAGAGTGGGTTGCTCACGCTGCCCCACTTCTGCAAGAGAACGAACAGGCTGATGTGGTTCAGAGAAGGATCGAGTAACAGCGGGGCTGATCTCCTCCCAGTATCACCGGTGAACCCGAACACGGGGTGTCTGGTGGCTTTCACCATGACCGATCCAAGAGCTGAACAACTGTTCAGTCTTCCCAACTTCAAGATTTATATTGACTCTCTGTCACTCAGTTTGGCTCTCATACCATTAAAAACAGAGCAGGGGATTTTTGCAGGTGAGGAGAGATTTCTAGTGGAACATGGTGGATTGAACCCATGCATTTATTTCTATTCCCTCCTCCAACCCACTAAAATGAGTTAATACATATAACATACAAATCTACGACAACAACGAAAGGGGCGGAGGGAAAACAGCTGATGAGCAATATGAACATTTTTCTGAAAGAGGCTGGAAAAAGTGGTCTCAAAGTAGGAGAGTGAGAGCTGAAATCTAAGTACCTACAAAGAGGGGAGGTTCAAGGTCAGCGGGTGCCTTGCCAGGATATGAGAAGGTGTAGGGCTGCCAACAGAAGGACTGGTGACAAACGCGCCTGAGGAGCAGGGAGAGACCCAGATTCACCAACCTCCCCTTCCCCACCCACTCAGCCAGAACACTACTCTGCCCCCCTCCCGCCACCCGGCCTCTGGACAAGGGCTGTCTCTTCTCTGAGGAAACTGAAGCTCCAGACAGGGAAACACAGGCACAGCCGAGAGGAAAATGCAGGCTAAAATCAATATTCTGGATGACGAGCCCACTGCAGTTCCCCAAACACTGGCGGCCTGGCGGCAAGCTTGCCTCTCCGTCCTCTCATGGGAGAGTCCGTCCTCTCATGGGAGAGCCCTCCGGGCAGTGAGCAGGCCCTCACACAAAGAACCTCTGATCAAGTTTTTAGTGCTTCCCTCTTAATCATGAACAGATCCTAGAGTCGCAGACAATTCAAGAACATCTTTAGCAGGAATGACAGAAACCGAGGGAACAAATAGAGAAACAAGAGCTCAGGAGACACAGAGACGGTAGAAGCAGAAGGAAATGAAAACAACACCAACAAGTTATATCCTCGGAGAGAGAGAAGATTTCTTCATCCATGAAATGAAATAAATTGTTATTTCTATTTTAAAAGTTCTATAAAGAACAGGAAAGAACTCTTAGACATTAAAATTTGGTAGTTTAAAATTATGTAGCTTTAAAATTAAGTTTCAAATTAAGAGGCAGAATTGAAAGATAGAGATAACATACTCCAGTCTGCTGAACAAAGACAGATGAAAAACAGGATAGAAAAGATGAGAATTATAGTATGTAACTTATACATCAATAAAGTTGCTAAACTGAAAACACACACAAAAAGAAAAAAAAAGGATGAGAAAAATCCAGGAGGCCCAACACCAACATCCATCTAACAGGAGATTTCCTAAAACAAACAAACAAACTGTAGCACATGGAAGAAACAAAACTACCAAAGAAATTAAACAAGTTCTCAAAACAAAAGATAGTAGAGACACGAACTTTCAGATTGCAAGGATCCAGTAAGTAATGTGCTCATTGAACTTTAAAGAAACACAAAAACCAAAAGAAAACAATGAAACCAAACCCACAGCTTTATCAAAGCACGTTGCTTCTGAATATCGGGAGTAAAGTGGGAATAAATGAAATGCGTGAATCTAGGTGATGAGCCTGTGAGCTCGCTGTACAATTCTCGCGACTTACAGCTCTATAAGTGTGAAATCTTTTCCAGAAAAAGCTTAAGAAGTAATGACGGAAATTAAATTTCTTTACTACCATTAAATGTTACGTAATTTTTATTTTTTTTAAATTTTTTTTCAAGATTTTCTTTATTTATCTTTAGAGAGGAAGGGAAGGAGAGAAGGAGAGAAATATCAGTGTATGGTTGCTTCTCGTGAGTACCCTGCTGGGAACCGGCCTGCAACCCAGGCATGTGCCCTGACTGGGAATCGAACTGCGATCCTGTGGTTCGCAGGCCGGTGCTCAATCCACTGAGCTACATCAGCCAGGGCAATGTTAAGTAATTTTTAATGCAGCAACATAAGCAAAAGTATTTTTGTACTGATAATAGGAAAAGATTGTTAAAACATTTTTATATCCTAAAACAGCTTTAGCAACATAATTCCTATACTATACTATCTACCCATTTAAAGTATATTTGGTATACTACGTACAGTTTTTGAAAACTGTGGTGAAATCTTAATATGAAATTTGCTATTGTACCCATTTTTAGGTGCAATTTGGTGGCATTAACTGCATTCACATTTATATATTAAGGGAAGAACCCAGAATCTAGCTTCGTCCCTGCCCGAAGGTGGCTGCATATGACACGCCCTATCCGCTGCTCGGGCTGCTCACACTGCCCTGGCGTCTTTCGGGATCTGGGATTCCCAGGGCTCCTGGTCGACCTCGCCCACATCACTGAGGGACACCCATCACCACGCAGATGACAACAGCTGTGGGCCAGATGTAACAGTGTGGGACAGGAAATGTACACAAACACATGGGGTACACATGGGGTGGGAACTCAAGGAGACTGAACGGTTTTCCTGGAGTCCTAATGTAATCAGGATATTAGAGCCAAAATGTCCACCACAGACCGTAATTAGACCTCATGCCCGAGACACACCACAGAGAAGGCTCTCCTCTCCGGGCTGACGTTCTGTCTCCGCGACGGCACGCTTTGACACTAAGCTGTCGTCTTGGGCAGGTGCCTGAATTTTAGTGTTTGTGCCCAGCGTCTGATGACGTGTGTAGGAACCCCTTTTAGTTTTCCTCCCCAAACCTTATTCTTCCTGCCTTCCCGACCTTTTAATGGAAATTGGAGTCGTTAGGCAGCCCTGTGCTTAAATCCCAATTAATCCCCAAGGTTCACCCTCTGCCACGGCCACCCCGAACCCTCGCCTGCCTCTCCAGACACAGTACTCTCTGATGCTCAAAAACACCGTTTAAATGGAAAAGGACAAAAAGATTTTTTAAAGAGATGTGTAAAATAATTTAACGCGTGATGTTCAAACGGCCGCAATTTCCCGAGCGCGCAGTGACCGAGGATTAGGCACTATGCTGTACGTGTATCATCAGCTCATTGAGCCTTACACCAGCCTCCAAGGTAGTCACTATTCTCATTGTACAGATGATGAATCTGTAAGGTTAGAAACAGTGAACGATGTCTGGTGATTTGCTTTACCAGAGGGAGGGAGGGAGGGAGGGAGGGAGGGAGGGAGGGAGGGAGAGTAAGTGATGTCCAAGGTCACATAACCTGTAAGTGATAGACGGTGGCGACAGCCCGAGCCACCTGACCGCAGCACACCAGATGGCAGTGGTTCCCGGCCCTCCCCCACACCCATCTACTCCGAGTCCGGGGCAAAGCATCGCCATTTTACAGACTCTGGAAACTGGAACCGTGGGTAACTCCAGACTTCACTAGTTCTAGCTCTTCTCTGAGACAGAAACAATAACCTTTTTTTATCCTTGATAATTACACCTGCGCCAGGCAACAAGAGCTCACCCCACCACTAAGATATTAGAGGGTTCAGGGAATAAAAACACACCAACTATGTAACACGGACACGAAAGAGCACATACATTTTTAAAAGGTAAGTACACCCTTGACACAGAAGGAAAAACTATTAAAACACCGAAAAAATGAGGTTGGCCCCTGGGAGAAGCAGGGAATGCTAACATACCTGAATGCTTCTGTGACATTAAGAAAATCTTGAGAGACAGAAAAGCTTGGTTTTAGGGGGAAAAAACCCTGGGATTTACATGAAGACAGGCTCTGAAAGGCACCCCAGCTCTGATGTCAAGGCCCTGCCAGGCAGAGGGAACCGGAGTCTTTGGCAAGCCAAGAGATCTGGTCTCCTTCCATATGCTGGCCCCTTTGGGTGGCGGCCAGTTCTGCAGGGGGCGGAGAGGAAGGACCCAGTGGGTGGGAAGCAGACAGTTACTCGTCCTGGTGTACAATTTTCCCATACTGCTCACAGGCACACCAAACGGTCTGAAAACTGGTTAGGGGCAAAGTAAGACCACCTGTTGAGGAGACAGAGCATGGCAAGGACTGAAATACTGTCAGCGCATTCTCATAAAATACAGGCACGGAGATGAGCATGGAGGCAACATTTCAGCTACCGAGCACATTTACTCAGGTACGGGCCCAAGGCTTTACTGCGGACAGGCCCCAGGGCTGATACAAACGACTTCAAAAAGGGAGTCAGCATGTCTAGTCAGATCTGGAATCAGGAGTCCTGTATCTGAGGCCAGGTTCTTCCACTTAACCCAGCAGGGTGACCTGGGCAATGGACCTCAACTTTCTTGCACCTCGGTTTCCTATCTATAAAATCACAATACTACTGGTTTCTAGATAGTACGACTTGACATTATAACAATGACTACATTATCACTATTTCTTAATTATTATTTAACCACCCAGAGGCTGTTAATAAAAGTCAGTAGGTATACATGGAAAGTACCTGCCATGTACAAGCATTTGATAAGTGACAGCCAGCAGCTGACTTGTGGGAGTGACAATTTCTCTGCACGCTGCCCTCTGCATGTCTCAAAGTGGGGTGGGCAGTCGCCGAAGTAATCCTGAGGTCTCTCACAGCATCCAGAATTCTAAATGAGTCTTTCGTTGCCTTGACATTATAATGCTTCAGGGTCCTAATTTACCTGGCTTCTCTACTCCTATTTCTCCAGAGATCCTGTTTTTATTCACAATTCATTTTTTCTTCCTATCCTTTCTATTTGAGCTATCTTGAAAGCTCCATGAAAGCAGGAACCATAAGTATTGTAACACCCAGTACCTAGCCCAGTGCCTAGTGCTGCTCAGTGAAAACTTGGTTAAGTCCAACCCAGATCATCCAGGCCCTGTTCTCTCTGTCCCTGTCATGCGTGCATGTGAACAGCAGATGGACACACTCCAGTGAGCGACATCATGAACTCTGAAATCACTTCCGACTCACTGCGTTCATTTTAAAGTACTTACCAAGAATCTTATTGAGCTAAGTATTCTGAAGAAGTGTAGGATTAGGTTATTCAACAGAGTTTGAATCTGGGCCTTGCTGTTTACTAGCTCTGTGATGAGTAAAGCCACTTCTGTGCGCACCCATTTCTTCCTCAATAAATGGGAAGCGCGATAGTATCTACCTCCTCAGGTGAGGGTGATTGAATGAGATTATGCACAAATGCACATAGAAGGTTCAACACAGAACTCCCTGCATGGCAGTTGAAAAGAAACACATAAAACTTCCAGCTCTCCCCAATTTGTATTTTTCTTGCCTGCTAAAACAGTGTATTAGCCATTCAGCAACCATCCCTACCAATACTGTTTATGGTACCCATTTATTCAGGTAACTTTTTCCGAGCACACACTGAAAGCCTAGAATAATATTAAAGATGTAAAGATGAATAAATTCCTTCCACTCAAAACATTCAAAATCCAGTGTGGATGGTCCAGTAAGAAGATAAATCATAATGCAAAAAACAAGTACTAAAGCAAGGCACAGAAGTCCCGTGCGGGCATGAAGGTCTGCACAAGCAGCTCCGTCTCCCTGGAGGTGAAGAGGGAACCCCCGATGGTCTGCACAGGTGAGCAGGGGAGCACTGGCCAGTGAAGCCAGGAGGCAAACGGAGCAGTAGGGCTAAAACACTGGGGGCTGGGAGGAGGACAGAGGAGTCAGAAACGGCAGGAACCCAGAGTCAGACGAGTAACTGTCTGCTGGCTGAAGCCACACCACGAAAAGCCTCCTCCGACAAAAGTTTTAAGCCACATGATTAGCTCTTGAAACTTTCTTTTCCTGAGTGCTGCTTTACTGATAAATTAACATTGCTACCTTCATGTTCCATTTCAAAAGGTCAGAAATAGGAAATGCTGATCTGCGACTAAGCTTCTACGCCAATTGCTTCCCCCACCTCAAACATAATCCCATTTGCCTTTGGAGCCCAGTGCTGGCGTGGAGACCGGCGGCTTTAATTGGGGTGTATGCCTTCATGCAGACACTCAGCTCCACTGGGGTAAGGTCAACAAACTAACCCCCGGAGTAGAAAAACGTACTGGAGAAGGGCATTTCAAAATGGCATTTAGTCACCTCTGAAATACCTTTAAGACCTGACCCCCTGCTGGCTGACCAAAGAGAGTGTCTACAGTCTGGGACCTCTTGACCCCACTTTCTGCAGGAAATCAAGCAAATTTAAACCTCCATAATTTACTCAAGCCTCTGACTGCTGCCGGGGATAAAGAAACAATGCTGGCAATTAACTCTGTTGCCTGATTAAATTTCCATCATGGCAAGACAGGGCTTAGAACCAGGCACCCAGCAACAGGCAACTGGGGCGGGGCGGGGGGTGGGGGGAGGCGAAGACCATCTATTACAGCCACACCTTCCGAATCTTAGTTAGCAACACACCTTTCCAATACACTCCGTAAAAACTGTTCACTCAAAGATGGAAGGAGACACCCAGAGGAGTGTGTACCATCCTGACAGAGCACCGGTCTCTAGCCAAAATACTTGTTCGTCTCTTGCCCACCCTGTGTTTCTCACTCCTACAACAATTATTCATTGTAGAAGCTTCAGTAAGAAATCCAGATTGTTAAACTGCAAACACATCGAGTGAACCCATAAGAGCCACAATAACTGTCAGGTCACAATGCTAGCCTTGGAAGAGTTCTTTCACGCTGCTTATTCTGGAAACCGCCCTGTGGAATGAGCTGCTAGTGAGCAGACAAACTAGAGAGATGTGGGTTCGGTTCTCAGGACGTCCTGAAAAACAGGCCTTGGGACACCGGGCAGAGGGATTTCCTCTCCAAGAAAGAGACGCACACTTAAACACCGGACGTGCCTTCCGGCGATCTGACGCAAAGCAAGCTGTGGGGGGGGGCGGCTCCCTGCAATCCTGATTTGCTTTCTTCTAGCTGAAAGGTCATGCCTGGTGGCCTTATATGAGTCCAGCCAAAACCGCCGTAGCCCAGTGAAGGAAGGTGGTGAGCAAGGGGCCTCTTCTAACTGTTCTGAAATGTTCTTACTGGAACTACTTGGAGATTATAAAATCAAGAGTGAGGAAAACCGCATTCCATTACCATCTAAAGGACTCTTTCAGTCCAAACCAATCACATGCCAGACAGGAGAAATCAAGCTCAAAGCAAGATGATGCAAACGTTAATTCCTGTAACGCACTGTATCAAAGATGTTTTAAAATGTCACTATGTATAACTCCATGTGACAAGAAGAGAAGCAGATATTCGAGTCAACCCATGTTTGATTTAAATAAAGGTATTTAAATATGAGCAGAAAAGTGAGAAGGAAGAGAAGAGAAGACAGGCCTGTTACACAGAAGCTTTGACCCCCCGGGTAATGAGTGGCCTTACCTATCCCTACCTTGATAGAAAGGGCAGTTTTCTTGGTTGTTTTGAAGTTATCAGCCCTTACCTCAATGTGGTTTCAATTATGAATTACCAGACTAAAAGGGGGGGAAAAGCTTTGATTTATTCTTTTTTGCTCCAATTATGCATGATGTGTTTCCACTGAAGACTTTGAAAAGTATTTCATCATGCCTCTCATCCTGAAGTGGTCAAAGGGCAAAACCAAAAGGAGTTAACCCTTTCATTTCTCCTCTGGGCTCAGACTCCCTGTCAGCGGCTGCAAGGCATGGCCTTTGAAGCACACAAAGCGATGGAAGGGTTAAGCTTTAGCATCACGTTGCTAACGTGCATAAGGGTGGTGTCCCCTGTCCAAAACGGTGAGATGATATTTATGTTAATGGTCACTGGGAGATTTGAAAGGGGCAGTCAGTAACGTGGCCCATGCTGCCTTAACCATTAAATCCCCACAGCCCCGGCGACTCCCAGCGTACCACCTCGGGGCGTGCACACACTTGGGAACCCTTGGGAACCGGGAACTTCATAGACGCCGTTAGGTCTCTCTGGCAAGACCATGAGAGGAAAGGTTCTGGACAAGTCTTGAGTCTACTTGCTACAAGACTTCTTTAATTCATTCCCCCAGTGAACAAAATCACCAGTTGTCCTGAAAAAACACAGACAGTACTGATAGCTAAATCTCACTGACCTCATGTTGGACAGACACATAAGATGACAAAATCACAGGCTCAGTGGAAATCCACCCGGTGCTGCAGACTCAACCAGGGAGAGAATAAACGATCGACTTAGAATTCCTGGGACTTATTTACAGTAATCTATCCATGACCAAGCTTCCTCTATGGTGGACTTGGAGTGCATGTAACCACGTCTGGGTGACCTGGAGTAACAGGTCTGAGGCTCTCCAACTCACCCAAAGAAACTGAGCCACAGTCTAAATCAGGGTCATAGGGGCGAGCCAAATATGTCCACTATTCCTCTCTTTTTCCTCTAGATATGTTTAAGATTTTTCTGTGACTTCTCCTCCCTCTCTTCTTTGGGAGCTCTGATGAGACGTACGTTAAGCTTTGTTCTTTGGTTCTCCATGTTGCCACTCCGTGACTCCCTCACGGCTCTGTCCCTTTGGGTTGCATTCCGAATAATTTCTTGGGATCTACCATAATAACCTAACCCAATACTCTGAAGTTCTTGAGGGTGTATTTCTGCTGGTTCTCATTCATGACACTGCTTTATTTACAGTTTTGTGGTTTGTAGCTATAAGTGGCTCCTTCTCCTTAGATACTTGTTTGTAACAATTATTTGAGACCCAGACCGAAGCTGAGCTCCTCAAGAGAGGGTCTGTGTCTACTTCTGCTGGTCCCTGTCAACTCAGAGCCAATTTCAACGGAATTCCTCTTAAGGTTTCTTTGGACCGCATTTGTACTATGACTCTAGACCACGGACCACGCAAAGGTGGTTTATGACTACAGTTCTCAACACTTGGTCAATACGGATTTACTTTTCTTTACTCTTTCACTGACGGCACAGGAGTCCTTCAGTCTCCTGGCTTCATCCGGGAAGTTCTTGTTAGATTCTCCAACTCACAGGCTTTCAATCCTGCGCCCCTGTCCCCCACCATACACAGTCACCGGGCAAAAGCTCCAGGTCATCACACTTGCAAAGACCAGTGTGGCAAAGCTGGCTTTGGCTCTCACTGCCCAGCATACCTAGTTCCACTTCATCTAGGGAAACAACAGACATCATACTTTCATGCCAGCTTAGCTGGCTACACTGCTTCATAATACTCCATGCAGTATTTTTTTAAAATATTTTATTTATTTTTACAGAGAGGGGAAGGGAAGGAGAAAGTGTGGGAGAGAAACATCACTGTGTGGCTGCCTCTTATGTGTCCCCTACTGGGGACCTGGCCCACAACCCAGGCATGTGCCCTGACTGGGAATCGAACCAGCAACCCTTCGCTTCACAGGCCCGCGCTCAATCCACTGAGCTGCTCCAGCCAGGGCTCCATGCAGTATTTAAAAAAATTTTTTAAAGAGCTTATTTATTTATTTTGAGACAGAGAAGAAGGGAAGGAGAAAGAGGAGAGTAACATCCGAGTGTGATTGCCTCCAGTGTGCTCCCTACCAGGCACACGCCCCAACTGGGAATCAAACCAGTGACTCTTCAGTTCGCAGGCTGGCACTCAATGCACTGAGCCACACCAGCCAGGGTGTCATTCAGTATTTCAGCTGTGCAGTTGGGTAGGTCATTTAGCATATCTAATCTATCACAAGGCCAGTAACAGAAGTTTTCTATTTTTACACTGTCAATCTAATTATGTACTATCACGTTTTCTATTTAATTTGGGGGTCAAGTTTGCATATAAGACAAAAACAATTATGAAGAAAATATGGCAGCATATTGTCATAGACGGACTGGTGAACTGAGTCTCCGTTGTAGATAAGCCACTGCCTCCTTCATTCCTCCCTTTCCTCACCTACGAAACAGGATGCTGGGGAGGTAGAGCCTGAGGATAAACTAAGTCTCACTTCTTCACTATAAGAATATGTGTTCTCCTCCAGCATCCCATCCAATCCTAAAATCCGTGTTTTGATGCGATAAAGCATTAAAACAGCAGCCTTCCTTCCAGTAACAACACTATTTTTATAGTCTACACCACTTACAAAATGGTTCCACAAATACTATTTCATTACCATTTCACAATAAACCTGTTAAATAAGTAATACCCCATTTTACAGGTAAGGATAATACATATCAAAGAGATAAGAAAGGTCAAGAAAACAGATGACTTTGAACTTGAGTTCAAAACGTCCTTTTCAGTGGCCTTGGTTGGTAACCACAAATCAGTTACTCTGCTCTTCCCTGAACCCAGTCCGTCAGCTGAGCGAACTGCCACAAAGGGAGACTCGGTAAGCAACCTCAGGTTACTCACATCATTACCAGGAAAGAAGGGACTAAAACTCGCAGTTCAGGAATTTCTGAGCTATAGCAGCTTAGGGAAGGCTCCCAGGTTACACCCATCTGAATGTCTCTCTGAAAATTCCAGTTATTGTCTGAGGTTCAGCTACTTAAATTTATTCTTTATATAGCACTGAGATTCCCATTTGGCTCAAGGCCCTTCTTCTTCTGTAAAAGCCAAACTACTGTCAAGAGGAGCAGGGAGGGCTGCCACTGACTGCTTTCCAGGTAGTAAAGGAAAAAGTTGACATTTCAGCCTCCTCTTGCTTGGAAGAGAAGCCAATCATTTGTAAGGACCCTGGTCTGGCTGCGGCTTCCATCAGCGGGATGGACAGAAGCCAGTTAAATGGCTCAACATGAGCCATATTAAAAGAATTTGGAATGAGAAAAGAGCAGGTTCCATATGCTGATGCTTTTAATAATTCATGAGTTATATCAGGCCAAGTAATAAATTTCACTAAATATATCTACGGTAAAATGGTTAAGATACTGTCTAATCAATTAAATGAGTGAATACAATAAAGTAGGAGCCCCCAAAACACATCACTGATTTATGCCGGCTCATACTTTGATATGTTAAAAATAACAGCCCAGCTCTCTGACAGTGCAAACGACTTGGTTTATTCTTAGAACATGGCCTTCAACTATGTAATTGTCTCCCTGGGCCTGTTACTTACTGCACATACTGAAAACACTTAAAAGAAACGCTTCAGTGAAAAAGCTAGTAACTTCTTTGATTCAAACAAACAGGCTGATCTACAATGCAAAGTGTTTGAGAATGTTAAAGGTGGCTTAAACTACGACTTCTCATGACAGATAAAACAAACTTACGATTTCATCTGATGATCTCAAACCTGAAACACTCTGACTGTCTGAAGCAGAAGCTTGCTCTCTCCCTCGGGCGTAAGAATACTTGCCGGCAGGCAGCCCGCTGACTGTACTACAGAGGGCAGCTACGGCGTGGACGACTTCACCAGCTTGATAAACAAACTCTACCTGGGGCCGAAATGAACCCTATCTGTCTGGTGTGGAAATAACCTACTGAAAAAATTAATGTTAAAAAAAGAAGTGACTTCTCTTGCATTAGCTCTGGCACACCTGGAAGAGGCAAAAACAAACAAACAAAGACAAGACCTGCTAAATTCTCCGGAGAAATACCTCATTACTGCCGGTGGCAGAGATTCGCAGAGAAAACCCTATGGAAGATGAATTCACATCCCCAAACCAACAAACACACACGAAAACAGCAACAATAGCAACAGGCATAGACAAGTGACAGGATGAAAGACCTTAGAAGGAAGTTAAAAACTGGAGAATATAAAGTAAGTATCTCAAATAATTAATGACACAAAAAATGAATTATATGAGAAAAGACACTATGAAATAAACTGGGGCAGGCAGATTTGAAAAATAATAGAGCTTCTAGAAATAAGCACTGAAATTTAAATCTGAATGGACAGGTAAAAACACACCGGTCACAGCTAAAGAAAACAGCAAACGAGATGTGAAAACTATCCAGCACTCAGAGAGAGAAAAATGTGGAAACGTGGGGTGGGGGGCGGGGAGAGAACCCTGAGAGACATAACCGAGTAAGAGAGGGCTCCCTACATTCAATAGGACCCCAGAAGGGGAGATTAGTAACAGTGACAGCTGTGTGATACTCAAAAAGAAAATGAGAATTTTCCAAAACTGATTAAAGACATGAGCCCTAAGCTTAAGGAAAAATCACTCTCAAAGCAGAGAATGGGAATTAGAAAATCACCATTTGGCAACCATTATGACAATTGATTCAGGCAAGAAATCAGCAGTGGATGCTGAAACTAGTGGGAGAAAGTATGAGACTGACAGGATATTTAGAGTCTCAAAGTATTTCCCCAATAATTAAAAAAAATCAGTAAGATTACACTGGAGAAATCCAGCCAAAACCTGTGACTGAAGTTGTCGTTACCAGTAATGGAACAAACTGACCTGTGTCCTCCACTGTGATACACAGAGAACACATCACCTTTGCAATGTCCCTACCAAAAATGCCGAGTGTAAATTTCAATAATTTGAAAACTAAATTCATATTTTGATGCAAAACCATCAAAGAAACCCAAAACAAGGAACACCTTACAAAATAACTGACATGTTCCCTCAAAAATGTCAATGTCATGTAAGACAAAGACTAAGAAATTGATCTAGATTAAAGGAGGCTAAAGAAACAGGACGACTGAATGCTACGCACGGTCTGGAATTTTCTTTTGCTACAGTGAACAATATTAGGACAAATGGCAAAATCTAAATAATGTCTACAGGGGAAATAATATAATAGTGATAATATTTGATAACCGCACTGTGATCCCACACAGAAGTATTTAGGGGTAAATGAGCACAACATCTGCAACTTCCAAGTGGTTCAGAAAAAAATCTGTGCGCACACACACGGGGGTGGGCAAGTGTGGGTTTACAGCTGTTTGTGTGCAAAACAAGATATTTATCAACAATAACCCCAAAACAAATAAACTGTGTTTCACATGCTCAGAACTGTAACCCTCTTTGCCTCACCCTACACACACACATACAACATGTGTGTACACGGAGAAAAATAATAAAGGAAGTGTGGCAAAATATTGACGTAAGAAATATGGATGAAATGTGTACAGAAACTCTGTACTATTTTTGGAATTTTAAGTCTGAAATTATGTCAAAATAAAGAATTAAAATAAAAAATACAGAGAATTTTAGGTCTGTTTAATCAAACAACAAAGTGCAGACAGATGAACACAAACTACCTAGCAAAGCAAAAAAAGCCAAACTTTCTGAGGATGATAATAAGAAGACTCAGGAATTGGAGGTGCACCCTGGATGGTGGGCTAAGTGGGCTCCACAAACCAAAAGGTCGCTAGTTCGATTCCCAGTCAGGGTACGTGCCAGGGTTGTGGACCAGGTGCCCAGTTAGGGGTTTGCAAGAGGCAACAAATCAATGTTTCCCTCACACATTGATGTTTCTCTTCCTCTCTTCCCCTCTCTCTAAAAATAAATAAATAAAATCTTTATAAAAAAAAAAAAGAAACTGGAGGTACTAGGTGTTCAGGGAGGAGAAACTCGAAAAACACGAACAAGGAACAGTTGGTCCCAAGATCCCTTAAACTGGCGTGCCCAGGCAGACCTACCCTCTTGATGTCTTCTTAGCAGGGGAAGGGTGATTTATTCCCTGGAGAAAGTGACTCAGGGACATTCCATACGCAGGGACACTAGGCCTGGAAGGCAGGGCCAGACACTATACTGAACAGAGCAGGTGATCTGTGAACTAGAAGAGAACCCATCTCCTTCCCCCATTCAGGTCCCAAAATGCTCGTAGCCCAGACTGCTCTATCCTCTCCTGCACTTCCAAGGCAGAAAGATTATTAGACAGAAAGATTACTCCCTGGATCAATGACCCATCTAACAGAAATGATGCATAAATATCAACATTCCTGCAAACACCCGGGTCCTCATCCTCTTCAGCTAAGTCAAGTCTGTCCCATGCACAGAGCTCCTAATCAGCTCAAGGTGACTCACTCTTACAGACAAGCAGAGTGTGGAGAAACATCAGGTTATCGAACAAAGTTTCCAGTGTGAAAGATGGAAAATAATGGAAAAGGGCATTCAAAGGAAATGAACAATACAAGGAGCTAAAGAAAAATTAAAACAAAACCACAAATATCTTCAGAGAAAGTACTATATCCCTCAAAAAGCAAGAATAAGAAGTTATGAAAAAGATTAAAAGTTAAGAAAAAAACTCTTAGAAATTAAAAGTAAAAAAATTATTTAAATTAAAAGATTATTAGATAAAATTGAGAAAATATCTGAGAAATTAAAACAAAAAAACATTTAAAAAAAGAGAAAAAAGTAAGACAGAAAAGATAAAAAAATAAGGATCAATCTAGTACTTTCATCATCTAGGCAATGGAAATTCCATAAAGAAAAAGAAAACAAAGGAAGAAAATAATTAAAAATATAAAACACATTTCTCTGAACTGGACATGAATTTCCAGCTTCTAAGAGCACAAACTGGTACCCAGCGAACAAAAAAACATGGAGACCAAGGCACATCATCATAACATTTCCCAGGAAGATTAAAATGTCACACAGAAGGATCAGGAATTAGAGCATCTTGCTTTTTGATATTAAAATGGGCAGCTCGGAAAACAATGAAAAACAATGAAGCAATGCTGTCAAAATTCTGAAGAAAATCCACCTCGACTGGAAACCTATGGTAGCCCAACTAATAATCAAATGTGAAATGGGACACATTTTCAGACATGCAAGGTGACAGAAAATTTATCTCCTAATAGCCCCTTTCTTGAGAAACTATTAGAAAAAATAAGCCAAAAATAAGAACTATATTAGAACCTGGAAACAGAATTCAACAAAAAAGAGAGATGGAAGGAAATCCCAGAACCATGGCGAACAGAGAGTTCAGGATGACCACTGTGGAGGGGACCTGGAGAGCAGTCAACCCAGAAAGAAAAATCCTACTGTTCAGCTGTGCATGGCCATTTGATTCTTTAGTTGGAGAATTCAGTAAAAATTGGTTAGAGATAGGAACGTGAAAAACTAAGAGGGAAAAAAATGCAGTTATTAACTCCCTGCAAAATAACAAGTTATACAGGAAACATAATCATTGTTTATTACTTGGTGCAGTTGAAAACATTTATATAGTCCTAATAATGTATAAAATAAGCACTGTTTTAATAAAAAAAATGATGATACGGCCCTATGGGTAAGATGGGAGAAAGAGAAATGTGCACAGGAATAAGGGAGAACAGACGAAAAAATGCTAACTCAAAGGAAGCAAAAAGATGATGTGTATTATCTGAGAAACCAAAACTGAGCGTGACAGCACTGTGTGGAGAGATAAGAGGACGGACACCAGAAGAGACTAAGGGCTGAGAGCAGTGCCTTTTGGGAAAAGCCTTCATTCTGGTTACCGGTAATCTGCTGTAATTACTATCTGAATTTCAAAACCATACACGTGTTAAGCTGTACTAGTCTTTAAAATATAAAATTACAGAATACAACTTAGACAAAACAAAAACAAAAACAAAGAGAACCAAACATGAAGAATCCACTTCTAGCTAGAGCTATGTGGAGGTTTTTGTACTCTGCAGCTGTACGGCTGTTTACTAGAAAATTACACTTAAATATTAATTACCTGGGAGGCATGAAACTAGGATGGGATATCAGACATAGAAACAAAATTCATTAATTGAAATGCCCAACAGCTACTTTTTCCTGGTAGTTTCTGTTATTGAATCTTTTAAGCCGACCTCAGAGAGGAATTAAAATGGCCCCTGAAACAAGGGGAAAGGGAATCTGATGTGCTAATAAGTGATAGCTGGGGCATGAAGGATGACTTCTGCCAAACATTCAATATGTTCTTAATTAATCTGCTGCCAGATCAAGCTCCCACAGACTCCGAGAAACTATCCCACTCACTGCCCCCCTCCCAGCTGTGCGCTGCAAGGGAGCAGCCGGGTTTGATTCATGATCGCAGGGGCTGTACAGTGGACTCTCAGTTCGCAACAGGGGAAGGACGGCACCCAGGGACACAGTGCGCGCAGACTCATCCACCCCCC
This sequence comes from Sturnira hondurensis, assembly GCF_014824575.4. Lineage (NCBI taxonomy): Eukaryota > Metazoa > Chordata > Mammalia > Chiroptera > Phyllostomidae > Sturnira > Sturnira hondurensis. The sequence goes on along the minus strand of NW_028091030.1, from coordinate 918,486 downwards.
GCCTGAGCGGATGTGGGCCCAGGCGTCCCCCTCTACTAGGAAGGGTCCAGGTGCTCCTGCAAAAGCCCCGACCTACGTGACCATCTTAATAACACCGCCCCCCCCTTGCCCAGGTTGGGCTTTTCCATTCTTCACATCTCCTCCCCACCTGGATCTGGTTAGTGCTCTGGTCCGGTCTTTTCCTTTTTCTACCTGACCATCAAAACTGGCCAAGTTCATTGCTTGGGGCACCAGATCAAGCTCTTTGGATCCTCCTGCATCTATCTCTTCATCTGCGGGCCCAGCTCAGCTTTCTTTATTCCCTGGCTGCTGATGAACTAGACTCTCCAGCTTGTTTCCACAGAAGCAACCATGGACAGGAGATGGTTTAAAGGCAACAGCTACTCAAAAGAAGGTTTGGAATTCAGGGTAACACCATGGATGGCTTGCGCTACTGCGATTCTGTCAATGTGATACCTCTGAAAACAAAGACTTCAAAAAGCTCACACTTACTTAAAGTTCAAGCTAAAATTTCTAAATTCCACACATACTTTAGTCATATCTAGGCGGTGGGAGGGAGAAGGGGAGAATAACCCAGGAGGCCTCCTGGGGGGCAGGGTAGGCTTTCGAATTCCAGAGAAACATTCCACAACCTGGAAGTTAAAGGGCACTGAGCTGAGGTAAACAGACTGTTAACCTGGTATCTCTTCAACTCAGAGCTCTGTCTGCTTCATGCATCTGAGCTGGCGCTTCTTCAACCTGCAGAGTGACTTACTGCTTGTTAGTGTTTACAGTTGAGTGATATTTTCAGCTGCTTGTACAACTATAACCTTTGTGAGTGAGGGCCACCGTCTGGACATCTACTAACGACAAGCAGCCCTGAGCTTTCTGTGTAGCTGAGACAGATGTAGTCCGAACCCGTCTCTAGATGCTTCTAAGCCAAGCAATGGATGAGAAGCGTCCTGAAGAGGACCTGGATGGTCAGAGAGAGCCATCTCCCGTCACTGAGTTAGGATGCACACAGTGAACGATACCACATCAAATACGGTCCCTGGACCAGTAGTAGCAACACCACTTGAGAACTTGCTTAGAAAGGAAAATTCTAGGACCCTACCCCAGACCTACTCAATCTAAAAATTGGGTAAAGAGGCAGCTCTCTGTTTTAACATGCCTTTCAGGAGATGCAGATGCACACTAAACTCGGGGAACTACATCCCTAAAACCTGGGGGGCCACAGCAAACTCCAACTCAAATTCCAACTCCTCCTGAGCGGTAACTGCCAATCAAGTGCTCTTATGTATTATTCCCACCTAGTGATTCCTTCCCCTTTCTGTCTTCAAAAACTGGACTTCGCTCTGGCTGACGTCGCTCAGCTGCTGGGAGCTTTGTCCTGTAACCGAAGGGTTGTAGGTTCAACATTCCCGGGAATCCCTGGATTCCCGGCCAGGGAGCATACCTAGGTTGCAGGTTTGATCCCAGGTCCAGAAGGTATGTTACTCTTTCACATCAGTGTTTCTCTCTCTCCCTTCCTCTTTCTCTACAAGCAATGAGAAAAATGTCCTCAGGTGAGGATTTACAAAACAAAACAAACCTGGACTTGGACCGAAGTGCAGGTAAGCATGTAATCCTCATCTGAGGCCTCTCTTGCAGCTAAGTTGCCACTCAGACTAGACTTCAGAGGGACAAGCCCTTGTTTTTCAACCTCATTCTTGTGTTGGGTGCGATCATCCATTTTAAGTCACTTCCCCATTTTCCTCATCGATTTCTGTCAATGGCCATGGGACCCCCACCTTCTCCCCTTTCTGCCTGGGTACCCATCCAGTCAACGAAGAAAAAAGACAAATCTGGCATATTTTTACTAGTGTTGCCCATAATAGCATATTTGGAAAAAACTGTCAAAAGGACTGGGGAGATAAAATTATGACATTGAAAAGGTGGGGAATCATCTTTTAAATCACGTGAGAAAAATGACATGGGAAATTATTCCACTCTACAATATGATTTTAGGGCTATATTACATTTAGTTTTTAAAAAATTATTGCTTAGAAAATATGGTTTCAGTGACCTGTCCCAGGAATCCAAAACTTCACAGTTCTCAGCCTCCTCCATTCCTCTGTCCCATCTACTGCTCACTCGCCTCCGTGTCTGTCCTCCGGACTCACTCGCACCTGGCAGAGACCCAGAGGCCTGGCAGAGACCCAGAGGCGAGGTGAGAGAGGGTGTCCATAGAGACCTTCAGCTCCACAGGCTAGACCCAGTTGTAGGGACGAGGCCTGCCAAGGGGCAAGACCGAAGTGACACTAATGTGGCACGTGACACAGATGTGGAGTATTTGGGGAGACGATACAGTTTTGCTGATATTTGCAAAAAAGTGGGGGGGGGGGAAAAAAGCAAGCATGGAGAGACTGAAAAGATAGTAAAATATAGGCAGCCTAGAAAATTAATGATAAAAACAAACTCATCCCCTCATAACTTGATGAGAAATTCCAAAGAAAAGATTCAAATTAAGGGCGAATGTCTCCAAACCAGGCAGAGCTGCTACTTCAAAGTTATGCTCAAGAATCACTTTGTCACACTTTGTCAAGTTTTGAGAGTGCGGCACAATATGCATAACATAAGCTGTCCCCTACCTGGTGACAGATAAGAATGGCAGAGCATCCGGTGACATGAACGCTTGGTTTCTGCAAGGTTACTCCTCGCTGTCATCCTCATCCACCCAATATTTTGGGGGAGGGGTTCTTTGTTTTGGGGGTTTTTCTTTAACATTAGACCAAGGCGGCAGGATCTGGCCAAAAGAGGGCTCCTCTCACCCCTCCCCCTCCAGTCTGAGTCAGTCCGTGCGTGGCCGCAGGCCCTCCCCACTGTGAGTGAGTCCCTGTAGTTATTTCTAGAGGAAGTTAGTATTCCTGAAGGGGCGGGGCAAAGCTAACAATAAATAGATCACCACTTCTCAGGCCAGTCGCTCTCACTGAAGATGCTCACTGAAGATGCGGAGCACAAAACCCACAGCTTAAATCATGGCTCTCCTCACCTGAGCACCCAGAAACGTGATCCACCCTAAATTCCCAGAAAAGGACTATTTAAGAAAGAGTTAAAAAAAATATAGAATATATCATCCTGAATAACATATCAGGACTTATGCTTTTTATACTTATGTTCTTTCCCAAATTTGACTATTTTGTCCTAAATTAAAATCTATCTATTTCAAAACTGCAAAATTTCATCTACTATTTTCTTCTAGTTTATATTCTTAGGAATGACAGAGCACCAAAGTTCCAACCATTTATTCTTATTAAGCTTTTCTTAGCGCTTTAGATGAAAGCGCAGAATGAAGTCCACTGTCTCTGGTCTCTCTGGCTGGGTCATGACCACCCCCCCCATGAACTCGCACTCGGAGGAGCAGATGTGACCATTCTCTCTCTCCAGCTTGCACCATGTGCTTGAAATGGTGGAAACGTTTCGGGCCAGAGGAGGCTCAGTGGCTCCCATAAAATTCCATAAGCAATTTAAAATAATCCACAGATAGAAAACCTGGGTTCACACTTGTTTACATAATTTGTCAATTTATGACCTTAGATAAGTCAGTCTCATTATGTCAGCTTTGTAAAGAAAGAACTGATCACCTTCCCCACCTTCCCAACAGGTGAAGGTCAGATAAAATGATGGATGTCACATCGGTGTGCGAGTGAGGCTTGGATGGCCCAAGTCCTGGGGTCCCAATCTTTGTCCCTCGCTCCTGTATGTCAAGGGCCTCCTGCCTGGATTAAACTGCCCTAGGTATTGTCATGAATAACAAGATAACTCAGATATTCTCTTAAAACAAGCACAACTTTACAAGGGATTATACTTCTATGCATGTTAAGTGACAGGAAAGAAACACAGGTAGTATGCTCTAAGACTTACAAGGAGGAAAGAGTACTTCCTGTTCAGGGGTCCAGGGAGACCTCGTGGAGGGAGGGGAACAGGAGTGGGCTACTGAAATCTGCACAAAATGGGACAATTAAAGGCTATGATGAAAGGACCAACAGTCAGAGGCACAGAGAGAGAAAAGCATGGAGCCTTCACAGGCGGAGCAAAGGTGTCTGCCCAGAAATCTCACTTAGAGAGAACAGAAGGAAATAAAGCTCGAAAGGCAGATTGGAACCAGTCTGTGGAAGCCACTGCAGTCGGACTGGGACTGGACTCCAACCCCATCCTCACCCATGACCCCCACGGGCCCACATTCTCTAGCTGGACAAACTATACCCTAAGCATACCTCAACTTTCCTGAACTCCCTCATTTGCTGGTTCAAACAGTCAGTTCTCCAGGATGCCGCTCACATTCACTCCCTAGTAAGTCTCCCTAGACTCCCGAACTAGCCTCCTGTGTCGTCTTTTCCCACCGCCCCTGAACTGTCTCCACAGGGATGTCAGATTGGTCCAAGCCCTAGCTCACCCTCTCACTTCCCTGCTTACATGTTTCAGTGATTTCCGGTTGCCAGCAGAACACAAGCCAACACCTTCGGGAAGGTAGAGGGTATTCGGTAATCTGGGGCCTCTCCAGGCTTCACCCTCCGCCTCTGCCTCACAAGCCTCCTTCATTTCTGACACCACGACCTCCGTGAAGTTCCCTAAACCACCATGCCCTATTGACCCCTCCCCCCTCCAAATCTGCTGTTCCTTCGGGGTAAAACCGAACCTTCTCTCTTCCTCCAACTGGGTGATACCTGCCCTTCTCTCTTCACACGCAGATGATTGCTAACACTGTTTTAGAAGTGCTAGCTAATGCCATTGGACAGAAAAAAGCAAAAGGCTCAACTATTGGAAAGTGGAAGTAAAATTACATTTGTAGAGATGATTATACATCTAGAAAACATAGGAGAATCGACTGAAAAAAATAAAACAATTGTATAATCAGTAAAAGAATAATAATTTATATACAAAAAACAGTCACATATCTTTATATAAATGGTAGCCAGTAAGAAACTATGAAGTCAGAAACTATTCCTTTATAAGAGCATAAGAAAGATTGTCAGGACTCAGGAAGGACCTATATTAATAAGGAAAACTTTAAAATCCTACTAAAAAGCAAGCTCGCTTCCCAGTAGTGAGATCAGTTGCTATGTAAAGTCCCCCAAACATGGGTCTTTCTCTGCTTCATTCACCGACACGTTCCAAGTACCAGGAACACCATCAGGAACAGAGCAGACAATAAGTGCATATGTACAGAATAAATAATCTAGAAAGTCAGTGTGACAAATCAAAATACAAACCGGAGTTACATTTGTGTTCTGGGGGAAACTGACAGAAAGATCAACCTCCCACCTGGAAACCACATGTAAGGTCATTTTCTACCTAGCACACGAGCAAAAATCCAAGTATTCAGGGTCACTGATGGCGGGGAGAACCAGAGTAACCAAAATGTTACTCATGGAACTGAAGCTGGTAGAGTCATGTGGAAGGGCAATTTCTTAATAGCTATCAACATCAAAATGTGTATATTCTTGAAGCAATGTCTCAGTTGAAATTAATTCCACAAATATGCGGATTTATGTGAAAACACATATAAAAGTATTGTATTACTCTTTGAAAACAGGGGGAAAAGCAATCTAACTCTCTATCAGTGACAGACCTGTTCTGTAAGATATAGCTCAGTGTAATACTACATAGCTACCCTTAAAACTGAAGTATAGCCATCCCCTGGCAGAGTGGGGGCCTGGTTCCGGAACCCCGCCCCCAGGGGGCGGGCCCAAAACTGCAGATGCTCAAGTCCTTTACATAAAATGGCATGTTCTTTGCATATAATCTGTATTTGTTTTATACATAGGCTGTAGGCAGGATATGCCTACATATCACTCATCCTGTGGATTCAGTATACTGCTCAGCATGTGGCAACTCAAGTTTTGCTTTTTGAAACTTTCTGGGATTTTTAAAAATATATTTTCGATCTGCAGTGGGTTGAACCCACAAATGCAAAACTCACAGGACTGAAACCAGTGGACATGGACAGCCGATTGCGTGCCACATAGAATGGAATGGAAATCAGCCAGTGACCTCTTATTAAAGTAAAAAAGGCAAGGTGCAGATGAGCATGTGTCCTACGGCCCCATTTGCGTTCCAAATCACAGAAGCATGCTGACATGTGAACAGAAACATTCTGGAAGGTTACCTTTGGTAATGGATTCAAGGGGGGAGATGAACAGAAGTAAACTTTTCCTCAAGCACAACAGAAAGCTGCTCTTGTTTTGTTCTATTTTACCCTAAGCATATATTACTTCCTCCCCGGCATCTTCACTTCAGGAAGTACCCTGACCCCTCCCCGCAAGGAGCACGGCCTGCCCCGTGCTGCTCGGCATTCGGGACGCCGCTCTATGCGGCACTTCTCCTACCACCGTAGCCTTACTTGCTGGCTTCCCAAGTTAGTGAAGAGTTGCTGTGAGGGCAGGGGCTGCCTTCTTCTTCTCCATTTTCAGCACCTGGTGGAGTGCCTGACACACAGTAACTGCTTCACAAAGACTCGGGGAAGGAAGGGAGGGAGGGAGCCCCACAGGAAGACTAACCAGGTGGCAGTACCCTGCACTATTGAGAAGGTAGAATCAGGAGACAGCGAGGGCTGGCCAGAAAGACAGCAACGACTAGAATGAAGAATGGAGTCTAGTTATCGTACATGGAAGCCTCGGGGTCTGCGAGCTGACAGCCAGGTGTGCTCCAAAGCGGTTAAACAGCAAGAACTGCCAGGCCCAGAGCTTCAGGCATTTTCGGTGAGAAAGACGGTACTGCCACTCCACAACCCCTACAATGTCACAAGGGCCAGTGACCCCTTCCAGTGAGGAAGAAGCCCAGAGGCCTCAGCACATGACTGGCAACCCACAATGTCTCCAGATCACTTCTGCTAACCATTTGCCTCAGAGCGTTAGAAATGCTAACGGAAATAATCCACGCAAAGCACAATCCCGGGCAGTGAGTACACATTCAAAATAGAAACCATGACTATTAAGTGGCTCACAGAATCTTCTCACGAGTCCTAAGCACTACAACTGCAAAAGCCATCATGAAGTCTTCATTTCCACCCGGACCCAAGCCTCCCCAGCGATCTCTGCGATAAATAAACGCACCGCCTTCCCAAGCACATTTAAAACAAACTAGAAGCGGCCACTTCTGTGCTTCTGTCATCGTATCAGACCCCAAGTATAACAGGCGCTTTCGTCTCGGAAAGCCAGAGTTTAAACAACCACCACATATCCAGCACCTTTCTTTTGTCCCATCCCAGCAACTGGACTGTGCCTGCTGTGGCTGGCATTAGCGTTCACGTACCACGGCCGGAGGGTCATTCCATTCCTCATAGGAGATGGCGGCGTACGGGTAGATCCGGTCGTTGATGATCTGCAGGGTGGCCATCGCGATGGCTTTAATTGACTGGAAGTAGGCCTCCCAGAACCACCGGGCCTGTAAGGAGAACCACACTGTGTTAAGTGAGCAAACAAGCCAGACGGAGTGGAAGAGCTAGACGCCTGGTCACACCCAACGCTGGGCCTAGGTAATTCCTTTATTCCCCGAAGCTGGGAGCCTCCAGCAAACGCTCCCTGCTGTCCACACCAGCTCCATCCGAAGTGCACGTTCATCAAATACAGTCAAAACAGAATGTGAGCAAGGGAAGTGCACCCTGGGTTCAACGTCGACATACAGGAAATTATGTGGTGATGAAAGTATGTATCCTGGGTATACCAGAGCAAATGTATAGTCTATTTTAAAGATACAACATACATGAAGTGCAGAAATTTTAGGTGGAGCAGTCACTGAATTTATACGTGTGAACATACTTATAACTATCACCTAGATGAAGACAGAGAACACTCCACACCCCAGATCCCTTACATTGCGTCCCGGTCAGCACCTCACCCCTCTAAGAGTAAATCATTGCACTGATTTCTATTGTGCCCATTACTGAATTTCATATAAATGAAATTAAACAATATTTACTGTTTTCTATCTGCCTTCTCTTGCTCAATACTTACAATAGTTAAGTCAGGTTCTGGTATTAAGGTTATGCTGGCGTCATAAAATGAGTTGAAAACTATTCCTTCTTTTTCTATTCCCTGAGAAATTTTACATAAAACTAGCATTATTTCTCCTTGAAAGGTTTAGAATACATCAAAAAAGCCATCTGGGCTAGGTGTTCCTTGGTGCATGAAGGTTTTAAATCATGGATTAATTTTCTTCGTCGACATAAGATTATGTGTATGTTCACATATGCGTCAGTTTTGTAAGTACCGGGTCAACCAAAAAAGTCTGTATGGTTTTTCCATAAAACAAAGGTACATTTTCATTTTCACCAATAACTTTATTATAAGATTTGGATATTTGGAGTCTGTCGGCTATCTCCCACTATTGGCTTCTAGTGGGTACAGGCCAAGGGGGTTTGCTAAACATCTTCCAGGGCATAAGATGGCCCACAGCAAAGAACTATTTGGCCAAAATGTCAGCAGTACCAAGAAACTTCGCAAACCACTGTGGACACATTCCATCAGTCACAGCACCTTCTCCATACACTGCACAAATCTGTGTGTGTTGCAGCTGTGTTTTTACCTTCCTTGAAATAATAAAGTATAATGTGCTGAAAATGTTGCATATCTTCTTCCATCTTCAATATTAAAATGACTACACAAAAAATTCACCAATTTTGATAAGCTTTTTAAAAAATGCACACTGACATGACATCCGTCACAACACGTTCTAACAAAATTGCTTCAAATGAAGTTAAGGGTGACTAACACTAGTAGAGCCATCTACGGAAAAACCTAAACAAACTTTTCAGCCACACAAAAGTATTTTTCAAGGACTATGGTCATCTCAGTTAAATTATTACATTTATTAGACTGAAAGTGTGTGTTGATGTTTAATGCCTGTAGAATCTGTAGTAATATGCTTTTTATTTCTGATATTCATATGTGTTTTCTCTTTGCATGTGATTAGTCTTAGCAAAGGTCTATAAATTTTATTAATCTTTTCCAAATACCAGTTTATGGGATTTTTTTATCATACAGTTTTTTCTATTTTGTTCCTTTCGGGTCTTATTTTTATTATTTCATTTCTTCTGCTTTGGAGGACTTCCGTTCACCTTCTGTTTAGTTTCTTGAGATTGAGATTTAGATAACTAATTTCAACTGTTGTTTCTAATACGTCCATTTAAAGCTATAAACTTACCTCCATGCACTGTTTCAAATGCATGCCATACATTTATATGTCATTTTCATTATAATTTTTTAAAAATTGTCTAATTTCCACTGTGATGTCTTCTTTGACCATGAGTCACTTTAGAAGTATACTGTTTAATTTCCAAACATTTTGGGATTTTTTATTTATCTATTACCGATTTCTACTTTGCACTGTGGTGAGAAACCATAAGTGTTCTTTCAATACTTTGTAATTTAAAGTTGAGTTATGGACTAAGCATTTTGTTTTTGTAAATATAAAAGGTATGTTCTGCAGCTGATAAGCATAATGTTCTGAGGACTTCCGCCAAGATGGAGGCATAGGTGGAAACACTGTGCCTTCTCCCACAACCAAGTTTGAATACAACAAAGGTTTGGAGAAACAAAGACACAGCCAAAGGACAGAATATTGAATTATACAGAAGTCCGACTACATCTAACCGTTCAACGGGGACGGTAAGAGGGGCAGAGCCAGCAGCGAGCAGGGTCGGGCAGGACAGGTCCCCTGACACAGCGCGCAGGCAGCCCGGAACCAGTCGGGGTGTGGGGCAGACTGACCACGGTCGCACATTCGCACACAGTGAGACGGACCACGCAGGCCCCAGGGGGCGAGGGCTGATGGCGGTGGCACACTCGTGTGCAGTGGGACGAAACGCGTGGGCCCGGTGACGGCAGCAGCTGCGGCACCGGTGAGGGCCGCGGCGGCAGGCGGCAGACGGGACACCATAGTCCCTCTTTGACCCTGCCCCCACATACAGCGTCACAACCCAGCAACTTAGTTGCCCTGTTCTAGTGAACACTTCAGGGCTCTGATCTTGCTATGGAACAGGCACGAACAGCCCAAAAGATGGCGCAAGAAGAACTCAAAGTCCCAGAGCCAATAACTCTCAGTGACCGAGAAATTGCCGGCCTCTCAGAAGCACAATTCAAGACACTGTTTATCAGGATGCTAACAGAACTGGTTGATTATAGCCACAAATTAGAAGAACATATGAAGGCTAAACTAATTGAAATGAAGGGAGATGTCCAGGAATCCAATAGCGATGGAAAGGAAACTGGGACTCAAATCAATGGAATGGACCAGAAGGAAGAACGAAACATCCAACCAGAAAGGAATGAAGAAATGAGAATTCAAAAAAATGAGGAGAGGCTTAGGAACCTCCAAGACATCTTTAAACGTTCCAACATCCGGATTATAGGGGTACCAGAAGGGGGAAAGAAACAGCCACGAGTGGAACACTTATTTGAACAAATATTAAAGGAGAACTTCCCCAGTCTGGCAAAGGAAATAGACTTCCAAGAAATCCAGGAAGCTCAGAGAGTCCCAAAGAAGTTGGACCCAAGAAGGAACACACCAAGGCACATCATAATTACATTAGCCAAGACCAAAATGAAGGAGAGAATCCTAGAAGCAGCAAGGGATAAGGGGACAGTCACCTACAAAGGAGTACCCATCAGACTGTCAGCGGATTTCTCAAAAGAGACCTTACAGGCAAGAAGGGGCTGGAAAGAAGTATTCCAAGTCATGAAATCCAAAGACCTACAGCCAAGATTGCTTTATCCAGCAAAACTTTCATTTAGAATGGAAGGACAGATAAAGTGCTTCTCAGATAAGGTCAAGTTCAAGGAGTTCATCATCACCAAGCCCTTATTATATGAAATGCTAAAGGGACTTATATAAGAAAAAGAAGATGAAAAATATGAACAGTGAAAGGACAGCAAACTCAAAGTTATTAACAACCACACCTAAAACAAAAGCAAACCAAGAGGACAGCTAGATCAGGAGTGGAACCATAGAAATGAAGAACACATGGAGGGTTAGCAACAGGGGAGTGGGAGGAGGAGAAGGGGGGAGAAGGTACAGAAAATAGCATAGACAGTAGGTAGAAAATAGATAGGGGGAGGGCAAGAATAGTGGGGGAAATATAGAATCTAAAGAACTTGAGACACGTGCTTATAAACTAAGGGGGGGGAGAATGGTGGAGGAGGGAGTGTGCGGGGGGAGGGGGATGAAGGGGGGAATAGAACAACTGTAATGGTATAATCAATAAAATATATTTTTAAAAAATACAAAAATAGTTTTTAAAAAAGCATAATGTTCTATAATTGCCAAGCAGAGTGAGTTGATTAGTGCTGTTTAAATAGTCTACACCCTTATCGCTGTTTTCCATGTGTGTGCATGTGGATATGTGCATGTAACTTATTTCTACACTCTCGCTTTCAAATTTGTGTCCTCATGGCTTGTTTCAAGATTGTCTCTTGTAAAAGAATATACATAAGTTTTAATATTTTATTCCATCCAAAGATCTCTGGCTTCCACTTGTACATAGAGTCCCATTTATACCTGATATGATTACTGACATGGCTGAGTGTGTGATCAGTGCAATCATCCTATTTGTTTCATTTGTTCTTGTTCCTTTATTTCTCCTTTCTTGCCTTTAGAATTGGTCAAACAAATTTTATTATTGTCCCACGCTTTTCTTGTTCATTAGACCACTGATTTTTGAGTCTTCTGTTGTTCTTTCGGTAGCTATCCTAACAATTAAGGTATCATTGATTTATGATATTACACTTCAAACTAGTAATTTTGCAACTTATTAAACAATGTAAGAAAACCTCCATCTACCCTATTCCACCTGCTACGCTACTGATGCCAAACATTTTTCTTCTACATATTTTCAATCACACAAGATATCATTACTATTGATTTTAAAAGTAAGTTGTCATTTACATTTAGCATATGTTTTCCCTGCTGGTATTCCTCTTTCTTCAGGCACAGCTGGGCTTCCATCTCAAATTATCTTCCTGCTCCTTGAGAACTTGCTGTTGTTTTTGAGGCAGGGCAGCTGACAAGGTCTCTCTGTTTTTATTTGTTTGAAAGTTTCTATTTTTCTCCCCATCCATTTTGGATATGTATGTTTGCTGGACACAGAATTTTAGGCTAGCAGGCTTTTTTCCCCCCAGCACATTCTAAATACCATTTCATTGTCTTCTGGCTTCTCCCAATTTTTTCTAACAAATCAAAGCTGTCAGACTTACTGGTGCTCCTTTGAAAACAACATGGCTTTTAATTCTGACTGCATTTAAGCTTTCTCTGCCTTCGGCTTACAGCGTCTCAGTGTGATGTGCCCAGGTACGGCTCTTTGCATGTACCTCACTAAGGAGCGCAGAGCTTCTGCAATCTGTGGTTTCATGTCTTTCGCCAGTCATTTTTAGAAAACTCTTGGCCAGTATTTCTTCTTCTAGGGCTCCAGACTCACATACGTGAATTCTCTTCACCACGTCCCGTGTGTCTCGTATTCTCTTTCCCGTATTTTTTCTCTCTGTGCTCCAGTCTGGATATTTCCTCATGGTCCAATACTCCTCTTTTCTTTTTCTTTTCTTTTCGTGCGTGTCTGCTGCCTGACTCGTGTACTGAATCCTTCATTTCAGTGCCAGCATTTTCATCTGACATTTCATTTGACAAAAGTAGATCTGTATTGAAATTCTCCTTTTCTTCTATTTTATTGAACACAGTTTCTGACAGGTTTCTGAAATCACCTGTAGGTCTCTTTCTGCTACTTGTTTTTCTCTTTATTTTGGTCATCTGGTTTCAAACTCCAGTATGCCTCCGAATTTGTCATCTGCCAACCAGAGATCTGTCAGCATAACCGTGGAGGTTCTGGAGAGTCCGGGCCATCTTCCCCCTAGGAGTGCAATATATTCCCTGTTGGGGACAACCAACGCAGTCAGGCCACTTTGACCCTGTTGCTGGTTGGATCCGAGTTGTCAGGGCCAGCTTTTTTCAGCTTTTCCTTCCTCTTAAGGTACGGCCCTTTGGAACTTCCCATCAAAGCCAGGTTAACTCCCAGGCGCTCCATCCTGGCTGACCTGAACACAACCTTTGTCCCGTCAACACCACACACGGCTGCTGGAGGGTTTGTGCAGCTCATCAGGCTGCCCGCTGCTTCCTTCTGCAGAGACTCTTGGAGGCTTGCTCTGACCAGGTGCGCCTGGGAAGATGGCGAACGCCTCAGCAGAAGACTGAATGCCCATTTTTCTGCTTACTTCCCTGGGGTTCCCTTTTCCCTGGGGTGCTGTCCTCTAAATCTCATTTTCATAACCCCCAACTCCAGCCGCTCAGCCCTCTGGGACGACTGCTTTCTGCCATGACTCCAAACCCCTGTGCTGGGAATCAGCACGTGCCTCCAGGGAGAAAACTAGAGTGCGCATGCGGCCCCCGCAGTGTGCTTCCTCCCTCTCGGGAGCCCTCATTCCTCAAGCACTGACTGCACTGGTCGCTCTTCAGTGCCCCTACATTGTTGCTGTATCTATTTCAGTAAACTTTCATCCTTCTTTCTCTTTTTTTGGCAAGAGGGTTACTTCAATACCAGCTACTCTGCCATAGTCCAATACAGTCGTCTGAAAGAACCCAGTTTCTTATCCAAGCGGAGTTTAAACTTAGTTACTAAGGAAGCAGGTTGCTGGTCTGGATTACCCCCCAGCTCACTGAGACCTAGGACTCCACTCAACATCAGAGGCCGCGGGACGCACACAGGGGTGCAGGCACGGAAATTTAACACGAGGGGACGGGAAGCACAGCCAGGAGAGGTGGAGGAAGAAGACACTTTCTAGTCTAGACGCGCCAGCTTTGGTTCTGTCTGCCAGCAGGTCCTCTGTTCACTAGATAAAGCCCAGGATAATTCCTGAGTTATGTGACGGCCATTCTCTCCACTAATTATAGAAAAAAGGCAAAAGCATCACAATGAGAATTTGTCCTACTCCTTGAAAAGCTGAAACAGATTCAGCTTCCAAAGGCACGTGACTTAAGCTACCTTGTAGTTTCCCATCTGGGGACAGCCCGGGAGCCGGCTGGCTGCCTGCTGCCGCTTCTCAGATACGCCCTACTCACTCCAATCTTACTCCTGCTGAAATTCCCGTCGCTGCTACCCTCCCCACATCATCCGGCCAGAATATTTATAATTTATGAGACCTGAAAGAATCTATCCTCTTGGGAAACCTTACCTGATCACCCCAAACATCAACAACCACCCCCCGTACTGTGAAACCCCGCAGCCCTCACAGCCTCACCTTACAGGTTAGTCCTGCCACATGCTGGCCTGTAACTGTCCCACTGTTATTTTGGACGGTCACTTATCTCTTTCCGGCTACATCATGAGCTCCTTGGGTATAGGAACAGGCATTTTTTAAAACCGGCATCCTTGCAATGTTAGAACGCTTTATCTGCTGTAAAGCACTTTTGTTTTCATGATCTCACTTGCTCTTTATAACTAGCTCGTCCCTTATTTGGAGCAGACACAAATTTCACTTCATACGTGAAATACAAAGATGTTAAGCGGCAGGGTCACAACTCAAACCCATGAATCTAAACTCTAACTCTACATTCAGACCTGTTCCCACTCCATTCCAGAGAATTAAGAGTACCAGCACATGGTAAGCTTTAGGAAATGGTCCTTTTTCCAGAAACGAGAGGTGTAAAAATCCACTGAGAAGCATGAGCCCACACATCAATGCACCATCCTAAAACTTCCACCCAAGTGGGTCCATCGTCATATGCTCTTTTACTTTAAATCATATTCAAATTAAACCACGCTCAAACTTGAGCATTTCAAAGCTTTGTGTTTGCATTTCATCTCGGTGGAGACGGCAGCCTTTGGGATTTATAGGAAACAGTGACTGGTAACAAATCCACCCAGAATACCAGCCAAAGGCCCAACTGTAGGACAGAGCTTCTAATTTAAGATGTCTCAAATCACCTCGCTCTGTCCACCAAACTGCAAGTCACTGTAGAGGAAGCAAGCTTTGCCAATAATCAGAGCTCAGGTGAGCTTCTCTGGCTTAATTGTTTCTGCAGGACCTCTGTAACACCTGAAGTCCTTAGAAGGCATTATGGTTACAGCCCCTCCAGGGCGCAGTGTCGGCCCGTTGTCAAGAGAGAGGAAGGTGTTTTCAGCTACACAGGCGACACCGGCAAGCATCGCTGTTCCCATCCAGTAAGCAAAGCAAACACTTGTGTTTGGGGTTTCCCCGCACCCTGAACACGGGACACACTTATTTCTAGCTGAAAAGGTTAAACGAGGTGTTCCTTAGCAGCTTTGGGGTTCTCCAGTCACCCTCCCTGGTGGAAGCCACACAGTTGAAGAGCAAAGTCACATGTGAACTGGTCATACCAACGTCACTGTGAACAAAGTGTTTAAACCTTTCCTCATTAAACAAATGCCACTGTAACTTCACAGAACAAGCAGATTTCAAAGTATAGAAACTATGAAGTTCCCATGAGGCTTTCAAACATAAAAGTAGTAAAGTTCCTAACGGGCAAGGATTAGGCCAACTCAAAACTATCATTAGCAAATAGTCACTTCAAATTGAAATCGCTACTTCAGTTTATACATCAATTAAATGTGCTGGATTTCTCCGATTTTCTTTTCCTTTTTAAAAGATTTTGTTTATTTATTTTTAGAGAAAGGGGAAAGGAGGGAGAAAGAGAGGGAGAGAAACACCAATGTGTGGTTGCTTCTTGGGCGCCCCGTATGCGGACCTGACTTGCAACCCAGGCATGTGCCCTGACTGGGAGTTGAACCGGTGACCCTCTGTTTCATAGGCTGGCACTCAATCAATCCACTGTGCCACACCAGCTAGGGCTAATTTCTCTGATTTTCAGTATCTCAAAGTCAACAGCAAAAACACACGTTTAAAGGAAGCCAGTGCAGTACAGCATAAAGAGCCATAGCTACGAGCACCTTGCATAATTTCAAGTTTGAAATGTGTACAAGAAAGATCATCACACCTATCCCGTGAAGCTGTGGTGATTAATGGGATGAGGTTTGTGGAGTTTCTTGCTCATAGAATGCTAGTGCAGAACAGACAATCGGAAAACGTCAGCTCTCTCCTCAAAACTTATGTCCACCTTGCTCCCCTTAGAGTCTTTGTCACTTACATCGAATACCTTCAACACGTTTGGTGGGGGGAAGGGGCATGGGTAGAGGTGGTAGAGGATATAAGGGAAATAAATGGTAATAGAAAAAATACAATAAAAAATAAACTATTAAAAATGTAATACCTTCAACACTCTCTGGGATGAGACTGGAGGAAGAGAGAGACAGGATGGTACCTCAATATTGCACTTCATCCATCTCAATTCTTATAGACAGTCAAAAATCCAACTGGTCAGACAATAGAGTTAGAAACAATAAAAATACATCAGATGGGAGTGTGACTGAACTTGATCATGACAAGTACAGCAACCAACAACATGTGCCTTGCAGCTTAATCTCTCAGCCTCTGTGGAAGAGGACAGCCCTTCCCCAGAAACCATGGGTGTGGGAACACATCTGGTTCTGCTCCCACTGGACTCCCAGCCTCCAGCACAGCGCCTAGCACGGAGGAGCCGTCAAACACTTGCTCAAAGGACATCCCCGAGGAACAACGCGGCCTTGCCTCGGAGGCACAAGGAGACACAGGCACCACCGGCAGCTCACAGCACTTTCCAAACCCTCTAAGTCCCCATTGATGAAGTTAATAAATGAAAGATGGGAGAAGTGGATTCGAGGGAGAAAGACCAAATTTCAAAGGGTGACAAGCTCCTCCAGGAGTGGTGGGATACACAAACCGGACCGTAGCTTTGGAGGAGGAGCGGTGGCTACATGAAAGCAGCCCAGGGAACCAGCCAAAGTGTCAGCAAATTCCCAGACCTGAGTGCGGGCTGGCAAAAACAAGCTGGAAGCTCCCAACACAAGGGGAGTCTACCTGCAAGCCGCTGGACGTTCTTGGGAAAGACTGGGGCAGAGAAGGAAACCAGAGGCCCCCTCAACAGCACACAGGTAAAAACCCTGCCCACTTCTTGGACGGTTTTTCTTCTTTTTAATCCAAAGCCAAAGCCTCAAGTTGTTGGGGGAGGGGCAGAAACTCCTCCCATCCCCCAGGGCCAATCCGGTCCAGACCCACTGCCTTGGGAGATGGGTGGAAAGGCAGCCAGCCCCCAGGAGGGGTAGTAGGGCAGTGTCTGCTCCTGAGCAAGCGGCAGGAAACGTGCCTTGCACTGGAGGAGCCAAAGTAGTCCACCACTGTGGGAGGGGCAGGACACCCTCCCACCTGACACTTGGACTGAGGTGCCCTGCACTGTGCGAGAAGCAGAAGCCACCTGTCCCTAGTGGGACAAGTGAGTGGTGGAGGACGAGCGAGAAAACTCACTCAGGTCGGGATCCTGCACTTACACAAAGTGGAGGTCAGCCACCACCAGGGCAGGCACAAGAAAGTCGCCACCCCAAGACCCCCACAGATAAAGAGCAGATACAGCTGCCACAGAGGGAGGAGGCAGACACTCTGAGAAAGCCCCACGTTCAAAGCCAGGCAAACGGGCCTGCCTGAGGCTGAGTCTGGGCCAGAAGGGAGAACCCCACAGTCCCCATCAAGAGCCAAGCAGCACATACAAGCAAAGAAGTCCACCTCTGAGGGGGAGGCCTCCCTGTGGCTCGGGCCAGTGAGGTGAGAGGTGGGCGCCTGAACTTGGAGAACAAGCTCAGTACCTGGGGCCCAGCCCTAAGAGAGCCAGACAGCAGCTGGCCGCTGGCAGCAGGCGAAATCCGTGTGTGCGGAAAGGAAGTCTGGCGGCAGGAAACCCAAACGCAGCCCAGTGGCTGATGGGACTGGGTCCACTGCCCACATTCATGGCCTGACTGAAGGGTTTGCCCATTGGGTTACCTTGGTCTCCTCAGTTTCTCTACACGGAATGTCCACCATTCAATCAAACTTTACTGGGAGCAAGGGTCCAGGGAGTGGCAGTGAAAAAAAAAACACCCAAGAGAAAACAATTCACTGTCATAAAGATGTCAAAAGAACCAGATCCATATGTGATCGAGATGTTAGAACTATCGGACAGAGACTTTAAAATAACTACTATTAATATGTTAAAGGATCTAGTGAAAAAGGTAAATAACTTACATGAACAGGTGGGTATTTTCAGTAGAAAGATGGTAACTACTAAAAATAGTTTTAAATGAAAATTCTGGAAATAAAAAATAATATCATGGAAAATTCTTTCGACACACTTATATATAGAGAGAACATATAGCAGAGCAAAAGAATCGGGAACTTGGAAATAAAAAAAAAAGAAATGATCCAGCCCTGACTGGTGGCTCGGCTGCTTGGGCATCATCCTGGAAAGCAAAGGGCCACCAGTTCGATTCCCAGTCAGGGCACATGCCTGGGTTGCAGGTTTGGTCCCTGGCAGGGATGCATTTGAGAGGCAACCGATTGATGTTTCTCTACCTCTCCCTCCCTCCCTTCTCCTCTCTCTAAAAATGAATTTTAAAAAGCAAGCAAGAAGTGATCCAAACCAAAACACAAAGAGAAAAAAAGAGTGTAAGAAAACAGAGCAGAGCGTCCAAGAGCTGCAGGGTGACATCGAATGTACCAGCACGCCTGTAACAATCCCAGAAGCGGGTGGGAGACAAGAGACAGATACATTTAAAGAAGTAATGGCTGAGAATTTTCTAAAATTAATGAGAAACAACAAAACACAGACTCAAGAAACACAGAGAAGCAAGACATATTAAAGAAAACATTCACCTTCTCCCTCAAAAAGTTTAGAGAAAACAGCTGTGCTATTAAAAATGCAAAAGTACCCTGCCTCGGAACAACCTAGGAAATCTAAGAGATGTGAGCTATAGGAAATTTTCTCTTAACACACTAACACTGACAGAACCATTTATTTCAGGCGAGGGGCTGGAAAATATTTCCACACCTCATGGATTAATTTTTCAAAGCTGTGTCTGAAGATGAATCTGAAACTTCCAAAGGGATTCCAAGGCTTCACCAACACGTGCGCGAAAGGCGCGTTCCATCCTTTCCTTTGTTTGCGTGACAAATGGAGCCTAGGAGCACCCCACCTTTCCGAAGTCTCACTACGCAGCGGCTTCGGCTTCTCGGGGCCCACCTGGCCATGTCTGGCCAACCTGCTGCAGAGGTGAGCACATAAGAGCAGGGAGCCCAATGTCCTTCACGAACGGCGTCGCCACCAGCTGGAGGTAGCAGAGACGGGCTCTGATAATCTCTACTGGACAAACTGAAAAAACCCAGTGGTGGGGCCAATTTATAACCCAAGCACCCTGATTTCTAGTTGAGAATTACTGCCTGACTGGTTTTGTTTATTCTTTTGCTTACTCCATTTTTATAAACATAAGAGTCAAATGACAACTGAAAATAAGGAAAAAGAATATCAACATAACCCTCAGAGGCGCGTCTCATACGCTGAAAGTTTTTTTACAACTGCACAGTGCCCAGGTTACCAGTTTTTCTGGTGGAGGAGGGGAAGTTCACAAACACCTCATACACCTTCAGTCCAGGATTCAATAAACAACAACACATAGAACTTACTTTCTTTAAAATAAAAAGAGGTTTCTAAAACAATGACAACAAAAAAAGGCTAATAAATACCTGGGATTTATAAGCACACCAGTTTTTCCTTAACATATTTATTTCGTTAATATAGTTCCATTTAAAATACCTCACTAATACATGAAGTATGAGTGTGCTTTCGTTCACTCCCTTATTCATGAAGCTACTTCGTTTACCCTCTCCACACGCAATCTCCACCTGAAAGCCTTTGATGCCTTGGAGGTGCCTTCCCATCATCTCGCACGGTTTTTCCAGCCCCATCATCTCAATTATTTGAACACAGCTCTTGAGGAACCCACATATATCGTGCCCACTGGAATTTTACACAAAGCCATGAACATTTATTCACATAACAGTAGCAGAGTTTATTTGACAATTCTTTGGTAAGTGTAAATATTTTTTAGATTTCTTTTCCATGCAAAGTTGTAATTGCTTTTTTTTTTTAGCTTTTTATTTTGAAGTCATTTCAGACTTAGAGAATTCTGTGCAATTTTAGAACAGAGAGCTCCCAAACACCCCTCACCCTAGAGCTCCCCCTGGTGTTAGCATCTTGTAAGTACCATGCACTAACTGTGCCACTGGAGCTTCCCGATGGTTAGCATCGTGAGTCGCCATGATATAGTGAGCCAAATAAAGAGGTTAACTACAGACCTTTTCTTTTCTTTTCAGATTTTCTCAGTTTTCTTCTTCAGCCTTTTTTCTGTCCCAGAAACTAATCCAGGACACTGCATTGCACTGACTGGTCCCATCTCCGTAGTCTCCTCCCGTCTGGGAGTTTCCTGGTCTTCCCTGGTCTTTCATCACCTTGACACTTTCAAGGAGCGCTGGTTAGGAACCTTGCGGACTGTCCCTCAACCTGGGTTGATCTGATGTTTTCTAATTATTAGAGGTTATGGGAATACTACAGAGGCGATGTGCCCTTCTCCCCACATCATGTCAGGGGGCTCCCTGATACCGACACGACTCATTACAGGTGAAGTGAACCTTGACCCCCCCGGTCTGCCAAGTTTCTCCATTACGAAGTTACTACTGTTCCCATTCCATGTTTTCCTCGTTAGAAGCAAGTCACTGTGCTCCATGTATATTCAAGGTGGACATAATTAAGCTCCACCTCCTGGAGGAAGGAGTACCCCAAAAATCAGCACACTATTTTTTGTGTATTTCGAAAGAAATAAAGACCATGAGATTGACTTCACTGAATACTAGAAATGTTTCAACCTAGTTTATGTCCATATTTGTGGCTGATAAAAATATTAAAACATTTTCTTTCCTCATTAATAATTTCACTAAAATTGAAAATCAGACACTTGCCTGAAATGTTAAGTTGAAGCCTGAAACCATATCTCACTCACTTAAAACAGGAAAGCATGTAGCCACTTTTTACTAAAGATCTCAGAGATGAAACATAGTGAGCCCGCAAATAATTCTGAAATTTCAACTGCTTCTAGAATCTTATGTACTCAGAATTACTCCATAAAGACTTAATATCCAATTTGATAATTTAGAAAACAATGAAAGAAACCTAAGAAAATCAGTAGAAGTAATTAATAACAAAAAGGAAGAAAAATTGAAAATAAATTGAAGGGCTTTCCATAGATTTGACTATTAAGAAGGCCCCTTGAGAATCGGCTGAAAACCTGTCAGAGAGAAAATAAAACATCTGTAAAGCAGCCAGCTACAAAAAAGTTTTAAATAAATGAAGTAGAAGCCCAAACACTTGCAGCCCAGCAAAACCCACAAGATCTCACACCTACACACACACACACACACACACACACACACACACACGGAAGAACTGGTGGCAGGGCGCTGCCCGTCACCCCGATTTCCCACAGTCCCGAGTATTCTCAATCTTCCTGATGGACGCCAGCTGACCCCGCAACACCCATGGCCTTCTTTTCTAATTCATATGACGATTTTAACACAGAAGTCAGGGTCTATTCTCTGCCCCCCTGAGATTTCATGGGGAGGGACTTACCCTCCCAGGTAAACTAAAAATTACTAGCACCCATTTCAGGGCAAGGATTCCAGAAAGTGGCCCATCAGTACTACATATTTGGGGGGATTTCCGTGGGTTCTCGCGGCCCCTCCTGAGGAAGGCTCAAGGGTCTTGGAAGCAGGAACAGGTTCGGGGGGGAGCGCACTTGCCTTTTCCAACAGCAGCAGCGAAGCAGGACTGGCCCCTAACCAGTGGGGCCTCTATTTTAAGCTCTGTTGCTACGAGGGAACAGCTGAGAACCATTTCAAATGCAGCCACTGCCCGGTGCAAGATCTAACGTTTCACACCTCAGTGAACATATTTTTGCTCCTCTCCTTGGATCTCACATAGAGCCCGGTGATTCCTGCTAGGAATTAATAGCTCCCAGGATTTAATCTCAATTTTATTTTTACCCCATCCCACATTCCCAAGCCTTCTAAAAATACACTAGAATTTAGAATCCACAGATTGGTTGTTGTTGTTTCATCTTGTTTAAAATAGTCTCTACACAGTTGGCACATAGGAAATGAAAAGAAAAAAAAACCACCTTAAATCAACAAACACAGTTATGAAACTGTGTCACACTAAATGGACTCTTTTTCTTCTCATCCTTCTCAGAACTTTGAGAACTTGTTCAAAATCTTGCCCCTTGGCCAACTGCAGAGTACTCACTCCTGTACGTTTTTTTCACTTTAATTTTATTTTTCAGAGAGAGAAGAGAGTGAGAAAGAGAGAGAACATCCATGTGAGAGAGAAACATTGATCAGTTGCCTCTGGCAAGCACCCCGACCAGGACCGAACCTGCAACCCAGGTGTGTGCCCTGCCTGGGAATCAAACCGGGGACCTTTTGCTTTGCAGGATGATGCCCAACCAGCTGAGTCACCCTGGGGGGCAGCATCACACCTTTACATCTAACTTTCTGCACTCCTAGCATTTTGTTAACCATCTCTTCCTTGCCCCGTTTTCCTGGCACTGCTATGAAGACGTTGTCACACAGTCTTCCAGGCCACGTCTTCCGGGGGTGCTCCCAAAGATTTCTGAAGAAATTTCAGGATCAGCAGCAGCCTTATCTCAAATGAGCAGTTGAATACACAACTTCCCTTTGAATAGCTTAATTTCTAGGAGTTCTAGATCTCATTCTTGCATCCAAAACTATGAGTCACTCAAAGGTTAGGAAAACAAGCAAACACCGGGACCAGTACCCAAATCCTATTCTGAAACAGTGCTGGCGGGAAGATTTCCAGAGGCCCATATATAAGCACATTTCACTCAGAAGCAAATGCTTCCTTCTGTTCATCTCCGGTTTCAGTATTTGTATTTACGGGAAGTGACTAACAAATTAACAGGCAGCTAGTTCTGCTTAGTTACCAGAGAAAATGGCTGCAGCATATATTCCTCAGTCATCACAAAATCGTGAGGGCAAGGTCTGAATGATGAAGCCCATGACGACACTTGCCAACGGCAAAACAGTGCTCGCTTAAGTTCACAAAGTTTTACATTAAACCTGGTGTTTTTTTCAAGGGTCAGTATGTATTTACAAGTTCACATGGCATCAGATTACATGGCTGATTCCTCTAAAGAGTTTAAAAGCCTAAGTTATCATCAGAAAGAGGATACAGAACATGGGACAAGGTGAGTCAGGAAAAGAATGAAGATTTCAAATCCTTTTCTTTTTCTAACTCATGCAAACAGGATTTAGAACGAGAGAAGTTTGCGTTCAGCAGAAAACAGAAAGCAAAGGCAAGGAGAAGCAGCCTATGAACCACCATAAACACAGGAATGTCCCAAAAGACTTATCTCAGTGTGAAAGGCCAAGGCTAGGCTTAGCCCGTGAGTGCTTAAGGCAGACAGGCTGGCTTGCTGTTGAAGGAGCGTGGTGGGATTAAACTCAGGTTTACTAATGGGTCAATAGGGAAACCTTTTGAAGCCATTGTTTACAGGTTTTATAAAATATAGTAGCTTCTGTGTCTCACTGTTCTAAAGAATGTGTGCTCTGGCTAGTGGCCAAGGCGAATCCAATCTAAAAAACAGACAAATGAAACAGGTAAGGCCCTGATCTATCTTGACCAAGAAGGTTTCTGTCATTAAGAACAAAAACAAAAGGAATTGTTCATTGGATTTCTTCTTCATTACAATCCACCACTAAGTTACCAATGAAGCTGACTGATCCCGCGGGCCAGGTGGACACGTATGAGCTGGGGCGTGTGGCTAGTCCAGACGATGTATTTATGTGAGTCGGCACACAGTAGGCATGTATGGCTACAGGAGAAGTCAATAACTTCTCTTTAGAAATAGAGACACATTGTTTCCAAAGACCTATTTCCTTTACCACCCCCCGTCCCTCCTGCTCCCGAAGCAACTGTCCAGAGTGATAGAGCAGAAGAATGAGGAGTCCCCTTTCTCACAGACAACAGGTCTTCTGCACGGTTAAATCTTTTCTGAATTCTCAAACATTTTTAAAGTCCTAAAGTTCTCAATCTAGTGCATAATCTTATACTTTTAACCTTCTCTTTCTGTGGTTAAAACATGAATTATGATAGTCCAAATTTCAATGAAAAAAAATCTTACCACTAAAATTCTTTCCACTGGAAGAGCAAAACAAAACAACATAAAAACTGAGCATCGATGGGTCTTAATAAACTCTTTTAATAATAGATGTGCTATCCTGTTGTGACTAGGAGCCATGACACAAGTCCCACCTCACTGAACGGCATCCCGGGCAGTCACCTGGCAAATTCCAAGCTAGCTGGGCAGGCCGACCCTCAGTGTTGAGATGTGCAGTGGAGTGAGGTGGTGCTCACAGCATTACACACACCCCCCACCTCTGGGGCTTACATCATCACTACTGCTCACACCTGGGAAGGAGTGGCGACTGGGGAAAAACACCTCGGAAGCAAATTCCACGGTAAAGAGCAAGACCCCTTGTATCTCAATTGAGCCACTAAATGCCACCTGTTGACTCTGGTCCTTGTACCTTACACAGACATTGGTGTGGGCTGAATTGTGCCCCCTCAAAACTGACACGTTGAAGCCTCAGCCCCTAGTTCTCCAGAATGGGACTGTATTTGAAGATAGGGCCTTTAAAGAGCTGATTACCATATTTTGCCTTGTATAATGTGCACTTTTTGCCAAAATGTTTGAGGGGAAAATAAGGATACTCATTATACATGGGTAGTACTAACTCCGTATCTATACAAATGTTTTAAGCTCTTTTATGTATGTGTATGTGTTAAAAGTGTAATTCTAGAAAGCAATAACAATATCCATATGCAAAATAATGCTCTGGTATATGATCATCGGTTTTGTTTCTAAATATAAATGAAAAATTGAATTAAAAAATTAAAATGAAAGATTTTCTTCAGGAAAGTTTGGGCCAAAAACATGGGTGCACATTATACACAACGAAATACAGTAAATTAAAATGAAGTCGTTAGTGGGCCCTAACCCAGTCGGACTGGTGTCCTTATAAAAGGAGAGAACCTGGACTCCCAGAGAAGCACCGGGGTGGGGTGCTCACGCGCAGAGGGATGGCACGGAAAGAGGAAGCAACAGGGCGGCCATCTGCAAGCCAAGGAGAGAGGGCTCAGCAGCCGCCAATCCTGCTGATATTTTGACATCGGACCTCCAGTCTCTAGAACTGTAAGAAAATAAATTTCTGTTGTTTCAGTCACCCAGTCTACGAGCTGTTGTGATAGCAGCCCCAGCAAACAAACATGACATTAGCAGACATCACATACCTCCCCCTTCAAGAATGCTGGCTGCTTGAGAACAAGGACCAGAGTTTGTACAGTTCTGAATGGTGTGCAGGGTCTTACCAAATGTGGGCACTTAGTAAATATTTTAGATAATTATACTAGTTCAGAAGGTGATCTAAACAAAAACAGACCTTTATAAATAAACTTCATTCTTTTTAATCGCATGCAACAAATTCTTCCCAATTTCAAATTGGCCACTTGAGCTTTGTAACCTCAGGCCATCTCTGAACCTCTAACTTCCGCTCTCCTGCTTTATAAAAATGAGAATAACAACTGTCTCATCAGGTTTTTAAGAGGAAGCTCCTGATACGGTACCGGACACAGGAGAAATGTTAACTCTCCCCTTCCTTTCGCCAACTGGAAAACGCAAGCTCGTGACCGCACTCACGACCGCAGAACAAGGCCGTGGTAGCACTGGACCCAGCTCTTCTAACACCTCCTCGGTATCCCGCTAAAAACTTAACCTTTGCTCCAAGGCAGAAAAAGACTCTGCCAGAGTGTCCTTCTGGCAAAAGGTTTTTTGGTAATATTCTATTTGGATTCTAGAAAAGCAGGGCACCTCAAAGGAGGCCATTTGCTCCTTTTCTACGCTAAAGGTATTGTGAGTGGAAGAGGCAGGAGCTATCAATAGTCATAGGAGGAGAAGTTTGATTTCCTGCCAAAGAAGCTAGATTGAAGTCATCTAACATCCGTGCGCCCCGGGATTTGCCTCTCAGTATCGCAGCTCTCACTCCGCTCCTCGGGCAGGAGGCCAAGCAAGCGTGGGAGGGCGATCCGTGACATTTCTATGTCTTCTTGCAAGATGCGCTTTTTCCAGAAGGCAGTGAAAAGTACAGCAGGGCTCCCTTACAAGTAGGGCTCGTCTGATCTGGGAGCACTGGGTTCGAACAGGGAAGCCCCGTTATATTGTTACCATGTCACCTTTACAATTAGATGCCCAGACACCAAGATGACTGTGATTGTCATGGTTTAGTCCTATTTAAAAGAAAAATTCTTTCAAAATAGATGTTACTTGGGGCTCGTCAGAATAAAAACGGGTAAAGGAGCTTGAAGGTAGGGGAGAGCTCTGGGAATACTTGCAGGGAATGCTCCGATGTTATGATCTCCCGTCCTGGGGGAAACAAGAAGGAATCGAGGAGAAAAAAGGGGTAGCCTGAGTCATGCTCCTTGACATATGACAGACAGCTCCTGAAATAGAAAGCCACAGGTTTCCAGTCTCAGGGGTATCACCTTCAAATATGTCAGTGTTCTAAGGATGGATCAGTTTTCCCAACTGCTGACATCCTGCTGGGAGGAGAGATCCCAGGCCAAACAGGGGTCTCTGACTGGGAGCCTTTGAGGTGGCAGGAGCCATGAGGAGTTCAAAGGCAAGGCTGGCCAGTGACTTGCACCTCCAAGAACCAGAGGGGTGAAAGGTTACTAAAGCAGGAGCCACTGACCAATAAAACTGTGTTTGGTCAAACCTTCTCAGCAAAGAGACTAAAGACTGATGTCTACTGTGTCCAGCGTTCTGAGTTACCCCCCGCCTCTGAGTCCCACTGTTCCCTGGGTCAGAGTAGGGAGCTTCTTTGGTGATGAGCGGCTGACCAGCTCTGTCTCCTGACTGGTTCCACGAAAGAGCTGAAAGGCGGGCTGGAAACCTTTAATCAAGGTCTGTTATCAAAAACAAATAAATAAGAGCCCAACCTGGGTCAGCTTGTTGCAAAGGAGTCTGCCTGGGACGATTTCCCATGTTTGCCATGCTGAAGCCGGGAGAAAGCCAGCCTCAGTTTGTCTGGTTAGAGGAGCCAAACCTGAACCGAGCCTCACTGACCAGGCACACTCGAAAGGCCTGCCCCTGTCACTAAGGTACACACATAAGCATGACATGATGAGGGACTAAGGAGACAGAATGTGAAGGCTCACTCCATCCCCAAAGCCGTCATCATGTCACGCCACATTAGGGTGACGTTCTCTCCTCTCCTGCTTCCCACGTAAGTAACAATTCCCGAGAAAGCTAAGGAGATCTTCTATGGCAGATTTTTTATTTGGGGCTGTGGATACCAACTCAGCAGCCAGGTCACAGAGCCCTTTCCACCGGCCCCGCAGACTCCCAGAAAAAGAAACCGGGAACGGCGAGGGTGCAGTGCGGCTGACCACTGTCCCCCTGACCAGAGGCACAGGCGTCCTCGACGAGCTGCGTGTACTGGAAAGCCCCCTCTTCTGACTGTTACTAACACGCGCTCTCTTGTTGATTCTAAGCAGGAACCCTGAGGTGTGTTCCCCTAATTGGGACTTTGAACAGATGGAGAGGCCTGAAAGAGCCATGTGGGCTACCACAGTGGTCCTCAATTTCTCCCCGCCCCCAGGACGACACACCCCCGGGTAAGAGCGCCTCAGATTCATCATGGTGGGAACTCTAAAGAGAGACCCGTGTCCCCGTCCCCCAGCCCAGGAAGCATGTAAGAATCTGGCTGGCAGTAAGAGAGATGCGTGAAGTTTGAAAATCCCCACCAGGAATGCCGATCCCTCCCTCCTCGCACAGTTAACAACTGCTCTGGCTGCTGAGTGGACAGTTGGACTCTTCCTCTTCTAGAGCTTCCAGTCTCCAAGTTATACCAAAAAGCTTTCCGAAACGTACGTTTGCTGTCGTGCCATACGTGAAGCCAGCTGCAGCTTGCTGGGCAGAGTGTGGGGGACAGGGATCTGTGGCCGAGGGGGTAGAGCCAGGCCCACATTTCCTCCGCCCGCGCTGCGCTGCAACCCTGGAGTGTGTTATTCTGGGCCTTCGGTCTGACCCAGACTCCCCTGGGTCTCCTCATCAAATGCCAAAACGCATCGCTGCGAGACCTCGCTAAAATACAGGCGACACACACAGATCGCCGAGACCTGGTCAAATTAATCTGAAAGTTAAGACACCTCAGTACACAGACGGGCTTCAAATACCTGACAGGAAAACACCTGCGCCTTTTAATCGAAAGTATCGGAATCTGAAAGGTAACAAGTAAACAGCTCCCCTATTAAATTCCTTAATAAAATGGGAAGTCCCTATTTAAACACAACCTTTAAGTTACAAGGGCAGGGGTAACTGCACCCTCAGAAGCGGTTTCCATGAAGCTACTTCTGCACCAGTCCTGGCATGTTCAGTGTTAAAGGTCCTCAAGTGAAGGTAAGAGAATACACAATTGCTGGCTTACGTCCTCAGAACAGTCGCACGAAACTGTAAGACTGTGTTATTATAAAGCTGAAAATTACGCCATGACAAAAACTCCAAATTCTCTCAATCTCTGCAATGCTGAGGGATATGTATTACAGATAATAATCTATATTAACCTTTGTAAACACAGGCAAAACTCTGATGGATTAGTTTAATCCTTAATGAAGACTTGAGAACAATGAATTCTTTAACAAACATATCAACCCTTCATGATTTACTAGTTATTATTTTGTAAACAAACCTATTTTTCTGAGTAGGTACGGAATGAACTCACAAAGCCTGCAATGAGTATTTCTCAGAAATGCTTCACCAATCATCCTATCCCATGGGAAAACAGCCCCAAAGAGGCAGGCAATTCTTACACAGGCTGCAAATTAATATTTAACATTTTATTACTGAGGCCATTTTTTGAAGCAATGGCCCGGCCTGGGGACTCATTGCAGGGGACTGAGCTGCGGCTGACTACGGAGACCGCTTGCTCTCCAACCTCCCCAGCGCCCAAAGGGGGACCAGGGCCGCCCCACCTGCTGGCCCTCCTGAAGAGCTGGTCATCCTGTACTTACTGAGAACTTCCAAGATGTTTGTGAAACGTTTTAACACTTTGTTAAAATTATGCCATAAGCAACAGCGCCCAGTTCACAGAACTTCTTAACTAATTATAGGATATCAATTTACTCCCCAGAAATGTATAAAAAAGTAGTTCCATCGCTTTGGAGTCTGGGGCATTTCGTTTTGTTTTATTGCTCATTTGGTTTTTAGTTGTAATTACCTTCCCCACAGGAGCTACAGGAGCAATAAAACAAACCAGTGTTTTTTATTGTTTGCACAGTGAAAATCATCAATCCTAGATCAATGGCTCTATAATTTCACTAACTTACTACAAAAATTCCTTGCTTTTTGCCTCAAACTCAAGTTAAATGGCTATTTAAATTGAACACCCTTGCAAAACTGCTCATGTCCAAAACTATTAGAAAAAGGAAAAATAATGGGTTTGTGCCAAAAGGGTAGAGAGCAGTTAAAAATATATATGTGCTGGATTTTGCTTATCTCTACTACTCTCTTCCTAAAAGCTTTAGTTAGGAGAAAAAGGGCAGGCGGCCCCGAAGTCCATGGTGAAGGCGCGCCCCACCCGCCCAGCCCCTTGGAAGTCTGGGCTGGAAAGCTGGGGCGGGGGGAGGGGGCTGGGGGCAAGGATGCTCTCTTTGAAATGCCTGGAAAAACAGTCTGGTCAGGAGGTGCCAGAGATCTTGAAGCTCCCATCAAGCTGCTGGCCTAGATCCAGGTAATGGCTTTTCCTTCCCCGCGGCTGTCTACTGCGAGAGCTTTCCAGCAAAGAGAGAAAGGAAAAGCAGTAGGGAGAGGGGCGAGCAGCATCCAGTCCCCTTCTCTGTCACTGAGGGGCAGAACGGGCCGAGCACCCAGGCTGATTTCCACAGGGGCCTGGTGTTTCCCTGGAGCACTCTGGGAGGATTACTGGGGGCTCGCAATCTGGCCTGAAAGGGGCAGGGGGCAGACTGATGAAAGTCCCTTTAAAGCCGATAACGGTGCTCCTGTGGACAGAGAGACAGCAAGCTGCAGCTGGCAAAGACATGCGAGCAGAGGTCTAGCCAGTCAGACGGCCTTTAGGAAACAAAATACGTTGTAAACCGGGCTCCCCTAACTCTTCAGGGCTGCCCGACTCACTTGCTGAAGCTTGAAAACACAAACTGTCAACAGAATGGCATTTCTAATCAGGGGATAAAAATAAAAGCCCTTGCAAAATCCCCCCTCACCTAACCCTTAGTGCCCTGCCCCTACCAACCAAGAGAATTTTACCCCCACGATGGCGAGGTTCCAGACCTGCAAAGGTTAATTAATCTTGCTGGTCTTTTACCTCCAATCACAGCTGCACCAGCCAACCCCTCTGCCTGGCATTTTTCTTCAATTTTAATACTAGAAGTTTCACACGCCTGCCTGAGCTCCTGGACGAGGCAGAAAGGCCCATATAGCTGTCAGCAGACTGATAAGAACCTTAAAATTACTCCACAGGGCCCCTTTAGAAAGGAGAGCCAAGGAGCCCATAAAGAAAGAGGGCAGGGGCCACGGAAACCAGCCACTCACACTGTTTTAACGTGGCATTAAAATGAGCTGCAGATTTATGGCAGGGTTTTAGCCCCTGGCCCAAATCATCTGGGATGAAGCGCTTGTCTCTGCTCTCCAGCGAGATTTCAAATATGGGACAGAGCTGGCCAGAGAGGAGCGGGGGAAGGGAGGTAGCAGGAAGAGGGGAGGAAAAGGGAAGAAGCAGAGAGCGCCAGGCGAGTCACATACAAGAGCTCGTTCTCCATTCAGTAGGACAGACCACCAGCTAGTTCTAAAAAGTAATCTGACGGGTCCTCTTAAACTCACATAAAAATTTCCTTAATTTTTAGTTCATACCCAATAAACTCTGATTCTTCAACTGTTCACCACCCAAATGTCAATTCTGGCTTTAACTTTTCTCTGTAAGTTTCTTCTTTTTAAGTTTTTTAATGCAAAAACTGAGTAAAATCATGGTTTGGCAGGGAACACACTTGAAGAGGGAAAAAAGACAATAAAACTTTTTTTTCTCACTGGAAAGGGGAAAGAGTGATAGCACTTTATCTAATTGTGCCAATGAATTTAAGGCCAGCTAGAAAACCACAGATTTTAATAAGTCATTCTGATCCTCACAGAAAAACAGAGAGGTGAACCTCTTTCCATGTCAAGATGTAGAAAGTACACCAGAAGCCACAGGAATAAATTTTGTTTTCAGTTTCCAGAAGCAAATGCATAACCCATCCATGTTGGTAACTCACTGCGGTTCCTGAAGACCAAGCCCCATACCAGGAGGCTCCTTCCAGGATCCAAACACAGACCCAGGCGGAGCTCTCCCGAATCAGAGCCAGCGGCAAGCACACAGACCGGGATCTCCATGCTATAAGTCAACGATTTCACTGAACCACACAACTGCTCCCTGCTATCATTAGTCCCAGGTCTGAGTTAAGAAGAACTGAAGCTTGGAAAAGTCAGGTAACTTGCCCAAAGTCACAAAGTTGGTGGACAGACAGCAAAGCTGAGGATATGAACTCAGGCTTCTGCAACTCAGAAGTTCATCGTGTGCTTTCCACCACCAACATTTTTCAATTTTTTGGACTAGGACCCACTCTAGGAAACACACAAACACATTGTACACTGCCACTCACCGCACATACACGTATATAGCCAAAACAAGGTTGTCAGGAAATATTTACCCTTACTATGCAACACGATGGTATTTTCCTTTCTAGTTATCTTTCATTTTTAAAAAATAAAATGCTAGTCACAAACCACTGATTTAACCTCATGAGCAGCTACCAAACCATGGCCCTCAGTTTGGAAAATACCATAGTGACAATGCAGGGGAAAAAAGAAGCCATGGCCTGGGAGGCGGGAAACCTGGGTGCCAGCTGGGCTCGGCTCGGGCCCTGGCAACTCAAGATCGCTCTGACTCTGGGGCTTACTTGTGACTTGTCAAATAGGGGGAAAGCGTTGAATATTTTCTCAGATTCCTTCCAGCTCTTTGATTTTTTTCTAAATCTCCTTAATTGATACTGCTTTCCCCTTTCATCACACATCTTTTCATTACTCTTCACTCACATCTACTATCCTTTCCTTTTGATTCTCTACAGAGTTCTCCGCTGCCGTTCAGTCCCCCACCCCATCTGCGGCATCTTACCTACCGAGCCCTTGAGCCCTTCTCAGGGAAGTCGCCTTCCTGAGGTGGGCGTGCCCACCGAGCATCACTCTCTCTTCTGAGACTACCCAGACCTGAAGACTCCGTTCACCTCCTGATGCCTTGCTGACACCCCACACCCACGCCACAACTCACTGCGCAGCACTTCTGACCTTTTCATTTGAATATCACTGAACATACTGTCTCCCGCACTCTTGAGGGATTTCTTATAAGACGGGATCCCCTCTTCTAAAACTCCCTCACTATGTCTGTACAAGCAGGAGCAAAGCAGGTTCCTAATATACAGTTGGTTGGTTTGCATTACGAAATTAAGGACTCTAACTTCCTTAAATTTGGAGACTATTTCCGCGGGCACACTAGGAAAAGCCACGAAAATGATTAAAAGTGGTGTCACAGTGAGAGAGGTGAGCGTTTGCAGAAGAGGCTCCACATACTGCTCACTCACGTTTGCCCACGGACAGGGTGCCACGGCTGCCGAGGAAAGCAGCCCCGTGGCCCCTCCATCTGCACTGCGAGAACTTAAGCCTCAGAAGCTATACGAAGTAACTGCAAATCAGCCCCAACCTTAAAGACAAGAAAATTTATTTACAGGCCCCAGAGCACTGTAAATTTAAGACAGTTCTATTAAAGTGCTTTTCTTGGCTTCCCATCAGGTACTTGGCAAGTCTTTTTCCAATAGGTTCTTAACACTAAAGTTGGGGGAAAAAGTTAAAACACATAAAAAAGCCCTTCCTTAAGAGTTCCAGTTAAGTAAGACCTTTTTTTATCCTGCTTTAAACAACATCCAATACATTGGCCAATCCCCTTCACAATATGGATTTATACATTCAGGAAAACTCAGAGTCTACAGTGCTTTTAAAAAATATTATGAAATTCTAAATATCCCATAAAGTGATGACACACATCCCCAAGGCCCCCCCACCGGCCAAGGAGCCGGGCTGTGGGTCAGAACCAGGGTTGCCTGTTTCACAGAAAGAACTCCAGGGAGCGGGTCGATGTGTTTTATTTAAGGGTGAGCAACCCAATACCTTTGTTTAGGGGAAGTATGAAAGCACAAGATTGGGAAACACAGCCTGGAGTGGCAGGTTGGGACTGGAGTGTCGGGGAGGAAAGGAGGCAGCAATCTTAGGCGTTTTTTAAAGCCTTGAGAGTTCAGCTTATGTATATAAAAAATTTTCAATTTCACAGTCGGGGGGAAAAGAATGATGGGCATTACAATATTGACTCTGGAAATTAGAATTGAAATCTCTTCCGCAGTCTTTATATTTCCAGGGATGTGTCCAATCTAAATGTCTCAAGTAATCACTTTTTAAAGACTATCTAACAAGCAGTTCGCCCATATTATTGGGGAGTTCATTCGGATTTTTAGCCTCAGTCCACTCCACACAGTGATTTGAATAATGTTGCAGGGAACAAAGTAGATCATGCTCCCCGTCTGTCCCTCACATACTGCGGGTCTTGGAGGATTACCCCGTGTCTCTTCACCCTCAGTTCCTTCACGTTAAAACTGTACCTTACTCTCCCAACCGCCTACCTCTCCACTCTGTTTAAAGAGTCTGCTTTGTAAACTGGCATGTGCTTGGCATGGGGAATGTGAATGGACCCCAGCACAGGGAACCTGCAGAGAATGCATCCGTCTGGGCTGCTGAGGTTTCTAGGCATCTGAGGATTTACACCTTTTAAGTGAATCACAAAAACACTTTTTAAAGATAAGAACAAACATTTTAGATAGGAAAATTTATAAAATATATGAGCCAATATTAAATATATATATATATATATATATATATATATACGCACACACTAACAATTTAAACCTTTGCCTAAAGATTCAAAGGCCTTACAAGGAATAGCCATTTCTGTATTTCCTCCACTTTAAGAAACTATTGATATAGGCAGTGTTCTGAGGGTAAGACCCATTTGGGCCAGAAATCCAAAATATGAAAAACAAGAGGATGCCCCTCTCTGAGTCAAGGGTCTCTGCCATCTTACCGGGACACAGCCAGCACACAGCGGGCGGGATGGCGAAGCCTGCAAAGCTGTCTGCTTTGCAGCCAGTGTGCTGAGAGATCTGTTTTTAAAATAACTTCTCTACCTTCCCAATGCATGCCAGACTGGCAGATGGGTCACCTCAGAGACCCTTCAAATCGGTGACTTCCAAACTACTCTGGTTATGGAGACTGGAGAATTCAAAGCGTTGCAAGTGTGTATGGATAACTGTGTATAGAAAAGGAGGGCCTCGTGTCGGGGACTCTCCTGGGAGTGAGGTGCGGGAGCGCCGGCGCACACGCAGGTTCCCCGCGCCGCAGTCTGTGCGGCCCCTGCCCACCCCACCACAGCAAGGCCCAACTACCGTCTGGTGGGTGACAGTGCCACACGCCTGGGGCTTTACTTCCTTAAATAGAAGCATTTTGCCTTTCCCCTAATCAGCCCATTGTATCTCCAAGTGCACCTCTACAGCCCAAATATTTGGTATGCTTGGTAGGGAACTAGGAAGGCAAACTGAGATAAGTCAGTGCAAGAGACTGAAGGGGAACTGCTATTTTAACTCACCCAAGCATTAAAGGTGAGAAAGAAAAGAAGATGCTGGATGTTTCT
Source organism: Sturnira hondurensis (assembly GCF_014824575.4). Lineage (NCBI taxonomy): Eukaryota > Metazoa > Chordata > Mammalia > Chiroptera > Phyllostomidae > Sturnira > Sturnira hondurensis. The sequence goes on along the minus strand of NW_028091030.1, from coordinate 883,660 downwards.
GCCACCTCAAAGGCTCCCGGTGGATTGAGTACAAAGAGGAGTTCAAAGGCAAGGCAGGCTCCTGACTTCCACCTCCTAGTGTGGCTGAGGTTAGAGGTCACTGCTGGTGGAGCCACTGACCAATAAAACAATGTTTGGAAACTCCACTCAATAGATAAACTGGGGATCCATTTACACCTTCCTCCCTATCCACACAAACATTTCTAGCTACACGGTCTAGCGTCTACCCAGCCTTCCAAGATCCTAGACTGCTTTCCTTTCCATTGTGATAAGGGAGCCGGGGATACAAATGTTCTACGTGACCAAACAAAAATACTCGGTTGCCTTCAGTTGTGAGGACGATGGAGAATCCCATCGACTCTCCCAAGGAGGCCTCCCACGAACACTACCTCCCCAGTAAATCAATCGCTGTCCCACACCTTCTTCCTTCCACTTTGGACCCCTAACATACTTTGAAAAATCTGCACCATCTTCTCAACTTTCTTTGTACTTAGACCCATATGTCCACAAGATGACTGCTAGGCTTTGTGAGTGAGGATCTCGGATTTCTTATTGTCTCCCGTCATCCTCCCTTGAGGGAGAAATGCTTAATTAGGGCCTCACTAAATTAATCAACTAGTTCATTTAGCTCAGAGGACACTAAAAGGCCGACTGATAGTGTTCTATTATCCTCTACTAATTGAAGGGACTGGCTTTTAAGTTACCCGCAGACAAACAAAACCCTAAGCCACCCGCAGCCCAGCCAGCCCGTAGCCCGCAGTCCACTCCTGCTGACCAGCAGCCCGGCGAGCGCCACGTACACCGGCCAGCCCTTCTCACTGTTGCCCTGCAGGTGTGCACGACGGAGCCACAGGTTGTACTTTTTCTCAAAAATCCTAGCTTAACTACACTCTTACTTACTTCAGGCTTTAGCCCTGTAGTTAACACTATGGCTGCTGTGCTGTCACATCTAAGGTCAAAAGGACACTGTCACTTCTTGTTAGGTGAATGTGTGCCTGCCTTGGAGCACCCTAATTCCGAGTCACAGTAAGGGCTCTGACCACTGTATACATCAGTCAGACTGCAGCCTTTCTGACCCTGAACTCTAAGCTGCAAAATGTTGCTGCAACACCTTCATTATCAAATCCTACCCCAGATTTTGGTGGGGGGGGCAACTTGGAAACTTTCGCTCCATTCCCTCTAGCAAAAGCAAAATCCTGTGCTAAGCACTCTTCCTTCTGCATCTGCAAGAATTAGTCTCTAGAGGGCATGGCCACAGGACAACGTCACAGTGAAACACCAGCGCAGCTCCCGGCATTGAGGATTTCAGATTTCTTGGACACACTGAAACAGTCAGCAGGAACAGGAGTCACTTAAAAGTGGATGGAGACCTCTGCTGGCTACAACTGTCCAGGCAGCGCCTTAAGCTGGTTCTTAGTTGCTCAGCAGGAAAGTCCCTCTGTCCCTCAGTCTCGGGTCTCTCTGACATGCCAACCAGGGGCTCTAGGGTGCCAGCTACTGATGCAGCGGGTGTTTCCCTAAAAGTTTATGCCTGTCTTACAAAAAGGTTAAAATTTGACCTCCCCAAAGAGAATTCACTAAGGTATGAAAACTTTCTGGAACGAGGCGTATGCTCTTTTTTCAGTTACTCCTGCCAAGGTCAGGTTAAACTGACGCACAGTAAGCAGAGGGCAAAATGTCCACCGTAACCTGGAAAAGGCCCTACAGAACAAAGGACTCTCCCTAATCTTAGAGAGATGAGACCTTAACTATCGATAGAACGATGGTTCTCAATCACAGCAGTTGTGTCCCGCAGGGGACATTCGGCGATGACCAGAGACATTGCTCGTGTCAAAACTCAGGATGAGAGTGCGCATTGGCAGCTAGTAGCTGGGCCTGGTCACCCTTCAGGCCTGTCTTGGAATCACTTCAACCAGACACTCTCACCTATGGTTGAGATCAGTCCAGTCTAGAAACCTGGGGTTGGGAGAAGAAAAGAGGTCATTTTTGGAACGGAGAACACCCGGAGAAAGGGAAGCAAGCTAAATGAAGCACGGCAGGGGAATGAATGCCCGAGAAGGTCTGCGTGTCGCATAGAGAAAAGGGGCATCGGGAGGCAGAAGAGGATTCAGACAGAGAGGCAGGAGGTGCCACGACCCGCCTCCTTTGCAGACTGGCACAATACAGGGTGTTCACCACCAGAGGGGGTAACTGGCCCTAACGACCGGAGGCATTCAGGAAAAGAGATGACCTTCATTATCAGCGTTGTCGAGGACAGTAATGTTCTCTCTAAGAACAAGAGTTTCAGGGTTTCCAAACAGCTGAATGAGAAATGAGAAATGACCTGGCCACCCTTCATTTCATAAACAAGGACACAAAAGCCCAGGGAATCTTGGTGACTTGTCATGGTCACACAATCCATAGGGACAGAGCCAGGGCACAAACCCAAGTCTTTTGACTCCAAGTATGTTTCTTTGAACCCAAATAACCTGAAAGTATACAGTTTAAATGGTGTTTATTCACTCCTTCTCAACCGCTCCACGATGCTGAGTCACCTCTAAAAATGACCAGCCAAGCTTGCCTCAGACCTGTGATTCCCAGGCCATGCTCCTACGGAACAATGACATTCTGTAAGTTACCCCAGGCCAAATTCTGCTCCAAAAACCAAATGATTCTCTCCCTACATGAAGGTGGGGGTTTTCTCAGCTTCTTTTTTTAGACAAGTGTCTAATAACAGAGTGTATCTGATTTAGCAGACAATTCTTTATTTAGTTATATTTGTAAATCAGGAAGCCATAAAAACACAAGGAGCACAAATATCAGGACTCTTTATACAGCAGCTCCTTCTGCACACGTTGTAAGAGCCACGGGTTAAGATAAAGATTCGAGAGATCTCTAGACTGATTTTCTGATCCCCTAAAATTCAGACGAGGTCATGAGTTAAATGACAACTGGGGAGCCCAGAAACTGAAAATGAACACGAGTATGCCACGAAAAAACTACGGGGAGGCTGAAATCAATCTACGGTTTGTTTTCAAAGCAGAATGCCCAACTGTTTTACAGATTTGAGGTCCGGGGAAGGCAAATCCTTGGCCTTCAGAGTCAGCAGCAGGCCGAGCCAGCACTCAATACAGGCTGAGATAGGAACCTGAGGCTTCACTGTTGTGGATGCAACCCTCTCTTTGGTTTAAGAAGCTCAGTCAGAATAAAGAGGGTGGCCTGAACCCACCCACTAACTTCCACTCTTTTCTAAAACCCAAATGACAGTCAAGGGAATTTTTAAAAATTCAGGCATGATCGCTCTAAGGTAAAGAGAATGGCAGACAAGGTAACAGCAACAAAATTTGAGAGCTGAAAAGCAGAAGCGGTAGCTGCCTCTTCAGGCCCCTGAGCGCTGTGTCCTGGAGCGCTGAAAACCCAGGTTCTCCTGCAGAACCCCACGTGGGGGAGAGGCGGGGCTAAAGGCAGGAGGATGAAGTGAACATATTTAAGAAGCTGTCAGAAGCCCAGCTCCCCTCCCCAGTCCACACAGCCAGGGGACAGCCCTGCCCTCAGCAGGAGGAAGGCTTGAGACCGTTCTACGGACCAGGTTACACCGGGCTCTCTGCCTGCAGGTGGGGCTGCCAGGCAAAAACAGGGGGCGTGGCCCAGCTCCACACTCGATGCTGAGAACCCCTCAAACCTTTCCCCCTGCCCGTCTCCTACATGGATGATTCTGACTGAAATAGAAACTTTTGAAATCCATTTAAAGAAATAAGCACAGTACTAATATCAGGGTAATCTTTTTAATTTTTTAAAACTTCCTTGACATTTAAGCCCAACTAAATTTTTTTGCAGGAGAAAGGGAAGCAGGCCTAAATGGGACACCTGATGGAGTGCTTCTGACAGCAGAGAGCAGTCCCGGGAAGGGGCACCAGAAGGCAGAAGTGAGATTCAGGGAGGCAGGCCCGATCATCCAAGTGTCGGAGGGGAAAGAAACCGGGAACCTGGGCCAGCTCAGACGACAACATTCTCGGGGTTTGCGGGAACTCAGAAGGATGGCCCAGAAATGCTCCAGCCTCTATGACTGTCCTAGTCACTACCACCAACACCTGCTGTGAAACAACCTTCCAAGTGGCTCGGCTTTGCATCCAGAACACGGCTACGATGTGACCCCAAAGTCACAGCAGGCTTCCCTCAGGAAGTGTTTGTAAATCTGACAGTTATTATAACAAACCTTATGTGACCAGCTCACCTAAACTGTTTCCCTCTTTCCGGTCTGGTTGGGTGACGTAGTGGAGGAGACAGACTCCACCCCCGCAATCAGCTGCTGCTGCTCTGTACCCAAGCGGTCAAGGGCACCCCTTCACATCGCCCCGTCACCTCCCCAGCAGAGCCGCTGGGCCTCTTACCTGTCTCTGCATTTCTTCGATCTGTCTTTGGGGGATGCTCTGCAAAATGCCATATACATCTGACATCTTTTCTTCTGGAACAACCACGGATGCTCTGGAGACAACAGCAAGACAATTAATGTTGGTACAGCCCATCTCACGGAGCACCTCCATACACATCACCTTGTTTAATTCTTACAAGCAGAAACAAACAACCTCCTTCACACAACCCCTCCCCCCACTCCGCCCGGCTGGTGAGCAGTGCCTGCTCCTCCCGCGTCCTTACGCTGACCTTCTCAAAGGTCCATTTTCGCCCCTCCCCTCACCGCTGCATTTGTCCTCCTTCCAGCCCACCAGGGCGCTCCAGCCACCCTGGCCCTTTCAGTCACTCGACCGCACAGGCTCTGCACAACACAGGGCCTGTGGGTGGGAAGTCCCGCTTCCTGGCACGCTCTTCCTCCCTGCCCGCTTGGAAGGAACAACGACCTTGCTCCTTTAGCTGGACTGCGCATCCAAACCCATTCATTCACTCGGCATATATTTATGGAGACCCTATATAGAACTAGGTCCTGGTAATACAACAGTGAACAAAACAGTCCAGGGCGGCCTGGGAATCCCTGAGAGCCGTCAGACTACCTCAGGGAAGAGCATTCCAGGCAGAAAGACTAGTAAGTGGAAGGCTCTGAGAAAGCAGCATGTCAGGAATGTTCTAGCAACTGCAAAGAGGCCAGTGTGGCTGGCAAATGGTAAAGAAGACAGGGAAGACCAGGAGGTGAAGAGAGACAGGAAGGAGAGCCACAGCAATGCATGAAGGGCCTCGCGGGCCACTGTAAGTACACGGGCTCTGACTGAGCTAGAAAGCCAGGAGGTTTGGGAAAGGCATGGCATGATCGGACCATGTTCCAACAGAGTCACCCGGCCTGAAGTGTGAGAACAAACTACTAACAGCAAGACCGGGAGCAGAGAGGGCAGCTAGAGGCCACGGCCAAATCTGGGCGAGAGACGCTGACGAGGGAGGAACTGATGCACGCGGTGGGAGAGGAGAGCCAGCGGGATCCGCTCACAGATTAGGTACACTGCGTAAGGGAGAGGAGGGCTCAGCGAGGACTTGCCCTTCGTGGCATTTAGCAGAGTCTGTCATTACACTTGTATAAATTAATTAAAACCGGAAGGCCCTCCCCACCCTAGAGTGGTCCGCTGGGATGGAAAGCACGCCCAGTCCCACTCACAGCACACCCCAAGCATCTGGGACACTGCTCAGCGTGCACACACAGTTAGCACTTAATAAATGTTGGCTAAACGAATACATGATTTTGACTGTACAGATGGGAAAACTGAAGCTCAGCAAAGATTAAATGATTTGCCAAGATCACAAAGCCAGCCAGTAATAGAGCTGGTAATCTGAACGCAGGCCTCCCACCGCTTCTCCATAGTTCGACGACCCAGGCAGACCTAGCTGCTCACAGAAATACCTTTCCACACTCAGCTCAGGGTCACCGCCTCTGTAAAGCCCTCGCCATCTCCACACCGGCAGCGGCACCTGTCCCCTTCTCACTCTGCTCCGAGCTCTCCACCCTGCTAGGGCTGTCTCATCACAGCATTTGGCAATTACTGAGTTACTTGTCTATCTTCCACCACCAGAGCGTGAGCTTTTTGGAGGCGAGGTTTGGCCCTGATCATCCTGGAATCCCCACACCTAACACAGTACCTGGCAATAAAAGGCACTCAACAATGTTTTCACGGATATATAAACGACTGAAGCGGCTCATCACTCCCCTAAGATATAAAGAATCGCACACCCTCCTCTCCCAGGAGGCTCCCTCTCGGTTCCGGGTTTCCATCGCCCCCGTGCACGCATCTGTTAGAGCACTTAACACGCAGTACTACACCTGGTTTGTCTTCCTCACCACACTCCAACCTCCTTGATAGCAGAGACCATTTTATTCACAGTGAGCTTTCCAATAAATGTGAGATGAATGAATGAATACACGTGCGAGTGAATGCTACTTAAATTACTCAGTATCTGGAGTGATCAGAGCAGGATAGAAATATTAAAAAAAAGCTGGGAGAGGAGAAGCAATTAAGCACTTAAGAGCACGTCAAGCCTGAGAAGTATATACGAAAGGAACGAAGTTTCAATCATCTTTAACCTCCAGGTCCTGGGGAAGTGAAATAACAAGAGACTTGCAGGCTTTTCTGCTGATTACAGCACTGGCGGCTGTAACCGGCTGGACCTCGCCCGTCCAGCTGTGCTCGGGAACGTTGCTGAGCTTCCGGCCATGTGGAGGCCCTCCTCCCCCAGCCAGTCTCGGCAGGCAAACTCCGTGAAGACCCCAGAGCACCGGTTCTCAACGGGGGCCGCAAACTGCACGTGGGGAGCTTTAAAATTCAGCATTCCTGAGGACAAAGCCCAGGCACTTTCAAAAGTTCTCCAGGTAAGTATATTCTACAGTCTCTACAAACCACTGCTTTTGGCCAAGAGTTGATACATGCTTTCTGTACGGAGCCAGAGAGTAAGTGTTTTAGGCTTTGTGAGCCATACAATCTCTGTGGCAACCAGACTCTGCCACTGTGGCATAAGAATAGCCACAATGTGTAATTAAAAGGGTGGGGCTGAGTTTCAGTAAAACTTTATGTATAAGAACTGGCAACTGTGCCAACCTCTAGGCCAATGGACTAACTCTCCTGAGGGAAAACATAGCGAAACAACCTAAAGAAGTAGTTCTCACAGCAAGGGATACGTCACAAGTACTTGGGGTATCTGAAATCTAACCCACACAGAACCACTCATGTAAAGCTTTTTAGAAGGTGACACCCACCTCTTCCAGTCAAGAACCTCGGAGAAAGGTAAAATGTAGGAGTCTGCAATGACAACGGGGACACAGCCAGCTCGTAAGATGTCACTCAACACCGCCTGGCCCAGCCGAGCTCCACGAAGGACCACGCAGAAAGTAGCCTCCTGCAGGGACATAAACAGAAAAGGGGGGTTACAAACCAGGTTTGCCAACCCTCATACTTGGATCCCTGCAGACCATGAAGTTCTCCCGAAGGCCAAAGCCAAGGGACACTGAGGCATCCTGACACAAAAGTGCTACAAGGTAAGAGCTCACACCAATAAAACTTCAAAAGTTCACTGGCTGCAACACTGCGCATTTCTGCCCTTCAGCATTACTTCACTGCCTCCTCTGTTGACACCCTGAAAATGTAAACCCATGTCCAGGTCTTCCTCTGGACACTCACCAGTATGACTCCCCACAGGCTGGTCTCCTTCAGCTCCAGCGTACTGTGGAAATGCACCGCGGCACAACGGCTGGACGGCACACTTATCGCAGCCCACCCTGTAATGGAGCATCAGGCTCTCTGGAGGACCCCCCCAGGGAAGGTACGAAATCTCATTTCATCTTTCCACCCCCCCCCCCGGCATCTGGCAGTGTGCTTTGCATGCAGAAGATATTCATTTCATGAATGCAATGCCTTTGAAAACAAGTTAACACAGATACCTTCTATTTAGAAAAATAAATCAAACAAAATGCAAAATCTCAAAAGATTTCTTCCCCACTCACTTCCTCAATGTGGGGAAATAAGAGACGCGCAGGGGGAAACACAGTTGTAATACACAAAACAAAGAGAAGACTCTACTATAATACTCAGTTTCTCCCAGTCTTTGTCTCTTTAGGACAAAAAAAAATTTAAGACAAGCTATTTAATCTTTAAAGCCAGAGAAAAGGAACATCTAGAAGAAAATGTGGAGAAACTCTACATGCCACACTCCTCTGGGGACAAATGAGGGAAGCAGCAGGGAGCAAAGAAGACAGTCCGGTGTGGCACCCGGGGGTGCAGGTGGACGGCCCGGCCGCCCCGCGGAGTTGGCGTCCAGATGCGGACACACGTGCTGATAGCCATCCTTCCTGTCTAGACAAAGGTTACTATAAATACGCCTGTTCACAGCACCACTGTTATCAGTCAGACATTCCAGAGCAGATGCGGCCCTTTCTGAGAGAAAGGATTTTAACAATCTCAGCATGGGCCAGTTCTCTCTGGAGATTTAAAAAAAAAATCACACCAGCTCCTTGATATTTCTCCTTGAAGTAACCTGTCTGCACTTTAAATATTTAAGTGAACAAAACTCAGTGTCTCCTTTCCTAGCCCCCATGCTCCTGGAATGCCAAATATCCTGCTTATAACACATCTCCAGGGACTGCTTTGCCGGCGGTTAGGAAAGAACCACCGCTCCCCTGATTTAGGTACGGGCCCAGCTGGGCATGCGGGGGGCACAGCGCACCAAACAGAACAATGACTAAAAATAAAAGCCCCTGCTCCCCAGGAAAGCTGGCCGCCTTGTGGGGTAGCACACCCAGAGGACACAAGCTGCCACTTATAAAAGTTTCTCTGGCTGGCTTATGAATACAGGGGTGAAAGCAAAATGCATCTGCCTACTTTGTCTATGCGGCTGCTCTGCAAAGCGAACGCATCTGCATTTTTGAAGTATGACGAGTATCTGAAAGGAGTATGAGCACTCACAGGCCAAGACGCTTGTTACAAACAACATGCCAGACACGAGGAGGCACCTGCACGTCTGCACAGCCAGTCAAGGGCAATGCGGCCCTTCCTTCTCCCCTCGGGGAGCCCTCCTAGTGGCAAGTGGAGAACCGCTCCTGCTTGTTAATCTCACTTTGCCAGACATGACCTCCACTGCGCCTTGAGAGGGAATGAGCGGCACTCACCTGCAGCACCTGGGGGTACTCGAACACCTGGTGCTGGTGGCAGCGCTTGCGGGCGGAGAGGACGTCCTCGGACAGGTTGGAGCACTTGTCTAGCACCAGCACGGACCCCCCGTGCGCGGCCTGCAGGGCCCCCAGTTCCTCTCGGTACTCGGGGTGCAGCGCCCACTGAGACGACAGCAGGAAGTACCGCCGGGGCCTGCAAAGGAGGGAAAGGTGGCCGTGTGTCAGCCGTGTGTCAGCCGTGTGTCAGTCGTGTGTCAGTCGAGGTGATGATGGCCACACGGCAGTAAGTGTTTCCCCACCAGTCTTCACATGCCTTGACTTTGGGCAGAAATAATACTTTGTTACATGGCTGAATGTTAAAAATACTATATACCACAACAGAGTAAGGTATGACTCATTCACATATGCAATAGTTGAGAATTTTATTTCAAAAGTTCTTTTTTTTTAAAGATTTTATTTATTTATCTTAGAGGGAAAGGGAAGGAGAGAGAGGGAGACAGAGAAATATCAATGTATGGTTGCCTCTCATGCGTTCCCTGCCAGGAACCAGGAACTGGCCTGCAACCCAGGCATGTGCCCTGACTGGGAATCGAACCGCGATCGTGTGGTTCGCAGGCCTGCGCTCAATCCACTGAGCTACACCAGGGAGGGCTCAAAAGAGTTCTTAATGTTTTGAGAAAAGACTTACAATATCCCAAGCTTAGAGAGTATCCTACACATACGGGTGTATGTTGAAAAAGAGAAAAACTGACCGGTTGGTGGGTTGCCTGGAAGAAACATCAACATGTTACCATTAGTAACATTAGTTGTATCTGATTCTCTGACCAGAAAAGGAACTGAGAGCTGGCGCACCCTTCAAACAGGAAAAGAGAGAAACTTAATGGGCAGTAGAACCAAGAGAGACGGAAGACGGCTGCGGGCCTTTGAACGGTGTCCTTACGCTGAGGGACAGAGAGCGCCCACGGTGGAGGCCACCTGGACATGAGCCAGACCGAGCCGGTATGTGAGAACAAGAGAAAAACTCCCTGCCAGTGGATGGCATCAGTTTCAGCATCTGAATACCAGGGACGAGTAAAAGAAAACGTAGTGAGGAAAGAATCCCCAAGGGTCCAGTGCCATTCAGATCTCCGTGAGAGATAAGAGTGAGGACACTCCGTTAGTCAGCCAGAAGTCAATATGAGGGGGAGACCAGATGGTAATTCCCTCCCAGAAGGCAAGATTCCCAGAAAACTGAGAGGTTAGGTTACAGAGCACAAAGACTGTATAGGTTGAGAGACCACTAGAAAAAAAAGAACACAAAGCAGGTTCCCGGAAGAAATGAAATACCTATCACACCTGGGAGCGGTACGCATGTAAATCCACCTCTAACTGGTACAGACCCTGGGAAATACAAGGGCTATGCGTCTCCTAGGCTGGGCACTGACACAGCTTGTTCAGAAGGAGCGACCAGGGTCCTATACTCTGTAAGCCATTTCTCCCTCTTTTTTTTCCCCTTGCTTTGGGGAGAAAGGAAGGGTAATCGTTTTTTTTTGGGTTTTTTTCCGTTTCTTAGACTTATTTCGAGGTTTACACATCCAATGCCAAAGAATGATCAATCATTCCCTAGCTGAGATCGTCACTTTGACTGAGCACCGAGCTTCAGGCCCAAACACATGGAGCGACGAGGGGAAGGTGGGCACTGGCCTAGCCAGCCAGACCGGCAGGAGAGACTCCAGAGAACAGAGCGAAACACAGCACAGCCAGATCACTCATGAGTCCTCAGAACCGTTTCTTTTGGTAATTTCTTTGTACAGCTGAACTAAAAGCAAAGGGCATTTCTCACACCACAGTGAGCAAAAAAAGGAATAAGCAGAGTCCCTAAAACCTCACTGTCCAATAGCAATTAGCCACATCAGGCCATTTAAATTAAAATTAATTAAAATTTGCCCTGGGTGGTGTGGCTCAGTTGGTTGGAGCACTGTCCCGTGACCAAAGGGTGGTGGGTTCACTTCCCAACCAGGACACATACCGAGGTTGCGGGTTCAGTCCCGGGTCCAGCTGCATACAGTCCTGGGTCTGGGCCCCTACAGGAGGCAACCAATCAGTGTTTCTCTCACATCAGTGTTTCCCTCTTTCCCTTCCTCTCTCTCTCTGAGAGCAATGAAAAAATGTCCTCAAGTAAGGATAAAAAAATTTGAAGAGTTTTTTATTACAAATCAGAAAACTTTTTATTTAGAAATTTTAGTGAAAAGTTCTACACTGGGTTTAGGCTAAATGGCCTCTGTCAAAGGTCACTGAGGTCTTTGACCATGTAGGTCTGTCCAATCCGTGAGACTGGTACACAGTACTTGCTGGATGTTTCTAAAGGCTTTCTGCTGAAGTAGAGCTGTTAGCATAAAACTGGTGCTCTTCACCATGTGGAGTAAGAACAGACGTGCTGGCCTCCAAGAGGGCGTCCTCCAGAGGGTGTCGGTGCATGAGGAGGGTGTGTCCGCACGCCCAGACGGCCCACATGGAGTGTTGAAGCCATGGTGGGGTGAGACCGTCTACCTGGGGAAGAGCAGGGAGGTGGCCCAGCACAGAGTAGCAGAGCCCGAAAAGGGTGGCCAAGGTCTGTGCACCGTGGGCAGGGGCAGAGTAGCTACCACAACCCAGCGTGGGGTGCTGGCGACCAGGTGAGGGTCAGAGGGCATCTGGGAATCTGGAGCAGTGTCAGAGCCTGGGCAGGCTGAAAAGGGCGCCACGCCAGTTGTGGGGAGGGTGATAGCAATGGTGATATTACACCAGCGTGGGGTGTTGGAACCCCAAAAGGGTGAGGAAGGTATCTATGCTTCAGGGTGGCCGGCAGAGGGCGGGGAGCAGCTGTAGGAGCTCCAAGGTGGGAGGGGCAGGTGTTGGGTCTGAGCGACAGTAGAGAGGGCACCTGGGCAGTGCGGTGGGGGCAGTGGCAGCGACAGAATTCTGGTTACGTGGGAGAGGGCTGATCAAATAAATGAAGGCATTGAGGATAACGGGAACCAGATTTCTCACTGTCAGAGAAGGGAGTGCCCAACACGGACTGGAGATGCCGACAGAGGTACATGGTGTGGTATGCACACATTCAGAGGGAGATTCACCCACATCGACAGAACTAAATACAGACGTCAATGTGCGGTGCTCAGGGAAACTCTCAGGTAACCAAAGGCCCAAAAGACCGTGGCTTAGATTTCACAGCTCAGAAACCAAAGTCCACTCCAGAGGGTCAGTCGCCAGTGCCACTGGACTCACGCCCCCCACTGCCCCATTTCCAACACACACGTGCACACGTGAACGACCGCCCGAAACCACTCGCCCGCTCCACGCTGGCTCTCCCTGGCCTGACAGATGGCTGACGGCGTGTGCCTGTTCTAGTTTTCAGCAAACGAAATGTTCAGGTGGAATTTGTTTTTCTTTTCAGGACTGAAGTTACGAGCTATGACTGTCATGTTCCCTCCCAGCAGGGCCGGTATCTAAGCTTCAGTGAAACCACGCTGAGAATTCCAAGTCTCCCTCACAGTGACAGTTGCAAACTCCCAGCTTAGTTCCTTGTAGGGAGAAAACGACAAGAATTCCAGCTGAGGCCAGCACAGCTGTGAGAAGAAGCTATCAATAGCAACAACCATGAGCTTCCCATTGAAAAAAGAGAGAGAGATTTAAAATAAAAATAGAAGACAGAGCTCCTGCTACTCTACAGAGCCCTCAAGAGATGTGGGAACTCCCTCAGCAAGCAGCTCTCACAGAGAGTGGCAGACCCCAAACACCACCACGGGGCCACCCGGCCCACCTCCCCCCAGGCCCTGGAAGGGGTGAGGAGTCTGCAGCCCGCCGTCTTTGCCTTATTTTTTCCTTTTCTGACTTTGTTTTCTTGAGGCGGGGGTGAAGGGGTATGAGGTCGTTTATAAAAGAAACACCCCGGCTGCAGGGCCCAACCGTGAGTCCAACGGCGAAGTCAGCCCCGGCCACCATGCCCAGCGCGGCCTGGACCTCCCACTGCTGCCCCTGAAGACGCACTGTGTGCGCACCTAGTCGGCGAACGGCAGAACTTCAGAAACTCGCCGAGACCTCAAGGGATCTCGCTACAGACCTCATGTCAGTTCGTTATATGTAATCTGTGGAGAGATTCACTACAAAAAACAGGCAAAGTAGCAGTTTAAGTCTTTGAAACAAATTATTTAAAAATAGTTTTTACTGTGCAGAGTGATTTGTTCTTTTTTCATTGTCTTTTTTTTAAACTTGTTACATCAAAATTTGATTTTGTAATTTAAATTATATTTTATTGTTTATGCTGTTACAGTTGTCCTGGCTTTTCTCCCTTTGCTCCCCTCTCCACCCAGCACCCCGCACTCCCCCAGGACATCCCCACGCCACTCACTGCCCGTGGGTCACGAGTGCATGTTCTTTGGCTACTCCATTCCCACGCTGTTCTTTACATTCCCACGGCTGTTCCGTAACAACCAACTTGTACTTCTTAATTCCTCCGCCTTTTTGCCTATCCCCCTGGCCTCCCCTCCCATCTGGCAACCATGAAATGTTCTCTGCATCTACGATTCTGTTTCTGCTCTGACAGATATGTATTTACTGCCATTTTATTGTTTATAGTTTTGATCTTCTTCTTCTTAAAGAAGACCCTTTAACACTTCATATAATACTGAATTGGTGGTGATGAATTCCTTTAGCTTTCTCTACGGACTGTCCTTCCATTCTAAAGGATAATCTTAGTTGTAGGTCCTTCCTTGTTTTTCATCACTTTGAATATTTCTTGCCAATCCCTTCTAGCCTGCAGTTTCTTTTTGAGTAATCATCTGGCAGTCTTATGGGAGCTCCCTTGTAGGTAACTAACTGCTTTTCCCTTGCTGCTTTTAAGGTTCTTTATCTTTAACCTTTGGCATTTTAATTATGACGTGTCTTGGCATGGGCCTCTCTGGGTTCATCTTGTTTGGGACTCTGTTTGGTATGTTTTCTGCCCTGGATGAAGTCTGAAGGGAAGTAACGGCCCTAACCCATATAAGAGAGCTAAATTACACCAGAGAGATTAGATAATACAGAGTTTGGTTCAAGCAGCCTTAGGAAAGACAGAGGCCCAGGTATGGCCGAGCTGACCCAACAGCCCTGACCCTCACCAGCACACTCCCTGCCTCGCCCAGGCCTGCTCAGCCTCATGTTGCTGACATGGGTCCAGTGATTCGCATGGAGTACTGCCCTGAGCGGATGTCAGGGAACCCTATACAGAACCCTGGCTGTTCTCCTTTGAAAGGCTGGCCCTTGGCTAACGTATGGGAACTTTGGTTTGGGAGACGTCCCACCAACCCAAACTGGCGAGAACTGTGTCCATACTGTGTGTACGAACAACGTGGTTTGCACCGAACACCTGCTTTTCTTCTGGGAGTCCGGAGTTCTGGCACACGGCAAGCACCGACTGCCCACGGAAAAGCCTGGGTGCCGAGTTTCCGACACGCTTTCCTGTTGGCAAAATGTCAACACACTGTCGCAACTTGCTGCTGGGGGAACAAAGCCCCTCCTGTGCGCACCTGCAGGTGCTTCCCTGGACTTCACCTCGTGCACCCTTCCCTCCCAGACTGCATTTTGTATCCTTCTACTGCAATAAAACACGGTGTGAGCACAACTACATGCTGACTTCCTACGGGAGTCCTTCTGGCAAATTGCTGAAACACTCACCCTCGGTCACAACAGTAAAACACGGCTCTATACGCTGCCTAATGTTCCCAGGGGACAGAATCAGCCTAGCCATTCTTGGTCCAAATAGGCCTTCGATAAAGGTTTCAGTTGATCTGAAGTGAATTGAATTGAATTAAATAATTTCTGGAAGAACTTCAGGAAAAATAAAGCAAAGGGTTAAAAAAGAACTTTCAAAAATCATACAAGTGATTTAAATTTAAGTAAATGCTCAAAGAAATAGCAAGCAGGGGAGTGAACTTCTTTCCAAGTTCAGTGGGCTTTTCTCTGCTTCATTATAGTTACTGGCACCTAGCACGGCACGAGTGTGCTGAATTAGGGCACCAGATACACGAAAGAAACGTGCGCCACCCCGGAGCGTGCAAGTGGCGCTGGCACGGAACATCCTTTCTCAATGTGTGCATGGAGGGTGACAGCTCATAGGTACTGGGCTTATTCTGGGGGTGATGAAAATGTTCCGGAACTAGATGGAAACCACTAAACTGTATCAAACCAGCCCACTTTGTACCTGAAGCTTACACAGTGTTAAACGTCCATCAAACCTCAAGTTTTAAAAATTCACTGAGTGGTACATGTTAAAAGAGTGAATTTTGTGGTATATAAATGATCTCAATTAAAAAAATAAAATAAGTCAACTCTGGGAGTCCACTAACAGAGAGACACCCAGACAGTGTTTCTGGGTGCTCTACGCAACAAGCTCAGGAACAATCCAACCTTCCTTTGCACTTTTCTGCATTTGCACAGGGGAGAGTGAAAGACGCTTCAGCCTCACCTGGGACTTTTTCACATGTCGTCTCAATCACAAATTTGCTGTGTCTGAAGTCAGTTCCATAATGTGGTCCAAGACCACTCTGCAAGGCACACGCACACAGAAGACAGAGACACCTTTACCTCAGAGAGGGTCTCTTCCCAGAGTCCATAAGGGCTTCCACGGGGAATCCTGGGGTGCGTGAGGATGATTCTCTTGTTCTCAAATGATTGCTTTGAGACTCACTCTAAGCCCAACTGCTATATGTAGGTTTTTAAATCTCAGCCAGTATATTTCTAGGGGGCAATGTACAAATGAGTCGCCTTTATACAGGAGCACCTGGCACACAAGCTATCATCACGTTTGTTTCAAGTTCATTGACAGTCTCACCATGAATGAGCACAACTTAAACAGACTATAGCAAAAAAATGGGAGACAGAATGCCCCGTACATCCGCGCTGTCAGCTCTTTTCATTTACTCACATGTCAAAAATGTGAGCCAAGTACGTGCCAAGCACGAGGACATAGCAGTTAAAAAACGGACCAGGCACCAGCTTCACTGCCCCTACAATACCCAAAATCCAAAAGAGGGGCTTTAAGCAAGTCTCCGCCATGGGGCACAGTGTGTGGTGCCCCGGCAGAGCGCAGGCTTGCGATGGGTGCAGAAGGCAGAAGGCCAGTCCGGGGGCTAGGAAACTGCCCCTCCAGTAGGTGGTCTTCAGGTCGGAATCTAAAGAACAAGTGGGTCATTAGCCTGATGAAAATGAGAAGAAAGATTTCCAGATAATAGAAAGTTCTGTAGCCCCCAAAAACAGAGTAGAGCTTGTTCTAAGAACTAAGAGAGAGAAAAAAAGCTAGAGAGGGTGACAATGGTCCTGAGACATAGCGGCCTGAAAGACCTTTTCGTGAGTCTGGGCTTATCCCAAGGGCCATGTGAAGCCAACAGTTAGACTCGGGGACAACAAAACCAGAAGCAGGGAGGCCAACTAGCAGGCCGTTTCGGCAACAGGGAGCAGTGACAGTAACTGGCATACGGTGTGGACAGGGCAGACAGACAGGGCAGACGGAGCTAAGAAATATTTAGGATGTAGAATCAGTAAGACTTAGCCTTCCGGCATGGAAGGGAGACGAAGGAGTAAAGGACACCACGTGGATTCTGACTTGGAAGGCCTGGCAGGTAGCACCACTACACATTCACTGAGAGAACACTTGAGGAGTGAACAGGATTGGGGCGGGGTGGCCGAAGCAAGGAGCCCGGCTATCACCGATGCTTTGGTTGCTGTGATGCCGTCTGGGCTGAACACAGTCGGCATCTCACAGCACGCCTGGCTGTGCCGAGTGCAGCTTACCCTGGCCCTCTCTCTGGAAGGTCCACCTCAGTGGACAGCGGACTGTAGACAGGAATGCTGACGTCGTAGCCTTGCCGGTAAGTCCACGTAGAAAAGCCACCGCCAGCCAACAGAGCCCTGAAAGCAAAACATTTTGTCAAACAATAAGAAAGGTCTTCACTCTGGTAAGTTCTGTAGAAGGGACGGGAGTACGGTTAAGTCCTCACTTAACGTCATGGGTAGGCTCTGCGACTGTAAGCAAAACGACACATAACAAAACCAATTGTGTTTCATCCACAGGCCAATTCACATAAACCAGCGTTGGGCTCCTGTTGCAGCTCATCAATGTTGTAAGGAAACAAAGTTGAGCGAAATGGCATTATTCAAGGACCTGCTGCAACTGAGTCTCACTACCAACGACAGCTCACGTGCGCTTAGTCATTCTTCCAGAAAGACACTGTGCTAAATGTCTGCATCGCATCTCCTGGGCACCAGCTGCACCCTGTCCCCGAGGTACCAGCCTTCCTCCGAAGTCCCAGTAGTCTTTCCTTCCTTTCCATTTTTAAAAATACATCACAGCCCAGAGGACACCCTCTGAATAGCACCTCTACTACCTTCTTCAGTTCCCATTCACTTCTCCCAAAAGCCACACCCTGGTCTTAGCTACAGTTACAGTAACAGGAATAACCACAGGTCTGCAGAGAAGACTGGCCAGGCGGTCACTCCCCTACTCACTGACTAGAATCTTGGGAGATGACGGGCAGAGAACGCAG
Organism: Sturnira hondurensis; assembly: GCF_014824575.4. NCBI lineage: Eukaryota > Metazoa > Chordata > Mammalia > Chiroptera > Phyllostomidae > Sturnira > Sturnira hondurensis. Next base: position 866,044 of record NW_028091030.1, on the reverse strand, counting down.
CTGTGCTGTCTCAGGCCACATAGGCTCCAGCTTCTCTCCAATTCCAGTTCCTGCCCTGGGCGGTTCTTCCCCCTGCGTCCCAGGGCTGTGCGGGGACCATGCGGCCTCTCCGAGCAGTCTCTGCCCATTCCGGTTGCTCAGGCTGGTTAGCCCAGTTCCCTCTGCAGGAAGCAGGACCCAGAGCTGGACATTCAGTGCTTCTCGCACAGCGTGTGTGCACCGGCTTTTATTCTCAACCAGAAAGCTGTGAATGCTCTGTTCTAACTGGATCCGGCAAGCAGCAGAACGGCACTTCAGAGAAAAGGAAGCAGGTGTCAATCACACCGACTTTCACTACTGTCTGTCCTTGGGATCCCAAAGCCATCAAAATCACTTCCCAGGGCAAAGTTTTGCCAGTTCCATGCACCACACAGTCTAAACCTAAATGTTTGAGCTGAGAAACCACATTTTTCACAATATTGATTGCTACCAACCCTCTCGGCCCCCACCCTGATGACAGCGTATGTTCCCTTCCAACATGACCAGTGAACGTTCAAAGAGTTTCAAACCACCCCTGGAAATCCCGATCTGCTTGTTTAAGCTTTCTGAAACCAAGAACTGGTTAGTGAGGTAATGTGTAGGCTAAAAAAAATCACGCCAGCTGCCAGTCTACTCTGTAAAACTCAAGGACTATTCTTAACACCAACAGACGGTCTCATTTTTCCTGATCGGCACTCGGCAGTGAGTGCATCCAACACGGATCTGGGCAGGCTCCACGACCAGGACGGCAAGCAGACCGCACGGGCTCCCACGACCCCTGTGCAGAGAAGCGCACGGGCAGGCGGGGGCCAGGTGGGGGGCAGGCGGGGGGCAGTCCAGGTACGCCGGGCTGTGGGGGTTAGGTCACTACGTCCACAGCCCAGAGGAGGGGAATGCGTATGTTGTCGCACACCCCTCACCCCTGGGCTGTGGGTGTGGAAGGAAGGAGGGCCTCTCACACTAACTTTTACTGTGACTGCCCCTGAGGCCCCAAACTGAACTCCGTTGCCGGGGGGTAAGGCAGGGGTTTTGCACCGGTAGTCGACCCAAAGGTCGACAAGCACGAAACCCAAAGCACATCTTACACCACAGGTCGGACAGGCCCGACCACTCGTCCTCTGGGAAAGAGCCACAACCACCGTCAGTCACACGGACCTCACACCGGCCTGCTGTTCACAAGACTTCGACTTCAGTCACTGTATCTTCTCCTGCCAATGTTTCCATAACAGTATAATGGAGAAAATATTGTAAGCATCCCTTGCTTTAAAAAACACATGTTTTACATTGACTGAAAAATGAATTTCGGAGAAGCACATTCTGTTTTCCCATTATGTATCCCCAAACCAGAGACCAGTGCCAAAGCTGCAAGAGAAGAGGCAGAAAACTTGCAGTCGAAAGAGCATCAGCATGACGACCAGACTCTCACCAGGCGGTGCCGGGCCACTCGGAGTGTCCTCGGGCACCGGCAGCACTCTCCCGACTTCCTGACTCCAGGCCGTCTCCCCTGCCCCGAACCCTCCCCACGGCCTCTCGGTGCCTTGCCCAGGCCCTTCCCCAGATGTTCCCCTCGTCCCCTCCTTTCTCAGCCTCTGAACACAGTTCCCCTGCAAGTTCATCCCCTGCTTTCTTTTAGACCATGCATGCAATCAGGTCTGCAAATTCCTCAAATACAAAGCTTTGGATTTTGCAAAAAAAAAGCCAACCAATTCTCTTGGTCATATGGGGTGGGACAGAAGTAGGTTCACAGCTGTGAGTGCACGGAGCACAGTTTATTTATTCCTGTATTATTCCTTATTAATTACTGCATTACTTTTCCACGTGAACAACTGCAAACCTACTTTTGTCCCACCCTGTATTTATTTACTAAATCAAACAAACTGTAGAAAATATCTCTGAGACAGGTAAATGTGAACAGTGGCTAGATATTAAGTAGATATTTAGTAACATTAAAGAATTACTATTAACTTTTTAGGTATGATAATAGTACTATAGTTAGGCTTTTCAAAGAGCTCCCTGTGTGCAAGTTCAAAGGGAAATATTTATAAATGTGATGCTGTAGCACCTGGGGTTTCCCTCCAGATAATCTGTGTGTGTGGGGGCGGGGAACTGGCCTCTGGCTGAGGATCACCCAAGCTGGGGGGCGGCAGGGGCGTGGTGCCAGTATTGCTTCTTTTGTACGGGTTTACCATTTTCTATAACAAGTGTAAATTAACAGATATACACCCACACAAAGCAGAAATTTGTGACAGATACATGCAAAGAGAGAATAATAAAAACCCGAGGTACGACTATCACAGAATATACCTGGGAAAATAAAGGGCAGTAGGTGTAAGGCAATAAAAAAGTATAGTATGCACCCAATTAAGTTAAGATTTAAATATATGTATTTTTACATATATATTAAGTGTATAAAGCCATTGAAAAATACACAGTATTTGAGAACAGTGATTACCTTTCAGTAAGGGGGTAAAAAGAGAGAAGGATGTGAAAGTGTATTTTCACATTTTATTCTTTATATACTTGCATGTGGTTCCAACCTTGTACAAAGAAAGTACACGTGTATCACATGTATGATTTTTGAAAACTGAAAGAGAAATAAAAACAGATTTAAGCAACGTAAAAGATGTCCGCTGAGCGGACATTTCCTTCCGGCCTGGCCCTCGCATTTCCCCAAAGTGAAACGAGTCTTAAGTGATCACACCTATGCCTTTAGACTTTGGGAGAGCTTAGAAGCAATCTAATCTAACCTGTCTATTTTCTGGTTTCCACATAATTTGACATGCACCTCCTGCTGAGACCATTCTATATCCATGCTTCTTGCCTCCTCTGAATCCAGGGATAAGAACAAAGAATAAGAAAAATTAGCAAACAAATCTTCTATTCCCCACCCCAACCAGACAACCACCTAGGTTGCAAAATGCATTTCCCACATGCGAAGACAGACAAGGGACTATATGGTGATTCATTACTTGCCATAGGATCACTTCTAATCACTTACAAAAGTACACGCATTGGGGAAACAATTTAACCTTCCTGATCCTTAACACCTGAGACCTAGCAAGAACTTCAACTTTCTCCTCACTGCTTGACACTTCCCTGCAGAGAAATGAAACCTCATTTAACATGTGTACTTAATAAAAACAAAATCCTTCTCCTATGCAGATACATATACCAAAATGTCAGCAAAAACCAAAATGTTTCAAACAGAAACAAGCCCGTCTCAAACCCAGAACAGCAGGGAAAGACACTGCATTCCTAACAGCCCCTTTCCTCCCCTTCTCTGTTCTCTGAGGTATTTCCCTTCCCCAGAACCGCCCAGTCCATGGAACTGAGCAGCCCACTCAGGAACAGGGGCTGAGCACCAGGCCAGGGATCTCTGGGCTCAGCTGGTCCAACAGATGGGGCGTAGCATGACTGCCCTCTATCGTCCAAAACGGTCTCTACACCAACCTTGCGGAGGGGGGTCCTCGTGTGTCTCTCTTGGTAATAACTGTGCTTCCAGATGGAGACACAATGCTGACTTGAGACAATACTTAAAGTAAAGAGGGCTTCCATTTACTGATCTGGGGAAGCAGTCTGAGTACAGATTTTCATAAATGATTCTGAGCCTCTAACAAACTGAGAACACAGCTGGCTTTGGGCTGTTCACTCACGTATTTCAGCAACAATGACTTTACGAGTTAACATCAACTATGATAAAAGTGGTTAGAAATGAGTTCATGCATAAACTCCTAACACTCCTATCCCTTGAGTACTGCCCAGGAGTCTTATCTTGGGCCCGAGCTTATTGCTCTCCCCAAGGCCTTGGACCCAGTCCCAAAGAGGAGCCTTAAGAGGCACCTCATCCCTGAGGTTCTCAGGACGCCTCCAGGCAGAGTAGATCAGCCAGTGTGCAAACGGGCTGATACACACAGTCAATGCACTCAAAACCATCACCATGTAATCATGGCCACCCCTACCACAGTCGCCTCGTTGGAAGGTTAGTTAGGAAGGAGGGGAAGGGAGGGGAGGAGAGGGGCGGGGAAAGGAAGGAAGGCAAAAAGCCCACACCAGAGAGAAAACAATAATGGGAGTGGTCTCCTCTCTGACAATGCAGACCTTGGGCTCCTGCACACCCACACCCTCTTCCACAGTGTGCCGTGGCTCTACTCCACAAGCACTCACAGATTCAGAGACAGGTGACAGAAGCCCAGTGTGAACCAGACCTTAGGGGGTGAGAGTGCTGCACTCAGAGGAGCATAACCCAGGTGAAGGAGGAAAAAAGATAGATTTTTAAGATGCTGTGCTAGAACATACACTGTAATTTGTTCTCCACAACAGATTTAGGCAGGTCTCCATAATTCTATTTCTCGAGGAGGAAAATGCCCAGGGCAATTTTTATTTTAACAAACAATTCTGATAACAAAGTCTGTCCCAGTAGGCTGAGAAATACGATTTCCCATGAATGAAAGGGTCTTAGATTTGCTTAACCCTCTGAAAGGCATCTCGGTGACAACCCCAAATACACCCACCTGTCTCTGGGGACATCCAGTGCCGTGTTATAATCTGGGGGGCCTCCAGGCAGCATGTTAAACAGCAGGTGGTTTGTGCCTCGGTCCCACCTGTTAAGAAATTAAACAAGTAGGAGAATTTACATGATGACAGAGAAACAAAAACAAGAGACAGTTCCTGGACCACGAGGAGCCAGCACTGCGACAGGACACAGGGCCGCCTGCCGGGCATGCAAAGCGGACTCTAGTAAGCCCAGCCACGGGTTAGGTATTAGCCTGGAGCCTTGAAAGGAAACATGAGTGGGTGTGCACCCCAAGCACCGTCCACTGCAGAACTGCGCTTCTGATCATTGATACCTGAACTCTCTGAATGTGCACCATTGGGTTAAAAAAAAAACAAAAAATAAATGAAATACATCATAGAACATATGCAAAATGGAAGGCTATACAGTATAGCCCTTAAAACTAGATAGTAAAAGAGTATGAAATTATTTGAAAATATCTTCATGAAATATTTCAAGGAAAAAGGCAGCAAGACGGCACGCATAATGTGACCCCATTCCTGGCAAAAATCTACACACGCATGTTTTCATACAGAAATGACTGAACTGTGGCATCAAAACCTTAATCATAATTCTCAGAAACGGGGCTGTGGAATGCGTCTGACACTCTCCCTTTTTCACCTGTGTTTTCAACCTTTTCCACTGAATATGCATCTGTGAGTAACAGAGAGGTGTGGAAAAGTATGAAAGAAAAAGTGTGGGGAGACGAGACCCCTCAGTTTGTGCACCTAAGAAGCTGCGGTCCCCAGCAGCACCGCTGAGGGCCGACAGCGGCTTCTCACTGGCAGGTGCCAGCTGCCTACAGCACTGGCCTCCTGCTGCAAGACCCTGGCCCACCCACACCCCCTCCCACGAGAAAAGAAACAGCAGCTGGGAGTCAGCTCAAGAGGAGAAACATCCCTCTCCCTCTCCTTCCCTTTAGTTCCCTGCAGGATTTGGCTCCAGTCTGAAAAGTGCCAGATACCTGGAGAGCTGGGCCAGCGCCTGCGCTGTCTCCTTAATGCGGAGCGTGTTCTGGTTCAGCACGTCGATGGACGGGACAAACAGGCAGGCCCGGGTGATGTCGTCGGTGTAGTAGTCGCTGTCCGAGATGGCCGTGAGCAGTTCGTTGTACTCCCGGGAGATGGTGTTGCTGACCGGGACACCAGAGTCGTCCACATACTTCTTCAGAGGGTAGATGTACACCTTGATTTTGTTCTTGGGGTTGAAGCCACAGCGGTAGACGTCAAAGCACGTGTGCATTCTGCAGCTGAGGTCGCCCCGCTCTGGGACGGGACTATCAGCCGGCAGCCTGACCACGGGCACATCTCGGACGCTGCGCTTCTCTAAGCTCCAGTCGTTTGAGGACTCGATGGAGTGGGGCCAGAACTGAAACACGCCCGTGGCAATGAGGCCCAGGAGGACAATGGAGAAGAGGGTGATGTAGTAGATTCGGTGCTTGATCTTCATTCTTGGGATGAGGGCAGGACCCCGGATATTATACTTGACCGACGCACACATAATGACACAGACAGCCTCTTCCTCACGCTCCTGGTCGCCAGGTGGAGAAAGGAGAAGAATGAAGTATTTAGGGCAAAGGACCATTGGAAGGAGCGTTTAACTTCTGATATACCTACGTGGTCCCTTAAGTGGTTTGATGAAATAATGAAAAGGAAATGTGAGCCTTTCTTGTGTATATGAATATACTATTTAATACTAAACACAGTGCTTAACATATTGATATTTAACATAAAACTGTAACTATATCCCATACACATACACTCACCAAAAGCATAAGCGGTAAATGCGAGGGGCCTGGGAAGAGGGCGCTGACCGAGGAAGTAAAGTTGCAGGTGGAACAGCTAGGCTGCTGTTTCGTGCTGTTTTTAGACCCTGCCTATCACACACCGGTGCTTCGTCTGAACAGACAAGTGGTCGGTTATTCTGGAGTCTGCATTCACTCATTTGTTCACTCGACTCTCTACTGAGCGACTACCATGCACTATGAAGGAAACGGAGACGAAAGCAGAGACCCCACCATAGAGGGACTTATGTTCTCGTAAGGCAAATAAGACAAACAAAACTGTAACAAAATGCAAAACACAAAAATACCACTAGAAAAATACCAATGAAGTAGCAAGGGTATTAAAGAAGAAGAGATTAATCTTCAGTCTTTAGCCCTGGCAGGGTTGGGCAGAGCATTATCCAGGTAAGTCAAGGTTGCAGGTGGTTCAATCCCCAGGCAGGGCACACACGAGAAGCAACCAATGAATGCAAAAATAAGTGGAACCAAAAATCAATCAATCTCTCTCTCTCTTTCTCTCTCTCTCCCATCAATAAACTTTTTTAAAAAATTAAAAAAGAACTACTTTCAAAAGTTTTTTAATCTTTAAAATGTACATTGATGTCTTATAACAAAAGCAGTAGTTGATACATTTAGATAGAAGGAAGGAATAATGGAAGGAATGGGGAGGGAGGGAGGGAAGGAAAAGAGTCGGGCTGGTGGATCAATCCCCGAAGCCTGATGCCAACAATCTCATCAGTGAATGTGCCATCGGTGAAAGTGCACACCATTTTTCCAACAAAAGGGAAGTAGGTGGAATCTCCTCCCCTTCCCACTGAACCTGGGCTAGCCTTGTGACCTGCTCTAAGACGATGTGTCAGAAGTGACACTCTAGGGCTCTCGAGTCCCAGCCTTAGGGGCTCTGGAGCTGCTGTTTCTGCCCTCCTGGAGCCCAGCTGCCACGCTGGAAGGAAGCGGGGCTCCCAGCTGAAGGCAACCTCCGAAGGACCCCAGTGGAAACCATGTGAAGCAGACACGGGCCAACCCACCAGGCTCTTGAGCAGAATCTTGAGCAAATACGCGATTGCTGTTGTTTTTAAGCTACGAAGTACTGGTGGGTTTGTTACTCAGCCAATAAGCATCACTGACTGATACACAGAAAATTCTTAGTCCTCCGCTGAAAGCACAGAGTTCCCCTATAGCCCACAACTTAAGACCCTTACCGAGCAGACCGCCCCTGTCTGATGCCTGGATTCTACGTAGGGAGGGTAGAATGAGTGTGACTGTGTGTACGCCACAGACTCACCACGTCACTGCAACCCAACCCTTCGGCATTCCACCGTCAAAGTCCCAATGTACACAGTGGTCTCACTCTACTCACGGATCTTTCAGAAAAGCTATTATTATAAGGGGAAAGAACTGAACACCTCATAGACTGTCTCAGGGTTTGTCAACCATTTTTGCTTCGGCTACACAGAGTTCTCCCCGCTCACCACCCACATGCAAAACTGCTCCCTAGCAGACCTGACTGCCAGAATCCTCATCAGCTTTTCGGGCAAACTGTGCTGAAAAGTCATGAATGATTCCACTCATGTCCCTCTGAGACCATGAACTGGAGTGCAGTGAGTCTGCCTGTCACAGACTAATGAACGGAAGTTCATCTTAGGCCTAGAGATTATCATCTTTGGGGTATATACATCACTATTGGATATATGCTGACCGATTCTATGACAAATAAGCAAGCATGAGAGCTACTTCACTTTTCCTATCATTGTAACAACCAACAGGATGTCCCCAGCCCGGTGTCTCACTCCGCCTCCAGTCCCCCAGCCCCAACAGCTTTTTGCCACTTCAGGGGCACCTCAGAGACAGGCCTTTGGGACAAATGCATGAGAGGAGCTACATCGCAGTCCACCGCTCCAAGCTAGAACCTCCCGGCAGGCGCTCAGGCCTCATGAGATCCTGACTCAGTGGTTCTCAGAGTCGAAAGGCCGAGAATCCCACGGGAAGCCTGGCCAAGGGCCTCGGCCCAGCACTGGAGGCTTGTATTGTCAGCCTAAACGGGTCACAGAGCCCGTTGCCTCAGCCCACTCCCAGATGTTTACTTCCTGCAACCGGGTTTAACACCTTCACTAAAGTTAGTGGCTTCCAAACTTTCTTTTTAACTAAAAGCTATATACAATAAGAAACATTTTATGTTGTGACTCACTACAGACACAGATGCGCATGTATGTACATGCATGAGTGTATTTACAATAAAAGCTTCACAAAACAATGCTTAACCTTAGTATACAGTACTAACATAGAACATTTGGTGAACACTGCATTTTTCTATTCTGTTATACTATCGCTCTTTGAAAAATTCTAGCCATAACCTACTAATTATACTACCCAACAATGGGTCATCCAAGTTTGAAAAATACTCTTCTCACACGCTTAAAAAACTAGGGTTAAGGAAACAAAAGTATTCACATATGAGCTTTACAAATTTTCATGATTTGCAGATCGACTATAAAAAAGACATTATCACAACAAAATAAATCCAAAGATAATAGAAGAAAATAAGTAAAAGTAAAACACAGAAATGAATTTAAAAAACAGAAAGGCTCAACCAAGTCAAAAGCTGGGTTTTTAAAAAGATAGATAAAATTGACATTTGACATAATTCCGGTAAGGTTAATCAAGATAAAGGAAAAAAGCACAAAAAAATAACTGGAATGAAAGGAAAACAACTCTAAATGCTACACATATTTAAAAGATAAGATGACTGAGAGGACTTCCGGTCAAGACAGAGGTGCAGGTAAACATGGCTCGCCTTTTCGCACAACCATGTCAAAACTATAACTAAAATACAGAACAACCATCACTCAGAACCATCAGAAATCGAGCTGACTGGAAGTCTGACGACTGCGGATTTAAAGAAACCACACCCATGCAGACTGCTGCAGGGCGCAGACACAGACCGGGCTGGCCCCACACCCACGTGTGTCCGATAGAAATTCGGGAGGGGTATCTCCGGAGCGGGGGAGTCCCAGCCCCACACTGGCCCCCCAGCCCAGGGTTCCAGTGCCAGGAAAATAACTGGGTTGCAAAAACCAGGAGGGATTGAATCAGTGGAAGAAACTTCTGGAGCCCCAAGCAGTTCCTCTTAAAGAACCCACACATGGATTCACGTACTTAGACTCACTCCCTCTGGGCTCCAGAGCTGGAGAGACGGATGGCTTGAGGGGCACCAGTGGCATTCAGGGGGAGGTTGAGGCATCCAGGCGAGCAGAGGCCACTGTCCCTTTTCTGGGTCCTCCACACACAGAGCTTGCATACCAAGATTCCATCAAAACGAAACACTGGCTAACACTGTTTGATCTGCCTTGGAGACCCCCAGAGACTCTGCCCCACCCAACTTACAGGCCCTCCCAAGCTGCTTTTCCATAGGAATGGCTGGTCTTGGCTCTTGTGTCACAACCTCCTACCTACTATCACACACCCAACAGCTGGCCTCAGTGAGCCCCAGGCTCGCTCTAGCAGCCGCCAGCCTGGATTCACAGCTGGGCTTTACCTGGGAATCTCCAAGCCCAGAGCAAGTAGCAGCCACCCCACATTGCTCTGTAACTCGGGCAGGGTGGCCTCAGGCAAAACAAAGGTGGGGAATGATCCTGGCCTGCACCACATGGGAAACCCCAGGCCAGTGCACCCAGTGGACAGCTACAGACCACATCAGAGCACCACCACCCTGCCCCTGCACAGCCGATCCTCCGCAGAAGGTGAAGGTTGGTGGTAGATGGTCACAGCCAGTCCTTGCAGCTGACTGGCCTGGGCAAATCCCTCCCATTGACCTGCCAACAGCAACCCAGGCTCCCAGAGAAGGGAGCCCACACAGAGGGTGCACCTTGAGTTCCGGCTTGGGTGTAGGGGAGGCTGTGCCACAGGACCCTACAGGATACTTACTGCATTAGCCCATACTACCAACACACAGAGTCAAAGCAGCTCCACCTAATACATAGAAACAAACACAGGAAGGCTGCCAAAAGAGGAGACAAAGAAACATGATCAGATCAAAACTCCAGAAAAAGAGCTAAACAAAATGGAGATAATCAGTCTATTGGATGCAGAGTTCAAAACACTGGTTATAAGGATGCTCAAGGAACTTAATGAGGACCTCAACAGCATAAAAAAGATCCAATCAGAAACAAAGGATATACTAATTTAAACAAAGAACTTAGAGGGAAACAACAGTAGAGTGGATGAAGCCGAGAATAAAATCATTGATTTGGAACATAAGGAAGCAAAAAACAACCAATCAGAAAAACAAGAAGAAAAGAGAATCCAAAAAAACAAGGATAGTTGTAAGCAGCCTGTGGGACAACTTCCAGCAATCCAACATTCCCACCCTAGGAGTACCAGAAGGAGTACAGAAAGAGCAAGAAATTGAAAATCTATCTGAAAAAAAAAAGAAAGAAAACTTCCCTAATTTGGGGAAGGAAATAGACATACAAGTACAGGAAGCACAGAGAGTCCCAAACAAGATGGATGCAAAGAGGCCCACCCCAAGACACATCATAATTAAAATGCCAAAGGTTAAAGATAAAGACATGGGAGGGGGGTGTGGGAGAATGGGTGAGAGGCGAGAGTATTAAGAAGTACCAGTAAGTATTTACAGAATAACCATGGAAATGTAGAGTATGGAAAAGGGAGTAGCCAAAGAACTTACACGCATGACCCATGGACATGAACAAGGATAGGGGGAACTGGGTGGAGGGGGCAAAGGGGGAAAAATCAGGACAACTGTAGTAGCATAATCAACAAACTATAATTAAAAAATTTTAAAGATAAGATGATGATACCAATGAACTCATGTCAATATATCTGAAAACTGAGACAGAGTGGAAAAATTGTTTTGAAATATAACATAAAGTAGTCTTAAGAAGGAATAGCAAACCTGACTAGTTCTGTAAGGTTTTAAATCTTCCTATGAAGAAAATTCCAGGACTAGATTTCCCAACTTCAAGTAAACATTCAAAAAACAGTAATTCCAATTTTACACAAATTACTCCAGAGTTCAGAAAAAAGGAGAACATGCCCCAGCTTATTTCAGGAGGTTAGTACAACCCTAACACCAAAATCGAGAATGGCGGTTCTCAAGAGCACGGCCAAGGGACTCAGAAGGGTCCCGCAGCCCTTTCAAAGGGCCTGAACTGTTTTCACAATAATTTTCCAGAGGCCACGTGATATGTGATATTGCAAAGACTCAGTGCAGAAGAAGATATGAGAATCCAGCAGTCTTTAATTAAACTTTTCCAAAAACAATGAAAAATATCAACTCACAGATTCAAGTTATTCAACTTTGTGCAGAATATATCCACACAAAGAAACCCTACCTAGCCCTGGCTAGTGTGGCTCAGTGGCTTGAGTGCCGGCCTGCGGACCAAAAGGTGACCGGTTTGTTTCCCAGTCAGGGCACATGCCTGGGTTGTGGGCCAGGTCCCCAATAGGGGGTGCACTAGAGGCAACCACACATTGATATTTCTCTTTCTCCCTCCCTTCCCCTCTCTAAAAATAAATAAATAACTTTAAAAACAAAAGAAAAAAGAAAACCCCATCTAGATAAGTCAAAGTAAAACCACTAAAAAGAAAACTATTAAAAGCAGCCAGAGTGGGGAAAATCTATATAAGGTAGGTTAAAAAGCTATATGTAACAGGCAAACCTATAAAATATTTACAATGCAATAGAGAATATCTAAGACTTCTGGGAAGAGAATGATTTCTGAAACAATATAAAAAGCACAAAATAAAAAGATAAAATAATAAATTCAGGGTTACAATTAAGAACATTTGTTCATCAAAAGATACCATAAGGGAATAAAAAGACTTCCTACAAACCAGAAGAAATTTGCAATACATACAACGACTAAAGACTAGTAACCGGAATAAAGAACCCCTACAAAGCAAAAAACAAACAAACAAACAAGTAAGAAATTGACAACTGGACAAAAGACTTACACAAATTTCAGAGAAGAGGTAACAAAAATGGCACATAAACACCTGAAGAGATGTTTGGTCTCACTCATGGTCAGGGAAAGTAAAACCACAATGAGACATGTACCCACCAGCACAGGAAAACACAAGAGTCAAACACCACCAAGTGTCGGAGGGGACCTGGGGCCACAGTAACTGTCCTGGCAGGAGTATGACCTGGCTCCAGAGTCCCAGGTGGTCAGCAGAAGGGCAGAAAAGAAAAGAGGGCTGACACCCACTATGTTAGCATCCTGAGCATCCAATTCTGCTTTCTACCTATCACAGTTTTGGTCCCTCGCCCTCCCGCCTCTCTCCCCCCAAAATTAAAGGACCAAAGACAAGGATGGCAGTGCAGGGTGTTTACTTACTTGGAAGGTGATCTCAGAAAGCTGCAGTGATGCGGCAGGAAGAGAGAGGCAGGGAAGTAGTGAAGGCCAAGAAGGAATGTGTCACTAAGCTGGGTGCTGCTGCGGGCAAGGGGCCCTTAGGGCTGCCAGGACCCCTCTGCAGAACCAGGCAGACTACACCTTGTCCCTCGGAAGGATGAGAGCCTAGACCATTTATCTGCCAGCTCCTATTGCTTAAGGGTTGCTTGGTACCATGATCAGCTCAGAACCTGTAGTCAACAGCCCTCCGAAGGGCTGGATATTATCCTTTCTTTGATGTACAGTCAGTCTGATAAAGAGCTGCGGTCAGTCCCCTTAAGGAAGGACTGGGGGAACATTTGTCTATACTCGCAGGGTGTTGCAAAGTACTTCTTCGACAAGCTCCAGCCTCCCTCTCAATCCAGGGGATATGGGTCTGAAAGCTCCCATCTGAAAACCGGGGGATGAATAGCGATCTTTCCATTGTGGCAGCTGACAGCAGCCTACTTGCCGGTGCTTGATTTTTTCCTCATTACACGAGCCGAGCAGCACCCTAGTTGGCCACCCACCCACACTGCTCTTGGAACACCGTGCTCTGTTGGCATCGTGGTGGGTCAGGACATACTGGTTGCAGGTCAGGTCCTGATGCTCCCTGTGGGTACTGTGTCTACTGTAGCTCTGACAGTCAGCACCACCACCCTGAAATAGGCCCCTGCTCATCAGAATGCAATCACCTTCATAGATACTTGGAAATAGTTCCAGGGTCACATCTCCTACAGTCAGTCCTGACCTAGGCGATCCTAGGCCAGTCAGCAGCAAGCTTCTCAGAGGTGCTGGGCCCCGTACCGGCCTCAAGTGAGGGGTGAGGCCAAAAATTCTTTTTTGTGGGGAGCTGCTCTGTAAAATGTAGAAAGTTTAGTAGCATGCTAGTTTCTGCTCAATAAAAGCCAGAAGCAACCCTTAGTTGTGACAACTAAAAATATATCCAGACATTGTCAAATATCCCCTGGGGAAGCAAAATCATCCCCGGCTGAGAGCAAGTGGTATCAGCCACGCTTCAGGGGGCCTGCCTAGCAGCGCATCAGGACTGGCTCTAGTTATTCCTGCTGGGTCATTAAATCCCGAATCGTAAGAGAATGCCCCCAAGGCCAACGGTCTCTCCCTTCCAGCTTCATAGTCACCCGGGACCCCTACTCTTGGTCTAGCACCCCCAAGATTCACTCTGACACATGCTCCCCCACTTCCAGCTGGTCCATATGAATCAGGCCCCACAATTCTTCCAGTACAGAAGCTAATCCTCCCTCCCCCCCATACTTGCTGCGTGGGCAATGCTGAGATCTGAAGGGAGGGGAGGCAGATCTTGAGGAGGACAGCAGCATCTAGCAAGGCACCTGCCTCAGGTGAGGTCTCTGCATAGTGTCTGGGCAACGAGAAGTTGCTCTCATCCATAACAGAGAGCTGGATATTTCTGCTGGCCCAGAGGATCTCAGGAAATCTGGGAGCTTGAAGCTCTCAATGCCGGCACCCAAACAGCTCCATTCCAGGCCTCACTCCTGACTTTAGCAGAAGCAACCTGTGTAAGTCATGCACGGAGCTTCCCTTGCAGCTCTGCCACAATCACGATTAAATCTGGGGCCTGTCAACACAGTCCGCCCTCTGGCTACAGAAGATGCTGCCTGCCACGGAGCCTTCTGTCTTTCGCTGGGTGTCTGGAGTCGGTATCTGGCTGATCTGAACCTGATCTTACCTCACTGGCTCTGAGGGAGATAAAAAAAAAGTCAGATACCCATATGTTCACTATTCTTATCATTACATGCTCTACATTTTGGCCAAGTGCTGGAGCTGCCATACTAGCCAGTGGTTTCCCTTCCACCGGAATCTCATCCCAATCCCCCACCGGTGAGTCTCACCCCTCTGATGCTAGAGACTACCGGGGCTATCCACGCCTCACTTTCCACCAGCAAAGGGGTCTTTGTTGCCACCCGAGGGTGAGTGATTCCAGTTTCATAGTGCTATTCTCAGAACCTGCTCTCTGGAGCCACATGTAGTGCCAGCTATCTTAGTTTATGTTCTGCCAAACTAAGAAAAAGTGACTTGTGTACAAGGAGCTTGCAGAAGGTAACCCAAAAAGCCAGAGTGGAATCAGGGAAGAACAGAAAGCCATTGAGTTCACTGTGGAGCTGGTGACCATACTAAGCTGGACATGGGGCTCACCCGGGCTAGGACCCCTCTGAAAAATGCACCTTAGAACTATGCCTTTGAAGGCTTGGGAGAAACAGCCTTTGCCAGCGGAGGTCTGTCCCATGAAACAAGCTCACGTTTCTGAGGTATGCCTACACAGGCGAGGCGAGTTCCCACGGTTCCCACAGATTCCCATCTGTGCCAAATGGCTGATCGATACGGCGAGCGCTTGAGGTAGAATAAAAACTCAGTAAGAGATAAGGTAAAAAGCCTTAAATGAAAAAAAAGGATGAGAAACAAAGAAAAATGCCCCTTACTAAATGGTGCATTAGAGACAAGAGAACCTTACCCGTGCCCACCCACATACCTTTTCCACGCTTCGTCACCACCTGCCACATTACGTTAATTAGCTAAGTAACAGCACGTCTGTCCTCTCTGCTGGTTTGCGTTCCTTGTAGTCAGAGTTTTTCATTTCTGCTCAGTATTCTCAGCATCTAATGGCATGTTTAAAACACATGTCAAATAACCGTGACTGTCTGTTGAATGAATGTCTCTACCCTGCCCAGTCCCACCGGTGCACAACCCAGGGTCCAAGTTTTGAGTTATTACATGATCATAAAATAATTAGTTTCCTTCTTGAATTAGAATTCCTGAAGCGGGGAAAGGCTAGGTAAAGACTGAATTTTCAGAGTCCGCCCCTCGACACCCTCCCTTCCCCTCCCACTGAGCTCCGCTCAAGAGACCAGAAGGAATCTCCACCAATGAACGTTTGTTCCACAAGATACCCCCACATGGATCAGAACATGAATTCCACAACAGAGCCCCTCGAACTTTCCTCTCCTTGAAACACAGCAACCTGTCCCTGCGAAACACTGAAACCGCCTGGCTGGCTGTCAAGCACTGAGTCACTGGAAAAACCCTTTAACCCCACCGTACTGTGCACATGAGATGCATTTTCTGTTCCTGGAATTATTTATTCCCAAAACCTTTCTTGGGGCCTGAATAATCTTTCTTTGGCATTCTGGGCTATCTCCAGGCTGCTTGGTCCAACATTTCGAGTCATAATCTCTTCCTTTAACCGGAGTAGAAAAGCACGCACAGCTGGACTCCCAGGGCCAGTGCTACTGGAACGTAACCCAACTGTGACCAAAAACAACGGGACATCCGCAAAACCAGGAAAACCTGCAATTCATTGCCTTACATGATAGAGTTCTTTGTAAGTTATATTGGGACTAACCAACCCTAAAAATGGCTGCCAACTAAAAAATAAATAAAACAAAACTGCCCCTTTTTTAGTGGGATCATACAATAAACAATCCAATGCATATAATTAAGTAACCAATAACTAAACTTTGCTGAGGATTTACTACATGCCATGAGCTGTTTGAAGCACTTTGAGTTAACTTACATAATTTTCCTAGTTGTGCCGTGCGACAAACTATTATTATCCTCACTTCACACACACGGAGTGTGCAACAGCAAGGCCAGGTACCGAGCCCAAAGGCACACACCTGGAAAATGCCGACTCTACGACGAGCAGGATGGCAGCTGGCTCCTTCACACGTGAATGTGCCCCCCCTCATCACCTTTAAAAGCCTGCATTAGATCGATTTTTCTCACTCCTCAATTACCAAAGCCGGCATAGTGACAGAAGAAAATCTACCCATTCATACCAGCATACAAAACGAGAAGGCTTAAATCTGTGGACGTGAGAAAGATGAGAAATGAATCATTTTATTACCGTGAATAGCCTTTGAGGTCTGAAATGTACAAACCAAGTCCAGTGTAAGTCCTTAGAGCACTCGACTAACTCAGAATCAAAATTGACTCAAGCAATGATTTGAGTCGCATCTATAGATCTGGTTCCCACCACCAGCAGGAAAACTCCAAATGCCCCTAGGCTTCAAGTCCACGCCCAGAGCCGAGACACCCTCAGTCACCTTCTCTACCTAGTCCTCCTTCCGAATTGGGCGGGGCGCAGTGCACCAAGTCCTGCCCACCGCATCCAGCCACGGACTCGGATGCCCCAGGCCACCATAGAGCCCAGAGCGCCAGAAATTTCCGTGGGAGGACGCAGCTCTCCGGAAGGAGGTGGGAGAGGTCACGGCGGAGCGTGGGCCCCAGGAGAAATGAAAGGGGCGGACGGGGACTAGCAGTGGACCGGGGAGACAGGTGGGAACCGAGTGCCAGGAGAGCCAGGTGAAGAAGGAGGTGATGCGGAAATCAAAGCGCTCCAAAAGCGGTAATTCGTCCGGAGACCCAGAGAAGGTAGGGGGGCCAGTCGCAGCCCTCCGGCCTCCCCTCCGGCCTCCCCACCGTCCGCGCTTTCCCGGCAGCCGGGGCTAGACTCCGCCGCGGCCCGGGAAGGCCGGGCCCGCAGCTCAGCCCCCGCCAGCCCTTCCTCGCTGCGCTCACCTCGGCCACGGCTGCCTCCCGCGCGGCCCCGCGCTCGGTCACCGGCTCATGCCGCAGGGTGTGGGCCACGGCAGCCCGATGGGGATCGCGGCCGGTTGGAGGCCGCCACCGCAGGAGCCAGGGCTGAGCTAGCGAGAAGCGCTGGGCCGGCTACCCTGCTCGCAGTCTGACACCTAGCGCGCTGCGCATGCGGGAGCGGCCGGGGCCCGCGCCCCCTGCTGGACAGGAGGAGTCAGGGCACCGCTTTTCTCCGAGGCAGGCGTCAAGCTCAAGCTCCACAGTGAAACTCAAAGCCCGGCAGCCTCGTTCATAATTTTAAAAAACTTCAGCATGCTTCACCTACAAAACTTTTAAAACCGGAAAAAATGTAACATTTCATTATAACCAGTACTGGTGAGTGTGCCACATCCCTGGAAGGCAATTGGCAGGATCCACCAACTATAAAATGCGGTACCCTCCCCCCCAACTATCCCTGTATGAGGTTTACCCTATGGATATGATCAACGGTGAGAATAGACACAATTTGTACATATACATACAAACATATGTATATTTTCTTATCAAAAACACTCATTACAGTACTATTTCTAATAACCGCAAAGAAACTGGACACAAAATAAATGATTAGAACGGAATAATTCCACGTATGTGTTGGCATGGAATTATCTTCCAGATGTGTTCATATGAAAGCATGGTCCAAAACTGGGCAAGCATGATCCCCTTTATGTTTTAAAAATACAAGAAATGTGTATATATTATATATGTACACATACACATATATACAAATTAAAAAAACAAATAAAATATATATGTAGATGATTATATTAAGGCATATGTATAGTATTTTTTCTGAAAGGAATCCAAGAAGCAACAGTTTGGGGTAGAGCAATTATGGAGGAAGAAATGGGGAAGACTTTCATTTTCGTTGTTTTTGTATTGTTTATGTGACTTAGCCTTCTAATTACACAGTAAAATCCCTGTTCCATCTAGTAAGTGGATTCTAAAAAAATTCTATCAAAATTCGAAGCTCTGTTACCCAGAAGTTAACGAAATGAGCGCACTCACTGACCCTCTTTATTGATACGGGCGGCCGAGTCCCCAGCTATACCTTAGCGCCATCTGGTGGAAGTTGCCACTTCCACGGGAGATTCACTGGGGCTTCCAGCAGCAACAGCCATTTCAGAAACACTTGTGTTATTTCAGAAATACTCCTGCCGGCTGGTCACAGATCCCGGGAGACTGGGACGAGAATATTCTGGAGATGGGAAACCCACCTTCTGCTTCTGTGCACCCAAGAAAGCATTTCTCAGCATCCCGAATCCACACCCCCCCAAAACAATAGGAAATTTGACACACATGCACCCCATTTGAAAACTGGAGAAGTGGAGAGCATTTCGTTTTCTTCTTTGTCTAGCTCTGTATTAAATAGATAGATATGTTTTTAACTAATCATTCGTTAAATAAGGACTTCCTGTGTTAAAGACCTGTGTTGGGCACAGCCTTTGAGGAGCCCACCTATCTTGTGTACTTGATAACCCTACGCAGTTCCTGGCACATAGGAAGTGCTCCCTGAATATTATCTGAGTGGAAAAAAGGGGGCCCAGATGCTGGAGGAGCTCAACATAAAGAAGAAAAATGCACAAGTAAGATAAGCCAAAGCAGAAGGTGAAAAGTGGCATAGAATATTTTTTTAAATGCTACAGGGTTCAAAAGAGAAAGCAACCACACCCGGTTGGGAAGATGTAGGAAGGCTTCCTGCAAGACCTGATATCTTTGCTGGTCCTGGAGGAGACTTAGGGTTTTGACAAGTAGAAAGGTCAACAGGGCAATCCAGGTGGTGGAAGAAGTCATGGGCACAGGTGTTATAAAGGAGAAGCAATCAAAAAGAACAGGAGTTTTGAGATTCAGTGTGGGTAAACAGTACAGCTACATTTCTAGGGGTAGAATCCGTGCCAGGTACTGGAGGTGAGAAAGTGTAGGAGCCATGGTATTAGAAGCTGCACAATGCTAAAGAAGACGAGGGTGACTGTACAGAAGGAAAGAAACTATGAGCGGGGGCCCAAAGCCTCTGAGAAGGTGGCCAAGTGTCCTGGTGGTTAAAGAGGAAAGGCAGAGGACAAAGCAAAGGTCGCACTGAGACCTCCCAACCCAGGGAGTGAGGACACGTGTGTTAGAAAGGGTGTGGCTTTGCAGAAAAAGTGGCACCATCAGAGTGCAAGGCGCACGGGACTTTGAACCGAACCGAACTGACTTTGGATCCTATCTGTTTTTTAGCTACGTGACTTTGGGAACATCATTCCGTCTCTTCAAGACTCTGTTTCCTCGTCTCTACAATGGAGGACATTGATGTCAGCTTCCTAGGGACTTACTACATTAGAGTTAGAAATGACACCTGTAATTAACTCAATACAGTGTCTGGTACATTGAGGGAATTAGAGAAAAGACAGGGAGGAGGAATGAATGAATGAAAGGCAGAAAGAGGGAAACAAATCTTAAACCAAGTAGCATGGTTTACAGAAAGGAAATGCTGATTTCACCAACATTCCTTTAAAGAGGAACAAGGAGAGAGACAGCTTCTTTAAACAGGAGCATCCTCAGCCCGTGGCTTTAAGCTCAGATCAGCAGGCTCACTTGGGCTCTGAACTAAGGCACCCTGGGGATGGGGTGGGTGACCCTGCTCCATTCTTAGTGTGGAAAGAAAGCTAATCTCAACAGCAGCCTGGCCTGGGTTCAGGGTCCAGCCCCGAGTCATGAGTAGGTCACTCTGGTTTGGAATCATCAGTGAAAGTGGCTCCTTCCCAGGACAGAGGAGGAGGAGGAAGGACATCACAGAGTCAGAGAAGCCCCTTCTGACTCCCACCAGGGGGTCCTGTTCACCTGGTCCCCCACAGAGGCCGTCCCAGGTCTCAGGGCCCAGGGCCACACAACCTACATGTATGGAAAACAATTTGAACATGTAGAAACCAGGCCTTTCTCCTTATAGTTTGGAAATTATCCCTCTTTTTCATTTTGGGGCATACCCTCTCTTCTGGGTGGTGTTCCTTTGACTTGCTTCCCTGGCAACAAAGGGGAAGGATGAAAGTGCTGCTAAAGAGAAGGTCCAGGTCGTTTGTTGTCTTTGCACATCCGAGGGGGGTGAGGGGCTGTCACGACTGCTCCACTCTACAAATTACTCACAACAGAGGCTTCTAGTTTCTCCCAGTTTTGTTTAATAGAGGGGGCAGGCGATGGACCAGGTTGAATAAAACTTAAGGAGTCTCCCACTGCCACAGAGGCAAGGAACGGTTCTTCTTCAAGGGCCAGGCTATCTTCCCCGCAAACGGCTCAGCCATGGTCACTCTTTGCATCCTGGAACGCCCCGGGTTGGCAGTAGCAGCCGCAAGGCCGGGACCAGCTCACCTGTGCTGGCCCCGGGGCTCCTGGGTCTGACAGGAAGGGGGGTCTTCTGCCACCTGGGATGTGCCCTTAAGCACCTGCTGAATCCTCTGCATCCCTGGGAAGGGGAAGTGAGGGCCCCATCAGCATTGATGTGGGTGGGTGGGAAGGAACAAGCTGGGATTGCTGGGGTCACAAGTGGGGCGAGAGGAAGGACGGCAGAGGGAGGCTGCGGGTAGGAGGGGCTGGGAGGGCCGACTGCTCACCCAGGCGAAGCCGGTGGGCTTTGTCGGAGAAGACCAGGCGGAACCACCCTGGCTCTTTGCACTCGAAGGCCTTGCCAAAGGACAGCAGCACCTTGTTGTCCAAAAAGCGACGCCAGAGCACCATTTCCTCCTCAAAGGTGGCCTCGGGCAGGTACTGGGAGGAGGGAAGGGGCTCAGGATTCGGAGAACACGTCCCTGCTCCTCACCTGCTGGAGGGAGGCTTCAATCCCCACCCCTGCCCCCTAACTACCTTCCTGAAGTCGGCCCAGATGAAGAAGCCTGCCCCCCGGTTCAGGAAGGGGATCCCCAGGGCCCGGAGCTCCCCAGCGACATAGGTGTGAGCAGCCTTGAGCTGGGCATGGTTCTGCGGCAGGTACACCTGGTTGATCCAGTCTGTTTGGGTGAAAGAGAAGCCAGAAGTAAATCTCCCGTCAAGCCTCCATTCTGTCCTGTGGGCCTAAAATGCTGAAAAGAAGGCCACCAGCTGCCCAAACTAGCTGAGCTCCTCCCTGCAGCTGGCCAATTAGGGGAGATGGGAATATTCAGAATGGGGGTTAAAGCACCTTAAATCCGGACACTCGGCCCTGTTCCCTGTCACTTTTCCAGGGTGTCACAAAAGTGGCATCACACAGTGATGTCATCTGTCGACACTGGCTTCTTCCACTCAGCCTACTGCCTTTGAGATTAAGGTGAGCTGTCGTGGATTTTATTGCAGAGGGGCGCTGCCCCCCACCCCTGGCCCATGGGGATGGACCGCCATTTGTCTCTCCGTCCATCTGTGGAGGCACCTGGGTTGTTTCCGGTTCGGGGGACCATGAAGAGCGCCGCTATACACCTTCACATGGAGCTTTTTTGTGTGACCATAGTGGGAACTACCGAGGAGCAGGGTCGCTGGGCCGTTTGGTATTTAGCCTCATGAGCGACTGCCCCCCACTTTCTCCAGGGGCTGCTCCGTCTCACGTCCCCACCAGCACGGCAGGAGCACCCGGCCGTCTGCATTCTCGCTGGCGTCTGATGCTCCCACTATTTCTAAAAGTTTAGCTGTTACAGCAAATACGCAGTGTCTGGTCCTCATTTTTTTTCATCTATAAAACCATGGGGGAAATACGGGAATACACGCATCCTAGGATTCCGGGGAGACACAAAGGGGGTGACATGTGGAGAACATCCAGCGGGGCGATAAATGGGGGCGACTACAGGTCCTTTTGCTACCTAGACTCACGATCAAAACCGGTGAACAGAACAGATCGCGTGGAGAGAAACTTCCATCAGAACATTTTCCCATTAGTAGCTTCTGTTCTCAAGGGCTCACAGCTAACAATAGTGAGTTCACACTGACCGAGTGCCTACTACATGCCGGGCACCTTTCTGACTGAATGACAAATCACACTGACTAACCCGATAAGACAGTGACCACCGCGATCCTACTTTCCAGATGAGGAAACTGAGGCTCAAGAAGGTGAAGGAATGTGCCACACAGCCGGGAAGCAATCCAACAGGGTGTGAGCCTGCAGCTGGCACTCTCCAACACCACCCCGAATTCTTCCTGCGCACAGAGCATCCATGACCCCTGGCTGGCCCCACACTGACCACGGCCCCACCCCCATCCTCAGGTGGCCACGCCCAGGCAGTCACCGTGGTCCCGGAGCAGCTGTGCCATCTGGTGCTGGACCAAGCCACTGAGGCCGTGGTAGCGGCAGAGGGAAGCCACCGCAGTGGCCACATCCTGGTTTTCTGTGTACAGCGTGCCGAAGCGGAGCCCGGACATCCCGAAGTCCTGCAGGAGACGGGTACGGAAAGCTACATGTTCCCTAGGCGGCAGTCAGCCCTCCCCAGAGACAGCCGGTTCTGCCCACCTCCCTGCCTTCCCGCCTCCCTCACACCCTAAGGCCAGCCAGGAACCCACCTTGCTGGCGGCCCACATCACATGGGTCCTCTGGGGGTCAGGCAGCCTGCAGAGAGCACAGTGCGGGGAGGGAGGCAGCACACAGCCGCAGGAAGGACACTCACACGTCCGGTTGGACACAGAGGGAGGTGGGTGGATGAATGCGATTCTGGGTCAAACCCTGGTTTCGTCTCTTGAGTCACCAGCTCCCATGCATCTCTCAGAGCAGGGGGCCAGCAAACTCCAGCCTGCAGGCCGAGTCTGCCTGCTGCCTGTTTTAGTGCACAGTCTGATTGGAGCACGGCCATGCTTGTTCGTGTACGCACTGTCTGTGCCGCTTTGGTGCCGGGATGCGGAGCGGAATGAGAGACCATGTGGCCTGTAAAGCTCAAGTGTCTGCCACCCCCGATCTGAGGCACAGCTCCAGTGTCGCTTCCTCAAAGAAACCCCTAACCAAGCCAAGGGGGTACCCCAAGCCGATCCTCTCATGGATCCCCAGGCTTCTCCTTTTAGTACTTAATCAAATGATCAGCTGTGTATTTAGCTGCTAAATTTATTTTTCTGGCTGGAGATAAAGTTCTCCATAGACAGGGCCCACGTGTTCCTTATTCATGGTTGCATCACCAACACCTCTCGCGTGTCTACCAGAGTGGAAGACAAGCCACCGTTTCTCTGGGCCTCACTTTTCTAACCCACAAATGGAGGGGAGGAACAGCCCGGGCCCATGACCTTGGCCGAGCTCTGGAAGAACGTGCGGAATGAAGGGACTTAGCCAGGCCACGAGGTCTGGACAGATGTCAGTAACTGCTAGGCTCTGAATGTCAGGTTTACAGACTTTACAGATGGTCCAGTCCAGGTGTTTCCACAGCTGTTTCAGCCACAAACACTTGGCTCACATAAAATCTAATGAAAAAGCCCAAAGCACCAGAAGTGCATGGCACATGCAAGCAAGCCCAGAATATTTGCTGAACAAACGAGTGAATGAGTGAGTGAGTGAATGAATGAATGAAGCTGGAGCCACTCAGGGAATGAATGAAACAACAGAGGCCAGTGTCCCACCCACCCGGCCCTCCCTCAGGGAATCCTAAGGCCCTTCCCTGGAGGGGGCTCTCAGAAGCCCCACAGAACAATCTGAAAACCACTGACCCGGCCCCGTCCTCCAGTCCTGGTCTCCCTGTTCTCATTAGGGGCTCTGAGGACAAAGGGATCAGCGGGATGGAAGAGGAAACACCCTGGGGCCGGCCATGCGCTGTGGCTGAGCCATGGAGGTCAAGGCAGGGGGCCAGGGCAGGGGTCGGGCTGAGGGAGAGTCCACTCTGATGTGGCAGCCTCACCTTCCCAGGCTCAGGACACTGCGATAACAGACCGCCTCTTCAAACACGGACAGCATGTAGACCTCATCCACCACCACGTGCAGCTGGTGCCTGGGGCCGGCGGCGGCAGGGAAGGAAGCTTGGTTTACAGGTCGCATGCGTCTCCCAGGGTGGGGTGGCAGTAAGTCAGAATTCCAGAGGGACCAGGTCTAGCCCAGGGTGACCAAGTTTCAAACACACAGGACGCCACACACACAAAGCAGATGACAGTGGGGCTTTTGAAGCCCTGTGTTGGGGGGGAGGCGAAGCCCTCAGGCATCACCCCCCATACACATACACACACACACACACACACACATACACACGGAAGAAGGACACAGTTAGTGCAAGACCGTTAAATAGGAACAGACCCAGATTCACTGTGGCTCGACCCCTCACTCCTAGGCTCAGAAAACAGTAGTAACAGTAGCTGGACCCAACAGGGTTGTTGGAAGGATTAGGTGAGGAGCACATGAAGTGCTCGGCAGGGTGCCCGGGCCCGGACCGCGCAGTAAATAACAGCTGCCGTTACATAGAGGGAGAGAAAGAGCTAGCACCCACAAACTGCTACCTGCCCCCCCCCAACTGCCAGGAGGCGCCAAGGCAGGTGGAAGCCCTGGTGGAGAAAAGAGGGTAGAAGGACCTACCCCAAAGCCTTCACTAGAACCCCCGTCCACCAAAGGATGGGGTGCGTGTGGGGTGCCTCACCTTCTGGCGAATTCCAGGTACTCTCGCAGCTCTTCTGGGGAATAGACATCGCCCAGAGGGTTCTGGGGGTTGATGAGGATGAGGCCTCTGACCTTCACACCCTGAAACCACCAGCGGGGCAGCAGACCCTCAGCTCCTCCTGAAGGCCAGAGCCACAGGGTCCCACAGAGCGGGGCTGGTCGTGGGGCAGGCGCCCGGGGACTGTGATGGGACCGTGTTCACCACCCAACGTGAAGCGAACAAGGCGGAGAACTGGGCAGCCTCGTGCCAGCTACGAGAGAGAACAAATGCAGAGAGCAAAGCCGAGAGGGAAATGCGCCCAAACGCCGGCAGGGCGGCCTGTGTTGGTAGAATGATGCAGGGCGGGTGGCACTTTTAAAACTCCCACAGTGGACATGTACAGCTTTCATTATCATGGTGAAAAAAAAATTAGGTTGGCAGATCTTAGAAAAGTGGACGGAAAAGAACCGCTGGAGAATGACTGCTCTCTGCCTTTCCCCAGGAGGCCTTGGATCCCCCCCGAGTGAGGGGACCACCTCCTCAGGTGGCCGGGGGGGGGGGGGTTGCTGAACGGCAGACTTGTGAGCTCCACACTGGCCTGCTGAATCAGAGCCAGACAAAGGGGGTTAGTGTTTGTAATCCAGCTCCCTGGCCGGTTATTTGTACACCGAGGTCTCAGAGTCTCACTCTGGTGGGAAGACCCTGCGGGGGCGGACTCCTGCTTGACCCCCACTGGGTCCATGCCTACGCCCGTCCTCAGCACAGAGTGCCAACCAAACCGGGCAGCAGACCAGCCACAGGAAGAGGGGTCCGTGCCCTGCTCAGGACCCCCACTCTCAGCCCTGGATTTGATTTGATCCCCAGACCTCAGAATTAGCTCCTTGCAGGGCTATCTCCAGCTTCTCCACTGAGAGCTGGAAGGGGCGTGTGTCCAGCCCAGTGACCTGCAAAAAGATCCACAAACAAATTTAGGGACCCCCACCCCAAACTCCTGGGGGCCTCCCCTACCCATCATCTCCAGCATCCTTAGAAGAGTCTCTAGAAAAATACTGGTGGGCTCACTGCCCCCCTCACCATCCTCCATCCCTACCCCACCACATCAGAGACACCCTCATTACCATTAGGTTTCAGGAAGAGGCCCCAGGGGTCCTCTGACTGGGGGCCAAGGACTTCCACATTGAAGTCTGCTCTGCCCCATCCTCACCCCACATTTTGGTGTGGTCCCCTGGGGCTGCCCTCAGCAATTCCAGGGATCTCAGAGCTCAAAGAATTGAGCCCCAGGGAACCCAGGCACTGGCCACGGGCAACAGAAGTCTCCACTGTCCTTTCAGTCATAACCCGTGAGTCCTCGGCAGGGACTTCCACCCATGTCCACCCTCAAGTCTGGATGCAGGAAAGTCTTGGCCTGCAGGAAGTCTTACCTCACTGTCCAGATAGACATAGACCAGTCGGACATTGCCATAGAGATAGACGTGTTGCGTGATGGCTCCGTAGTAAGGGGCAGGAATCAGGAAAGCCTCTGGGGGCAGCAGTGGGCCAGGGCCTGTCACCCTCTGGCTGGAGCTCAGGAACCCCATGTCCACTGGCCCCACGCCTCTTCAAGCCTTCGGTGATTCTGGGGAACACCTGGGGCACGCTCCCTGCCCCAACTCCCAAAACACTTTCTTGAACTTGGATCCACTGAGAGTAGTAATCAGCAGCTAACGTTCATTGAGCACTTACTATGTGCTGGGAACTGTGCCGAACATTTATTTGCACTTCACCTCCCTCGATCCTCACAATCACTCTGTGAAAGAAGCCCTATCATCCTCCTAACTTCACCAATGAGGACACTGAGGCTCAGAGGATCCCACGGAGGCACTCGACACGCGGGGCCACTCTAAGGAGACTCGGGCCGTGAGTCGAAGCTGCGGGGTGATGATCTGGGCTCGACCAATGGGAAATTTTGTCCCCGTGTAGAACCGCCCAGAGGCATAAAATGCTGCTTCAGGAGGAGTGGATTCTCCACTTTGGGGGGCATTCAAACAAAAGGCTGAGGCCATTCTGGGGGGAGAGGATGACATGCAGGGATTCCAGCTGTGGGTGGGGCTCCGTGAGGTGACTGTAAGCTCTACTCCAACGCATAGCTGAAAGGGCCAGTCTTTGTCTACGGGTTTCCCTCCCCAGCCACAGGGACTGGACCAGACATAGACAAATGATCCCAGGGAACCAATCCACTCAATGGCCAGCAATCCATCATGTTCTCTCTCTCACGATTTTGCTCCAAGAGCACAGACACTGTGAGTGGGAAGTTGCACTTGAATGGAAAGGCCATGTGGACTGAGAGCTGGGCCAGCACCCCTGGGCGCTGCAAGACGGGAGGAAAGTCCAGAAAAGGCCTGCATAAAAAGCAAGGGGGCGCAGGGTGGCTGGGGCGGGGGATGGGGACTGCAATGCATATCTCATTTAGAGTATTCTGCTGATCTCATTCTTGATGTTCTAGAATGGCAGAAAATTTGTCTAATTGCCTATTATATCCTGGTTATGAATCTTCCTGTTACAATTCAAATTCTGGTTACTACCTCTCTCTGTGTGATTTGAGCAAGTTACTTAACGCTCTGTGCCCTCATCTCTTCATCTGCTGCACGGCCAACCACAGAACCCACCTCACAGGGGTGGTTGCTGGGGTTACATGACAGACTATGTGTAAAGCCTTTAGCCAGTGCCTAGAACATAGTATGTGGTCAATAAACATTACTACTGTCATCATCACTCATTATGCTAGTACAAGTGGGCCTCCGCTCCTGGCAACCAACACCTCCTGACCATGACCATGGTCAACGTGTTCTCAGTATGACTGTGGCTCTCGTAGCAGGCACTCTGCCATGTGAGGATGGGACAGCTTTCCATGAGCATGAGGAAAATTCAAGGTCAACACAGAGACACAGCACAGAACCCTGGCATCACGCTGACTTCCCCTGGAACTGCTGACCCCTGGGGTCTTGTCAAGCCACTTATTTAAGCCCCCAGTAGTACAGTAGTCTATTATGGCTGAAAGCACCCCGAGGCAGCCTTTAAGGGCAGGCAGCTGGGGGTGCTGCGGGCACAGGGCAGCTCCCAGGGCTAAGCGGGCCAGAGACCACTTACCCCCAGCCTCACACAGCACCGTGGCCAGAGCAGAGAAGAGAGAGGCACAGCCGTTTAGGACAACCACCTGAGGGTGACAGAGCCAGGGGACAAAGATAAGTCTGTTAAGGAGGGATTGAGAACCTGCCAGGGCCTCTGTCCCTGGGTGGCACAGAGGGAGAGCCAGGGTACAAAGGAGTGTGCCCCTCAGGCCCTGTCACAGCAAAGCCACAGGAGGTACCCAAAGGCCCCTCCTGACTAATAGTCAAGTTCACTCGTGTGGCTTAATTGTGGGCATCCTGCTCTAAGTCAGCCAAGCAAGGAAGAGGGGGCTGCTCACTCAGAGTCTTGCCCAAAGGTGTGTGGACAACAAGGGACCCCGGGACCGAGTGGGGCAGAAATCATACCAAAACTCTGAGGGAGGGGCACTTAGTTCCAGTTGGAAACAAAGCAAAACAAAGTGAAAGGCAGACCCCAGCCCACCTTACCCTTGGCCAGCCGAGAGCTGGGGGAGGGGAGCAGGAAAGCAGGGAGGGGCAGAGGAGAGGGGCTACTCACACTCTCTGGTTTAAGGGGTGCGGGGCTCTTGCAGTAGAAAGACAGGAACCTAGCCACTTCCTCCCGGAGGCTGCAGACAAGACAGACAGACGGACAGGCATTGCTTGTCGGAGGGCCTCTGACCCACCGTCCACCCCAAAGCCCCTCTGGCTGAGCCCTCAGGCAGCTGCCATTACCCCCTGTTTCCCGCAGGGAAGTGCCAGCAGCATCTGCCCCCACTCCTCAGTGCCCACCTCTCCCCCGACCCCCAACACTCCCCGCGGGCATCAAAACGGTCACCCTCTGCAGTTCTAGGAGAGCCCACCCCCTGAATCAGCAGGCGGCAGGCACACCATCAGCCACACTAATATCCAGATGTCCACCCAGCTAATAATGATCACAGGCATTACTATCACAACAGTGAGTATTATCATAGTTATTATTGCTAAGATTTATTAAGCACTGACCTTATGCAGCTGTTATTTGGAGAATTTTACTCATTAATCTTCATAACAACCCTATGATGCAACTATTATCATTATTCCCATTGTACAGACAAAGAAGCTGAGACTCGAAGGAATTAGGTCACTTGCTAATCAGTGGCAGAGTCCACACCCAAGTCCAGTAGTCTGACGTAAGTGCCCGCTCTCCCAGTTACCATAAGAACACATGCTTTGGGATCGCTCTGGGACTCAGGCGTGCTCAGTCACTAAGCCCTAGGGCAGCACCTGGCCCCTCGTACGTGCTCAGTCAGTACAAATTCTCATGAGTGTTACTCACCATCTCCCATCTCACCAGCAGGACAAAGCCCAGGCCAGCTCCCCTGAAACTGATTCTGGCTCCTCTAATGCTACCAAGAAAGTGGGGTCAAAGAGTCCTCGTACGAGCCCACCCCAGGCCTCACAGCCAGAGAAACTGAGCTAGGGAGCTCCTGAGCTGGGGGCACTGTGGGAGGCATCAGGCCCTGCACATGCTCCAGCCCATGGTCCCCTGCCAGGTCTCTGGGGCCAAGTAGGCCCTTAGCCTAAGGCAGGCTTTCTCGACCTGCCACTGTGGACACTGGGGCCAGATAACTTTTTGCTGTATGCGCCATTCTGGGCCTTGTGGGGGGTTCAGCAACATCCCTCACCTCTACCCACTAAGTGCCAGTAGCACCCGCTCCCCAGTTACGACAACCAAAAATGTCTGCGTGGCCATATGTCCCATGGGGAGCAAAACCACCCTGCAGTGGAGAACCACAGGCCTGCGACAACTACTTACAACAGATGTCCCCTCCAGTCGGCGTACTGCAGCAAAGACGGCTCCACTTGCAGCATGTCCCTCTGACTCAGCTGGGGACAGAGAAGGAAGAGCCGTCTGAGGGGCACGCACCGTCCCAGGAAGGGCTGGCTGGCATCACTGCCTGCATCCACACAGCAGCACCAAGGCCTCTCCAGCCAAGGGCCTGGTCTGCCCAGCAAAGACACTGGGAGAGGGGCAGCACTTTCATGCCCATTTTGCTGAGGAGGAAACTGAGGCTAAAAAGAAGTGAGATGACTCAGTCAAGGTCACAGAGCTAGGGAGTGGCCGAGCTGAGAAAAAACCTAGAATTTCTGACTTCTAGTCGAGTGTCCTTCATTCAACCCTGCCACCTGCAAAGACCAGAGGGGTGGCTTGGCAGAGGCCATGCTGGGAGACCGTGCTACCCAGCTCCTCCCAGGGGTGAAAGAAGAGGTCCCGCACTAGGGGCCTTCACCTTGGTCTTGGCTCCAAATTCTGGAGGGACTCGGGCCATGGCCTTCCTGCAGACTCAGTAGGAACTCACGCTTTGGAAAATGTGGCCATTTCTAGCCCATGCCCACCCTGACCAGGTGCTGGCTTAGTGACTCCCAGAGCATCCCCGACACGGTGCCAAGGAAAGGCAGGGTCCTCGGGCAGGGGGGCCACAGAAGAAAGGGAATCAGCCACCAGACATGACTCTGGCCGTTTCCCCTTCACCCCTTGGAGCTGCACTGCCCAGTCCAGAAGTCGCTAGCCATGTACAGTTCTTGAGCACCTGGAATATAGGTAGTCTGAACTGAAAAACATCGGATGGTAAAGACTTGATCTGAAAAAAGCTGTGCAAAACACCTCACAATTTTTTCATCAGTGACATGCTGAAATGGTCACATTTTAAATATAGTCAGATAAATAAAGTATATTATTGAAATGAATTTCACCAGTCTCTTTTTACTTAATAGACTCCTTAAAAGTATACGTGTGGCTCACATTTTATTTCTATTGGAGGGTGCTGAGCGCCTTGGATGGGGAGAAGCTGGCTTTAGGAAGAACATGCCTTTCAGCGCACTCCCTACACTAGCTCCCTCTCCCCTTGGGGCTCGAATTTGTCGCCTTTGGACACATGTTCCTTTGAATTCGGCATCGCTCCCACTACAATCCCAAACTCCGCCTCCTCAGCCTTGGGACACACATTTATCAGGCATTTCCTTGGTTCACTGGAGATGGCTGGCACCAGCTCAAAAAATCTGATTATTAAGTTTCTGGGAATTTTGCAAGCTGTGTTCAAAATAGCCATTTCAAAATTTAAATTATACAAATTACATATAAATTATATAAGTGAATTGTACTAAAAACAAAGGTAGTAAATACTCGACATTGCTCCCGATTGTCACTACATTTTACTATCAACTGTGCTCTTGAGGTTATTTCTGTCTGTTTCTAGAAAAGAAAGCGCTACACAGGGTGGAGCAAAAGCCGGTTTACAGTTGTTCGTATGAAGAATAATGCAACAAGTAATAGGTCACAATGTAAGAATAAACTGTTGTCTTGTGCACTCACAACTGCAAACCTATTTCTGCCCCTCCCTGTGTGTGTGTGTGTGTGCGTGTGTGTGTGAGTGTGCCACCACACTTCTTTTCCCAATTCTACATGCAACAGTGTCACATCGATAGCTTGAAACTGGCAGTGGTGGGGTATTTACACTATGGGAATTGGCAAAAGCTACAAATCAGCACCACCCCCACAGAGCCAGTTGTTCATCACTGACCACACACTCACCACTGAGTGTTTCCCCTGAGAGCAGGGACCCAGCTGAGAGAAGAGTCTGAGTGAGGGGAGGAGCCTGGAGAAATAAAGAAACAGGATCACGCCCTAACTGGTATTGCTCAGTGGGTTGAGCATCGTCCCACAAAGCAAAAGGTCACCAGTTCCATTTGCAGTCAGGGCATGTGCCTGGGTTTCGGGTTTGCTCCCCAGTTGGAGCATCTACAAGAGGCAGCTGATAGATGCTTCTCTCTCACGCTGATGTTTCTCTCCCTCTCCTTCTACCTCCCTTCCCCCCTCTCTAAAAATAAATACATTTTTTAAAAAAGAAGCAAAATCTCAGTAGGGGTAGTAAATTGCCTGAGACCACATAGACAGTTGACCCTGAGGCAGATCTAGAACCTGGACTCCTGACTCCCAGGCCAAGGTCACTCAGGCAAGCAGCAGGCTCTCATGGGAGAAGCATTCTGGGGAGTCCGAGAGGAAACAGGCCCTCGGAGCTGGCAATGCCACCGGAGGTGCACTAGGACTTACCCGCCTGGACAGAAGGTCAAAGCAGAGCTTGTTCTCACTGGTGCCCAAGTTAATGATGCCCTGCAGAGGAAAGGAACAGGGGCAAAGTGAGCATGGCGGAGGGCGGCCAACGGAAGGTCAGGGAAGCGGCAGAGCGGGAGCTCTCCGCCATCCTGCCCTTCCAACTGCCCTTCCTTGACTTGGTTCGGGCCATGCCCTCCACTCAGCACCCCGACCCCATCTCCCCATTTCTAAAGCTCTGTTCACATGCCATCTCCTTCCAGAAAGCCTTACCCAAATGCCACCTAGATGGGACCTTTTTTCTTCTGAGCCCTAAAGCTCTTTATCTGTCCCCCTTTACAGCACTGGTCAGTTTCTGCCCCAGGTCACGAGGACTTCGGAACATGCTTTGCCTCCCCCACAGATGGCAAGACCCCTGGAGGCTACATGTGTGCCCAGAGACCACTGTACTCCTCAAGGGGATCAGCAGGACTCATACACATCGACAAGGTGGAACATACAAAGTAGGAAGAGAAACAAGAGTATAGATCAAGAAGAACTCAGTGATGGCCTTGGCCAGGGAGTTCAGTTCATCAGAGTGTCGTCCTCATACACAAAGGTTGTGGGTTCGATCCCTGGTGAGGGCAAATACAAGAATCAACTAATGCATGAATAAGTGGAACAACAAATCAATGTTTCTCTCCCCCCCTTACTCTCTCTCTCTCTAAAATCAATAAATAAAAAGAAAAAAAGAAAAAAGATCCCAGTGCCAGTAGAAAGGGCCCCCAGGAGACCCAGGGAACTTCACACAATACCTTGATCCCCACCCCCATCAGACATTATTCTCATAGGAGGGGAGGGGGGAGTCACAGCCCAAGCTGCCCCTTGCAGAGTCTCCAAAGAGACTTATGCACTTATAACTCCTGACCTCTCAGCTACGGGGGTGGGAATACTGAAAAGGGGAAGATAAGAAAGTAGAGCTCAAATGAGCTATGATTATGATACATAGAAAGCGCCTCTTTCTTGTCCACTTTATTGCAATAGCTTCCCCACCTCTGTTTCACTCCCGCTGCCCCCCCATCTAACCCCACACAGCAGTCCAAGTCTGTCATCTTTGCAAAAACTGAAATCAGAGCGTATTGCTCTTCCTGTGAACACTTTCCGTCCCACCTCTTCTAAATCAGAATCCTCACCGTGTCCTATGAGGCCCTACAGGATCTGTTACCACCCCTCCTCCTGTCCTCACACCAGTCTCCAGCCAGCGACCCCTCGGCTTTCTCTTCAACTCAGCCAGCACAGTTCCACCCTGGGGCTTTGCACTGACTGTTCCCTGAGATGTTCGCTCCCGTGACAGGCAGCCTCCACAATGGCCACCAGGGATCCCCGCCTCCCGGCGGTCACACCTCTGTGTATTCCCTTCTCCGTGAGTGTGGGCTGGACCTAGAAATCTGCTTCTAACGGACCAAACCTGCAGAAGTGACGGGATGTCACCACCAAGATTAGGTTATAAAGAGTCTGGTTTTCCATCCGGGGCATGTCATGAGGCAGCTCCGCGGAGAAGCTCATCAGGTGAGGGACTCAGTGCTGCCAACAACCTTACAAACGAGTTCGAATGTGGATCCTCCCCCCCAACCCCCGTGGAGATGGGACTGAAGCCCTGGCTTCACTTCGGCTTCTCGGGAGACCCGCAGCCTGCGGCAATCACCCAACTCCTGAACCTCAGGGACTGGGAAGTGTCTGCTTTAACCACTGAGATCTGAAGAGATTTGTTTAGACAGCAACAGACAACTAACACAAACCCACACTTTGTTCAGGTCTCTGCTCAGATGTCACCTTGTTAAAGTGGTCTTTCGGGAACATCTCACCTAAAATAGCAATGTTCCCAGCCCACCTCATTGTTCTTTATTCTCTTTCCCTGCTTTATTTTTCTCTACAGTATTTATCACTATATATGTATATATGTGTGTATATGCACATACATGTATACACACACATATATTTACTGTCTCCACTATAATAAACTTCACAAGGGCAGAAACTTAATTTTTGTTCACTCCTACAACCTTGGCATCTAGAATAGTGCACAGCACCTGGTAGATGTTCAACAAATAAAGATTATTAAAGGGTTATTTGTGACAGCTCTGTGCCCTCTGAAAGGATTATTGATAATGACTTATAAAAGCCAGGACAGATAACATTAATAGTAATAGCGGCTACCAATTATGGAGTGTTCCATGTGGGGGCACTGAGCTAACAACCTCACATAGCTGCTCTCATCTCACTGGGAATGTGACAAAGAACAGGTGTCATTATTTCATTTCAGATGAACTGAAGTTCAAAGAGGTTAAGCAGTCAGCTCAAGAATACACACCCATGAGTAAAACAGTTGTGACCAAACCTTAGCTCTGTCCCAGCTCTGAAGCTGAGAGTCGAAGGTCTAGGGGTCAGAATCCACATCAGAGCATTCCATGGCTCTTAAATCCCTCCCTCACAAATCAACATCCCTTCATTACAACTGGACCGAGTTCTCACCCAGATATTAAACGGGGGCCTCCCTGTGCTACATCAGGGGACTTTTGGAGGTCAGAGCATCATAAGTCCAACATGACAAGAGCAAGCTGGCTGCTTCCCTGTCATTTGAGGCAGGGTGTCCCCCCTTCAGTCCTTCCCTGGGACCCAGTGGGAGGGAGGGCTTTGCTCACATTGGGGTTCTTGTCCTCATCGTACTCATCCATGTGGTAGGTCCTATAGCCCTCCTCGGCGGAGTCCCAGAACCATTTAACGACTCTCCCTCTCGAGGACAGATGGGAGCTATCAGAGGAGAACATGGCGGTGGGATCGCCCACTCCATAGAGCTCCCGGGGCTTCTGGTCTGATTTTCTGGAGCATTCTCTTTCCAGACCGTCCCCACGGTTACTGTCCAGGCTGTGCGTGGAGGCTGGGCCCAGACAGGTGGTAGGCGGCCTGGATTCCTTCTCAGGGACGGTGAACATCTGCAGAAAGACAAGAGCACCTGATGCCTGATCAAGGCCTTTCCGTAGGACCAAGCATCAGAAATGAACTGGGAGGCAGGAGGCCTCCCCCTTTCTCGGCCTGCCTCTGCTTTACGTTTACGCCCTGACTGCACCCTGTGTCCCTGACCACTGGGACCACGAGTGCAATCTCTGTAACTCAATTCTGTTAAGGGTGTGTTCGGTGCCGGGGTCCGCTCTTGCTTTTATACAACTTTACTATGTAGCTGCTTGAGTTCATTTTACTTTTGTGGGTTTCATTCTGCACCTTAGGGGGTCACTATTGGTCTTTTCCCATCTTTGCTGACCTCAGTTTCAAAAAATCCAGGTTACACTGTTCTGACTTAAAGCAAAAAGAGCCTGGAGTCTAGGAGTGTAGGGGGTGCGAGACCACAGCCCAACCGGGGCACAGGGCCAGCAACAAGGAGAGTAATGAGGGGGGATGGGGCTTGTGTAAATAGGGGTGAATGGTGGGATGGGAGTGTTGGTGGTCTGAAGTAGACCTTGGGTGGGGACTAAAGGGGGTGCTAGTGGGGATCTCAGCAAGCACAGGAACCTAGCAGAGCTCCAGGGTCCCCTCTTCCCTCTCAGTGGGGTACTGCATGTGGGGCCTGGATTGAGTGGTCTCATTCTGTGAGCAGATGGGAGCTAGTCCACTTTCTAAAACAGTTTTCTAATCTGTGCAGTGGGTATAACAGTAAGTATCTGGTTTGTCAAAAAGTTCATTTCATTTTTTTCCCTACAATGGCACAAGTAGTTCTTAGTTGTCTTTAACTTCATTCGAAAAAATTTTGTTAGATTGTATTGTGACAGCTGTCATAACAGTGTGCATCTTTTTAAAAAATCTTATCAAATTGGTGAATTTTAGTACAGCCGTTTTAATATTGAAGATGGAAGAAGATACACAACATTTTTGGTATATTATGCTTTATCATTTCAAGAAAGGTAAAGGCACAACTGAAACGCAAGAAACAAAAAGATTTGTGCAGTGTATGGAGAAGGTGCTGTTACTGATCGAATGTGTTAAAAGTGGTTTGCAAAGTTTCTTGGTGCTATTGACATTTTGGTGAAATAATTCTTTGCTGTGGGATGTCTTATGCACTGCAAGATTTTTAGCAGCACCCCTGGCCTCTACCCACTAGAAGTCAAGAGCAGGAGATAGCCAACACACTGAAAATATCCAAATCAATAAAGTTATTAGTGAAAAATTTTAAATGTGTCTTGTTTTACTGAAAAAACTAAATGGACTTTTTGGCCAACCCAATACTCCATATAGTAGCAATGAGGATATAAATATATGAGTTAATGTAGACAAAAGCGCTTAAATTCTGGCTGATGGCCAAAGTTCAGTGTAATATAACTCTTCTGTCCTAACGGACAAGCTCCACACACCAAATAATGGGGAACAGAGCAAATGATGAGGGGTCCCCCCTAAATTGTGCTCCACGAAGTCTTCTCTGGGGTCCTCCCCCATTTGCTGGGCTCCCCATGGCTCACCTCTGTCCCTCCCGAGCTTGGTCCCGCGGAAAGGGCTGGGTGCCGGCCAGGGATACCTGACACCCTCTCTGGGCTGCACTGCGGGGGGTGCCAAAGGTGGGCTAAGCGAGTCCACCGCCCAAGCAGGCGCTGGACCAGGCTTCAGACCCCGTAGTGGGGGGGACAGGAAAACTTGAGGGCCTCTGCAGTGCGGCGGACCCTCCGAGGGACTGCTCCAGGTTCCAGGAGGGAGAAGTGTGGTCCGCGCACAGAGCTTAAGGACGGAAGGACAGACTTCTGCAGAGTAGCGGAGCCCGTCACCAGGGGAGGGGCTCCCCGTGCGCACCACGGGGACCTCCCGGACCTGGCCCGGCAGGAGGAGCCACGCCACGCCACACCACGCCACCCCGGTACTCAGTAGGCGGGTCTGCCCGGGGTTTCCTCTGCGCTGACACGCCCTCCACGCTCTGCGCGCAGAGGACCCGCCCCTGGGCACCCGACTGGGGTTCCGCGGGAAGCGGACACGCTGCCGGGGCTTCACCAGCTGGTGAGGATACAGTTCCTCTCTCAGGGCCCAGCCCTCTGGGTGTACGAGGTACCTCGGGATCTGAGAAGGTGGCTTCCCCGACCCTCTCGGATCCCGCTGACCGCCCAGGCCGGAGGAGAGGGCGGAGAAGGGGAACGGCCCAGGGCCCAGGGTCCAGACCTCGGCAAGGAAGGGGCCACCTGCTGCCATCTCCGCACTCTGTAGCCTGAGTGCAGAGTCGCCTCCTCCTGCCTCTGGTCCCCCAACCCCTGACTCTCTGAGGCGCCTCCCTCTACCTCCTACTTTAGTACCTCGGTGTTGAAACGACAGGGGCCACGGAGGTTTCTTGGCGACGGTATGCCTTGTGGCCCATGGAGAAGCCTTTCCGGAATGAAGGTGGGGGCGTCCTTAAAAATACCCTTCCCCTAGGAGACTTTTACACAGGAGTGTGTAATTTCAACCCTTTTCATTCTCTGCAACGTTTGTCAAAGTCCACCATGGACCCTACATATTCTGGGGCTTTGTTGTGAGTTTGGGACTGCCCAGGGCCCAGGCATGCCCAGAGCCTTCAGTTGAAGTCTCCTTTCCCCACGAGAGGAGGACAGCAGCAGGTTCCCCCAATACAAGTGTGGCTAGGAGGACTGGCTGTCTTCTGACCACTCCCTTTGTCTTCCTGTCCGCCGTGCCAGTAACTAACATTGTGACCTCCCACAGCTCACACCACTCTTTCAGTCCTCTGTGTTTTCTTCTGTAAAATAAGCCAGTTCTCACTGTCCAAGCCATGGCATTCTATTTAATGCAGATAAATAGTCTTACTGAATGCCTGTTCTGTGCCAGTTCACTGCAAAGTGCTGGGATACAGTTACAAGCAAATCGAAGAGCCGCCCTGCAGAGTTGATCGGGAAGGCAGACACACAACTATGGTAGCTCTTAAGAAAGGGTTGTTAAGTGCTGTGGCAGCATACAGCGGTGAGATTTATTACCCTCACAGACTTCACACACATGCCTTCCCCCTAAACTCTTACAAAGTGATGCTTGAGTTCTGACGGATGAGTCCCAGGCAGCTAGCTGGATGGTGGTTCTGCTGGAGCAGAAGGAACATTTTAATAAGTAGGGTCAGGGTAGAACATGAATAACCAGTACAAGTCCAATACCTCTGGAACTCCCGGGTTGGGGAGAAAGGCTGGAGATACAAGCAGGGGTCAGGTCACAAGTCTTTGTAAACGAACCCTGATAAGGACTGTGGACTTCTCACTGAGGGCATTAGAAATTATATACACACACAGAGAAGGAGGGAGAGCAAACAGATTTTTTTTTAAATCAAAAGGTATGGCTAAAAAGCCCCTTAAAAGGCAATCAAATGGGTACTAAATAGTGCTCGATTGATCTGAAAGAAGACCAGCAGGAAGGAAAAATGAGTCAAGAGCACATGACACAACTAGAAAGGATAGTTGCCTTGGATTCAACCACATTAATAATACACTAAATAGGGTGACTCGGGACCAGTGAAGAGATCAGACTGGATCAGACACCAAGGTGCGAGTATATGGTGTTTGTGGGACACACGTTAAAAAAAGGCCAAATGGTTAAAAATGAAGTTGGAAAAAAATATTTTACACAAATAACAGTCATGAGAAGATAGCTACTATCGCAAAAAAGCAGCCCAGAAAACAAGTGTTGGCAGAAATGTAGAGAAGTTGGAACCCTAGTGCACTGCTGGTGGGAATGCAAACAGGGTGGCCACCATGGAAAACAGTGTGGAGGTTCCTGCAAAAATTTAAAAACAGAATTACCGTATTACCCAGCCACCTCACTTCTGGGTGTATTCCCTAAATAACTGAAGGCAGGGTCTCAGGGGCATTTGCACACCACATTCATAGCAGTGTTACTCACAACAGTTAAAACGTGGAGGCAACTTCAGATGTCCTTCACCAGAGGAGTGGACAAGCAAAATGTTGTATACACGTACAACGTAATGTTGTTCAGCCATAAAGAGGGAGGACATTCTGACATGCTACAGCATGGATGAACTTTGAGGACACTGCGCTGAGTGAAATAAGCCCATCACAAACAAAGACACACGCTGTCTGATTCCACACAAGGTGTCCAGAGTGGTCAAAACCCTAGAGGCCAGGCAGTGTGGCAGTTGCCAGTGACCAAAGGAAGAAGGTGATGGGGAGTTATTTCATAGGGATAGGTGTTCAGGGTTACAAGATGGAAAGAGTCATGGGGATGGATGGTGGTGATGGCTGCAAACAATGTGAATGTATTTAATACCCCTGAACTGTACACTGAGAAATGGCTAAGACGGTACATTTCATGTTAGGTACATTCCATGTATTCCAGTGCACAAATCAAGGGAAAAATAAAAAAGACATGGGCTCTGGCTGGTGTGGCTCAGTGGATTGAGCACTCACTTGTGAACCACAAGGTCACCAGTTCGATTCCCAGTCAGGATACATGCCTGGGTTGCAGGCCACATCCCCAGTAGGGGGTACACAAGAGGCAAGCACACATTGATGTTTCTCTCCCTCTCTTCCTCCCTCCCCCTCTCTCTAAAAATAAAATAAATAGAAAAAGAAAGAAAAAAAGACACACTAGACTTTTTTCTTAGAAAAAAAGACACACTAGACTTCAAAACAAAAAGAATTACCAAAAATTAAAGACATTTCATAACAAAGTGATCAATTCATCAGGATAATAAACAATTTTAAATGTTTATGCCCCTAATAACCAATATTCAAAGATTCCAAGAGCACCTCTGGTTTCCACCTTTACCTTGTCTTCTGAGCCCATGAGGTTGCTCATTCATCCAATGAATTCCTTTCTGTTTTTATTAGCCATAGTTGATTTCTAAAGAAACTTGCGTAGAGTAAAAAACCTTGAAAAATCAGGATTTGTTATGCTTTTTGGTGAAAAAAACAGACTG
The DNA here is from genome assembly GCF_014824575.4 of Sturnira hondurensis. NCBI lineage: Eukaryota > Metazoa > Chordata > Mammalia > Chiroptera > Phyllostomidae > Sturnira > Sturnira hondurensis. The sequence continues at coordinate 826,035 of NW_028091030.1, read as the reverse complement.
TCACTGAGGACAATAGCCACCCAACCCAGACCCAAGAGAGAGGATGGTCCGAGACCCTAGTGACTGACCAATAGCTTCAGTCGGTGCCGGAATCTCTCTCATCACCTATGAAATGATGCGCATTTCATGGTATCAGGGCTCTGGCTGAAGCCAAGGGCTTGACAGAGACACTAACAGTGGTGTAGCTGAAAACACTAGAGATAAAAAGGAAGACCCCAGGCTGGGCACTGGATTCATTTTTAAAGCTTTTTGAAAAGGCAAGACGGGAAAGAGTGTGTATTTGGAAGCAGGAGCATGTGGAATTATCTCACTACTCTGCCACTTGGCCAATCACGTGGAAGGTCAGAATCCCATGAGACACTGCATCCAAGCCTAGACTATGTCCATCACTCAGGGACTGTTCTATTCCTTCCTTTCTTGCCTGCTCCAGACAGTGTTCTTCATATGTAACCTGCCTTGGAATGGACCATCAAAAAGGACAAAAAAATGTTAATACTTCCCGAAGGTGATTATGAAGAGTGAGAAAGAAATAAACCAACCTGGAATTTAAAAGAATATGGAATTTATTATTAGGTATCAAATACAAAAATAAACCCATCTCAGTAGGGATGCTGAATAGGGGTTCGGCTGTGCTGTGATTATTATGTTGGTGTCTGCACAGGGGTGAGTCTGGGAAGGAAGGGGCAACAAAGCTCGGGCGAAGCAGTGAGGCGTGGGTGCACGTTCCTGTGCTGCAATTTCAGTTGGTTGTTTACCATTCCGCAGAGTACAGTAGGCAGTAGGGATATTTGGGGTAAGTTATTTGTGGTTCTGACTTCTGGTCCATGAATTCATCTAGACTCAAAGAGCGAACTCCTACCTGCTGGCAAATTCCGGGTATTCCCTCAGAGAGTCCCAGGAGGAGATGTCTCCCAGAGGATTTGAGAGTTGATGAGCACAGGGCCTTTGACCTTTCTCCCCTGAAAAATCCACATGCAACCCAGTGAATCCTTCACTTCGATTTCAAGTTCAGCCAAGGATCGGTCAAATACACAATGTTGGTCACCTAACCAGGCGGGATCTCGAAGCAACCTCCATACTGCCCACAAGGCAGAGTAAGAAGGAGCTCTGGTCACAGCCCTGGAGAGCATTCCTCAGGGGACACGCCCCTGGACGCGGTCTCTTCTGAAGAGGGAGCCCACACTGTGTTGGTGAGCAAGTTGGATCAGAGTCTCGGCACTGAAGTGTCCAGGGGCAGCAATGCCCACCCTGACACAGGGCTCCCTCCTCACCTTAAGCTGAGCCTCAAGCAGGGCTTTCCCCAACTTGTCTTCAGTCTGCTGGAACAGGCGGGAGTCCTCCTCTGTGGTCTGGAACACAGGCACTGCCTGAGGACCGCCCACTGGAAAGCCCCTGAGCTTTGATCCCTCTTTCCTGTCAACCCCAAACAATCCTTTGCCTTCACACCCAGGGCGCCCGTCCCACATGCCCTCTTTGCCCTGATTTCTCCACCCACCCCCAGCATCTCTTTAATGAGAGGATGCCAGGCCCGTCCCTAAACCTCCAAATGCCCCCAGAACCTTTCATTGCCTAGGTGGGCTGAGCAGGGAAAAGGGCCCCTTTCTGACCTCACTGTACAGGTGGGCATAAACCAGCTCAACTTTCAAATACAGGCAGGTAGTAAAGGTGAAGCCAGCATAGAAGTGGCTAATGGTCAGAACGGCCTCTGGTAGCACAGGGAGACGAAGCTGTCAGCCCAGGGTCCCTCAGTCAGCACCTGCCAGACACCACCGACCCCCAGACCCGCAGCAGCCCTCTCAGCAGAGACGGCTGTTACTCTGGCAACCCCTCCTCTGGGGGATTAAAGCTTTGGGGCTCCGGCTTTGTAAAAGTTAGTCATTCATATAAACAACACTTGGGCAACAATACTCGTGCCCTTTCTGGTGTATTCTAGAGAAGCAGACAAAGGAAGAACCGTGCTGTGAATGGGTCAGCAACTAGGGCACCATCAAGCCGCCTGCTAGCAGGATGAGCTCTGGGCACTCGCAAACTCTGGTCAGGTCTAGGGTGAACGCAGGAGGCAGAGGTCCCTGCACAGGGCGGGCTCTCGTCTGTCCACGTGACTCAGGTTATCTGCACCTGCTGATCTCATGCGCCCTTTTCCCCCAACCCTTTGGCCTCATTGATGAGCCAACCAAGACCTGCGCCTTTGAATGAAACTTGCTGTCTTCATCACCTGCCTCTATGCATCAAAGTGCATTAAGGTCTGACACTCTTGTTTGTGTTAAGAGAGACACTGAGATCAGCTCTCTCAGCGTTCTTTGATTGAGGACTCATTAGACTCTTTTCTTTCTTTCTTTCTTTCTTTCTTTCTTTCTTTCTTTCTTTCTTTCTGTTCTTTCTTTCTTTCTTTCTTTCTTTTCTTCCTTCCTTCCTTCCCTCCCTTCCCTCCCTCCCTCCCTCCCTTCCTTCCTTCCTTCCTTTTTGAGGAGGTGGTGACAGAAAATCTGTTATAGTCGAAGCCAGTTTACTAGGTCTCTCTGTATTGGAGTTGAGCCCCAAAGCCCAGCTAATAATAGTCGGCTGTTATTGTCACCCTTCCTGGGGCATGTCTTGTTGAGGTTGCCCTATGATTTCCTTTCTCATCAAGTGGGGATCCAACTCCCTCACTCTCACAGAAATAGTAGGAAAGTGTTCTAATCCATGTAAGAGACTCCCAGCACTTCGGCAGGAAGGCCTTGAGTAAAGATGCTCATCCTCCCTTGGGCCCAGTGCTTACGTACTGCTGCTTCCCTGAAGGAAGGCAGAGCCCACCGACTTACCACTGGATCACACAGAGCCATGGACAATGCAGAGAAGACACAGAAGCAGCCATTCAGAACAACCACCTGAAGAAGATGCACAGGAATCAGTATCAAAAAACCAGTCCCCACATAAGAAAAGGTAATCCCCCATCTCCCTCCCCTGGGGAGGGACCGGCACCAGGAGCCTCCTCAACTGGGACCCACTGACCTTCACTCTGTTCTGACTCGGAGGCTCTCTGCTGGTTCTCCCTGTACCTTCTAGACACTGCAGAGAGTCCCTTAAAAATACATCCCTCCACTAGGGTGGCACTGAGGCTGGGAAACTGACTCATGTTTTGGGGGTCAAGCAGGCAGGTGCCTTGCAGTAGTTGGTCAGGAACCAGGCCACTCCTTCCCATAGGCTGTGGACAGACCCAGAGAAACCTTGTGGTTCCAGGTCTAGACTCCAGTCTTTTCCAAAGGACAAAGCATCCCAACATGCTACAGGGCTTCCAACCAAGGCTCTCAGTTTTCCTGGTGACAAGTAGTAAATCTGGACAAGATCTCAAGCCTTCGTCATCGAACAGCAATGCCATTTGTATGCCAGGCTACCTCCCAATGTTGAACTCCAGGCATTTTCTAGAAGTCGTTACACAAAGAAGTGGAAGTAACCAATGAAGAATCTGGCACTTGGAATCATTCCCTGTGTGATGACTGGTGACCATGGACCAGCGGACCATAGATCTGGAGATCACTTACAGTGCTCGTCCTTTCCAGTCAGAATACTGCAGAGAGGCGTCATCTGTATAGTTCATGTCACTCTGACTCAACTGTTGACAAATAAAGCATGAGGACAGGCAGACCAGGAAAGCCCGATAGTCTTCATCCCCCTGCTAGGATGCAGGTGGGTGTCTGCCCCATAACACAGGGCCTCCCAGAGGGCAGTGGGGGACACACACTGCATGATTCTCAATGAATGAAGCGTCAACCTTCTTATCTGAGATCACACGAAAAGATAACTCACTGGGAAGTATTTAACAACCTCCCCAACCGTGTGCTTGGGCCAGAGCCTCCCTGATCAGCCTACCCAAATAGACCCATCCAGAGAACATGTCCAAATAGTCAGAAAATCCAGGAGGTCCTATGTGCCATTCTAGAAGCTGTTTCCCCACTCCCCAATCTGCTAGCCCCATTCCTGTGTTTACCCCACCCTAGGGGGCTGAATATGGACCAGCCCAGAGCTAGGCTTACCTTTTCAGTTATCAGACCAGTGCAGAGCTTGTTCTCTCTGACACCAAGGTTAATGCAGCCCTGGAGAGAGCAGGAACTGAGGTCAGTCCTCTTGCCCATCCTGCGGACCCCTTTCAACATGTCAAAAAATGCTCACCCCAGGTGACTTCAGATGGAGAGCTCACTGTCCCACGAGGCAACTCGTTCCATGTTTTAAGTGTTTCAAAACTTCCCACAGACCCAAAATTGTTCAGCTTGCAAGTTTTCTTCTTTAGAGCAATAGAGATAACTGATAGTCATATTGTGCACCAGCTACTCATCATTAAGTTCCTGTATGTGCCAGACACTAGACTAAGCGCTCCATGTGAGGTGTCTTCAATCACAAAATTCCTGAGAAGAAAGTTCTGCTATGATCTCTACTTTAATGGGAGTGGAACTCAGAAAGGCTGAATAACCTACCAGCCATGTGACCCTGGTGACGGGCAGACTCTACCTGTCTACCCAGAGCCTGGACCCTAAAGCACCACAGGTCCTGCCTCACACCCATCTGTGTTATTTCCACCTCCACACACGGGCCCTTCGTGTTATTGGAAGAGGCATGTTCCCTGGGTGTGCAAGGAGTTACCTGACTCCCTTTCCCCCAAGAAAAGCACATGGCCATCAAGCACACGTCGCTTAGCTAGAAACACAAGAGACGATGTGACTTGTGCTGCCCACACCCCCCCGCCCCTGGCTGGAGAGCTATCGTGAACCTCCCTTGCTGGAAGCCTTTCATTGGCTCCCTGTTACTCTTGGGATAATGTCCTACCACTACACAATGTCCTACCCCCATCCACACCTCTTGTCCCAGTGCCCATTGTCTCTACTCTGGCCACAGGGACCTCCTCTTCCATCCACTCTGAGCCCTTCCCACCTAGAGCTCTCACAGGTGCTGCTCCTCCCTCCTGAAGGACCTGCCCACCCACCACCCCCACCCCCACCACCGCAGGCTGGCTGATTCATCCTTCAAGACATCTTCCCAGACCACCCGGGGCTGACATCCCCTCGATGCTCTTAGAAACATTATTAACGTTCCTTTCCCAGTGGTTAATGACATTGGCCACTAGACTGAGTTCCCTGAGGGCAGGTTGACTTACACCTGTGACCACAGAGACTCCAGAGTGGGTAAGAGCAGGGATTTGGGGAGGACAAGCAGAGGGAAGAGGGGAACCCCCTCCCAGCTCTTCAACTTTACATTGTGCCCGGTCCCTTATCTGTAAGGAGACAATACCACCCCCTTTGCGGCCTGGGGAGAGTAAGGGAAAGAGCACAGTACTTGGCGCAGGGACCAGCCCTGGGGACCTCTAGTGTGCCCCTCCCCATCCTCACCAAGGTGTTCTTGTCTTCATCAGATTTGTCTCTCAGGCAGGTCAGGAAGTTCTGGAACCTGGAGTAATGTGAGGCAGAAATGTCAATCCCATGGTTGGACAGGCCGTAGCTGGCGAATGCAGCCTCCAAAGGACTCAGCTGGTAACTGAGCTGGTCGGGCTGCCTGGACGACTGGGCCTGCACCTCCAGCTTCACCACTGGAGTCCAGGGAAAGGCGGGACAGCGGGGGCTCCAGGCCACCTGTGGCCCCTGACGATAAGAGGCAGACCACCTGGCACATCAGTTGGATGAGGCTGGCTTCCTGCTCCCTGGTGGCCTCACTGTGACTCTCCTCCTCTGGTCTCAGGTCCTGCTGCAGGTGCCTGGCCTCCAGCTACATGACATGGTCCTCTGTGGTCTGCTGCAAGTGTGGGATTGGCTCCAGCAGCTGGCTGTCGGGACTCTGGGTTCCAAGTCCCTGGTCCCTGGTTTGGCCACAGAGCTTGTGAAGGGTGTCTGATCGGAGACTCATGGTCTGGGTCTTTGTTTTGGCCTCACCAGGCTTGCCCGAACCTGCAGAGGAGGAGTGAGAGAGACCCTGAGCTGCAGCGGAGTAGACCCTGCCCAACCCTCAGGTCAGGCCTGAGCTCAGGCTGGCCTCTGTTTCATGCCACCTCCTTGCCTTGGTCCTAGGCCCTAAATGGTTCAGAGTTACCTACTCGTTCAAGGATAATGTCTAAGGGTCCCCAAGCCCGGACCCTGGAGCACCGTGCTTTTGCATTAAAAAGTTTTCTCAGGGAGAAAGCACTTTGGGGCCTACTTTGAGGAAAAGAGGAAACTCAATGGACAGGCTCTGAGTTCTCTAGCCTGTGTTTTAAGCTGAGCGGTTCCTGCTTTATAGTGTTCTGAGCAAGAAAAGGGAAGCTGCCGTTGTAACAAAGGAGAAGGAAGGACGAAAGGAAAGAGAGCGGGCGGGGGGGACAGGGGGCAGCAGTTAGGGAGAGAGGAAAGAAGGAAGGACTCAATCCAAGGTCTGCCCAGGAAGTACCCAGCCATGCACTATGAAAAAGAGGCTACTAATACAAGAATCATTGTACATGGGACGCCGCTGCCTCGGTTCCCTCCAAAGTGGGCGCCTTGGGACTTCATGCGGTTCTCCCAATTGCTGTCAGCTGCCCCTGTCATATTTTCCTGAATCTCGCTGACATTCTGAGATCTGTTCCCTCTCAAAGGTGATTTCATTTTGGGGAAAAGCCAGAAGTTGCAGGGCACCAAATCTAGGCTGTAGGGAGGCTGAGTCACCTGGGTGACTTGATGTTTCACCAAAAAACTCTGCACGAACGTGATGCATGAGCGGGTGCGTTGTCGTGATGAAGTTGCCAGTCACCAGTGGCCCAGAGCCAAGGCCTTCTGAATCATCTGAATGGTTTCCACAGAGGAATGTTCAAGCTTAATGTAAAATCTGATGCAGATTCATTGCTCTACTTGCTCAGTCATTTGAATGTGACAGCTACACAGAACACATGCTCACTCAACAGTGTCTACCGCCCCCACTGACTAGTACAGTGAAGTCATCACTGTTCACACATGCACAGTCCAGTTCTCTCTCCTTGGCTGCCAGGTTACATTGATGTTGTGCAAACTGTTCTCGTTATATTAACAATGGCCGGACTTTTTCCAGACAGACCTTGTATCCCTTTCTGCCAGAAAAGTGGTTAGCAAACTACTGCCCAAGGGTCCAATCCAGCCCGTCACCTCTTTTTGTAAAGTTTGTTTTATCAGAACACAGTCAGTCACGTTTGTTCAAGTGTCTGTGTATCACCTGAGGCCGCTTTGGTACAACAACACAGGATGAATGGCTATGACACTGACCACGGGGCCTCAAGGCCTGGAGTGGTTACTGACTGGCTCTGGACCGACAAGGTTTGCCAAGTCCTGCTGAGAACATCGGCTTTCCTTATGCCTGTTTTCTCACTTGCTACAGCAGACATTCAACACTAAGTCTTCCCACCCTCCACCCTTGCATCACTTCTTGTAAACGCCTTCAACCGGCTCATGGTGACAGGTGCCTCAGACTTTCGCCATGGTAGCCATGGCTAGATCCTTGGTGCTCAAGCTTTGAAGCCCACTGGAATCACGTGGAGGGCTTTTCAGAGCGGAGATGGCGAGGCCTCGTGGCCAGGCTCCAACTCAGGGTGTCTGGGTGGGGCCTGAGACCTGCCAGTTCTGTCTGAAAAGAAGTAAAAATTCTGGATAAGACCTAACAAATTCCTTTTTAAAGTGCCCCCCCAAAAAGTCAAGATCGCTAGATGGTTTGGATACCTTACCAACTCTTGACAACTGCTGGACCAAGTGAGCATCAGTTCAGCCACAAGTGAGCTACGGACCTTCCCCGGGGCTGGGGATGCCCTGACAGACAGCAGGTTGAAGTGGGTCAGCCCAGAGCAGAGGGACGACTTGGCAAGAAAGCGTGGCGTGATCGCCACGTAGTGGGTCCCAGTGCCCCAGCCCTACCGGACTGTCCTTGACAGACCCACCCGGCCTTTCTGCTCTTCAGTTTCTCCTTGTTGCAGCGGGGAGGACGTGACAGGGGGTGACGTGAGGCTATATGGGAGGACATGCCAAAGTGATAGGGCAGGTGGGACTGCCCCATAGCACTGTCTGTCTCACCTGGTCAGCACCCATCCTGCCTTCCCTGGGGGTTGACACACAGAAGCGAGACCCAAGCAGCCTGTGGTCAAAGGTTCCCTGCCTTGTGATGTTCTCCAGCTTCAGTGGGTGCTGGTGCAAAGGGCAGATGCCTGGGCTGCACTAAAGGTTCTGACTCAGGGGGCCTGTGACTGGGCCCAGGAGCCTGCCCTGTAGAACTGCCCACAGCACACAGCGCACTGGGCGGGCTGTGCTCAGGGCCTTGCCTTGGGCTGGCTCCATCGCTGCATTGCTCTGCCCCAGATACCTGCTCAGCTCTCACCCTCACCTCCTTCAAGTCTTTGCTCAAATCACCCCCTGCGGAAGGCCTACCATTACCTCCCACGTAATTCCCCAGGCTGCTTCACCCTCTGCTCTGAGTCTCCCTCTCCTCTCTTCTACCTTCCATTTTTTATAGCACCTTCCCCTTTGAAAGCACTGCAACTTGACTTGTTTATTATGTGCACAGTTTATTTTCAGTTCCCCTTCTATACGGCATGAGAGAAAGGGTCTTAGAGCATTTTGATTACTACCGTTTCTCACATGCAAAGAACCATGTTGGCTATTGGGGAGCTCAGTGTTTATGAACGACCGAGTGAATGCATGAATGAAAAGGCAAATGAACAAAAAAAAACCAAGCAAATTATTTCATAATGCAATTATCTAAGGTTTGGCTGCCCTTCTGGATCACAGGCTTCTCAGGTTCTGCCATCGTTCCAAGGCCCAGAGGGGCTTCTTGGTCAGCGTTCGTTGATCACTGTTAGTAACTAACCAATGAGCGACTGAAAACGGGGCTGAAGGAATCGATCCGTTGTAGGCCCAGGCTGTAGCAGTGAAGGTTTGCCCAGAGGGACACCTCATTCCCCCCACCTCCTGCAGTTCCCGAAGCTTCCCTCAGCTGGAAGCTCTCTTAACTAGGGCACCTTTCCCAGCGCAGCGGCTGTCACATGGATTGGCCGAGAGGGGTCGCTAAATCCTAATTTTCCTTCAGAAAACTCAGGGCGGCTACTCCTGAGGACTCAGGGAAGCGGGGGAGGGAACAGTAAGGGAAGGCCTGGGAAAGCCTGGGGAGGCCTGGGAAGGCCCGGCCCCTCTTCTAGAGTTGCTAGTGCCTCTTTTGCAAGCACCCGCCTCCAATGAAGGACTGGGCACCTGGCCGGGCTCAGGAGATACATCTTGTAACAACTCACCTCAACCACTGGACTCTTGGGGCCTCCTAGCATCTGGGTCTTACGCACAGGACCTTGGGCACTGCCGCACAACTAGAAAACACCAGTGGAAGGATTAGATTCCAGATGCGGCCAACGCTATCGTTCCCTCCTGCACTCCCCTTCCAACCCAGCTCCTTTTGGCTTCCCTGTTCCAAGGGCAAAGCTAGACTCCAAGTCCAGCGTCTGCCTTGCCTAATTTTCATGGCCTTGGGTTCTCTTTGCAGTGGGGAAAGCCCAAAGGGAGGCGGAGTTCCTCCCCAGGGCGCTGGCCCAGCAGCCCTCTGCTCTCACCGTCCCCAGTTTGCATCACCCTCATTCCCTTGATTTCTGCTCCCTGGGTTTCTAAGTAGCCACTTGCCAACAGGCAAATTCACTTAGGTGGGAGGAGCCTGGCAGGCACAGATGTGAGGGCAGGGGGTGGGGAAGATGCAGCAAATGGTGCCCTGACCCCTCTCAGTAGAGAGAGTGGTGAAACTGGGGTTCGGAGGGGCCTACTTGAGACGACCCCCGCTGGTGCATGTCATGTGACCAGGGCCCAGAATCTGTAATGGTGGGGCTTTCTCTGGTGATATGGGTCCTGAGTCCCACACACTGGGTCTCCCAACAATCCAGTGAGAGAAGGGTCCTTGGCCCCATTTTTCAGATGAGAAACCTGGGCCCAGCAAGATGTCCTCAACTTTGTCTGTATTCATGGTGCTTTCATTGGCCTAACTGCAGGCATGACTGAATCAGGGCCTTGTGGGTTCATTCCCCAGATTCCCGGGGCCCAGAAAGAATAGCTTTACAATCCTGGTAAGTCTGGCCTGGTCTGCTGCTTGTATGGGGGGACCTGCAGTGCCAGGATGCTGGGGTTCAGTGACTCTGGCCCACTGGACTCATCTTCCTCTAGCTGACGACCTCATCGGTTGGTGGCCCCCTGGTTACCCTCCAAGGAACAGTCTTCTGCTAACCAGTTCCCCTGCAGGTCGTGTTGTTCAAAGGGACTGCAGGTGGTCCCTCCTCCACGAAGCCTGTGTCATACTCCAGCCCCTCAGAGCTCGACACTCCTTCCAGGTCCTCAGCAGCTGGCTGCCAGTCTACGTGCTCTCTGACCTCAGCCCGCACACCCACCTGGATCGTGGAGCACTTGCAGGGAGAGCACCCCTCTTTGCTTGGACCTGCCTTTAGCCCTGAGGGGATGAGCATACAGTAGGTGTCAAGTAAGTGCTTTTTGTTTATTTGCTAACTTCTGACATGGGAGGACAGGTGACAGAAAAGGGACAGCGTATTAAATGAATGGAGCCGTATACGTGGAGCTGCCACACTGGTTAAGGGACTGAGACCGAGAGAGAAGCCTCTATGGACAGGGTAAGGAGGCAGAGACACACCGGAAGGGGAGGGGCAGCCCCCGTGCACCTCGGGCACAGAGTTCCGGGCGCAGCACCCGCGGGCCAAGGCCTCAGGTGGGAGCATGTGTTTGCGTGTCTGAGGAAACGCTCTCCTACGGTTTGAGGAACCTTGAGAAGGGCTTTGGCTTTCCCTCTGAGCATGATGGGAGGGCAGTACGGATCTTCCAGAGCCGGTATGTGAGTGACTGGCTGCCTTGTGGGGCTGCCCGGGGTTCCCAACCAGTCCCGACACCTCGGGCTATGGAAGGGATGTTCCTGGCTTGGATTCACTTGTTCTCATTGCTACAAAAGATCCCTGTTGCCCCCAGAAAGCCCAAAAGTCTTCATCTGAGGTTTGTGGCTCCCCAGGACGACATTCTCAACCAGGGAAACTTCCCTCCGAACCAACACCAAGCTCCACCCGTGCCCCATGACCCAGGGGATGAACGTCACTCCTTACCAGCCACTCAGTGTCTTTGAGTGCCCATGGGTGGACCTTTCATCCCACCCCAAATCCTACCTGCCTCCAGGTTTCATGCAAAAGGGACCAGAAGGTCCACAGCTTTCATCAGACTTCCCCAGAGACCCAGGACCATATTCTAAGGCAAAGTGGGTCTGCCGGGGAAAGCTCGATTAAAGCCCATGACCCAGTGAGCTTGCTGCCGCCTTCGCCCTCCTATTCTGCCCCGCCCCACTCCAGCCAGTGCCTTGGCTCTGGCTCCTCCGTCTCTGTCCTCTGCTTAGATTCATTCTGGTGGCAGCATCTCTCTTCCTTCCAGCACTCAGTACGCTGCCAGCATTCAATACACCTCCAAATACGAACAGGCAGTTCTCCCTGCCAGAACTGTGGCTCAGTTAAGCCAGTCTCTTCCGGGCTCTGTTTGCTTTTCCCAAGGTCTTCCTGATTCTTTTATCACCGAGGAGTTTGTTCCAACCACCCTGCCCGCCGCATACTCAGGACTCAGCATCCTGCTTAGAAGACAAAGAAAGTATTTTGTTTCATTTCCACGGGCACAACCTCTGCTTGTCACCCATACTTCAAAGCCTAGGGAACCCCTTCGAGAGCCCTGGTCCTGGGATAAGGACCAAGTGACCTTGGCCTGGGTGTGCTGGGGGAGAACAGGCAGGAGTCGGTGACAGTGGGGTCACCGGGTGGCCTGGCTCCCCGCAGGACGGCGATATCTGGCGTTGGCAGGCCCTAAGCCCCTCAGCCCCCATCTGGACCTGATTGCTGTGATCCCCTGAGATGTCCCTTTTTGGGCATGGGGTATGGGGGGGTGGGCTGTGCTCTGTGTGAAATTGTCATCACGAATCTGGGGTTCAAGTTCTAGGCCCATCTCAGCACTTACAACTGTGTGGCTGTAGTGATAGTGTCTGGGATCAATTTCTCATCCGTGAAGAGACATGAGAGAGCAGGGGGTTGAGAGGATTATACGAAATAACGAATATAAATTTGAGTCTCTCATTCCAAATTCTGTCCAGCCACCCACCACACCATTCCTTCACATCATCAGGACACTCATTCTCTCAGTCCATTTTATGGAGCCCCACTGTGCGCTCACTAGTCTCCCCAGCTGGCAGCCATTTCAGGGAGTATTCTGCAGGGTGCTGACCCTTCTCGCCCGCACCCAGGGGACCTAGATGATGGAACTGAGAGTTTCTACTGTGCTTTTTTCTTCCAGTCACACCACATTGCAACTTCCTCTCCACCGGGAAATCTCCCCACAGGAAGTCTCCTTGTCCCCAAAGAGTCCTGCTCTGACTCACAGACTCCTGTTGACCTGGGTCTTCCCTGCAATCCAGACTCTGCCAAGTTGGCCTCCCACCTCCCTTCTTCCAGGAGCTCTTGGGCAGGGACAGGGCCCGCGTGTCCTCCGACCTCAGAGTCCGAGGGGCTCCTTTCACCCCCGAGCCATCCCGAGAAGGGTGAAAGTCCACCAGGGCCCAGCCTCCGTTCGTCAGGCACATGTACTCAGTCCTCTAGACACTGCGCTGACTACTTAGCAACAGTATCACTTTGCCCCCACGGCCCCGCGGCAGCCCGTGACCCTGTGGCCAGGATGAATGCCCTGTGTGGCCTCCTTCCGTGCTGGCTCTGGGCTTGGCCAGGTGAGCTGAGGTGCTTGGGCTCCAGCCTTGCCCCGTTAGAAGGCCTGCCCGTAGAAGCCGACCCCTGTGCTGTAATGCGGCTCAGGCTAGACTGTGAAGTGCTGGAGGGACAGTGTGGGGAAGGAGAGGCGTCTAGCACATTCCAGCCCCTCTGGAGTAGGCAACTGATTTCGGCCACATGAGAGACCTCGGCAATAACACGCAAACCCAAGCAACTGCCCGCCTGAGCCCCATGGACCCACGGACTGGTGAGAAACAAGCAAATCATCCATTCTACAGATGCTGGACCTGGCCCAGTGAGTGAGCAAGAGTGGAGGCTGTGAATCTCACCAGCGTGGGGAGCTCAGTGGACTGCCAGGCCCTGTGCCCTGGCCCCACCCCTGCATTCTCCCTGAGCTACGTCCTGCTTCCCCGGGCTGCTCCTAGGAGACCCCCAACCCCTCCGCCCGCCTCCTTGGGCTCCGGGGCCCCCACGGGCCTCGCGGAGCCTTTCCGGAACACGCGGCAGTGCAAGACCCTTCCTGCCTCCTTCCCCTCTCCTCCCTTCTCTGCCGGCGCCTCCTCCTGCCCGTCCCGCTGCCCTTCACAGGTCTTCCCTCAAAGATCAGGTTGCCTTTGGAATCCCACTTTGGAGTGTGCTTGTCACAGGCCTGAACTGACCCAGCGAGAAAGCTGAGGTCCAAACCCAGGGGGCCTCTGCCTGACAGGGGCCCCCTTTGTTTCTCTCTGACCCCTTTACCCTCAAGAAAGACAGGCACTTTCAAGGTGGCTGCCATCTAGTCCTCAAGGCTTGAAGGCCACAGTGAAGGGCAACACACGACAAGTCAACGATGGGCAGGAACGTCCACAGCCCCGCATGCCGCAGCTTCCTCCACATGCCTGTGGGAGGAAGGCACCTGGCCCTTGAGGGACCGACAGGACCCAGGAGCCGCCAGAGACAGACTGGGCCGGGGAAGGGATGACGTGCTGACATTTACTTGCTTCTCTTCCCCAAGTCCTTTCCACACAGTCTCGTGCTGAATCCTCCCAGAGGCCCACTCGGCTGGTGTTACGATCCCCACTTTATAACTGAGGACACAAGGGTTGGAGAAGGGAAGGCACTTGCCTCGAGTCACATAGCTGCCCTGCGGCCTGGCGGATACGGAAAGCCAGGTGGAGGCTGAGCCGTCAGGCGCTTCTCGAACCCTGGGTGCAATTCCCTGCTCTTCCGCCTGTTCAAGAAGACTGTGGGCAGGTTTCTTAACCTCTCTGATTCTCACTGTCCCCATGCATAAAACCAGGGCACTAAGTGCACTTCTTCCCAGGAACGTGTTAGCTCTGCCGCCCACCCCACCCTGCCCCCAGCCCAGCCCGTTTTCCATTACACCACACTGTTTCCATCCTGCTGTGGACACAGACAAGGTAAGGAGTTCTTAAAAACCCAAACCCCACGCTGATCACAACTGCACACGAGCCAAAGTCCAGGCCTGATTCATAATCTGGAGTTGCTTTTATTCCCATAAAAACCCAGCCCGTCAACAACTGAAACCCTTATAAATTAGCTAGGGACACAGTAAAATTGAAGGCTCTAAGCCAGGATCCAAAAAAAAAAAAAATCCCCTGGATTCTTTCCCCATGAGGAGAGGTTTTCCACAGGGACACAGTCCCGTGCTCTGGCTCGGGCACCGTGCTGCTTTCTCCTTGAGAAAGCTCCTGGGATAAAAATAGCTGAGCAGAAGGCAGCCCCTTCTGGGGCTTGGGGAAGAGAAGGGGCGTGACGGAGGGGAGGGGACCTGGGCTCCCAGATGCCTGTGTCCTTAAGAAACAGGAGGGGGAGTGGGGCTCTGTCATTTGGGGCCTGAGCAGGAGGTAGATGGTGTGATGTCCTGGCAAAGAGGAGGAAGACATGGTCAGGTCAGAACTTCTGACCCCAGATTCACTGAGCCAGAGAATCCTGAGAAAAATACTGCCTGGGAAACAAGAAAAGGAAGCAGTGGGGACTAGACTTGGGTGATCACTTTGCCACCAAATAAGAAAGACTAGAAGGAGTCCCTTCATGTATTAAAAACAAAGCAGAGCATCCCTAGCCGGCTTGGCTCAGATGGTCGGGCATCCCAGTGCAAAGCAATAGGTCGCCAGTCAGGGTATACGCCTGGGTTGTGGAGATGCTTTCTGGTTGGGGCGCATGCAAGAGGCAACTGGTCGATGTTTCTCTTTCACGTCAACTTTTCTCTCCCTCTCTTTCTCCCTCCCGCCCCCCTCTCTCTAAATAAATAAATAAAATCTATTTTAAAAGCAAAACAAAACACAAAAACAAAATCCAAGCCCAGGGGACCATGGTTTGAGTGTCCGAAATAAACCCAGGCCAATGAAGGCACTTCCCAGAGGCCCATGTTCTACAGAAGTTGTCCCCTTGCCCTTTCAGCCCCTGCCTCAGGGACCCCAGTTCAGAGTCTGTCCTTCCCCTTCCTAAGTGACCCCAGGCCAGCCCAAGACCCAGTGCTCCTTCAGAGGGTCACCTCACTGAGCACAGTCAGGCAAGCACACCGGCAGAACCAGGGGACTCTAAGCGGCTTTGTGTCATGGACTCTTGGACACTACAGTGGACCTTCACAATTGTCCAGTTCCTGGCGTAGGCCACATTGTGTGTAAGAAGCATCTGAACTCCAGAGAAGGCCAGCGGCTTGTCCAAGTCTCACAGCAAGTCTCCTGAGTCCCGATCCAGCACCGCCACCCCTCTCAGCTGCCAGTGGTCCCACCTGCCAGAATGCCGCTCCTCCAACAACAGTGGTTCGGTTCCTCCTGACTATTCCTGCTGAATGATTCTTGTTCCTGTTTTACGGATGAGAACACCGAGGCTGAGTCACTCAGGCCAGGCTGCACAGCTCTGGGAGTTGGGGGACAAAACAAGGCAAATCAAAACAAAACAGAATTCACTAAAATTTTTTTTATATATATATTTTATTTAACTCTTGTTCAAGTACAGTTTTCTTTCTTGTATTCCCAGCCCTGCCCCCCTAGTGCTCCCCACCTCCCTCCCATCTCTGCCCCCGACCTTAGTTATTGTCCATGTGTCCTTTATACTTGTTCATGTGAGTCCTTCCCCTTTTTCCCTGTGATTCTCTCCCCTCTCCCCTCTGGACCCAGAATTCACTAAAATTGACTTGAGAAGAGGTAGATAATCTGAGCAGACCTAGATAAGTAAAGAGATACCAACTCCCACTCACAAAGATGGCTGGAATATAAAAAGCAGAGAAAAACAGGTGTCGACAAGGATGTGGAGAAATCTAATCCTCCCATGTTGCTGGTTAGATTATAAAAGTGTGGAGTGACTTTGGAAAACAATTTGGCAGTTTCTTAAAAAGTTAAATTTAGGGCTAACATATGACCCAACAATTTCACTACTAGATATGTACCCAAGAGAACCTAAAACAGATGTGAAGACAAAAATTTATACACAAATGTTCATAGCCATATTCCTCATAATAAGCAAAAAGTGGAAATAACCCAGTTCATCAACTGATGAACGGAGAAATAAAATGTGGTGTGCCCACAAAACGGAATATTATCCGACAATAAAAAGGAATGAAGTACTGATACATGCTACAATATGCATAAATCTCGAAAACACTTCACTAAGTGAACAACACCAGTGACAAAAGACTGCATATTACGTGATTTCATTTCTGTGAAATGCTCAAAATCACCAAACTCATAGAGACAGAAAGTAGACCCGTGGTTGCCGAGGCTGGGGGGGCTGGGAATGGACAGTGACCCGTTAGTGGGTGAGAGTTTCTCGTTGGAGTGACGAAATGTTCTGAAGTTAGAGGAGGGACACACTGATGGTTGCACAAGCTGGTGAATATACTTAAAGCCATTGAACTGGATACTTTTTAAGAGTGAATTTAAAGATCTGTGATTATATCTTAATTAAGCGGTCTTATTTAACTCGAGCAGTTCTTCTTCTTCTTTTTATTTTTATTCTGGCCCCAAGCCTAGAAACCCTTCTAGAATGGGTCGCAAGGGCCCGAGGTTGCTGATGCCCCACTGAGCCTTTGCCCCTCTCCTCTGGCTGCATGTGCTGAGGGAAGAGTGAGCAGAGCCTGGGTTGAGTCCAAGGCTGTGGGAGGAGCTTCTGTCCTGCCAGTCCATAGGTTCCTGAGTCAAGAGGGCAGCCCTGGTGGGGCCGGGGCAAAAGTCAGGACCTGCGGCTCAGCCCTGCGGCTGCAGAGCTGGACTGAGCAGGATGAAGCTAGGACTTGCTGTTGCAGACCCCGCTGCTGTGGGTTCACACCCCAGTCTGGCTGAGCTGAAGTGCTGACACTCCCTGGAGAGCTTAACCTCTCCCAGGCACCTGCATCTTCGGTCTCCTTAGCCAGGCTCGGGGTGGGCAGTGCCCAGGATGGCCCAGGGCCCAGCCACCGGGAGGTCGCTGCCCCCAGTGGTTCGGAGGCAGACGCAGGGAGTGGCCCAGCCTCCCTGCTCTCCGGCTCCCTTGCTCCAGCATTCTTCACAAAACATTTTTCAAAAACAGTTCTCCCAGAAGATCCACCTAAAAGTTTATGGCAAAATCCTGGCTATTTGGCAGTAGCTCACCCTGCCCCTCCTGTCCCCTCCCCAGCACCCTGAGGCTTCCGGGAACCACTCCACCCATCCTCTCTCTCTCTCTCTGTCCCCCAAGTCCGTCATGATAACACATATCATCTGTCAGCCCAGGGACAGGCATGTTACATGATCTGCATTCCTCTCCTCCGTCCCCGCCGAGCAGAACGGACAGCAGGCCTGCTGTCAAGGAGGAAACCGAGGCCTGGAGAGGTCGTCACTTGCTTCGGATCCCACAAAGTAACAAGCCCCCACTGCACTCCTTATGCCAACACCTGGAGCCTTATTCTGGGAATGAGCAGAGCCGATGCCCCAAGGCTGGGAGAACAGTACCCCCTTAAGGCCAGGGGGCAAATGGGCAGCCCAGGGGCTATGGTTCCCTGCTCTGCGGCCCTGACAGACACCCCTCCCAGAGTCTTCTCCAGGGCTTTCTCAGAAGGCCGTGGAGGTTGTACACAGGGAGTGCTGGTCACACAGACCACAGTGTGAGTGCTCAGTGCACACCACGCACAGCTGTGTGTGTGAGCTTTGACTTTCCACCAAGTTGCACGGGACACGCTGCTCCCTTTCCCTAAAGCAGTGAATTCTGCCCATCTTGCAAGGCCTGGCTCAAATTCTGTCCCATCCAAGAAGCCTTCCTGGACCAGCCTAGATCATCTTGCTCTCTTTCCCCCTGGTCCCCTAGAGAGAGGCACATTGGGTATTGGGTAGTTGCCTCTCTGTGTGTGCAAATCACTGCATCCTGGACGAGCTCCAGGAGGCAGAAGCTGCCTTTGAAGTTGCTTGTTTCTCCCACCTCACCTGATGAGACGCCAAGGCTCTATAAATACGTGTGCACTGGCAGGTGTCCAGATTCTCAGGGATGAGGCAGAAACTCCAGAAGCAAATCAGAGATCTTCAGCTCTGCAGATCTCCGGGAACCCTGAGGCTCAGAGAGGGGCTGGTCTGCCTGCAGCCACGGCTCAGGCAGAGCCCTGACTCCCTTCCCAGTGCTCTTTCCACTAAGCGCCCTGGGGCGTGGCTCTCGGCCCTACCTGTTCCCTAGGAATGCTGCAGCGGGTTTATCTGTGAGCCCCCATTCTTGTCTCCTTGATCTCTATGAAAGTCCCAAATCATGGAGCCCTGCATTTTTTAGGATTGGAAATGACCTTCAAGGCCTGGTCTAACCACCCTTCAGTTCTTCAGGGCCACCCAACTTTTGCCCACAGCTGGCCTCCTCACCTGGATAGCTACTATCCTTTTCTGGTTCTAGTAAATCAATCATTTGTGTGTGAACAAGGTATAGGCGCCTGATTTTCCCCAGAAAACTTCAGGCCACAGGAGCTAAGAGAGGATTTAGGATCCTTTCCAACCCTGTTCTGCACTAAGCGTCTCCAGAACGTCCTGTTCGTCCATGCCTCCTCTCCTAGCTCAGCTAGGACAGAAGCAGCTACTCCCCAAGGGACCTCGGTTGCTGGAATCCAACCACCTTCCAAGCCTGCCCCCGGTGACTAAGCTGTCCAGAAGTGCTGCAGCAGCCACGACTCGGCTACCCAGGGTTTTTCCACTCCACAAACACCGCAGAAACTTCCCTACCCTGGCCTGCCTGAGGCACAGTGGGCCAAAATCAAGCCAGCTATATCAAGGCCCCCTTTTCCTGGGAGCTTCCGGTCTGGCTTTATCAAGGCACAGAAGAGAAAGGCCCCATCAGCGCCCTGGAGGTCTTCGTTGGTTGGAAGGAGTATTTGGGGATGTTCAGGCCATACAGGGAAAACAACCCAGTAGGCTAGACCGAGGCCCCCTTTGGGAAGCCCGAACACATTTTTTATTGGAGGGAGAGTTGGAGCTCCTACAATGTGATCAAAAGGCAGTAAAGGAAAAAAAGACACAAATATGATTAGGTACTTACTACATGCTAGTATTTTTACTTCTTAGGTTTCATTTAATCCTCACATGTAATTTAAAATTAGTGTAACTGATATAATTAGTGTGACCCATTTTACAGATATAAAAACTGAGGCTCAGAAAGGTTAAGCACTTGCCTAAATACTTAACACAGATCTGCCTCTTGCCATACCCCAGCCTCTTTCTAGCATGCCACCCTGATGGGAATTTCAAGCTTCAGCCTTGAAAATGAACCCAGTCTCATGCCTGTTGCATGAACTGGTATGAATGAGGACTGGGCTTCCAAACAGAAGTGAAAGACCATTGGTCTGGCTCTAAGGAGGCCGTGGATCTGGGCTCTGCCCCAGACTCAAGGAGGGGAGTTGCTTCTTGTCTCAGAACTGCACCTTCTCCACCTCTTCAGTGAGAAATGGAGGATCTGGAGGCCTTTCGGGTGGCTTTCAGGTCCCCAGGCTCATGACCCCCGTCAGAGGGACCCAATTCCCACTGCAGGAGTGTGGTGGGAGGCAGTGCAGCAGCAAGGCGAGAGCAGAGGCCCTGGAGTCGCACTGATCTGCATAAGTCCTGTGTGGCTTTGGCAATGTACTTAATTAACCTTCCAAGCCTCAGTTTCCCATCTGTAAAATGGGGCTAATGTTGTTACCAACATTAGAGTGTGTGTTGGAGGCACTGATATAATGTACGCACTGTAGACGGTGTGAGCTGCAGGCCTAGCAAAGGACCTGGGGTGCAGTAAGCACTCACTAAGTGCGTTTGGGAAAGGAGCCATTAGTGAGCCACCAGGCAGTTACCGAGCACCTATCAATCACATAGCCAGCTTGGCGAGAGCATCTATCCAGAGCAGTCCCTGCCTGCCTGTAACTATGGCACCAACAGTGCCACTGGCTCCTGGGTGGAGGGCGCTGAGACCCAAGAGGTGCCATGGCTTGCCTGTGATTCCTCGGGGTTGGAGCAGGAGCCCAAGTTGAGGTAGTGCGCTGGAGGCTCAGGCCCCCACCCTTTCCTCCCTCCCAGGTGTCTCTCCATGGGGCCCCCCACTGTACCACAGGGGGGTCCTTCTACCCCCTCCCACCCCAGAGGCCACCCAAAGGTGGAATCCAGGCTTTCAGAGTGAGACTCTGCCAGGAGCTGCTCTGTGGCCACCAGCCTCCAATATGACCCCAGTGATTCCACCTCCTGGTACTCACACCCTTGTACAGTCCCCTCCCACACTGCACTGTGTGACCAAGAGAACACTGCGGAAGTGAGAGCATGCCACTCCTGAGATTAGGGTACAAAACACCGTGGCTTCTGTCTTGAGTTCTCTCTCTCTCTCTCCCTCCCTCTCTGCTCATCTCCCTGGGAAAAGCTGCCTGACACATCATAAGGACATTCAGGCAGATTGCAGTCCGCATGGTGGGAAATGGAGTCTCTGGCCATGTGTCACTGAGGAATAGAGGCCTGCCAGGGACCACAGCGTGAGCCCACAAACAGACCCTCACCCAGTCTGCCCTCCTGTAATGGCAGCCCCTGCCCCCAGCCTGACGGAAACCTCCTGACAAACCCTGAACCAGACCACCAACTAAGCCGCTCCTGAAACCTTGACCTTCAGACACTGTGAGATAATAAATGTTTGTTGTCTTAAGATGCTGTTTGGGGATATTTTCTCTCACAGCAGTAGATACTTGATACTGTCCCCTCCCCAACCAGCACCCCTGGGGTCAGAGAAAAAAGGGTGCTTCTCCGCTGTCTACCCCGGCAAGGCAGTGTGCTTTCCTGGGCCTCGGCTTCCTCCACAGTAAACGCGGTGGTAGAGGGGCCTTCCTCTGGGGTTAATACGGAGACCGATGGAGGTGAGCTCAGATTGGGGGGGGTCAATTTACAGGGAATTCACAGGACAGGAATTTGCCACCATCAAGGGTACGTCTTTAAATATTTTTGACAGGTATTACTACATTGCCCTGCAAAGAGTTGACCAAATTTATATTCCCAAGAAAAGTATGTAACAGCCCGTTTCTCCACACCTGGCCAGCGCCAGGTCTGGTTGGAAGGCTGAGCATGGCGAGGGTATAAAGGGGGCACTATGTGAGGGGCCAAACAGCAGCCCCAGCGACCACAGCACTCCCCTTCCTGGGCAAATTCACCCACGGGCGAGAGTGCCAGGCATCGCCCAGGAGGAGAGAGAGCGCAGGCTGACCCCTCAGGGCATCAGCACCCACAGGGACCATGCCACACTGGCGCTCAGTGCACAGATGGTTAGCAGGTTTCTGCTTAGTAAGAGATTCCAGAGCTCTTGGTTGACTATATTTGTATTTTAATAGATAATCAGAACCCTCACTGTCTTCCCCACAGAATACACTTTTAACCTCCCAACCACACACACACACACACACACGGAGGCCCAGGGTTTATACTCCACCACCCTCACGTGAGCTCCAAACCGGCCAGTGTGTCCTTCCAAATGGACAGTCTTGAAATATTTCTTTAGCATTTGCTTGGTGGACAAAGAGAAAAACTGATTTCACGAGTATAAAAATGATCTCTTTTTGATGTTTAAAACTTCTTTATTCATTTATTCAGTCTCTCAACAATATTTACTGAGCATTAACCACAGCTGAGGATGTGGAGAGAGAGAGGGCAAGTGTCAGGATAGAGCTCGCGTACATGGATGTGCTTACACATATTGGTCAAAATAGGTTTCAAACTCCTGCCCAGCTTCGTGCTGAGTGCAGGGGACAGGATAATGAGCAAAGGCAGATGTAGTCCCTGTGCTCACTGACGTTCCCTCAAAGCGGGGAAGGCAGCCATTACTTAAATAAGCTCACTAATAAATCCCCAGTTAGGGCCGTGGTAAATGCTAGAAAGAAGTGGCAGTGTCCTAGCCAGTGCCGGGCAGCTGAGACCTGATGGAGGGGGGTTGGGGGGGGGGTCAGGCGGGGAAGGTCAGGGTAGATGTACCAGTGGAGTAGGTGTCAAGGTGACAGCAGATGGACTGAGGAGGTAGCAGGGAGACAGGCAGACATGAACAGATCTAAGAGATACTTTGGAAGTAAAATCAGTGGGCAAGGAGAGGGAGGTATGGGGGCTCTTGGGTTACAGGTCCTGAATGCAGCACATTTTAACTTCTTTGGACTTTTATTTCCCAGCTTTCCCATCACGCAATTTGCCTAACTCGAGTCACCCTCGCCACCTAAGGATAGAGGTAACGGACATGGATAGGTTTACAAGTTCCTGTTAAAAGCACAGTGCAAACTCTCCAATCCCGGCTTCTGAGTGCTTCCTCACTCAGTCATCTGTGCTCTCGTTCCTTTTGCGACCTTCCAGGGTTCTCCTGCTGTGTGCCAGACCAGCAACTTCTCAGGAGGCACAGGGAAAGCTTTGAGTTTGGATAACAAAGTCAATCAGTTGCTCCAGGAGTGTGCAACCCAAGGCCCACGGGCTGCATGCAGCTCAGGATGGCTATGAATGCAAAATCGTCACTTTACTTAAAACACTATGAGATATTTTTGTGATTATGTGTCGCAATGTATTTAATGTGTGGCCCAAGACAGCTCTCCTTCCAGTGTGGCCCAGAAACGCCAAAAGGTCGGACGCCCCTGCAGCTACCAGCACCTACCTTGGGGGACTCGGTTTCAGAGCCCTGCCAGCCTGGGATTCAGGCCACGATCGGCCACAGCTCTGGGACCTGCTGGCCAGTTGTACGTGGACATATCAGAACCACTCAGCAGAGGGAGCTCGAGAGAGAAGGGGGCTTTTCTCTCCCTTCCCCACATTATTGCTTAGACATGAGAGGGGATGGTTTCAATTTTGCAGTCATACAATAAGCCCCCTCTGGCAAGCTGAATTAAACCTGATGTTTGAACCTGATGACTTACCTCTGCTAAGGAACTGTGTGACCCTGGGCTGGGCACAACTTGAACCTGACGTTTCCTTATTTCAGGGACATTCGTCTCTGCAGCCCCAGTACCTGCATGTATGAAGTGTTCGGTAAATACTTGTTGAATGAACAAACTATAGATGTCTTGCTGTCGTTCATTTCTCTATCATCCCCTTACTCTAGTTCTTCCATCACCAGACTGGTTGGGAGCAGACAGCTCCACTCTCCCATCAAGCATCGCTTAATAAAGAAAGAAGACCTCTGGGACCAGGAAGGTGGAGGAAGGAGACAATGGAGGCTGGCGAGAGTGACTTGCCCCTCTGGAGTGACAAGGGTGCCTCTGTGAGCGGTCAGAGCCCCTTGATTCCCCAGGGCCCAGTTTGTCCACATTCTCACGGCCTGGGCGTCTGAATGGGCCTTCCACTTGACATGTGCATTTCAAAGGCTGCATTTTTTCAATCCCCCAAAGACTTACGATCAAGTCAATGGTTCATCTTACAATTGATGGAGATGTACAGCAGATTCATTTTAAAAACACTATCCCATCGCTCTGTGTCGGGACCCCAGGACACAGTTGAGACCCCTTCGCGTGCAAGCATGGCTCCTGCAGTGCTGACCGGTCCCCCTGATGCTGCTCTCTGCCCCGACAGTCACTGAGAGGGCAGCTGCACCGTGGCCAGAGCGTGAACTGAGCCCTGCACTCCAGCCATCCAGCCCTGGACCACGCTGCCTATGGCTGTGGGTCGCCCCTTAGCTTTCTACAATCTGGTCACAGGCCAGGAAGGAAGTGTCCCATTCCTGTGGTGGTCAGGGTCCCCACCACCACCCGAAAGCAGTCGTTGATCATCTGCTTGTGGCCTGGGGCGAGTGGCAGCCCTCGGAGGAGGGGGAGGATGGAGACCCGGCATCCTGGGCTGTGACAAGTACTTGGGAGATGCCCTTTGGGCACTGAAGTATCAGCACATCCAGGCTGACAGAGACAATGAGATAGAAGCCCGGAAACTGGGCTGGAGGATCAGCAGCCACGTCTGCCTCCGGGCCTGACCAGCGTGTACAGATGGGTGAATGCCAACTCACACCAGAACCTTCCTCCTCCGTGCAAGTGCCTGACCCACTTGAGGGAGAGTTGACCCCTGTGCACCATTTCTGGGGGTCAAGGTGGATCTCACCAGGTGGATCTCACCACACCACCCAAGAGATAATGAGCATGCACACAACACCTTCTGCCTGCCAGCTCTGGGCTCAGCCATTCCATCCTTCTATAGCCTCATTTAATCCCCACCACACACCAGCAAGACATGCTCATCCCCATTTCACACAGGATGAGCCTAAAGCTCAGAGAGGGTGAGTGCCCAGCCCAGGGTCACACAGCTCTGTAGCAGAGGTAAGTCTCAAGAGCTACCTTTCCCCTTATACAAAAGTGCCTTCTCAGGCTGAATCCAAGACCTTGGCCCTATGAGACACAGGGACTTGGTTTGTGAAACCAGCTTCATTCTGAGACAGAAAAGAGGACCTAGGTGGCCCGCGTCCGCGCAGCTGCCTGGAATCTATCTCTGGGGGGGGATCTTGAGGCCCCCACTTTAGCCCAGACATTCCCCAGAAGCAGCGGCTCCAAATTCCACATCCACAAGGGACATCTGGGAAATCGCGGGTCGGGGCCTCTTTCCCTGTCCAGGCTCTGGCGCGTCTGGCCAGAAGGGGGGCCTGGAGCCGGGGCTGCTTCTCTTGAATGGATTTCAAATAAAACTCAGCCCCCAGAGAGTCAACCATCTGAGGAAGAAGGAGCCTGTGACATTCCTGGGGTGGCCCCAGGCAGATCTGGCAGAACCCAGAGCAGGCCTGGGGCAGTCAGCCCCGCAGCTCCCTGCCTCAGGGGGCTGCCAGGTGGCACCAGCACCGATTCTGGCCTTGTATGGGCAAAACCATCGCGCCAAGCCTGGCTTTGCAGGCAGCTTTCTCTCTATTTTAGGCCCCGGGAGGCCGTCTTGGTCTCTGCCCTCAGCTCTCACTGGCTCACACATTAGCCAAGCCTGCCAGGACCCTTCATACAACCTGGGGGGGCGTGGGTGGGTTAGCTTGAGTGCCCAGCCTCAGGGAGGAGGGGATCACTAAAAATAATAACAACAATAATGGCAACAGCTATTATTTCTGCCAGGCACCATGCTAAGAGTTTTCCATGCATTGTCTCTTTAAGACCTTACAGAGGTCCGTGACATCATTATTCCCTCTCTTCCAAGCACCTTCCAGCAGTTAGGTAACTCACCCAAGGTCACGGAGTAAGCTGGGGACTGCACAGCCAGGCACATTGGCCCTCAGATGAGCAGCGTTCAGCAGGCACTCAGAGCTGGCAGGGGCCTCTGCCTGCCTCCGGTGTAGGCCCAACATCCAAGCCAGTCCCTCCACTCGACAAGGGAGCCCAAGTTTCCTGTGTTGCTCTCTGCTGGCAGGCCCAGGCCCAGATCACTCAGACTCCAAGGCTGCAGTTCTGCCCCTTGCCCTGAGCACACTGCCTCTAAGGGTCTAGCAAGGTTCTGGCTTTGCACAGTCCACCCCTCATGAGCCTGGTTCAGTTCTAGAATCCGAGAAAGACAGTCTGTACAGAGAAAGGCCTGGAAGCCCTGTGAGCAGCTGGGGTAGTGGGGTAGGGGGCCTACAGACCAGACTTTCCCTGCACTTTGCCATTTGGGCAGATTTCTTGTACTGTGTGTGGATCTTCCCAGATAGATCTGGGTCCAAATCCAGCTTCCGTCACTCAGCAGCTGCTTGACCCCAGGCAAAATCCGCAACCCTCTGAGCTTTGGTTTCTCCACGTGCCAAATGGGGTCATTGGATCTACCATCCCTTCCTGTTGTTGAGAAATTAGACAGACAGTGACCCAGAGATCTGCCTGGAAGTGGTGGGGGTGGAGGGGTTCTGGGTACGTGCTAAAACTGGAAATGTTCTGGGAAACCAGGGTCATTGTCACCCTGTGAGATCCAGTATGCAAAGCACGGAGCCCAGAGCCTGGCTGGAGCACGCTCACTGCACAAAAACTGTCTGTGTGAACGGCCCCTCCTCAGCTGCAGCTCCCACCACCAGCCCTGCCCTGGTGCTGGGGNGGTCATTGGATCTACCATCCCTTCCTGTTGTTGAGAAATTAGACAGACAGTGACCCAGAGATCTGCCTGGAAGTGGTGGGGGTGGAGGGGTTCTGGGTACGTGCTAAAACTGGAAATGTTCTGGGAAACCAGGGTCATTGTCACCCTGTGAGATCCAGTATGCAAAGCACGGAGCCCAGAGCCTGGCTGGAGCACGCTCACTGCACAAAAACTGTCTGCGTGAATGGCCCCTCCTCAGCTGCAGCTCCCACCACCAGCCCTGCCCTGGTGCTGGGGCTTTGCCATGGAGCCCCCAAGCCCAGGAGCAGAACAAAGCCTGGTGCTGCCCCCAAGGGCCCCCTCCTCAAAGTAAAGCCCCTTTGTCCTCAGCACCCACCCCTCCCCCACCAGAGTCAGGCTAGGTGCCAGCAGTAATTACAGAACCACTTATTCTCAGAAGCCTGCACGTGCAGCCCCCATCAGCAGTAATTAGGCAGCTAAAGGGGGTTTGAAAGCCCATCAGCCAATGCGAGGAGGGGGTGCTGAATGGGACAATCAGCCTCACCCAGCAGGGGGCTGGGGAGTGGGACAGGGAAAGACTGAAACAGCTCCCCACCCCCCTACAGCTGCCTCTACAATAAGGGGTGGGGGCACTTGCTAGGAACAGAGAGGCACAGACTGGCCCAGGGAGAGCTGGTGGAAGCAGGAAAGGGTCTCTGAAGATAGGTTCACCCTCCTCGCCACAGTGTGCCCCATAAATCAGACCTCCTGCAAGTGTCCCCACGTCCTTCATCAGGGGCCCGCCCTTTCCCGGTTGGGAAGCTGGATCACTACAGGCAAAAGAACTCCCCTAAAGTAATGCACCTCCAATTGTAAAGTGATTGCAGATCACCAGGGTTCTTACTGAAATGGCTCGGGGTGGGGGTGGGGGTGGGGGGCCAGGGAGGAGCCTGAAATTCTGTATTTCCAACCACCTCCCAGGTGCTGCCAATGTCCTCATCTTGGACCACACTTTGAGGACAGAGGTTCCAATGCATCTCTGGGGACAGACGTGGGCAGAAAGAAGGGGAGGAACCGGCTTCGTGACATTGGGCAAGCCCCTTCAGTTCTCAGAGCCTGATCATTCTCATGCAGAGAAGAGGGGACATCGTGCCTTCATCACAGGCTGTGCTGAGAGTGGCATGGGACATTTGTGAACACACCCTAGAAAGCTGCAGAGTGGCTTTTATGGAGAAGAACTGGACCTCAGTTTGGCTCGGCCTGGCCCAGGAAGCCCCAGATGGGGAGAGGGATCAGACTGAGCTCAAATAGTTGAACTGGTGAAACTGTGCCTCTCGCTTTCTGAGCTTCAGGTCTGTGGGTGGTTTGGAGTCCCTAAAGGGAGCACAGGGTGGGCAGACACTAAGAAGAAGAGCTTGGTCCAGGACAACCTGATGTGTGCCCCTTCCTCAGGGCTCCAGATGCCCGAAGCACCTTCCTCCCTTTCAAATGACTCACTCCAGAAAAAACTTGGCCTCAGTTTTCCCCTCCCACCTGTGGGATCGGTCCCACCCCTGGTCCTCAGGACCAATCAGAACTAGAGGGAGCAAGCCTCTAGTCGGTCTTTGTTCAAGTTCCTTATGCCTGGTTCCTGGGACATTACCCTGGCTGCTCCAAGGACAGGGGCCTGATGTTGCTCAGCCTGCTGCAACCCCTCCAAAGAATCCTCAACTTGCTTTCTCTAGCAGGCAGCCCCTGACAGCGGCCTGCTGCCCAGAGAGTGAAGGCCTTGGGTAGGGCTCTTCCCGGGCGAGGAGCCCACCCTCTCCTGGTAATGAGTGCTCCACAGCAGAACCCAGGCCCACAGTCAAAGGGCAGCAGTCAGCTTCAGAGTTCCCAGGCACCTCCTGGGGGCCTCTACAGGACAAGAACCTGAAGGAGAGGCGAAAATTCAGAAGGGAGACTCTACAAAGACAAATCTATCAACAATTAAATCTTTTTTTTTTTGGAGGGCAGTAATCTTTTAATCTATTTGGATATACACCTTTTTGAGTAAACATAAGATCACTGTGTGCACTGATCTAAAAAGAAAAAAAATAGTTGCCAGGCTCAGAAAAATCAAATATAACCAATAATGTAAATTAAATCAAAACAGCTCAATGATTCTTCACTGGCATCATGGTAAAATCATTCACTTGCACTGAGATTTATGAGTGAAGTGGATTTAAACATTATCTCTCCCAACAATATCTGCCTTTTTAAAAAAATATATTTTATTGATTATACCATTACAGTTGTTCTATTCCCCCCCTTCTTTCCCCTCCACCCGCACACTCCCTCCCCCACCCTTCTCCCCCCTTAGTTTATAACCACGTGTCTCAAGTTCTTTAGGTTCTATATTTCCCCCACTATTCTCACTCTCCCCCCTATCTATTTTCTACCTACCATCTATGCTATTTTCTGTGCCTTCTCCCCCCTTCTCCTCCTCCCACCCCCCTGTTTCTAACCCTCCATGTGTTCTTCATTTCTATGGTTCCACTCCTGATCTAGCTGTCCTCTTGGTTTGCTTTTGTTTTAGGTGTGGTTGTTAATAACTGTGAGTTTGCTGTCCTTTCACTGTTCATATTTTTCATCTTCTTTTTCTTATATAAGTCCCTTTAGCATTTCATATAATAAGGGCTTGGTGATGATGAACTCCTTGAACTTGACCTTATCTGAGAAGCACTTTATCTGTCCTTCCATTCTAAATGAAAGTTTTGCTGGATAAAGCAATCTTGGCTGTAGGTCTTTGGATTTCATGACTTGGAATACTTCTTTCCAGCCCCTTCTTGCCTGTAAGGTCTCTTTTGAGAAATCCGCTGACAGTCTGATGGGTACTCCTTTGTAGGTGACTGTCCCCTTATCCCTTGCTGCTTCTAGGATTCTCTCCTTCATTTTAGTCTTGGCTAATGTAATTATGATGTGCCTTGGTGTGTTCCTCCTTGGGTCCAACTTCTTTGGCACTCTCTGAGCTTCCTGGATTTCCTGGAAGTCTATTTCCTTTGCCAGACTGGGGAAGTTCTCCTTTATTATTTGTTCAAATACATTTTCCACTCGTGGCTGTTTCCTTCCCACTTCTGGTACCCCTATAATCCAGATGTTGGAACGTTTAAAGATGTCCTGGAGGTTCCTAAGCCTCTCCTCATTTTTTTGAATTCTCATTTCTTCATTCCTTTCTGGTCGTTTGTTTCGTTCTTCCTTGTGGTCCATTCCATTGATTTGAGTCCCAGTTTCCTTTCCATCACTATTGGTTTCCTGGACATCTCCCTTCATTTCAATTAGTTCAGCCTTCATATGTTTCTCTAATTTGTGACTGTACTCTACCACTTCTGTGAGCATCCTAATAAATAGTGTTTTAAATTGGGCTTCTGAGAGCCTGGCAATCTCTTGGTCGCTTAGAGTTATTGGCTCTGGGACTTTGAGTTCCTCTTGCGCCATCTTTTGGGCTGTTCATGCCTGTTAAGTAGCAGGAACGCAGCCCTAGGTTTTCACCAGAGCAGGGCAACTCAGTCGCTGGGTTGTGACGTCGTATGTGGGGGCGGGGTCAAAGAGGGACAATGGCTTCTCTCCAGCGCCAGCCGCCACCGCCGCCGCGACCCCCACCAGCACCGCAGCCACCACCGTCACTAGGGCCACGCGCCCCGCTCCTCGGCACGCGGGTGTGCCACCGCTGTCAGCCCTCCACCACTGGGTTTGCCCCCTGGGGCCTGTGTGGTCCGTCTCACTGCGCGCGAATGTGCGACCTTGGTCAGTCTGTTCCGCACCCCGACTAGGCCCGGGCTGCCTGCGCTCCTAGATCTGCCCTGGCTGACCCAGCTCCGCTGCTGGCTCCACCTCTTACCATCCTCGTTGAACGGTTCGTAGCTGTCGGACTTCCATATAATTCGGTTTTCTGGCCTCTGGATGTGTGGTAGTTCACCAAAACTTTTGTTGTATCCAAACTTGGTTGTGGGAGAAGGCACAGTGTTTCCACCTATGCCTCCATCTTGGCGGAAGTCTCAACAATTAAATCTTAAAAACAAACTATCACACACCAACAGCTGGCCTCAGTGAGCCCCAGGCTCGCTCTAGCAGCCGCCAGCCTAGATTCACAGCTGGGCTTTACCTGGGAATCTCCAAGCCCAGAGCAAGTAGCAGCCACCCCACATTGCTCTGTAACTCAGGCAGGGTGGCCTCAGGCAAAACAAAGGTGGGGAATGATCCTGGCCTGCACCACATGGGAAACCCCAGGCCAGTGCACTCAGTGGACAGATACAGACCACATTGGAGCACAGCCATTCTGCCCCTGCACAGCTGATCCTCCGCAGAAGGTGAAGGTTGGTGGTAGATGGTCACAGCCAGTCCTTGCAGCTGACTGGCCTGGGCAAATCCCTCCCATTGACCTGCCAACAGCAACCAAGGCTCAACTACAAGAGGAGGGAGTACGCAGCCCGCACAAAAAGTGCACCTTGAGTACCCGGCTTGGGTGGTAGTGGAGACTGTGCCTCAGGACCCTACAGGACACCAACTACATTAGCCCACATCACCAACACATGGAGTCAAAGCAGCTCTACCTAATACATAGAAACAAACAGAGGGAAGCTGCCAAAACGAGGAGACAAAGAAACATGGCCCAAATGAGAGAACAGATCAAAACTCCAGAAAAAGAGCAAAATGAAATGGAGATAAGCAATCCATCAGATGCAGAGTTCAAAATACCGGTTATAAGGATGCTCAAGGAACTTAGTCACAACTTCAGCAGCATAAAAATGGTCCAGTCAGAAACAAAGGGTTCACTAATTGAAATAATGAACAATTAACAGGGAAACCACAGTAGAGTGGATGAAGCCGAGAATCAGATCAAGGATTTGGAACATAGGGAAACAAAAACCAACCAATCAGAACTGCAAGAAGAAAAAAGAACTAAAAAAATAAAAAAGGAGGATAGTGTAAGCAGCCTGTGGGACAACTTCAAGGGGCCAACATTCACATCATAGGGGTGCCAGAAGGAGAAGAGAAAGAGTTAGAAATTGGAAATTTATCTAAAAAAAAAACAAGGAAAGAAAACTTCCCTAATTGGGGGAAGGAAATAGATATGCAAGTCCAGGAAGCACAGAGCATCCCAAACAAGACGGATGCACAGAGGCCCACCCCAAGACTCATCATAACTAAAGCGCCAAAGGTTAAAGATAATCTTAAAAGCAGCAAGAGAAAAGAAGTTAGTTACCTACAGGGGAGTTCTCATAACTGTCAGCTAATTTCTCAAAAGAAATTTAGTAGGCTAGAAGGGATTGACAACACATACTCAAGGTCGTAAAAAGCCAGGACCTACAGCCAAGATTGCTCTACCCAGCAAAGATATCATCATTTACCATCGAAGGGCAGATAAGGAGCTTCCTGGACAGGAAAAGGCTAACAGACTTCATCGTCACCAAACCACTATTATATGAAAAGTTAAAGGGCCTTATTTAAGAAAAAGAAGAAGATCAAAACTTTGAATAATAAAATGGCAAGAAAGGCAAACCTATCAACAGTTGAATCTAAAAAACAAACTGAGCCAACAAGAAGAACAGAGACAGAATCGTGCATATGGAGAGGGTTTTGATGGTTGCCAGAGGGACTGGGATGGGGGGAGTGGGTGAAGAGGTGAGGGGGTTCAGAAGTAAGTGTAAAGAGGCAGTTATAGAATAGCCATGGGGATGCAAAGTACAGCACAGGAAATGGAGTAGCCAAAGAACTTACACACATGACCTGTGGACACGAACAACAGTGGAGCGATTGCCTGAAGTGGCGGGGGGTGGGGGGGGGGGACAAGGGTGGTGGTGGCAGTGCCTGGTGGAGGTGGGGCAAAGGGGAAGAAATGAGGACAACTGTAATGGCATCATCAATACAATGTACTTCAAAAGAATAAAAATCATATAAATCTCAAAAAAAAAGAAAACGGGTTTCTACTAATGACTTACTTTTCTGCAAAATGTAGTAACCTGTTACATTTAGAAATGTGTATTAGGAAGGAATTCGGATGAGCCTGAAGGTCCTTCCCGTGTATACTCACCAACGGTAAACAAGCAAACACAGCAGCCTGCGTGCCTTGCTGGGGACTCGGATCCCCACCCCCACTCCCAGTGGGGTCACCGTCACAGAGCCCCACGGGACCCCCGCAGCCCTGAGCAAGGCTGCACAGCCACTCCACCAGCTGCCTCGCCAGGGGCTTCTGCGTGTAATCTCGTAACCCCCAGAACAAGAGTCCCTACTGGGTAAGGTGACCATCCCCATTTACCAGTGAGGACTCCAAAACTCAGAGAGGTTTAACATCTTGTGTGGCATCACACAGCATTCAGACCCATAGAAGGCAGATTCCAGAACCGCCCTTCTCTGGACGTCCATTACAGCCCGGACTGCCCCTCCCATCCAGGCCGAGGGAAGGGGTAGTAGCCCTTGGAGAGTGACTGCCTGACCATAGCCTCCAGGGTCACTGGGGTTCCCAAGGCCCAGTCTCCTGGGGAGGCGATTGGCTCCAGGGACACCTTCTGCCCTCCTGCACTGGGACTAGTTAGAAACAGCAGCCAGAGGAAATATGTTTGCTCAACTGCCAGAGAGACCCTCACGTCATAAGCTTTTCCTGCATACCATCTGAGGGTGCAACTTCTTCCTAAGAGTGGGTCATTTTGGGGGTCCTGTGCATTCTGCTGGGGTGCAGCCAGACCGGCTGGGGGCAGGTGGAGGGAGGCTGGGGAGGAGTCTCAGGGGATGAGTCCTCCAAGGGCAGGCTCAAACAGAGCCCAGAGCAGTGCGTGGGGGCTCAGTCCTACTGCCTCTCCTGCCCCCACCAAAAACACGCCCCACGGGGCCTGGGCCCACAGAACACAGGGGGAGGAGGGCCTGCGTCACCTGGCCTGGGAACGTGGACAAAGAATCGGACAAGGCTTTCCTCCTTGCCTGCAGATAAAGAAAACCCATAAAACAAAGGCTATAATTGCAAACCCATTTCCTCCACCTTGATTGCCTGCCAGGCAGGACCCTCCCTGAGTGAGCTATTAATCCTGGGAACAAGCCATTCTGGCTCTGAGAGGACCTGTCCCCAGGGTGCAGTGGGGTGACATGCTGGGGGAAGAGGGAGTCCGGGGCCCTTCAGCCTTGTGGGGGCAGGAGAAGGAGCCTGTGGGGAAGCAGGGCCTGGCTCCTTCTTACACGCTCATGCACCTGCACACACAAAAGCTCACCCCTTTTCCTGCCCCTGCACCCCCATTTCAGCCAGCATTCTCAGGCAGAGCCTCCTTGTCTATAACAACCCCCTGCCCACTCGTTCATGTTTATAATTCAGCTCTGAAGGTAGGCGGGCAGGGTCCCTCTGACATCTCCTTGAGTGAACGCGAGAAAGCATGAAGGAATCTCCATTTAACAGATGGACAGACTGAGGCTAGACTGTCACCCACAGTCACTGGCATGGGAGGTACAGACTCCTGTTCCTTTTTCACACTTTCTTAGCCCCAAGTCTCATAATGTTTCCAAATTTTAATACCTGGAATATTTCTCCACTTTTTTTAGAACCTTGGATGCCTATTGTTGTTGTCTGTTAGCAAAAGACTGAACAGAAACAGCCAGAAAGAACCCATGGGGACACTTGGGAACAGCCGCCACCCAGAGCTGGGCAGTTTGCTCTACTCCGGAAGGCAAGCACAATTCTTGGTGGTGATTTCATCTCGCTTACAGATAACGAGCGTTATTCACCAATTTTTCTGCTGGCAAATGGTTTCAGGTTCTCACATAGCTTAGTATTATGTGTCTGTTTATGTGCCTGCACTGCCCTCCCCCCCAGGGCTGGGAGCTCCTTGACAGCAGGGACTGTACCTTCTGCCACCACTGTGAATTCCCCACTCCCCACACCCGCCTGGGGCAGGGCCTGGCACAGAACAGGCGCTCAGTGTTCGAATAAGAATAACAAAGGCCACCTTATCTCACGGAGGCAGCTTGGTATAAAGTTGTAAGGATGTGCTCAGAACCGCACTGCCCGGGTTTACATCCAGGCCCAATGTCCTTAGCTTCGCTGCCCCTCAGACCCCTCGTCTGTGAAATGGGCTGACAGTATGCACTCCACAGGGTGGCTGTGGCACGCCGACTCTGCCTTGGCGAACATCTGTCTGTGGCAGTAGAGGCAATGTGGAGCACCTGCATTTATTTAGCTCCTACTATGCGCCAGTCCCTGGCTGGATGGTTACACGCCTTGTCTCATTCAGCCACCACAACTCCCTGCTCATTGGGGTCTACAGTCATCCCTTTTCCATAGATGGGGAATTTGAGACTCAAAACCATTTAAAAAAATGCAGAGCCAGGATTTGAACCAAGATGTGCTTACTTCCAAATGCCATGCTTTGACCACCATGCAATGTGGATGGCAATTCAGTGACTGAGAGAGACCATTGAGTGGCGAAGCCGGCACGCATTCCCCACCCTTTCTCCCTTGCCTGTTCCCCCTTAGAAGCTGTAGAAGGGAGACATTCTCCTCCCATGAGGCAAAGCCAGAGGACTGCAGAGAGGCAGCCACCAGCACCACTGAGCCCCCGAACCGAAGCCTTTAGCTGCTGACTTTGGTGTCGTGTGGGACAAACAGAGCCACATTTATTTTAGCGACTGTTCTTTCCATCACGCACAGGTAATCTGTATCTGCAGGTGTTCACACACAGTTCTTGGCTGGATAAAACTTAAACATACCCATCGGTACTTTTTTTAACCTGTAAGTAATACATGTATTCATTTTCATAAGTACAAATCTCCCTGGAGTTGCCAAGTATTGATACAATCATGCTGTATAACAACCACACAATCTTGGTAGTATATAGGAATAATTACTATTCTCACAGATTGACTGAGTTACAGGTGATGGAAGCTAGGCTCAGCCCAGCAACTTTTGATTGTTCCCCAAATGGCACTGAAACAATAGCTAGGGGACGTTTCTTTATGGCACAGAACTACAAGGACAGGGAGGGCAGGATGGGAACAGCAGCATGAGAAAGTTCATGGCCAAACAGGGTGCTGTTGACTTATCAGACCCCAGAGGCTGAATCCTAAGCCAGCACTTGGGGAAAAACAGAGAATTCATCTGATGTGCACAGTAAAATCCCCAGAGGGTCAGAAACTGATCCCTCCCAGGACACCTGCGAGTGGCGGTGGTTGGATGGGGGGTGGCAGGAGGTAGAGGTGAAAAGTTTAGAGAAAAGCATTAGGAGGCCCAGACCCTCTTTTCCATCCCCTGCCATTGGACACACACCCCTTCAACCCTGCCCCTCCTCCCACCCAACCCCACCCTCACAGAAGATGAGAGGGAAGTGGGAGAATCGTTTCTGGGGCAGAGAAGCCCCAACGAAGCTGGTTTTCACAAACCAGTCAGACCACAACAGAGTGAAGCAACAAATGAAAAAGCGAAATGAACACAAATACCCTGGTGCCTGGGTCCCACCGGCAGAGATTCCTGTTTCACTGGTCTGGGGCACTGGGTTTTTTTAAAACTCCCTGTGTGTATAGTGTGATGCTAAGGTTGAGAACCCCTGTCAGGAGCATGGGTCTCCCCCTCTGAGGCCCAAGAGATGGATCCCCATGGCAGAGGCTCCGGACGCACCTCGAACAAAAGCCCATGCTTGACATCTAGTCCAGAACTTTCTGAGGGATGGGACCTGTGCAGCTCCCCTGGATGCCTTAACCTCAGATTCAGACAAAAGCTCATGCCCTTTACTCTCAACCTGGCCCATCACCCCCAACTCAGGGCCGGCACCACTGTCCACTCCTCAGCTGAAACTCCCACCCAGGGATTCCTCCTGGACATGCCTTGCAGACCCTGTCTTCTACACAGCTCCCAGGTCTTTCCACATCCATCCATCTCTGTCTGCCCTAGCCGTGCCTAGCAACCACCCACTATCACCAGGACACAACAGTCTCCTGACGGGCCTCCCCACACCACTTACGGCCTTCCCTCTGGTCCACTGTTCACACCATGGAAGACCATCTCAAAACACCAGATCTAGTCATGGTATTTCTCTGCTAAAACCATCCATGATGCAGACATCTTGGGGCTGTGTAGTGGAGCTTCATCCAGCAAAGCTCCCCACAGCTGTTGAGGATGAGAATAAGTCTACCAAGACATGCTCTGCTTGGGGAGAAAAGGCTGACCAGTCTCAGAGGAGAGAGGCCTTGAGCCTGTTTCTCAATGGGCTTTTATTGGGTTTAGTTTGCATAGGAATACAGGGCATATATGTAAAGCTCATCAATTATTGTCAGGCAATAATGATCAAGGAATAAATACCATTCAAAGAACTATAAGGGCTTATTCTGAGTCAGGGTCAGATAGATAGAATGACACCAAAGAGCCATAAAACTTTGGGAAAGAAACTCATTTTATGCTGGGACCCTTATTATTTAAATTGAGGGCATCTTAGCAAAGCAGGTTTCATAGGATTTTATGCATTCTTTCTTAGGCCTGATGGCCCTCGGGGAACCACCCTTTCCAGCACGGGGTTGCACTCGCCTCCGGCATTGTTTCAGGCATGAATCAGGTAGGGGGTGGGGCATCCAAGAGATTAGAAGACTCGTTGTGAATGAGGACTCAGGCTATGACAAAGCTGAGGGATAAGGGTCCATCACCCCTTTTCCATTGTCCCCCAAATCCTTCCCTGATGGCCCCTTCGTGACTGTGCCTCTCTTAGGTTGCTCTTTCCTTGAGGAACCTTATCCAGCCATCCTCCATCCTCCAGGGGCCAACAGGGTGAAGAAGAAGGGGCAGAGGCTGCACCCCTGCTGGGAGGAGAAGTTTTGTCTCCTTAGTGGCTTATGATCCCAAGATCTTTTTACTCAGCCTTAGCCAAGGGGGCTTACAGCTTCTGAAACCAGGCAGGGCAGTTCCCAGCGGGGCTGCCATGAAAAAGTTCCACAAAAAAGAAGGCTTGAACGGTGGATGTGGGCTGTCTCGCCACTCCAGATGCTGTGTGCCTGAGACTAAGGTTTCAGCAGGACTGGCTCCTTCTAAGGGCTGTGAGTCTGTCTATTCCAAGCCTCTCTGCCAGCTTCTGGGAGCCTCATATGTTCCCTTGTGTGTAGGTGGCTCTCCCTCTGTGTCTATGTCCAAATTGCCACTTTGTATAAGGATACTGAGCCCTATACATGGTGACAGATTAGGGCCCATCCTAACAACATCATCTTAACTTCACCATCTGCAAAGACCCCGTTTCCAAATCAGGTCATGCTCACAAGGACTGTGACTTAACATTTTTAGGGGGAAAGGGACACAGTTCAACCCAACACATGGTTTCCCATCATTTTTAGGGAAAAGACCAAACTCTTCCCAGGGCCATCCTGTTCCCGCAGGATCTGTCCCAGCCGCCTCTCCTGCTTTGTTCTCTGCTTTGCTCTCTGGGCTCCAAACACACTGGCCACCTTCTTCTGAAATACACCGTGTCTCCTTGGGCACAGAACTCTCTGCTTCCTGCCTCCTCATATACCAACTCCTCCTGACCCTCCCTAGCCCAGCCCGGCCCCCCTGCCCTCAGTCCCAGGCCAGGTCACATTCTGTGGGACACACTGCCCTGCCCTTGTCCTCTCTACCTTATTATGACATCCATGTTGCAATGAACTATTTATGCTCTGTCTTCTCTACCAGAATGTAAACTACCTCAAAACAGACACTAAATCAACTCTGCCGACAGCTGTCATCCTAGGGCCTCCTGCGTGTTCTCTGTATGTGTTGACAGTCGACTGCTTGGCAAGAAGAACAGTCACTGGAATGTCCTCCTTCCAGTGACACGGAGGCAGAGCAGGCTTCTTGGTGGCTGTGGACTTGGTCTTGGGTTGGAATCTCAATACCACAACTTAACAGTTGGGTGTCCACTGGGCAGGTCACCCCAGCTTCCTAAGCTCAGGCTCTTCATTGAAAATGGGCCTCATGACCCCATTGCCTCCCCCTAATAGCCAGCACAGTGGCCAGCATGCAGCAGGCTCCGGGGGGGGGGGGGGTCAGTTCCCCTCTGCCCAGAAAGACTAGGGAACTAGGAGGCCAGGGGAGGGGTCCCTGGGCCACTGTGCCCAAGTCACCCCTGTTGGATATGGGAGTTGGACTCAGTGGTCTTGACCGTGACAGACAGTGGCCCCTTTGTTGTACTAAATATTTAGTAACACCCCTTTACCTTCCAAAATGAAATTCTTAGGAACAAGAGACTATCGGCCACTAAAATAAAACACACACACCTGCTCTAACTCTAATGTAAAGGGGACCTGAAGGAAAACAATTTAGACTAGAATCCTGGGCCTTCCAACACTATCTGAGTGATGTTGTTGACAGAGAGACCTGGATCTTCTTGCTGATGCAGGTAAAGAATTACAGATCAGACATGATCGCGGTTCGATTCCCAGCCAGGGCACATGCCTGGGTTGCAGGCCAGTTCCCAGCAGGGGACGCACAAGAGGCAACCATACATTGATATTTCTCTCCCTCTCTCCTTCCCTTCCCCTCTAAAGATAAATAAATAAAATCTTAAAAAAAAAAGAATTACAGATCAGCTAATCTATTGGCCTGTAATCAGTTTGTTAGTGACTCGCTCCCATGGAAGAGAACACCACTAAGTCGAACTGAGGGGTGAAAGGCAAAGTTTCAGGGCAAAGTAGGGCGGCAAAAGTAAGAGTGGCTGAAGACCGGGGTGGCGAGCCCCCTGGGCCTGGGGCTAAGTGGCCAGAGGCCCAGTGGCACAGGAGCCAAGAGCACCCTAAGCCCCCAAGGGAGAGAGCAAGTCCTTTGTTCTCAGGACTTACATAGTTGGTGGGATGGGAGGGGAAAAGTTACATATTGATTGGCAGGTACGTGTGGTGCCAGCTTTCCTGGGGGAACGTGACTACCCAAACTTAGGTATGTGTGGGGATCGGTTAATCTGAATCCTTATCTTGCTCCACACTCCATTTGTTCATCTTGTTGTAAAATAAATACATGACCGGAGGCAGTTAAAGTTGGGGCAGTTACCTAAAGTTATTTATGGGCTCTTTCAGTGAACATTAGGGACTCCTCCATAAAACAGACAGTGACCAGAAGTAGACAATTAACCAAAGTGGTTTTACGGGCTTCTTCTTTGGGCGCCATGGACCCTCTTTCACAGTCCAGGCCCTGGGATAAAAGCACAGTTTCAAAGCTTTCTTTCCCAGACAGTGAAAATGCTACATAGAATTTCAAGGACTTCCCTTGTTTCTTGCTAACACGGTGTTTCTTGTGATGTTGGAACACCCGGCGATATTATCAGACCAGACTCAGGACTGCTGAGTTAGCGTGTGAGACCTGTCTCCTTCCTCCTCTCTGTGTAGGTTTCCTGTTTAATCTACCTAAGTGGGAAAAGGCATTGGCTGGCAACCAGGATGCTAGACGCTGGCCAGTAACAGCAGTGCAGTCTCAGAGTTCTTCCTGCACTGTCTCCTGCCTCAATGTCATGACTACACTGAAGGCCAACGAAGTAGTCAGGGACTGGCAAGCACTGGACAGGTCACCACGAACATCACGGCTGCACACGCAGACCGCCGCACGCGGTTAAATCTGCGGCCCAGACACCCACAGGGCACTGCTGGGAAGAAATGTTTTCTGAAATGAAAACTCCTGGTAACGTTCTGAACAGACCAATGGAGATTGATCTGAACAGTAGTTGCAATCCACAAAAATTAAGTGAATATAAAAATGCACAAAATAGCCCCGGCCAGGTGGCTTAGTTGGTAGGAGCATTGTCCTGTACACCAAAAGGTTGCTGGTTTGATCCCCAGTCAGGGCACATTATCAAGGCTGCAGGTTTGACTCCCAGTCAGGGTACATATGGGAAGCAACCAGTCAATGTTTCTTTCTCGCATCGATGTTGCTCTCTTTCTTTCTCTCTCTCTCCTTTCCTCTCTTTCCAAAATCGGTAAATACATCCTCAGGTGAAGATTTTTAAAAGTGCACAAAATACTTGGTATCTAGATGTCAAACAGAATTATAGTCTAGGTTCAGATTTTTCAAAACTGCTCTTCCCCTACAGTGGTGGTTCTCCAAGCCTGGTCCTCGGACCAGCAGTATCAAGGTCACCCAGGAACTCTTAGAAGCGTGCCTCCTTCTGATGCTGCAGACCCGATAACTCTGAAACTGGGGGGGAACCCAGTGATCTGGGTTTTCAGACCCTGCATTTTCAGGTTTGAGAAGTGCTGCCCTACAAGAGTCTGCAGCTGGGCCTGTCAAGGTCGTATGGGAAGCAGGACAATTTTCCACGTCCCTGAATCTGTAGCTGCCTTGGCCAGTGCACCACTCCCCACCCTCTCCCCTGGCACTGCAGCGCACTCCCAAATGCCCCTACCATGACGCTCCAAACGCCTCCACTGAGGACCACTGGGCCAGGTGGTCAGTGAGGAGCCACCCTGCTCCAGTTTCCTGAGATTCTCGGCCTTGGCATTGGACTGGCTGAGAAGAGGGCAGGCATTGGAGTGGGCAGGAAGCCCAGGAGCCAAGGTGCCAGGTACGTGATGCTGCTCACCCCAGGAGGGCAGGTTTCTGCTCTGGGTGCTGGAAGTATTGGGGGAAAGAGAGGCTGGACCTTTAAAGAGCCTTTCAAACTGCAGCTGAGAGCACTTGGCCATGGAGCTAGGCCCAGTCTCAGTTCACTGGATGGTGCTGGGCCACAGATATTTTTCCTTTAAGCAGCTGTGACCATCAGAGGGGCTGAGCTGCGTCCTGAGTAAGTCCCAGCCCCTGGCTTCCTCAGGACGCAGCCCAGCCCCTCCTGCAGCCTGTCGGGGGTCTGAACTCCTCCAACCGCCAAACCTTGTCCCAGAACCTGAGAGAGCCTCAGGCCCCAAGATGAGTGCTTGACCTAGAGCCACCCTCCAGCCGGCAAGGGGCCTTCTTGAGCTCCCCACCCTCAACCCAACCAATGGTCCATCTCTTAGCTCTGTGTGCCCAACAGACCAGGCGGGGCTGAGCCCATGAATTTTTCAGTCCCTTCAGTCCGACATGGTCTGGCAAGTAGGGGCAGCCAGGCCAGCAGCCTGGTCCTTTTCACTGTGGCCTGGGGGCCTGCCCTATGGTCTCCGTACACACAGGAGCTGGAAAAATGAAGTCAGGATGGTGCCTATATTGGCAGCAATAGCCAGTGTTCACTCAAGTCCCTGCTCTCCCCTTCTTCCAGGCATGTGGCTAGCTCCCCCTCCCACCCCCTTGCTCTCAGATGAGGCCATGTGATGAGGCACGTGAGTAGAAGCAACGCGCAC
Source organism: Sturnira hondurensis (assembly GCF_014824575.4). Lineage (NCBI taxonomy): Eukaryota > Metazoa > Chordata > Mammalia > Chiroptera > Phyllostomidae > Sturnira > Sturnira hondurensis. Next base: position 784,674 of record NW_028091030.1, on the reverse strand, counting down.
TGAGTCTGAGCCAAGGCTTTTAAGAGCAGCTGTGCCTCCTCCACACTCTCACTTTCTCTTTCTGCCAGTTGGATGCAGATGACAAGGACCTGAACAGTGGACCTGAACAGGGACCTCAAGATGAAAAACGCCAGGACCCCCCAATCCCTGCATGGAGGAAAGCTACATCAGACCAGGAATGATCGTCTCGGGCATACGAGAGTGAGAAGCTAACCTCTACTGCGCTCACTCCATTGTATTACATTTTGTGGCCTACTTGTTACTGCAGCCTAGGCCCGCTAATGCGTTCCATTACACGAGCATGTAGAGTGACACTCAGGTCCTATCTGCTGCAGCTGGCGGTGGGGATGGCACTGGTCAAGGCTCTTCCCTGCCTGCAAAACATGAATCTCTAATATTGATCCCACCAGAGCTATCTCAGCATCCATGCATAACGTTCACCAAATGTTAATACGCCCAGCCAGCACTAGATTCTGGGTCCCCAAAGATAAATGTGCCACATTCCTGCCCAGGGGCTGAGGGGACAGACCTGTGGCCGCAGAGTAATGATGCATCATGGGAATAAAAGGGACGTACCAGGGGGAGGAGCACCTGGCAGAAAGAATCCAGATTTCCGAGGGATTTGTCCTTTCTAGGAGGCCACAAAGACTTTACCTACTAATTGCAAGTTGCTGAGGCTGCCTTGAAAAGAGAAAGCGTTCACTGTCAAGAAAAAAATGTGTGTGTGTTGTGGGGGCGGTGACAAACTCTAAGAAAAACAAGGGCATGAAAGGTTTGAGTTGTTTGGAGAGTGGTGAGCTACCTGGGGAGGCCCGAGTACCTTGGAGACAGTATCACATTAGAAGCAGGGCTGGTAGGGGGTGGGGGAGGTGCCTGCTGGAGCCAGATCGTGGAGAGCCTTGAATGTCTCAAGCCGAGTCCAACATGAACTTCAAAAAGTCACGATAAATGGGCCGACACCACCCTCACCATCCTCACCTGAGAGCTGCTGCTTGGAAAGTGCTGTGCACTCTACAAACAACATCTCACTTAATCTTCATAGCACACCCACAAGGGAAAGCCTCTGTGATCCCATTTTGCAGATGACAAAGATGAGGCTCCCGGGGGTTAGAAACTTGCACAGCACCACACAGTAGCAGGGCCAGGGCTTGAACAAATTACAGTGAAAGTGTCATCCTTTGTTTAGGTCATTTCTGTAGCACATAGTAGGCCCTCCAAGGTTTCTTGAATAACTGAATGAATCTATCTAACTCCAGAAGCCTGTGTCACCAATCAGACTTTTTATTCAGAAACAGGCCCCTGGATTTAGAGGGGTGGAGAACGGAGGTGGCGAGGCTAGCGAGAAGGGCTAGAACACTCCGGGAGAGGCCGGACGAGGACGCGTTGGAGGAGGCGGAGGCGGAGTAGAATTGGAGTGGGCAGACCGTTGACCAATTACACAGTGCGAGCTAACACTGACTGGGCAATCACTGTGTGCCAGACACTGTCTAAAGCACTTCACCAGTATCAGTACAATATCCCTTCCACTCAGGCCCGTGAAACAGGGACTCTCCTTGTCTCTGTTTCACAGACAAGTAAACTAAGGCACAGAGGTAAAAGGTCTCAGATCTAGTAAGTAAGGGGGATGGGATTCAAAGGCAGGCACGGGGGGCAGAGCTCTGTGCAGAGAGGAATAAGGGAGAGAGGAATGTGGGGCCTCTGCTTCCCTACTGACCTAGAGTTCAGATGAGCCAGGCCCCACGCCAGGGGACCGCCTGACCTCCTGGCCAGGCCAGCATTCTGGGTGGCCCGGACTCTGCAGGCCCCCGAGGTGGCTGGGAAGGAAGCTGTGTGTGGGATACAGAGGACTCCACCCAGCGCCGGGCCTCAGCACTGTGCGTGGAGTGAAGATGCTGACAGCCTCCGCGGGCACGGCTGCAGCAGCGGGGCCTGCGCTGGAAGGGCCCCCACACCCTCCATTTCACAGACACATGACCAGCTCGGACTCCAGAGCCCCTCTGGGTGCCTGACCTCCTTCCCTGCCTGCTAGAGCTGTGGTACCTGGGCTAGGAGCCAGAGTGTGGGGGCTCGCAGGTCCAGGCCACATGGAAGGGGGGGCTGGGAGTGAGCGGCAGAGGAAGGACCAGGTCCCGCTCTGAGCCCACCCTTTGAGTAGAGACCCATAGCCACCACATGGCCCCAGACAGGAAAGGAAACAGGAGGCTGCTCAAAATAGATCAGGAGCGTGCAGCTCCCACCATCTGGCCAAGCCGGAGGAAAAGAGGCAGGGGAGGGGAGGGCCGGAGTGGGATGCGCCCGGCTGCCTGCCAGCCCCGAGCCACGCAGATGCCCCTGCCCCCCCAGCACCTCTCCCTGCCGGGCTTTCTGTCTGCCCTCTGTGACTCTAACAGCACCGTGGCATGGCCTGGATTGTTGTCATTTGGAAAAGGAGGGGACTGAGGCTCAGGGAAGTAAAGTGACTCGTCCAGGGCCACACAGCTGGCATGTGGTAGAACTGAGTGGGCCCGAGTCCAGTGCTGAGCCGTCCCACAGCCATGAGGCTGGCCAGCAAGTCCTTCAGGGAACACGGCGGGAGTAGGGGAAGAAACAGAGAGGAAGGAGAAAGAGGAAGGAAAGAGGCAAGAAGGCAAAAAGAAGGAAGAAAAAGAGAGGAACAAGTAAAGGGAGTGTTTCTGTGGGAGAAAAAGGGGGAAGGGGGAGGGAGAAAGGAATTGTTCTGGAACTGGCAGCCCAGTTCTGAACCCTAAAGAAGCCGAGTCTTTTTCCTCATTCTTCCCAGAGCAGCAGGGCACAGGGCATGGCAACCCAGAGCCCCCAGTACATGAGTGGGCTCACCATGGAGGGCTTCCTGGAGGAGGAGAAGCAGGACCCAGGCAATGGAGATGGGGTTGGGGGCTTATGGCTTACACACTCACACACACTATGGCTGAGTCTCTTTCAAGGAAAGATGTAAGTGAAGAGTATCTCAGGCCTGAGTTTCTTCCCAGCTTCGGGGACCCAGAGAGGCTGGAGTTAGGAGAAGTATCTGGCTCCAGGGCCGGCTTCCCAAATAGCTGCCATTTTCTGAAAGAAAAGTCTTCCATGAAGATTTACTGTGTGTCCAGCCCTGTGCCTGTGCCTGTGCCTGGGGACCCTATGATGAACCAGACAGATCCTGGTCTCATGGGACACACCGTCTGGTGTGGGAGACAGACCAGACATGATTGAACACCTGTTGCTGAATGACCCCAAGGAAACCACCAAGCCATGAGAAGGGAGAATGGGGGACCTTCTGAAAGTGGGGGTCAAATGGGGTGCCAAACCCACGGTGAGGCACCCCATCCTCCAGCAAAGGCTTGGCTTCCCTGAGCCTTTTCTGGGGCCCATCATGCAGTAGGGCATCCTAGGGGCCCCTGTATTTCTCAGCAGCCGGGTGGGAGCAGGAGAAGGGCGGGAAGGAGGGTGCGTTGATTCTCCTGAACCACGGCAGTTGCGATTTGGGGACTTCTGGGACAAAACTGCCCCCTGACTTGGGGAAGCCTACGACCATGCCTGGAATTCAACCGCTAGAGTCACATTTTGGGGGTAGTAAGTATTATCTTATCAAAGAAGAACTTTAGAGAGAGCTGAATTAATCTTGCTTGGTTTGAGCTGATCTAGCTTGTTTTGTAAGAGGTGGAGGCAGTTTGCCTTGATTTGACCCTCGCTGCACCACTGTCAGGTTCTGGGTAAGTTATTTAACCTCCATGAACCTCAGTTTTCTTCTCTGTAAAATGGGAATGTGGATATTAATCCCCCCAGGAATGAAGATGAGATAAGGCAATATAAATAAAGCCCTTAGAGTGTATATCATCCAGAAAACACCGAGGAATTGTTAGCTGTTGTTATTATAGCTACGTTATTATTGTCATCATTATTATTAGCCATACAACACTGATTTTGTACTTGGTCCTGAGCTTGCCACTGGAACTATGAAAAGGAATGAAACAGGGACCTTGTGCACCAGAAGTTCACAGTCAAATGCCTAAAGTAGGGGAAAGCCAGTAGGGCGTTGTTCACACCTTAGTATTAGTTTCATAAACTCCTGGGTCCTTAAAGTAGGGGAAAGGACTTTCTAGCAAGAAGACCAAGTCCATAGGAGAAAGGGTGGAACATTCTTGCTTGAGGCAAGAGCCTCAGGGGAATTCATCCATCCTGTTTTGATTCGTTGAGATGGGGTGGGGACACAGATCTGACCCATGGGAAAAAAAAACGGGGAAACCAGTTTCCACGCAGATTCTTCCAGGGTCCTCTGGTCCTTGGCCCAAGGAACTTCCCTTCCAGAGGTGGGGGAAGAAGCATCCTGCCTGAAGTGCATGAAAGGAAAAATCTCCTCTGGCTGCCAAATGCACATCATTGTTCTCGCCACATCCCAGCCTCAGAATCTCCTCCGCTGGGACCTCCGCCCTGCCTTGGCCTTGAACTTCAGAATGCTGGATTATTTTCATTCTGTTCACTTGGGAAGAGCTCTGGGCCTATGTTGGGAAGTCGGGGAGGCTGCCTGCTCCGGGCTCCCCCTCCTCGCCTAGACGGGGCAGTTACAGGTGAGCTCCCTGGCCTGTGAGAAACCTCGGCTCAGAGGGAGACAGAGTGAGCCTGGGAACGTGGGTGGTGGAGTGAGGACGTCTGGGTGGGCCGGTGACCCAGATTTTTGCTCCCTGTCCTGCTTCTCTCCATTCCCAGACACTAGTCAGGGCTGGACACTGACCCCAGGCCAGCAGGAAACCAGCTGTCGTCTCCTGGCCATGTGTGAGTGAGGCCAACACTCAGGCTGAGCTGCGGCTCTGAGTGGAGCATCCTGCAGTGCACAGGGTCCCCCTGGGCCACGCACCCAAGCACTTTCTAATGGAGCGAGGGAGCCGATCCTTCGGCCCCTGCCCACAGCTCTCATCTGACAGAGTGACAACAGCCCCAGAACTTGGCAGAGACCTGACCACAGCTGCACAATCAGTTGGTGACAGAGGTGACACCTGGGCCCAGGTTTTCCGATGCCCGGTTCTCAGGAATACACGTATGCATGAATGGCTGCAATGAGCAAGCAAATGAATGAATGAAAACCCTGATGTGTGTGGCCCTACATCAGTGTTGGGGATCGAGAACCCATGACACAGCTCTGAAAAAGAATCTAGGTGACCAGGACACCAGGGAGAGGGAGCTGCCCTGCCCCCACTGTGCCGGTACGTGGAATGAAGGCATTGCTAGTACTTACTCTCCTGAATCCTGGAACCACACATTCTCTGGCCCCTTCTAAGGAGCTGTTGCCTTCACCTATTCTGCAATGGCGTGGTGAGGGGACACATGTAGTTAACAGAAGCTTACTGGGGCATATCACATGCTGACTGCAGATTTGCACTGCGAATCACCCAGACAAGGTGGGGGAGACCACCAGCCAACAAGCTAATGGAGAAATGCATGATGACCAACTGTGACTCCGGCGTGACAAATGCAAATAGTGTTGGGATGCACTGAGTGGAGAAAAGGGCTGGGTGCGGGTTTATGTTGCCTCTCTGAAGAGGTGGCACTCAGGCTGAGCCCATGGAATGACAAGGAACCAGCCTGATGGCTCCACAGTGGGTGCAGGGGGCGGCCCCAGGTCAGGCCTGTGTGGCTGGCCAGGGCCAGGCCACACAGAGCTTCTCGACCAGGGTGTGTGCGGTGCTTGGATCTTCTTCTGGAAGCACCAGGGAGCCAGGGAAGGCAAGAGGGGTGATGCAATCAGCTGATGCTTTGAGACCAGATATTTTCTTCCGATTAGAGGGTGGAGGAGGGACACTGGTTAGGGAGCTGTGGCAATGGTCAGGATGAGAGACGGTGTCACCTGAATGGTGGAAGAAGCGCACTGTTTGAAGAGAGCATTAGGCGGTGGGTAGCAAAGACAGGGCTTGCTGAAGGAGTCAGGCAGTGGGGGAGAGGGAAAAGTAAGTTTGGCTTCCATGGTTCCGGCTCTAGTAGCCCGATGGAGGCCCTGTGGGGCTGGGGAAGGGGGCTAACATGAAATGCTTGGCTTCCTGAAAGTTAAGTCAGAGATGCCTTTAGACGTCCAAGGGGAGACGTTAAGGAGGCAGCTGGACAAAAAAAACAATGACAATGATCATGAGAACCGCATACGATCTGTGCTTCTCTTCTCCTACTTGCCTGCGCCTCCCCCCAAGGCTGAGCCCTTTAAAAGCAGAGGTTGAGCTTGGTCTTGCTTCCAGTTCTGTTCGCAGTTTTGAGTCCAGTGCTGCGCTGGGGCCTGGTGGGTGGGAAGGTTGGGGAAGGTTTGACAAATATTTGTCAAATAAACCACTGGACAGACAGAGGCTGCCTGGTACGTAGGGGGAGCCCCAGTGACAGACCCTACCTAAGAGAATGGCCCAGGCTGCCTGGCTGGGAAACTCAGCCCTGGGCCTCAGCTCTCCTATCTCTCCCTCGGGTCTCCTTCCCTCCCGTCAGCTTCCTGCCCGGAAACACAGCCCCCGGTGCGTAAATCATTAACAAGAACCACCTCCTACAAGGCAGCTGTACTTGGGTTCTCAAAAACACGTCTTCTGTGATCTGGAATGATCCCTGAGACGACCTTGGGAGGTGGGCAGGAGCAGTGTCTGCCCACTCGCCAGGAAGCAGGGAGGGGACTGGCGTCATCGGGACCTGAATACAGGTCTCCCGTCACCCTGCTCTGACTAGGATTCTCGCAGAGTCTGGGAGCATTCCATTCCCCAAGGACATTGCACTCAGAACAGCAGAGAAGCCCCTACAAAGATGGAGTGTTAACGGTGGTACTGCAGGCCGGTGGCATCTGGCCAATGCAGAATGCGGAGCTGGAAAAGCCCTGTGCACACTGGGCCAAGCAGGAGAGCTCTCCACAGGGCCCCCCGCCCTGCTCTAAGGAGGATTCTGTGCAAAGCCAGGCTTCTCCGCCCTGCTCCGTGTTCCAGGCCCACTGTCTACCCGATGATAGCTCACTAGCTCTGGCGGAGGGGTCTATGCCGGAAGCTGGAAAAAGCTCACTGTGCTGCTCCGGCCAACTCCCTTTCTTTCCCTGGGCCTCAGTTTTCCCAACCAACTAGTGGGTTGTTGGTTGAAATTTGTCAGACCCCTCCGGCCCTGCAGATCTCTGAGTCTTTCTCTGATCCAAAGGTCCCAGAACCCCCAGCTCTGAGCTTCCCTCTGGAGGATCTGAAGGCTGATCTGAAGACCCTTTCCCCACCCCCCACCGGCAAGCCCTCTGGCGGCCACAGGGGGCCCAGCTATTTCCCAGCAACCTCTGCTCAGTCCAGCAGACACCTGCCACCTGCTCTCTGCGTTCCAGTCCTGCGGCCCCAGGCTTGGAGCAGTTTGCCTCTGTTGGGCAAGGCTGTGACAGGAAAGGGACAGGACCTGGCCTCTGCGTGGAAAACCGATTGTGCAACACAGTCTGCGAGGGGAGGCATGTGGCCGACGGGAAAGGCGCCTGAAGGAGCCAGGGCCTTCTTTGAAATGAATGATCTTGGCAAGACCTACGGAGAAATGTCCCTTTGGACACCACTAACTCTGGGTCGCTGCTAATTTATTCAGAGCCTGACTGCAGTGCCGTGTCCGGGCAACAGCCCTGGATACAGTCTTGCTAAGGTCACTGCCAAGTTCGCACGAGTTGCAGGGTCAGTGGATATCCTGGCCTTCGGACTTCTGCACACACAGACCTCTGGTGTGTACTTAAATGTGGTCTAGGCCTGCAGTATATTCATTTGGGAATCGTCTCCCAAGGCAAGCAAATAACGTTGTTTCTAGTAACCAGGCAAAGTCATTTTTGTATCAAGTCTAATAACAAAGTTTGGGACTTGTACTGACAGAGGTAGGCGAAGGAGAAGTTTTAACAGCAAGGCTATACGGAGCATTATATGTGTTAATATATAAAGGATGTATCACTATACAACATACACACATAGTAGGGTTGCTCTGAAGATCACGAGACATCTGCATGGTTGTCTGGAATGAGTGCACCATAACGGCGTGTGTACTGCACACCCGCCATGCACCAAGAACAGCTGGGGAATCAACACGCGTTTTCTCTCGGTCTCACAGCCTCTTTGCAAGGCATATTTTAAAAATTGTTCTTTGATTGCTTTAAGGAAATTCAAGTTTTCGATCTCTTCTTGAATCCATTTTTTGCAATTTATGTCTTCCAAAGAATTCATTTATATCTAAAATTTCAGAGGTCCTGGCACCACGCTGTTCATTGCATTCCCTCCCTCACTTAACGTCTGTAGGGTCTCTAGTTGTGTCCCCCCTTCCATCCCTGAGATGGGGAGTTTGTGTCCTTACCACAGATGAGGAAACTGAGGCTACCGCCCACCTTCAAAGTCACAGACAGAACAAGATGCTGCAGCTCTGCCGGGAAAGGGCTTTGAATGGAGGTGGAGAGAGAAGACCGTGGAGGTGCCCCCGGCAGGGAGAGCGGCTGGGGCAGGGGAGAGCCAGCCTCGCCTCCCTCAGTCTCTTGCCCCACACGATGCAGGCACACCCCTCCCTGTCTGGGCATGCTGCCAGAACACCCCGGGAGCGGCTCGTGAGCAGAGGGTCCCCAGAGCTCAGCTTCTGGGCTGGCCTGCTGGACCTCGGCAGGCACGCTTGGCAGAATAGGAACAAGAAAGATGAATTCCTTCCTGTTTGTAACACCCATGATGGTAGGAAGAAGGAGTTGGCTAGAATGAGGAGGGGGGTATATAATGTGGCGTTGGAAGAAAAGAGGTTTTCTTCCTCGGATGAGCACTGATCAAAAACACCCCTATTTAAAATTAAAAAAAAAACCTGGCTATGGTAACGCAGTCCACCCTTGCCTGCCTGTGCCCCCTGCACCCTGACCTCCGACTTGCAGGAGGCCGTCTGGGGCTTCCCTCTAGCCCCAGGGAAAGCACTTGTCTGGCTGGGGGCAGGTCTGAAGTACCAGGGGGTCAATGCCCTCATAGTAACATCCTCAGCCAGTGATTCAGGGAATGGGTGACAAATGTCCTGCTCGCAGTCCCTCGGGTGGCGGACATGAAGGCATGTGCTACCCAGTCTCCCAGAGGGCTGAGGCCAGCTGCCAGGGGCGACCTGCTCCTTAATCCAAGCTGCTCTGGCTTCCCTCCTGCCCTGCCTCACTCCCCACCCCTTTACTCCTTCCTGGGATCGCACCCCAAATAAACTGCACTCGCTTCCTGTGTCAGGGTTCACTTGGGGGAACCTGAAATAACCACACAGACGACATTCTGGAAAGGAGGCCAGGTACCGGGGCCGGGCTCCAGTCCCGGCCTCACCCCGTCCTAGCCGGGTGACTTAACCTTCCCACCTGTCGAACGGGGATACCAATAACAGCTCCCGTCACAATAATTCGTTGTAAGGTCTGAAGGACACAATTCATGACAGGCAATTTTCACAGTACCTGGTACTTGGTAAGTTCTTAAAACCTACCAGCTATAATCCATAGATGGCCCAAAGCAGAGCCAAATGACACATAGCATCTTGGCTCCGCTGTGTGTCAAACACATAGGAAAGTGGTGTTATCCCTAATATGCAAAGGATGCTGACAAATTATTAAGAAAAAGACTAAACTTCCCAGCAGAACATGCATAATGATTAACTGAATACCGTATTTTTCAGACCATAAGACGCACCTAGGTTTTAGAGGAGGACAATAAGAAAAAAATTTTGAAGCAAAAAAGGTGGTAAAGTATCTAATAACATAAATAACATAATATTTCACTGATGTAAATGTAAACAGAACTCAACAGCAGCATTAGCAACCATTATTCCTCCCAAATTGCGGGGGGTGCATGTTATAGTCTGAAAAATATGGTAAATAAAAGTGCCCAATAAACATATTGATAGATGTTCAACCTGACTTTACTAATAACTAAAGAAATGCTGAGAAAACCATGATAATTCATTCACTCATGCAAACAAGTGTCCAACTGGCAACATTTTTAAGAGATTGATAATGTTCTATGAGGCGAAGGACGTAGCAAACGTGAGCTGCCCCACGACAGCGAGAGCTGCCCCCGTCGCTAGGCAGGGCAGCCCAGCAGTTCTTACCCGGATCTCCTGTTTACAGAGCTCACAGCACCCCCACCCTGTGCAGAGCACTCAGGGAGGAGAACTCAGTGCAGCGTTAGGTAAACAAAAGCTGCCAACACCCCAATGATGGTCGGTCGGGAATTAGCGGATGGATATGTGCTGGGAGGTCTGAGCGGGAGGGCTCCAGGCAGCCATGAAAGAGGAGGAGAGACAGCACGGGTTGAGGAGGTGAGTTATCAGGAGGTGGGAAAAGCAACTGCAACAAGCTCTGTAGACACGGCGACTGTGTTTCTGATTAAATGCTACTGTTCTAATCCTTGCACATTTTTCTAATTGCCCGGATAAATCTGGATATAACAAGGACCAAGAAGTAGCAGTTCTTCTGAGGCTCAGGCCACAGGGGTTAAACTTCGAAACAGGCACACGAGTGTGATCAGAAAAATCTGTGCCAGCCCCGCCTCCCGTTTCTCTCGAGCCTGCAGGACACAGAGCAAGCATCACCGCCTGGCCTCCCAGACGGCGCGGGACAGGCCGTGTAATTCTAGACACCATCCGGTGGGCCGGTCCCTACGACTGTATCATTTTCAGGTGGGAAACCTCACAATACAATACGTGCACCACAAGGTGAGCATATAAAACTATTGATGTCAAGAAAAAACTTGAAGAAGAACAATGTATTAATAGGAGTGGTACAACGGTGACTTGTTTTTTTGTTCTTTCTTATTTAAAATGTTTTCATTTCTCCTATTTTCTGTATGGTAAACATTCCTTTTATAATGGCAAACAAAGCGAGTGAATTTAAACAGAGGCGTGACCAAGTTGGAGTGGCCTCGACTCGTCATGGGGGGTAAAGTGAGACTGTTTTGAGAAATGACCTCTTCACACTAATCTGTAGATCTGAGGACACAGTGGGTGGGTCTGAAGTTTCCTCCAGTGCCTGCAGCTCTTTTCCTGGTGCCCCAAGGCCAGGACTGCCTCAAACCACTAGAACTGTATCCCCCGAAGCTTCTGTGTGTGTCGGGGGGGAGGTTCTGATGAAATGGAAACTATGAGCAAGCAAGCTGACTTTGGCCGGGTATAAACAAACCACCAGCACCTGTCCACGAGAGCGCCTGCCTGCCTGGCCCCTCGCCCAGATTTATGGGAAAATAATTGGGAACATCCCTTCCCAAAATAATAACAACAATAATTACTCCCCAAAGGCTTTCCCCATTAAACCTCAAGTCTCGGTCTCTTCCTTAGGGTTGAAGCTGGGCTGGGAAGATAAAGGAATAAAAGCTCTTACCGGACCAGATCGCGCTGGAGAACAGGAGGTGCACTGAGCCAGCAGCAGAGTAGTCCCCCCTTTCATTGGGAGTAACCCCACCCATCTCCTCCATCAGGAAGTTTCATCGACGGCACATGAGTTTCTGAGGCATCGGATCAATGAGACGTTTCCTCAACCCCTGTGAACTTTGTCTCAAGCAGGGAGAGAAAAACAAGCCGTCCCCCCACCCTGCCCTCAGAAAGATGAGGTGACGGGATGTAAGATGCTTCTCTGCCCAGGTGGAAACCAAACCCACCTGGAGACAGAAGCAGAAGGGACCTTGGCCATGGGGAGGCTAAGAAGGGAGCTCTGAGCCCCTTGTTCTCTCCACCCTGCCAGGATCTCAAAAGAGCCTCTGTTACCCAGGCAACGGTCTGTATGAACTTGGAGTACATTGAGATTTACATCTTCTAGCCATATTTCATGAACACCTCCCAAAACACTAGACAAAATGGTTTAGCTACAGCTTCCTAGAGGCAAGGGAAGGAAGGTGTCTTCTCACCTGGTATCACATGTGTTCGTTATTTATGGAGCATGTCCTACGTGTTAAACCAGACCCGTGTCATTTGTTACTCACACAACCTGAAGAGCAGCATCGTCTCCATCTCACAGATGAGGAAAACGAGGCGTGGAAAGATGCAGTGACTTGCCCAAAGGGAGGTCCAGATTCCAACCCCAGTCAGTCTGCCACCACCACCAGACAGCTGCCCGACTCAGAGGGAGGTGTTTCTGAACACCCCTGCTGGGTTCCTTAGGCACGGTGCTCTGTACACCCATTTCCCATTGCCGCCAGTGGTTCGAAGCAACACCAGCATATTATTTTAGAGTTCAGAGAGAAGTCAGAAATCTGAAACAGGTCTCACGGGACTGAAGCTCACATGTTGGCAGGGCTGCATTTCCTTCTGGGGGCTCGTAGGGGACATCCGTTTTCTTGTGCGCAGCAGACACTAGAGGCCGCCCACACTGCTTGGCTTGTGACCCCTTCCACCACCTTCAACACCAGTAATGGCCACTGTGTTCTTCTCACAAGCCATCTTTTTGGTCTCTTCTGCCTTCCTCTTGCCCATGTCAATACCCTGGGAGTATGATGGGCACAACTAGATAATCCAGGACAATCTCTTTATTTTAAAGCCACTTGATTGGCAACCTTAATTCCTTCTGCAAGATTAATTTCCCCTTGCCTTGTACTGTAATATATTATTTACAGGTTCTGGGGATTAGGATGTGGACACCCATGGCGAGGGATTATTCGGCTGACCACACTCACAGAGACAGCAACTTCATGGAGTCACCAACCCAGGGTCCGGTTTTCACCTTCACGTGGGGTTTGGGAAACTGATTCACCCTGACCAAGATGTCCAAGAGGCTGATGTCTAGGTGGGGACATCCCTGATTTGTCACAGTGGAAACACCCACTCCCGCCCCCGGTCCCGATGGGGTCAGAAAGGCGCAGTATGAGGATTGTCTATCCAATCTTATTTACGGTCACTATTATGAGAGGAATAGAGACTCATGCAAAGTACTCCAACATTACAGGCCGTGTGACTGTAGCGCACTGTTATAAATAAATGACGATCACTATACTGTACAGTGGCCATAGTGCGCTGTCCTGCGTTCCTCAGAACCTGTCTCCTGCTCTCCCCAGGCACACAGCCGCCTGTTTGCCCAGCCTGACCCATAGGCCGGTGTGGCCACGTGGCATGCCCTGGACAATGGGGATGAGCAGAGTGAAGCGTGCCACATCCAGGCCTGGCCCAGGGAACCTCCATCAGGTCCTCCTCCTGAGACAGCCCAGTGGAAAGCCTCACGATGGAGCTGAACTCTGGACCACGGCTCGGAGGAGAGAGGGGCACTGGCTAGGACACCCACCTCTGCTGTGCAAGCCAGGCAGCTCTGGAGTTCATTGCACCGGCCATCGTTACCTTAGACACTAAAGTTTGGTTGAATCTTTCCAAAGGAGTTATACTGGGCAAATATAAACCAAACACCTATAATACAAACACCTCAGCTGCATATTGGTGTAAATGCTGTTTTGTGATGTGTTCTTTTCACTCAGCAGTAGACTGAGGGCATCTTTCAGCACGTGTAGAATTACCTACTCGATTTTTCATCTTTATTGAGGCATAATTGATTGATGTGCAGAGAACTGCATGTATCTAATGTGCACAGCCACTGAGCTGGGACAAACACGAACACCTGGGGAAGGGTGACACCTTGGCGACGCACATCCAACCCTTTCCGGAGTTCCCTGGGCTTATTGTATCGACCCAGTTTTAATAACAGCATCGAATTTCTTTGGTGAGGTTGCCCTGGAATCTACCTGGCCAGTTTCCCACTCATGGGTGTTTCCAATGATTTTAGCTTTTTAGTATTACAACTAACTCTCCGTGGATATTCCTGCACATATATCTTTGTGCAGCCTCACATGGGTTTCTGGAGGCCCTGTTCCCACACAGAGAACCACTGGGGCCAAAGACTCACGTATACACTCATTCTGAATAATTACCATCAAATTACCTTCCCCTAAGTTTGTATTGGTGTCAATTCTAATGAATAGCGAACAGAGGTGCCTGTTTTCCTAAAACCTTGCCAATATTTCATCTCTGCCAACTTGTTAGGTAACATACAGCAACTCGTTTCCCCCCGGAATGCCTGAAGACGCCTTATTTTCAACCGGCAGCTTGTATTTCTGCCTCCAGCACAAAATGTCTTGGTGAGCACAGAATCACAGCTCAGGAAGGGGGTGGTCCCAAAGGACGTCCAGGCCACAGAAACATCCAGACGTCTGTCCCTGGCCCGTCACGGAGCCCACATCCGTGGGCAATGCTACACAGCTGCTTAGAGCATGGCAAAGAATGCCACACCCTCGATTTGGGCTTGTGACCTCAGTTAAGAAATAAACACCTACTGTGTCCCAAGCACTGGGGACACAGAGGAGACCAAGGAGAAGCCGTCCCTTCACTCCCTCCTTGCTGAACAACTGTGACTTCGTTCACACTTCGTGCAGCACTGTGCCGGGTCCTTCCCCGTCCCACCCTGGGGGCACGTCCTCGAGTGGTAGCACAGTCAGGTGACACAGTCCTGGCCAAGAAAACATTCGGCAATATCTAAGAGGAGGCTTCTGAGAAGGTTTTCTTTGGGCCCAAAAGGAAGCACAAGGCTGGAGCCTCCCTGGCTGCTGCAGCCACTTTGGCAGCATGAGGGGAGCCAGGCCAAAGGGCAGGGCGGACAGCCAAGGGAAGGCGGAGAGGGAAGGCGGAGAGGGAAGACGGAGGCTCTCTGGAGCCTGGCTGCCAGCCCCGAGCCAGCGGATTAACCAGCTCCAGACTTCTCTCGATGTGGGACAGTAAATGATCCTTCCTGATCAACCCCCGCATATCGAGTCTGCTGTGTGCCTTGCAGCCGAGAACACACTCTCTTCAGGGGCGTCCAACCCACAGCCCACAGGCTGCATGTGTCCCAGGGTGGCCATGAATGCGGCTCAACACAAAATTGTGAATTTACTTAAAACATTAAGATTGTGTGTGTGTGTGTGTGTGTGTGTGTGTGTGATTCCATGTCACAATGTATTTAATGTGTGGCCCAAGACAACTCTTCTTCCAGTGTGGCCCGAAGACACCAAAAGGTCGGACACCCCTGCTGGCCCTCGGCTGGTGGGGCAAAGATTCAAAAGGCAAATGTAGGCTCTGAAGGATGAACGGGTAAGTGTCAGCCCCGAGGGAGCTGCAGGTAGACAGAGCTGTCGGCATCTGTGCGTGACGCGCTTTCTGACTCAGAAGAAGCTGAACACAGCTGGTGTGAGGAACACTCGGAGAAGAGCGTGGGGATGGGGTGGGGCTGGCGTGAAGGATTTTGTGAACCGTAATAAAGACGGCATTTTATCCTGCGGCTCTTAGGGAGCCACTGAGGTATCTGAAAATGGACGGACGTGGTCATCTTGGCATTAGCTGCCGCTGGGAAGAGGGGTGGAAGGCAGTGGGGCCATTTGCAAAGCTGCTCCCACCCACTTCCTTTTGGGGGAGTCCTTCTCTCACCTTCTGTGCTCAAGTCCCAAGAGCAGGTCTCTGCAACTCTGAAGGGCTGACATTCCCTACTGTGTGCCAGGCTCTGCCAGGGACCTGACCTGCTCTTCCAGACACTCAAAGGTCAACAGAAGCAAACCAAGCGTCCACTGACATGCAGGGGCAAGCATTAAATACACATGCAATGCAACGGTAGTCAGCCTTAAAACGAAAGGAAATTCTGACACGAGCTACAACACGGATGAACCTTGATGACATCATGCGAAGGGAAATCAGCCGGTCACAAAAGGACAAACACTGCATGATCTCACTTACAGGAGCTTCCCAGAGTGGGCACTTCGCAGAGACAGAAAGGAGGCTGGCGGTTTCCAGGGGCTGTGGGGGGAGTGCAAAGTTGTGAGGGGGTCTGGAATGTCAGTCTGGGAAGACGAACAAATGCCGGAGGTAGACGGTGCTAATAAATACACAGCAGTGTGAACATATGTACGTAACGCCACTGAACTGCACCCTTGAAAGGTTAAAATGGTAACTTTCCCGTAATGTATACTTTACCACAGTAAAAAAATTTAAAGCTAATAGGACTAAATCTAGTACTGATGGCTATAGCTAAAAAGACAGCAGAGGAAAAAGGTTTCTAAAGAGAACAATGCCGGCAAGAAAAGGAAGAATGGGCAGCACGTGCAGACTTCGAGAGAGGGCAGAGAGCGAGCTCAAAGCCTGCTGAGACAAGCTGGCTTTGAACGAGAGATGGCGGGCGACCATCAGTCACCTGCAGGTTCGTCAGGGCTGACACACAGGCACCTCAGTGCTGTCCCCGCAACCTCCCACCCAGACACACACCTGCTCCGCCTGACAGTCGCCCGTGGCTTGGGACCGAGTCCCGGGGAGACAACGCCCTTCCCTTTGGGGGTGGCCCAAAGAGAGCGACACAAGGCTCATCAGTGGGGCCAGAGATCACATGTTAAAATAGAAAACAAACAGAGACCAGCCTTGAGAAACGGCCGAGGAGACCAACCGCAGGAGTCACACCAGCAAAGCTTCGTTTTATTTTGTAAGCCTGACTTGATCTGGGTCGTTTCTCACTTAGGCCTCTGGAAACCACAGCCAAACTGGAACTGCTTCTCAAGGTTGGTGCGAGGGACCCGCTGACCCACTCGCCAGCCACTGGGAGGACCCAGGGGCCCTGCTTCCTCACTGTGGAAACTGCTTTCTCAACACACAGCCCGGGGCCAGCGCATGGTTTGGTTTGAGTGCTCCCAGTTTGCAAACTGTTCTTCTGGTGTGTGCACAACAAAGGGTTTTTTTCATTGATCTGTTCTTTTTTTTCCCACTGTGTATGCTATTATAGCCGTTGCCATGCACAGTAAAGTTTCAGTGATTATACCAACGACTCACCGGCCCTACTTTCAGGGCCTCTGGCCGGCGCCAAACGCTGTTTCTGAGATAGAAGGAGTCTGGGATGTGGGGCCTGCCCTGCCTTTCGCTCCCTTTTACAAAATCACTTCTTCCTCTCAATTTTGAGTCATTTCAAACATGTAGAAAATGTTAAAAACAGCTACCTCTATCGCCCACCGCCTGGATTGGGTAGACTCACCACTGTATCAGATTTGCTTCCCCAGGTCTCTTCTTCTCTAGAAGACGGCAGGATAAACACAGCTGAAACCCACCTGAACGCGCCCCTCCTACCTCACCTGAGGCAACCACTCACACACGTGCTCTGCCACGTGCTAGTCTCTCCCTTCCGGTGCACGTGCACATATGCCTGTCAATACACAGCACATTCCGTGATTCCGCGTGTCTAGGTTTCACTCTGAGCACCCATTCCTGGTGGGCCTTAAACACTCGATACAATGCATTCACAATTTATCCATGTTGACACGGAGCTCCAGGTCATCGCCTTTTCACTACTGTTTAGCTTTTTGTTGTACCATCATGATGCTAGAATTGTATTATATAATGAGATCAAACCATGCACTGGCCCTGAGGAACAGTAGGTTTCTCTTATTTTTGTTTGTTTGTTTGCTTGGGTCCATAGTGTGCAATTAATACCCTTGTACACATTTCTTTACGCACCAATGAGAAAGTTCCTCACCTAGAAGGGTAATCATTGGGCCCCAGTGGGATGCACACAGTCACCTTTACTAGGTGTTGCACAACTCTCTCCAGTGTGGCTGTGCCCATTTACACACCCACAGGCAAATGTTATTAGATTTCATCAGCTTTTGCTCAGTTGATGTGGGTGACATTTTACTGTTGTAATTTGGTTTATTTTATCACTCTAATTTGTATGTCCTGATTTCTAGTGAGGCCAAGGCTCTCTTCAGTGCAGTGGCCAGGTAACTGCAGGGCGCCCAGCACACACATACTAGGAACGCAGGACACAGGACTACTTACACAAAAAACGTATTTGTTGTTCACACTTTGTATTTTTATTTGTTAAATTCTGTGTGGTGCCAACTCAAACCCTTGCCTTATTTTTCTCTTGACATTTTTTTCTTATTAATTCTGGACATAAGAGGCCAGTTTATGAGTTGTACTTCCTTCCTATCTGTGGCATTTCTTTTTACTCGATACAGGTTGTCTTTCGTGTGTGTCTGTACAGTTACAAACACATTTTTCCTATGTTTTCTTCTTTTAAAAAGTCTAAAAATCTGTCTGTAATTTATAATCATATGTGGTGTTAGGCAGCAACTTAGTTTTATGTTTGTCCACATAGGTAGCCATTTTTCCCAACAGAACATATTCGATTGTCTGTATTTTCCCCACCGAGCGTAATATTCTCTGTGTATCCTATATTCCCTTACTTACGTGGCTCTACTTCCAGGTTCCCAAGTCCATCCCACAGGTCTGTCTGCCCCTGTACCCCAAACACAATGCTTAATTATAATCGCTTCAGAAAATGCTAGTATCTTAGAGGATTTCTCCATTTTTCACCCAACGTGTCTCCTCTTCTAGGCTACTTGTTCTTCAATATTAATTCTTCCTCAATCTGACAGGAGATACCTTTTTCTAGGGAAACACAAAGTAAAGCAGAGATCTATTGAGAGAGAGGAAGAAATACTGCCTGGGCAGCACAGAAGCCCCTTCCGTGTCAGAGTGTGGGGATGACCCTGAAGGGGTCTGACTGCAGAGTGGTCAGACACCAGGCTCGGGAACTAGACCACAGGTTTTGATTCCCGGCTCTGTCCCTTTCTGACCTTGAACTTAACTCATTTATGGCCCATCTTCCATCTCTTAAAGTGGGGATGTAAAACAGAATCTACCTCATAGGGTCATCATGGTGGCCAAACAAGTGGAAATGTATAAACAGCTTTACCTAGTATCAGGTAACAGGTAAGCACAGCATTAATGGGGTTAAGAGCTTAGGTTGTAGTGTCGCAATAGTTCTGCCCACACCATTCAGTCATTAAGAAAACAAAACAAATTCTTTTGTGAAATATGACAGAGAAGAGGACGGAAAGCAAAGGTGTAGGTACACCCTATACTCAGTAACTGTAAACCAGCCCCTGCACGAGGAGGATCCCACCAGGAAAGCTGACCGAGGTGGCAAGCCAGCGCCCTGCTCACCCCTGCCGATCGCTGGGCCCGCCCCAGCCCCCACCCGGAGCAAGCACCGAGTGACTCCGACTCTGACAGAAATGTTGCCCCTCCTTCATGACTCTCTTTATCTCTGTTCATGTTCTGTGCTTTAAATCCTCCTGTGTCCAACAGTAACTTAAGTACACTTACTACTTACTTTATATTTACGTGGGATAATTTTTTCATTCTTTTACTTTCAATGTGTCTTTATATTTTAGATTCCTCTCCTGTAAACAGCATATAGTTTGATTTTAAAAATCTAGTTTGACATCTTTATTTTTTAACCAATTGGTCTATTCATTGTTAATAAATTCACCAAGGTATTTGGGTTTAAATCCAACACCGTATTTTGTGCTTTCTATTTAGCAGGTGGCTGCTAAGTATTTTTTAATTTTTCCTTCCTGTTTGCCTTCGGATGAACTGGACAATGGTCTTTATCATTCCATTTTCGGTCCCCACTCAGGCATTACGCGCTCCGCATGCTGTGAGCAGTTGCCCCAGGAGACGCGGTGCGCACCCAACGCTCACCAGAGCCCAGCGCAACCACACCGGATCCTCTTTTGGGACCACTCGAGAACCGCAGAGCACTTTGCCTCCATTTCTTCAACCTCCCGCCTCATTGTGGGGTTCCCGGAGTGCACAAGGCGTTGTGACGACTGTCCTAAGTGGCCACCGGGCACCTGACTCACTTCTTTACCGTGTCTCCTTCCATTCCTTGTTGCATCTCTAACCTTCCAGCCAAGGTCAGCTGCCTTCTGCCTGAAATTCCTTTAGAAATTCTTTTACTACAAAGTCTTTTTTTCCTGAAAAAAAAATCTTTTTTTAAGCTTTGTTCTTTTAACACTTTTTATTATGAAAGACTTAGGCATAAGCAAAGAAAAGAAACCAGATACTGAGCTCCACTCACCTGTCACAAGTTTTTGGGTTACCAACCCGGGACAACCCTGTTTTCCTGGCCTCCCCAGCCACACCCCTCACCCTAAGTTACTTAGCAGCAAAATCATACCTGCAAGTATTTTTATATGCATATCTTAAAAGAAGGGGACTCTCTTTTAAACACTACCATATCATCCACCAAAAAATATCACTGATGAATGTTAACTAAACTTACTGTGGTAAGCATCTTGCAATATGTACGTGTATCAAGTTATGTTCTACGCCTTAAACTAACAATTATATCTCAATAAAATCAGAGAAGAAAACAGTTGGGAAAAAATATCAGCAATACTTTTATTATAATATATCTTATTAGTGTTCACATTCCCTCAATTGTCCTACTAATTTTTGTTCTTACAGTTTATCTGAACTGGGATGTAAATGAATTCTTTACATTGTTATTGTTTTTTTTATCATTTAAGTTTCTGCTGTCCCACAGATTTTCTCTCCACGTTTTTTCTTTCTTGCATTTTGTTGTTATTGTTAACAAAGAAACGTCTGGATTTTGCTAATTATATCTCTTTACTGTCAATTAACATATTCTCCTGTTCTCTGTATTTCCTTTAAATTCATAATTGGATTTGGAGATTTAATCAGATTCAAGTTCAGTTATTTGGCAAGACTACTTCGTAGGTCTGGTAGCACTCCTCCATCAGGGTCATCCGATGTCTGGTTGTTTCTCTCTGGGGTTGTAAACAGGCTGATAATTAATGTCTAGATCCACAAATTCATTAGAGGTTGGAAAACAACGACATTCTAATGCTAATAGTCTTCTGAGAAGAGAAACTTCCCCCATCGGTCGTTTGGTAATCCTGAAGTACTGTTTATACAGGAGAAGCAGAATAATGAATTCTTTCCCCATGTTTAGCATTTCCAAAATGAGTTATTCCCTTGGTATCTCCCAAAGGTGATTAATGAGGTTTTTATATCATCACAGATTTATACAATTAAATACACTGAACGTGTTTCAGTCTATCATACTTATTATCTTTGCTGATGCTTCCATTGTTCCACCTGTGGCCAACGACAGCTTATTCAAGCTGGCTGCTGAGTCCTTCCCACGGACCATGGCAGTGTTGAACAGCTCCTTGCCTCTCTAGTGAGAAAGGATAACCCGAGGTCACCCTCTACATTTCTCCGAAGATCCCTGGAAACTTTCAGTGGCAAGTGCTGTGTAAAGGCCACGGTGTGGACACCAGAAGAGCTTGCTTCTGGACCTTTCGGTGGACAGAACCAGGAGCTTTGTTCTTATTTTTAAGATGAAATATATGACAAGAGGAAAACGTTTGGAACTGGAGCTAATCCTGACAATTCAAATACAGGAGTATAGGGTTCTCATTTGATTTCAGTAAACTCTCTCACACCAAAAATCGTGGTTCTTAATGATGTTAAGGTATTTATGCCCCTACACGGGGCCAAGACTGGGGGGGGGGGTGCCAGTGTGCATGTGCACATTTAAGGAGGTGTACTCTCAGGGCGCAGCAGGTGCACGGCCCCTCCTTAAATTCTCTGCCCAAGGGTGTCACTCACCTCCCCCACAGTTCTGACCTGGATCCCACCCTACACACTCAACAGTCTTAGAATAACAATACCAGCACCAGCACCGACAATACAACTATCAGAAACAGTCCAAGGTCACGGTGGTGGTGGTCTGGCAGCTCTGTATTTCTTGTCTGTGTTCTAGTAAGGGTGTGCAAGAAGTTAATACGCTTTAAATACTTGGAATAACTCTTTTTATATTGCTATGACACCAATTTGATACACAGTTGGGCGCATTTGGCTTATTTTACTTTTAATTTTAGAAATTATTTCTTAAATGTAATTGTTTTATAGTTATATAAGAAATTTACATGATTCCAAAGTCAAATCTACAAAATAAGGTTATTCAAAGGTGACTAACTTCCTTTTGTATCTCTATTCTCTCCCACTGTGTCCCTATATGTAATTTTTACAAATATACCCACGACTTTGCTTTTTTGTGATACAAACAAACACAGGTGTGTGCCCCATGATTGCTGGTAAAAGGTAGATATTGTGTGTACTTTTCATACATAATTTGCCTTAGACACTGTTCCGGAGCATGCTTGTGTATTCCTGTTTCACCGTCCTTTGTGTTCATTCAACCAGCCTCCTGTCAAAGCATTTGGGTTGTTTCCGGGTTTTTTTTTTAATTTTTTTTATTACAAATAGTACTGCAATGACTAAGCTAGCACTTTTGTCCTTTTTTTCATATTTTTGTTTTGCTCAAAGGATATTGCTTCAATGATCTTGAAGGATATTTTCACTGGGGGTATAATCTAGGTTGGTGTTTATTTCCTCTCATCAGATTGAAGAGGTTGTCAAAACATCCTCTGGTATTATTACTGCCAACAAGTCAACCCTCCATGTAACTGCGGCTCACTTGGAGAGAATCTATCTTTCCTCCTCGGCCACTTTTAATGAGCTTTTCTCTTTTACAATGGTTTCTTGTAGTTTCACCATGGTATGTCCAGCAGAGACTTCTTTTTATCTTGCTTGAGATTACTTAGACTTTTTTGGATCTGTAGATTGGTACCTTCCATCATTTCTGAAAAAATCCCCAGCTGTTCTCTCTCCAAATATTGTCTCCTACTCTTTCTCATTTTCCTGTCCTCGTGGGACCCAAATGCATATGATAGATCTTCTAACTGTACCTTTACATCCCTTGCGACTACGTCTACATCTTCATCTTTTCTTGTTGAATTATGAATTTCTTCTTCTGGTTTATCTTGAGTTCACAAATGCCCTATGCATCTAATCTACAAGTAAACTATTCATTGAGTTATTGAATTTTAGTTATTCTATTTTTTCCTTTCTCAAAATTCTATTTGGTTCTTTTTCAAATAGCCTTGAATACTGTTTATAGTTTCTTATTTACTGTAGATAGTCTCAACCTGACATTTCATTTCTTTAAACGCAGTAAGCATCAGTATTTTATTCTCTGGGTCCAATGATTTTAACATCTCAAGTCTTGGAGGGGTCTGATTATGTTGGTTCTCACTCATGGTTTCCTATTTCCCTATGCACTTGGTTACCTTGACATGCCAAACGTTGTCTGTGAAAGATTAGTTGTGGGAATAATTTAAAACCAGTATGATAGTTCTTTTCCTCAAAAAAGATTTCCTTTACTTCTACTGTGCACCTTGATGTACCAATGGTGTGAAACTACCTTAAGTGAGTTCAAGGCTTGAAATTCCTTGGGCTACCACGTGACGCCAACTTAAGCTGCACGTCTGCCCAAGGGCTGGTTCACTTCCTGTGCACACTTACCCTAGAGTTATAGATATTCGAGATTCCAACATAGAGGGGAAGAGTTATCAGTTTTGTAATTGGTTCTGCAAGATTTTGGTTCTGCAAGATTACCAAATAACCTCCTGGCAAGGGTGATTTTGGTGCTGGGCTTTCTTCTTCAAGTTTTCCCCTGGATTTTGGCCCAACATTGCTAACTATCTTGCCTATCTTGTTGACTCTTTGATACTTCTAACAAAATATTTCACCCAACCTTTTAAGTTGACACCAGCAGGAGGATGTGTCCAAATAATCTAGCTTGCCATTGAGAGAAACAGAGGCTAGCTGAGTTCTCGTGAATTTTAGCAGTAGGTGTCTAGAAGTCAAGGAACACCAAGGATTGCTGGAGATCCCCAGAAGGTAGGAGAGAGGCATGGGACAGGTTCTCTGTCGGAGCCCCCAGGAGGAACCAGCCCTGCCAGGGCCTGGATTTACGGAAGCTGGGGGATACTAAGACAGTGGCTACCACAAGAAGTCAGACCATCAATGTGATCCTGGCTCTGATTCCAAAAGTGTGTATTCTGAGACTGAAGCTTCCTCCAATCTTTGCCTTTGGAATCTCGCAATGGCCACTCCTCAGCGCAGGATGGAACACCTACCGTTTGCCAGGACAAGACTTTCTGAGACAAAGGGACAAAAATTTCTGCCTTTACAGATCATTCACTTTAGAGAATATCAGTTCAATAATTTGGTACTTGGACTCCTTTCAAATTGCCCATGTTATAATGGTCTTATCTATCCATAGAGGAAAAATAATATAAACAGTTCTGGGGTGGTGAGTTGCATTTACTCAATGAAGAAATACAATGAGAGAGAGTGTATTATCCTTCAGACCTCATTCTTTAAATGAGGGTTCCAAAACAGCTCCCTCAACACTCACTGAAGCCACCTAAATGCTCCTCCACCGTGTCCCTTTCAACTGATGTTTTTCTTTTCTGTCCTGAGAGCTCCCTTTTTACCAGCTGCAATCAAACTGCCCTATCTTAGCCCACCATAGACAGAGCTTGAGGGCAGACCAACGTAATTTTTTAGACTATTAACAACATGGAGATAGTATTTAATGAAGCACTATTACCTTGCGAACTTTTACTACATATTACTGGGGTTTCTTCCAGCATATATATCAAAACTGACCAAAGAACAAGGCTTCTGAATCTTTTCAAAAACCTTCCATGATATATATGCATACGGAATCTGTAAAACAGAACACTGACACTGTAAAACTACCACTTGAAATCATTTTGTGTGCAGAGCATACACCACACTGCTTGGCTGCCTGGGATGAACGGTGTCAGACTATCTCACAGATATGTCTCCTCGACTGTATTTTCACTACTGAGTGTGTCTTACACTGTGTGGTCTTTTCTCTAAGACCTCGGATCTCTTAAGTCCAGTGTACACCAATGTCACTTTGGTTGGACACGTGCTTATAAAAGATAAAAACTCTTCTTAGAGGTTGTGATTTAGCATTATTGAGGTAGGGTCCCAGTGTCCGCATCTAACCAGCTTCCAAGGGGATTCTGATGCAGAGAAGCCTGCCCCCGGGTGTCACCCCGCGGTCCTGGCTCACTGCTTGGGTTACGTGCCACCTTTCCCCTTTAACTGATACTCCTTCCTTCCTCGGCCCTGCTGGTAAACCGGAGACAGAAACTCCCATCTCACGCCTGTCAGTGACAGCCGGTCACCTGTGCCCCAGCGTGTATCTCCTAATCTGCTGGGCTTTGCCCTGTCACCTGGTCCGGTGGGTCCAGACTCCCTGGGAGGCATGAGACTGCTGTGGTCACAGACAGGACTGCACAGTCAAGCTCAACTGTCAGTTTGAACTGGATTAGGAGGCCTCTCCTGGTGTTGGCGGGAATCACCAGACACACTTCCACCATGTTAAATCCAGGATCAAGTATTAAGACTATCAATAACTTGATTCTACTGAGCATTAGTTACTACCCAGAGTCCCTCTGTATGGGTCTCCAGAAGCCCAGAGCTATCTCCATGAGGCTGGGAATCTGAACAGTGATGTGAAGAGCAGGGGGCACACGGGTCACAAAAATAGAATGAGCCCAGGGTCTAGCTCTGCTCTTTGCCTGGAACAGGATTTTGGAAATAGGCCCTTTCCTTCTCTGAACCATCAAAACTACCCTCATTCTTTACAACTCAGGACACTCTTACAGGACTCTGAGGACAAGCCAATGAAAGAGCGGATGAGAGAGTAAAGGGCTATAGTCATTCAAATAGTCAACAAGTGTTTATTAAATACCTACTATGTGTAGGTTGGCCCAGGAGATACAATGGCAACAAAAGCAAACATGATATCATAGTCCATCGGGGCACACAGCCTTGAACTGAATAATCAAATGAGTAACCGTGAAACCACACCAGTGATCATTGCTAAGAAGTGGACCTAGGTCAATGATCAAAGTCACAGACAAGTGGGCAGGGAGCTGTGAAGGGGCGCCGGTGAGGGCCGTGACGCAGAGCTACTGGCAGAGCGAGGGGCTGCCTGGAGGAGATGGTGGCAGGACTGGCAGCCCGGAGGCTGGGGGGTGAGTCCAGAAGAGGGCAGTTCAGGTCAATAGCTGCCCCCTGGGAGGCTGGTGCGGAGGACAGTTCCAATGTCTGGATGTGCACATGTTGCGCTTTGCCATCTGCATGACGTCCCTCGTGCTGGTCCCCCCCGGACGGCTTTCCACCCTCGATCCACCAAAGTCCTTTTTGTCGTACACTCATCAGTGTGTGTGCCTCACTCTGATGACTTGTGTAAGGTGACTACCCGGCACTGCAGTCAGAATGCAGGCTCTGGGGACCGCCTGGGTGGCCTGGGCGAGATCTCTCAGCACCAGACTCCTCTCCTGTGAAATGAGGAAAGAACACGACCTACCTCCCAGGACCCGCCTAATGGATTAGTACATGCCGAAGTGGTAGAACAGTACCTGGTGTGTAGTGAGTGGGGAACAAATATTAGCTATTAATATTACCCGTGTTCTGAACACTTTAAACATAATTGCTCATTTACTGCTTGCAAAATGCTATTACAGTTACTATTATTACTGATGCTTTATAGATAAGTGTTCTATAATTCATTTAAAAATGTATTAAGTACTGTGCTAGAATCTAGGGTGAACAATGAGCAAAAGAAACACAGGCCCTGCTGTCAGATGCAGGGAGAATAGTTAGAAGGCCACCAGGCTCCCACTGACCAAGTTGGGGACAATTTGAGCCTCATATAAATAATGATAGTAACAATCATAAGGTGTTGAATGAAACAGGAATTCATGACTCCATACTGATATAAAAAATGAATGCACAAATAAGTAAATGGGAAGATTTTTTATTATGTTAGAATGCCAACTAATGAATGTCGAGAAATGATGGAGTTTTTAGAAAATCACCAATTGGCCCTGGCTGATGTAGCTCAGTGGATTGAGCACGGACCTGCAAACCAGAGGATCGTGGTTCAATTCTCAGTCAGGGTACATGCCTGGGTTGCAGGCCAGTTCCCAGCAGAGGACTCACAAGAGGCAATCATACATTGATATTCTCTCCCTCTCTCCTTCCCTTCCCCTCTAAAGATAGATAAATAAATAAAATCTTTTTAAAAAATCACCAACTGGCAAATATCAATCACAGTAGTAACTAATTCAGACAAAAATTGTCAAAGGGTACAACAACAGGGGAGCAGATGACAGCTGGTGGGGGATGGGAGGGGGTGTTTAAGTTGTAGAGGAATTGAGTGAAAAGGAAAAAGGACTCATGGACATGGACAACAGTGTGGTGATTGCTGGGGGTAGGAATAGAAGGGGATTAAATGGTAATGGAAAAAAGTACAATAAAAATTAAATTTAGCCCTGGCTGGTGTGGCTCAGTGGACTGAGCGCTGGCCTGTGAATGGGAAGGTCACCAGTTCAATCCCTGGTCAGGGCACATGCCAAGACGGCCCGGTCCCTGGCTGGGGGCATGTGAGGGGCAGCCAATCAATGTACCTCTCACACACTGATGTTTCTCTTCCTCTCTTTCTCCCTCCCTTCCCCTCTCTCTAAAAAATAAATTGAAAAGATTAAAGTTAAAATTTGGTGAGAAATGAGATACTTACATACTCTGAAAATACTTATTAATTCCAAGGAGGAAAATCATATCTTTATAGTAGAAAAACCTGGCAGACACCACCTCAACCAAGGGACTAAAATTGCCGCCGTCAGTGATGGGACAAACGGAGGCAGGTGCTCCTGATCTGATGCCCCGAGAAGGACACCGCAGCGCCGCTGCAGTATTCCTGCCCAAAATGCAAAACGTGAATTTAACTGCGAAGAAACAGCAGGCAAACTCAAATTCAGGAACATTCTACAAAGTAACTGGTTTGTGCTCTTCAAAGACACTGAGACCGTGCAGGACCAAGGCAGACTGAGGGACTGTTCTGGATTCGAAAGCTGCCGACTAAGTGCAGTATGGGATGCTGGGTAGGAGACTGGACCAGAAAAAATATATATATCTATAAAGGACATCACTTATATATGTCCTTGATGGAAAAACATGAATGTCTATAGGTTACACCATAGTATTCTGTTTCTTTTAATTTCCTGGATTTGATAACTGCACTGTGGATATGAAAGACAGTGTTCTTGTTTTTTGGAAATGTGCTCTGAAGTGTGCTGAGGAGTAAAGGAGCTTCGTGTTTGCGAGTATCTCTCAGATGGCCCAGGCAACAACAGTAATGAGTAAGCGGTGTGTGTGTGTGTGTGTGTGTATGGACAGAGAGATAAATCAACAGAGAAAAATGATAAAGCAAATGATGTAAAATGTCAACTCTTACAGGATCTGGGTTAAGCACATACAGAAGCTCTTTGTACTATTTTGCACTTTTTTTCCTAAAGCTGAAATTGAAAATTACAAGCTAGCCAAAAAAATCGAGAGAAACTCAGACCCTCCCCACCTTGCCTGTTTGGAGGGGGGGAAGGGAGGGGAGAGAGAGCCCTGCTATCCAATCTGTATTGATCTGTAAACACACCCCGCCCCGCTGTCTGCGTTCCTCTGTACAGGGAGCTGCTTCCGGCTGCTGGAAAAGGTGCTGACAGTGAGAAACGTTACTTCTGGCCCTTTTCCAGTGCAGGAGGAAACAGTGAAAGCTCTGGAAGGCTGAGGAGCTGGTCCCCGAGGACCGGCGCCGGGAAGCAGAGGAGTGGGCAGGAGATGGCATTCTAGGGGCGTCTGTGGGCTCCGCTGAGCTCCTTAGGGACCAGGGATTCACTGCCTCAGGGCCCTCTCCCACTGCAAAGACAGGGGAAGGAGGGGCTGAAAGGCACTGGGAAGGAGGGAAAGGGAAAACCAACACCTGCTGCAGCCAAACACTGTGCCTGGTGGTTTACACATATTACCTCACTGATCTTCAAAGGGTTTTGAGATAACCTCTATAATCATTCCCATTATAGAGATGAGGACATAGAGGCTTGGAGGGGTAAGGACAGAGATTCTGTTTGGGGCAGCACAGTGAGGCAGATATGCTAACTGACTTTTATGCTTAAAGCAACTTTAAAAGTTGGTTAAAATTAGAATGTGTTAGAAATTAGTCAATGATGTGGCAAGAAAGTATGGGACACCCAGAAGCGCCAAAATAAGAGAAATCAGGAATCCAGGGAGGTGGGCTGGGCAGCAGGCTGACTTTCACCTGGAGGGGATTGCAAAATTGTGCGAACCTTAACTTTGGTTCTCATGGGCGGTGAGAGATGAGAACACAGGAGGAGTCGACCCCCAGAGCCTGTCCCACGGGGAAAGTTAATGGGAAACACAGCCCTGCACAAAGCTGCATCCCCAGTGCCCCTCCCCCTCCAATCAGGTTACCTGGAAACCAGGAGCAAAACCCATCACTCACCACCCCCCCTAAAACATACAAACAAATCGTAGCGCTGAGTTGGGGGGAAAGTGTTCTCCCTGAGGACCCATAACCCCAAATGGTTGTCAGTGGGTTTTGAATTCGCATTCCTGGTCGAGTTAAAACATCTCAGGCTGAAGTTTTAAAGTATTCCCTTGGCGATTTCGTTAGGCACGTAGAAGCAGGAAGCCGCAAATTCCCTCTTTTTCTCCTGGATGGTCAAACAAGGCAGACTCCATCCTACAAGCCACAGACTCAAAAACACAGAGAGGCTGGCAAAAGCAAAGATCTCACAGAAAAGCCATGAAGTTAGTGAAGTGCAGGAAGGATGGCTTGGTGGGGGCTGGGGAAGATGGGAAGGGCAAGCCAGCCCCGGAACCAACCAACGCTCTCCAGCAAAAACGCTGCCTTTAGCTGAGGGCTCACACTGAAAGCAGAGTTTCTCCGTGCTGGCATTACTGACATTTTGGACGCATGACTCTTTGTTGTAGGGGCTGATGCACTGTAGGACGTTCAGGAGCAGCCCTGGGTTCTACCCACTGGCAACCAGTAGCATGAAGCCCCATTCCAAACCGTAGCAACCGAAAATGTCACTGGGCATCGCTACATAGCCTCCAAGGATAGAACTGCCCCAGTTGTGAACCCCCAGCAATAAACGGTAAATTTAGGGGGGCTGCAGTTCTGAGAAGCACAGAGGGAAGGTGGAGAGGCCTCAGGTGGGTGGTGGGCGGTGGGGTGAGGCGATGGATGTGCAGAGGAAACAGTGCAATAATCCAGGGGTAGCACACCTCGGAAGGAGCCAGCTAAATTACATGATAGCGTAATAATAGGTACTGCCTAATCAAGTAGGGAGCGAAGGGTTCCATATAATGTGATGAAGGTAGACCCTGGAGAAAAGAAAAAGCAGCCCTCATACACAAGAGTTTTAATTGCCCTGGTGAGAACTTCCAGTGCAATGTTGAAGGACAGCGACAAAGCAGGCCTCCCACCTTGCTTCCGCTCCGTGGCAAAGCCCTTTCCCCAAGGGGATGATGTTGGCCCTGGGTTTTCCATCAATGTCCTTTATCATGTTGAAGGAGTTCCCTTTTACTCCCAGCGGCCGAGTCCTATGGTGAAAAAAGTGTAGGTTTTGTGGAACTTGCATTTCTGGGAGGGGTCTCAGTGGGTCCCAGTACAGAATCCTCTTACTGTGCTGCTGGGTTCAGCTCGCTCACATTTTGAGGATTTTTGCATCTATGATCCTCGGGGATATCCGTTCTCTTTTCTCGTGGTGTCGCTGGCTGGCTTTGGTGTTGGGGTACTACTGGCCTTTACTGAATGAGTTAAGAAGTATTCCCTCCTCTTTTAATTTTTTGGAAGATTTTGAGAAGTATCGGCATACGTTCTTTAAATATTTAGTAAAAGTCATCAGAGAAGCCATCTGGTCCCAGGCTCTTCTTCACTGGGAGGTTTTTGATCACCGATTCAATCTTCTTTACTTGCTATCGGCCCGTATTTAATTAATTTTTAAAAACAATTTTCAGAGTTAGCCTCAAAATAAAATCCAACTCTTCACTGTGTGCAAGAGACATACCTAATAAAAACTTGAGATAAAAAAACAAGCAAAGACTTACCAAGCAAATTCGTTTTTAAAGACTGACACTGACTAGCTGTAACGATCAATCCTGGGCATGTGTGCAGCCACATTCACCAGGAAAGTCAGAGGACCAACAGGAGAGTCTCTCTCCAGGCAGGTCTCAGGGACGGAAAAGCGAGCCCAGTGCATAAGGTACGGTTCCCCTACTGAGCCCAGTGCATAAGGTACGGTTCCCCTACTGCGGAGCAACCAGATCTACACTGTGGTACCCAAGGAGGAGACAACTCTCTCCTTCCTGTAACAGCTCTGCTCACTGCACAGTTCAGAGTCCCAAGTTCCCTCCAAGTTGCAGCTTCACCCCCCACAAAGACCACCTCATCATTATCTGCTGGGAAGAAGCCCATGTACCGCCATGTCCAGGTTGCCCCTGGGGGGGGGGGGAGGGGGACTGTGGAGCTGGCCCACCCCTCCTCTCAGGTCTGGCTCCAGGAGAAGCAATATTACTTGCACTCACCCTGTGGGGGAGAAAACCCGGCACTGGATAAACCTGATGCAAGGAGTGGGGTGGGCTGGAGCTAGTCTGGCTTCCTGCCTAGGAAAATGGATAGAACAGATCTTAGGGACTCACTACCAATCTATGCCACAGCCCACCTCTCTGGCCACTAAATATGTGGGTGCACTCACAAGGAGGACACACTCACCTCCTCTCTGTGGGGGTGGATGGACGCACCGAAGTCCATCCAGTTACCACACCACGATCTCTGAGTGATGCCCAGACCTCTCCACCTGGTTCAGGGGCAGGTCCTGTGGCCACATGACTTGTAAGCTAAAAGACAATTTGTCTCACCCACTGACCAGTAGACAACGGTGAGACAGAGAGATGGAGACCACAATAAACATGCCCGGTCCAAAGGGAGACTACGGCCACACACAGCAGTCCGAGCAGGAAGTGAGGACCCCACCTGGCTGTGCAGGTCCTGGCTGCTTCCTCAGGAAGACCCTCCCTTGTCTACTGTCCTCAGCTGAAGTGGGCGTCGCCAAGCATCTTCCTTGGGGGCTATTTGGGGACTGTTATGATTTCTTTGGAAAAACAGGTCCTTGAAATATTCATCAGGGATCAAAATCTATTTGCTTACAGTCATCTCATGAACCAGTGCTACGTCCTCGCAGAATTCTCACACCTGCATCTTGTCTACCTTTGCACTCTGGCCACACCTCTCCCTGACCTGAATGGCAGTGATCTGAGACTGAGTGAAATAACAGGTTTTAAGAGAGAAGCCACGCCCTGAGTCTGATCCTTGCCTGGGGGCTGGCTTCCTGGTCTGCTTGTTTTGCCTGATGGACAGTCTTTGAGAAAGGCTCTGAGTCACCTCCCTCTGACGTCCTGTGTTTGGGTGACAGAAGCAGCCAGTTGTTTCAGACTTGTGAAGCCCCTACCTTCCTCAACTCCCTTACATCTCTGCTCAAAACCTAGCTAACACTTGCAGAGGACACCTCTTGTCTTCAAATATCACTGAAACTAACAAGGAACAGCCACTGCTCACTAAACCTTTAGCTCCTCCCAACTTCTCTTTGAGAAGTGCCTTAGGAGGCACAAGATGGGCCTTTCAGGCTGTAGAAGGAGACGATGTCACCTGTTACCTGGCCCAGAGTCCCCACATGTCCAGCCTACAGTAAGAGAGTTCCTGCCGCCGGCCCACTGGGTTTCAGCCATGGCCGTGCCCCAGTCCCGTTGGGGTAAAGAAGGCCAACTGTGTGGTGTGTGTATATCCCACCAGGCTTCTTTAAGGCCTTCAGCGCTGTCCCTCTCAGTGCAGGGGGTGGGGGGGGGGGGCTCAGCAGGGGCAGGCTCAGCAGGCCTGGGCCTCTCGCACAGAATACCCATTGGTGGTCCAAAGGAGACTCTGTGTGCCCAGCAGCTTCTTGGGGGTTGCACTCCACAGCAGACCAGAGCACAGCTAATCACAAAACCTCAGGACACACGTAATGGCCAATCAGATGGGTCTTATGGGGCGTGGATCTGAGGGTAGCAATTTACAGGGTCTGGCCCCTCCTCACACAGTCTGGAAAATGGGGGCAGAAGGAAGCTCTGTCAGAACCCTCCCAAGGAGATCAGAGGGAAGGTCAGAGGCTACCTAAAGGCCAGCAGGCCAGTCCAGAAGGGGCGCGAGCTGGGCCATGGGCGCTGCCACATTGGCTGGGCTCCCAAGTCTGCGGGAGGGTGGCACTCAGGCGGTTATTTTGGGTTTGGAAGGAATTGTTCAGTACAGAACAGCCCAGCCCATAGTTTCTGGGACTGTCCCCAAGGCTGGGAACGAGGGGTGGGGTGAAGGCGCTGCTGTCTTGGAGAAGGCTCTGCCTTCCTCTGTGCCGCCATCTCCCCATCTGCACGGGAGGAGCTGGACGCCTGGTCTCTGTGGACGCGGCCTCTCTGCACAGCCCTCGAGGCCAGGATCCTAAGGCTCTAAGGTGTCTAAGGTCTCCCAGGCCTTATATAAACTTCAGAACATAGAGACAAGGAAAGCCATGGGGCGGGGTGGGGGGAGGGGGGAGGGGGAATGATTTGTTCAAGTCCATACACAATGGGGGAGCAGAGCCAGGCTAGAATCTGGCATGTCCCGGTTCCTGCTAAGATTTCTTACAATACCACTCTGCGCCCCTTCCCCACTGCTGGGGCACATCTGGGTGGGAGCCTCAGGTCCCCACCCCAGTTGTGAGAAAACCTGCTCTGGGTCAGGTGGGCAGACAAGGTGTCCCCACTCTGCTGCAGGCAGGGAGAAAGGACTCTGGTAGGTAGGCTGCTACGAAGAAACCCAGCAGGAATGCAGTATGTTAAAGGAGACGGGAGTCCACACCCCACAGCCATCCACGGGCAGCACAATGTCATCAGATCCCCAGGCACTGCCACCATGCTTGGTCAATGGCGGTCCACAGGTACGTGCCTGGCCAGTCTTTGGGAAGAGCAAGAGCCACCTGCCACGGTGTCAAGGCCTCGGCCCAGCATGCACACTTGCCTGCTCATTCCTTTGCGGAGGGCCATGGTACATCGCTGTGCTCACACAGAGGAGACAGAAATCAGCCTGACCCTGTGCCCGGGAAGATGCGGAAGACGGGTATCAGTGGACCACTCGCAGACTCCACTGTGGGCTCCTCGGCTGGCTACCAGATAGATACCTGAGTCACCGTCCCTCCTGTAACAGAACACACTCTGCCCCTCTGCAGGAACTCGGTCCCATACTCCATTTAGTTACACTTCCAGATCAAAGTGCAGTGTATCTGGGGGAAAGGAAGCACGTCCCAGTGACATATAAACTGCAGGAGAAGTCATCTGTCCGCCCCCCCCCAGCACCACCACCCCGGCTGCACCCCCACGCGATGCTGGACAGGGTGGGAAAAGCACAGTAACCCTGCCACGCACCAGGGGAAGAAGGGACACACTCGGAAGTCCCTGGGGCACCGCAACAGGCCAGTCGCGCCGGCCGCAGGGGCACAGGCTTGCTCTGGCAGAGGAACACGAGTGTTCCGTGGTGCGCTGACCCAACCCACCTGGGTCTGGAAGGTTCTCCTCCCCCCTCCCCCGCCACCTCTGTGACCACATCTGAGGCAGGTGTTCAAGGCCCGGCCTCGCCGGGGGCTGCCTCGGGGCTCAGACAACCTGGTCACCAGCCAATGCCTACTTTCCTCCGCAGTTTCTGGTCTAGGTGCTTCTAGCTAGTTCCAGGTGCCAGTAACCACACCTCAGATGTTTTCCCCGCAGAGTTCTGAAGCCTTTCTATTCTGTTTCCTCTTCTGGTCCAGCCCTCTCTCTTTAATTTTGGCTACCCCGGGGCAGGGGGAACCTAAAGCAGTGGACCTGAGGGGAGGCCAACCCCCTCATAACCTGGCTCCGGGCTGCACTGGGTTCTGTGCTGGGCTTCCCTGGGGGACCGTGAGGGAGGCCCTGACCCTCCACAGCTACTCTCCTTCTGTGCAGCTCACAAAGCGGGTGGCTTTCACCTCTGGGAGGCCCCACATTTCTGATACTCTCTACTCCTTTCCACCTCTCCCGTCTTTCTTGTACTAATTCGCTAAAAGCCAATGGGTGTACATCGCAGCTACCAAGAGCAGCTGCATGTACACTAATATTCAGCTCTTTCCAGCCACTTCTTCCAGAGCTATGGCCTGGGTCAACATGTGACCAGCCTTTCCGAAGTGTCCTGAGATGGTTTTATTAAATTCTGTTCCAAGGAGTAACGAAGACCTCCAACTTCCCAGCCTGCAGTCCCTGTACCCTCCGGATCGGGAGCGAAGCCGTTAAGTCAATGGCTCATGCCGCAGGGGTTTTTTAGGATGCACCCCACAGCCAGCACTAATTTTTGTTTATTTACAGCAACGAAAGACTGCTATAGTAAAGATAACCAGTAACAGTTTTGTGGCTCGAAGAAGATGGAAGTGTGCTTCTCTCACATGTCAAAACTATCCCTGGGGCTTGTTTCAGACTGGCAGGCTGTTCAGTTCCACAAGGTCATTCAGGAAGGAGCCTGGGGTCCTTCCATCTGGTTTCTCCGCCATCGCCTAAGCCGGTGGCCTTGTCAGCTTGATCACTGCCGGATGGCCGCACATCTATGTCCCCACCTGTGGGAAGGGGAAATAGAGCGGCTGCACCTAAGGCCAAGGCCTGGGAGAAACGTGCTCTTCTTCCCAATGGACGCCATGGGCAGAAACTTAATCATGTCGATAGAGCTAGGTACGACAGCATCTGGGGAAAGTCAGTGTCAGTGAGCAATTAGCAGTCCCTGCCTCGGGCCTTGCAGCTGAATGGGCAGGCGGTTGCTACCGTCATACGGCCTCGACCATAGTCCTAGAGGATAGCTGTTCACTCAGGGGACCCATGATCTCACCCCCCACACAGGCTGTGACGTGCTAGTTCCCCACCCAGAGCAGGGACAGTAGACCAGCAGGACACGTATTTGTTGGGTACCTTTGCTATGCCCCCATGGTCCTATCTAAGACGATACCCACTGTCCGTCCCCTGTGTCAGTGGGGGCCCAAGGGAGCCTGCTGGGAGACAGAAGAGTGTGCCAGCCAGCGTTCTCCAAGAAGCAAATGCCACATGGATTAAGCGTGCTGGGATTACAGTAGGGGACACACCTGTGTGAAACGAAACAGAGAGGGAGCCAGCAGGCTGCAGTGCCAGAGACTCTATCCAGAGACAGGGAGAAGTGTCTGCAGTCTGCCCTGTAGTCCAAGGAAGCTTCAGCAAAGCCACTGGGAGATCCTTGAGCCAAAGTCCCCGAACAAGAAATCTTGTATCTCCCAGGACAGCTTGACCTTAGTTTCCCAGCTGTGCAGAGTCAGGGCAGGAAACAGCCCGTGGGGGCCAGGCATGGGATGGAGTTCTAAACCAGAGGTGCTCTGCTCTGGTCAGTTACCCCGCCCCCTACCCCCCCACACACAACAGGAGGTCTTTCAGGATCCCTGTCACAGGGGTTACAGTGAGAGGTTGGAGTTCACATCCAAGAAAGAACACAGGCTTTGAAATGAAAAAAAAAATACTGGTTGCAACCCAGCTCACCACTGACCAGCTGTGTGGCATTGGGCAAGAAATTTAACCCCTCTGATCCTCAGTTTTCTCACCTGTACGACACCTGGGAAAGGTTATCAGGATGAAAGTAAAATACTCACAGGAGGCACTCACTCAGCGGTGGTCTTTCCCCGCTTCCGATGTTGCCAAAGCCCAGTGGACCTAGAGGGTCCCCGAATGTGCTCCCTGAGGGAGGAGCGCCAGCCCACAGCTGACCCCATTTCCTTGAATCACAGACCACCCTCCCCTCTCCACCCCACACCAAGCGGGCCCAGAACTGGCACACAGTAGGCCTCGGAGGTCGCGCTGGCTTTCAAAATAGTCCAAGAAACACCCTGAAAAATATCTCCCCATGGGCCAAAGAGAAATGTCCAGAAGAGGCTGCCAGCCAAAGCTGGGATAGCCACTTGTTACCTCCTATGGGATCGAGCTTATTTGGAAACTGGTCACCCGGGCCAGGACCATGGGCTGAAGCCCAGGCAGGGAAGGGCAGGAAGGAGGCCATCTCCTTGGACGAGCCCGTAAATCCCAGTGTCTGTAAATCCAGGCAGCCGGGCAGGCTCCTGCCCACCCCAGGCACGTGCTGGCTCTGCAGCTCCTGGAGAGGGCCACTCTGAGAGTCTCTCTCCTTCAAAGCCCATTCTCCAGAGCACTTTACATCTCGCCTCCCCTCCCTCCCACTCTCCAGGGGCCCCCTTCTCTCTCTCTCCAAAGGTAGCCCTTATTTCTGCCCATCTCTTGACATTTTCTGGCTCCTGACTCTCTCTTTGTTTCCCCATCTCTCCATGTCTCCATGTTTCTTTGTGTCCCCGAGGGTCTCAGTTCTCCCCCATCTTTCTGGTTCTCACGCTCTCTTGCTCCCTCAGCCCATGCCTCTTTCTTTCCTCCTCTTCCACCATTTGGCCTCCCAGCACAGCTCAGCCCAGCCACCTCCTTGGATCTGTGTGCTGCCTTGGAATGCCTTCCAGCCACGGGGAGGGGCTGAGCCCCAGCAGTTCCATAAGGACCTCAGAGAAGCCCCCTCCTGCCTCCCCTTCTTCCTCTTCTGTGCAGAGCAGAGATGCTCAGAGCAGAGGGCACCCCAGACCAGCCTGCTGCCTCTAATGCTGGCGCATCTCAACTTTCACCTCCCTCACCCAGGCCCTGTCGGCCCATGCCAAATTTCTCTTCCAAACTTCTTTCTATACCCAACCCTGAGAGCTAACTGCCAGCTAGAGGCAAAACTAAGAAACTGGGACAAATCAGACACCACTTTTATATCAAAGAGTGGGGAATTAGCTTGATTAAATGTGGAACATCTATTCAGCGAAATAATGTAAAGACAAACCAAGAAGTAAGCAAGATGGGCATCCGCCTTCCTCACTGGCCCCTTGCTCGTTGGAACCCAACACACACTTCAGAAGCACTGGCTCATGGCAAGCAGGGCCTGCCTGATGGGGTGTGGTCCCACACCCACCCCCAGATATTGGCCAGGGTGACCCCAGGAGGCCTGCAGCGAGGGGAGGGGCCGAAGGTGGATGGGAGAAGGCGGCTCTCCCGCAGGAAGAAGGGGGCCGTGGTGCCCAGAGAGGAGACACCCAAGCCAGGGTCTCAGGCCCACAGCGTGTGACCTCCACCAGGAAGGTTGGGGGCATCCGCTCTCGAAGAGTAGAAACAGGAGCTACTTACTGCTAAAGATGAAAGCTAAGATGGGCGGGGAGCAGGTTGAGTTGAGGGAAGAGAATGGGGTGAGGGAATTCAGAGTCCGGTGAACCTTCCTCCCACCTCCCAGCCTTGGCAGCTGCAGACACTGGAATCAAAGCAGCGCCACAGCTGCCTCACCAGGCGAAGGCATTTGCAAGTAAGGGCCCTTGGTCAGCCGCAGCACAATGGGGCTGACTGTCACTAGGGGGCCCGCAATGACCAGCGTGCTCCCTGGAGCTCGGACTGCGCCCAACACCCAGTCCCAGAGACCCTGCGCCTGTCCTCCTCGCTCTGGGCCAGGGAGGACATTCTCTCAGGCCCTGTGTGTTTTTGTATTTCTTTAAGACCTGACAGCTTTATTCAGCAATTCATGGATCTGGCAGCATCCTATCTAGGAAATAGAAAGGTGCTTCTATTTTTGTTTCTTCGTTTCTTTCCTCTGCTCTCTAGAATCCTGAAAGGGGGGAGGAGTGGGGCCACAAGAGGTGCGATGTTAAGATGAAAGTCCGTTCAGATCCCCTCCTGGACTGAGCTGAGCACCAGCCCCCACCACCAGAGGGCGCGCGAGCACGGAAACAGGGCGACCTGAGGGGAGGAGACGGAAAAGCACTCAAGCTCTCCACGTCTCTTCGAACTACTCGGCCCGGCAGGGTGGGACAGCGCCGAAGTAAGCCTGGAGGGGTGCGATGATAGGGCCACCAAGTCGGGGTCACTACCCGCTGCCAAGTGACGCGTTACACTCCAACGCTGAGGGTCTAGCGCGGAGACAGGCAGCGCTGGAAAGACAGGCTCCTTGCGATGCCGGGGGCACAGGAGGCAGAGCCGGGAGAGCTTCCCCGCGATCCCTACACGACTCTCCCTGCGACCTTTCCTTCCGTGACGGCTAGATTGCCTTCTCATCGTACACAAAAGGGCTGGGGAGACTTGGTGGTACCCAAGCCTCTTCAGGCCCCGACCTAAGACATGCCCCACCCTCCTCGCGAACCCCCGAGGACGGCGAAGTGAAGGGCTGCACAGAGGGACCAAAAAACTGAAAACAACCGCCATTTGCGCCTAGGGCGCAGGGTCTCCAGCACTCCCCGGGATCAGCGCACGACACGGAGGGCACAAACTCTTGCCTAGCTCCGGCGGCTAGATATCCCCACCCGAGTCTCCCCGCTGCTGGCTCGGGCATCTCCCCACCTAGGAAAGGGTGCGGAGTGGGTAGAGGGCTGTGACTCTGACCCCAGCCTCCCTGAGAGGTCAACTGCACCGAGTCGGACTCTCCATCC
The DNA here is from genome assembly GCF_014824575.4 of Sturnira hondurensis. Taxonomy (NCBI): domain Eukaryota; kingdom Metazoa; phylum Chordata; class Mammalia; order Chiroptera; family Phyllostomidae; genus Sturnira; species Sturnira hondurensis. The sequence goes on along the minus strand of NW_028091030.1, from coordinate 745,540 downwards.
TCACAGTGCCGGCCTGCGGCTTCAACTCCATCCCGGACACTGGCGATGGGAACAGACCAGGGAGGCAGGGGCGCTCTGGGCTGGGTGTGGATCCACTTGGGGAGGCTGGCAATGGACTCGGGCACTGGGGACACGACCTCGTTCCAGGGTCTGAATTACCTCCACTTGGGGATCCCCTTACTCCCATTCCAGCCCCATCCTTCCCCACCTCCCCCAGTCTGAGGCAGGGCCCCGAAGGTTCAAGAACTCAAGAGCCTGGAAAAATGCACTGTGCAAATATACTGACTTTATTCGTCTCCATTCAGGAGCCTCACAGACATATTCAGGTAAAAAGATCGTTAAATAAACGCCGTCAGCCACCGCAATGCAAAAATAAATATCAATCCTCCGGCCACAGCAGCAGCAACCGCTGCGCCCCAAATCCCGTCCGCCGCGCCTAACAATTATAAAAGTGTTCAGCGAGAGTATGTTGGCGTGAGTGTGAACCAGTGTGTGCTGTGGGGCACGGTGGTGGAGCGGTGTGCAGTATCGGAGCTGCAAACCCTGGGACGAGGGCGCGGAGCGGCTCTCCAGGAAGCCCCGGCAACGTGGGCTACTCCACGCGGGCACATCACCCCGCACACACTCACAGCAGAGTTCGTACTGGGCAGAGTTAAAAAATAAACATTTACAAGGGCAAAGAAAGTGGCCCCCTTCCTGGCGTCCCTGGCCTCAGGGCGAGCGCAGCGCGGGGAGCGCCGACCAGTTCGTAGCCTGGCGGGAGTCCAGGGGTGGAAGGGACCGCCGTGCGGGTCCTGGAGGTCCCCGCGCGCTGGCCCCGCCGAGGTGCGCACGCGGAGACGTGCGAGCCCCCGCTGCCGGCGGCGCTCACAGGGCCGAGTCGGAGTCGCTGGAGTCCAGGCTGTTCCTCAGTTTGCTGCTGCTGAGCTGCTCCCTCTGCAGCGACAGGCTCTGCGTGCTGCGGCGCAGGCACTCGAGGCTCTGCAGGAACGACTTCCTGGCCTTCTCCTCCTCCAAGGGAGACACCCCCTCCTCCTCCACCTCCTGGATCTCGTCGAAGGTCACCGGCTGCGTCTTGAAGCGGGACTGGCGCGGCCGCCGGAGCCGGCCCTTGCCCTTGGTCAGCTTGGCGGGCCGCACGGGCTGCGGGAACTCATCGGCCAGGCACACGAAGTGCGGCATCACCGCTTGGTAGCTGGAGCAGATGCCCATCAGCTCGCCGGGCTTGGCGGCCGCCATGGCGCTGCCGGCGTCTTCGGGGCCCGGCGGCGGGGCGGCGGGGCTGTCCGGGGACGGCCGCTGCGCCGGGCCCCCCCGGGGGGCAGCAGCCTGGGGCTCGCCGGGTGGGGGATCCAAATCTGCTGTGGGGCGGCGGCGGCCCTCGCGGGCCCGGGTCGGGGCTCCTCGGGGTCGTGGACGGAAGGCCGGTCTGGGAGGCGCGGGGCTCCCGGGTCGCTACTTCGCTGTGATCCCAGGCGCTCGCCTCTGCCGCCGCCGCCGTCTGCCCCGCGGCGACCGGCCCGCCGCTTATATAGCCGGCTGCTACCCACACACGGCTGAGAGCTCGGATGACAGCGAATGCCTTTTAAAGCGTGCGCGCCCCGCGCCCTTCCGCCTGACGTCGCCCTGCCACTCTGGGGAAGTAACGGCCCTTTCCCTGCGCCGCCGCCACCACCCCCGCTCCGGAAGGCAGGCCCCGCCCACGGGGGTTGGAGAGCGCTCGAAGCCCCGGGAGCTGGCGGCTCAGTCTGGGCGGCCGGGGAGCAGGGGTCTTAAGATGTGACTGTCCGTTGCGGGCTCCCCAAGTCTGTAGGGGCCGTGGTGGCCCGGGACGGGACGCAGGTCCCCCTGCCAGTCCCTGGTCTCCGATGCGCACGCTCAGGGCGCTGGTTATTGTGCCTCGGGCTCTGCACCGGGCTCCGGTGGCGGTGGCAGCTCCTAGCCGTCCTTGCATCCTTGCAGCGGGGAGAGCCAGGGTACCCGGCTCCCCAGAACCGAGTGGGGGCGGGGGGTGGTTGGGTTTCTTCCCCGCATCCTTGTCAAACCCCACCCCCATACACACACAGAGGCAAGCTCGAATACAAACACAGCAGATGATTCCATTTTGGTTCTCCTCTTCCCTGTGCATCTTCTTTACGTTCGTCTCCTCACTACCCCACCCTAATGTCCCTCGGACACCCCGTTTATGCTCGGAGTGACACTTGGATGTGCCACTAACAACAGCAACAGTAACAACTACCACCATTTGGAGAGTTGTACTCCGACCCGGCCAGTGAGCTTTCTGTTACATCTATTATCCTATTTAATCCTTCCATCAGCCCTGAGAGGTAACCGGTATTCTCCAAACTCCACGTGCAACAGAATGGAGGCATGGGGTAGGGCGCAGAGCTGCTGGGCACCATGGGGCCAGCTCCAGAGGCCGTACTCCATAGTCCCCTGCTCAGGATCGACGCCCACCAGTGTCCCTGGGCTCCTCGGGGGCAGGCCTTCTGCCTGGCGTCCCAACTCCCAAGTGGAAACTGTGAGCACCGCCCTGCAGTGTCAAGGGCCTGGGGCACCACACAGAGCAATGCCCCCTGCAGGCTCCCCACAGGGGCCACAGGGGAAGGAGGGAATCAAGGAGAGTTGACTTCTATTCCTTCCATAGCCATTCAGGGAAGATTCATTGAGAATTTCCTGTGTTCCAGCCCAGAAATGTCCCTGCCCTCGTGGAAGTTACATTCTGGGGCCGGGGTTGGGGGGAGCACAGACGACAAACAAGAAAGGAGGAGGTTGGTTCGCTGGGGGTGAAGTGATGGGTGTGCAGACGGAGCAATGCATGTGTGATTCCCTGGCGAGCAGGCGGGCGGGGGGGGGGGGGGGGCCGGGGGCGGGGACGGGCAGGAAAGGAAAGGTTTCTTACTGTGTGTGACACTTCAGGTGACCCCTGAAGGAAGATCCTACAGAGCATGTGCCATACATGCTCTGAATTACTTTTCATGCATTAACTCATAACCGCTCTCTGTAATCCTCCCAGCAACCCTGGGTAACGGCCACTTTTAGCATCGCCATTTACGGAGAGAACAGGGCACAGAGAAGCTCTTGGGAGCAACTTGCCCCAAGGTCACACAGCTAGTAACCCGGAGCGCTGAGGTTCAAACCCCTGCACCGTGGCTCCTCACCCTCTTCTTACCCACTACACGGAAGTCCTTTTGCCCTGTGAGGGACGAAGAAGGACCCGGCGTGTGCCCAAGTGAGAGCAGGGTGGCAGAGGGAGGTTCTGAGCCAGGAAGGAGCTTGGCTTCTCCAGGGAAGTCGAGAAGGCTCGTGTGGCTAAAGCGGAGGGAGAGAGGCCTTGCCGCCCCGTTGAGGAGACAGCATTTGATTCTAAGGGCAATGGTGGTGAGTGAGGCCTTGGAGTTTAGAGCAGGGGAGCCGCACGCCCAGTTTAGGTTTCACAAGCTCACTCTGGCTGCCCTGTGGAGAGCAGACTGGAGACGGCCCAGGAGGAGGGCGGAGTCCACCGAGAAGGTCGTTCGGTGACCCCCATTACAAGACACTGGAAGCCTGGATCAGGGTAAAGACAACGGAGGTGTAGGGAAAGGGTCAAATTCGAGGTTCACCCGAAGATGGAATTGGAAGGGTGTGTGACGGATGAGATTGGGGGTGTGGAGACGGATGAGATTGGGGGTGTGGAGAATCAAGGCTGACTTCCACGTATTCTGCTTTGGAGGTGTTAGCTGGCAGTGCACTGATTGAAGGGGAAGGCGTGGGGAGGGGAGGGCCATTGTGGAGTCTGCAGGCGGTCCATCAAAACCCACTGCCCCCCGGGGCGAGGCTTGACATGCTCCTATCAGAACCAGAATACGTGAGGGAGAAATGAATCTCTATGATGTTAAGGCCACTGAATTTTGGGGTTCCTTTTAACGGCAGTGCAGAAATACAGTCACGCACCATGTTTCTTCCTGTGCAAACGTCACGGAGTGCGCTTACGCAAACCCAGCTGGCTCTGCCCACTGCGTACTCGGGCTGCTGCCGCTCGGCTGCACGTCTGCACGTCTGCGCAGCTCGTCACCCGTCACCGTCCAAAACAACAGGAGGTCAAATCAAGCACGAGAGAAAATGGTGCAATCAAGAGATGCGGTAACCACAAGATGTATGAGGCTCCTGGTGGCATAACACGGCACACTGCTTTACAGTGAACTGTTTTTGTAAGTGAAAGAGTATACCAAAATAATGATAAAAAGTATACTGGGCCCTGGCTGGTGTGGCTCAGTGGATTGAGCGCGGGCCTACAAACCAGATGGTCGCGGTTGGATTCCCAGTCAGGGCACATGCCTGGGCTGCAGGCGGGTCTCAGCAGGGGACTCATGAGAGGCAACCACACATTGATATTTCTCTCCCTCTCTCCTTCCCTTCCCCTCTAAAGATAAATAAAATCTTTTTAAAAAGTATAGTGGACGAAGTAAATAAATAAACCAGTAACACGTCACTTGTTATCATTATCAAGTATTATGGCCTGTCCATGGGTGTCTGTGCTGTGCTTTTATGCCACTGGCAGTGAGTGGATTTGTCCACACCAGCAGCACCACACACACGAGGACTGGGTTGTGCTATGTCATTACGGTGGCCACAACGTCACTAGGCCATTGGAATTTTCCAGCTCCATTATCATTTTACGGGACCGCTGTTGTATCGCGGTAGTTTGTTGACCGGAGCATTGTTGTGTGGTGCGGGACAGCCCTCGGGTACAGAACTCAGTACTGGGAAGGGGAAGCTGCCTTGTACGACAACCCCAGTTTATGTGGCATTGGTTTAGGTGGCGAGTTGTACGGAAACGCACACTGCGGGTGGAAGGCTGGCGACACTTGTCACACTGCGAGCAAGCATTTGTAAACACGTTACCTGTGAAAATCTGGAACCCAGACCACGCGCTCGCTGAGCCCACAATTCCACAAACACAGCTGGAAGAGCCAAAGCATTTGCATGTGTTGGCCGCTCAATGAGGCTTTTAGTAAGATATTACGAGAAAGAGATTGGCTCGTTTGCAAGAGGAGATGGGCAGAAAAAGAGTCCAGGAAACTGATGTCCTCCAGGTTGGAAAACCAGCTGTTTTTGTCCAAAGAGCAGGAGACCAGGCTGTCATGGCTCAGAGCCTTTCTCACAGCCCGTCCATTAGGCCAAACGCAAAGCCAAACAAATGGACCGAATTAAGTGGGTTGTCTTGTCATTCACCTGAATATTTTTAAACTGCTCTAATTTCAGGTCTCTCTATGTGGACTTAGCATCGTCCTAACCAAGAGAAGTGTGTATATCCAAGTAGAGAGGTGGAGCGGGACACTAGAACTCAGGGGAGAGGTGATGGATGGGGGTGGCAGCTCGGGGGTCACTGGGGTGCAGCCCACCCACCGGACAGAGAAGAGCTGGAACCAGCCGACACTGGACGGAGGACCAGGATTCAGCCAAGGACTCAGCCTGCCAAAAACTCAGAGAACCAACATCCAACAGGGGAGCAAGTCATAATCCAGGAGAAGGATGTTCCTAGGAGGAGGGAGATGATCAGAAGGGGAGTCCGGAGATGGGTCCTGGTGTGGCTGCACCTGCGTGCACCGTGTGGCCTGGGACAAGCCACCCCCCTCTGCATCACTGAGGTTTCAGCTCCAATGCCACTTCCTCCGGGCAGCCTTCCCTGGCCGTGCTATTTCAGGTTGCCCTCAGTCACCCTGTCCCCCTTTCCTTCCCAGCACACGTACCACAATCTAAAAGGCCTTCTTACTTTGTTCCCATCGATGTGGTCTGGCTTCCCCACTGGATTGCCAGTATCAGGCTCTGTCTTTCCCTGGCAGCCAGGCCCGGGGTGGCAGCCAGCAGGAGCTCACGGCTCCTGCGGAGTGTTCACCTCCGCCCTGCTCCCTGACCCTGCTCCCACAGTTCCAGGGGCCACCAGAGCTTCCTTTCCAACACATCCAGCTCCTCTGGACCCCAAACTCCCAGGCTGGGGGCTGGAGTACCCTAGGCCACTCCTGTCACCTTCCCTGCCTGGATACCCGGTCCCACTGCTGACCCCTCCCCCACAGGATGTCTCATAGGCAGCCCCAGCAGGCAGCCTTTCACACCGTTTGTGCCCTCTGGAAGGAGTCAGCCGCGTTGGGTTAGGAGAACGCGGACCCAGATTCTAGCCCTGCTCTGCTGCAGGCTGCGACTCTGGGCAGGCCACGCCGTGGGAGATTCAGTCTCTGTGACTCGGGGCGAAGGCGTGCCCCTGGGAGTCCGTGATGGCTGTGAGGAGAGCGCCTCGCACGGTGCCTGGCACATCTTTAGCATGAAGTGTGTGTTCCTTTTGTTGTCGTTGTCTCCTACCCAGACCTATCCAGTGCCCTATGTGGTGGAGAGGATGTCAGGGAAAGGTGCCAAGAAGCTCCTGCTGCAATGGGTGTTTGGGGGGTTGGGCGGCTCACCCTCCCTCCTCACTCACAATGTATGAGAGGAAGCCAGGTGGAGCGCGGTCTCCAGGCATGGAGCTTCAGGGGCTCCACTGGGGTGGATACTGCCAGTGCCTGCAGGTGCTGCTGGGGCTTTAGAGGACAGCAGCCGCTTTCAATAGACCCCGCCCCCCACAACACACAGCTACCCTGCCCCGAAGGCTGGAGGATCAAGTCCTTCCCCTCTGTAGGGTTCATGGGGCAAGGGAGTCCGTGAGAACCACACACGTGAGCAGGGATGGGCAGGTCTTGGGGGGTGGGCATCGCGGCCTACCCAGGCATTGGGCCTGGTTCCTGTTTACCTCTGGCCCTGACGAGTCCGCAGGGGAATGTGGGCTTTTCCAGGACAGGCTCACTGGCCTCTCTCGGCCATCCTGGGGTGGGGGTGGGGCTGTTAAAGGGGATGCAGGACAGCCTTTCTTCTCAGCGGGCCTGTATCCCTGGGACTAGAGAGGAGGGACACAGAAACATCACCTGTTGAACACCTACCACGTGTCTGCACTGTGCCAATGATGCGTGGCACGTGCCTCACCTATAGTCGCCCTCACGGCATCCTCTGAGGCGGAGCCTAGTTCCATCCCTACCTTAGACATGTGGACTCAGCGGGCTCTGTGGCTGACCAGGGTCCCCTCAGGGCCAGGTGCTGACGCTGGCGCTCGCAGGCAGGTCTGCCTGAGTCGGAAACCAGAGCTCAGCACTTGCACCACCCATGTCGCTGTCCTCGGAAGTGACGGGAACAGCACTGGACTGGACCGAAGTCAGACACGCAGGCCCCATCACCCCCATACTCTGTGGCCTTGGCCCACTTGCTGCCCATCCCTTAGCCTCAGTTTCCCCATCTGTGAGGTAAGGAGGCTAGGCTCTGATTTACCGGGAGCCTCTCCAGCTCCAGTGTTCTAGAATCCTCAGGAGGATGCGGGGATGAGAGGACCCATTCATAGGAAGCAGACACTTCCTCTTGGGCCTGAGAACGGCAAGCAGCCTGGGCTGAGCTGCAGGGGAGGCTCGCCTCCACGGAGGGGCCGCCGGGGGAGCGGATGGGGCAGGGGGACGGCAGCAGACCAGGAGGGGCTTGCGCCTCTGCCTCCCCCGCCGTTCCCACCCACACTTTGGCTTTCGGGCAGAGCCACGTTTTAAAAAAAGCAACTCCACTTCTTCAGCTATTAGCAGGGCTTCGTTTCCAAGGGAGCCCGCAGTGCCCGGGCTGGGTCAGGCGGCAGCAAGGATGCCCCATCCATCACAGCGTGCAGAGGGGCAGGGAGCCGCAGAGGCCACAGAGCCAGGTGGGAAGCAGCAGCCAGGCGGCTCCGCTCACCAGTGCTCTCCTGCTTCCTGGGGGGGGGGGGGGGGGGGGGGCGAGGGTTAGGAAACCAGAGGGCGAGGCCCCTTCCTGTGGCTGCTCTGCCACCCTGGCACAGACCTACTGCTGGCTGGACGCCTTGGTCAGCTGGCTGTCCCTGCGCACTTGCTCGGAAGTCTCTCCAGAGGGCAGCCCAGGCCTCCAGGTGCCGACGAGGTGGAGATGTTCTGATGTTGGGGTCCGAGTCAACCTGCACTTTGGGTGGGTGTGGCCCAGCCGCCCACCTCCAGGTGTGTGGGGTGGCGTGAGCATGTGAATGGGACAGGAGGGCTGGGGGACGTTCAGCAACCAACAGTGCCCACAGCGGGCAAGCGACAGGGCCTTTCCGGGTGTCCTGCCTCCTGGCCCAGGCTCACCTGCTGGAGCCGGCTCCCCCACTCGGTGGGCCCTCCACACAAAGCCAGTGACTTCAGCATCCTACCAACTGCTTCTGCCTCACTCAGAATTAGCACTTTGTCTGGTACGGCTGTGAGCAAAAGTGTTTTGATAATTTTGCTGGAGGGTTGCCATGACAATCTCCAGCAAGCTCCGAGAGGGGGTGTCAGTGTGTGCACAGGAGGGAGAGAGACAGAGGGGAAGAGTCTGAGGGCCTCAGAGAGGGGGAGACAGAGGAAGAGAGAGGACCAGGGAGAACCCCAGTGAGAGCCCCAAATGGGACCCGCAGCCTCCATGGGCCCCGCCCTGATGGCCCCGTTCCTGCTGTGATGAGCTCACGGTCTAATCAGGGCCTCACTGTGGGCCGTGTAATGGGACACCAGCTGCTGGTCACAGGGCTGCCCCCCCCCCCCCGACTCCCAGGATGCGGGGCACCAGGCTGGAGCGGCAGTGGGGAGATTCAAGGCCCCAAGGGAGCCAGAGCCCAGGGAAACCTCCTAAGAACCATGCCCCTCCTGTGGGCCCGGCTACACTGACGGGGATGATGGCACCTCCCAGCCAAGGCCTGCGTCCCGGTGCAGCTCTGGCAGGTCTGTGGCTCGGTCCATCCTGCACGCTTTCTCACAGGCCCGAGGGCCCCTCCCCTGGGATGCCGGTCTGAGAATCATGCAGGGTTAAGGACACGATCCTGCACAGCCCGTGGCCCTACAGCTCAGCAACGTGCTTTTCCCTCGGTGACTTCAGCAAAGCTGGAGTATCTCTGCTGTCTGTTGAGATGTGGACAGAAAGGCCCAGAGAGGGGAGGGAACTAGATCAAGGTCACACAGCCAGCAGCCCGGCAGGGGGCAGAGTAAGGATGGATCCCAGTCCTGGACGCTACCCCAGTCACTGTCCTCAGGGAGGCCCTATGGGAGTCCATCTGGCACTACCCGGTGTGGACAGACAGGGACACTGAGGCCCAGAGACATGCCCTGGCCAGTACACGTAAAGCCAGAACCTGCAGCCTCGGACCCTGAGATGTTTCACTGCCACTACAGACCATGAGCCAGCTCCATGTGTCCCATAAACAAGCCCCAGGGACTTACTTATGTCCCAATGTAAAGCGTCAGCCTCTGCCTTGGAAGAAGAGGCTCCTGGTTATTGGCAGGACAGAGCGGAGGGCGGCTGGAGCTGGCCAGGAACACAAGGGCAAGGTCAGAGGCTTGTCCAGTTCCAGGTCCAGAGGCAGCCTGGCAGAAGGCTGCCCGGCCTGTGCTACTGGAGCTGTGTGGCCTTGGGCAAGTCACTGTGGCTGTCAAAGCCCCAGTTTCCATAGCGATGGGAAACCAGTGTGAAGAGGAGCCTCGGAGAAACTTCGTTCCAAGTTCTGGGAAGCAGCTGCCCCTGAACAGCAGTCCCCGACAACCGAAGAGCCCTCAAGCCTGTCTCCAGCTTGGTTCAGATCTACGTTTCACCTGTACGCCCCCGCGGTGGGGGAGGGAGAACCAGAAAGTGCTGTGGGCTCTGAAGACAGATGCAAAGACGACTTTCACGCAGCCTTGGCAATGGGCAACAACGTGAACATGAACAAACGGCATCCCTGCTCGAATCCCCTGGTTCTGGTGTTTGCTACAAAGTTCTCCTCACTGCCCTGTGATTGTGGAAGCATTGTGCCTGCCCTGTCCTGCTCTCGGGTGGTAGTTATAAGGACCAAACCAGATGGTTTATAAGAATATTCTGAAGCAAAACCCTGTAAGAGGGTGAATTTTTAACTGGATTCCGAGAACTTAGAGTTGAACGATGCCATGTCCTATAACACGTTCTGAGCCTCGCCACAAGACAGGGCGTCCCATCAGCTTTGGAAATAGCCATGGGCCCATTTGGGGGGCCCAGAGAGTCCCTTCTCCCCGAGATCTGTCTCTCTTCCTTCTCAGACGTGGCCTCAGGCTGCCCAGCAGACACCAGGGACCTGCTGTGGCTGAGTCTCTTTGCCCATTTTGGACACGTTGGGGGTGGGGGTATTCCCAGGGCCCCCAACTTAAGGCACCTCTCTGATGTTGCCTTGCCCATCAATACCCGGCATTTCCCCAGCTATTCCCTTACAGGGACCACAGTGGGATGGGATTTAACGGAGAATGAGTTTATTTGGAGCACCTAAGTCACGCCGGTCACTGACACTCGGCACTTTGTACCTATCATCAGTCACACCCATAAGTTTACCCTGAGTCAGGCATTGTTATCGTCGAGCTGTAGTTGAGGCACTAGGCTCAGAGATGTTAGGGAACTTTCCCAACACCACACAGCCAGGCAGAGATGGAGCTGGGATTTGATCCAAAGCTCATCGGTCGCCAAAGCTCTTCTCCTCCACCAGCAGCTCCTTTGGTGGTGAGCCCTGGAGCTGCCCGGCGACAGGGGCCAGGGTTCAGTGGGAGGATGGACAGGGCACAGAGTCTGGACTTCTGACTGGGAGCCAGGCTCCACTTCCCGACAACTTTTCTAGACAGAACCTGGGTGTCCCGGCCCACACAACGGTCAGGGCGTGGTGGGACGGGGGAGTGTGGATGACATCCAAACCCCTGCCTCTTCCCGAGGCGGTGGCAGGAGACGCCCCAGCCCTCCAACGGCGGCAGGCAGTCACACCTGAGCTGGACTGGGGCAGGAGCGGCCTGAGCAGCAGCCGGCCACACCGCCAGCCAGGAGTCCCCAGCGTCTGAGACTGAAGATCACCGCTTGCAGATACAAAGCACAGAACCACGGAGGCTCAGCTGATGGGGGTCGTGAGGCCGGAGGAAACGGAGCAGAACTGCCGGCTGCCAGAGCAGGAAGGAAGCTTCCAGATGAGCTGGGGCAGTGTTTCCAGACCAAGGGGTGTGGCTTATTAGTGGGCAGCTCAACTGGTGGGCAGACCGGGACTGGCATTTTTAAATGATGTACAACACAACCGAAAATATCAGAGTAAACACAGGGGATAAAGTGTTGTTTCACGAAGCTTTAGTTTTAGTTAAATTATGTATGCAAACTTTTTCCTTTATTTATTTATTTATTTATTTTTTTACTTTGGGTTGTGGTCAATAAAGCTACAAAACACATTAAGTTGGTTTGATCCCTGAATTTGGAAGATGGAGAAACTGGGGCCAAGGTCAGGGAAAGGCTCTGCTCAGGGGCCACGGGCAGGGTGAGAACCCAGACGGTTCTCTGATGCTGGGACCCGACTTGCGTTGGCACCCCAGGCCGCCTTCCGGCCCGATTTCTTACTCGTCTTTCCACCTGAGCCACCGTCAGCCTTGCCATCTCTTTTGCTGTGCCCAGGCTAGAACAGGAAGAGCCCAGTGCTTCATGGTGGGCGCAGCAAGATGGGGGTGTGGTGAGAACACTCTCAGGTCCTCCTTCCTCTTGGCCCTTCCTCCTCTGGCTCTTTCCCTGCCTCCTTTCCGCGCCCCCGCCCCTCTGTGGGAACCCCCCTCATTGGTCCCTTCCACACTCCCTCCCGTCTGCCTCCTCAACGGCCCTGTGCAGTCGCTGCCTCCCACTCTCTCTCGCCCAGGCTGGGCCCTCTGCCCCCAAGGCCTTGTCCTGGACCCATTGACACACAAGTCACTCCATCTCCACGGCAGTGAGACCTGCCCAAAGTCCCTGGTGAGCACCCCCGCCCCCCGGTGGGAGGACTTCTTCACAACTACGCACTGTTTGATAACAGCAGCTCCAGTACTCAGACAGACGGACATGGTCACAGTTCTTACAACAACTCTGGTTTTTTTCAGGCTGAGAGATTTACCAAAGGCCTCCGGGCGTGAGTGGAGGAGCCGGCGCTAGACCCTGGCCTGTACGGCACCAACATTCACACCTCAGCCCCACCGGCCGGCCTGACCCCCGGCAGCCTTTCCACCGAGTGTCTGGGTTGGGGGGTNGTGGGAGGACTTCTTCACAACTACGCACTGTTTGATAACAGCAGCTCCAGTACTCAGACAGACGGACATGGTCACAGTTCTTACAACAACTCTGGTTTTTTTCAGGCTGAGAGATTTACCAAAGGCCTCCGGGCGTGAGTGGAGGAGTCGGCGCTAGACCCTGGCCTGTACGGCACCAACATTCACACCTCAGCCCCACCGGCCGGCCTGACCCCCGGCAGCCTTTCCGCCGAGTGTCTGGGTTGGGGGGTGGGGACGACAGTACAGGACTGGCAAGCATCTCCTACGTTAGGTTGCAGTAAGGAGAGGGACACTCCTACCGTAGGAGGGAAGAATGTAACAAAGACAGCACCCACCCTGCTCCCAACCCTCCCCACTCTTCCCAGAGAGGGGGCTGACTTCTCCGATGACGACTGGGAGAAGGAACTGGGTGGTGCGGTCCCCCTCCTGCCCACTTCCAGATCTGCCCGCCTGTGGACAGTGTGGTCGCTGCCCAGCTCCCAAGTCCCCCACCTGGGGGGGCACTGGGGAAGGGCCGTTGTCCACCTGCTGGAGCGGCCCTGCTCCCCACTGGCAGGCTCGGTGGGTTGTGGCGATGCTCCTGGCAGCCGGCAGGGCCGGCCGTGCCATTTCCCTGAACAGGGGGCCCACAGCCTGCATGTGGTGAGCAAGGATCAAAAAGCCTGACTGTGGTCATGGATAGGAGCCAAGGTCCCTCGTCCACCTTTGCCAGTAATAACACTGATATTTTGACCTCGCAGCTGAGTCCGGTGTTTGTTTTTCTTTTGCTTCAGCACTTGTGGGAAGGAGGGGTGTCACCAGCCCCAGGAAACCCAGGCCACGTGCACAGGTATCTCTGCTTGGGCTCCTGGCGTGGTCCCCACAGGTCTTCTCGCCTCCGCTCCCATCCACTCCCTCCCTCCTAATAAGTGTATTTCCCTAAAAGTCACCCTCTGGGTTCTCAGTGGCCCCCCACCACCAGAGCCCTCTGCCTGAGATGTCTCTAGGGCCTGACCTGGACCCAACTTCCTCTCTTACCATCTCTCCTCCAGCTCAACACCCCTACACAAGCCCTGGACACAAGCCACCTAGGGCCCCTACTGTTCATAAGCCTTCGTGATGTCACTATGCAAGGTCCTCCTCCCTATTCTCCAAGGGCCTCCTCCCCCATGCAGCCTTCCATGACTACCCTCCCTAAATTCCATCATACGTTCCTCCAACTCCTGTAGCATTCATTGTCTGGACCCCTCATTTCACACTCACTTTGTCACTGAGGTTTTTCAAGTGTGTGTCTTGTTTTCTTAACAACCGACACAACCTATAACAACAGTGCTAATGCTGGCGAAGATGTACTGGATGCTTGCTTACTCTGTGCGGGGCACGGGAGGGACAGCTTCTCCTTCTAGGAGGGGAGCTCTGCAGAATACTGAGGGCGGGGCCTGCCACCTCACCGGTGCTCAAAGCACAGCATGAGATTTTCAGATGCGCTCGAACACTTGGTAGGAGAAAAAGTTGGCACAACCTTGCTGGAGAGCCATTTACATTACAAATTCAAGGCCTTAAATAATACGCGTCGCCTTCTGAATCTGGGCCAGGACCCCACTTTTAGAAACATGCTTTAAGGAACAGTAACAGAGGCTCAGAGGCTCAGGTACAGGACGGCACAGAGGTGCAGGGCTGTGCTTCGGTTTGTTCAGCTGCAAGACAGGGATAACGGCGGTACCTAGTCCACGGGCCGCTGTGAGGATTAACAAACCGTGAGTTAATACATATAAAGCACTTAACACAATACCTGGCACCATATACAGACTCTATAAAAAGGTTACTTCTTTTTTAAAAAAGATACTTATTTATCTATTTATTTTTAGAGAGAGGAGAAGGGAGGGAGAAAGAGAGGAGAGAAACATCAGTGCTGAGAAACATCGGTCAGTTGCGCCCTGCATTCGACTGGACCTGGGACCAATCCTGAAACCCAGGCCTGTGCCCTGAATGGAACCAACTGAACTGGTGACCCCTTGCTTTGCGGAATGACACCCAACCGACTGCGCCATGATGGCAGGACTGTTACTTCTTTTCACTATTTAAACTGAGGTCTGCATGAGGCCAAATCCTGGGCTCTGAGCTGTAACACCGTCCTGCCTCCCACCATCCACTCTTGCAATTTCCAAAACCAACAGAACGGTCACTAATAACAAAAACAACACCAACATCAACATGGTGGAAAAATCCAGCACAGGGGCCCCAGCTGGTTACACATGCAGCGGTACACGGCCACTCCAAACCGTGTTACGGCACAATAATTAACGGCACCAGTGTACAAAGCACGCAGAAAAGGGCCACAAGAGGATGAGCACAGGGTCAAGGTCCTTCCTTTCAAGTAGGCAGATGTTTAGAAAGAAATTCCCTTTAAAAGGTAGAGACTTGTCATCTCTGGGTGGTAAAGTTACAAATGACTTTGTTTTCTTTTCATCTTCCTTTTTAGCTTCTTGTGAAGGACACACAACTAACTCCTTTTGTGGCTGGGAATAAAAACACATCTTGAGAAAGAAAAATAGAAGCCACACCAGTTTACTTCCGCCTGTAAACACGGGGATCGTGTCTTCCCTTCCAACATCCCCTGCGGCATCTGACACACCATCCGTGGACACAAAAGCCCTGGTCTCGAACCGAACTCTAGCCTGGCAGTCTTGTTTCACCTTCCAAGTCAAGGCGTTCTGTACAGAATTTCAAAACGGCCTGCAAGGACAAGAAAACAATGTGACCGGCAGGACGCATGTCAGCCTGGTTGGTGACCCGCTTGCCCGGAGACATCAGGAACTGACCCCAGGGGAGAGGAGGCGGCGTCAGGCCAGGATGGTGCATTAGGAGACCAATTACCTGGGGAGCATGTGGCAGGGCTGCCGAGAGAGAGCTGAGCCTTGCCGTGAGACCACTTCGGCATCTGGGGGCCTCCTCAGCTTGTTTCAGAGACCTTCCCAGGAGACGCTTAAGTGCAGCTGGATCTTAACATGATCAGCCTCACTCAGGACAATTCTCATTTTGCCCANAGGTCCTTCCTTTCAAGTAGGCAGATGTTTGGAAAGAAATTCCCTTTAAAAGGTAGAGACTTGTCATCTCTGGGTGGTAAAGTTACAAATGACTTTGTTTTCTTTTCATCTTGCTTTTTAGCTTCTTGTGAAGGACACACAACTAACTCCTTTTGTGGCTGGGAATAAAAACACATCTTGAGAAAGAAAAATAGAAGCCACACCAGTTTACTTCCGCCTGTAAACACGGGGATCGTGTCTTCCCTTCCAACATCCCCTGCGGCATCTGACACACCATTCGTGGACACAAAAGCCCTGGTCTCGAACCGAACTCTGGCCTGGCAGTCTTGTTTCACCTTCCAGGTCGAGGCGTTCTGTACAGAATTTCAAAATGGCCTGCAAGGACAAGAAAACAATGTGACCGGCAGGATGCATGTCAGCCTGGTTGGTGACCCGCTTGCCCGGAGACATCAGGAACTGACCCCAGGGGAGAGGAGGCGGCGTCAGGCCAGGATGGTGCATTAGGAGACCAATTACCTGGGGAGCATGTGGCAGGGCTGCCGAGAGAGAGCTGAGCCTTGCCGTGAGACCACTTCGGCATCTGGGGGCCTCCTCAGCTTGTTTCAGAGACCTTCCCAGGAGACGCTTAAGTGCAGCTGGATCTTAACATGATCAGCCTCACTCAGGACAATTCTCATTTTGCCCAAAGCCTCTGGGCCTACGCTTGCTCAGCGCCACAGAGACACGGGCACCAGGGGAGCCTGCCAAGGGCAGGGTCACAGGTCCATCGGTCAGCCGTAGAGGGATCACCGCCCAGCACGAGCATTAGAGTTGGGGGTAGCAGGGCACATGGAATGGGGCATATTACTAAGCACATTACCGCCAGGCACATTACAGTCACGCTCTTGACCCTCATAAGACCTCAGAGAGGTGGCTGCTTCTGTGTCCACTTCACAGCTGAGAAGACTGAGGCTTGGGGGATGACTGACCGGTCTGGGTGGCTCAGCGAGGAAGGGCAGAGTTGGAGTGGAGCCCAGGTCTGCCTGACTCCAGCTGAGGATCTCTCTCCACATGGCCTCTGGCATTAATTCTGACAGACTCGGAAGCTGGGCAAGGGCGGGGGTGTCATAGCTGCTCCCTAATTTCACCCCTGCAGGCAGCACTGTGACTCTAAGAGAGGCCTGTCCCTCCACGCCCGCCCCCGTGGCAAAGGTAAACCTGGGCCAGGCCTGCGTGAAGCTGCCCGAGTTGTCCAGCTAACTCCCCTCATTGGCCAGTGCAGAGCCCAGCCTGCACTGTTTGGGCAGGAGGCTGCCGAGCTGGTGGAAAGACGGTCAACACCACTCCACTGTGACCTTCCCAGGCCGTCTATGCCCATGTTTCCCCTGGTCGCCAGGTTCTGCTTTTAGCTGGGGACCCCGGAGGAGGTCACAGACCCTCGGCGGGGTGGGAAGCACACGGGCTAGCACCTCATCTGGGTCTTCACACCCTGGGTGGTCCCCAGGTGAGGCCTTGACTCCCCGGCCTCAGCTTTCTCATCTGTCAAATATTGCAGGTAGTCCCTAACCTACGCCCTGACAGGACTTTGGGGCAACAAAGGGCAAGGCACGTCCTCTCTGGCCCACCCCTCCCAGCACAGGGAAGCCTGGGGGAGCAGGAGGCCCTGGGAGGTGAGGAGCCCATTCAGACCCCACCTGATTTTCGCCTCCAGGCTGGCTGTCTTCCTTTCTCCCTCACTCTGGGTGAATAGAAGCTGAAGCCTAAAGTGTATGTGTGGTGGGGGAGGGGGTGGAGATGTTGGGAAGAAATGGGTGGCTAATCCCTCGATACGTTTTTGGAGGAAACATTCCAGAAAAGTTTAACCAATGAGTTTGAAAGTTTAAACCTGGGGCTCCCCTCCTCTCCCTGACTTTCCTGCCTGGGTGGTCCCTGCAGCCTCAATACCCCTGGGTCAGAGTTTGGGAACCCCCCCGTGACCTCCTTCATCCACCCATCCCACCAAGATTCTTTAGAAAGGGAAGATACAGCCCCACCCCTCAGAGTCACTTTTGGGGGTGTGCAGGTTCCCATCTTAGGTGGTCTCGCCCATGCCAACCCTATAAGCACCAATAGGGAGGGCAGCGGCTCCGACTCAGCCATCGGAGGGCCACAGAGAGGCCTGGGGAGTGCCTTCCCGCTTCAGCCTCTTGGGAGGACAGGACAGGCAGCGCTGCTGTCTCCACCATGAACTGCGGCAGGAACGGCTTTGGCCAGATCCAGCAGTGAGGCACCTGGATCGTCACAGGCTCTGCGTGGCAGGTGCCTGTCTCCACGTGCTCACCCACTCTTCCCGCAGGGGGTGGATAATGGCAACCAACTCACGTGGCCCTGGGCCCTCTAGATCTGGTGCCAGCCCACCTACTCCTCCAGCCTTTCTCTCCATGGAGAGAAGCTTCCAGGCTCCCAGGCAAGGACCGGAAGTCTCTACCATTGCTTCCCACCAAAGGAAACACAGTCCTTCCAGCCCCACAGGACTCCAGCTCCTGCTGCCCCCGCTGCCTGGGGCCAGGGCTAGAGGAGGCCCAGAGACCACAGACTGCCCGCTGACAGGTCACCGCGCAGGGCTCTTCCAGCTCTCCTGGGACACCTGATCTCAGGATCCAACCAATCCTCTAGGACTCTCGGCATCATCGTCTGTTAAAGGTTTTAACACAACACAACCCTAACCCTCACAGGGCCACTAAAGGTTTTCAGCTTTCCTTCCCTCTCAGAAACTTAGAACTTGCATCCAGAGTTAAAAGCTAGCTGGGCCAGAGGCCGGGATCCTGCCTGAGTGGGCCCACGTTCCTGGAGGCCACATGAGAACAGGGACTTTCCCCGGAGAGGTGGCTGCTTCATCCAGGGAGTGTGATGTCACATTGCCATGGGGGATGACAGCACAGAAATAAGTATAATGACAATGCTGTCACACATACTTTGCTCAGCTCCCAGTTTGCTCATTTGACAAAATAATCTTTTAGGTAATGCTGGCTGCAAAGGTACTGCCTAATTTACCCTGATTTCCTACACTGCTCTTGGGTGCAGGCTCTGTGCCCAGCTTCAATGCTTAAAAGCAGCCCAGCCCAGTGCCTGTAATTCAGCACGGCAGTGGAAGGCACCAGCTGGAAAAGCACCATTAGTCCGTGTGCCACCCTGATAAATAAACACCATGCTGCCTCCCTGTTGAGCCCCAGACACAGAAGCATCTGATCTGGGACTGGATTCCAGCAGCACAAAACTGACAGGGGCCTCATGTGGGGGCTCCTTCCAGGGAGAAAAGGGGGAGGAGGGAAGAGGACCACTGCAGACTGGGTCCCTCTGAGCAGAGCGGGTGGGTGGAAACATGTATAAGGAAAGACTTAAACAAACAGAATGCATCACTATGGAAACATTCGGCTCTTTCAAAGGCATTGTGAAGAAAAATGATCAGGAATTCAGATTCAATACAAGTGTTTATGACCAGAAAAGGCAAAGTGGGTCTCTGATACTCTGCCTCCAGGTAGAAGCTGCCAGAACTCAAGGGAGAAACACGCCCACTGGGCAGGGCCCTTGGTTAATCAGGGCTGGCTCTGAGCCCTCCCACTGGGGCATTCTGCCCGTCACAGCACCCACTTAACTCTTGGGGTTGCCATGACACAGTTCAACAGAAGGCGCCACTCACGGGCCAGATCCGGGCAGACCTGCCACGCACCAGGACGGGGTCAGCCACGGAGGCAGCAGGGGGAGAGCGCCGACAGGAAATGGCGGGTCTGTGAGCTGCGGCCCAAACTTGCCAGGAGCCGCCAATGCCACCTGGGTGAGTAGTCCAGCAGACAGTGTGGGCCCTGATCCCCGTACGGGGATGCACTCTGGCAGCAGGTGCAACTGTTCTGACCCACGCCCCAGGCACGTGCCTGTGTACGGCCTGAGCCACTGTCTTGGGCTGTTTGCCGACTGGTGCTGTGCAGTGTTGTGAAGAAGCCCGATGTGGAGTGTGCACACCATTCAGTCCCCAAATGTACTCACAGGTAAGAACAAAGGGAGGAAGGGACCACTTATCGAGCTCGGAAAGTTTCTTAGATGTGGGCAAGAAGCACTCGAGTCACTTCCCAGGAAGGTTGAGATAAGAACTTGTCTACATTGCCAGAAACTAGATTCTGTCCCTGCCTACCCTGCCCACCCCCCGCCCAGCCAATGTGAGCTTCCCAGGCAATACGACCAATCTGGCAGCACGGTTTCCGACTGGGAGATGCTAAATCGGACAGGAGAGATGAGGTGAGATGCCTGCACCGATGCACTGGGAAGCCGGGGAGCAGACGGGGCGGCTGGGCCGTCAGCTCCGCCGGCAGGCACTGGGAGTGTGGCAGGCTCCCCGGCTTGGCAAGAGCAAGCCCTGAGGCTCAGGGTCCCAGGGAGGCTGAGTGGACCACTCTGCCTACATTCAGGCAAAAAGCAGCTTAGGGTTCAGCCTGCCATTTGAGTTCTGGCATCTTTAAGTCCTGTCAAGTTTCTGAAGCTTTTGGAAACTCAGCTGCCTGGCCCCTACAAGGGCAATGGCACCTTTCTGCAAGGCTGTGGAGATCAGGGACTAGGTACAGAAAGCTCCGAGGACACCGTGTGGCAGGTTATTAAGGCTAAAAGAAAGAACAGCTAAAAAATGAAACTTTTTTTTCTCAAGCTACAGCCATCATATTTGCTTCCTCTGCTTCATGGGTCAGAGCGTGAAAACAGCTCCCTCTCACTCCCAGCTGAGGCCCACCACGGAAGAGACCGGCGGCAGGTTGGTCTGGCGGTCAGTCCCGAGCGCGGCCGCCCCTCGCCGGGGCCTGCAGTTCCCGTCTAGCCCTAGCCCCTGGGCTCTCACTCTGGCCACTACCTACTCCTCTTTTCAGAAGGGACGTTATTTAGTGGTGGGGAAATGGCAGTCCTGGCACTTGACAGCAAGGAACAAAACTCCAGACTGCGCTCTCGGGTGAAGGAGCCCAGGTGGCGGCCCCAGCTGTCTGCTGTCGAGCAGGAATGTGCTTCCCTGACAGACAGGCCAGATGAGCGAGGGGATGGGTCTGCAGCTGACGCGGGGGAGGTCAGGACCCTGCATTAGGGGGGCTGCTGGGAGGCCTGGCGCCACCTGCCAGTTCTCTCCTGTCTGGGAATGGAAGAGGAATTTCCCGGCACCGTGGATCCAACTCATAACCAAAACTGGCTGTGCCACGCTGGCCAGGTTTTGTGGGTTTTAATAGAAAAGCTGGGAAGGACATAGAGGTTTTATTTTTCCGGTGATTTGTACCTCCCTCACAGGAAGTCCTGGTATGATGCTCATACTTTATAAACCTTTTAGGGTTTCTCAGAGAAAGGCAATGTACACACGCAACATTTAAAAAAAGGACAAAGGAAAGGTGGAGGGACTCCAACGTGAGAAGCCAGCTTGTTGGAGAGCCTGTCAGAGAACAGAGCCTGGCCAGGCACGGCGTTACGTCTGAGTCCTGGGGAAGGGCCTGCCTAGTCTTTGGCACTTGGCCATGATCATGGGATCATCAATCTTGTGGCACAGAATGGAAACAAGATCAAAAGCAAGAGGGCTCTGTAAGTTTCCCCCATGGGCAGCGAGGGAAACTCTAACTTCTTGCCCTATTTTCATCCACTTTCTTTCCCTCCAGTTTTCCGTATCTCGGGCTGGAATTCATCTGGCCCAGTGCCCCGAAGTCAAGAGGTCAAGACAACACGTGCTCTGCTGATGCAACAAGGGGCAGCCACTCTGTTCTGTTTTGGGAACCTCAGTGACACCACAGACTCTACCCCGAGTCTCGGGAACTTGTGTCTGGGAGAACACTGAGTCAGAAGCAAGCCTCAGTCACAGGGCTGCTGCCATCGAAGGGAGGAGAACTATTAGGTAACTGGGGCTGTCCCCTGAGGAGTTGCTCTGGCTTCGATCTGGCTTCGATGTGGCTTCGGCTGAGATGACTCTAGCAATTCTCCAGGGGAAACGAATTTACGTGGAACAGCTGTCACTAGCAGGGCATTTGCTGCTCTGAGTCTAAATTTCTCATGAGATCAGTCAAGTATTCCTCTCTTTGAGGGGACCGTTTTCTCCTGTATTACAAGTAGGTCCAGGTGGTGGCTTGGAGATACCCAGCCTGGAGAACACGACCCTCTGTCTTTATTCCCAGGCCTGCAACCTGACTGAGCGTCCTGCGAAGGCTGACCGGCAAGGACAGAGTTAAACATGGTGTTCCCAGAATCTGCAGCCTTCCGTTACAATAGCACGTGAGCCAGAACGTTACAGAGCCCAGGCCGCCCGCAGCAGAGCTCTGTGAAACTGCCTCTGTTTGGGTTTCAGCAGCTGTCTGCCTACGAAGGCTCCGGAGTCCCTGACGCATATTTACATCTCCTCTTCACTGAAGTCACGAGGAACAAACACGTGTGGATTTATACCAGGGGCAAAGGCAATTCATTTTTCTTCAAACAAAGCAGGGGACAGCAGGGGAAAAACTGCTTATGGACAGAGTCATCTGTGAGCACAGCCACAGCAATTTTCCTAAACAAAATATGTGATTCCAAGATGTGATTAGGGATTTCTGTTTCCCCAGTAAACATATTATGACCATGACCTGCTGGCTGGCACTGAACAGGGCGGTAATGTGGGTAGTCACTTCCGCCCTCATCTTCCAAACAGCAGGCCAGGGAGCAGCTGGACCGGCCTCTCGAAGTTTCCCCACGGTGCACAGCCTGCGCGGTCTCCGCACGGCTTCTCTCTCAAAGGCTTCACATCACCAGTGCGCCCCTCCCGGGTCTGCGTAGACTGTCCGGAAGGTCAAGTTTATCCTCGGCTCTCTGGAGTGGTACTCTTTGGGCACCCGATGCTAGGTGGAAATAGAAATAACTCTGACATAAATACACACACATTTTTATTTCAAAACTATTTGAAGCTTATTTATCGGTACACAAACATATTTCCATCTCACCCTCACTCAGATGAGCAGCAGTAAGATCTCTGGGGTCATGGAGAAAGGTCTTCTCCTCCGAAACAAACCCCACCCCACTCCCACCACGAGATGCCAACAAAGGACATTTGGGTTCTGCTCTTGTGCTAAGTGTCCTCACGTTAATTTGTACACCTTAAAAATGACCTGCCTTGCCCTGGCCG
The DNA here is from genome assembly GCF_014824575.4 of Sturnira hondurensis. Classification (NCBI taxonomy): domain Eukaryota; kingdom Metazoa; phylum Chordata; class Mammalia; order Chiroptera; family Phyllostomidae; genus Sturnira; species Sturnira hondurensis. The sequence goes on along the minus strand of NW_028091030.1, from coordinate 723,290 downwards.
GCATGGCTCAGTTGGTTGGAGCTTTGTCCCGTAACCAAAGGTTGTGGGTTTGACTCTAGGTCAGGGCACCTCCCTAGGTTGCGGGTTTGATTCCCGACCCCTGGTCTGGGTGCAAACAGGAGGCAACCAATTGGTGCTTCCCTCTCACACTCACATTTCTCACTCTCCCTTCCTCTCTCTCTAAAAGCAATAAAAATGTCCTTTTTCACCAGCGAGGATTAAAATAAAACCGAATGGCCTTTAACACGGCCTGATCTAAGCCACAGAGCCATGCAGCTCAATACTCCAGCCACTAGTGCTCAGAGGCTACTGGGTTTGGACTCAGTCCAAACTACTGGCCACTGGGTATTGAATCCAGGGTATTGAGCCTCAGTCCAGGCTACTGGGTTTGGACTCAGTCCCTCAGCAAATGGGCCACATTCAAGAAGACCCACAGCCACGTGTGTCCAGTGGCCGCTGCGTTGGGCTGCACAGACATCGGACACCTCCGTCACTGCGGAGTGTCCCCTGGGACACTGCTGCTGTGGAGGCTCAGTCTGACTGCCAGTGGTATCGAGTCCTTGGCAACAATGTCGCTTCGCTGCCTCTTGCTCCTTATACAAGCAACTTGCTTTGCACCATGTTTACTACAGAAATGAATTATCGACAGTCAGTGGGGAAGCTGCCTCCACATGAGTGCGAATCCACATTACCTGCACGTTCTCACCTGCCAGTCAGCTTGTGTAGCTCCTTCCATGATTAACAGGGTCCCGTGATCCAAGGGTATCTTCACTCGCTCCACATACGTGTAGTCCCCATTCTCTTCCTAGAAAACAGCATTTGCTGCATTGAAGTGTGCAGTCGCCACGCAACAGAACGTGACTCTGGCCAGAAAAACAGACACCTCTCCTCGGCCGGACCGCAGGGTCACTGCCTGCCTCTGTCACTTGGCAGCCCTTTGGCCTCAGGCCAATTATTTCACCTCTCTGTACCTCAGTTCCTTCCTCTGTAAGACAGGGGTGATGGCCGCGCCGGCCACACAGGGCTGTTGTGGGCCAAACTGATACAGGATGTGGCGATCGCTTGGACACTGGCACCAAGTACGTCGCTGTAAGTGCTGTTATTATGTCGCATCCAAAATGCAAAAAAGCCCATTCTCGCCCATGAAGAATAAAATTCACTTATACAAGAACTCTTTACATCTGCTTTATGCTGTACTCCGTGCCTGACATAGCACGGGAAAACGGGCTTTCAGACCGGACCTGGAACGATGATTTCTGACGGCCAGTCACAATGTATGCTGATTCACTCATCGGTGCCTAGGTTCACACTAGTCACAGCTCTTCCTAAAGTCCTTCGGTGCTTTGGAGACACATTCCTGTTCTAAACTCCTAACAGTCAACAGTAGATTCACCCAGAGAAGGGAGCTCTGACTCAACCAGAACAGGGCTGCAAACGAGACTTGCTGTTTGAGTCTTGGAAAAGGGATCGCAGTGCCTGAACACTTCGGACACGAACGCCGGGTACTGGGCACCGCCCCCTTCTCCCAGGGAGCTCCAGGTCATGTCATGTCCAGCACCGCAACGAAGCTCCACCGCACAGCCTGCAAAGCAGCCAACAGGTGGGGTTGCTCCCCCTGCACGGCTGACAGGGGCCTCAAGCAACTTCCTCGCTCACAGCAACAAAGAGCATGTCGAGAGCGAGACTGGGACAGCACCGAGCTTCCTGATTTCCTCACCTCTATTCTGGGCAGATCTGTCCATTCACATGCTTTACTTAGTTACATCTGGGTGAGCGCAGAATTTATTTCATTGCAATACTGTGTTTATGTTTATTATTGTAGGGGTGCTTATGAGAACATAACTGTTTACAATGACTTCCCCCAGGAAAATGAAAATCAAAACAATAATGAACTTGCATAAACAGTCTAAGGTCCAGGCCCCAACCCTTGGCAGTGGCTTTGTAAGCAAACTCCTAATTTTTACAGGCAGGAGATAAGAAACAATATTTGAAATAACTTTGTTTCAGTGACTGGTTTTAATCGGGTCTTCCACCTTTCTCTTCCAGTAGTAGGAAAAAATCAAAAGCATTCCCCTCTGACCCTTCCCCCAACCAAAGAGCAGTGGGAGGGGACCCTGTCCTCCTCAGGAAAGCTCCCTCTAAGGAAAGCGGATGACTGTCCTTTGGGACAAGTGCTCCAGGCAGAGCAGATGTGCGTGAGACTGCAGGGAAGACATCAGAAGGGGGTGCACTCCCCACGCGAGTGGGGCCCGAGGCTCCGTGACTGAGGCTGCGTGAAGCCGGTCAGCAGATCGAGGCGCACACAGTGGATGCAGAGCTGCTGCTGCCCACATCCCCAGGGAGTGGGACGGGGTCTTAATCTCTCAAGCACAGACACCAGGCCAGGAAAGGGAAATGGAGCAGAGCAGGAAGGCACTTAACCACACGAAGATAATCCGGAGACGAAGATCTCACAGAACAGCAAAACCAGTGTTGGGGAGAAGGGGGTGCTAAGGCTGGTGGCAGAGAAAAAGTGAGCACTATAATTCAACCTGGAAACATGAAGCAGGAACAGACCTGGCGAGTGAGAGAGACGTCCAAACACAAGAGGGAAATATCGGCACTGATGGAAAGAGGTCAGCACAAGAGCTCTCCCATTTCACTGAATGCTCCCAAGATGTGCGTTTTTCAAATGAGAGAAAGCCCCAGGTTGGGTTACATAAATTATGTCCCGTGTAACCATCAGTTGGACCGGACAGTAGAAGAGTGTGAGCCTTCACTGGGGAGGGAGCGACTCTAATCCAGTCCCCAAAGCAGACAGCAAAGCACAGCAGCCCTACTGCAAAAGCTGACCCCATTGCTTTGGGCTTGTTACGTGCTCCTCCGACACACTGGGCTTGGAAACTGCACTCCTGATCTGCAGGAGATGGAAGAGAGGGTAGGATTCTACCAAGGGGGCACAGAGCTCACACACGCCTTCTTCTCCTGAGGCCACAGAGGCAACAGACTGCAGCGCCGCCGCTGAACCTCACCATGACCCATGGAGACTTTTCCAGCTCAGGAGCAGATACAGTGCCGGGGGGTGGGGGGTGGGGGGCTCCCGTGGCTGTGCGTGCAGGCTCCAGCCGGTACACGGACAGCAGCGGTGGAAGCTCTGGTCAGAGTGTTAGAGAGGTGCGTCCACGGTCAGTAGCAAGACTGAGTCACCAGGACACGTCCTGTAACCCTTGGGATTCACTCGGGTCTTTCTTTGAAACAAAACATGTCCCTGTAAAACCCAAGGCTTACAATAAAATGTTCCATCCCTGATCCCTTTATCGTTGCTGTACTTGGTTTTCCACGCACTTGAAACCTCACAAGTAAGTGAAAAAAGGAAAAATGTGCCGATCCTCGCTCTCCCTCCCTCCCAACCACAGCCAGCTCCCTTGAGAGCTTAACCCCGCTTCCCACCGCCTGGCGGGGCTTCCCGAGGTCCCCAACTCGCACACCCACCTCACCGAGGCAGAAGCCTTTTCGCTTCCTTTAGAAAAATGCTGTTTAGGGAAAACTGTCTGGGTGTACATATTTTATTTTAAAATTTGTATTTATTGAGTTTAGATGGAGAGAAGGGGAGGGGGGAGAGAGAGAAATATTGATTTGTTGTTCCATTTATCTGTGCACTCACTGGTTGACTCTTACACGTGCCCTGAAACAAGGATGGAGCCTACGACCTTGGCGTATCGGGGTGATGCTCTAACCAGCTGAGGAAGTGGCCAGGGCCTCTGGGTGGATTTACTGTCTCATTACTGACCACCCACAGACAGGAAATCTAAACATTCTTCTTCTCATTGGAAAGATAACTCCACATTTGATGAGATCTGTGTAGATTTTTCACATAACTACTCCTTCCTTGTCCTTAAAAGTGTCTTAGAAATTACTCATCCATGCCTGAAAATCATCACTGGCATAGTTTTTCTTTCTCCTATAACATTAACATAATTTTATTAAAATATAGAATGCACTTGTAATTACTCGGTCAGTGCCTGCCTTCCTACTTACTGATGAAATGCATGACGGGAGGACTATGCTGTCTTGCCCTTTCAAAACATGCTCAGTGCCAGTTTTCACACACATCAAGAAATATGTGCCAAACGGCTGAGGGAAAGCACCAAGAAAATACAAAAATCACCTTTAATCCTATCACTCAGAGTTCATACAGCACATACAGGGATAGTCTATATACACAACTGTGCACTCGACATTCTAACACTGTATCGGGAGCACTTCTCTATGTCTTAAACACACAGTATTTTGAAAATATGGCTGCATGGACTCCTTTCTCTGACCACACCCTTCTTCACCCTCACAGCCATCTTCTGACCACCTGTCCACGGCAGGCGCAGCGCTGGTAGTAAGGGTACAGCAGGGATGCCCGTGTCCGGAGACTAAATGCTCACGGGCAGGCACTATTTAAAAAAAAGAAACTGCTACTGCATGTAGAGCTTGGACGAAATATTCCCGAGTCTCTTTCTAGGATAAGGCACTTTGAGTGACACCACCAGACTGCCTTTTTAAGAAGGTTGCAGCAACCGACAAAAAATCGCATCACGAAAAATCACAGCAGCTATCACCCGGCCACTTCGCCCACACCAAACACAATCAACGGCGCTGGAGAAGAGAGTCGGGGAGAAGCGCAACTCGTTCCCCAACAGCAAACTCGTTCCACTCTTCGGCAAACTCCCACAGGCCTGTTCACTGTTCGCGTTTCTCCTGTTGTGATCTCTCTGCTCACGTTTTTGCTTTGTCCATTGTTCTACGAAACGTTAACGTTTTTCTTATTGATCTGTAGCCGCAAAGAGTGAGATATTTGCCTCTGTCTGCCATTCTTTCTCATTTTCTATTTGCCTCTGTGTTCATGACAACAACTATTTTCTCATTTGCTATGCGCCCTCCGTGTTTTTGACATGTAACCTAGAGTGGCCCCAATTTTTTAGAGTCAACTCTGCTGACCTTTCTTTGGCTTTCCTCTGCAGTTTTTTTAATCCTCACCTGAGGACATGCTTACTGATTTGGGAGGAAAGGGAGAGGAAGGGGCAGAGAGAGGGGAAGGAGGGAGGGAGAGGGTGGGGGAGAGAGAGGGAGGGGGAGAGGGAAACACAGACTGCCTGCCTGTCCTGACTGGGATCGGAAGCAACATGCTGGTGTACAGGACAATGCCCAGCCAACGCCCCTGAGCCACCCAGCCAAGGCTCTCCTCCACAATTTTTATGCCGAGAAAGTCTATTCCCACCCTGAGGAAAGTTAAATATACAACTGCGTTTCCTTTCAGTTAAAAAGAAAGGAATTTACATGTTTTAGATTTAATTCTCCAATCCACCTTGAGTTGTTTCTCTCCCCTGCCCGCCCCCCCCACCTCGGCCAGACTTCCGGGTACTTACACCAAGGAACTGGCTGGACTTTTTGAACAGGATCAACCATGGTGCGTGTTGCTCAGGTGCCAGGCTTGTTAGGTACTATTATTAACGTTCCTGCTAATCCTGTAAGGGACGTGATATTACATTGTCCATCCTTCTTAAGCCAAGGGAGCTGGAAGGAAAGCACGTTTCTAAGGCAAAAGGCTGACACGAAGCAGGCAGGGCTAGAACTTGAACTTGTATTTGCCTAGCTCTAAAGTCTATACAATTTCCACTCTCCTGTGCTCTCCAAAGTGATCTCTATTCCTTCTGAAATCCTGTAATGTTTCCTGTCCTAATTATAAGGTATCCTGACTGTCCCATGAGAGTCAGAAATACCAACAAGGAGCATAAGTGAGGAGTGTGGGCGAGTGACCCCAGCGGGCAGCGGGGACCACAGAGGGTCAGAGTGCCAGGGCTGTGTACGGGGGCAGCGGGCTGCTCTGCACTCTGGCTCCCAGCGCCCCCAGAGTAGCTCCATCTGGGTTTTCCAGGGAAGCTGATAAGTGGAATTTTTATGTTAAATGTCCTGAGGTTTTGGCAAATAATTCAGTTTCTTTAAAACTACTGGATAGTATACACACAAGTCTGAAGACCAGATTCAGCCCCAGAGCTCCCAGCTGCGCTGCTGATGGACCCAACACACAACTCCCCTTTCACACCCATGTTTCGTCATCCTTTGTATTGACGCCCTGCCGGGTCTCTAAGCTCCGAAGCCAGGCCCGTCACCTGCTGGGCTTCTGTGAGTCTCCCTTGGCCATTCCACATGGCAGTGCCCGATAGGGAGCTTGGGACACACAGGCTTCTTCATCTTCAACAATCACATTCTTAACCTCAGTGACCCCAAGTCAACCAGAAAAGGCCGTTGAAAGAAAAATATGCTTCTGAATGAGTGACCTCCATCACCAAGGAGACATCTGGTTTTCCACGTCACCTCTGATCCCACAGGTAAGTTCCTTATCTAAAAATGTTCCATCTTTTTACTAGAAGGATGCTTATAAAAACAAAAAACAAATGAGCAAAGTAGGAGCCTGCTACTCATTTCCCGAGCTCACAGGAAGCTCCTGACATGTGGTTGCTATTATTAATTTCTGCACTGGAGGCCCCAAGGAAGCTACCATGGGCCCTTGAAACCTGGAAGGACTTAAGTTAACGAGCAGGTGGAGAGCATATCTAAGGAGCAAAGAGGTAATTCAGCAGAATGGTGCAATCACACAGGGAACAACGAGAGACCCAAGTACGCTGAGCAAAGATCATGGGACAATTCGACAGTCTGGCTGAAGGAGTTTACTTTTACCTGTTGGTTCAGGAGGAGCAGATAACGATGTCTGAGTTGGAAAACAAATCGATGGCAGCAGAGAGCTCAATCCTGGCTCTCTGCTTCTCTTTCCCTACTCCCTTGCCCCGAATGACAGCACTTTACACATTGTCTACACTACTGGTTTCAGTTCATTCGACAAACGCTTTCTGAGCCGTGTCGGGCAGGCACAGGATTTAACACTGCCTCGGCCTCCTCTTCTGTACAACGGGGGCAAGTAACAGCAGTATGAACTTCATGAGACTATGGGAGGATCACATGCAAAGAACTTCAAACAGAGCCAGGCACAGAGTCAACACGACACACCTGTCATCGGTCATTATCACTCCTTTACTGTTGTTATTCTGACAACGCCCAAATGACTTCTCCGGCACAGGCCGGTCACCTGACCTCTAGACTTAGCCAATGGCCCACTTTACATCTGAAAGTCTCAAGCATCTCAAACTTACCATGGAGAAGGAACTCTTGATTCTCCCTAGGAATTCTCCTTAAGGCCAAAACCAAATGCAAAAATACCCACTCCTCCTCCATCTGACAGAGTAGCACCTCCATCCACCCACTGATCAGCCAGAAACCTGGAAGTCAGTCCCGACCCTACCCTCACAATCACCATCTCAATCACTGTCGGCAAGTTCTGCCGGTTCTTCCCCAAAACCAGACATCAGATTCCCGCACTCGCTCAACTCCACTGCCCCCTTCCTAGTGCGAACCGGCCATCTCCCACTGAGAACTGGCACCACGTTTTACCCAGTCTCCTGCTCTTGCCTCTCCCCAAACTGGTCTTCACACTGCAGCCAGACTGACCTTTTACAACGGAAACCAGGCCGTGTCTCCACCTCGCTTATTTGCACTGCACTCAGAGTGAAACCCCAACTCAGAGCTCAGGATCATTACTGCTCTCTGTTCATGTGACAATTGTCCAGCTCCTGTGACCCCCGTGAGGGCAGGGCCCACATTTGTCGTGCTCACTGCTCCAGCTCCAGAGTCAGGCAAGGGTACCCCATACATGGTAGATGCTCAATTAGTACTTGGGGGGGAAGGAGAAGAGAGAGAGAGAAGATGAACCACTCTGAAAACACCTGGCATAAAGATGGTCACTCTGAGAGGGGTGAGTTCTTCAGACAGTCCGAGAATTAAGAAAATTTTGGAAATGAAACACTTAACATTGGAGAGGAATAAAGAACTGAAAATAAGTCCTGTTTTTAACCTGACCAAGAGAACAGTGAGATCATGAACAAAAATGGACTTTTCAGCAGGTGGAACTACACTTTTTCTCAGAGAACAATAATGTGATTTTAGGATTTCAAGTTAGAAGTTACAAGGGCTGTTATAACTGAACATGTCTCATGAACACGCAGAAAGTGATGACTGGGACTTGAGATAAAAGTCAAAGCTGGAGGTCAGAGATTCAGAACTCACCCCATCAAAGAAGGAATGGTCAGAGCCAGAAGAACAAATGAGACCGTACTCACTTACTCACCCTCAAACACACACTCACACACAAACACACACACTGCTAAATGCTGGGGACATAATCATAAAGCACAAATGGACTGTGGCCAATGGCCGTTACAATCCATTGCCAGTTTATAATCTCCTAAAAGACAGTATAGTCAAAGATAACAAAATCAAAGATCATCTTGAACATATTCAAGGGACTGAAGACAAAAGAAAAAAACTTCAAAGGTGGCAAGAAGTATGGTAAGAAAAATAGGAGAATAACAAAGTTAACGTAGTCTTTCGGAAGCCAAAGGGAGACAGAAAAGGCAGCCAATAGAAGGCTGAGTTTCCAGCAGAGAGTGACGGGTACTGCTGGCTAACGCTACAAGGGGGAAGAGCATGACGGCGGAGGAAAGGCCCGGGTGCTCGCTCTCTGGGCCCACACCACCGGCATGCGAGCAGAGCGGGCCGACGCAGCTAGAGAGCAGGTGTCTCAAGAGCGAGCTGAGTTGTGAGGAAAGGGAAATTTCAGATCCAGAACACTTATCCCAGAATCTGTGTTTCAGGAACAAGAAATAAAGGCAGATGTTACTTGTCTGCATGGTCAAGAAATGGGTTTCCTTGAGGTGGTAACAGATACAATAAGGAATTCCCTTGCTCTGTGGTCCAAGAATCAGATACACATGCAGCTGCTTGAGAATTACGGTCAAAGCTTTTTTTTGTAGCCTGGATACTTCGAAACCTAAATGTTAGCCTGTGCCCCACCTAATGAACCTAGTGACGGCCACCTGTCCCTTTACCTGCCCTAGCTGCCGACTTAGGACTCTGCCAACAACGTCCTCCCTTTTGAGGGTCCTCCTTCAGTCTTTCCCCGCCACATTGTGGGCTTGCCTTGCCTCTGAGCACCTGGCTGGCTTCTAGACTGCTTGGAGGTTCGTCTGAGCTTGCAGTGATATTTGGACCACAAGGTGGTTTCTATAGTGCAAACACAAGAGCACAGCTGGACTTCCTGTCCACAGTAATAACACATTTTAAAAATCTGATATAAACAAACATATTAGTTATGGAAATTACGGACAGACGGCAGAGCTAGGACCCTACAAAGTCATCTCCACGGTTGTTCTGCTGACTCGACCACACTCTAACTGATATCATCAACATCGATCTGAAATACATGACTTTAAAAACAGAAGCAGCTGTTTCTGAAACAAGATCTGCTACAGCACAAGGCTGGCTGAAAAAGCGGAGATTTGAAATCATTGAGGTTATCTGTTTAAAATGGTTTTAAACTCACTTACCAAAAAAACTCTTTGGGTTTTTATTAAACCCGTTCCTGATGTTGGGCACTGATCTGGCACAGAAGGTTCTGGTAGGTGAGTGAGAACCCTAGGCACAGGGGCCTAGGCGAGTGCAGTCAGTCAACCTACACGGGCACACCCGGGGCCGGCTGTTGCATTCACCAACCGCGAGAACAAATGTCGGAGACTTTCAGGGTTCCAAAGATGTTACTGTATTGGCCAAGTTTAACCTGCGCAGGGGCGAACTCTCCAAAGTGTCCGGAGACACGGTACCCGCAAGGGCTGCAAATGAGAGTCGCGCCAAACGCTTACAGGCTTAGGGTTTTAAGGAGGCGCGCAAGCAAGCTGGATACAGAAGCAGATGTGGCAGTTAGCGGTTGGCTCAGGGGCACAATAGGGTTACTGATTATTGGTGAGTTAACTCGTGCACCGGCTCGTGCTCCTTTATTTGGTCAGTCGAGCTCGTGCACAGGGGCAAAATTTCCCTCCCTAGTGACTGTCCAGGTGGCTATCTGCCTGACTAACCTTTGCTCTTAAACCACATCCTGGAACACACCCTGCTCTTCGGGCGTGTCCCGGAGCCTCTTTGCGTTAGTTAGTAAAACACCTTTTGCTTCCTTACAGCTATGTTCTGGCTAGTTCCCCTTGTCCTCAACACCGGCCTCGCTCACAGAGGAGGCCTGGAGGCCGGCGCCCGGCTTCCGAGGCAGCAGCTCTCTCCGCAGGCATCTGAAATCAGCACTCACTCAGACAAGGCTAGAGCGAGGACTCCCATCTCTCCTTCCGGACTGGCCACCCTAAAGCCAAAGGCAGTTCAGTGCGACACACCTGCTGACATGTTTGCTGGGGGCAGGACAGGAGCGAGAAATTCCTAAATTCAAGCAGAAGCTTTACACTCACTGTCAGAGTCATTTCAGCTCCACTAAACGAGCATTTGAAATCAGAAGAGTTTGCGTGAGGAAGATTCCATTACAACTTTTCCAAGGAACACGACTTAAACTATTCTCTCAAAAGAGTCTTGACCTAAGATGGTAGCACTGAAAACAAATGCTCTCCCCCGTCTCAGGGTTGATAAGAACACACCCCACCACTCAGACATCTGGCTGACCCCAGTCACCGGCACAGGGCACACCCCTCCAGTCACCTCCTGGCAGCAGAGTCACCACCTCAGCCCAAACCGAGGACAGAGCCTGATCGCACACAGCCCCTCCCCCCCTCCCTTTCCTGTACTTTCACTGTGTCTTCTGAAATTCTCACTCAGGGACAAGCAAATGCACCCAAATCCTCTCAGCCTCACGTGCTCTGAAGGGTCCCTCTACACATCCTCGTCCTAATTAAAACCTAGTTATTCCCAGAAGATTCCAAATTCCCTGAGACTTTTCCAAGGGACACACTCCATAACCCTTTCAGACTCTGCTCCTCTGAGCTCCACCTCTGCTCTCCATCTCTGCCTTGCTCCCAGGTGTACACAAGGTGTAACAACCTCCTAACCATCTATTGGCTTCTCCTCTTGCTCCTTTCTAGTCCAGGCTCCACACAGCAGCAAGGAACCTGGTAAAAAGGTCAATGAGAGCATGTCACTCTTCTGTTTACTAGACACCAATGGCTTTCTGATGTGCTTAAAACCCACTCCTTCCTGAGGTTCCCGAACGTCTGCACATCCTGGCTCTGACCCACGCCCCCCACCGCATCACCCGGGACTCTCCTCGCTTGCCGGCTTTGCCCCAGGGTGGGGCACCCTTCTTCTCCAAACGCACCGAGCTCCTGCCTACATCAGCTAAGCAGTCAACCACCATGAAAATGTGACTTATGAAAGATATGACAATCACCAGAAGGTCTAGGATTAGTTCTTATGAGTTCAGCAAAGGGTAGGAAAAACCCTACCCTTAAGACAAGGTCTAAAAAACTCAAGCTTGTAAGCAGACCCGTACCCAATCACGACAAACGTGACAACGGACGTGGGAAAAGGCTGCTCTCCGAAGATTGAAAGTACTATTACAGACAGCACAAAGCCGGAGGGCTCTCTGCCAAAATTCATTTCACCCAGCAGTAGTCAGAGCATGGGTCCCAGCCTGAGTAAGGCCCCAAGAAAGCAAATGATGATTCCAACCGCCAACAGACGTCAAGTCGGAAGAGAACTCAAGTCCCACCAGGACTATCCACTTAAACACGCACACACTCACTTGCTCACTCCCTCACGCACACTTTCCAAACCATTTACAAATGACCCTAAAGACAGGAGCTCAAAACCCATCACCATTCCTGAGCCACAGGCCACTTCTCTCCCCCCAGGTCTCCCGCCCCTCCCCCAGTGAATGCCACTGCACAGGCCGAGGGGATCCTGGGATCGAGCTGTACCGCCATTCATTTCCTTTTTCAATTTCCACATCTAAAGTCACCAGGGCACCTACCACTTACAACAGCTTAGAAACTCACTGATTACTGCAACCACTTTCACTGTGCCTTTCCTGGGAAACTTCCCTGTTACTCTCATCCAGTAGCTACCAATTATCATCCCCAATTACAAAAGGGGAATAAGGATAAATGAGGCAGAGGAGTGCTTTTTACCAGTGACAGAAACAGGAGACAAAACTTGATTTCCTCAATTTCATTCTGGTATGTTTTAAAACAACGATGGTTATCCATGATTTCCTTCAAGCATTTCTTGTCACTTCCCAGGACTGATGCTGCGGCGGCCTAGGCGGAGGCTGTCCCTACTCCACGAAGTGCTGCCCACGGTTTACTCAGTTTTCACACTCCAGCTAGCCAGTATTACGTTACTTTGGATTCCAATATCCTCATCTCTTCTCAAGTGCTGGAAAAACGATCAAACGGACCTTTTTATACTCTGCCCTTCCCGGGAGTGTACATAGAAGCAATCAGCCAGGGAGGCACCGGGAAATCCGATTCTCTGGGCGCTCTGGAGCCTCTACCACCACAAGTGGTCCACCACCACCTCTCCTGGCGACAAGAACAGGGCTCACATCCTCCAGAAGGTGCTAGAGGGAGGGGCGCTTAGAGAAATGCCTAACTCACCTCAACTCAATCACCTGAGGTAGGCAGAAGCCCCTGGTCTTTTCGGAATCCCAATATTAAGGACAGATCTACCCATGAGCCACATGCTGGAAAAACAAGGCCTCTGGCATCTGAATCTCGTGCATCCCAAACTTCCTGCTGTTACCTAATACCCCCCCAACTCAGCCATCACGGTTTCCAGGGTAACCGACAGAGAAATAGCAGCCTGCCAAATGGCTTTTGTAGTTCCCCTTCCAGCTTGTTTTTCAGGATGGAATTAAAGCTAGCTGGAAAAAGAACGGGACTAATCTTTACAACAGGGACACAATGCAGCCTGAAATGTACAACCGCATTTGGGACGTAGAAGGAGCGTAGAAAAGCTCTAACAAACTCGGCTTGGCAGAATTTCCAAAACATGTCAGCTGAGGTAGATATAGTTGGTAAGCTTTACTTCTGTCTTAAGACGGTATAGCCTGACATTGGCCAGGGGATGGATACAGTGCTATTTACTGGGACTTTAGCCAAATTAACAAAAGAGGGGGTGGCCCTAGTGGAAGAGCAAGATCAGGCCGGTTTATTATGCCCCTGCCACCCCCCCACCCTGTGCACTTTATTATCATTAAAGGAAACAGTAACTCACTCTAAAATCAAAACGAATGAGCAGGAGTTGACAGGCTTGGGCTCCAGGACAATGAGGAGGGGCTGCATCTCCGAGGACTGAGATGTTTAACCCTAGGGATGATGCATGCACGAAGCTGGCTCAGCCGTCTGCATGAGTCAGAGGGGCCCTGAGGCCCAGGGAACAAAGATCTCCTTACCATCTCAGCACAGGGAGAAACTGTTAGGGATGCAACGTCTGTGGAACTGGGGCGGCTTTCAGCTCAGCAGCTACAGAGAGCTGCTTAAGGTGCCAGACCAAAACAAACAGCTGCTGCAGGGTGGAGGAGTCTGAATACGGAAAAGAAAGAGAGACTCTTTCTCTTTGAGTGTCCCCAAACAGGTGCTTTTCTGTCTCACAGTGCATATACGAATGGAGTGCAGGAAATCTCATGATTCCCCAACGTCCGTTTCAGATAGGAAACTGACTCAAGTCGAACAGATATTAGCTCCTCCTCCGGCAGGTTAAAACTATCTGGATGTTCAGAGAGACTCCCCGTGACGACCTCCAGCACACTCCAAGTGTCTTGAAGAGAGACAGAAAAATCACAATCCACAGTGGCACACTGAGACAGGTGCCTAGGAGTCACAGAAGGGCAGACTCCTACAAATCTCACACAGAGACTAGCCAAATTTATGCCTGTTGACTTATGTTTTACTTTGGGTTGTACGGATTGTGAGTCATGCTCTCAAGGCTATCACCGGGGCTCAGAATTAGGAGTCGACAAAGACTTGCAGTGACCACTTCCTTCCACCCCTGGAGAGAAAGATCATCACAGTAAGATGGTGCTGATGCACTCCAGACGCATTTCCCAGGCTGTCAACCCAAGGAAAGACTCCTGCGTTTCCTGTTTAGCTGGACTTGCCGAGCCCCAGACTTCCATCTGTTAAAGAAACTGGAAGGACTCTTTCCAAAGGTTTAAACTTGGGTCGGCTTTACCCAAGAATGGGACTTATCGGTTCTGGGGGAAAAACCATTTTTAAACTGTGTTCACTTACGCATGATTATAATTCAAATATATTAGCATTCAATTTCCCCATCTTAAACAAAGCCAGAATTGAAGGAATACATAATTGCAACAAATTCGATCACAGCTAAGACTACGTGGGAAGCCCAAACTTACTAGAGCCAATACCCTGAGGTACTGACATGTTTGTATTTCTTCCCCAATCCGTTTCCTCAGCCAACATTGTTTCAAGATGTCAGACAAATTTTCTTCCTCATCAGATCTGTATTTACCGAGTCAGCTACTGTAGTTCCAGGGAAGGCTCCCTCGCTGCTGGCAGACAGTCATGGGGCCTTCACCACCGTCTGTGCTTCACCGCCTGCGCTCTCACGGAGTTCATCACAATGGACTCCAAGAAGCCCCGAGAAGGCAAAGCTGCAGTGTGAGCAGTCGCCCTCCTAGACAAAGATTCTGTTCCAGTGGTTGCCCTGAGAAACGATGCTATGTGATAGTTACACCCTCCACATACTCTCCGTCCTCGTGTTAACCTACAACATGACTGAGTACATTACCAACAGACAGCTCTCGATCACCATGAACGGTTCATATCAGTAAAGGAAGACCTTCAGCTTCCTGGAGGTGAAAGGAATGGAGGTGTTCTGGGCACCAGAACACCGCTCATGCTTAACACCAGTTAGAAACTGCCTGTAAGTACAATTAATTGTCCAGAAAGTATTCTTTGAAAATTCTTAAATTTCAATCTATAAATAGGCCAAAAAAGTTTTTAAAAAGGGGATGGCAGTAAATGTACATGGGTAAAGAAACGGTAAATGAGTACTTAAACACTTGGCAACAAAGAAAATAACTGCGAAGAGCCAGAGACGACGGTTACAGTACAGACTACACTGGACATACTACAGCTTTCCCGCCAGTGCGGAGGACAGGAGGATGCCCCCAGGACGAAGGCACAGCACGAGCGGGCGCTACGTCAAGAGGAGGCGGCAGACTCCATCCCACTCGCTGCTGCAGCCCCAGCTCCCAGGACCACACCTGGAGCACAGCGGCTGTTCGACACGCCTGGCTTGAGAAGAGGGTCTGGATTTAAGAACGAGATGAGGTGTACCTCTGATGTTCATATAACAGGGGTCTTACTAAGGGCAGGAGGAAGTCTTCCCACGTGGGAACGGGGGGTTTAACTGACAGGAAGCCTATGCATAAGCAGACCTAAAAGGGATACGGCAAAGGCTGGGCAGTCCACTTCCCGAGGAGTGGTGTTCCCTGGCGCGTGGGCAGGCCGTCTGCCAAGGACACTTGAGGGCCACTCCAAGGGCACAGGGGCAGGTTCGCGCAATAGCTCACTGACCACTGACAATCCCCTGCTCACACCGATCAACGTTTCAGTGTAAACAAAGCAAAGAAAACCTAAATTATGGGAAATTATACCAACAAAAGGTACTTAATGGCATAAATGCTGTAGAACATATTATGCTTCAAAATACTCTGCTTGGAAACCTAAATACACGTCAGAAAAACAGCTCAGTCCACTAAATTCAGTCTCAGAGAAGTATATTTGATGAAGGACAGACATGAGCATGGCCTAATAATAATTATGAGGTCAGATTCGAGTCCTGTACAAGAAATAGCCTTGCAGGCCTTCCGCACTGGCTGGGTCTGGCATAATTTTATAAAATGAATGATCGGGAACCTTGGTTAGAAAAAGACACACACTCTGGAAACAAGATAATTTGCAGGAAATTTGCTCTTTTCTTAGAGTTCCTACTATCTTTCTATCCACCTTAGTCATAAGGCTCTGTACTTTTTGATTTAAAAAATTACCAGCCCTGGATCGCTCAAATGTCATGCACAAAGGAGCTGGGTTGGAAGAGTGAAGGTATTAGAGTCACTTTAGTCACGGCTTCTCTGCCTGAACTGGGACAGACCACCACCTTTGAATATCTGGCTTGGAGTTCCTCCGGACGAAGTACGGAGTCACTGGAATTTCAGGAGAAGGCTAAGAAGAACATCAGGACGCACGTGACACTCCCGCACAGCACCGCGGCGGCAGAACACGGAACTTACGATCGGGCCTCTCCAGGAGCATCTCCCCTGAGCTTCCTTCCTTTCCCTTCTTGCCCCCGCCAGCCTGGGCCATCCCTTCGTAAGTCCTCCTTTAGAGCACTTTTCATAATTATAATTGTTTGAGTAATTAGTAATATCTGTCTCCCCCCATCTCCATGTGGACAGGGATGGTGTCTGTCCTTTCCACCGATGACAATGAGCCCCAGCACCTGGCACCTGGCGGGCAACATCTGTTAGGTAAATGAATGAATGGCCACTTTGGGGTAAGCAATCGGTTCAAAACGTTTCATCAACAAATCACATACTCCTATCCTCTAAATCTGAAAATAAGAGCTCTACTTTTTACACAGAATAACAGGAAGGAGGAAGAACATAAAAAAATTTTAAAAGGATACTCACTGGTGGGGGCTTCTTTCTCATCTCGAAAGTGCGTGTGGCACCAAGACTGAGCGAAGCAATGACGGGGCACCTCCCCAGCGAGGGCTCGTCGTCGCTGTGCCAGTCCACACTGTCCTTCTCGTTCCGGTAGAGATTGCAGAGCAAGGAGTTGAAGGTGTGGCCGGTGTTGTCTTCAATTCGGCTCTTCAGGGTGCGCAGCACAGGGAGCCACTGCAATCGACGGGCCGAGAGAAGGAGCAGAAGGTGGCGTCCACATGGAAAAACAGCAAGAAAGGGCAGAATCAGTCCCACCGTAAACAGGGGTGGGGAGTAAGCAAACCCCCTGGAATGCGGTAAACGGCAGGCGAGAAGGGCAGCTCACCCACCCGTTGTTTCCACTGGGAAGCAAGGTGATCTCTGCGATTTTATTGAAGTGATAAATTCAGTATAACAACGCCATGAAGACCAGGTCTATCTACCCATCTCATCCTTTCCATGTTAAATGCACGACCCTCAGAAAGGAGCAGCTGCCAATACACTCAGGGCGGTCACTTCGCTGCGTCAGCAAGGTGGCGAGTGGAGCAGTGAGGCGGTCTGCCGCCACCGCTGAGGGGCTGCCAGGGAGCTGGCCGACACAGGCTCAGGCTGAGGAGTGAGACAACCTTCTTGCTGGGTGGCCTCCTGTTCGTTCTATTCCTATTTTATTGGGAATGGCAAAACTGCTTTTGTAAAAAAGATACTTAATGTTTCCAGAGCGGCGAGCTTCCTAAAAGCAGAACCTGACGGGGGAGCAGTCGCCCTTCCCACAGAACGGAGTCACGGCACGGCCTCGAGGAGCGGGTGGCCTGTGCAGCACGGGAGCTGTAGGCAGATCACGGCCCTGCCCCCTGCGTTCCGAGTTCCCTATGGAGTTTACACTTCAGACACCACCGTCTGCACTACAACCCCTGACCCTGGAGCCACACGCAGCACAGCCGTGTTGGTTCTGGTTAGAATTCTACGTCGGCCCCCCAGAAAGCTCAAGTGCCCCCCAAGTGCTTTCCAGAGCCTCCTTTAGGGCGGTGGTTCTCAAATCTGCACTGTCCAAACCCATGAGGGCCAGCCGAACTTCTCCTTGTACGGGTTACAGCTGTGGCATTCACCATATTAAAACTAAAGCCTAAAAAAAAGTAAGCTATTGGTTCATTCATTTTAAAAAGAACAAACCCATTACACGTTAGTGAAATATTATTTTATAAAAACAACTATATTTTCTAATACAAAAACCTGGTGAGAACAGCGCTGCTTTGCAAATCTCGTTGGTGCCTGGCTTAATTAAGTACAGTTGGCTGTCATATCTTCTTCTGCACGCAATCTGTTACAGCATTTGTTTTGTGGAAGTAAATGAAGAAAAGTGCCTTCACACAGATATGTAACCAGAAAAGAGAGGAGGCACTTTTATAGCCTTTTCAAATTACAGATATTAATTATAGATATTCTTTGATATTACACCAAAACTCAACAAGTACTGATTTCTTTTTTCAGATTTTATTTCTTCATTTTTAGAGAGCAGGGAAGAGAGGGAAAAAAAGAGAGGGAGAGAAACATTGATGTGTGAGAGATACATCCATTGGCTGCCTCTCACGTGCCCCCAAATGGGGACCCGGCCTGCAACTAGCTTCCTAGTCAGGTGTGTGCCCTGACCAGGAATCGAACCAGCAACCTTTCAGTTCGTACGCCCGCACTTAGTCCACTGAGCCACACCAGCCAGGGCTGCAAGTAGTAATTTCTTAAAGATCAGTTGCAAAGTGGAACCTGAAACTGTATGAACAAACTGCTCATTCTCTGTTATGTTTACATCCACTGGTCCACCTTGCACTTGGAATAGCTCTTTAGCCCTGTTCGATTCTGTAACATCATGCACTGGTCATCTGGGAAATACTGGTTCCCTGTGTGTGCAGGTCTTCTAACTGTGGACACATTTCACACACAGTATCAAAACAACCATATCCATTAATATTACCATGGACCTCACCACAAAGGGCAAAGCACTGGGAAGAGGTCAGGCTCAAGGTGGCAGTTACGAGTTTTCCGACAATTCTAATTTTTACCTGAAAACTCAACCTCTATCGTTAGCTATAAATCCTGTTTATTGTTTTTCTTGAAGTGACACTCACTTCATTCATTTGTGAGAATGTTTGCTGAGTGCTCAAGTATAAACACATCTGCCAGTTGTTCCTCCCCCAAAACAAAAAGGCCCCCGAGGAGGCAGCCCAGCCAGCTTGCAGCATACACAGCCACACAGCGTTTCTCTCGACAACCTTCACATGTGGCTTGTAGCAGGAATGCTTCCCACGTGCTTTCCACTTCCTCACACTGTTACATACTCAAAGGGTCGAGATTTAATAAGGCTAATGTTTACTGCTTCGTTGAGGGATGTTCTTAAAGGGAGCCAGCATGTTTTAAAAAAAACTGGAAGTGCACAAATGTGAAGAATACAATGGTTTCCAGTAGAGCTTGACGACGATGCCTGATTCAAACTAAGTTTTACGGACCACACTTTTTTATCCACCATCAGTGCAAATTCAACACAGAAAAAATGTCATCCAGTCTTACTACAGCAAGTTTGACCGTGTGGCCTTCCAAAAAGAATTCTGTGGCCCACTCCAGGGTCCACAGATTGTGCTTTAAGAACTGATACATCAGAGAACCCCTTCCAAGTCCATGTTCTAGGGCTGCAGTCAAGCAGTGAACGCTCCGCAGAGGAACGCACGACACCATCAGTAAGCACATCCCACGGCTGCGGCCGGGAAACGCTGCCCGGGAAGCACACGCAGCAGTCACTCAGCTTTGCTGGGTGAGGGGAACCGTGGTGCAAGCTGGGGTCCCTTGTTATGGGTATTAATCAGCATTACATTCTAACCGAGGATTTAAAACAATGAATGGCAATGAGAACAAACAATAACTTAGGTTAGTAAAACAGAAATACTATTAAACTAACCCAATGTTCAAGAGAATACATTTCAAAGTGAAATTCCGTAATGATGTTAGCGAGCTGTATTTCCTATCTATGGTTTTAAGCTCAACTTCGTGGGGATAAAGATATGATGCCGGAGCTACACTCAGCAAGAAAAACAGAAGGCAGAGGAGGAGGGAGGCTTTACTGCAGTGTGACAGACACTGAGTGGCACCCCGGACTCCAGCGTAAGGACTGAGCGCTGTGATAGCATCCCGTCCACGTCAGGTTCTAAGTGGCTGTATATTTTTTCTCAGTTATTTCTGGTGATGAAGTAAGGAGAAAGGGGGGAAGAGGATAACGAACTAGAGGATTAATTTAGACTCTCCAACCAATCTCTATATACAGATCCCTCAGAACTGAACGTCTAAATTAAAATTCAGCACCACCCCACTGTTCAGTGAAGACATTCTATCCTTAAAAGACATTTGAGGAGAAGAGTCTGAGAAAATATGAATCACAGAAGTAAAAGGGCCCATTCAGTGGCTTTCAAACAGTGTTCTGTGGAGCCCAGGGCAGCCCAGGGGGCCACTGGGGTTACCGCAGGAGGAGAGGCCAAGCTGGTGGGCCTCCCAGCCAGGCACGGCACTCTCACTTCTCATGTACTGGGTTCATCTTATATTTAATTTGAACGAAGACTAAAGGAAGTTTAATAACCTGTGAATGAATCTGTTCCTGTGCTATGGGATGTTGAGCTTGAGACAATAATTTTAAAATTAAACAAGCATCCTCAACACACACATATATACATGAGTTCCCCTTAAAAAATTCTGGGACATGTCTTTTGATTTTGTTCAAGGTGGTACATAAAGAAACTAAACTGATTAGCAATGAAGACAAAGTTATGAGCTAGTCAAATTCAAATTAAAAATTCTAATGTGACAACCTTAATATCCAACAAAAGAGGCTTCCTTGAATAAGTCACAGTACACACCGATTATGGAATACCATGTAGCCATTAAGTATGATGCTGTAAAGGAATACTCAATGGCACTGAAACATGTTAGTGATATAGTTACCTGAAATGTAGTGCACAATGAGGTAAAGACAGTATATTCAACAAACGATGTCCCAGATACATGCAAAAAATTAAACTAGACCAACTTCTTACATCATAAACAAGAACAAACTCAAAGTGGATTAAAGACTTAAATGTGAAACTTGAAACCATAAAACTCCTGGAAGAAAACATAGGCAGTAAAATCTCGACATTTCTGTTAGCAATATTTTTTCTGATATATCTCCAAGGGCAAGGAAAACAAGAGAAAAAGTAAAGAATGGGACTACATCAAGCTAAAAAGCTCTTGCAGAACAAAGGAAACCACTAACAAAATGAAAAGACAACCTATTGAACAGAGGAAGGTACTAACCAATGATGCATCTGATGAGGGGTTAACACCCAAAATTTATAAAGAACTCACATAACTCAACACCAAAACATACAGATTATATATATGTTACAGATTTTATTATATATATATTTATCTATATTTATTATATATACATTATATATATATTTATTTTATATATATTATGTTTTTTATATATTTTACTTTATATATATATATATATATATTAAACTTTATAAAGACTGGAACAAAAACATCAGGTGAAAGAATTATCCAACATTTTAGTATTCTTCATGCTTATGTATAGTTTCTAAATTTTCAGTAATAAACACATATTACTTACATTATAATAAAAGGGTTGTCATTAAAAGGAATTCCCTTTAAGAGTTGTCAAAATGACCTTGGCTGGTGTGGCTCAGTGGATTGAGCGCTGGCCTGCAAACCAAAGGGTCGCCAGTTCGATTCCTGGTCAGAGCACATGCCTTGGTTGTGGCCAGGTCCCCTGTAGGGGGCATGTGAGAGGCAACCACACATTGATGTTTCTCTCCCTCTCTTTCTCCCTCCCTACTCTCTCTAAAAATAAATAAATAAAATCTCTAAAAAAAAAAAAAGAATATGGGAGGGGCTGTGCAGGATGGAGTGGAATAAAGGGGGGAAATGGGAGAACTGTAATAGCATAATCCATAAAGTATATTAAAAATGAATTGAAAAAAAGAGTTGTCAAACTGTTCTCCAAGCATAAAAGACCACTCCACTTAGCAGATCTTACGTGCTTTATGTTTATTACAAAGCCATGGTTCTCAACCAGGGGCAGCTGTGCTCACTTCAGCAGATGTCTGGCAATGTCCAGAGTGGTTTTTGCTGTCACAGCTCGGTGACAGGTGTTTGGGGCAGGTAGTGGGTAAAAGTCAGATTAACCGCCAAGCTTCCTGCAACGCACAGGACAACCCCAACAACAAAGAACTATCCAGCCCCAGATCACAGATACTAAGGCTGAAAAATCCTACTCTAAGATCAACTAGAATGAATGAGAAAGAACTTCTCCACAGCCTGTCTAATCCTCAACTTGTCTATGACCGTCAACAAAACAGTATACTACTTCTGACAGAAACATGGCCAGCAGTCCACGCTGGACTGACCTAATTCAATTCTCTTCACGTCTCCAAACCAACCTCAGACCTGAAGGTCTCAGCACTTCCCCGGATCACGTTCTAAATGCAGGCCCAGAGACCAAAGCACCGGAATACCTTCTTCTATGAGAAAGCCACGCACCCCTGGTCAACGTTTCGTCTGTGACCATTTCAGGAAAGTGGCAGTTCGTGATTATAAGTTACCAGAAGGTCCGAAATATGTCACGTCACACTTCTGTGTATCCCGATGCAGCAGGCAAAACTCCATTTTCTTCAAAGTCTTTTTCCATAATGCATAATATTATTTGCCAAAGGCAAGGTTCCAGGGACTAAACAGGGAGCTATTTCTTGGATCTTAACTCCATCCTCTGGACAAGTTTAATATATATACTAGAATCTCTTTGTTTACTGTCATGGAAATTTTTAAAAATAAAAGCAGCAGCAGAAACAAGCCAAAGCAACGATAAGCTGGAAGTCTAAGAAGTACAGCCACAGAAGAAACACGAAATCGACAAGAAAAACACCAACTATGTCCCACAAATCGCAAAAGAGCCTGAAAAATGAAAAGAGACATTCTGACCTCACTGGGCAGTCTTAGGACGTCGGCCCACAGTAAATGTGAACCAGGGGAGACGCAGAAGGGTTACTGCCAGGAATGCTGGGAGGCGGGAGAAGAAATGGTTCGTTTCCCTGCAGTCCTGGAGTCTGGTTCCAGGTCACTTTAGCTCCAGTTTCTCTCATCTTTGGATCAAAAGCACAGCAATGGCAGTGAGCACAAGGACTCCGTGTGTGAGCCCCAAGGGTTTTCTGAAGCGGGAAAGACCATGCAGCCCAGCACAGCATTTTATTATTATTTACGGGACTCAACACTTACGGTTTATAGTCTCTAACACCTTATGATACAACAACAATGTTCCAACATACGTGCGGATTGGGCTCCATAGTGACTCTGGAGTAAGTGTAGGGAAGCTCGCCATACCACGCTGTAAGTCTTGGCTGCTGGTAAGTTACATCTAAGAGAGAAAATACAGGGCCTTTGAAATGGTTTAGTGCTATTTGCCATGTACCTAGCGAGTGCCAACCACTCTGCCTCACGTTGTGCGGAAGGCTGTGAGAAACACAAAGGACGGGCAAGGACAGGCCTGACCCAAGGCTCCACCTTCCTTAGAGGACAAGGGATTCAAGGTGAGATTAAAGAAGAACACCACAAGGAGGTACACTGGCATGAACAGAATGAGCAAAGGCTCTGAGGTGAGGAGGTGTGACTTCCTTGGGCCAGTTACAACATCGACAAGGGTGAAGGAGCCAACCAGAGACAAGGAGGGTCTAAAAAGCAGGACACAGAGCCCAGAGCCTCGCAGGCAGGAGTCTGGAGCCCCACATCCATACAAGAAGCAACACACGCCGTCTGCCGGGAGTCACTGCTGTGTGTGGCTTCGATTCTGCGGCCCAGACAGAGTGCTGCCGACCACAGCGGGAAGCTGCCTGCAGTCGGAAGCTTCGCGTGTCCAGTTCACTGAGGGAGGGAGCTACCCGTAGACCTGCTAGTGCCCCCACAACTGGCATCAACTGCCAACAACAATAAGAACAATAAAAACAGCTAACATTCACTGATGGCTTACTGTGTACAGGGCATTCTGCCAAGTACTGCTTATCACACATTACTTCACTTAATTATCACAACAACCATATAAGGTGGGTATTCTTATGAGCTCCATTTTACAGATCAGAAAACCAAGGACCAGCAAAGTAATGTAATTTGCTTAAAATTAACAATTAATTTGAATAAAAGTTAGCAATCGAAGCTAAGTCTGTCCCCAAAAGCCCCGCTACATAAACTGCTGGGAGTTAGGAGAGAAAACTGACTCTTATTCTGATGTCTGAGTCACATATGAAGCCAGTATACTTGCCTCTTTCTTTACAGAAAATTTAAATTCACTCAACGTGCCAGAAAGGAATTGTGTGCTAGAGCACAGACTCCCCCTAGTGTCCACCTCCGGTACAACAGGTACTGTTCTTTGGGGGACGGACGACCACAGGGGAGCAGGTTGAAGATGAGGTTGTCTTTACACGCTCACCAAAGTAGACGATAAAGCCACAGGAGGCTGGACTCTTCCAGTGAAACTAATAGAGACTAAAAAGCCAGTAGGAAGGATTGCGAAAAAATATGTGCCAAATGAGAAACAAAGCCCTGGAAGTTTCGATGAAGGAAGAGGAAAGCCGGCACCACCTGAAGCAGCAAAGGCAGAGCGCAGGCACAAGGGCAGGTGAGTGTGGCGCCCGGGTTGGGCCAACCCAAACGCCCTCTGCTTCTCTGGGCTCCTGCCCCATCCTCCTGCCCCGTTCTCTCTGAGCACCGTCTGCCATCTCTTCTGTCCCCTCTGGCTAATCGCTACCCATCCTGGGGGTCTCGGGCAGGCTGTGGTGAAAAGCAGCAACGGTGCAAGGCACACCCCAAGCAGGGAGCCCAGGCAGCAGCGACCACTGTGATCTCCGGGACCGACTTACTCTCTCGGATGCCGGTCCTCTGTTTCCAGGGAACATCTTGACAAAGCTGTTCCAGTACCCAGTCGGCTTCTTTTAAGTCAACAAAGCCAGGATACAAACGTACCCTTGAAGCAGAAAGAACTCTTATTAACTAAAGAACACAGAAAAGATGGGCGTCAGGCGCTATCAGAAGAGCCAATCAACCTGGCACGGCCGCCTCCTGTGGGCACACGGAACCACCTTGCCACCCTCCACAGCAGGCAGAGCCCAGTCGCACCCAGGTCATGATGTTCCAGACGGAAAACAAACTCCTTCCGTGTTAATGCCAATAAAACAGGCATGAAGGATAAAGGGATTCCTGAGCGCTCTTACAGACATGGGTGAAGTGTTGCGCCAGCTCTGCTGAGCGGGGAACCTTGGGCTGGTTACTTAACCGCTGAGTGTCATCTGCAACAAAGTCGATACCCACCTCACACGGTCACTGGGCAAAGTAAAATAACTAATAAAATGCCTGGCCCTGTTATTTTAACAACTGATAGTCTCCCGAGACTTTGCCAATTGTAGGGGAAGCAATCATTTATAATCGTATTATAATTAAAATATACAAACAAAGTTCTTTCTCTCACTGAATGTGCACTTAGTTCAGCAATGCCAGGTCAGTTCCAAATCATTTTAGAGAGCCTTCCCTGGGTACATGCTCCTCAACTTTACTCTCTGATGATGCACTGGCTGTTTTGAAAGAGCCAAAGCTCACCTAAGCCATACCTGGTTCACCACAAGATGTGACCAAAACAATGCAGCTGTCTCCTTGTGTCACAGTGAAACTTGCTTTAAGGGGCGGGGTTCCCAAGGGGTTATGACAACAGCAGTGCCCCTGGGCTAACTGCAGAGATACCTTCTAAGCAATTCACTAGAATATGTCAGTGCTGAAATACTTGTTTTAAATGCCTCATTATTTTATAGTGACAATTAGTATACTCATGCATTAAGGTGATGTTTTCAAAAATTTTTAAAACAATTAATGTCACTTACCTAGATACGCCTGTGGGTGACAGGCTGATTTCATATACACCCTCTTTGCTAAAGGAACAAAGAACACAGACTCGTTAGTATCAAACAGGGCAACTCAACCCGCCGAGGGGAAGGGCTATCCTCTGGGACTCCCAAAGCCCTGGCTCGCCAGAGTCACTAAACAATGAGGGTGCCCTACGTGGCAGGCTTCTTCCACCGTTGAGAGCAGGGGCGAGGGGCAGCACATCATTAATGGTGTCGGGAACAGAACCCTGACAGGATCAGACCACAGAGAAGACTGTAATGAAATAAATTCTGATCCCACCCCTCTCTATATCATCCACAGTTTGGGCTGAAGCCCAGCAATCTAGCACACAAAAGGGTGCCAAATAGAGCCCCCACTTTGGAGACTCGGGAATAGGGAGGCATGTAACAGGCAGCAGGGGCTCTGAGTGTCTGTTGCTTTCGGATCCACGTCTAATGAGCTGCACCTCTGGTTAAAGTCTGTCCAAGGCTCCCGCCCACTTTCCAGCATTGCACTGCAGGTCCCTGTGATCTGGCCCCGCCTCCTGACGGCTCCCGCCAACTCACCATCCTCCGGCAACAATCACTGCCTGGGGTCTCAAGGACACCACCAGGTTCAAATCCCGAGCTTTTCTCCATGCCAGGATACCTGCCCACCATCCAGCACTCCAAACCAGCCCACCCCAGCTCTGGTTCAGTGGAAAATTCTAATTCATCCTTCAAAATCTCAGCTCAGCATCAACTTCCTGACCTTTAATCCACCCCAGTGGTAACAACTCATCCTCGGTGCTACCGTAAGACCTTACATATGAATCTGCTGGTCCATGATACACAGGCTGGCAATTTACCTGATTACATATGTATTTCACTTACAAGACTGTGGGCTACTGAGCGGCAAGAAACGGGCTATTATTCTGTTTCCTAGTACCTAGCACGTAGTAGTTGAGCAATAAAGCTAGGTGAATTTAATCAAATGTGTAAAAGTACAAAACTCTTGCAGCTGCGCAGTGTGCTGAGGTCCATGCAAGAGAGCGACCCCGACTGGATTAGTGTCTCTATCAAGACACCCGTGTCAGATCCTCCTCAGAAAGGTGAGTTGTGCAGGATAATATACAGGAACGGTGTTCACACTCACTCTGCCATGTGAGTCAGTAGGTCGTGATCTCTGTGCTAGCTCCTAGGTAGATGTGTGAGCCCCTCTGAGCCAAAAGGTAGGCAGAACTTCCTAAGTGTGTTGCCTATGAAGTTTCCCAGAACGTGAATACAATGTTTCACTGTGCTTTTGGGCTACACTTAGAAGCTGGCTCACTTCAAATGGGAGCCATACTTCTGGCTAGTAAAAAAAATCTAGCATAGCTAACTTTAGATAACCAAAATTAACAAATCCTAGGGTCAAGTAGGAATGAGTTCTGTCATTTTGCTCCTGACTGGCAAACTCACAATTGCCCATTTTTTCCCAGAATGTCCTGCCAGTACCTTATAACGGGTCTCATGGTTTTGTTTATTCTCTTTATCACCAACGGAAACAACGTCACATTGGTATTTGTAAAACCACCAAGGCCGTCAGCGCTCCTAGAGTGGGCCTGCGGTGACCGGGCGCTCCAGACCCTCAGTATTACGGACCAGGAGCCTGAAGGGCAGAGGGGTGGCAACAAACTACCCAGAACGGGGTACACAGCTAACTGGTGGCAGGGCCACAACGACACATCCTTTCTGAAAGTATGATGACATCTGTGTTAGTTTCCAATATCTCTAAGATGCACAATTCGATCGTTAACAGCCAAACAGCTTCACAGTCTGCTCATGGGTGATAACATGAGCCTGGCGCTACACTGCCAACACAAAGAGATGCTTTCCACTGACAACTCATGTACATCAGATAGAAACTGAAACGCAGGGTCGTCAAAGCATCTTTCAACAAGTTTGAAAAACCAAACATTTTAGACACAGATTAATGTAAGAGGAATGTTTGCTATCGTTTACTTGCTCTGGAACAGTTGTGTGGTTTTAAGAAACAGACTGTAAGGTCATCTAGATTTCCAGCAGCTGTCATCCACATTGCTGGTGACACAGCCTAAAGCCTTCTCTGAGAGCCATGTTTCAGTGACGCAGGAGAAAGCCCCTCAGTCCTAACCTAGGAGGTGGTTCAGCCAATTGTCTGCAGATACGTCAGTGAGACGGGGTCCGGGAATCCACACCCGTGTCCGCAGTTTCACATCAGATGTCTTGCTGCATTTTCCACCCCACTGGTACATTCAGAAAGGGTTCTCAAAAGACTAAGTTTAAAGACATCTGAGATAAGAATATCCCAGCCCCAAATTAAGAAATGAGTGGAGCTGTTATCTCTTCTAGATGGAAGAACCAGGGTGGGGGAAAGACCCTGGCCCTCCATTTCAGTGTGGGCACCGGTCACGGGAAGGCAGAAAGGTACCTACTCGATCACACGCGGCTCCGGGGCTCTGCGCACCACCTGCGGGGAAACAGGCAGCTCTGACTCCGGCTCCTCAGCCTCAGGGAGGCCGCCTCGCAGGATGGCCAAAACCTCTCATTTCCGGGCAAAATACATAAGGTCTCAAACTATCCTTTTTTTAATTCCAAACTCTTACTATCCCACCAGAAACCCTTGTTTCTGCTCTTCTTAGAACTACTTTATAGTTTCTCATGAGCCTTAAAAGATGATGTGATTGAAATTAATCCATTTTCCTTACAACTGGCAGCTCTGGAAAAACTTTTCCAGGAGCATTTTAAAAATAGAAGATATTCTACGAAGGGATTTGGATCATTATTTATAAAATCATGACTATAGCACAGCAATGTTCAACTGATGTGCCACAGAAATTTTTTAAACATGCAATACCTATTTAGTCAACGCTGACTTCCTTTCCCTTAGATTGTCAAATAAAAAAATGACAACAGCCAACATAATAATAGCCTGTCTTGAACCATAAACATATAGGTCATATAAAAGAATTGCATCTTATTGGCCACATCGCATAATAAGGTTGCATCTGATTGGTTAATTTTTGGTTCCAGAAATCCTTGGATACATATAGGTACTGGATTCTTTAAAAAGAATATAGGTACTGGATTCTTTAAAAAGTATATAGGTACTGGATTCTTTAAAAAGTCACTTTGAAGCAAAAAGGGTAGTAGGTAAGTACTATTATCCTTTTTTGTAAATCAATGAAAATTATACCTTTTTTGTCAGATTGACAAAAAGTATATTTTTTGGTGTGTTGCAGAATTTTAGTAGTTTATGTGTGCCATGAGATGAAAAAAATAACTATTATAGAATGATGGCTGATTTTTAACTCTTTTTTACACTTTGTTAAAAAGAGCGAATCTTTACTGTTTCTGACATTTACCCCCCATGAAAAAAAGCCTCCTAATCATGTTCTATCTTCTGTGCCAAAACTAAAAATAAAATGTATTTATATACGCCTACCTACAATTTGGGGACAGACTACAGAGAATCCTCAGACGTACTTAGAAATTGAACCTCTACATTTCATTATTATTCTAGTCCTTTAACTTTCTTTTCATTAGTGAATTTATTCAGTCACTACGCGTATCCTATGTGAATATAACTTTTATAAATAAATCCTTGTTACTGTTGAAGGATAAACAAGAATTTACCTGCTGGGGTTCTCTGAACACAAACTGCTTGTCTGACAGATGACGCTCCTTGTTTATCCAGGTCTGACCAGGCCTCTGGTGGAGACGGCTCTCGGCAGTGGTCACTGAAGCAAGAGAGAGGCTCAAACCGGGGGAAACTGCTCTCACCACCCTCTGCCGAGCAAGGACCAATGAAATCCACTCAGGTACAACCTCCAGGACATCTACAAATTAACTGGCAAGGTCTTCCGAAGACCTCAGCCCACACCTGGGGGTGGGGGTGTCTGAGTGTAGTGACTGTACATCAGGCATACTCAAGCTCAACTCTTAGCTCCCCGGCAACAAATCCACAAAATACACCAGCCACATTTTAAGTAATTCCTGACCATCGAAATGGAAGTCCATTATAAATCAAAGGGATGTAAGGAAAAGAGGGTGATGATTGTCCACATGCACAGGACTCCCACAGGTTCTTGCCTGGCTGAGCAATGGCCTGGCTCTTAGCAGAGCCGGCCCAGGCTCCCTGCACCCGGGCTCGCCGTCTTTTGTCCTCCATGTTGACCAGGAGGGCTTCTGCTCTCAGCTTTCAGAAGATTTCATGCCTCACATGAACCACACAAATGGTTATCTGTTTTTAAAAAAAAGATGCTTTTAGTTGGGGTTGTGAGAACTTGCACTACCAAGGGGTAATTATAATCCTTTCAGGCATAGAGACTGCTCAATAGCAACCAGAACTTCTATATAAAATCACCATCTGTCATCACATCTCAATTAAGAGGCCTACTAAGCACTTAGGGTTGCTGGCTTTAAGGTTTGCCTTTTGCAATCTTATTATAGTGCTTTCACTACATTCACAAAATAGTGCATGTTAAGAAATTCTAAAACCAGGATTATGAACCACATGACTCTTATTAGTCCCCAAGAGCAGAACATAAGGAAACTAACACTGCACCTACACAGAAAGTGAGAAATAGACTAAGGCTCAGTTTCTAAGATTTCCATATCCCATTACCACGGGCTGCATCAGACTTCCCTGGCATCTTAACAACATCCATGGCCTGTCTCAGAAGATCTGACACAGGATGGACACAGCATCACAGGAGATGGTAATTGACAGATGTGTGTGAGGACCACAAGGTTAAGTGCCTCACCCCAAGTCACGTGTAAAATCGACAGCAGATATATTAACATTCAAATTTTAAGTTATAGTCTTCCGCTAATTGAAAAATCCACTCCATAACGGTAATGTAACACTAATTTGACTTTTTATTGATAAAATTTTAGTTCACAGCAAATACAGGAGCACACAGAGCTACAAAAACAAACAAGCCAGGGAGGTTTAGGCCATGTATTTTGAAAGTATAATCTACTTCTTTTTATTTTTTTAAGATTTTATTTCTAGAGAGGTAAGGAGAACAAGAGGGAGAGAACCATCAACGTGTGGTGGCCTCTTGCGTGTCCCCACTGGGAACCTGGCCTGAAACCCAGGCATGTGCCCTAGACCAGAAATTAAACCAGAGACCCTTCCTTTCCTAGGCCAGCACTCAATTCACTGAGCCACATCAGCCAGGGCTTTAAGAGTCTACCTGAGAAAGTTTCTCAAAGGTAACAAGCTTATTTTATGGCTTGTTAAGCCTCCCACCCCTGGTAATTGATTTCTGATCTGTGGGTTTAACAAATTCCCCAGGTAGTAAGTATGAAATTCTTCTTATTTAATAAGTGGGGAGATTAAAGAGAGGCCACCACCTGCCCCCAAAGAGTTAATGGCTACCCTGATGGGTGTAGCTCAGTTGGTTAAGCATGTAGGCAAAGCCAAGGGTTGCTGGTTGGATTCCCAGTCCAGGCACATGCTTGGGTTGGAGATTCCACCCCTTGTCGGGGGGCATATGAGAGGCAACCGACTGATGTCTCTCTCCCTCTAAAAATAAATAAATAAATAGATAATCTTCAAGAGTTAATGGCAGAATCAAAGGCCAACTCTGCAGTACCACAACACGTATAGAGAAAGTCCTCCTTCGACATTTTCTCTAAATTGAGGCCTTAGAAGCTTAACACGACAATCAGCTATAGTTCTTGCTCTGTTCACAGGTCAGCGATATATGTCCTGGGCGGTTGTTGAAAATACAGATTCCAGAGCCCCATCCCAGACCTACCGAATTCCTGGAGCTCCAAAAGTCTGTGAACTAACCCCACCCTCCACCCCGGAATTTTTTAGCCAGATAAAGCTTGAGAACCCCGCAGCAGGACAAAGAGCAAGGGCTCTGTCGTTAGCCAAAACTGGCTTTGAATCCAGATCTGTCACTTCCCAGCGGCATGATCTGCGGCAAATGACTTCACCTGTTTGGGCCTCAGTTTTCGCCTCTGTAAACAGGAAACCAATCTCTCTCTCTCACGGTTGAACTGGATTAAACGAGCGTGACAGGTGAAAGAGGCTGGTCCTCAACAAGGAAGGGCTAACCACTTTCCCTATTTCAGACCCTTCCAAGAGGCTCAGGATGAGGTTCCGGAGGTCACGTGAGGAGGGACCGCAGAGGCAGTTCCCACGCCACTGGCCCCAAGCACCCACCGGTAAACCGGAAGGCCGCACCTGCCCGCGGATCTGGGCGCGCAGGTTCACAAGCGTATGCCCCGGTAAGTAAACTCCAGGCCCGCACCCGCTCCGCTACCAGCGGTCCGGGGAGCCTTAAGAGTGCAGCACAGACTCCAGCAACTCCCAATCTTAGACCCCGGGGGAAGGCACTTCCTCTTACGTCATGCGCCGCCACGGCAGCCGCTTCCGGCTCCGTCTCCTGGCGTCCGGGCAGCTCCGCGTTCCCGCTCTCGGAGGACCGCGTCGCTGAAGGTGACGAAGGGAGGGCCGGTTGGAGAGGAGCACAGGGTGTGGGTCCCCGCGAGCAGCCGGGATATGTTGAAGATGGGAATGAAGATGTCCTTCTTAGGCGAAGGTCCTTTGGACTCCACCCTCCTACCCCTACCAACTGGCGACTTCCCAGCATCCTTTCCCGCCCTATTGGAAGAGGGAGGGATTTGGGGAACCAGGTGCTAAGCAAAAGGATTTGAATTTTACCCTGAAAGTTATGGAGAGTCTAAGGTGTACCTCATCTGCGGTCCCATTGCAGGCCGTGCATACCTCCATCGGTAGTACTTACAACAGGACTTGGGTCCACGCCTTATTCTTCATGGTTCTCCAGTGAGTGCTAAGCAAATTTCCCTTGAGCGAACCGACCTAAATTTCAGTCCAGACACTAGCATTCACTGTGTGTATAATCTAGGGCAAGCATTCCGCTTCTATATTAAATGGGCATAGCTCCTGTTGGGAGGATGAAAGGAAATAGTGTATTTAAATAATTTAGCATGATGTCTAGTACACAGATAGAAACTCAGATGTTAAGAGTGCCTTGGCCTCATCTGAGTTCTTGAGAAACATCTTTAAAGTGGCCATGTATCTTCCAGGGTGAAAATAGCAGAAAGAGCACCGAATTAACTATTTTGTGCAAATTACTCTTTATGATTACCAAGGCATAGTCACTGTAAAGTCTTTAAAAGAAGCCTCATATAATTAATATACACAGCTTACTTGCAGGAAGCTCATTGAACTCCATCAATGTGCCTTTTTTTGCTAATAGCAAATCTAATTTTCACATCACCAATTATTCTTTGCTATATACCTTGTGACCTTGAAGGAAAAATGACTTATCCTGCAACTGAAAGGAGAGAACAGTTGTAAGTCCGGACTACAACTTTTATACCCCCACCTCCATCAACTCCTATATAATTTGTCAGTGTCTGCTTCTGGCTCAGGAATCTTGGCTGTATCTTCCAAAGGATGTAATTTATTTCTTTTTCAGTGGTTATGGTTTTGGAACAAGAACAAATTAAGTCCAGATTGAGGAGCCCCTAGAAGTGTTTGCCAAATAAAAACTTTTCAAAACTCAGTTCATAGCTTGCTTGCATCCAAAATCAGTACATCTTTGACGGAATCACCTGCATTGTTAGCAAGTGCCCCAGGTGATTCTGATACATAGAACATTTGAGAACCTTTTGGACACATGCAGGGTGACAAATTGTTCTAGTGTGTCTGGGATGGAGGGGTTTCCCGGGACACAGGACTTTATAAGTGCTAAAGCCGGGGCAATCCTGGGCAAACTGTTGATCATCTTAGATACACGTGAGTATGTATTATTAGAAAGATAATTTGATGCAGCTTGGCATCCTGGGTTTCCTCATTTCTATTTGGAGGCCTTGCTTTGATCGTGGGGGTGGGGGTGTGGAGACCATGAAGAGAGAATGAGGGTGAAGTGCACTGCCAATTATTACTCACGGATTCTCAGTTCCAAACCCATCCTTCACTACCCTGCTCACAGTACTGGAACTTTCTTTTTCCATTTAGCCTGGTGTTAAGTTTCATCAGTAGAGGGTGCCAGAGGGACATTAGAAAAAGAAAGGGCTCTACTGATACCCTGGTGCACCTCTCAGCTTGGTCTTCAGCCGTGGTGGGCAGCATTGCTATGGGCTGGATTGCTGTTAGTAGAATTTACAACCTCGTTAAGTTTCTCTTGTGAAGTTAAGGCATTCATTGCAAAGGAACGAGATACCAAAACTTGAAACAGGGATATCTGCTTGGGCCCAGATGAAAGGGACAACCTTGAACCTAAGCCACCCTGAAACTCCCTTGGCAGTGGAAGTAGCTTGTCCTCCTACGTCTGAGGAGACTAGTTGAACTTTGCTTGAAAATCCTGTGAAACCCTCACCTGGAGCAGACAACTTGACGAACACAGCATAGGGCTGCGCTTCCTAACAGGTGAGAATGCGTCCCGATTCGTGCCTTCCTTTGTGTTCCACCTTGACCTAGAGGTAGATCAACGTAGAGGTTCTTCGAAATGGCTGCTCCCTCTACTATTTATATATTTTTAGAGGTTTCCCTTTCCCCTGTAGGCAATTGTTATGGTTAATAATTCTTTGTTTTATTCCTGTTCAAATTACTTTATGGTTTGTCTACTCGAGTCCTGTTATAGCATGATCATGATACCGGGGATTGAGAGCAATGGACAGTAAGTGACTGGCCCCACGGTTGGCCTTAGACTGTGAGTAATTGGTTTGCCTCTGCTTTGGACCCTTTGCGTTAGTACTCCTCTCCTTTCTCCACCTGAGAGCGCCCTCCTAAAGTCCCTGCAGGTTTTGCTGGTTCAGTTGCCTAGTCCCTCCTCTGAAATCAGTGTTTCTCAGCATGTAGTTGGAAAACCATTGCATCAGAGTCACTAGGGGAATGCTTATAAGAACTTGCCCTGGCTCCTGGCTGGTGTAGCTCAGTGGATTGAGTGCGGGCCTGTGAACCAGACGATCGTGGTTCAATTCCCAGTCAGGGCACATGCCTGGGTTGCAGGCCAGTTCCCGGCAGGGGACTCACGAGAGGCAATCACACACTGATACTACTCTCCTTCCCTTCCCCTCTAAAGATAAATAAATAAAATATTTTTTAAAAAAAGAACTTGCCCTGGCTGATGTGGCTCAGTGGATTGAGTGCTGGCTTGTGGACTGAATGGTCACCGGTTCAATTCCCAGTCAAGCACACTGCCTGGGTTGCAGGCCGGGTCCCCAGTTGGGGGCCTATGAGAGGCGACTGATCGATGTACCTCTTGCACATCAATGTTTCTCTCCCTCCCTTTCTCCCTCCCTTGACCTCTCTGTAAAAATAAATAAATAAAATCTTTTTTTAAATCCTGAGGATTCCAGGCCTCCTATCAAGACTCAGAGTTAGCAAGTCTGCGGCAGGGCCCTGCATTTTGCATTTTAACAGTGCCTGGTTTGATTTTCACAGGAATCTTCAAGGGTTCTCTCTGCCTTTTCCAGCTGCCTGCTTTCTCCAGGTGATCACTTTTCCAATCAACAGTTATTTCATCCCCTGGATGGCAAAACAGGTCAGTGTTTGAACGTGGATAGCTCTTAGAACTCATTTCGGGTGAGTCACACACTGCGGCCTATTTTCAGTTGTCTATTTTCACTCCAGACTCTTGCCCGACGTTCCCTGTTTCGATCACGTGCCACTTGGGGGGCGCCTGCTGCTGAATTCCTGAGACGAGCCAATCCAAGGAAAATAATGGCACATCATGCTAATAGCTCTCAGCGAAGGTGTTGCAGAGAGAAATTCCCAGCGTATGTCTCACTGCCCAAGGCTTAGCGGTTCCCAGCTTGAGGAAGGAGGGTGGGACGGGAACCTGCCAACTCTACAGTGTGTTCCTGGGGAGGCTTTCAAGTCCTGCCAACTTTAAACAACCCTGATGGAGAGAGGATGCTTCCCCAGACTCCAGACAGGAACGCCTCCTGTTCGATGCCCAGCACGACTGCCGATGCTGCCAGAGACAAACCCTTCCAGGAACCACAGTGTAAACTATGCAAAGTACAGTTAAGACAGGGCTATGCCTGAAACGACATAGGGAGCCACCTTCTGGGACCTCAGAGCTGGATTTTTTTTCAGTGACTTCAAAAGGGAAGGGTTGCTAGCAAACTAGTACAGTATGGAATAAGGAAATTCTCTGTACTATCCAGTTTTCCTGTAAACCTAAAATGAGCATTAAATGTACAGTCTTTTAATTAAAGAAAGACAATTAGCCCTGGCCCGTATGGCTTGCTTGATTGGAGCATCATCCCATCACCAAAAAGGTATGGGTTTGATCCCCGGTCCCAGTGCCTACAGTCCCCTGGCTGGGTGTGTATGGGAGGCAACCAATCATTTCTCACATTGTTTCTCTCTCTCCCTTTCCCTCTTTCTAAAAGCAATGAAAAAACATGTCCTCAAGTGAGGATTTAAAAAAAGACAATAAAAAATATCCAAACTAAAGCATAGAGAGAAAAAAAGGTGTAACACTCAGTGGAGGCTTCTGGCAGTACAGCTGAATAACACAATCAAATTCTGGCTATAAATTAGTACAACCACACAGAGTGGCCACAGAGACCCTATGGATGCTGGTTTGAAGCGGTGTGTATGGCTCCTCTGTTCTCTTCAGTAATTTAAAATTTTCCCTTTGTTCTATCATGTATCTGTTAGCTTACACCATACTGAACCCCTCCCTAGGAGAAATGTAAAACAAGTAACTACCCAAAATCCTGCAAAATGTGTCAGTTACTACTCTATACAATTTACTGCAAGACTGGAGTCACAAAAAATAAGTGATATTTCCAAGGGCAAGAAAACAAACCAAAAGGGGAAAAAAATGTAAGAAACAAATCAGAGCTATAAGCAGTTGGCAGTAAGAAAACAAGAAATTAGCGGTTGCTCCTTGGGGACAGAGCAGACCTGTGCTAGGAGCAGGAGAGTAACTCTTGAGATGATTTGAAGATGAGAGAACTAAGCAGTGAGTGTGCACGGCTGGGGGAGCTCCCAGGCTGCCGCCCACGGCAGCAAAGCATTTGTGTCTGAGGAAGGACGCCCCTACGTAGCCCTCAGGGCTCTTCTCCAGGTTACAGCCCACCCAATAGGATTTCAAGATAAAGCAGAGAAGACAACAAAGCACTTTGAGTGAGAGTCAGGAGACATACAAACAGTAGATTTAGACTCCTAAGAATTTCAAGTATAAGAACCTACCAGATACAGACTATAAAATGCCAATGTGTGAAGTATTTCCATAAAATTTTAAAACTGTATGAAAAGTGAGCAAAGCATTATGAAACTACTGAGAAACAAGACCAACTAGAACTTTTAAAAAGAAAAAATAGAAATAGCAGTAATTAGCATTAATAGCAGATAAAATATGAAGAATTATAGAACTGGAATATATATGCAAACAAATTACGCAGTATGCAGCTCAGGGAGATGAGAGATGGGAAATGGGAGAAAGTTTATGAGACACAATGAAGATACGGCATTTATAACTAGAGACTGGAAGACAATGGGAATTTTTCAGAAAAGACTACAGATATTAATTCTTAGATACAGGAAGCACAATATAAAACCAAATGTGATACATTTTTAAGCTTCCATAGATAAATGCACTGTCATGATACTGAGGAACGCCAAGCCAAAGAAAAGATAAATGTGGCCAGAGATCCATCACCTATGAAAGAATGTCATATTGACACTAACTTCTGAACAACAATGGAAGCCAGAAGTCAGTGGAATGGTGAGGTATTTCATTAACCCTAAGGGGCCATCTATTCTAAAGCACACCTTTACTCATTCAATAGAGCCCCAACAAAGAAAAAAGTGGTCCTAGTTAAATTATGACATCAACCAGAAGGAAGATCTGAGATGCAAAACAGATGTGCAAACAAATTGATAAATGTGTAATTTATCTAATACCAACATGTTTGTATAAAATGATGATGAAAGCATCTAATTTATAGGGTTTGAAAACAAATTAAAATCCTAGTCCACAAAACCATAAATCAGGAAAGGGTTGGCCAGAATTACAATGTTCTAAAGCTTAAAGAAGGGTCTGTGGTCCCAGATAACTTTGTATCGAGTATGAAGTGAAAAGGTTCAGGAGTAAAACAGGAAGAACACAGTGGAAACTTTGAAACTAATACGGGGCAGCAATGGGATAAAAAAAGTCAAGAAGGGAGGAAAAAAGCATAAAAGACAGTAACAAATACCGCTAAATACAGAGATCTTCATGTTTTGGAACTGTAATAAATGTAATTGCAATAAACCTGCCTATAAAAGACAGAGGTTGCCAAATAAAAACAAACTCAAGTTTATTTGGCTTACTAGAAACAAAGCTAGAATATAAACACACAGAAAAGTAGAAGACAAAAGGATTTAAAAATACTAAGATACTAACAAAATAAAGCCCAGGTAGCTATAGCCCTGCTTTATTAACCCCAAAAGATCATTAGCAATAAGAATGTCAGATTTCAACCCAGAAAAGCATTAGCAAATAAGGATGTCATTACATGACAGGAGTTCAGCTCAGCAAGCTGTAAGAATTCTTAACTTAATTTACCTAACAAGATAGCATGAAAATGTATAAAGCAAAAATTGTACAAAAACAAGGAAAATGGACGAATCCATCATTACAAGTGAGAGAATTCAAAACATCTCACACTGATAGATCAGGCAGACAAAAAGAAGTTAGTAAATATATGGAATTATATGGAATATAATTCACAAGCTTGACTAAATGGATATATATCAAATATAACAAATATTCTCCTAGTGAGTAGTAATGAAAAGTTTACATGTGTGCTATTTTCCTAAGGCCACTGTAACATTACTACAAACTAAGAGGCATCAATCAAGACTATTCTCTCACAGGTCGGAGGTCAGGAGTCCAAAATCAGTTTCTACATCCCAATCAAGTTGCTGGCAGGGCCCCACATCCTCCGGCACCTCTAGGGGGAGGGGTCCCTTCCTTGCCTTTCCCTGGTGGCTGGTGGCATCCCTTAGCTTGTGGCTGCACCGTTCCCATCTCTGACTCCCTGGTCGCATGGCCTTAGACTCCTGGGTGCAGTATTTCTCTGCTTCTCCTATTAAGGATGCCCGTGATCACACTTAGGGCCCGTCTGGATAATCTAGGAAAACCCCAAGATCCCTAAATTAATCACGTCTGCAAACACCCTTTTTAAAATATAAGGTAACCTTTACAAGGTACAGGGATAAGGACCCGATGTCTTTGGGGGCCATTATTCAGCCTTCGGCAATTATCTATGGAAATATAGACCTGGCTGGCGTGGCTCAGTGCACTGAGCACCAGCCTACAAACCAAAGGGTCACCAGTTCCATTCCCAGTCAGGGCACATGTCTAGGATGTGGGCCAGGTCCCCAGTTGGGGGTACTCGAGAGGCAACCACACATTGATGTTTCTCTCCCTCTCTACCCATTGCCTTAAAAATAAATAAAATCTTTTTTTAAAAGGAAATATGTATTTGCTTATATATAAAAAAATGTATATCAGGAAATATATATATATTTACTTTACACCAAGCTGGATCCGGAGCACTTTAACAATATTGACTCCAGCCCACAACACTCTCTGAGGTGGGTGCCGTTAGTATTTCTGTTTTTCAGGTGGCAAAAGCAGAGGCAAAAACTAACTTGCCCGAGCTGTATCATACTCATGTTTTCTGACCAGAATGCAGTTACTTAGAAATGGTAACAAAATATTTTTTTAAACTTTTTATTTAGAAATAATTTAAGATGTACAGGACATTTGCAAAAACAGGATAAAGAATTTTCGTATACCCTTCACTTAGATTCTTCAAATATTAATATTTTGCTATATTTGCTTGATCATTTTCTGTTCACATAATTTTTTCCAACCCTTTGAGATCAGGTTGCATAGACAATGCCTCATTACCCCTAAATACTGTACTATGCATTTCCTAAAAATCGAGGTCTTTTCTTAAGTAACCACAGTACAATAATCAAACTCTGGAAATTAACATTGATATGATGCTATTATCGAATATATAGTTCTTACTCAATTTCACCAATTGTCTCGAGTGTCCTTTATAGCAAAAAAAAAAAAAAAAAGTTTCCCCTCCACTAGAATATAATCCAAATCATGTGCTACATTTTTCAGATTTCTTTAATCTGAAATGTTTGACAAGTACAGGCTGGTTATTTGGTACTGCCCCTCAATTTAGGTTTTTCTGATATTTCTTCTCGATTAGATTCAGGTTATGCATTTGTGGCCGAATCCACATACATGATGTATCTTCAGTCCATCATATCACAATGTACATAAGGTAAAATTCATACTAATGGTTACATGAGTGCAAGTTTTTTTAAAGAAAATACATTTATAAAAACTTAAATTTGTGCCTTTAAAAACTTAAGACTGTGCTTTTAAAAAACATTTCTAAATAACCCATAGATCAAGGAAATCATAATGTAAATTTTTAAATATTAGCCCTGAGAAATAGTGAGTACATGTACATTTTTGCACAGACACATATAAATTGTGGAATGTAGCAAAAGATAATTTAAAAAAACTTAAAACCTTAGATGTTACTCTAATTAAACATGAGTTTAATGAGTTTAAACATGAGTTACATGTCCCATTTATGAAGAAGAAAAATAGCAGGCCCTGGCCGGGTAGCCTAGTTGGTTGG
This sequence comes from Sturnira hondurensis, assembly GCF_014824575.4. Taxonomy (NCBI): domain Eukaryota; kingdom Metazoa; phylum Chordata; class Mammalia; order Chiroptera; family Phyllostomidae; genus Sturnira; species Sturnira hondurensis. The sequence goes on along the minus strand of NW_028091030.1, from coordinate 683,087 downwards.
AGCATCATCTCATACACCAAAAGGTTGTAGGTTTGACTCCCAGTCAGGTGTGTTCAGGAGGCGACAGATCTCTCTCTCTCAAAATCAATAAACATATTCTTGGGTGAGGCTTAAAAAAAGAAGAAAAATAATAGGAGGCTTCTGGTCAAGATGGAGGGGTAGAGAGACATGCCTTGCCCCCATGCACAACCAAAGCAAAAATACACTAGACTACAAAACAAATATCACCCAGAATCAGCAGAAATCCAGCTGTATGGAAATCTGACAACCACAGATTTAAAGAAGGCGTATTCATCCAGACAGTTAGGAGTGGAGACTCAGATACTAGCAAAGAGACACAGAGAGATGGAAAGGTAGGGAGAAATGCAGAGTGGCTCAGAGAGGAGCAGAGATAAAGAATGGGTGGTCCCACACCCAAATGTGGTAGGTAAAAATTGGATACCTTGGGATACCTTGGGAGTGAGGGGTCCAGCCCCAGACCAGACCACCCAGCCCAGGGCTCCCACACCATGAAGGTAAGTCCCCATAACTTCTGGCTGTAAAAACCACTGTGGGTTGAGCCAGCAAAAGTGGCAGGAGTCTCAGGACACTCCTCTTAAAGGACCCGCAAAGGACTTTGGACTTATGCAGACTCATTCCCTCTAGGCTTTAGCACAGGGCAACAGCTGGAAGGGCACCAGTGGCATGCAGGGAGTAAGTGAAGTGAGTGGCATCGGGGCAAATGCCAGGAGACAGCTTCCTCCTGGGAAAAACTCCAGAGGCCAGACAGTGGCAAGGTCCCCTCTCTGAGCACCCCTCCCCACAGAAGCACAAAACGGTGACATGAGTTATCCCACCCTGGCTTTACCCCATCCAACTTACAGGTACTCTTTTTCTACAATAGGTCACACTACTAAGACAGGGAGTCAAAGCAGCTCTACCTAATACAGAGAAACAAACACAGGGAGGCTGCCAAACAAGAAACAAAGAAATGTGGCCCAAATGAAAGAACAGAGGAAAACTCCAGAAAAAGAACTAAATGAAATGTAGATAAGCAACCTATCAGATGCTGGATTCAAAACACTGGTTATAAGGATGCTGAAGAACTCATTGGGTACTTCAACAGCATAAAAAAAGACCTAGGCAGAAATAAAGGGTACATTAAGTGAAATAAAGAAAAATCTACAGGGAACTAACAGTAGAGGGGATGAAGCTGAGAATCAAATCAATGATTTGGAACATAAGGAAGAAAAATAAACAGTCAATCAGAACAGCAAGAAGAATTAAAAAAAAACAAGGATAGGCTAAGGTGCCTCTGGGACAACTTCAGATGTACCAACATCCAAATCATAGGGGTGTTGGAAGGAAAACAGAGAGAAAGAGATTGAAACCTTATTTGAAAAAATAAAAGAAAAATTCCCTAATTTGATGAAAGAAATACACATACAAGTCCAGGAAGTACAGAGAGTCCCAAACAATATGGAAGCAAAAAAGCCCACACCAAGACACATCGTAATTAAAAAGCCAAAGGTTAAAGATAAAAAGAGAAGCTTAACAGCAGCAAGAGAAAAGCAGAGGGTTACCTACAAAGGAGTTCCCATAAGACTGTTGGCTGATTTATCAAAAGAAACCTTGCAGGCAAGAAGGGACTGGCGAGAAATATTCAAAGGGATGAAAAGCAAGGGCCTGCAACCAAGATTACTCTATCCAGCAAAGCTTTCATTTAGAATGGAAGGGCAGATAAAGTGCTTCCCAGACAAGGTAAAGCTAAAGGAGGCCATCATCACATAGCCATTATTATATGAAATGTTAAAGAGAATTATATAAGAAAAAGATCAAAACTATGAACATTAAAATGGCAATAAACTCACAACTATCAACAATTGAATCTAAAAAACAAACTAAGCAAAACAAGCAGAACAGAAACGGAATCAGATACGAAGATCATTTGAAGGGTTATCAGTTGGGAGGGGGAAGAGAGAGAATGATTAAGTACAAATCAGTAGGCACAGAATAGACAGGGATGTGAGGAACACCATGGACATGAACTTGGGGGGAGATTGCTGGAGGGAGTGGAGATACTGGGTGGAGGAGGGCAAAGGGGAAAAATTAGGACAATTCTAATAGCATAATCAATAAAATATATTTTTAAAAAGAAAAATAATAGAACCCCCCAGAAAGCAGAACATAAAAAGAAAAGAGCAGAAAGGACCAATAAAGCCAAAAATTGGTTCTTTAAGAAAACTTCTGACAAATTCTGACAAAATGGTAAGGAAAAGAAAGCAAGAAGACATGAACAATATCAGAGAAAGAAGTCAAGTACACATCTAGCAGTGGTTTAAAAACTAAGAAAATTCCTTTAATTATTTTATGCTAATAAATCTGGAAAGAAATGGGTAAATACTTAGAAAACATTTTCCCCCCAAAATTGACTCAAGAAGAAATAGAAACCTTGAGTGGCCTCATTACCACTAAAACAATCAATAGTTAAAAATCACCCTGGCTGGTGTAGCTCAGTGGATTGAGCACGGGTCTGCGAACCACACGATCGCAGTTCGATTCCCAGTCAGGGCACATGCCTGGGTTGCAGGCCAGTTCCCAGGAGGGAACTCACGAGAGGCAACCATACATTGATATTTCTCTCCTTCTCTCCTTCCCTTCCCCTCTAAAAGATAAATAAAATCTTTAAAAAAAGAAAAAGTTAAAAATCTTTGCATGAATACTTTCAAGGTTTTTATAAACTTTCAAGGAAAAAATTGTTCCAATCTTTTATAGATTCTTCCAGAGAATAGTAAAATAGGCAATACTTCCTGGCTCATTTAATGAAATTATAATCTTGCTATGAAAACCCAACTTCCTAAATATAGATGTAAAATTTCCAAAATAAATACGAGCAAACTGAATTCAGCAGTGCATAAAAATTATAAAATATGACCAAGACTGTGAAGGTGATTTAATACTAGAAAGTCATGACTAAACTAAGGTCATGAAGTCTTCAGGAAATCCATCACCTAACATACTACTTCACAGTGTATATACTCGTAGCTGTTCTTAGAACACGCTGGTTATGCCTCCTCCTTGGGCTCTTCACACAGGCTGGTCTGCCTGAAATGCCCTTTCTCCAGGTAGCTTGAAAGGCCCACCAAGACTGTTCAGAGGCCACCCCTCACTAAAGCCTGCTCTGAAGTCCTTATGGGCAATCACAAGCCTCCTACCTACCCTGACACACCGATTCCCCATCCTCCTAACCCTGTTTCACACGGCACTTCATACTACATGACGGTTGTTCCTTTTGCTTATTATCTATTTCCCTCCCTTGCTCCCTCCCCATCCTCCCAACTCAATTGTAAGCAGTATCTGGGTGAGAATTTCTGTCTGCTGTGTCCACTGCAGTTTCTGCAGCACCCAGAAGAGTCAGTGGCACGTGGTGGGCACTCCATTGGCACACCCAACAGTTTGTCCAGAACCTTTGTAATGAGGAAGACCAGCTTGCTTATATCCCTTAAGGATTACCTTGTGTAGGACCGAGTTTGCTTATTTTTCAATGACACATACACCAAGAGAGTGGAGAAAGCTGTAATATGCCATTCACCACATTACAAGTTTTCATCTGATACGTTTGTGTTCATGCTAGACACGTGTTCCGTTTTTAGATGTCTTCATACAAATCTCAATAGAAAGATCTACATTTTCACAAGGGAATTCAAAGCCTGACCATGCATATAGGTTTTGCATCATGAGATGAATGGCACAAACATACCAATCTAAAAACATGAGGATGTCACAAAGTAGTGTGTCCTTAACATTTTTAAAAATTAACTGTTTCCAACGGATTCAATAAAAAAGCTTTGATAATTTGACACTGGTAAACTACAGAGATAAATAGCAGAATCCAGGAGCACCTAAATCTCAGGTAGTAGGTCTTTTATGTTAGTAGATCGAGGATCTTAGAGTACTACTTTAGCCCGTTTTATTCTCATAAGGTATTATCACAGTAAAACTTTTCACATTGAATCGGCACCATTTGTACTGGTATTGGCACTGATGTTCCCTCCATATCAGGTTCAGTTCTATTGTATTTCGGTGCCATAAATATCAACTGAGAAATCAGAATCATCTCTTTAGGGCAGGACCACAGTGGAGGAAATGGAGACCAATAACACCACCTTTAGCATCTATTTCTTTATTCCCAGTGTAAGTGGGACTGACACAGTGACAAATGGGAGCGGCACACGTCATTGTATGTGCAGGCTGATTCCCCCCATGTCCCCCACGCTATTTCCCTGAAACAGGAATGAACGACCAGTAAGTTAAAATCTGCTTTCTGTGTTGTGAGATGAGCTGATTCTACACGAATAATCGGTACTACCTTCTACTCTATGCTTTTTGGGCTCCAACCTGATCTAGCACATTTCAGGCAATCAAGTCGATACAGAATTAGGTCTAAAAAATGACGTTTTACTATGTGGAAGGTTTGGAGAACATGCATTGCTCTAGTACAGTTTTTCTGTCATGTGCCTGGAAACACGGACTTGCATTTCATCATCTTCAACACTGAGTGCCAGACAGAGGGGGGTATTTGCTGAGTTGAAGCAGTCAGAGCCATAACTCAGAAGTTCTGAGACTGTGAAGGGGTTTCCTAGCCAGCATATAACTTTTCTAACAGGGATATGAGGAAAATTCTTTTGTAAACTTGTAAGCCAATCCCTGCCCCTCTCTGCCAACTTCCCACCAGTACCCACAATCATCAACCAACCACCCACCCAACCACCCACCCAGTGTGTGAAAGAGGAAATGTTGCCCAGGCGACTGTGGTTTCAACAAAACGAGAGCGAAAAGGCCATGTTTTTCATAAAGCTAAATTTATTCCGTTTAAAAGACTAGGCCTTATTCTGAGATTACGTTCTTCCTACTGTCTGTATGCCAAATTGTCTTTTATATAACGTTGGTAAATTTGGTTTCCTGTTTTTGTTTTATGTCCTTAGCTGACAAAATTTAAAGCTAGAAACACTTAAATACCCCAATTAAGATTTTTTTTTTCTAATTTACTGGTGCTTAAAACTCAGCGCCTTAGGGCCAGAGCTTAGGGAAAGACCCACCTTCTGGGTGGCACATTTCACAACACAGATTACTGCCTGGCAGTTTCCCCAAATGGGGATGCGGCAGAGCAAAAGTAGGACTTAATGTGTATTAAACCAGTGTGAAAACGGCCTGAAGTTCAAGCACCAAAGATTTTCAGTCAACACCATGATTATATCATCTCTCATTAAAACGAACTAATCAATTCTCTACAGGCTACCAACTTAAAAGTGTGATGCCATTTCTCTTATGTCATTGTTCTGGGAATAGCCTCTTGTCACATAGGCGAGCAGTGTGACCGCAGCGTGGAAACTAAAGCGGCAGGTCCACGCAGGCCCCTCTCCTGGCTCAGGGTTTCAGGGGCACTCCAGGCGGCCGCCAGGTTCAGTGTACATTTTGGCCCGTTTACCTTTATAAATCACACCATATAGTGTTCAGTAACTGCATACATTCAAACTGAGAACAAATATGTATTAGACAGAAGCATATTTTCATCAGCTTCCTGTGTAAGAAAACCTCCAAATTTCATGAATTATTTTTATGTCATTAACTACTTTGGGAAAAAGAAAAGTTCCGTACACACGTACAAACTGGGACTGGCCTTTAGAAAAGCTTACAAAGAACTATGCAAATTGCTGTATGTCCTCCCAGAAGTGAATCTGTTCATCTCTAGTCTCCCAGTCTCTCGTTAAAAACAAGAATGAGTAGCTGGCCATGACTTTTAAAAGAACGTTTCAGAGAAGACAGCAGAATCACCACTGGCATTCTGGGCCGGATGGAACTGTGGGGACGCGCACCACGCTATCACCCTCCGATTTACTGTAATCGTGGTTTTTCCTAGTAAGTTGTTCTTGTTAATATTACTGCTGTATCCCATTGATATGAGCACTGACATTACACTACAGAATAACTGATCGCAGCAAGCAGAATACATGTATCAGGAACTTGTGCTTTCTTCCCAAATTGGACCGCACTCAGCCTTATCGGGAACTATTATAATGACAACGAGGATTTGGAGCTGGGGGCGGGCACCTGCGGGGCTGGGCATGGGCTGGAGTGCACGGCCAGGGCACCTGACGCAGTGGCCGGTGCCTACTTCTTCTTGTCTTTCTTCAGACGTTGAGCCCGCAGGGACTTGTTAAAATTCATGGTCATTTTAAAATGTAACCAAGAAGGCAGGAGTGAGATGATTGAGATCTAGGAAAAGAAACGGAGAGATATGTAATTACAGCCTACAATTGGAGCTAAATTAAAATACACAATCTTTTTATGTAATAGAAAATAAATAAAAAACAATAATATTTTTATTTATAGGCAGAATTTTAGAGTTCTTGGGTATTTGAAATAAAACACAGTAAGTCTAGACTATATATATGTTAATATATCATGTACTATTTTGTGACACGATGGGGGAAAGAACCCACAAAACCCAAGTGCCGGTTTGGGACATAGAACGCCACCTACTATGAGAGAATGGATCGGGTATCCGTTGGTTCGGGACTTCAAACCCACAGTTTTCAGCGCCAACTTCACGTACGTCTCTGGAGAGGGTGTTTGCAAAGTTGTCTTTCGGATTTTAGCCAATTTTGTAGCCACAAAGAACGGCAGGACACTCTAGAAAGGTAACACCCCCCGAGAAAAAACATGCCATTGGTTAGGAAGGCCACACACTCGGGACTCGCTGTCATGCTCGCCTGCTCTGCGTGGCAGAGACATTATGAGGGACAATAAAGTCCGAGTCTTGAGAGAGAGAGAGGAGCAGCCATCACGGCCGGCTGCTCAGAACATGTGTTGGTGAAAAACAAATGACAATAAATCAATTTATCAACCAAACAGAATTGGAGACTGAAGAAAGTTTTAAAAAGAAGCAGGCCGCCTTTTTGAACATTTAAAAGAAGGGATTACAGAAGTCTAGGGAGCAGAGCTTGCTCTTTCTAATCTGACCGAACATTTGCAGATTCACAAGGAAGAGATTTTTGACGTGTTCACCCCCCTACAGAAGTCATACGACATTTTCCTGTAATACATAGTCAGTTACGCTTCTTTCAGCTTGGTTCCTTCTCCCAGAAACATTTCACTCTCAGCGTCTGGCCTACCTCCCCTTTTCTTCCTTAGCTTCTGAGTTCATTTGTGTTTTATTTATTTGGGTAACACTAATCAATTTAACTTTTACTGGGGTACCACTGATTAATAACATCATACAAATTTCAGGTGTACGACTGATTCTGAGTTATAGAAACTTTTCTATTAATAAGATAGGACCACCTCCCTTTTCTGCTTTTTTTTCTTGGTGGGGGAGACCGCAGGACAATAGAGAAGCAGCTTGAACAACTGAAAGACACTCGCCACGACCAGAGAGGGTGACAGATCTGAACGCTGCCTTTTAGAGGGACTTAACTGGTGCTAGTTGTTTATTGCTTATGCTAACAACACTCTGGATGTGCGTCAACGGAGAATACAAGGGAAGGCTATGATGACGAGCCCTGGGCCACGATACAAGAGATTCCTTTAGTTTGAAACACCTTGAGCAGGGCTGTTTCCCAAAGAGTGAACACACTCTGTTCATCTCACGTGGGTAGAAGGAAAGGGCGTCGATGACAATGATGTCCCCAGGAAAGAAGGTCTGCTCTGACACTTGGCGGTCAAAATGAAACACGCCCTCGCTAGAAGTAGAAGTAAAATCGAGGTGTGGTCCACACCATGGCTTTCCTTCCTGTTGAGACGGGGAAGGAATGTTCACGTGATTCCTTTCATGTTTTGTTTCTTCGGTTTGTGTTCTCCCACCCCCAGTGACGAGTGGAATTTATCTCTGGATGACAAGGATGATTTAACGTACAAAAATTAACATGATGCATCAACAGAATAAAAAGTAACACATCCTGCTCCTCATCTGATGCAAAATAAAAAGAAAAAAGAGAGAAAAGAAAAACACCTCTGACAAAATTTGACATCCAACTTTTGGTTTTGGAGAATTTGTTTATTGCAATTATCACTGTTCACTTATCCCTCACTGGGCAAAAATCATTTGTCAAATAGGTCTTTAGTTTTAAAATCATGTTGCTGCAAGGATATAATACATGAGAGCACGAAGCAAGAAGGGATCTGCGAGTACCACACACTATGAAGTGCACAGTTGAGTGAGGCGCTCACTACGAGAGAGACGTTTATTCATCAAGCTGAGGAGCAAACAAAGCAAAATAGAGTATATCCATGTACTCCGTCTCAAATAAGGAAGAACATAGGCAAACCACGTCACATTGTTATGCTTCAGGTTTCCTGGTTACAAAAAGAGTGAAGATTTAAAAACTGTTGGCACGTATAGACTACAAGCCTGTAAAGTTTTGAGCTTCCCTTGCCCTGGCCAGTGTGGCTCAGCTGGTTGGGCATCACCCCACAAACTGAAAGGTTGCAGGTTCAATTCCTGGTCAGGGCACATGCCCAGGTTGTGGATTTGGGCCTGGGTTGAGGCATGTACAGGAGGTAACCAACTGAAGTTTCTTTCTCACATCAGTGTTTCTCTCCCTCTCTTTCTCCTTCCCTTCCCCTAGCTTGAAAATCAATAAGCATGTCCTCGGGTGAGGATTAAAAAACAGTTTTGAGCTCCTCAAGATGAAGATGATCTCATAACTCCCAATTATTTAATTACATTATAATACCTCTCTTTATATGTCTGTATCTGGCATAAATCGGACTATTTTGATCTTGAAGACTCAAGTCGCACTTCCTGGCTGACCCACTTGATGGCGCCACAAGTTAACTGCTCACGCAGCTAAACAGGCCACCTGTGTAGAGAACCTCAGGGCTGCAGAGGGGGAGCCGAGAGATGGGCACCCAGGACTTCCAAGTCACATTTTCCCAACTAAGACATATAAATTCTACTCTGGAAAGGGTATTCATTTATTTCCACACTGGTTTAAAATCAAAGCAGTTAGCACAGCCGAGTGGAAGATGGAAAGGATTCAGAGATGAAATAACTTTTGAGCTGAGTCTACAGTGAAGTGGAGGAGTTTGCCAGGTAAACAAATACGGGAGGAACATTTTCGGAGCTGGGAAGAGCAAGAGCAAAGGAAAGCGTGACGTTCTCGGGGAGCCGTAAGTAGTTCAGTATGGTTCATACATCAGATGTGTGTGAAGCCGTGGCAGGAGGAAGGCTAAGCAGAACAATCCCGAGCTGGCTAGAATGCGAGCTCTGTGAAAACATGGTCTTATTCGCCACCAGGTTGCCAATGCTTTGAACGGTGCCTCCAACACAGTAGAAGCACAAAGAGCTACTGAATGAACTGGCAACAGAAAACTTATGGGCTGGCATTGGGGTCCCTTTCCACCGTGGCAGTCCAGAAAATTATTTATACCAGGAAGCTGACAGTGTAATATGAGTTTAACCCCAAATTTTAGATATTCCCAAGCTTAAGCAAGATCACCTACCTAAATGAAGACAGACTTATAGATCTAGCTCCTTGACGAGAATTTAGAAAGGAACATTTCAAATTATGTAAAAGTAAATACCTCATGTGTCAAAATGTCCTCTAGGTACATCCTTAAACAGTTAAACAAAAGCTCAACAAGCAAGAATTAATCCGTCTTTCATTCTTACTCAGGGAAACATTATACTGACCAGGTCAAGAAGATGCTTATACTGTTATAGGAAGTATTTCAGGAAGAGAACATTCTGGAAACTGCTTAAGGGCAACAGTTTGCCATCATAAGTACCAACAACTTGAAACCACCTGGACCGCGGCAGCTGCAGATGTGGGCGAGTGTCCTGGTCTTCGAATCTATAATCCCCAAATGGCAACAATTCACTAAGCCACAAAGCAAAGCTGATGTTTTGTCCTTGCTCGGCCTGTGTTTAAAAAATGCCTGGAGACGACTCGGTATCTTTTCCCCCTCACCCACTGGACCAGCTTGTTTAGGTGTCTGGTCTGCACAAAACAACTCGGGGGCCTCGACGCACAGCAGAGGCTTCCCCAACTGACCTCATGGAGCGGTGGAGGGATGGGTGCCTGTGCCGCCCGGAGGGTATCCGAGAACCCAGCACCGGGCCTTGTAATCGTGAAACTTCACAGGGCAGAGCTCCTTCCATGCAGCCACCCGTGTACTAAACATGCCTTCTTGCATTTCAAAATGGCCAGAACAACTCACAACCATGCTCTGGAAAACACTGATCTGGAGGACACCAGGCTCATCTGTTTGTGCAACACGGAATTCTAGACATGTCTTTATCCGCCTTCTGTGAGCATTAAATCACACATTCTCAAGGCAGAGGCTGCAGCCTTTATGAGGCAGCTGAGGAAACTTTTTGTCCTTAAATCTGTGTGCTCATTTTCCATGTCAGGATCTGTTCAATTAAAAGGAGTGGGAAGGAGCACTATACCCTTCAAAAATACCGATGTCCTAAAAGACAAAGGCTTGGGCATATCCCAGGTCAAAGGGAACTGAAGAGGCAGGACAACTACACGACAGCTGTTCCTAGACTGACTTCTTTACAGAATGAGATGCCATAAAAAATACTGTGGGGATTGCAGACTGGAATAAAGAGGGCAAAGCAGGGCCCTGGCTGGTGTGGCTCAGTGGATTGAGCGCGGGCCTGCGAACCATACGATCGCAGTTTGATTCCCAGTCAGGGCACATGCCTGGATTGCAGGCTAGTTCCCAGCAAGGGACGCACGATAGGCAACCATACATTGATATTTCTCTCCTTCTCTCCTTCCCTTCCCCTCTAAAGATAAGTAAATAAAAATAAAAAAATTAAAAAAAAGAGGACAAAGCAGGCAAAAATGTTGTGCCGATTGTACCTCTAAAGTTGGTAACTGCATTGTGATTATATAAGAGACTCTCCTCATTCTTTAGAAATAGCCACTAAAGTATTGAGAGGTAGAGAACCAGGATGGATGCAAGTCACCAACAATGACGAAATAAACAGAATGAAATGTTAACAGTGACTGACTCTGAGTAAAAGGTATTCGAGTAGTCTGCACTATTCTTATTCTTGCAATTTTTCTGAAGACTTGACGTTATTTCCAAATAAAAAGGTTTTAAAAGAGAAGAAGGCATAAGAAAGTTGTACAGATTAAGTTCAAGAAGTCGTGTTTCGGGGTGCCGTCCTTGTGTTAGCGGTTTCTTACACGCTCGGCATGAATAACTGGTCGGCACAGGGCGCCGCCCCCAGCCGGTCAGGCTGCTTCTGGCTTTGCTGGACAATGAGAACAGACAGTTCTCGCCAGCAGAGCGCACCTCTGATGAGGTGCACCGCAAGGCACTTCTCAGTCCTCTATCCAAAAGTCAGGCCCGAGTCACCTCCATGGCCTTGATATCACTTGGCATCACTACTGTTTGTTTGCATTTCCAGAAAATGCCTGTATGATGGCAAATCTGAATTCAGAAAGAAAATTTCAAGTGCTCTTACAAAATCATAGGACAGAAGCTGAGGGAAAGATAGGGAGAGAAAAAACAAAGGAAAAATATTCATAAGGAATTAAATGTAAAACTACCTAGAATTTGAAAACATACTGTCTGCCTCTCCCAAAAGAGCAGTCTGAGGTACACGCAGGTAGACTAAAAAAGGTTGCTTTCCTTCCGAAGGTTGGAAGAAACTGAAATTTGACAATGTACGTAGCATTAGCCTGGGAGCCCTCTAGATAGAGAGGTTGAAAATTCAAGCCCAGAGGCATATGGGAGCAGAAGAAGCTCAAAGGGCCTTCAAAACAGTCACCCGTGCACTGCAAAGCATGGCTGTGCATACTCAGAGTCCTCGGTGACGGTGACGACAGGCAAAAGGCAGGTCTCTGCTGAGCCCCGAATTAGCAACACAGAGACAAGATAAAAAGCCCAGTTCTCACGCCTGCACTGAAGTAGGAGAGGAGGGTGGGCCAGAGAGTATCAGGCAGGGGTACTCAGTAAGAAATTCGAAAGCGGAGCGTGCTGGGTGGTGAGGTAAGATTTCCCAGGGCAGGTGAAGGGTGGCCTGAGCCTGGAAAGATGGAGCGGGCCACAGATCTAGGTGTGAATGGGCAGGGAGCAGATGTGGGGGAGAGCTGGGGAGAGGGTGCGCCAGCAGAGAAGCCAGTCCCTGGCACGGCAGAGGACAGGGCGTGTAACGGACACCAGAGAGCCCACTCTGGCTGAACACGGGCCGGGATGATGGCGTGGCAAGGGAGGCCGTGGCCTGTGAAGTTTTAGTCCAATCCTACACATGCTGGGCAGCCCCTGGGAGACTACGAAGGGCAGCGTCATCGGAGTTGTACTTGAAGGAGATCACCCTGACAGGAGCACGTGGGATGCAGTGGACAGGGAGGGGAGCTGGGAAAGACTCCGAGTCCAAAACCTGTGCAGCCCTAAACACCACGGCCGAAAACCAGCCACCCTGAACTCCGAGCCTCACATACACAAACCAGCTATTTTTGTCCCTCTGGTCAGAACCAACACGAGACTTCAGCGTTCTGGTCTGTCCACGCACAAAAACGACAACTGTACTTTCCCTCACCACCATGTGAATGTTCATATTTTCATCAACTTCATTCTAAGTTTAAGCCTTGAATGAATTCATGTGAAGGAAGGCAATGATTACATAATTCATAACTCATTATCAGGGAAAAATAAAAATAACCAAAGTACAATATTTTGGAAAACAAATGCTAATGTGTTTTTGTAGTAGTTCCTAGTTGCATCACATTAATAGGCAGCAAATCAGGAGAAAAGATCTTTGAGGAAAGCAAGGCGTGGGAAAGAGAAGGGAGGAGATAGTTTTGTACATTCACAGAATTTTAGAAGTCATTCATCTGTGTCCCCAAAGCCTAATACCCCCTTTCATCATTGGGATAGTCGTAGCTTCTGGTCACACTGCTTCAGCATTCCTGCCTAGCCTCAGAGGGTGTTGAAAATTACTAAATTAATAGCTTGATTACAATGATTTCATCAGGATGAGAACACAGCACAATATTGCCTGGCCTTGATGTCTTGCTTCTCGTGAATGCTTTACTGGTGTCCACGTTAGCAAAATAGAACACGTGACATATAGCAGATTCGAGACACCACCACTGAAGTGACTGGTGTCAAGGAAGGGAGAAAAAGGTAGGACGGTCGTTTAGTATGAAATTCCTAATTTTTAAAAACCCTGTTTTTCCCAATGTACCCTCTATGGACGGGATGCTGCAAGTCAGAATAACACCAAGCGGCTACGATATCTTGGGGTCCACTGGGCAAGACTTCAGGTGGGGGGGCTCCAGGACACAGGCTCTGTGCTGACCCCGGAAGATGAGAAGACCCTGAGCTCACTACTCTGACGGCCAGCCCTCTCGCTGTGGGTGATTTAGCGCCAGCACCTACTCATAAAATGAAAAGGTTTACAAGCTACATCTAGATAACACTTAGGCCCCTCTTGAAGGTTTGAAGATACAAGGGAAGAAATGGAACCAAGCAGCCGAGCCCCTTCCGGTTCCACAACTGCCTGAGCACAGGGGGATCCAATAAGAGCCCACTGCCATCCTAAGGGCCCAGGGCAAGTGATGCCTGGTTCAGAACAAAGGCTCCGGTGCTAAATGGACTCGGACTTGCGGGTTGGGTCAACACAGGCAAGTGGCTTAACCTCCCTAAATCCCAGTTTTCATAACTTTAAGGAAGACGATGCTCTTAGATTGTTATGAGATGCGATGGGATATAAATGAAGTGTGTAGTGCTGTGCCTGAAAGGTATCCCCTGAGATACCGTTGTCATTATGATGGTTGACCACTGGGGGCTTCAGGTACAAAAAGCAGCGCCACAGGCCCACAGTAATGAAAGCCAGAGTGAACACTGGGTGGATGAAGCGCTGGGGGCAGGTCACGGGCAGGAACAGACAAAGGACACGAAAGTCAAGTGCTCCCAAAACTTTGCTAAAACTGTGCCTGAGCAGAGAAATGCCACGAGCTGTTATTTCTGAACAAGAGCTAATTTGAGATAGACACCCTGAAAACTCTTCAATTTGCATCCTCGTATATGTTATATGTTCACAGCATTATATCCATTAGCTACATGACGAAATCAAAGCTCTCTATAAAAATTAAGTCAAACATTCACCAACGGCTTAAATGTACAAGCTAAAACTATAAAACTCTTGAAAGAAAACACAGTTATAAAGCTTCCTGACACTCGTGGTGGCAGTTATTTCTTGGATATGACACCAAAAATACAAGTGACAAAGGGAAAAAATAAATCAGACCACATCCAAATTAAAACTGTTGCAGATCAAAGGGCACTAGGCAGAGTGGAAAGGCAACCCGCAGCGCAGGCGGGAGTATCCAGTAAACTAGCCAGCAAAGGGTTAATATCCAGGATATATAAAGGGTTCCTACAATTTGACAATAAAAAGCAAACAACCCAATATAAAAATGGGCAAAGGAGTGGAATAAACATCTCTCCAGAGATGATACACAAATGGTCAACAGGCACTTGGAACGGCGCTCAACATCACTCATAATTAGGGATATGCACACCAAATCCACAAAGAGATACTGCCTCATATCCATTAGCATGGCTATTACTTAAAAATTACAACAGCAACAACAGGAACTAAGTGATGCCCAGGATGTGAACAAGCCCTGGACCACTAGTGCATTGCTAGTGGGAACGGGCACTGGGGCAGCTACCATGGAAACCAGTAAGGCAATTCCCTCTTTCCCCCGAAAGTAAAATCACCATACGATTCAGTAATTCTGCTTCTAGATACACATACGAAAGAACGGAAAGCAGGGTTTTGAAAAAATAGATGTGCACTCATGTTCACAGCAGCCAAGAGCTGGAAGCAACCTGAACGTCCACCTAGAGATGAAAGGTTAGCGCAGTGTGGCATGTCCGTGTGATGGAATCTTGAAAAGGAAGGGAATTCTGACACGTGAAAGATGACACAGACAGACCGTGAAGCCATTAGGCTAAGTCACAAAAGGACAAACACTGTATGATCCCATGCACACGAAGCACCAGAGTGCCAAGTTCAGAGAGACGGGAAGTGGAATGGGGGTAGTCAGGGGCTGGGGGAGGTGGAAATGGGGAGTTCCTGTTTAACGTGGGCAGGGTCTCAGTTTGGGAAGATGAAGAAAATTCTGGAGTTAAGATGGTGGTGATGGCTGCACAACAGTGTGAATGTACTTAATGCCATGGAACTGAATACTTAAAAATATTTAGGTGGTGTTTTCTGTTATGTACATATCATACACGTTACCACAGTCTTCCAACTACTAAAAATCACTACCACGTCTGCACCATCCTGGTGTTGCTGCTTGCCTTGCTCCAGCAACAGTCGGTTTTGTTCGGCTCTCCACCTTCGCTGGCGGTTATCACAGGACTTTGGGGCAGTCTCGGCCCACCGTACATACCTGACAGCTAGCAGACAGCAATAGTCCAATTCTCTCGAAATGAACTCACAATAATTATGCTTCAACTGTTTACACTACATTCAGTTCTACTCTAGGTATCCTGACTGAAAAATTCCAAGGAATAATTTTTTTAATCTAGACTTAAAGTGCATAAAGAAAAAAGAAACCATAATAGTGTACTAACGTCACAGTCGCTTACTTAGGAATGTCATTTTCTTTTGTTACCAAGATGGCAACAGTTGCTGTGGAAACCACACAAAACCAGGAATACTTTTCTGAAACAAACTCTACTCACCTGCACAAAGATGCCCTTGCTCCTGTATTCCTCGTGGAGGCACTGAGAGAAGAAATCTACAAAGGCCTGGGAGGGGGTGGGAGTGAGAAGAAAACACACACACAATCACATCAATCTGCCTGATTTGTAGCCATGGAAACAAAAAATAACAAACTAACCATTTAACACTGTAGCTTCTAATCATTCTTTTTTATTTCAAATGCAGAAGAGACCTTCAAAAACAAAACCACCTGAAGCCCTCAAGTAATTTTTATCTGCCACCAAATTAGGTATGCTCTTACCAAACATAGTATCCGGATCAAATTTTAGTTTAATTGGAAAAGGCTCTTCTTTGTCTTTTTTCAGAAAATTACTCTCCAAGAAAAATGTTTCATTATACAACAAAGGGTGCATTTCTCCTCCCTACTTGCCATTCAAACAGAAACACGATATAAATTCTGTTCGGCTCTGTTCTATGAAGATTCTGTTGTCAATAAAGAGAAGAAAAGAGCAAGCATCCTCTTGGCCCCAAGGCCAACAGTAGTGGGGATCGACCTGACAGCCCACCTTCTCCTGACAGCGTGACTTTAACTCTGTTTGTGAAACATAATGTACCATTTTCAACTGTGGACGTAGCCTCAGGCTGGAAGTGAAAAGTATCAATAATGAATCTACTAGGGTCCCAATAATTAGTCTTGTGTCCATGGAGCAGAACAGGCAAGCAGTTGGTGCTCACCGATCACTTCGGGAACCCTGGTGTTCACTGGAAACACGCCCGCTGTACGTAGCAGAGTATGGAAAAGCAGGTAGATTACAGGGGTGGGGAGCGGGGCCAAGCTTTGCCAAAAGACAGCAGTCACTGGTGATGTTTTTCCAGGGGACAAAAAGCCAAGTGAAAAAGACGGCAGGCATTTTGCTCTTTTACTTCCCTGACCTATTGCATGTTCTCATTATGTATTATATTTTGCTCGTTTCCCCCTAAAAGCGTATTTAATTTCAGCATCTCAGTGGTGAGTTCCATTTCAGAGATGAATCCTGTGCCTCAACAATGTATATGCAGACGATGCTATTGACCTGCAGGCACTAGGAAATGTATTCTAAATTATTTTTCTAGTAGTAATGTGAGAGGTGAATGGTGATATATAAAATTACATCTTACGGAGTTCTGGAAAATTCTCGTCTCACTCTGGAAATGACAATAACTATCTGTGAATTCTGAATAATGTGGCAAAATACTCACACTCTCACCCAGTCTATCTTGTGCCTACTATGTGCATTTAAGTGCTGACTGACTGCAGTCCTTCTACTCAGCTCTGTGTATTTGAACCAATGCTTTATGAAGGTGACTTCTGACTGAATTAAATCCCCGATCTTAGATTCATTAACATGATGTTCTGATCAGCTGAGCCAGCTTTCTCTGTTAAGTTCAAATGCCAATTTTAACACTTGTAAATGACTGGGAGGAAAAACCCGTCTGTGGGTCTGCGATCTCGGCACCTCGGCACCTCGTTTACCAAGTTTCTACCAGTCAGTCCTCATTGGCTCTGGCTCCCATGAAGCTAGTGCAGGGTATCTTCCTTTTCTTCTCATTCCACCTGAAAACTCCTAAGAATAGAACTTGAAGAAAGTTCTATGCTCGTTTCTGAGATTTGAAATTAATTCTTGTTCTGACAGGATTTACTAAACACTTGTTCACCTTGGATGCAGAGTAGATGGTCAGCAGTGGAATCGGCACCATGCCGCTGGCGGAGGAGATGTTCAGAATCACCCCCTTGGATCTAGGGAGGAAAGGGCAGCATGAACGGCATGAAATCACATACGGGACTGTTCGTACATTACAGATGGAGATACGGATGTGAAACAGAATGACCAGCTGTTTTTCTACCACACACGTCTCCTTGCCTTTCATCAGTATGTGATGTGCTTGGTCAGTGAATGAGGCATAACTCAATCAACTAAAAATAGCTCTTGCTGGCAGATAGCGCACTTCCCAGTCTTAGTAATCTAGGGCACAGCCAGATCCGATCTGCAGTCTCCTCGAGTCTCCTCCACCCTGTGAGGTCTTCTCTGCCCACAGCACCAAGAATGCTCACTTTTAGAAACATTCTTCCACTCCTTGGGAGCTTTTACTTTGGCATTTCACCCCATACTACCTTGCTGCAGTATTTGATCATTTTGTGTGCGTGTGCATTTTCTCCCGCAACACAACCATGAGCTTCTGGACAAGGTGGCCTTTGTCCTCACTTCTCAAAACACCGAGCGCAGTCCTGAGCTTGTAAGCAGTACTTAGTAAAACCTTCCGGAAGTGAGTGACGGGTAGTTCCTGCCCTCCTACCTCCCCGGGGTTGCAGATACCCAGGTACCACACGGACACCTGCCTCTGACATGTGAGGCTGTGCCTCGTCGAGCCTATTCTTTAGCCGAAAGGCAAAGCTCCCAAGTTTCTACTGCAACTTTGAGAGACTGTTCAAAATTAAAAGTCAGAAAGTTATCAGGAGTTACTAATGCTACAGACAAATGAAAACTGGTTTGAGGGACGCCGTTCTACGGATATGCAAGTCTACATGGGTTGGGTAGAATGTGGAAGCAGGGTTTTAGTAGTTTTAGAATTAACCGGCTCTTCCCCCTCACACCCGTTCTCCTCGGGGCCGGTCCCGTTCCTCAGCGACAGCAGCCTGCCTCACCGCCTCCTGTCCCCCAGGGTCAGGCTCCTTTGCTTAATCCATCTCCTCATTTTTCTTCATCTGAATTTACTTTCCCCAAAGCCTATTTTTTCAATATTGAAAAAGGGGACTATATAAACCTTTTTATGCAAAATAATAAGAGGAACATGATTAAATGGCATCAAAGTTATTCCAGACATAAATCTGAATAGAAATAATCCCCGAAGGTCGCCCAGTCCATCTGGCAGCCTCTAGGCAAGACGCCACCTCAGCCATCAGGCAGGAAGTCTGCACCCTCAGCCTGATGTGTCCCGGGAAACAAGTTGTCCTTTTGTTTTTTTACCGGAAATCCTTATTTGTAACACACACTTTCCTAAACAGTAAAATCCATTAACATTTTGGTCCCAGAAATTAAATTCTCAAATATAAAAATGTTATAGTAGGGTTTTGAAGTTGGAATGTAGTCAGTGTATTAATTACACCATTTTTATATTTTAAAAAATTCAATATTATTTTGTTAGTTTCAGTATTAGTTTCAGGTGTACAGCATCGTGGTGAGACAGTCATATACTTTGTAAAGTGTTCCTCCTGACAGTTGCAATCACCCACTCACACCATACATAGTTATTATAATGTTATTGCCTATATTTTCTGCTGGTATCTCTCATGGAGAAAGAAAAGCCTTCCCTTTTTAAATTGTAAGGTAAGAGTGTAACAGTTTCTATCAGGAGTTAGAAGCTGATCATTTTTAGCAATGAATATGTAGTAAATTCATTTTATCTATATTTGTGAGAAATCCGTATAATGAAAGTGAACAAAAACTACTGGAGATGCTTAATTAACATTAATTTGTGATGTTTAAAATATCTTTATCTATTAAAGGTATTGCAAATACTACAAAATCAGATTGTGATGATGGCTAGGACCCACCAAACTGTACACTTTCTAAATGAGTGGATTTTATGTGAAATGAATCTCAATAATCTATAAAAAATAGAAAAATATATTTATGATATATTGGAATGTGCCACCTTTAAGCTCAGAGCAGATACCATTGAACTGGAAACTATGAGAGCAATTAGTTCTCACCAAAATGGACTCCTAAAAGTTCATTCACCAAAGCAACGATTTTCATACTGGAAAATTCACTTAAAGATGACAAAAATTTCTTTCCTGCTTTCAAATATAACAGACCAACAATCAAATGTGTCATAATTGCACAGTTATGCTTCTTTAACTGTTTACTCCTTGAGTCCACTGATGTTTTTGCTTCTCAAATATTCTACCCTAATTAAAATTCCTAGGAGGTAGAGTTAGTTTGAATCAGTGATAAGTCAGAATTTGAGGGTACTTTCTTCAAAACAAAGTACTCGCCCTCTAAAATAGATTAAAACAAGCCTAAGACCAATGAAGTACGAGGTGAGAATGCACGAGACCTGAGTAAGTGAAAGGCAGGCATTTCCAACCGAACTAAACTGGCAGCAGAGAAAACAAAAACCCCTCCTGCAAAAACCCTGTGCGACCGAAAAGCACACGGATTTGTTTGCCTAGCAAAGCCTTCCCCACACACCCACACACAAGACAGCACAGAATTCTCTCTTTCTCTCCAAGGGTGATCACAGTCACCTCAGTTTTGTCTGAATCATAAACGACACACCGGTATCGCTGCCTTAACCCTTGTACTGTATACGGACAGGGTCTGGGCTTTATGCAGGGATGCGGATGAACGTTCCGGAGTGCGAGGCCCAAAGGACACATCTCTAAAATCAACTACTTTGTCAAGCTCTAATCCTCTATCTCAGCAGAGTTAGTGACGTCAAACCCGTTTCCATGGCACAGCCAGACTCACGACAACTCTGTTATATCAAGCAGAAGGACAAAACAGGCTGCGCTTAATTGCACACAGAAACAAACATAAAACCAAACCCTGGCTAATCTCTCATTTTCCGGGGACTTGGGGAACAATTCTGAGATTGGAAGGTACATTAAGAATATTTGCTGAAGTTCCATACTGAAGACTCGCATTGCTTCAGCACATTTCCAGTTTGTTACGACAAATAATCCAAATAAACGAGTCAAGTGATCTTTTCTGTGATACAACATTCTCAAGTCATCACGCTTCTTACTTGCGAACAGCCGCATGACGGTGTCTCAGCGGTGCACATTTCCTGAGAATGCACTAGAACTAAAATCCGCAGAAACAAAGCAGGAAACACAATTGCTGCTAAGGACGCCCCTTTTCACAGGATCGTGTTCTCTTCAATGACTAGCCCTTCTCACTAGGGAATGCTCAACTCACACAAGCCTATAAAACTCAACACTGTGTGTTTACAGCTTCCTATGGTTAGAATTCCCTCAGGACAGAAATTCACGTTCACAACACTCTCCTTCATCGTCAACTGGATAAAAAAATAATAATGGCAAGCCTTCATTCTCCTGTGCACGCCCGACTATCCCGTCAGACTGCGGGAGTAACCTTGTCCATAGCTCCAGAGAATTATCGCCATAGAGGAGGTGACAGGTCTCCTCTGAAGCAAGTCACCGATTTCTGGCGTCCTCATCACAGCCTCACACTGCAGGTGAGGAGAGGTGGGCAGACGTACATGCTGCCGTGAGGAGACGGAACACAGGGTCAACCCTCGTGTGGGTGCCACGCTGGATGCCAGTCATGGGTGATTGTGTGAATAAGACTGTCACAAGTGTTCACATTATCATGTCTTAGCAGGGAGTGCAAAAGTGCGCTCTCGGAGGGTCATTACTTTTTAAGCTTTAACATAATACTGAAGTTGGTACAGACAGTTCTCCAACAGATTCTCAAGAAGACTGAGAAACACGTCAAAACAGTTCTATGGTCAGGGAGATAATTAGCACCAGCAATCCAAGTACATTACACAAACATTGCTTTCTTGAAGAAAGTTTGCAAACAGTTACCACATGAGAAGGAACTGCCTGCCCTAAAACAGCATAACATGTCATAATTCCACCTTAAGCAATACAGTACGAGAGAGCTATTTTTAGCTTTTCCATGGTTGTTATGGCAACCACCTCCCGGCTCCAGCTGTACACAATGTTTATAATTCCAGGGAAGTGGAAAAAGCAAGTTTCCTCTAAAATGTAATTATGCACTTTCTACCTCTATGGTAATAACACCTTAGTTTGATTGCAGACACTTGTTTAGTGATGGTCAGTTGGCCCTCGGCTACAGTTCCCGAGGGTTTGGAAAATCTCACACATCAGAGATAGAATCAGTGAAAGAGGAAACACACAACAGCAAAGGATCTTTATACCGGACTCCACTTTTTTTTTAAAGGTTTTATTTATTTGTTTTCAGAGAGAGGGTAAGGGAGGGAGAGAAACATCAATGCGTGGCTGCCCCTCATGCGTCCCCCACCGGGGACCTGGCCTGCAACCCGGGAATCAAACCAGCAACCCTTTGGTTCACAGCCCATGCTCAATCCACTGTGCCACACCAGCCAGGGCCGGACTCCACTTTTACTAAATGGAGATACGAATCCTGGGGAAACCAAGCATAGGAAATGTGCCATTTGGGGACAGTGTAAAGGACAGGCAATAATTAATCATTTATAATGCATAGCGGTCTGTTAAACTGGAGTTTTTCTGTCCTCTTGGGCACACAACTAACATTTCTGCCCCCCGTTCAGTTAGCTGTAGCCTCTCTCTCAGTTCTGGACGGTGGAATGTGGGCAGAAGTGATGATGTACATACATCCCTCCTGGGCCTGGCCCATGAATACGCCCATAAAGTCACCCTTACTCTCCCACCTCACCTGCCAGCTGCGTCCAGAGGACTCAGCAGGGAACTGCAAGGCCCAGCAACGGGGACTAGATGGAAGGAGCGTGAGAGCCCGAAAAGCTGGGCAGAGAAGAGCCCGACCCCGGACTCCCTGGCTGTGATGCCGGGGGAAGCAGCCATCACGGCCCCTGGGCTCCGGGAGTGGTCCGTCCGAGTTAGCCTACCTGGACCAGCATGACTAGAAACCACTTTAATTCAAAGTGGATATAGCTGTTCCTTCGCCCAACCAAAAGAACTGACTCCTAAAATCCACTTGCACCTCTCATTCGTTGTTAACAAGTGCCACAACCCCCGCCCCCAGGCCCACGTCAGTTTTGGTCCAGCCTGCGGTGGCTCTCTGCCAGGTCATCTCTCAACCTCAGTTTAAAATGAACTTGAGTTCTTAAAGGCAAAGGTCCCACGGATCTCCTGTGTACGTTTTATCGTCTCCATGATAAAACGTACACAGCGAATGCCTGTCAAGTGGATGGATCCCTTTCTTTGCATTCTTTGTTTTTATCTAGTGCTCCAGTTACAACTCTGATCCTAGCTACCAGGTCTACGGAGATGGGAGTGACGTTCCTTGTACCCAGAGCATTTACTAATCATGTGGCTTCATGGCCCTCATCCAGTCTGGAGCACTGAAATTCTATGACTCTTTGAACCTAATCATACTTTTGTAGATCATACTTTATGATCTATAAAAGATGTCATAACCACTATCTCTTTTGACTTAGTTTCCTTTTTACCAACACACTTAGAAACTCTTTTTACAATATCTCTGTGACTTACAAGTATTTCTTTTTTAATGGATGGACTTCCTGTTCTGAATTGATACCATGTCACTTGCAGTTGTCAAAGCGGGATTAGGCCGATGGCCCAAACTTCATCTCTCCTGAGTTCTGTTCTGTCTGCCCCAGTTCTCAGCAGTTTTCTAGGGTTCGGGTCTGGTTTGATCACCGCCGCTTCTACCATCAGGGGGACAGGCTCCCATGGCCAACCAACAACAAGCAGTACGAAGATGTTAAAGGGGAATCTGTACTGAAACCAAGATATTAAAACATACAAAACCACATATAAAATGAAATTACAAGCAAAGAGCCTTGGTAAGAAGCAGTTTCTCAACCAGTCTCTGTAGAAGCCAAACAAAATGGACTCCTAACCATAGTTTCCTCCTCTGCACCATGATGGGAGGCCATCAGAGTTAAATGCGCTAACGCATACCGTGTTCTCAGTATAACACCTGGCACCTAGTAGGTACTCAATAAACATTAGCTGTAGCCCCTCCCTGAGGCTGGTCATAGAGGTGCCATCACAAAAGTAGGGTCCTGGGTTTTCCCTTCTCAGAGCTGTGATTCCTTTGGTGTCGTCCAAGCTCAAAGCTACTTTGCAGAGCAGGGATGACTGTGAAGCCCTAAATTGAGTGAATGATCCGATAGCTCAAGACGCAAGCCCAACTCTTTCCAGCAGGCTTTCTTTGAAGGTCTAGCTGCCATTCAGGCTTTTCCAAGGGGAGAACAGAGTGTAATTACAATTCTATACTTCATGCTATTTCAACTGTGAAAGCGCAACGGCATGTGTCTCCATAAAAAATGAAGGCACCCGGGGCAGCCCAGTGGAACCCACCATAAAGCGAAGAATGAGGCCAGTGGACACAGTCTTTTCCTCCAAGGGTGGGTTTGACAACTTAGAAGCACGTTACGGCCCCAGTTCCTCACACACCCACGCTCCCAGTAAGAACTGGAAAACCAGAGGACGGGGCCTTACGTCATGGGACTCCACTGGCTTGGGCCCTGAGAGCACACGGCTTTGAGGAGGTGTTCCCGGGGCTATCCCAGGAACCCTATCCGCCCCCTCAGAACAGCAGGCAACTGAGTTGGTGGTGGTGACTCAGGCAGACTTTTTACCCAGATCTAAAGGAACCCCCGCAACTCTGCAGAGGGAAATGAAAAGGGAATCGGGTGGAAACAGCCCCCACCACTGGGTGACTCACACTTCACCCTGTGACTCACCGGGCACCTTACTCTGTCACTCAGACATGGGGGACAGGGTCATTAGCCACTTCAGCGAATTTCTCAGGGAAAGGGTTCTCCCTGTAAATAATCACGAGTTCTGTTTCCCCAGTGTGTGTGTGTGTGTGTGTGTGTGTGTGTGTGTGTGTGTGTGTGTGTGTGTGAGAGCTCGTGACTCACCTTTCGACCATGCCGGGCAGCACCAATTGTGTCATCTGCAAAAGAGAAAAACAAAACGTCTGTGACAGCTGAGGATGACAGATAAACAGGGAGGAGAAGCCACCCCCACAAACAAGATGGGAATCACAAAACACCACCTCCATAGGCAGCGGGCTATTTTACACAGTGTGCATGACTTGTCCGTGCCGAGACAAGGGAGCAGATGAAATGACTGGAGAGGACACTGGGAATACTTTCAGTCAACTTGGCTAAAATTATTCTCGCCTGCTATGTAATACTGGCACCAAGATCTCCAAATAATTAGGGATTTCCAGAGACATCTAAGGATCCCAATATGCGTTCTCAGGAAAGGACATAGGTTATCCTGAGAAATACCATGCCTACAAGATTACTTAAGCTTTCTAGTCTCAGGAGTGCCCATGGTCTTTTCCTATCATGGTAGCCTTTAGAAGAAGGCCATAGAGTGGCAAGTTGGCAAATATTAAGGATATCTTCACATTCACTTCTCTTGCTGCTGTAGGCAGTAGTGAGTGAAACTCACCCTTAGAGTAAGTTAGGGTTAATCTGTGATCTCAAGTGACCAATAATGAAAAAACAATACTTGCGTCATTAGAGGACTTCACAACTGTTGTCTCCATACATGTAAGATGATGGCAGAGACTACTTGTAAACTCTGTTTTAAGATATGATTAACTAAGAAAAGTTACCATATCCACTGGCTTAGTCAAGACCACATCATAAAGTACGGGGGTTAAAACATGAATTCTTGACTCCTGGATATCATCGAGTCCATAAGAAACAAAGGCTGTTTCGTCACAGAAAAGTTTGCATGCATGCTAACTATAGGAATTTTAAGCTTTCTATTTTGAATAGGTCTTAATTAAAATAGCATTCTAAGAAGAAGAGAATTTGACATTTCCAGTTTTTCCTGGAAATGTCACCCCCTACCAATAGGCTGTATTTAATTTAATTTTTTTTTAATTGAGGTAACATTAGTTAATAACATTATATTATGTGCTTCAGGTGTAAAACATTATAATTTGAAATTTGTATACAGTAAAGCATGCGTACCACCAAAAGTCTAGTTTCTTTTTTTATTTTTTAAAGATTTTTATCTATTTATTTTTACAGAGAGGGGAAGGAAGCAAAAAAGAAAGGGAGAGAAATACCAATGTGTGGTTACCTCTCACATGCCCCCTCCTGGGGACCTGGCCTGCAACCCAGGCATGTGCTCTGACTGGGAATCAAACCAGTGACCTTTTGATTCACAGGCCAGCGTTCAATCCACTGAGCCACACCAGCTGGGACAAAAGTCTAGTTTCTATCTGTCACAATATATTTGACTCCCTTTACCCATCTCGCCTTCGCCCTATCCTCTCTTCTCTTTTGGTTAACTATCAATTGTCTGTATCTATGAGTTTGTTTTTGTTTTTTTTCTTTTTGTTTTATACTCTACAGATGGGTGAAATCATATAGTTTTTGTCCTTTTCCATCTGACTTATTTCACTTATCACAATAACCTTAAGATGTGTCCATGTTGTGGCAAATGCAGTATTTCATCTTTTACAGTCACTATTATAAAAAAGACAAGACACAGCAAGGGCCAGTGAGCATGGGGAGAAGGGGGAAATCTCCTCCACGGCTGGTGGGGTTTTAAATTGGTGCGGCGATTATGGAAAACAGTATGAAAGCTCCTCAAAACATTAAGCACACGGTTACCATAGGATCGAGCAAGTCCTCTTCTTTGTATTTACCCAAAGAATATGAAAACACTGGTCAAAAAGATGCATGCACTCCTATGTCCGTTGCAGTGTGATGTACAATAGCCAAGATATGGAAACAACCTAAGTGTCCCCCGACTGGGGGGTAGAGAAGATGCGGTGTATACATACACAACAGAAACACCTTAAAGAAGATGCATCCAGACTTGGCCCAGGTAAAATCTGCGATGCGGCACTCTGAACCCAGTCATGAACCTTGAAACTGTTGCATATACTTTTCTAGTAAAAACATGCGTTCAAACCGATACCGTGTCATAAAAGAGAGATGGACACAGGACCAACTTCAAAACAGTCAAAGAAGTATCTTCAAAGCCTAGGGGAATTATTTCAACAGAAGTATGTGGATCTGGTCATTTTTTTCTGGCCCAGATGAAAAAGAAGAGACCGTAACGGGGTCTATTCTCAAGTGTGAAGCACTCTGCATCTCCATCCTTCTTACAGGCAAATCTGCATTTTTCATATTAATCTCACCTTCAGAGAACAATGGGACAGAGACTGCCAACTGTCTTCCAACATGCATTCTTTCCATCATACATAATGATGGAACTTTTGGTTGGCTGCTGTGTGGCCTCTTTCTCAACCTCCTTGCCCCTGATGAAACCATACTCTCTCCCTGCTGTCTCAGATCATGTGGTCCTACGACTGCACACCACCTAACAGATGTGAACATAGGTAGTCCACACAACTTCTTGGTCATGCCATTAAAGAAGACAAAAATGTGCGCCCTCCTCTCCACCTAGTCCTGCTCTTCGTGGCTAGAACGTGGGTGTGATGGGAGGAGCTACAACAGCCAAGAAGAAAGCCACGCACTGGGCCAGGGCAATGAGATGGAAAGAGGCAGGATCCCCAGTGATTACTATACCAAACCTTGATTACCTACACAGCTTTGATCTGAGAAGTAAATTTCTATTTTAAACCATTCCTAGATGTCTGTAACAGCAGCCAAACCAATATTCTAATGTAACTTACCATTTACATTACCAATATTAATATTTTAATGCTTAATCCCCAAAATGAAGTCAATCAAATTATGCTGATAGCCCAAATGTCCTCACTATTTTATAGTTTTTAAAACACAATTCTGTCTCTTCTCTTCCCTAGGTTTGCTTGGCCCAATTTGGAAAGTGCCCACTGGGCCTCAGAGTAAACTATGTGGAACCAAGTCGAAGAAAAGGCTGGTTTCAGAGTTTATCCTTGCGACAGAGTCACCTCTTGTCTTTTCAGATCAAATAACAGTTATCCAAATTAAGTAATAACCCATAAAGGCTTCCTAAGATTTGTCTTTTACAGGAGCGTAGGAATTGCTCAACAGATAGCTATTGACTGTTTGAGGCTAACGCGGTATTCAGCCAGGCCAAAGTTCCACCCCTGGCCCTTCCACTTACTGGCAGTGTGACCTTGAGCTCGTTCCCGAGTCTCCTCTGCAGAGTCCTTATGCATTAAATGAAGAAGGTGTCTATATTACAGGCTATCCTTTTCTCAATCTCAAATAAGGCAGCATAAATAAAGAACCTAGCAGAGAGCCCATCACAGAGCAAGGCCCTGAAAGGGAAGCAGTACCCACTACTGCCAGCGTGCACCAGTCTTTTAGGGCACGGCACCAGTGAGCATCCGGGCCTCCTGTAAGCATGTGGTGCCCTGCACAGGTTAGAGCCAAAAATAGTGACACATTCTGAGGTCATCCAGCTGAACTCCGCACAGAGAAGTTTCTGGACAGTTCCGTCCACTGATATTTAAACATATCTCAGCTGGGATCTCCTTGGGGTAATAGCATTTTTCTGAAGTGGGATTTCGGTGATGATCATACAACTCCACAAATTTACTAAAAATCATTCAACTGCACATCTAAAATAAATGATTTTTTTGGTACACACGTCATCTCTCAATAAAGCTGTTTGTGACAAAAAATCTAAGAATTAAAGAACTGGATTCACAAAATTCATTTGACATTACTCTATCACACACAGAAGATAAAACGAGCTCTAAAAATGCTCAATGCATATCAGCTTCTGGCCTGGCCGAATATGAAGCAATAAAGAGGAATCTCCTGTCCAGGGGAGGCCATGCTGTACTTGAACCCGAGCTCGGCGATGAGAACTCACTCACTACCTGGCACGAGAACAGATTATTGTAAAAATAAATCACAACGTGACCATGCTATGAGTGGTGCCATCGAGGTAGGGACAGAAGGCACCAGAGGGCTCTGGAGGACTATTACATCCGGGGAATCAGGGAGAGCCTCACAGATTACACTAAAAAATAAATAGGTGTTCGCTAGGCAGGAAAAACAATTCTAATCGAAGGAATAAAATGCAAAAATGCAAACAGCTACAAGAAACAATGCATGCTATGGAACTGATGCATTTTAAAAACTTTGGGTTGAGTGGATGAAGTAAAAAAGATTTAAAAGTACGTGCACCCTAAAAATGTCACACGATTTGCATGTCGCCCTACAACATGGACAGCCTCCAGGCCGGTGTGATCAGGGAGGGGCGCACCAGGCACGTTAGCAGGTGTGGAGTATTTTATTGCAAGGACAGATCAGATGCATTCTTAGCAGTATCTAAAAACATTTTTTATTTCACATGTTTCTTCAGGGGACCACAATGCTTGGCTGGTAATGTATCATAAAGAGGTCCCTAAGCATTTTGTGAAGGGACATCATTATTCAGTTCCCCAAAGTCCTGAGATCACCAGAAACAGAAAGAAGATGGACAAGACTGATAACAAAAACCTCTCACCCAGGGCCAGGGGTGTCTGTAGGTGTGTGTGGGTGTGTAAAATGAGAAAATGAGATGCTATGTGCCACGCAGCTAAGTGGAGTCCACGAGCGTGGCCGCTGACGTTCCGCTCCCTGCACGAGGGGAGGGGAGGGGAAGGGAGCGGGTTCGGAGGCAGCAGCCAGTCTGCAGAACTACAGTTACGTGTGATGATGGATTCTTTCATTCTGACCAGGGGTCTCAGTACTGTAAGAATGTTTAGTAAGTGGTTGTGCAGAGTTTTAAAGTTCAATTCAGGTTTTTTCCCAAGACATCAGTTTACACATTTAGACACAGTCCAGTAAAAAACATTACTTTAACCTGGGATACTGAGGCAATACGAATGCATACACTGGAAGCTGTATTTTTCTTCACACTGTGTGCATGTCATACATTAAATGTCTCCTTTCTGAATGGCGAAAATTGCCCAGACAATATGAGATCCCACAGATATAATCTTACTCACAAAATGACATCAACAGCATGCTAAACATTAAATATATTCTTGATGGTCTTCAATGTCTGGACATGTTCAAAATATATTTCCCCCCACTTTTATTAGATATAATTGACATACAACTTTGTATTCATTTAAATGTACAAGTTAATGATCTGAAATATATAAATAGAAATGATCATTTCAGTAAGTTCGGTTAACATAAAAACTGTGGTATGGTTCGGGTTTTTGCATGTCACTCTTGCACAGGGCCAAGCTAATCTCTGTATCACTTCAATTTGAGTACCTGCTGCCGGAGCGAACACCAAACTATATTCTTCATATGTGTGAATTAAAACACAAGACGTTTTAATATCTTAGCACAAAGAAAGGAGCAGTGTTTTCAATGCCTGAATATCAAAGGGCCAGAAATACTTAATGAATGCTCAGTGATCAAATGATCCATCAAGTCCTCTCATGAAAAAGTTAGATTATTTTGTGCTATTTATTGGCTTATCTTTTGAAATTCTGACTCTAAATTATTTCTCCTTGCCAAAAATGGAAGATCTTCCCCCCCCACCAATCTTTCAAATAACAACATTGACAAGTCTGAGAAAAGTTAACCTGAAATCTGTGTGCTTTTGTAAAATGAATGCCTCACCTACACTTAAATGATCTTGCCTTCTAATCAGATCATAAATCATAAATTCAATCTCAAGGCTGCTTTGTTTGGGTATGTGTATACAAGTAGTTCTTAGCACTCTATGCATAAACTGAGGCTTCACTGTGTCCACATAGGACATTTTAACTAAGCTATCAGTAATCTCATTCCACCTTATATGTATTAATAGTTAGCCCGATGTATTTAAATCACATACCAAGCACCTCCGTGAAACCTCACTACTCACCAGAGCCCTGCCTCATGACGCACTAGCTGTGTCTGGGGTTCACTCAATGTGCCGGTTGTAGGCCACCTGCAGGTGACAACTGCTGTACTGGGACATGTTTGGTTCCGCTCAAGAGTCTGCTAAAACAAGGCTGCCGTAACTTGCAAGTTTAATGGTTAAGAATACTTAAAAAGTAGTAGTAAACATGATTTCTGTACTTGTTTCCAAAAGTATACAGCAAATGATTTTTATTTAATTCTTTCCCGAAAAGTAGGTAAAGTTGCGGCAGTATATCTGTAATAATGACAGCTCCAAATCCTCGCATATATTTTTAGTGACAGTGTCATTCAGCCTCAGCACAGAAACAACGTCCTACGAGCCTGAAATCCGAAGAGGAAAGAAAGGCCAGTGCACGTCACATCACAGCGGGGCTCTGCTCCACTTTGTATGCAGGGAGGCCGAGGGCCGCACAAACACCCCTGTGTTCTGATGTGTGTAATGTGCTCCTGGGTATAGAGCACACCCATGTATCTGTGTGCGTTATACACGGGGTTATCATACCCTTGGTATCTAATCATTATACCCATGTATAATGCACATCCTTATTTTTCCCTCAAAAATTTGGGCAAAAAGTGTGCATTATAGATGGTAAGATACAGTACAAAGGTAAAGGGAAATTTTTATCAATGGCAGCTCAATTTAGAATTCCTTTGGGAAACACTACATACTCACTTTCAGGAGTGAAATATTTATGAGTATTTATTGCCACAGCTGTGTATATTCTGGATAGGAAATAAACAGGAGGCTCATTCTGCTCATATGAACGCAAAACAAGTATTATTAGATCATTTAGGTGAGATATCTAACTCAAAAATATACTGGCTAGCTGAGAAAATCCCTGAAAATGTTGTATTAAAATGTAACAAACATCTAAGTATTCCTAAATATTGCTCATATTTTTGGTAATTACTTGCATTGTTTTGTAATTAGAAAAGCACCCACAATTAATGTTATTTCTCAAAGAAATTAACATGAATAATTTTTTACTCTTTACTTCTCTGGCAACATAATTAGAGATTGCAGAAGGAACTTTATACTCAAAAGCCAACTAGGCTACTTTTAGTTTAGTATGAAACTGATAACACAAGCAAATCACACAAATTATGCAAATTATTTTACAAGCAATCAATTATTGTACCATGCAACCTCTGGTATTTGGGCATCTTGGGGAGAGAATAGTACAAAGACACTATTTCATAATCTTAAAAAGACAACTAAAAACCCAATTAAGATTAAAATTCAAGGTGATTTAGTAAAAGAAGAAAACAAATACTGTCACCTGTATTGCCATCCTATGTGGATAGGGAATAAAGCATAACGACTTGCCCCAGAGCCTCGGAAAAGCCCCAGGAATGCAGGCTACTCGTACAAAAATCAGGACACCACAAACGGCCACTCTGTCCCCTGCCCTGCCCTGCCCTCCGCCCCAGAGTAACCTGCTTGCAGTGAACAGGGTCTGAAGTCAAGCAACTGCAAGATGAATCCACACAAATGAGAAGGAAATAGATGCAAATGTCTTAAACAAGGTTTCAGTGGGAATCACTAACAATAATTTTAAAAATCACGGCATAATAGTGAAAAGAATGACACCGAGGAGCAGCGCTGTTACACCACGCCCACTCGGGAGAAACGACATGGTAACTGCATTGGAAGTCCTACTGGAACGAATGACACAGCACACGTTTCCTTGGGCGAACTGCATAATGTGAGCTCTCTGCATTATCAAGAATACAACTTAATTAGAAATTCTTACAATTTTACCTATAGGGCTAACTGAATAGTTACTGTGCAGGGCATGAAAGCTTAATTAGATGAAGTTTATAGAATGCGGGGAGTGCCATCTGACTTTCCTCTTATTAATGTTTAAGTCTTCACAGAAGCTAAGTGTCCTCCGTGCCATTCCCATGCCCCACCCCTTGTGTTACTTAACCTGATACTCAACCCTACGCCATAAAAAACAAACATTTTGTAATAAATTTTGGTTTGATATATGCTAAAATGATTTAACAAAAGAAAAAGAACTTTCCAAAACAGAGGGCTGCATGTATACTAATAACAGTAAATCCAAAGCCATAACTCATAAACTCTAAAACTAAAATATAAAGAACACATATACCACCGCAGATTGTTTTTTCAAAATAGCATACTATAACATGCTAAGAGTTTCCATTACTTAAATCTTCCCAGAAGAAGCTGACTTCTTAAAAAGTAACAGATCTTAGAAGGAGGGAAAAAATCCCTAAAGTTCTCAAAGAGAATTTTACATTTTTGCCCACACCTAAGAAATTTTTCCTATACTAGCTTCACTCTGAGCTAAAAAGAACCTTAGAACCAATCAACAACTACTCCGTTCTTTTCTTTAAAAATGAAAACCGTTGAAAGAACAGCTCTCATTCAACTCAGCGCACCCAACCAACACTTTGTGTTTCTGTGTGGAGCAGCTCGTTACTATGAGATCGGAAGGGCTAATGTACCCAACAATTCAGAAATGTTTACAAGCCTGAGAGCCGCTTTCAAATGGATTAAGACTCTTAGACATTACCTTGGAATGTCTTCATCTAGAAAAGCCCCAGGTGGGGTTCAGTGGTGAAGGCCTTACTCTCCTTCCTCGGGTTGTTAACTTGAATTCTTGGGGCAGTGTGGGGGGTAAATTCCTAGCATAATCCCTAAATTAGATACAATTAAGACTGCTGAACAGAGATTATTCTCAGAGATTTCCTAATCAATAAAGGGCTCCCCCTACTGGTCCTGCATCACACGCCAGGGGCAAATCCATGTAAGAAAAAGGAAACAACCACTTCACCGGTGCTTTTTGTCCACCTGTCCACCCACCCAAATATTTATCATCCACAGACAGGGCAGAGCATTGCCTACTTATGGTTGAGTAACATACACTGAGTACGCGGTGGTACCAGAAGGGCAAAGTTAGGTTTTCAAAAGCGTGCAAAGGGTCTCCTACTCCAAGTGATTTGATTTCAGATAATGATAAGGATGGAAGAGATTTGTTTAGTCAAAGCCATTCTAATTCCTCAACATCTCTAAGTGACTTTTCAGTTTGAGTAGACTGAATATTTGTAGTTGCCCGAACGAGGGAATGCAAACTCAAATGCCTAAAGGGCTGCACAGATAACATACCCCAGTACAACAGATCACACAATAGGGACTAGTGGGGACTGTGGCAATCTGAAGATTGTAAGCCTAACTATTTAGCATATTCAGCTGCTACTCAGCTAATTGTTGTCACTCAGCAGTTCAGCTCTGTGTTGCCTGATTTTCCAACAGAAGCTAAAAGTTTATGAGTGAAATGTCTGTTTTGAAAACACTGCTTGAGCTTACTGAACTATGTTGGTAGGGCACATTCAACCCACAGACTATTGGTTTGCAATTTCTTACCCAGAATCAGGAAAGGAACTTACCTTCTGCCCACTCCCCTCTGGCAGATTCAAAGATTAGGAAATTCTTACATTTTACTTCCGTGTAAATACCAACAACTGGTCTAAGTTCAGCCTTCTAGAGCCGGACTGACATAAGCGTGATCCTGATTCCCAAAGAACAAGAATTTTCACTTTTTTAATTTGTCCATTTTTTAAAATTCAAACAGCATTTACTGTATACCCGCCATACGTGAGGCCTGGGGCTAGGAAATGGCAAGAGACTAAAGGACATGGTACCAGCCACTGCATGATTTATAATCTGTAGAGACACTAAGCTAAAGATGAAAAGCTGAGTGAAGGAAAGACTCGAAGTATGCACTGAAACTGCCCAAGGGCCCTAATCTTGTCCCCAGGGATCTGGAAGGTTCCCTACCCCAGCGCCACCTCGAAGCACACAATACTCTAATTGAGAACTGAAGGCTGAGTAGAATTAGTAAAGTGGGGGATGAGGGAGCCTCCTTCCTCGGAGAGAAACCAGCCTGAGGGAGCATTAGGTTCAGAAGGAAGGAAGGAAGGTGCTTTGACCTGAGCACAGAGATAGAGGGAGAGACCTGGAGTGAGACTGGGGAGGGCCACAGGGCCACATCAGGAGGGTCCTTCCCTGTGGGCGGGGGTAAAGACTCTGGCCTTGAGGAAGAGGAGAAGTCACCGAAGGCCTTTAACAGGGTGTGGACGACCTGAGGTAAAATCACTTTGGCTGGAGTACAGGGACCAGAGGGAGACAAGGTGGATGAGAAAGACCAATCGGGCTATTCTAAGTAGTTCCAACCGAGAAATTTCGAGGCTTGGAAATTGGAAAGTATCACCGGGTATGAAATGAAGTGAATTGATCTACAAAATAATTAGGAGGTAGCATGACTGGCCTTGGCCAGCTGTGAGTGTGAGTGTGTGAGTGTGAGTGTGTGTGTGGCAGGCCTCCTTTCTTCACACGAAACACCTCCGGTTCTTTCAACCATTCCTAACAAGACAGAGTCTCAAGTCCCCACTTTGGTTGAATATCTGATGAAGGAAGAAATAAATTATGTTCCCCTGCTGAGGACTCTCCCTCCCCATCCCCAAATAAAGCAAACCAAACTCAGTGGCACAAACTCTAAGTGGACGTTGCTAATACATTTCACCGTAGGCCACACCCACACCCACTTCCTTCTTTAGTGTAAGGAAGGTAAGAAAGACGGTGGGAACATTCCCTGCATTTGTCAGAATGGAAATTTCCTGAGGGATTCGGACACAGGCGGGGCCTCTCCCTACATTCCACCTTATTCCCCAAGCCCAGGAGTAGCTTCTGGGCCCAGGACCATGGGAAGGAGTGGTCTCCCCGCCCCTAAGGAGCTGCAGGCAAGTGCAGGTAATATTATCTGGGCAGCGTCCACCTGAAGAGGAACGAAGAGTCTATGGAGTCTTGAGATCCTAAAACTACCATTTAAAGAAATCAAAAAGCAGGCCAGGGGAAGGAAGGCAGCTCCTCACCTGGCAAATGCTAAGACAAGTGATCTCAAATCAGACACAAAGCAAACAAGAGCCATTTTAGAACTTGTTTGTGGACTGGTGTGAAGCTCAGCGCACTACCTGGTGCAATTGGACTTGAACTTACCTGCCTCTGGGGTTGTGGCACATCTGCCTTCCCCACAACTTCTCTAATAATCAGTAACAGTACGACAATTTCATTTGCAAATTCTCTCAGTATTTTGAGGTCAAAAACCCTCCACTTACAAAACCAGAAGTATTTTAGAAGAGTGGGGTTCTCATCTGGAGGTTTAATTATCTCTGAACTCCACAGTTTCTGCTCTGAAGGTCATTTATCTTAGATTTTAGTCACAGGGCATCTGAAACCACAAGGAAAACACCCTGGCTGGCAGGGCTCTCTTCCAGGTTAAGGCCAGTGGACCTACCGTATGGACACAGGTAGACCTGGCTAGACTGCCCAGCCAGACCCAGAGCAACTATGCTTCTTCCTCTGGGATCCATGACATGGACACGTGGGCCGAAGCCCTTGCAGGACTGGTGGGCCCTGGAACCCATGTGACCAGGTGCAGGGCCTTGTGGCTGGCACAGTGGCCCCATGCATGGCTGGCAGTGGAGGCTGGTAATGGCCCCATGGCCCTGTTGCGAGACGTGGCGGTAGTGGTGTGGTGGGCAGGTGCCATGTGCAGACTCCAGGGAGAAGCCTGAAGCCAGATGGCAAGTGGAAACAAGCTAAGCCATCTGGATGGCCATGCTGTAGCCTGGGGTTCCCCAAAGACCGTATTTTTAAATGGGAGAAGGAACCCCAGGTACTGCCTTGGCTAACCTGGCGGAGGGCGGAGGGGATTCTCTCTGGGTATTCTGGAGGGGATGGGCTCTGAGGCTTGCCATTCTTCCAAACTGTGGGGCTTCTGAATAACAGACTCCTTTCCCTCTTCACCCAACTTCTGCCTCTGGAATTTGCCTATGGGTGGTGGCGGGCAGCGAATCCCACTTTCTCTTCGGTAACAATACTGGTCACCTATATAGAATTTCCACACCACTGCTCTTCTCACCTTGGCATTTACCTGCTCTGCAGGGAACAAAAACAAGACTAAACCCTGAAAGATTTGAAAGCAAAATTGGACAAGCAGGCAACAAGACCTCTAAATACCCCTGAGGTTCCTCATCTCACTCTGTCATGGCTGGTAAAGGGAAAGCCTAGCCAAATGAGTCATTAAGAAGGAAGAGGGAATAAACCTAAATTACTGACTCGCATGAAAAGTGAAACAATCAGATGGAACTGGAGAGCTCAGTGGCCTGGGAGAGGGAGCTAAACCGGACTCTGATTAAACATCGGGTATCTATAGGCAAAAACATTCGCCAGTGTCCTTCTGTCCCTTTCACTACCACTTTGGTGACGACTTGTCATCTCTCTGGTTAGGATATTTCACTTTTACTGTTCTTCTGTTGGACTATGAAAGTTATGTGATATTCACAATCATCTGACCTACCCATATGGGACGGATGCTCATGGACCGAGCAGTAATCTCGGCCCTGAAGGAACGTAAAGCAGGTGGTTTAGCACTTATGGCACAGCCCAGAATTTAGAAGATGCTGGGGCCCTCCCAGAAACATCCCCAAATTCCTGGCATACTTTGCAGCCAGTCAACCCCTACTGCAGTTTGGTAAGGAGATAATACCTTGACTAACACTGATGGTGAGAAGAGGTTCTCTTGCTTCTATAAACCCTCTTGATGCATTTATCTGCCTTTAGGCTGCAGACACCCATGTCCTAGTTCCCCTGATGTCCAGCCACCATGAAATCCTGTAAGATTCTAGAGCCAGACCAATTCTCATCTTCTCTTAAGTTACCAGGGCCCCAAACAACCATCGCTGCCGGAGATGTAGCCCTGGCGCTGGCAACATAACACAGTCAACAAAAGGACAACAGGCGCAATTCATCACGGCAGGGCAAGTGACAGCAGCATGGAAGAGCGGTAAACCGGGGCTCTCCCTCCACAGAGCTTCGGCGAGGCGACGCCCCTTTCTCAGTGCAAAAAAGACACACGCGTAACACACGTATCGCCAAGTCCCTCTGCCACCAGACATGCCTTTCCAAACTGGGGACCAGATCACACCTTATTCCCACCTGAAAGCTGCCTGTGTGTGGCTGTCCACCCTTCCGAGCACAGCGCTCAGGCTCCTGCCCAGCCACGTCTTAACTTCCTCCTCTGGCCGTCAGGCTCACCGCTGCGCACCACGCGCCTCCTGCCGTGAGTCGGACCATTCTGTACCCGAACTACCTGATGGCTACACAGATGGTGCCTACACCAAGCTTGCCTGTAATCCCATAAAAATCGGCTGTCCTCCAGATGTTATCAACTCCACGATGACTAAATCAAGAGATTTAAATTGATTTTCCAATAAAGAGTCTATCACAAAGGTACAGGAATATTCATATTTGTACTAAAGATAAAGAATGATTATCTGGCCTGAGAAGGAGTGTTTTAAATAGCAAATTCCCCAAGTGTTCTGTGAGATTTGCCAAAAAAAGGTTTACATACAGAAATTTTAAGCATATATCTGGTTCTACTCATGATACTTCCCCCCAATCTGATTTACAATATGATACATGTTTAATAGTTTAACATTTATCTCCACTAACTCATCTCATGGGACAGGCACTTATGCCGATGTAAAGAGGGAAAGCAGAAGAGGAAGAATGAAGAGTTGGGAGAAACACTTTACAATCTGTCAAGATATTAGGACTGGTGGCTCATTTTTATTTCATCATTATATTGAACGGACTGAAAGGTGCTCTACGGCGCTGTTCACTCTGAGCGGCTCTAGCCACTTCTGCCCCCTGCGCTCCTCATCTTCACACAGGGATGCCAGGTGACCACCACAGGCACATCTGATCTGCGCTCAGGTGCTGCTTGAAAGACGCAGTGTGTGGACACGGAGCACAGCGGCCGACTGGCTCTCACAGGTCACGATCAGGACCTTGGCCTTTTATCACTAGTATTCTGTGTACTGCCAAGCAAAATGCCTGCTCTGGGCGACAGAGGAGGCCAGTTAAGTTCTGACGAGCAGGAGAAATGCTGACATGAATCGTGTAAAACTTTATATGGTTTATTTGACAGAGGAAGTAAAATTATCAGGAGACTAATTTGACTAATTTGTAGCTGGTATTAATTCTATAAAATTTAAACACCTGAACACATTTTTCATCATTAACTCATTACAGTTATTATAAAACACGTAGGTATATAATTTAAAGACTGGTATTTTTAAGCACTTAGCCAAGTATACTAGAAAAGATTATGAAAACAATAGTATGCTTCAGTCATTTCAAAAGGTAAAACCACACACAAAAATTATAGACTAGAGCCCTGGCTCGTGTAGCTCAGTGGATTGAGCGCAGGCCTGCGAACCACACGATCACAGTTCGATTCCCAGTCAGGACACATGCCTGGGTTGCAGGCCAGTTCCTGGCAGGGGCCAGTTCCCAGGGATGCATGAGAAGCAACCATACATTGGTGTTTCTCTCCCTGTCTCCTTCCCTTCCCCTCTAAAGATAAATAAATAAAATCTTTAAAAAATTATAGACTAGAAATAATAATTCTCCACAAAAATCTTTGCTAAAAATAAAGTTACGGTTGTGTATATTTACTGGAAATCTTTATCAGCTCTTAGGTCAGCTAAATAATAGTCACATTTTTTGAGCCCTTACTAGGATTTGGGCACTATTCTAGTAAGCTTACACACATTACCTTGTTTGATTTCCAAAACAGCTCTGTGAGGGAAAAAGAATTATCGTCCTCATTTACAGGCTGCAGCTCAGAGTGTGTAATCTGCTCGAGGCTGTATAACTAGTAAATAGGGGAGTTATTTAACTGACTTGAAACTTCGTACAGATTACTGAAGGATGATTATGTGTGTATAAATATGCCGAGGGAAACACCTTAAAAACTCTGTAGATATAGTCATACCACCTATGCTTTAAAAGCATCAATTTTGTGGTTTTTGTCTCACTGCAAATCTACTCGCTCCAGGTCTACCTGTTAGTAGTGGGCCTCACTCAAACTGAATCTTACGTGAGAAAAGCCCTTGGTTAGTAACTATGGGAAAGAGAGCAATTGTTTGTTTTATGAACTTACCATTTGTCATGTCAAAATACAATTTGTTTGATGTGCCTTTAAACAGCAAGCTACCAGTGCTATGTGTATGCATACATTAAGCGTGTAGCTTTCCTGTGGTAGAGCTGGCTGACCTGAGTCGACCATATTGAAAAAATCATATAATAACTGAATTAACTAAACACTTTAAAAGCAACACGTATGTGACACAGAAAGAAACACAGCCATACATAAAACCTTTGATAAGGCATAAGATCTCAGGGTCTTTGGACTTGAATCAACTGTGTAAAGCTTATGATCTCTCAGAATATAAAGACACGAGGAGAATTTTTCTTTAAACATTCACAGAAGAGAAAAAGATCATGACTGTGACCTCAAATGAAAATGATCAGTTAAGTTCTTATTTATATTTATCTGGTCAATTCTAATAGTTTTGAATGATACAAGTTATTGAAACTGGATTTAGCTTTCCCACCAGTCTGTTCAAATTTGAAGTGTCTGACATCGCCCACGGAAATTCTGCCTCAGATGTCACCTTGTATGTACAATCAAGGAATGACACATTATTGTAATTGCTGTTAAATACAAGGAGAAGTGGGACCAGATGCTCCTGTTTGCTAGCTAGTCTTCCTCTTAGCATGTATTAGCTGGTGCCGCATGCCCAGGAACTAGAAACCAGAGTAGTCCTAGAACCTGGTGTGGCTCACAAAAACCACTCACCTTACTTTATAGCCCCACACTTCCCATACGATACTTTATCATAATATTCATAACTCATCGACTTACACGTATCACGCGAATACAAAACTGAAACAATTTACGAGTGATGGCTTGCATGTAGATGAAAACTTTGTAAAAAGCAATCTTTGGCCTAAGTTAACTGGTGTAGTCCCTGGGCCTACCACAGTGTTTGCAAGTAATAGAGGCATTTAATAAATTCTCATTTGTTTAAAAGCAGTATTATACAGATGTCTGTTGGGTGTTCAGTTCTTCCTGCTTCCTGAACACATAAGGAGAGGGACCACTTTCATCTGGAATATGCACTCACATCAAAAGAAGAGTTGACTGAAATGAACGAACTGATTATGTCAGTGTTCTTAAAGAGAAAGAACCAAAAAGGATGGTATATTTATAAAGAAGCTGCTTACCTTACAAACAGAAAGAACATTGACAGTTATCAGTTTCTTGATGGTTTGCAAAAAAATATTGATTCTTTTATATAGATTTGATCATGGAAATGACCATGGTATATATTTATATATATATGAATGATCTGGAGATGCACTGAAAATTTCCCCAGATATAGTAGAGACCTTGGGAAATGACAGGAATTGGGATGGAGAGACACATTTTATTATTATACCCTCAGTGTTATAGTTCTTTTCTACCAAAAGCAGCAATTCATGCTAATGTGCAAAATCCAAGGTATATGTACAAGTAAAATTTGACAGCAAAAGACACACTTAATCTAAAATAAATATGAATCCTCATAATTTCTTCTCTGCTGGCACAGGAAAGGAGAAACGACTGAAACTTAGATTTTTAACCATTTTAAAAAATTTTTACATGTTCCTTCTTCCATAATATGTTTTTCTAGTCTTTATTAAAGAATTATGCATGTATCGTGGATATAGCTCTCATTTTTGTAGAGCTAGTTTACTTGAATCAACTAGTATATTGCTGTATACTAACAACTTTATGATTTTTAAATTGGTGTTTAGAATCCAAATACTTAAAATGGGGCTGTTGTGATATAATAAAAATAAGAATAAAACCAGAGCTATTATTGATCCTGGTACTATACAAATGAGGTAATAACCATTTTCTCATTCAATCCTCCTACCACCCCCACGAAGTCTACTTCATGGGCGAGGGAATGGAAACGGAATACAGTTGAGATCACCCTCAGAGTGACTCGGGTGGCGGGCAGTAGTGCCAGGGTGTGAAGTGCAGGGCTCCAGGGCTCCTTTTGACTCCAGGGCTCCCAGTCTGAGCCGTGAGACCACACCGCTCCCACAGCAGCTGAATGCGTTCCTTTTGTTACCGTAATGTACAAAGAATCGCTTACCTTGTCCAAGTCAGGAATTTCCAGGAAGTACTCCGGATACTCATATGACACCCCCACATTGTTCACTGAAATGAGACACACTCGTTAGTCCGCTCATGTATATATTTTACAGATTTCTTCTGAAATGCTGGGATTAAAGATTTCAACAGTAAAATTACACAAACAACGCCATACAAGACTTCAGGGCTGGAGTGCGCTTTCCCACACCTTTCCACCCAGAAGCTGCCCATGTGAGTGGAGTGCAAACGCCTCCTTGGCCATGAGCCTTTTTGCACCTACCACCCAGACAACGGAACTTGTATTCCCCTTCCAATTTCCGCGGCCCCTTGAGTGTGTCTATTCTGCCTCTGTGGTGCTTATTTGTAGATATTGCTTAATCCACCTCTAGATCTTAAATTTTCATAGCACAGTAGAAAGGGCAGAGAGTTCTGTAGTATCGCAGAATGGAAACCCAAATTCTACTTATAACCACTTCAGAACACGTGTGGCTTGGGAAAGTCACATACGACAGACATGCGTAAGTTTCTTCACTTCTAAAACGAGAGCTCACTTAATCATCCAACAAAGCCAGAAATGAAAGTCCGTTTCTAGCATCATGGAGCATACAATCAAATAGGCAGAGAAAGGCACTAAACAAAAAGAATGGAAACCATTATTTTATTACAAAGTCCAGGGTGCCATGGAAGCCGATGCCTGGAGAGTCTGGGAAGTGAGAGAAGACTTCTCTGTGGTGGGCGAGAGACTGGGTCAGACTCAATGTCTCCAGTAAACCATCCTTCCCTACCGGCCCCTACGGCCTTGAAAGTCCAAGTCGTGTTTTCCCGGGTTCCTACTCCTTAGTCACCAACCTACGACTGGGGCTCTCAGATCATCGAGAAGCTGTGAATGAACAGAGTAATATAACTGGTTAAAACTCAAATATCCTATGGTTTCCTCAGCTTTGTAAAGACAAAGACCAACCCAGACTAAGGAATATTTGTAGGAATCATATAAATAAAGTATCTTTGAGTTTATTTTAACCAAATCAATAATGAAATGGATTCTCTCTCCCTGTATTTAATCATCACAACAGCTACATTGTCTCCCTTTGGAATTGAGGAAACCGAAGTTCACAGCAGTTAAATAACTCACCCAAGGTCACAGAGAAGGAATTCACACTCAGGAAATTTGACTTCAGAGGCTGGGCTCTTAACTGTTACGTCAAAGCCACCATCTGCCCTCACCCAGTGTTCAGTTCAGAAAAAAATACCAGTAATAATTGGATAACAAACAGAAATCTGATAGCGATGTTTAATAAAACTGTGAAGTATTAGAAAAGAAAGTTTTCAGTAGCAAAAAGATAATGAAATTATGATCAGTCTGCTAAAGCTTCTAAGGAATCGTGCCAGATAAACCCGATAGTAGTAACAGTAACTCTTTCAATAGACTAACAAAATTAGTAGTTCAAAGGAACTCAATAAGGGTTCTATATTTAGCAGTAAGCCAGTCACTTGAGGCTGAGTCTCAAGATGTTACTTGCACAGTCCGGTCAGGATGGCCTGAGCAAGACCACTGAAACCTGTCTGAGAATCTGTAAGCAAAGGATAACGGCCAAGCAAACTGTATTTAATTAGGACTCATGCCCATCTGAAGAGAAATACTATCTAAACATAATTAATAACAGCAGGTCCAAATCCATTTTTATTTTATTGAATAGGTTCTCTGCCCATCAGGTGTTCTATGAATCAATTCTATAAAAGATCTGTTAACAACTAAGCCAAAAGTAGTTGAAGGTGAGGCTTCATATTCACTTGCCTTTGATTTAACCATCTTCAGAATTATAAAGGATGAAAAACTGATTTACAGCGTGACTGAGAGAAACAGTAACACCCAAAATATCTGTTAAAATGCTACACATAAACAAAATATTCTTCTCCTAAAAAAAGTATGTATTTATTTATTTTTAGACAGAGGGGAAAGGAGGGAGAAAAAGGGAGAGAAACATCAATGTGTGGTTGCCTCTCATGCTCCTCCTACTGGGGACCTGGCCCACAACCCAGGCATGTGCCCTGGCTGGGAATCGAACTGGCAACCCTTTGGTTCACAGGCCTGCACTCAATCCACTGAGCCATACCAGCCAGGGCTAAACAAAATATTCTTTACAAAGTCAATTTAAGATAATAGAATCCTTCAAGAAAGGTTTTGCCAAATTATAATATTAGTCAGGATATTTAAAAAATTTCCATCACAAAGAGCAAATTCCATCTCCAATCCCTTTCCTGTAACTAGAAAACTTTTTATCTTCAGATTCCCTTGTAGCCCATGGAAAAATTAATGATCTATTTCAAAATACTGAAAAAAAAAAAAACCCCAACCTTGAGTAGTATAATTACAAATCTCTTAAAACCCAGATTTGGGATTTTTAAAAAATCTGCGAACTTTGCAAGCACTATAGTTGACTTCTCAATCTTTGCAACATGTACCACAAGTACAAAGTCCAGCTAAGGAAGCCCACAACTACCTGAATAACTAACAGGCAGGAAGGGTTACCCTGGGTAAGGACGCATCAATGATAGAAAGTCTTCCGATCTGTCTCTGCTAATTGAGCAAAGGAAAGCTATCAAAGCTATCTACTCACACAGTGAAAATACAAGAACACCATCTAACACAGCTCTAAAAGAAAACCTGGTCGACACGGAGAACTTCTGCCCAAATAAATTAACATTATCATGTATAAGGACTACACTTTCATAGCAACAGCAACACACACACACACACAGAAAAATGTTAAAGCTGGAACAGATCTTTCAGAATATTGAGCCCAATTTTATGAGAGGAAATACCTGCCAATGTCACACTGGCAAATGTCCTATAGCGGTGATTTTCTACCGGTGTGCCACAAGAATTTTTAAAACATGCAATGCTTGTCTGTTTAGTCAGGGGCACTGACCTCTTTTCCTTTAGATTGTCCAAAAAAAAAAAAAAAGTCCTAACAGTTAACACAAAAATAGCCATCCAGGGTGAATGAATAAAAATCATACCTATTTTTTGTCAGATTGGCAAAAAATATATTTTTTGATGTGGCACAGAATTTTAGCAATTAGTTTATGTGTGCCATGAAACGAAGAAGCTTGA
The DNA here is from genome assembly GCF_014824575.4 of Sturnira hondurensis. Lineage (NCBI taxonomy): Eukaryota > Metazoa > Chordata > Mammalia > Chiroptera > Phyllostomidae > Sturnira > Sturnira hondurensis. The sequence continues at coordinate 638,638 of NW_028091030.1, read as the reverse complement.
AAATCGCTGTCCTGTAGTAGGGAGTAGGGCTCCTCAACCTCTTCATGCTGTATTAGTCCCACTTTCTGCTGGTGGAATACACACCATCCATTCTCCCCACAATGAGTGACCACTTCAGAGGGCTACGGTTTAAGAGTATATGGGAAAGACAACTGTTGCTCTCAAATAGTTATTTCCCACAAACTGCACAATAGTGCATGCAAATCTTTTGGAAAAGGCAAACCCACTGCAACTTTATTTTGAAACATTAGGTGGCAGCAATAACCAAAGAGCAGGAAGAAAGCTTTCAGGGAACTGGAAAAGGAAGAAAACAGGTTTGGGGTAGGAGTTAAGAATGAAAATATTTCCATTGTAACTTAATCTCATTAAGAATGGGTGCATGCAATGCCATCTTTATATATTATAGGGTTCGTAATAGGACTCACCAAACCAAACAGTGTCACAAGTGATTCCTACGTTATTCAGATAGTTGAAACCCGTTCTAAATGGAAGCATTTTAAATTGGCATCAAATGGCTGTTCATAGAGAGGTTTTCTTTCTTTTTTTTTTTTTGAATTCTACAATTAAGGCACCAGAGACAGATTTAAAATTTTTGCAGTGACCCACAAAACACTTTTACTGGTGGAACACACAAAGTCTTTCAGAAAACAAAGGATGTCTGTACGACCTCAGGATTCTGACCACTACCCTAGTAATCATCACAGGGCGGTGAACAAATACAAAATCTGTCCCATCAGTTTCTCATTGGAGTTCTAAGACTGAGAAGAGCTCAGCAGAAGAGATGAGACAGACAGAGAACAGAGGTGAAGAGAGACCAAGAACAAGGACAAGGTAAGTGGAAAGAGGAGGTGGGAGCAGGCAAAGGCACAGTCCTAACGGTGCTGATTCTCCCGGAAAACTGCCGGCAACGGGCTGGGCAGTGCTCTCCACACCCCCCGCCCAAACTTTTGAAAACCCTAACAGATAAGCATGGTATTATCAAGACTCAGGAAATCCACAGAGTAATTCTGAATGTGAGAGAAACACTCTAATGACGTGTTAGTACAGTTTAAAAATCACTTCCACATCTTATACCTAAAAAGAAAAAGAAGAACATACACAAGGTTTCTGTTTCTCCTAAATTCATTTACTGCTGCCTCTGACCTACTGGACTTTTAGAATTCTTTATCAAAACCAGCTGCTATAGAGATAATGACGCCATTAGAAAGTTATTAGATTTTTGGTAACTGTGTGGGCATGAGTGAGAAGCAAGCAACAATAAAGACTAGAAAATAACAATCCATTTTTATTTTCAAACACAATAATAGATACGAGCAACCACACACACATCACTTACAACCTGCTGCTTTTTCCAAATTAATGGGAGACATAGAAATTAAGGTAATTTAAGAACTACATTGCCTAATGGTTGGGCTTCCCAATATAGATCAAATAATACAAAGTATTCTCTATTTCCTTGTCATCATATCAGAGTGGAAAATGTTAAGTCTACATTCCAGGCACATTTGTAGTTTTATACATTAATCCAGTTCTGGCACTCAAATTAAAGGCCAGGGAAATGGAAAACCTATTAGTGTTCATTAATAACAATGGATTAGAAAAATGCTCCCACTTCACTGTATTTCAAAATAAACCAAATTTTTAAAGTGTAGGACGCGGTAACAGTGCATGCACCATAAGTGTGTGTGGGGGGGGAACCTCCCCGTCTTGAGCTTTTTCACTGAAAGGGAGCGGGTCTCGGAGTCCAAAAGACCCGGCTTTAGCCCTTGCTCTACTACTACCAGCTCCTAACAGGAGGGAAACGATTTCACCCCCATAACCCATTTCCTCACCGCCCACGTACAGCTACACAGGACTAAACATTCAAGAATTAAACAATAATATGCTTTGACTCAGTCCAGAGACACATGAGTGTGTTAATAAAGAGAGGAGGAGGTGTTACTCTTGCGTGGTCATTCGGTCAGCACGTGTTACCGAGCTCCCATTTGGTACCCGACGCTGCTCTGGGTACGCAGATGCAGCAGACAGCCATGGTCCCTGCTTTGACGATAACATGGCCAGCAGCCAGGTGGGAAGGTCCTTCTACAAGAGAGCTCCGGGCCACAGTTCGTCGGAATAACTGTTCACACTGATTAAACGGATCCCAACGGCCTCGCTACCCTCTTTATTTCACTCGAGGAGATGTATTTCCAGTCCACAGAGAGTGTGGAAAGTGATGCAAAGAAAATTCCTTTTTTGCCTTATTTAACATATTGCGGTAGCTAGCACATGTTCATACTCTGACAGATGATATTTGGAACACTGTGTAAAACATTTTGCAAACTTCACAGTTTTCATACACTGTGAGTAGCAATTTCTAAATAAAAGAGAGTTTACAGGGCTTTAAATTTGCAGTGCCTTTAATCAGAAATTGAAAAGTTGGGCCTGAATCAGAAGCAACACAACAGAATGTTTCAGTCCCGCCGTCTAATTATAAAGAGCCATGTGAGCCTCATGGCAAAACTAGGCAAGATTTGCCATTCGTAAACTTAGAAGAGGGGACGAGGAAAGAAGGATGACAGTGAGGCTGGCAGTTCAACCTTAGCTAACGGGTGAAAGAAACACTTATCGATTTCATGAATTGCGGTTCTATTTACATTTCTGAAATCACAGCTAATTACCCAGTTTTTAGTTAAAGGTTCTGCTCTAATTAATACCATTAGTGGGTTTCTAGTAAAAGGAAATACATTTGAATTCTAAGTCTTACTCTCCCTTTAGATATCCAACCCCATTCAACACATCTAATGGAACTATACTTATAGTCTGATAACGTTGCTGATGACTCTCCTAGTGTTTAAAAAAAAAGTCCCCGTGCTGCTGCTGCTCGCCACAACTGGCCCCACCAGGCTGCTGCCTCGTTCAGCACAAAGGAGGGCATTCACGCCAGGGGTCCGAGCGTCTACGTGTATCTCCCACTTGGATTTCTCAGAGCCCTCTCAAGGGCAACAGATCCCAAAGTGAAAAACCGTCACTTTTCTCTAAAGAATTTGCTCCTGGATCCAGGGTTTCCTGTTGCCGGGAAATAGCATCCAGTTGCTCAAGCCAGAACCTGGAAGTTGCTTAATTACTAACTGTGTCATCCTGGACAATGCATTTAAATTCTGTAAAAGAGGCACAGCAATACCAATTAGCCACCTCACTGGATTGCTGAGGAATAAATGAGATTCATTAGAATGGCGCCTGGCATGTTTTTTAAAATGTTTAAGGAATGTTGGTGATAATAATTCAAAGTTAACCACTATTACTGTTATTCTTCACTCTGGTCAGACAAGACCTCTGATGAAAACCTTCATCAGAAACTGGTCCTGTTTCTGTTTGCTAAACATCTCTCTAATCAATCCACTTCCATCCATTCCCACTATTGCAATCCTAATATAACCCATCATCACATTACGTTTCATTGCCGACAGACTTACTGGTCTCTTTCTATCAGTCCTTGCCCTCTTCACCTTGGGAGTCAGAATAATCTCTCTAAAATTCTAGTATGATGCCAATTTACTGTTTAAAAGTCTACAATGTCTCCAATGTCCTCCCAGTAAAGTCCAGGTGTTAATAAACCTGGTTTTCTAAGCCCTTTTGAGATGGGGCGCTGCTTCATCTCCACACTCCAGCCACTTCCTCTGTGCAATCCCTGCGCTAGATTTACAAATCTCCTATCTGGGCTTCTGAACAGACTGTTTCTCTACCTAAAAACACTTCCCACAGCTCTTTCACCAGACTAGTTCAGCCTTCCTGTCTCAGCTTCAATATCACTCTCTCAGAGAGAACACCTCTAACACACTTATCTTTCCCAGTAACACACTCTTTCACGACCAGCAACAGGTTCCCAGTTACTTGTTCAATGGCTGTCTTCCATGAAAGCAGAAACAGTATCAGTTTTATTTACTGTTATATTGCTGTAATTATCCTTGTTGATATTCTGGCTTCTCTTCGAATAGGATAAATCTTTCACCTTTTACTTGTCAAATGTATCAGCATCCTATTGATTAAGTCAATCAATCAATCAACAAATAGCAACCAGGAGATGCTGTATTAATAATTCGTCTGGTCTTTGTCCCAGATTCCTAGGCTGCAGGCTGAAACCTTTGGAATTTCCAGGGTATAGGAGGGTCTTTGTTATTCATGGTGGGCCTGTGGGCCATACCTGAGTTTATCTCACCGAGATGATTCAGAATGGGGTGGGGCACCAGACAGACCAACTGTGTAAGGAGGGTGGGGGCTGTGAGCCAGCCCAGCCTCTGGAAAAGAGAGGGGGGTGGGCTGCACACCGAGTTCAATCACTCGAGAAAGGATTCATGCCCACATCACAGGGCCCCAGTCAAACGGGCACTGAAGCTCAGAGGGGTGTCTGGTGGGTGAACCCGTGCGTGTGTGGGGCGTGTGACGGGTCCCGACACACCAGGAGGGCACACAAGCTCTATGCTTGAACCTTCTCAGATCCTGCCCCACGTGTCTCTGCACTGGACTGGCCTTGATTTGCATCCTTCACACTACATCTGTTTTTCTAAGCTCCGTCAAAACTTCCGGCAAACAGCAACTCTGTAGTGAGTTTGTCAGAAGTGCAGGTGGCCTGGGGAGCCCCAAACTTGCAGCTGAAGTTAGAGCAGCTTGGTCAGGGGCTGTGCCCCTGACCTGACAGTGTCTACACCAACTCTGGGTGGTTAGGGACAGAATTTCATTACATTATAGGAGGAAAGTTTTAGAAGTGCCCTAACCCCCTAGAAAGCACAAAAATCAGATCCCGCTATAATAGAGATACTGTACCGTTTCAGGAAGCTATCATCCTGGCATACTTCTACAATCCCTTTGTGACTTGGCCAATAACAGCCTCTGCCCTTTCATGGGTCTGAACCGTTTTGTACCTGGGCTACTGGAAGGAAAATAAAAGTGGGTGGGTGGAGAAGATTACTCCAAAAGTACAAAGTTTATCTTTGGGGCTCTCTTAACTAACTTTTTTTTGGCCCTTCTATTCTGCCTCCCCCTCAGCACTTCCCCTGAGCACCCACCACTACAGTAAACCTGTGTTCTTCTATTTCAAAATGATTTCTCCATGTCTTTCACTAACTAAAATAGTCTCTTCCTCAGGCTGACTGATCCAGCAAGCAGACAGGTAATAAACTGATGTACTTAATCTCAATAAGATATAAATGAAGATGTCACTAGTTCTTTCAGAGCTACTGACATTTCAAAAGAAAGCAATTTAAAACCAAAATTCTAATTAGCCAAGTTCCTGAGAATGGCAAGAAGATAATCTGAAGCTTTACACACTGCTAAACCTTCTGAGGAAGAAGCAACACCTACTTGTAACTTCCTTCACCAACGGAGCCTGGGAAGCTGCGTGACTTGCTGGTTCGCTCGCGTCCTTCCTTCCCTGGAGCCCTAGGAACTCAACCAGGCCCCTGCAGCCCCGAGGCCCCCTCTCCTAGACAGACACCTGCTTCTTCTCCCGTTGACGCTTCGGGACTGAACCATAGGAAGCTGTCTCTGGTTCCCACCCAATTCATTACCTGGGAGTTTGCCATTTGGAAGCTAACCAGGCCTTTTCCTCAAGAAGCTGATAATACTCTTGGGTCTTTTGTGAAGAAACTTTAAAAACTTAATACAAATCGAAATACAATGCTTTCTTTTCTTTTGTGATCAGCTCCCTTGCCCCACCCTGGCTCCTACAGAAACCTGCTGTTTTGTTTGACCCCTGTGAAGGCCCTTCTCGTTGCTGGATGGGATGCGGCCTGATGCCTGAGTCACTGAACAGGGCCAGTTAGAACTTCAACTTCACTTGCTTAAGTTTTGTTTTTTTAACAGTAACAAACAGGTCTGAACACACTAAGCCAGCAAGGCATCCCAGGTCACACTCTCTGGACCAGCCGACACTTGTTTCTGCCACTTGTAAACCATGATAACACGGCGAGAGAAGGCCTGGGTGGCCTTGGGCACGGAAATGCTCGGTCTAGGTCGGGATGCGTTAAAGGTTTGAATAAAGCTACGGTTGATTTTTTTTTTAGGTGAATCACAAACTAAGTTACTATATTTTCCCAGGAGGATCCTTTTATTTTTAATTCTAGAACAAAGAATGTTACTTTTTAAAAGTTAAAAAGTCACAGCAGGGGAATTTGATAAAAGTGCTATCTGTGGCCTGTTTCAATCCGAGGCTGCTCCTTCGGCCTCAGTCAACTGTGCCTCCTGTGACGCATCCGGCAAAGTCCCCCAAACCCATGTGGAGCGCCCAGGACAGTCTCTTGAGGAATCCAGTTCGCCTCATAGTCGGCACACTCTGTTAGGGAGCTGCTGGCTTATTCGAAGCAATACTGATGTCATTTTGTCTGAAGAGCTAAAATTTTTAAGCTTTCTCCACGCTGTGCTTCTTGGCATTTGCCTGAGAGAAGACAGCAGATGCTTACTTATTTTACATAACAGAGTTAAGAATCCAACTTCTCAACCTCAGGCATTTAGAGTCTGATCAAGTCGTGGTGACCTTTCAGTGGAAATTCACACAATTCGTGGCTGTTTTCTTTCCACTTGTCTTATCAAAAACTTAATGTTTTTCTCATGACAAAGGGCTTTAGCATTCTCCTTGGTAGTTCACAAAATATTAATTTTCTTGATTAATCACTGACTATACTTTGGTGGTTAATGCTATTTAAACAAATGGAATGCACCATGGTGATTTATTTTTCTCTTTACTATTACTGGTCTTGTTAATATTTGGTAGAAAAAAGATGCCTTCCTGTGACTTAATAAGGATTGCCAGATCTCCCCAGAAATCAACCCATACATTTGTTATTTTATACAGGGGGAGGCTGACATTAAGCAGATGAGGTAGGAAAACAAGATTATTTTCCTCTTACCACACGGGGGGGGGGGGGTATGTGTGACTTGGATGTGGGTGGGAGAGGGAAGGGAAGGTAAAGGGGCCACAGACCCAGGTCATCACAGGAATGAGAGAATAGAAACATCAGACCCCCCATCCTACTTGGGGGGGGGTACTTCTATGCCCACACTAGAGAAAGAACTCTGAGTTAGATTGAATTACGACTTAGCAATAAGATAAAATTAGCTCATAATGATGTTTTAGTAATATCCTCAAAAATCTTGACAAACTAAAATTATGATGCAATATAAGAATAAGGTATCTGCTAACACCTGTCAATAATAATTATACAAAACTTATAATTAAGGTGACAGGTATAGTAGAATAGGAAGAAAACTAAACAGATAGCCGGTTAATAAGATAATGTATATGAGAGTGCTGCTATAAATTTTAAAGGATTATATACCATATTTTTCAGACTATAAGGCACACCTTCCCCAACAAATTTGGGAGGAATAATGGTTGTTAATGCTCCTGTTGCGTTCTGTTTACATTGACACTGGTAAAATATGGTATTTATGTTATTAAATATTTTACCATTTTGTGCTTCAAATTTTTTTCATATTTTCCTCCTCTAAAACCTAGGTGTGTCTTATGATCCAAAAAATACAGTAAATATTCAATATTACCTGGAATTATTTTTATTTTAATCTGTAACCAACTAGAAATTAAAGTTGTATGTACATATGTATCTCAATAAGTATTCAATCAGAACTATTTAATTATGGTATAACTTTAAAATGTTATCTTTCATATTCGAACATTATACTGCATAAAATCAGGTGTTGTTTGCTCATCGTTGTATCTTCAGTTCATTAATAAACGAATGAATGATGGGGGCATAACCTGCTAACTCCCAGGATGCAATTTACTAAGGAGGAGGACGACAAAAACAGTGGCCACATTAGCATGCGTGGCCCAGGGAAACATCAATTCCTGTGTCTAACAGATGCCACTGTTTACATGTTGACGCAAGTCCTAGCCTTCCAGGAGTGGGGGCCACATGCTTGGCCACCCTGTGCCCTGTGCGCCCACCCGTACCAGACCCTACTGTGCCTAGACTCGTGCTGTCCACTTTCTGTAAACCGAGTGGGGAAGGAGTCCTGCAGTCCTATGGCACCAGATGCCCGGTAGTTTCCATCTTCAGTGGCATCCTTCCTAAGCACCTAGAGTTTCAAAATGACCTAGTAAAAAGCAGCTAAAATATATGGAAAGCTAAAAACAACTGTTTTTAACTAAACTACTTCTGAAAGAAAGCTTTCTTCTCCAAATCACAAGCTGAAGGTAAGTCTCCTGTCATCAGGGCTCCTCATTCCTGCCTCTGCTGAAGCCAGCCTTCCTTCTGCTTGGAAGGGGCCAGCATGGGCCACGGCAGTGTCTGTCCTAGCTCGTAAGTTATAGCTGCTGCTGATTTGGAAGTTCTAAAGGGTCGAGAATTGACAGACATTAGTGGTGCTGCAGGTATTCTAGACCTAGGTGAGGGTCTAAGAGGAACTCTGAAAGACTCCAGGCGATATTGTAAGTATTAAAAGAACATGGCAAAAACGGCTTCATTCATATTGTGCTGCTGGCTCTCCTGGAAGTCGGAGAGTCACAGTGTGGGTGGGTGGGGCATGGCCATGTGTGACACTGACCAGGCAGGAGCTGAAAAAAGACGCATGTCTAAGCCAGGGTTAATCTCAGGTCCAAGGGTACTTATGCAGGGCTATACGTGTTTAACTTGTTTTTAAATTGCCTTTTCAAAAAATTATATAAAGGATTATCCTTTTATAGTATGAGTAAAAGAGGTGAATCTTAAAATAAAGAAATGTTAGAAAACATATTTTAAAGCTTTCCTCTTTGTTTTTCCTCCGTTTACAGCTCAATAAAGAAAATAGTGGCGATCACCAGGTTCATTCCAATTTAGGCAGTGAGATAAAGAGGTTGAGTGAAGGAAAGTTTCTCTGAACTACACACCCTGTTTCTTCCTAGAAATGTCCCATAGGATGTTGGATAGCTTTTCAAAGTCCTTTTCCTTACTTTAATATCTAGTGAATCTTTTTCATAACAAGATACAATACTTCCATATCTAAGAAAATCACTGGTTTTTGGTGATCAAGAGCAAGGTAGCTGAGGTGTAACAAAAGGGAGTAATAGACTTAGATTAAAAAAGGAACCAGAGGGCTGAACACCAGTTGTATCTTTCAGTCTTTATGTGACCTTAGGCGAGTCCCTAAATTCTCTAAGCCATGCCTTCAGCTGGGGTGGTATCTTCCCCAAAGGTATAAAAAATTGGTTTGGGGGTAGGGAGCATGACAGCTTATTCTTTCAATGCACAAAGCACAGATATACATACCTAAATGTCATATACAGTGTATCTGTGGTATTAAAATTTCATGGAAAAAGATTAGGGGAAAAACAAGTCTTAAAAGGCTCCTATGGCAGCAGGGAGGGGGGGGGTTGGGGGGGATGTGACAAGCAACAAAGACTGAGAACTACTTTTCCAGGTCTTCATTTCTCACCTGTAAAATGGGTCAGCACCCTCCACCTTAAAGAGTTATTATGCTACAACTAGAAACATATACAGAGAACGAGAGGCTGGAAAGAAGGTAGGCAGGGAAAACAACCAAAAGCAGAATAGCCATTAAAATATAATGAAAAACACAAAGATTCGAGTATAATAGATGAATATCATCTAGTAATCAATTATATTAATAAGACAATATTCGTCTCACTAGCCATTTTACCAATGGAACACCAAACCTCTGAAAAGAAAACGTACAATCATAGTAAAAGCCAAACAATAATGCAAGAAGAATCTATAAATGTGGCAAAGATACGAACCTAAAACGCCAACATTAAGACCCGCCAAGCTTGCTTTAATTTTATCATAAATATCTTCGGATGCAAAGTCAACAGCAATGGTCCTTGTTTCCACTTTGAATTTCTCTTCTGGGGGAAAAAAACACAAGTGAAGAGAGAGGAAGAAAATTAATAAATGGCAATGAAGCATTCGATGGCATTATCCATTCAAACTCTTTTTACCCCCAATTTGATATAAAGTTTAGAACAGGATGGCTGCGGCACTTGTGAGGCCACCTGAGAGAGGACGCACAAACAACACAATGGTTCCGCAACAGACACTCCGGTGTTGTCACGAAGCTGGCCCTCAGTCAGTTCTCCTTCCCAAAACCAATAACGACTACCTCTCAGATCCTCAGGGACAAATGATAAAACATGATTCATAGCATAATATTATATACTCTTTATATATCACTGTTTTGTGATTTTAACCACAATCCAATACTTCATAATCTCAGGAATGTGCCTTTATGTTGTGAAATATTTTGAAGTGTGAAATATGAAAGCAAAACTCCATCTTATTAAAATAGAAACAAAATCAATATGATCGTATTGGAAATTAGGAGCTTGATCAATAGTTAATAGTCACCACTTTTAAAAATCCGCACAAAACTAATAGAGCTACAAAGGGACACAGGAAAGACTTCAGGGTTCTACTTTGCACAAGACCATTCAGGTCCAAACAGAGCTCCTGGAAATGGCACGTGAATGAGACCCCGAAGAGATACAACTCATCTGGGGCAACGATAAGGTCTATGCCTGCCCTCACTGGTAAGTGCCTTTGAGAAGGTGGCATGGACTGTGAGGCCGCCCAGACATGGGTACCAATTTCATTTCCACACTTATTTGCCAAATGCATTTGAGCAAGTCACATTACCCTCTTTGAGCCTGTCACATCTCCATCCCCTTGTGAAAATGAGGGTGATACTACCCAGCCTGGTGTGAGGCCCAAGGGTCCTCCACAGGCACACGGGAGGCCACCCGCAAGTGTCCGTCTCCCCTGTCTTCTCCTGACCCCACTCACATCACTCAGTGAAGGTCAGTGGGCTATGAATGCTTGCATTTAGAACTTGATGAGAATTCAAAAGTATTAATTTGAAAACCCAGCTTCCAAAAATAAAGTTTCCCCCATTTGCAGCCAGCGGTGGCTCATCACAGGGTCTGCAGTGTTAATCCACAAAGGAGGTTCCACTCTTGGTCAGAAAGGGTTTATATTTAACACTAAGGATCCGGTTCACGAGAGGTGTGGTGCTTGGTTAGACTGAATGAAAGGTATTGACCGTAGGCAGGAACCAGTGAATAAACTAGAGAGGACACTACCTGGCACGGAAAACGCCTTGTCCGGGGTGAAAGGTATATACTTCCTCTTCCAATGAAAGCAAGCTACTGTCCGTGTCCGTGTGACTGAGAGCCAGACAGACACAGAGCTGCCACTTCACAGCAGCCGGTCCCACCTGTCTTGCTACAAACGATTCGCAGAATTCACCACAAGGAAGTAAAGAACCCTGCCTTGTTAGAGCCACACATTCGTAAGAGAAAAAAATCAAGAGGCTGAGGGGTAGCTTTTACTAAATGTAAAATTTTATTCAAGAATAAAATAAGGCAAATTTATCGCTTTATTTTGAGAAATGCAAGGTATGTTGCCACGCTGCACCAGATCTTGATATTTAGGAGAATTTCTCTCTAGTAATAAAAGCCACTTCACAAGCCCTGATTCAAATATTTTTTAAAGATTTTTATTTATTTATCTTTGGAAGGAAAGGGAAGGGGAGGAGGAGAGAAATATCAATGTGTGGTTGCCTCTCATGCATCCCCCGCTGGGCACTGGCCTGTTACCCAAGCATGTGCCCTGACTGGGAATCGAACCGTGATTGTGTGGTTCGCAGGCCCGCGCTCAATCCACTGAGCTACACCAGCCAGGGCCAAATTTATTCTTTTAAACCTCACAGGATTTGGTGAACACTTACATTAGAGTCTGGTATTGATATGCTGCTAAAAAAAACCCAGAGACCCTTTGGAAAGAATGTTATTTAATAAGAACCCTCAAACAAGCTCTGTCTTTGTGTTCACATTAGAATATCATGCAAGTTTTTCAGGATAAATAAAACTTGAACTTCACCTGAATTACTATGAATCATGTTCTAGTTCAGCTAACACTGTCGTTTTTCTCTTACCATCACTGCCTCTACCGTGGGCTCTCTCTTTTTTAACGTAGGTCAGATGGCGTGCCTCCCCTCCACACAAACCCCCAGCTGTTCCATCTCACTTGCAGCCCGAGCCAGAAGCCTTGGGCAGCAACTCGACGTCTTTCTGAACTCGTGTCCACCTGCTCACTCCCTCAGAGGCTCCCCGGCTCTAGGCACAGAGGCCCCTAGCAGTTCTTTGAGCACAGAAGGTTCTCCAAACTCACTCAAAGCTTCTGCTCACCCCGTTCCCTCGGCTTGGAATGCCCTTCCTTGCACCCCTCATCTCTGTTGGATCTTTACGCGAACGTTACCTTCTCAGAGAAGCCTTCCCTGGCCACCCTTTAAGGAGTGCCAAGGATACAAGTGTGTAGGATAAAGATACATACACAAGTGAATTTGGAGGTTGCAATGGGAAGAAACGAGCCATTCGTGTCCCTTTACGAAAACTCTGGTTGCCCCAGCTACTGGAGTGACACCAGCCTTCGGGGTGTGCCTCGGGTCCAGAGTCCCCTGAAACAAGATCACCCCTGTGCCAGGACACCCAGACCCAGCGACTGACAGAGCGGGGGTACAGAGCCTTCGGACAGCTTATACCCACCGCATTCCGATTCCACAATTATAGCCTGTTCATTATACTACTTTTCTATTCTTTCGTAACGCCCCAGTTTTAGTTCTTCTGGCTTTAAGAGAAGTTAATATTTCTGGCAATACAAATCTCCACCATTATTACTGTTTTTCAAAAGTTTATTGGTTATCTATACTTGGATAGTCTTAATTTTTATTGGGGCTACATGAAACATTTCAATTAAATTTTTGAAGAATGAAAATGTAGCATTCCCTCCAGGCTCTCCATTTATTCAATGTCTCACAGTCATAATCTCATGGTTATAAATTCTTAAAGAAATTAGCCCTGGCTGGTATAGCTCAGTGGATTGAGCATGGGACTGTGAAGCAAAGGGTCGCCCGGTTCGGTTCCCAGTCAGGGCACATGCCTGGGTTGCAGGCCAGGTCCCCAGTAGGAAACACATGAGAGGCAACCACACATTGATGTTTCTCTCCCACTCTTTCTCCTTCCCTTCCCCTCTCTCTAAAAATAAATAAATAAATAAAATATTTTTAAAAAGAAATATATTTAAAAAAAAAAAATTCTTAAAGAAATTAAAGAACTAAAGAATTCCTTGTTAGAATACCATACACCATTTCACAAAGATATTCAGTGCTGCTGATTTTTCCTACTGATTTAAACCATCCGGTATTTGGAATTAGATGGGCTGGTGTCCTGCTACGTATAGTTGTGGCAAAATGCAATTATGCCCTCCTCCCATTTTTCTGGTCGAAATGGTTCTGAGATGGTCTTGGCCTGCTGCTCTCAGTCTAGTGACTAAAACCAAAAATTCAGAAGCAAAAAAAAAACAAAAACCTTGAAAAATTGACATAAGCTGTTCAAAGCAGTCAACTCACCAGAAATGGAGGCAGAAAACCAGCCAGGGCCTGGCTTAGATAGTAGGGAATGAAGCTAAGAAATAGCTAGGTGGGTGATACTGTTTTTCCCCTTTTCATCGGCTGTCCCACCAAAAACCATATAGTCACGATTGTGGGACTAGAGAGAACAAACAGCATGCGTAACCAGAGACGCACAACAACAAATGTCCGCACTGCCCAGCCAGTCCACCGCCTGTGAGCGAGCGTGGGTGGGCCACGCCTGCAGCCTGGCTGCTGGTTTTCTCCGAGAGGACCCTGAACTGGCTCCAGGTCAAGTCTGGAAGGGACAGGGAAGGGACTTACTACTTAACTGTAAGTAGTTGCAAGGTGCTGACAAAAACACTTCTCAATATTAAAACTAAGAAGTTGTAAGGTCCAAACCTTAAAAAAGTCAAGAACATATTCCAAATGGCCTTATGTTTAATGTGCGTCTGGTCTGGCCATCATTATTTTCATTTCGTTCAACAAATTGATGTATCTTAAATCTCTTTCTCTAAGAATATACTTACGGGTCTTAGAAAGACTTTCTGCATTTCCCCTCTTGGGTGTTTGGGGATATTAGCTCTAAGAATGCTAGAAAGAAGGTCTAATCTATATAAACTCATGTACTATTTATAATTTTTCTATTAATAAAAGCCAACAATAATATATTAATTCATTTGTCCCTACATCCGCTCCGAAGAAACCATCCATTCCCACCCCTAAATTTTAGGTACTATCCATTATGAACGTTTGTTGTATGTACCCTTCCTCATCTTTTCCATATCATAACTTCCATCATTTAAGATTCAAATGATGCACCACCTGTGTGGACTGACTTTCCACGATTCCCATTTTCTCCAGGGTTAAGCTGTGGATACCTCCCCTCTTGGCTGTGTTCCTGGAGACCGAGCCTCCACATGGTACGCATTTAGTGTGCTATTAAACACTTACCAGACTACATTATTTAATGAGCCTCTCTTCCCTATCATTCTACGTTATCTCTGTCTTCCCGGCACCAGCACCAGGTTGGCATGTTGTATGGGCCACTCAAATGTTTGCTTACTGAGTAAACACATCCAGGCCAACACGGCCAATTTACTAAGATCATCTTCCCGATACTTCTTGAACTCTTCCCTATAAAAATAAAACTACGTGCTGGTAAGAGACAGAGATGTAACATAACAGAAGGTACTTACTATAAGCATTTTAAGGCATTCAGATAAATTGGGAAACAACTCAGTTCTTCCATCTGTCCTACGTGGACACAATCAGTCTCATAAAAATAGAGACATTTCAGAATTTTCAGAAACCTCAGAAACCATATGGGAGTTTAACTTGGGGGCATGGACACGGCGGTTGAAGACATGTCAGTCATGGACCCCTCTCCCTTTACCCAGTCCTGAAAAAGATAAGTAGGGAGAAAGCAGAGACTCCTGGAGAAACAGAACTCTATCCAATGCCTACCAATTTCTTCTTCTTAAACCTAAATTCATTAAAACCAATGTATAACTATTAAATGTATTGCATGTTTTTAAAGCTCCCCCTATTTCATATAAAATATTTTACAATATTCAGAGATGTGAAAAGTACAAGTCTTCTGTACTTTCGCTAATTTTAAGGAGAAAGCAAACAACGGAAAATTCTCTCCACTTCCCTCTTTTTCTTATTTTCGTTATTTCACCCAAGCCTCACCTCACTCCACTCCCTACCCCTTGGGGGGAGGCATCCCCTATAGAGAATGCCCCCCTATGTAGGTCTGGAATAAAGGGGACTATGCCCTAGAAGGGAATAATTTATCTGACTCCATTTTTAAAGGTGACTCCATTCCCTGACTTTTTAAAGGTCATTTAATTATATCATATTTTGCTGTGTATAATGACCCCTTTTTGAGGGCAAAATAAGCATGCGCATTGTATATCAGTAGTACCTGAAATACCTTGCATCTGTTCTTGTGTTTTGTAATTATGTTACATAAAATTTTTTGTACCATATTATGTTAAAAAATAAATGCTAAAATTCTTTTATAATACAAAAGATAAGTATCTAAATATTAATTAATTAATTAATTAAAAATTAAAAGGAAACCTTTTTTCCCTGAAAGTTTGGGCCAAAAACATGGGTACGCATTATACACGGTAAAATACTGTAATTGTCAGAGATGTTAAACAAATAATGGTCCATTTCTTCTCTACATTGACCTTGAAAATACAACCATGATAATTTTAATCTCATGAAGACAGCAATGTTCAGTCAAATCATAAATTTATCATAGTATCATCAGGATTCCATCCCACACCAAGTATTTCTTTAATTTAAGCCACAGTTGTTATGTTTTATTCATTAAAACCTATTCAACTAAAACAACCATCTGTAATAAATAAAATAAAAACCGTACTCCATGTCAACTTGTTCTATTGGTGTGAATAGGACCCATTTGTTTTTTTCAAAAGCCCTGAATTCTACCCTTGGCTCAGGTACTGTAAACCCTTGGACAAGCCATCTTTGAAGAATTTTCAAATGAGGATGTATATTTTCTACACTTGGGGGAGAAAAAGGCCTGCCATTTGAAATATCTACGTTTTATTTTTGAGGTGAGAATAATGCAAAAATATTCCTAACCTCACTACAGTCAAGATTCCCAGATGCTGCTGCTAATACCACGGAAGCAGAGTGTTCTGGACTGAATGCCCGTGTGTCCCTAAAACGGCAATGTGGAAGGCCTACCCCTGAATGTGATGGCTCTTGGAGGTGGAGCCTTGAAGCTAATGGGGTTTAGATCAGTTCATGAGGGTGAGGCCCTCAGGACGCAATCAGAGTCCTCACAGTAAGAGGAGGATAAAGAGCTCTCTCTCCCCATGCACATGCACCAAGGAAAGGCCCTGTGAGCGCACAGCGAGAAGGCAGCCACCTGCAAGCCAGAAAGTGGGCCCTCGCCAGAACCTGAACCTGCCAGGACCTTGATCTGGGATTCTCCAGCCTCCAGAACTGTGAGAAATAAATGCCTGCTGTTTAAGATACCCACACTATGACTTTGTTATCACAGCTCGAGTCGACCAAGACACAAAGTTTGTTTGATAAAGCATGGCATGCACTTAGAAGCCCTGGACTTGGGTACCAGCTCAGTCACTTGTTGGCTGAGGGCCCTTCACTCAAGTCTTTTAACCTTCAGGAATTCTATTACCACAAGAACAACACCCTCCCTATACAGCTCTTGTGAGGATTACATGTCACAGCACAGGAGAATGTATTTTAAGAAACTACAGACTCTTCTACAGATATTTCCTTACATCTGCCAATGTCTACAAAGATGGCTGTATAACACATAGTTGTTTATTCTCGAATAACACAGACATTATCTGTATCACTGAATCTTTTCCCTTTGCATCAGATGAACATCCTTTTCCAAGTTGACCAGGCATATCCAGCTCTACTTTAAAAAGTAATTTGTTTATTACTGTCTCATCCATGGACTCAATGGTCATGATATACTATTTTTAGCTATAGCTTTAGTGTCCAAGTATTTCTTTGACTCAATTTGCTTGTGATTAACCTTTGAATTATGTTTTATCTACTCCAAAAAGCACATTTTTATTCACTTTTTAGCTCTGAAATCGGGATGCCTTCTAATTAATGGCATGCCAGTCCCACTGGCAATTTTTATTTCTTAATACTGATAAGCTGCATCACTGTTTCACGACCAGTGGTGTCTCAGATTTGCTGGAAGAAGCACAGAGCGCTGCTGACATCCACCCTTCTCTTTAATGACACAAAATGAACTGAGGACAGCTCCCAAATGCAAGATTCTCTGGTGCTTATAATATTTCACCACTGCCACCAGTCAAGAAGGCAGAGTATCTCCCATCCTAAACTCAGGCCCTCAAACCCCTAGCGTACACTCATTCATTTATTCGGAGGCACAGGCATTGGCAACCGGGCAAAGCACCCCGCTCCCTAAATTCTCAGCTCTATGAGGGCAGGTCCATGTCTGGTTTTTTCTTTATCACTACACACTCAGAGCTCACACTGCCAGGAACACCATGGGAGCTCGATGACTAAGTTCCAACTGAAGGAGTTCAAGAAGTACACTCCAAGGGGTGCCCGCATGTCAGACTTTACCCTGAGGATAATAGCAGATACTCTCAGTAGGTCATATTTAGGTGAAGGAGTTCAGTGTGAGCCCAACTGTTACTTTATTAAATATGAACAAAGCATGCAAAGAGACAGTAGTTCATGCTTGCAGAGTGGGATTTTAAACAGGAGGTGACATTTGCATTGAGTCCTTAAGTAGGAATCGGCCATGCAGAGTAGGGGGAGGAGGAGGCACAGGCAGAAAGTGGGGAGAAGGATCAGCATGTGATAAGAGTCCCTGGGGATACAGTACGTGGTACACAGAGAGAAATAGAAAAAAGTCTGGAAAGGAAACCAGTAGAGGTTTGTGCACCAAAATAAGGAGCAGGGCCAGCTACATAACTGTGGGGTCCTAACAAAAAAGGAGGTCCCCTGTTCAAAAATTATTAAGCATGACAAGCCCTGGCCAGAAAGCTCAGTTGGTTACCGCATTATCCCTATATGCAAAGGTTGCAGCTTTGTTCCCTGGGTAGGGAACATACAAGAAGCAACCAATGAATGCAAAAATAACTGGAACAACAAATCAATGTTTCTCTCTCTCTCTTTCACATACACACATACACACACACACAATCAATCAATGGAAAAATAAAAATAAAATAAAGAATTTCAAGATGGCAACAGCAGAGCATTAAACCAAGTCTGGCCCTTCTAAGCACAGAGTCCTACGTGAATGAACAGGGCACGTGGCTGTGTAACAAGTTGACATTTCATCCTATGTGTTATGAATACACAGCAGGGGCTTTAGGCAGGAGGTGACACGATCACAACTTGTTTTCTTAGGAAAGAAATGCTAGTGGCAGGGTAGAGCGCACATGGCCTGTTACAAAAAGTGATGGTGGCCGGGGGAGCACACAGCGGTGGCCCGAGTCCCACGAGAGAGAGGGACACAGAGGCAGCAGTGGAAGGGGGAGGCAGGCCGGCTCAGAGGGACACCTGAGTCTCCCCCACTGATTAGACACACGGCTTTAGGGAGAGAGAGGACACAATGGGTTCATCCATTTGCTTTACAAATCTGGTTAATAAACCATCATATGTTAGAAATAAAGCAGTCTTCACAGTTCCACATATAAGGCAATATTCCTCTAATTATGGCCTAGCCTATTTTCTATCATACAAAATGTTTCTCTGTTATTTTAGTAAAGCAAGTATTTTTTTTTCTTGAGGTAGCTTACTTCTTCTCTTTGTTGGCTTGAAAAATGAAATGACTACCTTGGGCCAGAGTTGACTGATTTTCCATGCAGAATAACTGTGAACTAAAAATCAAACTGGAAAACAAAAGAGATATTTTTGTAACCCTCTATAAGATTCCTCGCTTCTCCTTTCAAAGAGAAAGATAGCTAAAATTAATTAGAAGTCAAATATCACATAGTACATTTCTTCTAAATATGCTGATTAAGCTCCTTTCTTTTTTTCAGGTAACCTCTTTTAATTTTAACCTGTCATTTTGTTCTTACAAGACTCTGTTCTGGTTTTGTGAGATCTCGCCAGTGGGAAAAAATATTCTCTTCAAGCTTTGAGTTTCTCACTTTAGTATTTAGAAAAGAGAAGCTTAACAGTTTGAGAAACAAAAAATTAGGAACTTTTGAAAAATTTACTCTAAAATTTAAAACATCAGCTACTGAAATGAGTCTTACAGCAAATAACACTTTGAAGATCAATGTAGTTCCATGCAAAAAACACCCCCTTTCACTTAAACTGTGAAAAGTACACAGTTTTTACATATTGAAACAAAATAAAAGCAAAAATGCTTGTTTAGAGTCTCCTCTTCCTGCACTTTTAGAACAAAGGATAAGAACTTGGCACAAACATCCCCGTTGAGGATGTCCTGAAGAACCCAGAGGTACCACGTGAAAGGTACAGGGAAGGTTAAGGTTCTACAAACTAAAGAGGATCCATCACTACTCCAGTCCCCGATTACTGAGCATCAGTTAGATGCCAAGAACTCGGCCAAATGACATTACATCATTTAATCCACATAAGTGCTTCCTGGTATACTGCTGAAACTTACAAATGCTTCTGCTCGTAAATTTCCGTTTTCAACATTTGAAAGGCCATCGTTTATTTGAGTTTTTGCCATTCTGAAATCATCTCAAGCAAAGAAAAGTTGCAAATACTGTACAAGTAACTTTTTCCCTGAACCGTGTCAGATTCACTTGCTAACAAGAGTCCATAAATATTCCAGGGTAGTGGTTCTCAAAGTGTGGGCCATGACCCCGAGGGTCCGTGAGAGTCAAAACAAAAACAAAAACAAAAACACCATGAAGACCTTATTTGCCTGCTTCAGAGTATTGACTGTGCAACAATGGCACCGTGCCAGGGCCATGACACCAAAGCAGCCACACGTAACTACACCGGAGTCCCTGTATTCTGCACTTACTTGCAGTAAAAAAAAAAAAAAAAAAAAAATCAATCAGTCTTGTTTAAGAACGTCCCTTGATGAGACAGTAAAATCAGTAATTTTATGAAACCTCAACCTTAAGTACACATCTTTGTAATGTCCTGTGTAACAAAGGGGAACTGCGCGCGAAGCACTTTTCCTGTGCACCCAATAGAATGGCTGTCTGGAGGAGAACATCTGCGCAGGTGAGTCGGGGGCTGAATTAGACTCTTCTCAGGCAGCGCCATTCTACCTGAAAGAACGACCGACAGAAAAAACTGTGACTGGTCAGATCTGGCAGACATTTTCTAAGAAATGAGGGAAGTGAACCTGCCACTTCAAGAAAGACAAGCAGCAATATTTCTTGTCCATGACAGAAGTTGAACTTTTAAGTGAAGATCAGAATTTTGGAAAAAACTTTTATCTACCATCAAGAGCTTGAGGAAAAAAAAAAAAAAGACTTCCTACTTAAAAATGCTAACATCTAACGGGCTTATTGTTATTATCTTCAAAAGAATTAAATATTTATTTTTAATTACTCAGACTGAGTTTCCAATACAATAAACATTGATAGCTGTAACCCACATACACAAAAGCTCTCTGGGGCCCTTAATAAATTTTAAAAGTATAAAAGGTTCCGAACACTAAGAAGTTTAAGAATGTTACCTTAGCATATATTTCCTACAAAGACAGTCTCCTAAATAACATAACCATCAAAATCAAGAAATTGACGCGGATTCATTCCTGCCTCTGATCCTCAGAGCCTGCTGCAATCTGACCAAGTGTCCCAACACTGTCTTCCGCAGCAAAAGTATCCAAATCAGCATCGCCAGCCATGTGATTCTTAGGCAAGACGGACTGTATGCCATGTCTGGTTAGCGTCTTTCAATCTGGAACAGTTTTTCAGATTTTTCTTGACCTTGATGATGTTGACACCTTAAAGATTACTGACCAACTACTTTGTAGAATGTCCTCATGATTAGACTCAGGTTATGCCTCCTACAGAAATGAACTGGCGCTTCTTATTGCATCCTTTCAAACGTCCTGTTACTGATGACGATAACTTTGATTCTTATTAAGGTGGTGTCTTCCAGGCTCTTCCACTGTGAAGTTACTATTTTTGCCTTTGTGATTAAGAAGTATTTTTGGAAGGCATCTGTGCTCACCATTATACCAGCACTGCACGTTTAACAAATATTTTAGCATTTTGTGGGGAGATCTTTTGAGACAACATAAAATCCCACTCCTCATCAAAATTCTACTTATTATGCATTTATTTATCATTATTAGTATGTGCTCACAGTTTCCTATTTTATTTAACAGATTATAATTTGTTTTTATGCTTTGAATTTTAATACTGAATTTGTCCAGATTTGGTTCATGGTACAGAGTCCCTTTCAAGCTGACTTCTGTGTCTTTTTAACATGCCCCTACTTTTTTTTTTACTGCTTTCTTGCATTCTGACATGACATATTCTAAGCTCATCTTCTAGTCTCCCTGTCCTGGCCCTGAAATGAGCCATTTCTCCAAGGAGCCCTGGATCCTTCCTTAGAAAACAGAATCTAGAAGCTGAGACCTGGGTGCTAAGCTTGCTCATTGTGACTGGGTGTTGCTGCTCCCAGGAGAGACCATGGGCGTCAGCAACCAACTTCTGCCATGTCACAGGCACAGCACAGGCACCTGCGGGGCTGTGTCCCACAGAGGAGCCAGGTGCCAGCTCAGAGCCACTGTCTGGGCGGCTTTGACAGAGGAGCAAAGATGCAGTAGGTGGGCCCTGGGGTTCTCTTCCAGAACTTGGACCATTGTACATCATCTTTGAAATTAAACACACAAGTGTGCTTGATACATATTGCATAATAAAGGCTGATAAATCAAGCCTTAGTTTAAGAAGGGATAACTTTACTTGCAGTCTTCACTTGGTAGATAAAAGTCTAAATAAACATTTGACCTTTTTAGGGGCAGAACAAGCTCTTGGTTAGTTGTTGAGTTTCATGTTAAAGATATATAAGCCATGCCACTCTCTGCTCAAAGAATTTCCAGAACGTGTACCAAATAGATATTGAAAAGTGGGCCCCATTTGCTCACAAAAACAATAGCTGAAATAAGACTGACATTAGATCATAATGTCAATACACATTGGTTTGGTCAAAGCAGCTATTACAGTAGTCCCCGAACTCCCCAAAATTGCAGGCAAAATATTCTTTGTATACAAATCCTCACTTAATGTCATCCATCGGTTCTGAGACTTTAAGTGGAATGATGCATAATGAAACCATTCTTATTGCAGGCTAACTGATACAAAGGAGAGTGAAGTTGCGGCCCTGGGCAGGTAGCTCAGTTGGTTAGAGCTTCATCCCAATGCGCTCTAACCATTGGGTGGAACTGTGAGTTCCGTCCCCAGGCAGGGCACACACAAGAAGCAGCAACCAATGAATGCATCAATAAGTGGAACAGGAAATCTCTCTCTCTCTCTCTTTCTCTCTCTCTCTCTCTCCTCCTCCTCCTCCTCCTTCCTCCCTCTCTCCAAAATCAATAAAAAATTTAAAAATTTAAATGAAAGAGTGAAGCTCCTCTGGTGTCCCCTCAACGTTACAATGGTAAATGAAACAGTGTTACCTGAGGTCCTGCTGTGTACACATATTTTTATTAGGTTAAGTTTTTTTTATCATTCAGAATCACAAAAAGATCCATGACCCTCAAAAGAGGAACTAATTTTGGTTTAACTGCTCCCCAGAAATACCCACTGTGAATGGTGTAGGCTGTGATCTCACAGACGCTTTTGGATGCCCATCTACATCTGTTACAGACACAGAGCTGACTCACGAGTTTACTATCTGTGGGGTGTGGGATGTTCTTTAAAGAAAAAGGAACCAGACTTTTTCTAAATATGCTATGCTGCAACTTGCTTTTTTTTTTTTTTCAGTAAAGATGGCCTTCCATGTCAGCACAAATAGACATTTTAAATTACATAAAATAGCGGGGCCGTAATTTATTTAATCAGTCATTCAAAACATAGTATGAGCAGGCACAGATCAAAGGAAGAGCTCATTGTATTGGAGAAGGGGAGTGCATCTTAGCACGTCAGAAAGAAACAGAACGTCAATGAATTCAGAGGAACTTGCACAGGACATCAAACATTATTTTTGAAAAAAACTAAGTAAGGCTGGGGAAACCACAGCACGTTTATATTTGTTTCCACCAAAGCAAACGCTGTCTAGAAGAACTATGGACACAAGCAAGGTTGTCCCCCTGCTTCCAGTACGCCTCCCCGTGCCAAAGACATTATAATGGAAAAGAAAAACACACACAAATAAAGTATATAAAATAAATCATAACCCACATGTAGTCCAGGGAAGCCCATCTCGGGGCAAGGCCTGAGGAAGAGTCTGGGAAAGGCTGTACCACAGGCAACAAAGGCGTGAGCTAATAAAGAACAGAATCTGAGGAACGTACTAAAGAGCCATGCTGAGCCAAAGCACTCAAGAGCATTTGTGGACCCTGGGCACCTATTTTACCCCCCAAATTATGGTCCAAACAGAGGCTAAATCATGGGACTTCAGTCTTAATCATTCACTCCACGTTTTGGAAGGAAGCACTGGTCAGGAAGGGGTAGAGGCTTACACACCCGCTGCCCGATGTGGAAGCTGGTCCACAGCACAGAGCGATCTAGCTCTCACTATCCACCGTGAGAGCCGGGCCCTGTCTCTAACCAGAGAGAAGGATGGACTAGGGAGTTACTGACAAACACATCATACAGTTTCTCATTCTTCCCCACTTTAAACAATGCTGTTATCTGAGTTTTTCTGTAGGATAAATTTCTAGAAGTATAATAGTCAGATCAAAGGGTACATATGTTTATAGACCAGATGGAGGAGAAAAGAGAATCATTTCAGAGTTTTGTATGATTGAATTAATTAGTTGGCTAATTTCAGAAAACAAGTTACACTTTTGCCATTTTCAAAGAAAGGCTCCCATTGGTTGCCTGGCTCCCAGAGCCACCAGAACTATGAAGAGCTGGGCTGCAAGCAGCAGACACACAGAGAAACGAAGTGTTGGTCAGAAGAGGGGAACGCTGCAGAGACCTGGACAGGGGCGCAAAACGAGAGCCACTGGGCAGGTCTTGGAGCTGTCTGTCCACGCCCAGGCAGGGGGAGACTGCCCAGAGGCACCCAGAGCTTGTCTCCTGGCAAGGGTGCTCCTGCCATGGAAACGGAGATGCCAGTCTCTCTTCACTTGATGCCCTTAGACATGCAAACTCTCTGAGCAAGAGATGGCATGCTCGTGAAGGAAGCCTCTGTGTTTATGCTGACTTCCTCTGCACATCTGCCTTTGGGGAGTAGTCACACTGTGAGTATAAGTTATACACTAAGTATACTGATAAGCAGCCACCACAGCCATACTGCCTTTCAAAAATAAAAACATAAACCAAACCTGGGCATTCGGTTTTATTTATCAGACTATTAAGCGTGGTTTCATGCAAGTTTCCCCTTGAAAGGCCTATTCACCTAGTATCCTGACAAAGGTAGGTTTTAGGACCTACAAATTCATACGCCAGTCCCTAAGTCCTGGCCATTTCTCCAGGAGTCCGCTTTGGAACCTACCCCCGGGGAACTGAAGCTTTCTGTCTTAGAGGCATGGGGCTGTCTGTGCTCCCCGCCCCCCCCCAGATCAGTGGTCTCTGGCAGCAATCGCTAATGCATTGCAGGCGCCCAGCCCCTCGGCCGTGGCAGGCTGCCTACAGGCGGGGCTCCACTCTGGGTACTGGGGTTGCATACGTCACTCTTAGAATTTAGAACTTTGTTGTTCTACTTCTGACTTAAATACCTCCCTCATTTCAGAGAGGTGGTAAATCACAAGAGTAACTTTTGAGTGCCAGGCACTATGCTAAGTGTTTTACGAGAATTACCTCATTTAACTCTCACAACCATCCTAGCACACAGTAGAAGTGTCTGCATTTTTAGATGAGGAAATGGAAGTAAAATCGCTTGTCTAAAACCCTGTTAGAGACCAGGATGGAAGCCAGGTACCCAGCGCTTGGGAAGGCCTCCTGCTGCCAGCCACGCTAACCTCTTAACCGTGTCAGATGCAGCTTCCCGAGCAATTGAGGCTGGCAGCTTTACAGAAACAAAGAAAAGTTTCAGTAGTTGTCATTACTCTTGTTCTGCTGAATATTGTCATGGCTTTAACCTATCAATTTACTTCTGAAACTCAGTGGATGAATGAGTATCTGGAAACATGGCCCTGAACACTGAGACTGACGAATCTTTTGTTAAGAAAATTAATTCAAATCTGGATAGTCTCATGGTGGTAAAAAGCTTATCTTCCAAAGTCTTTATGAGGCAGCTGCTGCTGTGGACATTCATGCGCTCATTCAAAAGTATTTACTGAGCTCTTATGTGTGCTGGGATACTAGCTGTGACCCAAACCAAGCTGCTTACCTTGGAGCTTAGAATATATTGGGGGGAAACAGGAAGGAAACAGGTGAAAACATAACGTGTCAGATTTGGTAATAAATGCCATCAAGAAAAAAAATAAGGCAAGGAGAGGAATAGAGAGTGAGAGAACAACTGTTTAAAAATGAGAATATTTTTTTGAAGCTACGAAACTACCTATTTCTGATTTGTTAAATTGGCACAATATTCGGCTTAAATTCCTATGTCAAATCCTAGTGGGCAATAAACTTGCACTGTTGCAGGTAATGAATGGATCCAATTACACAACTAATTGAATGTTGAATCCTTAAAAAGCGAATCCTTACTTACTTTTTTCTATACCTTTCAATTATTTCTAAGCAAAAAAAAAAAAAGAGAGAGAGACTGCTTGAAGGTTCTTCAATTGATAAATGTCACACAATTTAATATGAAATATAAAACACAATGTGTCTATCATTAATAAATTCCATATCTCTACATGTATTTTTGGTCAGATTTTTTAAAAAGTCTAATAGGTAGTTTTGAGGAAACCAGTTCACAAATCCTAATGGTAATAAACCCATCCAATATCTTGGTAGTCCCTGAACTGGTCTATGTCTTACTTTTATCCTCCCTTAAATAGGGAAGATAAAAGTGCCAATCTCAGAGAACTGTTCAATGATTCAGTGAGCTAATTTCTACAAAGCTCTCAGAAGAGTCTGCAGAATACATTTAATCCCTACAAAAAATAATGGCTTGGTAAAAATAAATAAATGGAAATAGCGGCCCTCAATGTTGCTTAGCCCCAATTAGGGCTACGTTGGGATAAAGTCATAAAGATTGACATAAGATATCTTGGTTTGCTTTATACATTCTTTTTTAAAAAATATTTTATTTACTTATTTTTAGAGTGAGGGGAAGGGAAGAAGAAAGAGTGGGAGAGAAATATCAATGTGTGGTTGCCTCTCATGTGGCCCCTACCAGGGACCTGGCCTACAACTCAGGTATGTGCCCTGACTGGGAATCGAACCAGCGACCCTTTGCTTCATAGGCCCATGCTCAATCTACTGAGCTACACCAGCCAGGGCTCCTTTATAAATTCTCTTAAAACTAGAAAAGGTAGCACCTTAGGCTTGCACGGTCACACAGTTAAGAACTAGCTGGAGCTGACACCTCTATGTGGGGCAAGAGCTCCTGGGCTCGCCAGGCCTCACCACTCCCTCTTGCCTCACCCTGGCTCACTGGATCCATTTCCGTGCATGAATGCTCTCTATGAGCAGATGCATTTCTGATCTGGGATCTCAACTGATCCCTTTCGGCCTGTGCCCAGTGTGTAATATAAAAACAGAAAAAACATGGCTATAGTGAAAAATATTTTTGAAAACATTCAACACTAAACTTAAAAATATAAAAGAATGAGAAGCAAAATATATACTTTCCATGCCATTTTTTACAAGTCTAAGGAGGATAAGCTAAGGAGATGTCAAATGCAGATATCGAGAAAAACATTTTGCCAGCAGACAACAAAATGTGAGATTTAAATTTATTCCTTCTAAGAACATGAAAAACGTACACTGACTGCAATGTGGATTTGGGGTGATAATGACATATCAACAGAAGTTCATTAATTGTAGCAAACATACCACCTGATGTGGAATTTGGGTAATAGGAGAGGATGCGTACATATGGGAAGTCTCTGTATCTTCCACTCAGTTTTGCTGTGAACATAACACTGCTTTAAAAAATAAAGTCTGTTTCAGTCTCATAAAAAAAAAGTCTGTTTTAAAAAGTACAAGACACGTTTTAAATCTAGTAAGGTAACACCTTCTCCATAAAATATTCGTTAGTTGTTGAAAACATCTTCAAATGGTTTGGAAGTATTTTCTTTCCCTCTAAACCATTCATAAGAATCTGACAACTTAAAACACATTCACAAAAAAAGATGAGAAACAGCTTACATTCCCATGATGCTCTGTTCTCCTCAAGAAAAAGTAACCATTTCAATGGGCTAATTCTCCATTCATACAGGATCACAAGCTAGTACACAGGATATTTTTCTTGCTTCTAAAAATATATTAATATTAATATACCTAAAAGTCTGTGTAGTCGTACTTGATTTTCTTCATCTACCACAAGTAGCTGCATTGTATAAAACTCCCAGAGGTGATTTGCTATGTAAAATGATGATTTAAGTAACATTAAGCCTTCCTTGCAGAGGAAGTGCCAGGAGAAATTCAATTAATAACATTTTAGCATTGTGTGTGAAAGAGTGATAGAAAGAAGACGTAGCCAAAAAAGACGAAAAATATTTTAATTCATGATCTGTTTAAGATGGTGCATGCTAACACATGAATATACCTATCTGTTCTACATGTTCTCAAGAATAAACTTTTAAGACGAACCAAAGGTGGAGACTGGGGGTTTATGTCTGCTTGTTTTTCATTTAATCTAGTAATTTGCAGCATATTTAGTCTCCATGATCCTTAACGTGATCCTTAAAATGTCCACTAAATATCGCCACCACTTGGAGCCACGCCAAATGAAGGCAAACTGCCAGGTGAACCAACTTCTAAAATCTTTGTAGTCTGGAAAAATGTTAAAGCAGTTAAGTGAAAAGGTTAGATGTTCAGCTTTCAAAATAGGTTCAGTTTTTCTTGTTTAGGTTTTCAAAACTCATAAAGAATACCAAAAGTTAAGACATAAAAATAGCTACTCTGCACTTATTAAATATTTTTGTGTTTCTCTTTCCTGTGCAGTGCAGACCGGATGAGGTGTAGGTGCTGATTCCGAGTCTGCTACTGTATTTGCAACATGATCTTGAGAGAAGTACTTGATATCCCTATACCAAAGACCCTGAAAGAAACAGTGATGTCTTGTGTATGATGACGAGCGTATCAGTGTGTCTCAAGAATGAGTTCACTCGTAGACACAGATCCCACGGGAGTGCATGCACACGTCCTCCAAAAGACACGCACGGGACTGTTCACAGAAACATGGCTGGTAACAACCAAAACTGCAAACAACTCAATGGTCGCACATTCATAAAAGGATGACAGCGAAGATACTGAAGCTCCATGGGAAAATAGAGATGAAGCTCACAAACAAAGTTAAATCAAAATTCAAAGGAATACATATGGTGTGTATAAAGTCCACAGGAGTCTCAATTAAGTGATAATATTAGAAATTAAGACAAGGGTTACTTCTAGGGATGAAAGGAGTAATAACTGGGAGGGAGCCTATGATTCCAACTTCGTGAGTATTCTATGGTGCTCCTCCATTTACACTGTGTTTCATGTTAGCATTCAGAAGTGTGCTTCTGTTATGAGACAAAAGCAAAATTAATGAAGAACATGCTATAAAAGTATAAGCATACCACACTAGAAGAAATGTATTTCACTGATGACAAGGCGTATCCAGGTGATAGTATGTTCTATGCTCCTTGTGAATGAAATAGAGTTTCTCTCTGGATGTGCTGCTTAGAAAGACTGTAAAGGCTAACAGGGGGTGCAAGCTCCACTGTCCTCAGGGACTGTGCACATTCCACTCAAGTGAGTGAAGAGAGCCTAATAAAAGTCTACACGTGTGCGCTGTGTGTGTGCGGAGGGTCCCGTCATCCCAGACAGGGCAGGCCATCTAAAGGGCATCTGGCTCACCACTCTGGCTGACTGCCGTCCTACAGGAAGGGTGGGCCCAGAGTTAATAGATCATTTAGATTTTCAAAAAGAAGACGAATTAAGATTTATATGACTGACATGGGCTGGTTTTTAAAACAAAGAGTGGGACACACAAAACTTGTCTAAAAGGTACTTGTTTGAGAGCAAAGAAGAGAAGATCACTATGGCAACAAGTCCCTAAGGAACCAGGAAGAGATCTGGGATCAAGATACCAGCAAAAGGGTGGCTTTTAGAGATGACAGTTCTTCCTCTAAGGAGGATAAGAGCAGGAATACAGTGACATGTGTTGAGTAAAACAGGTCCTTTGTTAGAAGGAAAACAGTGAGAAATGGCACAAAGGTGTGGGGAGATCCCCACAGCAGTGGTTTTCAAACTTCGTTGCAGTGAGTCCTTGAATCAAGAAAAGGCAAAGCTCAATGCACAAAACCCATCAAAGCCGGGACCGCACTGCAGCGTTGGGAGAGCTGGAGTCCCACCCACAGAACGGCCCCTTCCGTGGCTGGCGGTCCAACGTCCAGCCACACAAACCGGTACTAAAAAACACACACAAAGGATGAATGAAGGCTTTCTAGAATTGGGCAGTAACAGCAGCATCCTCCATGCTATTCAGATATGGGAGTACAAAACACGGATTCTAAGCAATTCAAGATCAGAAAACAAGGCACGCATCCAAGGCACTTGGGGATTCTGGATTAATAGCATAAAGGGTGAGTTGAGGGAGGTGGCTAATTAGAATTATAACCTAGGAACAGAAAGAAAATGAGACCTGCAGTTAGCTAGACTATAACTAAAGATTAGCTCCACTGTGTGATCTTGGGTGACCTCGCCAGGTTGTCCTCATAATGGTTCAAAGGATCAACTCACACTGGATCATTACATAAGTATGCTCATTTCATTAGTTATTCAGGAAACATCTCAGATATGACTGAAAGACTATTTGTTTTTAATCGAAGCCTGTTTTAATAACAATACACAGTTTGACTTAATATTGTTAGGGCTGTACTAATTCAAAGTCATCCTTAAATACACAGTTAACATAGCTGTGTCCTAAAAAAACAAAGACAAACAAATACATCTATTTTATTTTTTTAATATTTTATTTATTTATTTTTTGAGAGAGGAGAAAGGAGGGAGAAAGACAGGCAGGGAAACATCAATGTGTGAGAGATGCATCGATGGGTTGCCCCTTGCGTGCCCCTAAGCGAGGACCTGGCCCACAAGCCAGGCCTGAGCCCTGACCAGGAATTGAACCAATGACCCTTCAATTTGCAGGCTGGTGCTTAATCCACTGAGCCATACCAGCCAGGGTAGAAATACAGCTATTTTAATGAAAGTGCTCACAGGTCCTTTTTAATGATCCAATGATAATAACTGTATTAGGCAACCACATTGAAACACTGTCATGATGCAAGTTTAGTTTAGTTTGTTTTCTAGTTCACTTGATGTTGTATTATTCCAACATTACACTTTTGAGAAGTACCTCCAAAGTTACCACTCAGGTACCTAACCATAATGTTTAAAGTATTAATGTTTAACGTCTAGTTAAGAGTGCGGAGGTAATGGACCACCCAGTTTGAGAAGCTGAAGGTCTGAACTCTGCACAGGCCTGTCATTAGGCATGACCTGGTTTCTGAGACTTGGTTCCCATACTTACTACTCACTGCACACTTTAGGGCAGACCAGCACTAACGTGAGGGCTTTGGTCCATCAGTAGTTTCTAAACACGATGCCCTTTAAAATCACGTGGAGAATGTTTGCCAAACTACCTGTGCCTATACATGATTCTACGTATTCCACAAAAGTGAATACATTTACATTTGTGGCTTAGAAGTTTTACCAGTTATTGAAGAATGATTACATTTTAGATATTAAACATCTCTATAGCATTAAAGAAGCACAATAAAAGCTGATTCTATAGCAACACTTTTTCTATTACTAGTCTACCCTGTTGTCATTAAATATTAATTCTATTTGGTTTTTTTAGCAGCAAAGGAATAAAGTAATTCAAAATTCATGACATTCACTGCCAGTTTTAATCTCATCTTCTCTTTGATTCTAGTATTAAAATACTGTACTAAGTCATTTAAATTAGTTGATGTGTAGTTATTTTAAAGATCAGCATAAAACAAATTATGCACTTAAAAAGTAATAGTATAATGGCATCACCAAGCAATGAATAATTGACAAGAAAATATATCACTTCACTTGATGGGAAAGTCAAATTAAAGTGACCCTTTTCCATAAAACTTTCAAAGTACTTCCTCTCTAAAATAAAAAAGGAAGAAATCCCTGTATAAAACTGCTAAGCTTAATAAATGTTTCAGAGAATATGCCTTTCTACAGATTCTCTGAAATCTGAAGGCTGCACTCCAAATTACAATTACCCACTTCGAACAAGGAACAATTTACTAGTGGGAGGAGAGACACTAATTATCTACTTAAATGGGACTCATTTTCAGAACACCTTGGTCCCATACTTTCCCAACCAAAAAAAAGGTTTTTTACACAACAGTCACTGAATTACCGATAATCCGATTGGAAAAAACCTCTTGCTGTTTTAAAGGAATCCTACAAACACAAGGAAATGTTTTAATCAGGAGGGACGGCTGGCGTCTGGCCACGGCGCAGTGCACGCCCACGCGCCTCGTGCCAGCTGTGCAACAGTGGCGTTTGAGCAGCTGCCTTAATTGGAATCGCAGACCCACACACGCTCATTTGGCTGGGCCAACTAATTAGTAGGTATGCTACATTTCTAACGAAATATCCACCCATATTACAGATGTTGTTCTCTATTACGGTAAATGATTGGTAACAAACAGTAATGAAGCTGAAATAAGCTATACTCTGTGAAATTTAATTGAATAGCTTTACAACAGAAGCCCGCTTGCGACAAAATAGGAACCTAAATTTCAAAAGTATCTTTCTGTACAAGATTAAGAATAATACGAGGTTTCAAGATGGCTCTTCAGGCACCAAAAGAATACTTGTTAAGTAGGCACACCCCCTTAAACCATGCCAGGCCCTGTGCAAACATTTGCAAAAGGACCGAGTCCTCTTCTCTTTAAAGTCTAATGTGGGAAATCCGTAATAGTAAAAAAAAAAAAGGGTGAGGGGAGTCCAGCTTCCAGCCACGATGGTGTAACAGATCAGAATTATTCTATCATCTTAAACTAGAAAAACCAGACAAAATATATGAAACATGGTTCAAAGACCACGGACAATAGACAATTCAGGAGAGCAATACCTAAAGGTAAACAAATGAGGTGAGCCCTCTGGTTGTCCTAGCTTACTGCCCTGAGATTCTTGCTAAGCCAGGATGAAGGGCAACTCAAGTAGAGACGAGCATTCATTCAACCCTGAGTTGAGAAAACAGACTTGAGCATTTGAGGAAGACAGAGCCCCTATCATTAACCAGCAAAGTATGTGAGGTCTGTCTGGAAAAAGTCCAGCCATTATTAATGTAATGAGAATGGTTGGCATAGCATTGCTCTAACCCGGCAGCCAGGGAGAGTGAACCGCAATGTGCATGCGTGAATAAAGACAACTTCATTATACTAGTTAGTGGGGGCAGTAGATGCCATTGAGTGAGTATGTTTACTGTGTGGCTGTTGCACACAAAATAACTGAGCTAGTAGAGCAACGAATCTGCATCAAACTTTGCATTAAGTTTGAACATTCCCTTGTGGGAACTACTGGGACGACTCAGATGGCCCCAGCTACGGGCAACTGCTGACTGGCAGCTCCATCACAACAACGCACCTGCTCATGCATCACATCGTGCAGAGTTTTTTGGTGCAACATCAAATCACCCAGGTGACTCAGCCCCCTACAACCCAGATGTAGCACCCTGTGACTTCTGGCTTTTCCCCCAAATAAAATCACCCTTTAAAGGAAACAGATTTAAGACCATCAGTGAGATTCAGGGGAATATGCTAAGGCAACTGATGGAGAACTGTGTGAGGTCCCAAGGTATCTACTTTGAAGGGGACTGAGACATCATTTACCTACGTACAATGTTTCTTGCATCTCGTGTCTTCTTCAATCAATAAATGTCTGTTTTTCACATTACATGTCTGGATACCTTCTGGACAGACCACATCTCTCTCTATATATATACAGAGAGAGAGAGAGGGAGAACAACGCGGAGGGAAAGGCAGACAAAGAGACAGAGGTTGAGAAAAAGAGCATGCTATATTCTTTTTTTTTTAATTTTTTTTATTTATTTATCTTTAGAGGGGAAGGAGAGAGGGAGAGAAACATCAATGTATGGCTGCCTTTTGTGCATCCCCTGCTGGGAGTTGGCCTGCAGGGAACCGGCCTGCAACCCAGGCATGTGCCCTGACTGGGAATCGAACCACGATCGTCTGGTTCGCAGGCCCACGCTCAATCCACTGAGCTACGCCAGCCAGGGTGAGCATGCTATATTCTTCATGTTCAAGAAAGTAGAGGGTAAATATTTTAAGAAGAGATAAGGAAAACATAAAAATGACCTAAATATATACATGGAGAGGAAAAAATACAAAGTCTAGATAAAACACACATACACACACAAACAGGATTAAACACTACAGGAATAAAGGTTAATGAATGTGAAGGCAAAGCCATAACACAGACAGAAAAAAAGAGAACACAACATCAGTGAGTTGAGAGACAACTTTGTTGTGTTTAATATACATATAAATGGAGTCTTAAAAAAAGGTGGGTGATAGAAAAAATATTTGATAAACTAATAGCCACAGGTTCTGAAATACAATGAATATATAAAGTTAAGCTCAACAAACTCCAAGTAGGAGAAATATGAAGAAAACTACACAAAGGGGGAAAATAGTCAAATTACTTAAAACCAGCGAAAGATAAAAATCTTAAAAGTAACCTGGAGAAAAAAGAAACATTATGCACAGTGGTTAAAAAAAAAGAAAAGAATTACAGCAGACTTCTTGTCAGAAATGCTGCAACCCAGAAGGCAATGAAGCAAAGTAGTTAAAATACTGAAAGAAAAAAAAATACAGTGTCAAGATAAAATTTTATATCCAGAGAAAATACATTTTAAAAATAAAGGTTCCTACCCCACACACCCCACCCCAGACTCTGGCCAGGCAGCTCAGTTGACTAGAGTTTTGTCCTGATACGCCAAGGTTGAGGGTTTGATCCCAGGTCAGGCACACACAGACATCAACCAGTGAATGTATAAATTAAAGGCACAACAAATTAATGTTTCTCTCTCTTTCTCCCTTCCTTTTCTCTCCCTCAAAATCAATAAATAAAGATAAATTCTAAAATTAATGTTTTTTTCAGACATACAAATCAATAATTCATCCCCAGCAGACTAGCACTACTAGAAGATTTTAAAAATTCGTACAGACAGCCCTGGCTGGTGTGGCTTAGTGGATTGAGTGCCAGCCTTCGAATCAAGGGGCCGCCTGTTCGATTCCCAGTCAGGGCACATGCCTGGGTTGTGGGACAGATCTCCAATAGGGGGTGTGTGAAAGACAACTACACATTGACGTTTCTCTCCCTCCTTTCCCCTCTCTCTAAAAAGAAATAAAAAAATAAAATCTATAAAAATAAAAAAAGTCTTACAGACAGAAAAAAAAGATTCCTGATTGAAATCTTTATCTACACAAAGCAATGAAGAGTATCAGAAATGGTATGTGTATAAATATAAAAGTTTTTTAGAAATAAATTTAATTTTCTTTAAAATAAAGTTGACTAAAGCAAAAATAATGGTATGTAACTAGTTCATGACAAACACAGAAATAAAGCATATGGTGAATGAACATACAGTGTTATCAGGTTTGGATGCTATACATGAAGTAGGACACTATGTGAGTATTTGAAGTAGTACAGATGTGACAAGTTAAAAAGGTACACTGCAAGAATATAAAGCAGTGACTAAAAACAAAAAAATAAGATGCACGGCCAATAATAAGCTTAGGAAGGAAAGAATGTGGAATAATTTGTTAAACATGCTATTAGCCCAAAAGAAGGCGGGGCGGGGGGGGTGGAGAAGGAGACAGTTCTAAAACTCAATACCGAATATATATTAAATAACCTAATTAAAAATGGGCAAAGGACCTGAATAGACACTTCTCTAAAGAAGACATACAGATGGCCAAGAAACATACGAGAAGATGTCGAATGTCACTAATTACCAGAGAAATGCAAATTAAAACCAGGGGAGATGTCACCTTGCACGTATCAGAATGACTATCATCAACAAACCTACAAACAACAAGTGCTGGTGAGGACCCGGAGAAAAGGGAACTCTCGTGCACTATTGGTGGGAATGCAGACTGGCACAGGCAGTGTGAAAAGCAGTTCAAAGTTACCTCAAAAAATTAAAAATGGAACTCCCTTATGAACCAGGGATTTCAGTTCTGGGCATATATCCAAAGAAACCAAAACACTGATTTGAAAGAATATATGCACCCCTATGTTCACTGCAGCGTTATTTACAATAGCCAACATCTGGAAGTAGCCCAGTGTTCACCAGTAGATGAGTAGATTTTTTTAAAAAAGGTACACCCACACAATGGAATACTACTCAGCCGTAAAAAGGAATTCGTACCTTTTGCAACAACATGGAGGTACCTAAAGAGCATTATTCTAAGTGAAATAAGCAAATCAGAGAAAGAAAGTACTATATGATTTCACTTACATGCGGAATCTAATGAATAAAACAAAATAGAAACACTCATAGACACAGAGAACAGACTGACAGTTCTCAGGGGGGAGGGGTATTGGGGGGCAGAGGGAAAGGGAGGTGGTAGGAGGCCAAAGAGGGTAAAGGGGTTAAATGGTAATGAAAGGAGACTTGACTTGGGGTGGCAAACACACAATACAGTATATAGATGATGTATTATAGAGCCATTAAACAATGTCACCCCAATAAATTCAATAACAAATTTGAAAATGCACCAATATAAACTTTGGAGATATTTTAATATTTAGTACATAGAGAACTATACGAGATCCAAGTTGTACAGAAACCAATTAAGGTAAATCTTTGGGCTAACTAGATCTGGTTTGATCATTTTAATTTAAAATAAGTATATGTCTCCTTTCTGTATAAAAATATAATGCTACTGTTACATTTCATTCTTTGAACTTTAAAATTTTCTACATAGGTTTTTACCAGTTAGATATATTATTACTGCTTCCCAAAACTATTTAAACTTTTAAAAATTAATATCTTTAGCCTGGCTGGTGTAGCTCAGTGGATTGAGCACGGGCTGTGAACCAAAGGATTGCTGGTTCGATTCCCAGTCAGGGCACATGCCTGGGTTGCAGGCCAGGTCCCTAATAGGGGGCGTTCGAGAGGCAACCACACATTGATGTTTCTCTCCCTCTCTTTCTCCTTCCCTTCTGCTCTCTCTAAAAAAATAAATAAGTAAAATCTTTTTTAAAAGTTGATACCTTTATACAAGGACTGGCTCTTCTACACTTCAGAAAAACCTGCAAATCATTTCATCTTTTTTACTCTTCCTGTCCAGTGTATCAACTTTCAAACATCATCTCTGGCAAACTTGCTATCAGTAATGACTGCATTGCTCTGCAATGTCAATGTGAATAGAACTTCTACGATTCTTAATTGACTTAAGATACTGTACTAATGTCAGAGTGAGTTAAATAATGAGGAATCTTTGGTTACCTGAACAATTTCTAAAAACGAAATTCCTAAAGAAAACTCCACTTAGGGCGGCAAACTCAATTTGGTATGTATATTATCTTACAACGTAGTAAAAGAAAACAAATTTAATATATTTTGAGCTACAGGTAAAAGTGTTAACATCATCTTGTGTGTGTGTGTACATATAACATAAAATGCTAGAATCAACAAAAAGCTTGTGAATTACACAGCTTGAGACCCGTCACTCAGGAGAACACTGCTCTTTGACAATGGAGTCTTAACGAGGGAGCTCTAAGCAGTCGCTGTGTGCCTTCAGCGTCCAGCGGGCGGCAGCGCTCCCTCACCTCCCCCGACCACTCTCGCTTCCTAACAGCCTGTTAACTTTTTGAGCTTTTGTGTTGACTTTTGTTATGCCCTTGAGTCACTTTTAATAAAAGTTTCTTGTTTCTCAAAAGCTTGATTTCCTAGTAATTATCGTTTTGTATAGCTATGCTTTATTTTAATTACTGTCACTCTAAATCAAGACTGTAATCATTTCTCATCTTGGGTCTGACTTAGCCTTATTTTCCTGTCATCTCGAAATCACCTGGAAACTCTTTATAATACAGCCTTCACAAATTTGGGCCCCAAATCAAGAATAATAAAATTGTTAAGATACCATTTATACCCCAACGGTCTCTGGTATTTTCAAAATAGCCACTAGGTAGCACTATTGAGCAAGGAGGGTATTAGGAAGAACTAGGTTGGTAGTGTATTCTCCATATTTTTAATTAGCTCAACTCTCTTATGAGATCTGACCTGATATAAAAAAAAAGCCAAAGTGTAACTACTAGTGAATATGGTTCAACACCTGCACACTCTTCAGGGTCAGTAGAAACATATTCCTGATTCCTGATTTCATGAGCAAAGACGGACACAACGCTGTGAACAAAATGATTTCCAAGATTATGTTTCTAAATATAAACTACTCTTGTTAATGGATGGCCA
This sequence comes from Sturnira hondurensis, assembly GCF_014824575.4. Lineage (NCBI taxonomy): Eukaryota > Metazoa > Chordata > Mammalia > Chiroptera > Phyllostomidae > Sturnira > Sturnira hondurensis. The sequence continues at coordinate 601,030 of NW_028091030.1, read as the reverse complement.
TTTTAAAATACTCTCTAGAAATCCCTGAGGATTTATCAATGCCTTTAATGTCCATCATAAGGCTCATGCCCTCAAGATAATCACTGACTAAATCATTAATTAGCTCTATATTATATCCCAACGGGGGACTCCATTTTGACAGTTAATTATTGTAATAAATTAACCAGAGACCATCAGCCTTGTTAACAGGTGGTTTCTACTTTTCCTTCAAGCTTGCCAAAAGGCCTCAGTCATAAATCAGAAAACGGAGTCTTTAGGAAGAAACATCCAGAGAATAACAGCCGGAGTGGAGGCCTGTATCAGCGCTACCACCGATGCTGCGGAGAACCAGCTCCCGCGTTGGGCTTCCTTCCCAGCGTGACCCAACACTGCCATCGACAGTGGGACCGTCAGACAGCCACCCCAGGAGACGGACTGAATTTCCAGGACTCTTTATTCGAAAATCAGACACTGCAACAGCATACTGCTGACAGAAGATCGGGCAGAGCAAGAATTCATTGCGCAAGACTAAATGGGACCAATGAGGAAAATTTAATAGAGGTTTTGAGAAAACATCGTTTCTTTCTCCTTAATTTTTTATGAACCCTCTTTGTGTCTGACTATATTTGAACAAATTAAAACAATGGACGCTTCCAATGGTATGTCATTCCTACTGATGCATCTGAATTCAGGAAAAATATTCTTGGGGGAACATTAATACAGCGGATAAACTATGGCAGATTGTATTTTTCAAATCCGGATTTTATTTTCAAAAAAATATCTCCTTTCCCACACATTCTCCATGGTGCCCAGTCACTCCCCCATCAAGAAGTGGAGTCTTTCCCCTCCCCTTGAATCTGGGCAGGCTCAGGACTGCTCGGGCCGACAGAATGGGGCGAAAGCAACATTGCATGGATTCTGAGAGTCAGTCAGCAAAACCAATCAGCTTCTGCCTGCTCCTCTTGGAACGTTCACTCTGAGGGAAGACAGTTACCATCTGGGAAGTCCCACTGCCCTGTGATGGCCATGCTGGAGAGGCCACGTGGGGACAGTCTAGTCACCAAACAGCTCCAGCTTCCCAGTCACTCCTGCCCTTGCACCAGCCTGAGGGAGAAGCCGTATCAGGGTCTTCCAGACCAGACCAGACCATCCACCAGCTGAGTGTCAGCTGAGTGGTCTCGGTAATGCCGTGAGGAGCAAAGGAGTCATCCCCAGGTCCCGGCAAAATTTCTGAGCAGAATTTATGAGCATCTAAAATCGCTGTTATTTTATACTGATAAATTTGGGGTAGTTTATTATGCAGCAAAAGTAATTGCAACCTAAACTAGTAAATCATAAAGTAAATTTAAAGGCAGTAATTGTGTAGAAAATAGAACACACTGATTGGCCCTTTCTGCAAAACTAATCAGAACAATGGTCAAATATTATACACTGTGTCTTTACCAAGTTCTTTTACTTTATATGGTAATGTAATTATTTGCATATGCTGAATAAGAATCTATCCTTCTCTCTACCAGGATATAATTAGAGATAACAAATTTGTAACCATGACCACGCCAGACATGTCGTCTCATTTAACGGTAAATCTCATTAATTAAGCATGACAAACCCACTAGGAAGAAACAAGGACTACACTGCATTTTGTGGGCACTGCTTCAAAAGTCTCCCTGGAAACTCTGCTGGTACCTCAATGGCTTGTGGAGACTCACTTTTATAGGTAGCAAAAAAATGTCACTTCCTGGAAAGCCTGGAACATTGACAAATCTGGGCATCTTGTAGTAAAAGGATACCCTATAGTCACAAGTACCACAGGCAATGCTGGTACAGGAAGTGGTTTCTGGTCCTTCACCTTGGGCGATGTGAACTCTACAGGCAATGAAAACACTTCTGGCGCTGTAGAAGTGATATCAAAGTATAGATGACTAGGGCCACCTGAGATCTAACATCACCTGGTTCTGGACTTATTAAACATGAAATAAAAAGGTCTTTATGTGTCCACTAATGCCTCACTGTCCTAATGCAAATGAAACAGGCTAAACATAACAAAAGCATTATATTAACGATACTTCATTGGAAAAGTGTGTACAAACTTATTTGGTCAAATCCACATTGTAACTGCACAGATCTGAGCATAGGTAAAAAGTGAAACCTTCTCTTACCCTATTCCTCTGGTGACTACAGATCAGTAAACTTTGCATTTTAAGAGAGAAAGTCACAGAATTACAAGGCCATGCTAAAGCTTTACACTTGAGTTGAGTTACAGAAAAGAGAAACATCATGTTTGGGGGTTTTTAAAAATAAAGAACAAATGTGTGTGTTTTTTTAAAATGGAAGTTGTTCGAACTGTATGCAGTCAGATTTACCACATAATAATACAACTGTAAATATCACCATCTCTATAAATATTCTTCAAATCAGTAAGTTCTTCTGAAAGTCAGTCTCCTTTACCTGGTGCGTTATTGCAAGTACAAACTCAGCTCCGAGTGCAAATCAAAATTGACAGAAAACTTAACATATCGATAATCTTGGCTAACAATAATGATGAAATAAGCTTATTAGTAGGTATGATGACTTTCAGCTTGTCTTAATTCAACAGGTGATAGGTACCTGTACGAAGAACCATAATTTCATCAAAGCAGTCAATCCTGGAAAAGCACTTACCCACTGCTGGCAAAACATTTAGTTCCCTACTAAGTTGTCTATAACCCCTTTAATTATTTCCTGAAGAACCTTGACTGATGAGTAGGCTGTCCCCTGTACTCACAAGAAATTGCTCCTACGGGTACAGAATCCCCAAGTCTGCGTAAAGACAGTGGAGAATCAGAAGGGGAGAGGAGCAAGAAGTCCCCTATTTTCTTCAGGGAGCACATGGTTTCCTTTTCAATCTCCTCCTTTCCTCTTTCGGTAAGATACGGAAGGAGGAATGAGTTTAACCCACTGGAGTGAGTTAAGTTGCTGGACCCCAGGAGACAAGGTGGGGTTAGTTAAACCAACTCGCTAGGCCTGTCACCTGACTGAACTCCGACTGGTACAGAAAACGGGATCCCCAAGACAGACTTCAGAGGACTTTTGTATTGCTTTGACTGGGTCCATGATGCAGTAGCATCACCATTAATCAAACGAGCGCTGGTTGCTGGTTATATGAATTATCTACTGAAAAAGTCAGTGTCTTAAGCAATGGCGGCTACATTGGTTTTGGCAGAAACCAGCACACGGAGTGTGGTATATGGCAGAGCTTCTTCTCCACGCACGGGAGCACCTACCAAAAGACAACAGTAAGCTAGAGACTTTAACTTTCAGCTCATCTGATCTGATCATATTTATGATCAGAGAAACAGAGAGTTTCTATGGCAGCCCTAATAAAAACTTTCATGTCTAATAGTGAGAGGGCTCACCTCGCTACCATCAGATTTAACTGCGCCCATTGCAGAAGTGCCAGGCCAGTTGAATTCCACAGACTCACTGTGTTTCAAGTAGGAAAGTGAAAGTGCAGAATGAGAGAGAGTGAGATCCGCAGACTTAGGGCAGGGATGTCTGGGGGAATGCAGCTGAAGCCAAGAATCCCAAACCCCCAAGCTACTCTGAGCCTCCTTGCCAGTGGCAATAGAAATAGCCTGCCCTCCTGTGCCTGAAGGGATTGGCTGTCCTGCCTTTAAGCCCTGTAACCTCACCATAACTCCAAGAGTGGCTTTCTTGCAAGACAGTTCCGCTTCTTCTCAAGACCCAAGTGGAGCATCCCTTACTGCCACCCATCACAGGGTTGTATCACAGCATCCTCCAGGAAAAAATGAAAGGCCGAGCCACAAAGATAATAAGTAACTTACACACAAAAATAATTGCAAAATTTTGCTCTTTCATATTGGTAGAAACCTAGGGCATCTGTGTGAGAATGGATTCTGAGTATCAGACCAAGGAAAAAAGAATATTACATCAGATTGGGCCGTTTTTCAAATGAGTCACTTACAGAGATTGAAGATTTAATAGTTAGCTTGTCTATGAGTTAACTTGGTTGGCTGACTAACACTTGGACTTGGTAAGAGCCTATATTTAATAGATCTGAGAGGTCAGAACCTGCCTTGCATAATGTAGAGGCAGGGATCCAAGAGCTGAAGGAACAGGACTGTCAGAGTGGACTTGTCACCTGTAACTTGCACGCACAACCCCTCCACCACTATACTTCAGGGGGCACAGGGGACAGTCCCTCCACCAGGGCTCCAGCTTCGAAACTAGAGTACAATTAGATGGGCTAGATGCGTTAGCCTGGCCCTTCAACATCCCGCCACTCATAAAATTCGTGATGTTGTTACAGAATAAGAACCTCTCCATTTTTTCTCCCTAGCTTCTTCGTCTCCTTCAGGATACCCACTACAAATGGCAATTACTTATTTGTCTGCTGTGCTTTTTTTTGTTTTTGGACCTATTTCTTCTGTCTGTCTCCGCCACTGGCCACGATTCCCCATAGGGTGAAGACTGCATCGATCTCATTCAGCTCTGCACCCTGGCTGCCCAGCACGGCACCTGGTACACAGGCGTTCCATAGAGATGCGCTGAAAGCGTAAACAGAGTTAGTCTGTCTTTGTCAACATCAAATTCTGGTACTTTCTTCTCCTGGAGGAGATACGTTCAGGGAACCATCACCCTCCCAAAGAGATGGTTTGCACCTGAGTTGAAAACTTGAACGAGTTTATAAATCTCTGTGTACGTCCGCAGCTTACAGCAAATGACCTGGTCTGCTGATGTCACCTCTTCTGTTAAATTTCCATTATTCACAGAAAAAAAATTTTCCAAAACTTTCAATAAGGAAAAGGAATTTTTCCTTACAATAAAGGTCAATCCAGTGTTTTCACCGTCCGCTCCATCATGAAGATGCTTGAACAGAACCCTGTCCCACTCCAGGGTCACATTTCTGTCCACACCCACGAGTCACTTCCCACCACAAGCTAACCAAATTCTCAAATATTCTTATAGTGTATCTTTTGACTCGCTGGGCAATTTTTATACAGCTGGAGCCCTTGTTGAAGGAGTGGTGTGAGGCAGCTTTTCTGGCTTCTGGATCAAGCAGATGGCGAACTCATTCATCATAGCATTTCAAAACAACGTTTTATTTAACAAAAAGCTTCTATTTTCTGCATGTGAACCTTTACTTTTGGCAACTAGTAGATGCTTTCACTAACAGACAATTTTACATGTGCGTACACACAGCACATTTCATCACTGTGAGATTCACACGCACGACTAAAAGTACTCAAGAAAGAAACAGCACTAAGACCCAGGTGGTATGCTCGGTTCAGCTCCCGCCGAACTAACTGCACTGCTCGCTCATTAGGGTCAAAGCTTAATTCAAATTCACGCCTCGGCAGAACTGCAAAATACTGTTGTCTCGGATCTTCAGGGCAGCATTTACATAGTCAACCCTGAAAGTTAAAATCCTTAAATGCCAGCGATTTCCTGTATATCTATATACCACATGCTCACCTTTGTAAAGATCTGTGCTCTCAGCAGGGTTAAAAATAATTTAGCAAACTTATTATTAGGAATCTATAAAGATCAGTTTCACACAAAAACTAAGTGCATCTACATATAATTTGTCCAGTAGGATGAGCTATGCTCTGGAAAAAAAATAACAAAAACATTCTCTACCTCACAAGGTAAGGAATATCTGCTACCTCACGAGGATGCTCAAAGATCAAGGGCAATATTAAATGGGATGGAATAAATAATAAAGCATTATATAAATGTTAGTGGTAGGTGGTAATGTTAATAAAGATACAGTACATTGTACGCCTTAAACTTAGAGAACTTGATAGTCAATTACGTCTCAGTAAATGTGGGGGGGAAATAAGCACCAAATACAGTAGAAATCCCCTCTTCTCCAAGAATCGGGGGGGTTTGTTAGTTGGCTACTTAAACTGATAAGAACAGATACTACACTTGATCTTAGCCAAAAGGCCGAGAAGTGATTATTAGTTGGCTACTTAGAGAAATCAGTTAAAGCAAGGAATCCTACAAAACGATAAATACATATTAAAAGCACTTTATTTTAATTTAAACTATGTACAGAGCTGGAGAGCCTTATGCTAAGTGAAACAAGCCAGGCGGTGAAACACAAGTACCATACGATCTCACCTATAAGTGGAACCTAATCAACAAAACAAATAGGCAAACAAACTATAACCAGAGACACTGAAACTAGGAACAATCTGACAGTAACCAGAGGGGAGGAAGGAGGGGGAAATAGAGGGCAAGGGGGGAGGGTTTTCAGGAACAACTATAAAGGAGGCGTGGACAAAATGGGGTGGGGGAGGCATGGCGGGGGGAGGGAGGTTGGAAGCAGGGGAGGGAGATGGGGATGGCTGGGGTTGTAGGGGATGCAGACAACTGTACCTGAACAACAATAAGAGTAAACAAATAAATAAACCATGCATAAGTACAATCCACTGGTCCTCTGGGGGGGGGCGGGGGGAGGTGGCCCAGGCCTTCTTGTGAGTTTGGATCCGCAGACAGGGACCCCAGTCTCTCGCATGAACCACGCTCACGATGGATCAGCTACTATATGGCAGCTCCAGTTGTTTGGAAATGCAGCAAAAACTTCAACACAAATGAAATAACCAGAGAGCAAATTTCTTCTCACTTTTTATAATTTTTTCCAATATCTTACACTTGTCTTGTTAGCCCCTAATTCCACAGCCAATTTCCAAAAGAACTGACTTTTCTTACTCTTGGTCAGAGCATTCAACTTCGTTTTTATAGAAATAACTCCCCTTTTTACACCAAGATGCATCAGTTTACAGAATAGGTGAGTTGGAGAACAAACCCAACGGACTCTTACTGAGAAAGTACTTTGACTTGCAGGTGTCCAAGCGCATAGGCATCACTGTGACAAGCCTGCCAGCCACAGTCCCCGTCCTGGGAACGTCAGCCAAGGGCATGGACAGCACTGGTGTATCCACGGGGTTGTGATTTAGACGTCAGTTCAAAAGGTCTTTGCCACAATATAATTCTGGTCTCAGGCACAGCTAACCATGAAGAAAGTTCAAAACAGTTTCCCTGTGGCGTGTCTATCTGCTCCTTTGTATTTTCCTCAATCACAGGACGCATACTTTGGAGATGAGAAAGTCAAAGAGTGAAAAAACACAAGAATACTAAAATGAAGCAACAGGAAATGTGTAAGTAGAACAAACATGATAAAATAATCAGAGAATTTGACTGCAAACAAATGAGCCAGTAAAACACATTTTAAGCAAATTGCAATAGCCCTCTATTCACCTGAAAAAGCTGATGATCCACGTTTACAAGAGCTTGTTAACGGAATAAAAGAGAAGCCTCATCCTCTAATCATGAGGGGAGGGGATGGCGTGGTGGGAACTTACTTATTTCATTGGACACCTGCTGCAACTTGTCCTGCGACCTGCTGATAAGGACAATCTTCATCCCGTGCTTCGCTAACTGAAACAGGAAAAGAGACACCAGACAACGGAATCACACCCGGGCACTTCATTTGGAAACAGTAATTACACATATTCCCATGTTAAGCAAACCTGACCATATGATAATCCAATAAAAAATAAAATAAAATAAACCCAAGTGTAATGAATGGGCAAAATGAAGACTTTACAAGAGGATTCCACAAATGGTTAACTTTATCAATCAAGCTAGTATATAGATGTCAAAGGGTTTTAGAAGAAATAAATGGTTACTTTTCATTTTGTGTCCACCTAGACTGTTTGAGTTTATCAAACCATAATTATCTATTACTTCTACAATTTAAAATAAACTTTAGTTTTTATTCAGATTGTCTGCATAAAGACTGGAGGAAAAGCAAAGAAAACCATAGTCAAGATGTTAGCAACTCCTAAAAACAGGGTCAATCTTAAACTTTTTACTAAGCATTATACTTTATGCACAACAAAGGCCAACCAAGAGAGTTAACTGGACAAACTAATAATTTCCCAAGGAGCCCCTCCTGTGTACTTAGCTGGCCCTGTCTAAGCGCTGCACAGAATGAGTAAGATTGACAGGAGTGTGATTTCTACTCCAGAGACACATAAATTTAGGGGCAAAGAAAAAACACTGATCTATACACAAGCTTTTAGTGAACTATTCCAGACAGTATATAAATGAGCAATAAACTGGCTGCTATGAACTATTAGCAGTTTACTAAACTAATATTCCAGTCTTAAATCCTAAAGTTGGTTTTTATTAAGTAAAAAGTGGTATTGCAAATGAGAAGATATAAAACTTTTATTTATTTACGTTTTAGAGAGAGGGGAAGGGAGGGAGAAAGAGAGGGAGAGAAGGGAACACCTATGTGTGAGAGACACAGTTGCCTCTTGCACACCCCGCCCCGGGGATCTGGCCTGCAACCCAGGCATGTGCCCAACCCAGAGAGGACCAGCAGCCTGTCCCTTTTCAGGATGACGTACAACATGCTGAGCCACACAGTCAGGGCTACAACACTTTCTTTTAAATAAAAATAACAAAGGTTGGTAATAATTTGTTAAATTACTCTGCTGTAAAACCACTAAAGAACCCGTAAGTCCAAACTGATAGGTTTTTGGTCTGTTTCTTTTTTTTAATTAACAGGGGAGGAAGGACAAAGAAGAGCTTTTATTTTAAAAAAAAACAGCATCTAATAAATGGTGAAGGAAAGATATCATTAGAGAATCACCATTTTAAAAACACCATGGTAATAACTAATTTAGGAAAAAAATTATCAATGGGTGTTAGAACCACTGGATGAAAAATTTTTCATAAATGGTATATTCACAGCCCTAAAGAACCACCCCACATAGTCCTTACTACTTACAAAGGGAAAAGGCCCCTTTATAATGGAGAATTACGGTGAGTAGCATTGTCATAAACCATTTATCTTAATATAGTCAACCATGAACAAGAGGACTCCTTGTGCCTTCTGATAAGATAAAGTCAGGATACAAAAGCCCCTGTTTAACCGGAATCTACTCATGAGGAAGTAATCAGACAAATCCAAACGGAGAAACCGTTCACGAAACAACGGGCCTGGATTTTTCCAAAACGCCACTGTTGTGCACACACACACACAGAGACTAAGGGACTCTTCCAGTCAAGAGACAAGTCACCTAAACGCAATATATTAATTAACCTCTAACTGGATGTGGAATCACATCCAAAAGAGCTATGAGAAAGGTTTTGGGGACAATTGGGAAATCTGCATATGGGCTGTATGCTACATAAATAATATTGTATCGAGTTAAACTTTCTATGTATGATCACTGTACAAGGGCGAACGTTCTAGGTCTTAGAAGATTCAGACTGAAATATTTAGGGCTGGATTGTCATGGTGTCTATAACTTACAAACAGTCTGGCCAAATGATCATTACAATAAAGTTAAATGTGGCAAGTGCTAATAACTGGCGAATCCTGGTGGAGGGGATATGGGTGTTCATTATATTCTTCTTGCAACTTTTCTATAGTTTCGATATCTAACACAAAAAACTGGGAAAACAAAGGAGGATTTTTTTTTAAAGAAACGTTTGGGAATGACAAATGAGAGATTCGGCAGATCTTCAGCACAACTGGGCAATCTCACAGGCGGAGGGTGCCTTCGCGGAACTGGAAGGCAGGGAGCGCGCCGGGAGAGCGCCGCCAAGGTTCCTTCTTTGTGTGCTGGTCTCCAGACTATTACGGTTTCCTGCGCTCTCATCACAGTACCAACACCTTGAACCCTTTGCCTGCGTCTGCCAACACCTTCCCGTCAGTCACAGTCCTTGTGAAAGTGATACCTTGAAATGATGGCCTGGAAATATAACCTCTAGGATAACTGAGTTCTGCCCAATACATGCAAAAGAAGAAAATGAGACTGCCTTCTTACATGATATACTCCACACACAGCATACACACTGCACACTCAAAATGGGTTAAAGACTCTAATGTAAGGGCCCCCAAAATAAAACTCTTAGAAGAAAACATAGGCAGTAAACTCTGACAATTCTCTTAGTAATATTTTTTCTGATCTATCTACTCAGGCAAGGAAAACATAGGAAAAGATAAACAAATGGGAGTATATCAAACCAAAAAGTTTTTATGTCAACAAAAGGACAACATACTGAATGAAAGAAGATATTTGTCCGTGATACGTCTGATGAAAGGTTAATACCCAAAATTTATAAAGAGCTCATATCACTAACACAAAAAAATCCAATTAAAAATGGGCAGAGAACATGAATAGATACTTCTCCAAAGAGGACACAGAAATGGATAATAGACATGAAAAGATGCTCAACATCACTAATCACCAGAGAGATGCAATTTAATACCACAATGAGATATTACCTCACACCTGGCAGGATGGCCATCATCCTCGTATCAATAAACAAGGACCCTAGTGCACTGTTGGTGGAAATGCAAATTGGTGCAGCCACTGTGGAAAGCAGTACGGAGTTTCCTCAAACAAAACAGAACTACCATATGATCCAGCAAGTCCATTTCTGGGTATATATCTGAAGAAATCCAAAACACTAATTCAAAAGATATAGGTTCACCTATGTTCACTACAGTGTAATATTTACAACAGTCAAGAATGGAAGCAATCCAAGTGCCCATCAATAGACCAGTGGATAAAGAAGATGAGTTAATATTAATATATACAATGAAATAGTACTCAGGCATAAAAAAAAGATTGAAATCTTACCATTTGCAACAACGTGGATGGATCTAGAGGGTATTACGCTAAGTATAATAAGTCTGACAGAGAACAACAAATAACACATAATTTTACTTATTGCGGAACCCAAAAAACAAAATACATGAACAAACAAAACAGAAACACACTCTTAGACACAGAGAACAAACTGAAGGTTGCCAGGTGGGAGGAGGGCTAAGGGGCTGTGTGAAAAAGGTGAAGGGATTAAGAAATATAAATGGGTAGTTACGAAATAGTCACAGGGATGTAAAGTACAGCAAAGGGAATATAGTCAATAATATTTTATTAATGATGTATGGTGTCAGTGGGTATTGGAATTATCAGAAGAATAACTTCATAAATTATATGATTATATACCTGAAACTAATATAAAATAATTTTAAATGTCAACTGTAATTGAAAAATAAAATTAACAATTAGAAACCAAAGACTGTTCATACTTACACAAAATAAAATTATACTACAATTTTACAATTCTAGCTTACCAGAGTAGAAAGTTTCACCCATTTTGCATTAAAGAAAGGTCTTGAAAATGACCTACCTCTTGGGCATATGATTTTCCAATTCCATCGGTTCCACCTGTGACAACTGAGAAAAAGAGAGAAAGTAAGTTTAAGAATTAAAATGAAGAACTGATCACACACAGGAGCCAACAATTAGACAAACAAGGACCTGCATAATATTTGGATGCAAACTTGAACCACCTGAAGAAACGCCAGTGCTGCAAATTTAAAGCTGAAAACCCAGCACAGTGGCTAAAACTGAAAAGGACGGCAGCACCGAGCGCTGCGGAGGAGAAGGGCAGCTGGGACTCTCACACGCTGCTGGTGGTGCTGCATCTCCAACGTGCAATCATTCCGGAAAAACTGTATGGCATTATGTCCGGAATTAAACATACGTCCACCCTATGACCTAGTAATTCCCAAGATGTAAGAATGGCCATGGTAGCTTTATTCATGCATAGTAGGTAAACATGCCCGAATATTAAGCTACAGGAGAATAAGTATTGATAAACTGAAATATATTCATACAATAGAATATTAAATAGCAATAAAAAAGAACAAAGTTGCTGCTATATGCAAATCATGAACAAATCTCTCAGACATTATGTTGAATGAAAAAAGCCTGACATAATAGTTTACAAGTTGTTATGATTCCATTTATGAAGGTAAAAAACAACAAAAGCCAAAAAAAGGGCAAAACTAACCTGTGATGACAGAACTCAGAACATTGGCTACCTTTGGGGAAGGGGGCAGAGGACAGAGAAAGGGATTAAAGGGAAACTTCAGGGTACAGGAAATATTCTCTGTCCTGATGTGCATGTGTGTACAAACATTCATTGAAACTGTATATACTTAAATACACACTTATGGTATCGTTACACTTCAATAAATTAACTTTTAAAAGTTACAGGTAGTTTTAAAACTGAGTAACATCTATTCCTCCTCTGGAAAAGCACATTCCTCTCAAAAGCTCAGAACACGCAGGCAGCGGACACATTCGATCACTCTAACGGCTCAGGCTACACCCCGGCATCTCATCTCTGAAACACGGAATCACATCTGTTACAAATTCGGAGCACGGCTGTCTGCTCCGAAAGATCAGAGAGGCTCCCAAACCCCTCTACGAGTTTCTCCAAACTACTTACAGATTATGGAAAACAAGTCATGATGTAAGGTAGGATTTTCTTGTATTTGTCCTGAAACTGCTCTCTATCCATCGACCTACCTACCTGTATCTATTCAGCTATTTAATCTCCATCCCTCTCTCTCCCTCACCTCTCCTTTTCCTCCCTCGCTCTGTGCCCTCCTTATCTGCAAAGATACTGGATCATATGTTAATACTTTCCCAGCCTGGCATTTGCTGACTGCATTCCCCTCATGTCATTTAACAAGTGTATCAGTCCCCTAGTGGTTGGCTATAGATGCTGGATCAAATTCAGGTTTGATTTTTGATAAGAACCCTTTATAAGTAATTGCATATTTCTTAATTGCATATTTACTAACCAGGAAACATATTTCCAGTTATCTTTCTTTTGCTTTATTAACAGTCATTGATGGCATATTATTTCATTAGAAATTGCAAAATGGTGGTGTTTAATATTTAAATTCTATCATTCCATCCTCACTTATTAGCTGGAATTTTTCCATAGAGAAATGACTGGTTATTAGTTATCCATACCAGAAATACAGAGTTTACGCGGGAACGCAAGACAAATGTTTGGGGTTTTTCTCCTTTGTTTACCAGTTTTCAAAATAAATTGGTTCCCTACCACCTTCTGAAGGTGGTAACCCATGTGTTTTTATCATTGTGGTTTTCTTTATAAGAAACATTATTAATTTATGGATTGAAACATTTATGTTAGAGCCCATATAAAATTAAGCTTTAAATGAAAGTTCCTCCAACCTCATGAGCAATTCAGTTGCCTATCTCTGTAACTTTTCATCTCCTGGGTATTTTGTAGGAGCCGAGTAGTCTATGAAAACCTAAATACACTACATTCCTGTTACTGATTCACTAATGTTTCACACATGGAAGATACACATTTTCTAATGTTCCCAATTTTCTCCTCCTTCTATCTGTGGTAACCTTTTTGCTCTCTGCAAGACCCCCAGAATCCCCCCTCTCCCCTTCCTTCAAAGCCTGTCCAATCTCCACCAACCCCACTCTCCCAGACCCCTTGAAACAAACGAAAGCCTTTCTCTCCTCTAAACTCCCACAGCTCTTTCCATGCACTTCTCTGCCGGCACCTCCAACTCTCTACTCGGAGTTGTATTTCCTTACGTGTATCTTAGTTCTTACCCCAGGCTTCCTGTCATGTGACGGGAAGAAGGTAGGGGCTCAGGAGGCATCTGCTGAGTGCATGACTGACGCTCAGCACTTAGTTGTACAGAGACTAAACCCACAGCGCCCAGACTGCTTCTCTGGAAACCTGGTGTCTCCAAGTTCCTCACACTCCAGGTACAGTTACTGCCACTCTCCTAACCCAGCCGCCACTCATCTCTCTGTTTACAGAGCCTTTGGTGCCTAGATTATTTTGTTCATTCTCTACAACTGGGGAGCAAGCAAATCCCGTATGAGTAGAGCAGGGAATTGATGGCAATATCAGATTTCTCAGATTAGGGCCTGAAAAGTCCCTTAATAAGAAAATGCTCAAGAATTAAACTACAATAAAGTCACTCCATATAACGACGTATCCAAAATTTTTGGCTAGAATATACATGTTTCAAAAGAATACAGATGACTCTAGTGTGTGTCTGTCTGTGTTCTCGAAGTCACTCAGCAGGTAGTATGTTTGCAAAAATATACAAATATAACCAAGTCACCTGCTAAACTTCAGGCAATTATAGAAGTATATTAGGACATGTGGAATGAGGACAAGGACTGTCCAGCTTTTGCTTTTCAAACTATATTCTTTGTTTAAAGCTATATACCTGCCAACAACAGTAGCAGAGATAGCTTGTTTTTGTACAGAAAAATCCTGTGAGTTCAGTAATTTTTCGTTTTTATAATACACTAGTGTAATTCTATTAAGATGATACTGTATTGTCTGGGGAGTCGACTTTCCATTATTAACTTTAGGAATCTGCCCAAAACAGGCCACTTTCAATCAAGAGTCCTCTGGGGTTGCTCCTGGAGTGCCGGGGAAAGACAGGAAAGAGTTCGCTAATGTTTATTCCTGTCAACCACGTGCACGTACTGCCTTTCCAAAAAGGAAGTCTTTTCCTTCTTCTGAAGAACTCTTCGCCTATTCCAGTTTCCTTAAATCAGTGTTTCCCGAGTCACTTAATATTTCTTAAAAACTGATTTTTTAATAAAATTGAATAGACAATGATTATTTGATTACTATTCACTTAATTATTTGATTAGTATAAAAGGCCACCCATTTCAATTAATACAAGTAGTCTTACTGTAACATATGTGTGCGTGTAACCATTAGATTTTGAAAACTTCCATCGGTGCAGGACCTAAGGTCATCTCCTGGTTTGTCTTTCGGAAACACTAATGTAATCACAATCACCCCGATATACCTACCTCCTCGCAATGGAAACCTACGGGAACAAAGACCGGCTCCCAAACCATCCAAATTAGAAGTAGTGCCTGTTGATTTCTTAAAATGAAAAAAGGAAGCACTCACAGCTGCACTGACAGAAGACGAAATGTGCAAACCCAACCCAAGGGACAACCTCCGTGTATTATATGCACAACCAAGCCAGAGCCCACTGTCTTCCCAAGCAGCCAAACTTCCCTCCCTTCTTCGCGGCAATCGGGGCCTGGAATTGACTCTACTTTCCAACCTCCCCAGCAGCTGGGGAAGGCCATGTGACTAAATTCTAGAACTAATACGCAAGCAGTCTTGTGAGGGACTTTGAGAAAGGCTGCTTAAAGCAAGCAGTCACAGAGGTAGAGGCCCTTCTTCACTCTCCGTCTAGCCAACGCAAAAGCAGCGGCTGCAGCTGCCATGGCCTTGAGCAATGAAATAACCTGGACGGTAGAAGCCATGGGCTCAGATGAAGGCTCACAGGAACCAAGGTTCCTGACGACTCCATGGAATTACCATGGCAGTTTTTAAAAACGAATCATTTTGGTTTTTACTGCTTACCACGGAGAATCAGACGTACATAAAAATTCTAGTCTTCTTCAAAATAGGTGAAAAACTTGTGCATGGTTAAAGTCACTATAATAATAGACCCAGAAAAGCAAGAGAAAGTTGCCAGTAAATTATTAAAACACAATACTTAGTATTCATCATAAGAATAGTTGTTCAAGGCATTTCACTGATATTATCCAGTTAATTATCACAGCAGCTTATCACCCCAATCTAAACTGTCATCCTAACACACAAGAACTTGTGCAGCGAACCTTTCAGGCCCTCCTCACTCAATCCATGCTATACAGTTCAGAATCACCCTTCTGAAACACCATTTTTATGATCTCAGTCTCCTGTCAAGAAGTGACAATGCTTCCCTATTGCCAATTATATAAAACTTAAAGCTTCCCGCCATCCAATTCTCCCCCTTGCCAGCACCTGGGGCTACCATCATTCATCTCCCGAAAAAGCTGGTGCAACCACCTTCTAACTCATTCCCTTGCCTCCATTCATACTCCTCTCCAACTCATTCTCCACGCTGCAGCCACAGCCATCCCTCCAAAGGGAAAATCTGGCATCACTCTCTGCCTAAAACCAGTCCATGGCTCCCCACTGCCCTTATTCTTTACAAGGCCTTCCACGAGCTGACCCTAACTCCCATCAGCCTCCTACCACCGCTCACTGCCCTGGTCATGCTGACCTTTTTCCAGTTCCTCTGAGCGAATACGCTCTCTTTACAAATGCTGTTCCCTCCACTCCCAACTTCACACTTCACTCCAGCCAGTGTCTCCCTCCCATTCTTGAGGTCTTCAGTTAAGTATCTCCTCTCCCAGTAAGCCTTTCTTAACCTCTAGACGAATAGGACCTCAACACTCAATAGAACAGTACACTGTCCCCAATGTACTTTGTACTCCCTCTTAATTGCTATCATATAGGTTTCCATAAAGGTCTGAGTCACCACTGCTGACCTTTAAAAAAAAGCAGTTATTTTTACCAGCAAAGATGGGCTTATTCAAGAATAGTAGAGAATTGCAATTTGGGACAACCATACTACAGCAAAAACTTCAGGCAAGTCCAGCAAACACAGGAGAGGAGAGTTATTTCATAGAGAAAAAGGAAGAAGCTGGTGGGGTGTTGAATGAAAGTCTGTGAGGGAAAGAGAGTTCAGGGTGGCGATGGCTTCTCCTTGCAAGGGTTCCCATTGGCTGGGCTTTGTGCTAGGCAAGAAGAAAATCTTCCATGCACTGGAGTAACAGAGATACATCTTGTTGAAAATACAAGGTACATCTACTCTCTTTGGGTCTGTAATTATCCATTCTTCCTGTTGGGGTGTGTGATTGAGGTAGCATAGCAGGGCCTGACAACTCCCCCTTCAAGGGGCCCCTCCTTTCAAGGCCCCCTTCAAGGTCCCCTCACTCCATTTAAAATAAGGTTTCCTTTATTCATTTGCACACCACAGTGCCTGGCAAAAGCAGATGATCAATGAGGTTTTGCTGGATGATTAAATGAGTGAATGAATAAAAGGGGATTGTGAATGGAAAACTACCCTCTCACGACACTACCCATTGCTTTACCCACTTTTTCAAAAAGAAATAATGCCCAATCACCCACTGCACAAACCCAATATGCTCTTCAACCCCTTTCACCGTCAAAAATCGATGATCTAAAATAAAATTTCCAAAAATTTAACAGAAAAGTTTCACTGTGTGATAAACCTTTAGATATACATTGTCCAAGGATACTGAGGCTATTCTTGAAAAGAGAAGATCTCGGATGTTAAAGAAAACTACCTCACTCATAACGTTCCAGGGTGGATGTGAAGTTAACAAACCCAGCACAGCACTCGGGGGAGGGAGATGAACCGCCTTGGTTTAGTAAAGCATGGCGGATTGCCAACGTAGTAGCAACAGCTTCCGGTTCTCACCAAGATTTGCTTCTTCTGTGAACGCTTCAATATGTTCTCAGATTTCATTTTGCTATGAAGTAAGTAGATAAGGTAGTTTTCAATAATACACAGGAAAAAAAGCTCCAGGTATCGCCCATAACCAATAGCCTCAGGTATTACCCACAATCCTATGGGTTGTGGGAGAACATATAATAGCCAGGGGCAGAATTGAGATTGAGGAGAAAAGAAGGGGGAAGAGGAAATTAAAAAAGGCCTGTGGCTTCACATATAAATATAACACCAGAACCCAAATTTGCAAGCCTTTGAGAAGATGGAAACTGACAACTAGAAAGAATACCCCAACTTGGCATCCAACGCGTCTGTCTAACTCGTTACGGATTATATAAAACACTGGCAACTGACCAGGCCCAAGATTCCAGATTTTATATAGTCAACAAAAATACATTAGTTTGTGTAGGTTAAAAATATTCTACTCTTTTTGTCCTCACTTTGCTAGGAACAGATATTTTTAGTAAGTACCAAATCAACCTTATCAAAATCAAACATCAAAAATAGACTAGAGAAACACTGGAAGCAAACACGTTATTTTTAGCTCTTCTGTCTACCCACCAAACTCTGACTGCAGAGCCCATGCATAAGCGCTTAGTTATTCCGGGCAGGTTCCTTCTCCTGACCCTCCCCCACCCCCCCTGAACACCTGAATGCAGAAAACACTGGATTGATTAAAGATTAATACTGCCGCAAACCGTGACAGCTGCCTTTCCTCTGAGTGCTTCTGGGGGTGGGGAGAACAGAAAATGACAGAGAGCTTGCATCAGTATTCCACTGGGGATCTATTACACGGAAAGAAAATTGCTATTTCAATTCCTTTTTGTTACTAAAAATAGCAGTCTCGATTGATTCAAGCAAACAGGGAACAGGGCTTCGCAGTGCTGAATTTAGAAACCACTGAAGTCCCAAAGAGCAAATGCTAGCGTGGTCTAACCCACACCAGCTCACATCTAACAGAGAACAAAGAGAAGCACGCAGGCTGCAAGGTAATAAAACAGCAACACATCCCTGCATCCTTGTAACAGGTAATCGGTGAAAGTGATGCAAAGTAAGAAAAGACTACTATCACTTGTTCTTCTAATCATATGTTAATGAAAATAATTTTAGAGGAAAATAAAGACCAGGCATAAACCCAGGTACTGTGGGCATTTTCCACAACCTCATGGTATGGGAAAGCTACACATTTTTTTTCAGGCACAGTATGTGCCTGATAGAGAGAAAATGCCCAGCATACAAATATGCTGACCCATGAGAGAGGCCCTTCTCCCACGCAGGCCTCTCAGGTTCTCTAATCATCAGCCCTCTGGGCCTTCCTTCCTCTTCTCCTGACCCAACCAAACACTGCAGGTAGTTACAGTATGCCGCTTAAAAAACTAACAAAAAACAAAAACAACAAAAAGCGAGACATAACAACATTCCAAAACCACCTATAGGTTCAGAACAGAAAAAAGGAGGAAGTTATGAAAAGCAGGATCTGCCGAAGACAGCTAATCCTCTGGACTGGCTTCCCGCAAGGACTTGTAATTCCTTCTAATGGCACTAAGCCCCCAAAATATCTTCTGCCTGCTTTTTTCACTTTACTCGGTTAACTGAAAACCTTGCTAGAGGAGTCATTTCACTTAGTAGCACATCCTCTCTGAGAATGCAAACCCCTGCCGAAGAATTACAAAGCAGTCAACCCTGGGCCACAGTGTGATGTAGTGGAATCAAACTGCTACACGGCTTTGGGGGAACACCGAGGGGTACGTGTGACCTGGAAGGGGCTTCGTGAGAGAAGGAATTCTGCCCGGGAGCAAGGAAAGTACTGCTCCTGGATCACAGGCCTGGTAAAACCATCATGGAAAGACGTTAGGCTTTTGCTATTTTAGTACAAAGAGACTATATGAAGTGGCTAAGCACATGGGCCCTAAAATGAGACCTGCAAGGTTCAAGTCCAGGTTCAAATGCCAACTGTGCCATCATGGAGCCAGTTAACCTTGTCTGTCCCTGCTTCTTCATTTCTAAAGTGAAAACAACACTATCTGTCCCACAGAGTCAATGTAAAGATTCCATTAAAAAGTGTTCATAATAGTCCTCACCACACAGGATTGTTTAAGAATGGGACAATGTATATAATGTATTTAGCATGGGACTTGGCACATAGTAAATGCTCAATAAATGTTAGCAATAGACAAGGAGCACTAAAAAGTGGAAGGGGAATAGAAAGGAAAAATGTTAAAGCAATCAAGATTAGATATGACACCAAAACTACAAGCAATAAAAAAATAAGTTGGACTTCATCAAAACTATTTTTTTGGTACATCCAAGGACAATATCAAGAAAGTGAAAAGAAAACCCAAAGAATGGGAGAAAATATTTGAAAATCATATGATAAAGGTCCAGTATCCAGAATGTACAACGAACTCCTACAACTCAACAACAAAAAGACAACCCAAGGCTAAAATGGGCAAAGGACTTGCATAGATATTCATCTAAAGAAGTTACACAAAAGGACATAACCCACCATCTTCTCAGCCTGCCAGCATCTGAATAAAGTGCCCATGAAGATTCTAAAAGGAACAAACAAAAAAAGAAGCTCTACAAATGGCCAACAGGCACGTGACAAAACGGTCAGCACCTTTAAGAAAATGAAAATCAAAACTACAATAACAAAACAGTTTGGCAATAATTTTTTTTTAAATGCTAGTAAAAATGTGAATAAATTGGAATTCTTGCGCATTGCTGGTGGGAATTTAAATGGTGCGGCTGCTGAGGAAAACAGTTTAGTGGTTCCCCCAAAAGACACACAAAGACCTAATAATTCTATACGCACAGAAGGACTGAGAACAGGTGTTCAGCCAGAAACCTGCACGGGAGTGTCTGCAGCAGCGCTAGGCTCGAGCCAGAAGGTGGGAACAACCCAAATGCCATCAACAGCTGAACAGGTTCTCCTGGATGTGGTGTAGCCACACAATGGAACGTCATCAGCCATAAAAAGGAATGACGGACGGACACACGTTACATAGGGGAAGAACATTGTGTATGAATACTACGCTAAGAGAAAGCCATATGCAAAAGATCACGGGCTGTATGATTCCATTTACAGGAAACATCTAGAACACGTCAATCAACGTAGAAAGATTGATGGGTGCCGGGGCTAGGAAATGAGGCTTGAGGAGGGACTGCTTAGTGGGTATGGCGTTTCCTTTTGAGGTGATAAAAAAGGTCTTAGAGCTAGACAGAAGTGATCACTGTAAACCATTGCGAATGTACTGAATTGTACAATTTGAAATGATTAATTGGGCCCCAGCTGGTGTGGCTCAGTGGACTGAATGCCCGCCTGTGAACCAAAGGGTTGCTGTTTCGATTCCCAGTCGGGACACATGCCTGGGTTGTGGGCCAGGTCTCCGTTGGGGAGCGTGCAAGAGGCAACCACAAATTGATGTTTCTCTCCCTTTCTTTCTCCTCCTGCCCTCTGTCTAAAAATAAATAAATAGAAATCTTTTAAAAAATTAAAATAAAATGATTGTTAATTTCATGTAGAGAATTTTACCTCCATTTTTTTAATCTCTTTAAAAAGCAGTTAGTAAATATTAGTTTTTTACCAAAAGCTAGATCAAAAAAGGAAAAGAAATTTCCATTTCTCTTGCTGTGTCATCCCTTAAATTCAGGAAGTAAAATTCCAATCAATAACATCATTCAATTTACACAACAGAACATGGAGGAACCTAAGTTTGGACTGTTCCTATGAGTAGAACAGCAGTTTTACACGTATCTAAATTTACTGCATACCTAATGTGTGCCAAACACAGTAGTAAACATGCTGTTTTAATTTTCCCAACACTGTATTAGGTGTAATTAGTAACTGCCCCAGTAACTACATGAGTGACAGGTACACACAATAAGATCTTGTTACAGCCTCCAGGACTGGCTGGGGAAGCTGGACCCTTCCAGAGTGCAGGGAATTGTGGGACCAAAGATTTACACGAAGGAAGAACATAGACTCGACCCTTCTTCCCCTCGCCAGCCCTGCTGGGGGCTGGCGCACTCCTGGACCAGCAGGCCCTGGAAACCACGTGGTCTGGCAGCAGCCCTGGGCCCTGGGGCCCCAGCGTGGGAAGCGGCAGCGAGGCTGGGCGAGCTACATCCTACAGCTGCAGCTGAGAGATGACTGAGGCTGAACTGCAACTGGGAACAAGCTAAGCCGCTTGGATGGTCACACTGAAGCCACCAGCATTTCCCAAAGGACGGTATTTTAAATGGGAGAAAGAACTCCAAAAGCGCAGCCTTGACTAATCTGGCAAAGGGTGGTGGAGCTTTTCTTTGGATGTTTTCGAGGGGGATGAGTTCTGAGGCAGAGGCATGCCATTCTTTCGAAATCGTGTAATTTATGAACAAAAGACTCCTTTCCTCTTCCACCAAACCTCTGTCCCTGGAGTTTTGCCTAGAGGGTGACAGCAGGCAGCAGACCCCACATCGCTGTTCGGTAACAAAACCACCTTGTAGAGGTTAAGAGACTTGCCAATGGTCACATCACTTAAAATCTAATCACTAGAACTTGAACTCACTACACAACAGAACACTAACTTATAAACTCGGAACTCTCTGTAACAGTCACGTTTAGCAATAACGCACGGTGCATATACATACCACAAGGAGTTCATTGCTCATTAATCCAATAATGCAGAATCCAACTTTATTTTTCATTATTATTTAACCAGCCTCTTAACCCCAACCAGTCTGTCTGGTGTTACACAAATATAACACGCCAGGAAGCTGCTCTACGTGTACCCAAGTCACTCATATTGAGAATGACATTTGTTTTTTACTCCCCAACCCCATCAGCCACCTTTCAATAACCTGAACTTCTAAGCTTTACAGACCACAACAGTTGTTAAGTCTGGCTTAGTCTGTAGCCTCTAGCATGTAAACAGCCCTCTATAAGTAGAGGCTAAAATAATGGACACAAGTTCAAAACAACTGGAAGCAAAAAAAAAAAAAAAGAAGCAAAGTTCCCTGACTTGTTATCTAGTTCTTAATCAGAATGCTTAATTAGATTCTAAAATATGGCAAAGAAAAAGAGTTAAAGGAAGAGTTAGGANCTGGTGTTACACAAATATAACACGCCAGGAAGCTGCTCTACGTGTACCCAAGTCACTCATATTGAGAATGACATTTGTTTTTTACTCCCCAACCCCATCAGCCACCTTTCAATAACCTGAACTTCTAAGCTTTACAGACCACAACAGTTGTTAAGTCTGGCTTAGTCTGTGGCCTCTAGCATGTAAACAGCCCTCTATAAGTAGAGGCTAAAATAATGGACACAAGTTCAAAACAACTGGAAGCAAAAAAAAAAAAAAAAAAGAAGCAAAGTTCCCTGACTTGTTATCTAGTTCTTAATCAGAATGCTTAATTAGACTCTAAAATATGGCAAAGAAAAAGAGTTAAAGGAAGAGTTAGGACAGTCTTATCTCTAATATGCAATGTAATTGCGTATTTTCTTCTTAATGTGGAGTAGTTAACATTCAAATGAGACTCGTCCAGCCTATGCACTGTTTTATGTTCAACATAAACCATAACGTTGCCTCTACTCTGATGTAAGAAACTCACATCTCGTAAATGCCTATAGGTTTAAAGTTACTTCAGTAAGTCCAAACTGGAACAGTCCTATAGCTCAAAATAAGAAACATCAGCTTTTGACCAACCTTAGGATTGCACGCATTTAACTGGTAGAGGAATATCTATTCCCTTAGCTTATTAGCAGCCTGCACACGCACTAATAGGACAATAGTGCCTACTACATGAGTGCCCTTGAAATATATAACTCGAGCCTCGAAAAAATGAGAGTTGTGCTGGCAGCTAATTGCTAGTTCCAACAATTAATTTCTTTTGAATGGTCCAAATTTATAAACACCAAGGTAGATATATAGGCAGGGTCTGGTGCAGGTTATTTGGCTTGTTTCAATCTAAATCATCCAGTTGAAGCTTTTATCAATAATCTTCAGATAAGTGGTGGGTAAATTCCTCCCAAACAAAGAGACCTTGGGTATCAGCCACTCCAAAAAGCCCCTCCCTACTGAGAAGCTGTTCTGCTTTTAAGCCACTGTTTTCGGGCAGTAACACTACAATAAAGTCTTATTTTGACCCAGAGTTTCCTAGCAAATAATTTCTTTTCCTTCAAAGATTAAACACTTCCCTAAAGGTCCAAATGTTCAAGCTTCAGCCAGAGGCCTCACTACATTGCTAGGTACTTTCCTCCTAGGAGAAGTCAAGTTCATCTACTTGTCATGCCTCAGACAGGCCTGTTAAGATCTTCAAAATAGCTTCTCCAAAAGATAATTTCATAAACAATTAAGATATATATTAAAGACTGCCAAGTATCAAGAACTAATGTTGGCCCTGGCTGGTGTAGCTCAATGGATTGAGCGAGGGCCTGCAAACCACACGATCGAGGTTCGATTCCCAGTCAGGGCACCTGCCTGGGTTGCAGGCCAGTTTCCGGCAGGGGACTCACAAGAGGCAACCATACATTGATGTTTCTCTCCTTCTCTCCTTCCTTTCCTCTCTAAAGATAAATAAATAAAATCTTTAAAAAAAAAAAGAACTAATGTAAGGAAAGAACAAAGAATGCTAATCTATTCTCTCTAGTTTGGGGTTTTTTTTTCTCTCTCCTTAACTTATCCCTGAAGAGCCAGAACCACGGAAACACAATCCCCTCCTGCCAGACGGCATCTGGCTGGATCCTCTTTCAACTTTTTAGGAAAACCCAAGACTGCCAATGAAATTATGCTAAACAACTCAACAAATATCACACTTTTCAAAATGAACATTCAATGAGATCCACTTCCAACTGGATCTTTTTCATGATGCTCCCCATAATCCAGCACCATCCTTCTCAGTTGCGAAGATTAGAGTCCACATAAGAGTGGTGAGTTGACTAGCAGTCAGGAAGCCTACGTTCTAGCCCCGGTTCTGCTAATGAACCTGGACCAGTAATGAACATTTCTGAGCCTGACTTTCAGCATTTTCTTACAGATTTTTTTATCCTCACCCCAGGACAAGCTTATTGATTTTTATAGAGAAGGGGAGGGGGACGGGAGAGAGAGGGGAGAGAAACATCAGTGGGCAAGGGAAACATTGATGGGTTGCCCTCTGGTACATGCCACGGCCAGGGACTAAACCTGCAACCCAGGAATGCGTGTTAGCTATGTGTTCTGACCCGGAATCGAACTTGCGCTGTTTCAGTTTACAGGATGACGCTCCAACCAACTGAGCCACACCAGCCAGGGCTTTTCAGCATCTTGTTTTTTAAAAATTTTATTTATTTATTTTTAGAGGGGAAGGGAGAGAGAAAGAGAGGGAGACATCACGTGCGAGAAAAACACTGCCCAGTTCCCTCTCACACACACCCCGACTGGGGACTGAACCCACAACACAGCCATGTGCCCTGACCGGGAATCAAACTGGTGACCTCCTGCCTTGCAGAACAATGCCTAACCAACCAGTCAGAGGGGCTGCTCAGCCTTTTTAAGTGTGGTCACATACTAAAGGTATGGCTCAGACTCTATGATTCCATGACTATGATGAATATAAAGTCATAGCAATGACTCCTCTCTCATCTTTAATTTCTAAAAACACACACACATCCACATGTTCAGAAACAGTATTAAGGGTAGGCTTTAGCTCAAGCGGTTACTTCATCACGGCAGACACTACAAACAGTATTAAGTGGAGTCAGAACTGTGATTTAAAATAACAAACCAACAGCTAGCTCATCTTTAAAAGTTCAAGACAAAGAGCATGAGTAACTGAATCAAAAAAAAATCTTTTATATTCAACTTTTCTTCCACAGCCAAGAAAGGTAGAAAACTTGCAGCTCGCTTTTATAACTTTTACGTCACCTGTGAATCACTGTCGGGGAAGTGGTAACGAGTGGTGGAATCATTTTCTGCTGTCATTGAGGCCTGCCTTACTCAAGTTCACAGATAAGCCACCGTCCCAGTGGGAGTGGTCAGGTAGCCAGTGCACCTGCCTGGGAGCACCATGGAATCAAAGGAAGCACATTCCCCCTTCAGGAAACTACCGCTTATACATAGAAATTTTAACAAAAGGCTGTTCTAAAATGCATCCTTAGGTATTTTTCAGTGGTCTTCCTTATTTACTTATAATGTTTTTTATTCTGCAAAGGTACTATAAACACTCACTGGTCTCTAGAGAAAGTTTCCACAACTTTTTCAAAAGTAAATTATTTAACAAAGTCTCACTTATATGAACTAGAGCTGAAAGAGAACAAGACTAAGGTCTCTGATGCCTAAAGTAAAAGTTGTGTTATTTACTGACCTACTCTCCTACCCTGCAGGTGTGCTGGAAGGACTAATACTATCTGCTATTTAACATTTTCAAAACACCTTCAATTCCTCACAAGATTAGGATTCCTTACTGCTAAACTTCAAATTCCAGTTCTCTACTAGATTCTATCAGATGTACAAGAGTCCTTGTTTGTCTGCTTTTTTAATTGTCACTGACCCTTAAGACGCAAGGACATCTGAGCCAATTCTTCAAGTGTTCCACCTTTCCATGCCATCGCTGGCCTTAACGTAATGCTCTAGTGCTGCCTTTTTAGATTTTCAGAATGAACATGACCTTTAAGATGCTAGTATATTGAAGCACCGTCTGCAATAGCAAAACTAAAACCCTTCAACAATAGGGACCACTAAAGAAATCATAATATATAACTGAAGAATACATATATAGTAATGAATAGTATGTCCATGTATAATCTGTACTCTACATTATAAAAGATATCTATGTTATATTTCATAGCATATCAATGCAATGGAGACATGATGCAGCTATCAAAAATGATAGCTCCAGCCCTGACTGGTGTGGCTGTTTGCTGGGCATCATTCCGCTGGTCTGAGCAGTGAGGACACATGCCTGGGTTTCCAGTTCCATCCTCAGTTGGAGTGTATGCAGGAGGCAACTAATTTGTGTTTCTTGTATCGATGATTCTCTCTCTCTCTTTCTCCCTCCCTTCCCCTCTCTGTAAAAATACATTTAAAAAATGATAGCACCAAAGAAAAGCTATTGGCAGTGAAAGGTGTCTATGATATACTGCTGAGTAAAGACAAATTAGAGCAAAGCTGTTGTAGAGCAAAAGTGAATACGTTGGCTTTTTTTCTTTTAACTTTTTAAATTTTTTTTTCATTTTTTTAAATTCCCAACCATCCTTTAGTGAAGCATAAGTTTTTTTATTGTTATGCTATTACAGTTGTGCCAATTTTCTCCCCTTTGCCCCCCTCCATCCAGCTCACCCTGTGCTCCCTCAGCCAGTCCCCACGCTGTTGCCCGTGTCCGTGGGTCACTCACACCTGTCCTCTGACTGGTCCCTTCCCATCTCTCCACCATTACCCCCTCCTCACTCCCCTGTGGCTGTTGTTAGTCGCTCCATGTTTCCATGCCTCTGGTTCTATTTTGCTCCTTACTTTATTTTGTTCATCAGATTCCTCTTACAGGTGAGATTGTATGGTATTTGTCTTTCATCAACTGGCTCATTTCGCTTAGCAAAATATTCTCCAGTTCCATCCATGCTGTTACAAAATGTAGTAGCTCCTTTTTCCTTTCTGCTGCGTAGTATTCCATTGTGTAAACGTACCACAGTTTTTGATCCACTCATTTACTGATGGGCACGTAGGCTGTTTCCAGCACTTGGCTACTGTAAATAGTTCTGCTATGAATATGGTGGGGGCATACGTTCTTTTGAATTGGTGTTTCAAGATTCTTAGGGTGGAATATTTCAATATTCTCAGCAGTGGAATCACTGGGTCAAACGGCAGTTCCATTTCTAATTTTTAAGGAGTTTCCACAGTGTTTTCCACAGTGGCTGCACCCACCTGCATTCCCACCAACGGGGCAAAAGGGACTGTTCTTGTTTTAACAATGTTGGTTTCTTCTGAAAACTGTTAGTTGGAATGTGTAATGACCGTTATATAATGATGAGTGTAAAGAAGCCCATCAAAATCTTTAAGGCAATTCATTGCCAGATGCAACAGTACAAATAACAAATACAGTTGCCACCTTTTGTATAAAAATGTCCATGTATATATGTATGTGCATGTTTGGGTATGTACTGGAAAAAGCATAAAGTCTAGAAGGTTTTACATAGACCACGTTGGTGGTAGAGGACTGTCAGCAACCTTAAAACTAGGAAATGCAGCTTTGTACTTAGCTGAACTTGTTTTC
This sequence comes from Sturnira hondurensis, assembly GCF_014824575.4. Lineage (NCBI taxonomy): Eukaryota > Metazoa > Chordata > Mammalia > Chiroptera > Phyllostomidae > Sturnira > Sturnira hondurensis. The sequence continues at coordinate 573,600 of NW_028091030.1, read as the reverse complement.
ATTTTTCTATGATTTCATGCTTTTTAATATAATTTTTATAACTTAAAATTCAAATAAACGCATATTCTGTAAGTGCTAACACACAGGATTTTACTCTAATTCCCCATCTGGTCATTGCCACAGTGAAGCGGTCTGCGTAACTCAGTTAGCATGTAAACCCCGAGACAGAAAGGCACTTAATGAACTCAGGCCTTTTAGAAATGAAACAAAATAAAGAACTGCCCACCACACACTTACTACTTCAGTCCTCCTCTCCCCGCCTGATGCCAAAAGAGGCATACTGCCGAAAATAGAGAAACAGAACTGTCAAAAGTCAAAAAGAACAAAAGGGTGCAGAAAGAGGGATTATCACGGGTTTCTATTGCTCCAGCATCATACCAAGTACTTGGAGAAAGAGGGCTGTATAACTCGGCCTTAAGAGTCAGTGGTCTTTGCTCAACTCTGTATCAACAAAGTGCCTTATGAACATGAGTTACCCCTGTAGCATTCTAAAGTTTCAAAGGGACTCCACGTTCCAATAAACTTCCCTCTGAACAAGGTCTTCCCTGGAGCCTTCTGCTCAGCTTTATTTCAGTACAACCAGGCTACACTGGGGATACTATATAGCATATGAATAACTAAGGAAATAGCCCTGACTGGTGTGGCTCAGTGGATTGAGTGCCAACCTGTGAACCAAAGGGTTGCTGGTTTGACTCCCAGTCAGGGCACACCCCTGGGTTACAGGCCAGGTCCCCAGTCGGGGGCACGTGAGAGGCAACCACACACTGATGTTTCCCTATCTCTTTCTCTCTCCTTTCCCCCCTGTCTAAAAATAAATAAAGAAAATCTTAAAGATAAATAAGGGAATATCTACTGAAATAATGAGGACTGCTGTAACATTTTACATTAAATTTGTTGCCTGATGGAATCTACTTATTCCTTCCGGCAAGGGCTGCTCAATCTAGCAGGGACCCACGAGGCCACCCTCGGCTTCGGCGGGCCTCTTGGCCTTCAACAGGCCACAGCCCTCTCCATCCCGTTACCTGACCGCCAACTGTCCCTGTCAGTGAGAATGAGCATGCCACTGCGTATGACGGAGCCCTCCATATGAAGTATATTTTAACTAAGTGCACCCTTCAACAATAACTGTGGTCTCACATTTACATACTGTATAAATAAAATCTGTTCTCTGAGTAATTAGGTAAAGCAAACTCCCTCAGTCAACCTAATAGAAGCTTTAAGAATATTTTTAGAATGCCAACTTCCCCCTACACACATTAGCTAGTTTTATAAAAGTGCATTTTCTTACACCAGGTTTTCTTTTCCTTTTTTAAAGATTTTTATTTATTTATTTATCTTTAGAGGGGAAGGAGAAAGGGAGAGAAACATCGATGTATGGTTGCCTTTTGTGCGTCCCCTGCTGGGAGTTGGCCTGCAGGGAACCAGCCTGCAACCCAGGCATGTGCCCTAACTGGGAATCGAACTGCGATCCTCTGGTTCACAGGCCCGAGCTCAATCCACTGAGCTACGCCAGCCAGGGCACACCAGGTTTTCTAAAGAGTGGACTCCACCTGTACTCTGACAGACTGGCAGCTTCTAACTAGGGACAGAGTATGTGCTAAAAATCATGTGGAAATTTTCATAGGCAATGTCTTAAGAGTTGTTCTACAAGCGCTATTCAGATATTCCCTCCATATGCTTAATCTTGGACACTCGGTCCATTAGAAAGCCAGCGTTGAAGCTGGGAAATTCCTCTTTTGTTTGATTCGCAAGAAACAAACAGAGACACTGTTGGGATTCTAAAGGTACCTGTTGAGCAAGGTATAGGCTTGGGGCTCCATGATCTCTGAAACGTGACATCGCATCTGATGGGAAGGCTCAGGTGCAGAAACCAGGGGTAACCGTTTATGTGAGCCCAACCGTGTCCTCAATTTCCCCTTTGTTCCTTCGCTCAGGCCTTAGGGATCCAACCTACCTGCACCCCAGGAGCATTACTCTCACCGACTCTATCTGCTGGACGATGGAATATGCACTCCCTCTCTGGTTGTTTCTTTTCTTTGTTGTCCTTAAAGACAAGTACCCTGGTTCAATTAACTACCTCAGTTCAGTCACCTATAAAACAGCAATAGTAACGGTACTTAACTCAGAGAGTAAGGTACAAGCATGGTATCAAATACTTACAAAAGTTCCTGGCACGTAACTAGCATCATACAAGCATCAGCCATTATGTTTTATTATTATTGTTTAAAACACTGTTTAGAACTATATATTAGTACCATTATTGTTATTTCTTTTACATATCTGACCACGAATTATTATATAAAGTGAGAATAACCATAACATGGGAGATTTTNTGTTTCTTTTCTTTGTTGTCCTTAAAGACAAGTACCCTGGTTCAATTAACTACCTCAGTTCAGTCACCTATAAAACAGCAATAGTAACGGTACTTAACTCAGAGAGTAAGGTACAAGCATGGTATCAAATACTTACAAAAGTTCCTGGCACGTAACTAGCATCATACAAGCATCAGCCATTATGTTTTATTATTATTGTTTAAAACAGTTTAGAACTATATATTAGTACCATTATTGTTATTTCTTTTACGTATCTGACCACGAATTATTATATAAAGTGAGAATAACCATAGCATGGGAGATTTTTTAGATTTAGAAATCTACCACTCAAGGTCCCCGGCTACTTGAGAACAGAGCACTGCCGCTGAGTCGCTGGGGGGGGCACCGCCCCCTCCTTCCGCCTGTTCCCCTGGCGCGCCCTTCACTCCCTAAAACTCCGTGGTTCTCTCATAGCCTCATTCCAATAGGCCTTACCTTATGAACTTTTTCTGAGACCCCCTTCCACTCTCGATAACTGACATTTTTATTTTGTTTACTTCACCTCTCTCCCCAACTAGAGCGTAGATTTTATAAGGTTAAGGATTGTTCCATTTCATTTATGGATGAATCCAGGTAACTAGAATAGCACCAGGCACATAGAGTTTCCATAAATAATTACTGAATGATGACTATTCAATCTGGCTTACCCCAGATTTCTCTTTTTGTTAAGATTTTTATATACTTATTTTTAGAGAGAGGGGAAGGGAGGGTGAAAGAAAGGGAAAGAAATACCAACGTGTGAGAGAAACATCCACCGGTGGCCCCTCGCACACCCCCAGTCAGGGACCTGCCAGCAACCAAGACATGTGTCCTGACTGGGAGTCCAACTGGTGGCCCCTTGGTTGGCAAGGGATGTCTGACCCGCTGAGCCACACCAGTCAGGGATCCCCAGATCTCTTGTGAGATGAGCAAATCCCCACCTGTTTGGGCCACCACAGTCAGGGGCACTGTTACTTACAGCTGAATACGTTCCTGACCATGAGATTACACAGTACTGGTAGAATATTTGGCATTATTATTATCATTGTTATTTCTGTTCATATAAATTAGCTAGCATTTATTATGGGCTTATTATTACGTTCGAAGCCAAATGCTCCACATTTTTGTCAGATTGCTAAACAAGCATCATCTTTCTTAACCTTCACAGTAACTTCTGAGATATATACTAATTTTATAGATGAAAAAACTGTGGCTTGGAGAAGCTAAACAACTTGCCCAAGGTAGCACAACTACGAAATGGTAAGCACAAGTTGTAAAACGAAGTTTCTGGTTCCTCTGCCTATACTCTTACCTGGTGTACCAGGGGTCCCCAACCCCTGGGTCACGTACTGACACTGGTCCGTGGCCTGTTCGGAACCAGGTGCACAGCAGATGAGCAGGAGGCAAGCTTCACCTGTACTGACAGCCATTCCCCAGTGCTCACCTGAGGTCTGAGCTCCACCTCCTGCCAGACCAGCGGAGGATTAGATTCTCACAGGAGCACGGTCCCTACCGTGATCCCTACCCTACCCCACACTGCTTACGACAATCTCATGTCTGATGGTCTGAGGTGCAGCTGAGGCGTGATGTTAGCACCGGGGGGCTGCAGACACAGATGTCATTAGCAGAGGGGACTGACTGCACAGAGACTACGATAAACCAGTTGCTTGTGGACCCACATCAAAAGCCCATCGGTGAGGGGCAAGTGACAATTAGCTGCATCTGGTGGCAGGCTTTAAGTCAGAATGCGACACTTACTTTTAGTCTGAGCAGCCGGCCCATTATTTTATTTGCCACTTCCATCCCCACCTCCTTCCCACACTGAGCACTTGTCTCAGGCACAGTTTGGGTAAGTCTACACGCTAGACCTAGTGTGTGCTTATAGTGAGTTGTATAATTATTTCTTTATACATTACAATGTAATAATAATAGAAATAAAGTGTACGATAAATGTAATGTGCTTGAATCATCCCCAAGCCACCCTACCCCCATTCATGGAAAACCTGTCTTCCACAAAACGGATCTCTGGTGCCCAAAAGGCAGGGGACTGCTACAGTGTACTGCACTACCATGTCTGTGAAATACCCGTATGTAAGTGTTCTCTCCTGAAAATATGTACCAATAAGCTGTGCAAGTCAGGAATCCTGTTTTCCACGCTGTGGTATCCACCAACGCTATTAATGTGTTGAGCCCTTAAGTACCTACTCAGTAAACATTTACTGGAGAGATGGACAAGTGAATACCAATCCTACCTTGGAAACCTTCAGTTTTATAAAAATGAAACATGAGTACACATTGTTAAAAAAATTAATTTACTCTGAGTTTCCCCTTGCTTTCTTTTAATTGCAGGGATTCTCCTCCTGTTGTGGTTGTATCTGCCACTCAAGCACCTAGAATAAATTAAAAAAAGAGTCTCATAAAAATTAAATGATTGGTGTTGTATGTATTTAGAGATAATGATGGATTTATTTTCAACACAAATTGGTAGGTTTTCTGCCACATGGGGTAACCCCTAGTCTTAGGCAGCTTTCACTCATGCAAAAAATGTCAGTCTTTAGTTGGGTAAGATGAGGAATGAAACACACACACACAGTGCATACAAACAAAAACATACAATATTTGAAGAAGGCAGCCAAAAACTGAATGGACACAGAAAGAGAGCATCCTGAGCATATGTTTCTCTTTTCCTTGCCTTCCGCTCATAACAGTTTCCCATGAAAGACAAGCAGAGACGCAGAAGCAGCTGCAGATAGGTGAATGAACTGTGTGATACTGACAATCTGTGAATTAAAGTATCTAATACATGAAATAAAAACATTCTCCTCTTCCAAACAGCTGCATGAAGAAATCAAAAGGGAAAGAAAAGAGTTGGAGGGAAAGTGAGACAAAGAATAAAACCTGGTCCGTGCCACACATTTATAAAACTGATGGCCTGTCAGCAAGACACTGATGAATATTTCTGCAGGATAAAAATGGCAACCGAGAGTCTAAAAATAAACCGCTGTGCCGCAGACCTGTCTGGTTCAGCCACACCACTGGAATACAAACACACTCACTCACTAGCACATTCTGACTCAAGGTTTCACAAAGACAGGAAAAAAATGCTTTGTTGGTGAGGGAAGGCATTTTACATGGTTTTAAATCAGTTACGTTCTCTATATAACATACATCTGAATGTAAGTTTAAATGACTTTCCTTTACCAAAAAAGATAAATGGTAATAGTAACAAACCATTAACTCACCTTATATAAAAGATTACTTTCTCCCAGCCCAATTATAGAACAATAGAGTGCCATTTTGACCACTTTGTGATGATACCCTAAAATCGCAATTTAAAAATAAAATTATAAATTACTTCGAAGCCATGCTGACTTTCATGGCGGACCTCGTCAATTACCTCCAAAGGACTCTGGGGAGGAGGTGTCAAACCTATGACCTCATTCTGCATCTAAACCCTACAATAAGAAGTCGTTAGCTAAACTGCGAAAGGGGATGTTCTGTCCTTCACAAGCAGCACTTCAATGCACCAAATCCACTCACCTTGCTCAATCCTGCCTTAGGTAGCTACGATTCTCCTCTTAGCTGAATGGTGATTTCAACTCTGGAAGCTTTGCCTACAACATTCGGAGTACTGTCAAGCCACCATTTTTAACAGCAGAGATGAATTAACTCTCCATAACAATAAAATGTGAATAATAAATTACACTTGGTCCATTCTGACTACACCCATTTGGAATAAACAGGGGGGAAAAAAAGATGAACACTTCAGAGACCAATGACGTTTTCACAACACAGTACAACACACCCTGCCAAATTCTTGAGGGTACTCAGCTGTGTCGATCACGTCACAGCAAATAAATAACTACACATTACCAAAATACATTCTCCAATACACGTCCATAAACTCTCTTCACTGCAGCTGGGGTCTAAATAATGGCAAAGTTTCTTAATGAGAAAAAAGACATAAAAGCCATAAGATATAACATAATTTCATTTTTAAGAGTTTTATTATCATTGACCTCATTTTCACAGTGGGCATCACAAACTTAATTATAGTCCAAACAAAACCCTGAACCCCCACTTCATGCTTGCCCCTCTCTCCGAATTGCCCATGGGGCCATCCATTCATTCAGCTGATCAAGCCGAAGCCTGGAAGCCAGCTTCGCTTCCTCTCTTTCCCACATACCCAATCCATCCCCAAGCCTGTCTACTGTCTCCCTCGGATACATTCCATTCCACTTCTCACCCCCTACAGCACCACACCCTAGTTCTGGCTTCAGCATTCTTATCTCCCCTGGAAGACTGCAAGGCTCCCCAGTGCCCTTCCTACTTCCCACCTCGGCCACTACAGTCTACTTACCACACAGCAGCCGGAGTAATCTCCACAAAAGTAAATGACATCACACCACACTTCTTTAATTCCTCCCATGACTTCCCCTTACTCAAATTTCCCCATTTGAATAAATTGCAAAGTTCTTTCCGTGTCCTATGAAACCTTTCATGATCTCATCCATGCCCACCTCTTCTATGACCGTTCTCCCCTCTTACACTCTTCGCCTCGTCACACAGCTCAGCCAAAGGCCTTGGCTTTGCTCAAAAACCCAAACCCAGTCCCACCCATGGGTCTTTTTACTTGCTTTCCCCTCCACCTAGAAAGTTCTCACCCCAGAGCTTCAAAAGCTCGGCTTCCTCCTCATCACTAGGGTCTCCACTCAACATCTCGGGTTCAGAGGGCTCGCTCTGCCCACCCCATCTGGCAGATCCCCGCCCCTCCACCACTCACACACCAGTTACTTTTTTTTTAATTGTTGACACTACCAGTTGCTTTCTATCCTCCTTGTCCTTGTTTTATTGCATCAGAGCACTTATCACTACCTGCAATTGTATTATTTATGGGTCTAGGTGATTACTGTCCCTCTTTCCCTACTTGAATATAGGCTCTATGTCTGTCTTACACATCACTGTATCCCCTAAACCATACAATGTATAAATCAATCATTTATAGCATCAGAGTACAAACTCAAATGCCTATAGAAGCCAGACAGGTAACATTAAGTAAGTAACGCAGGCAATTTCCACCTCGTGTGAAAACGCAGACCCAGTAGAGTGGCTTACTATTTTTCATGAGACCAGATATATAACCTTCTGGATGAAATCTTCCAATTGTTTAATGTCAGCGACTTGTGCTTTTTTTAATTAAAACTCTGTATGAGACAAATAAACTGTGTCAGAGCCAGATATATACATAGGTCACCATTTGTTAACTCATCTATCTACCATAAATCTTCTAAATTTAGACTTACTGGGTGTGACAGGTTGTTCCAAAGATGCCCACGACGGCCCCCGCCCCACACCCCACTCCTTCCTGCCCTCTTACGACGCGCACTTGCCGCTCCTCCCAGCGAGAGAGGAAATCTACTTTCCCTCCCTCGGGATAGATGGCTTGCTTTGCCCAGCTGGCTATCTTCCGACCTAGACCTTAGGAGGCCTGGCAGCCATGTAAGGAAGTCACTGAAGAATGACAGGGCGTGTGGAGGAGACCCGAGAACCCAGACGACCGAGGGCACCTTAGATCCTCCGGTCCGATCCATACAGTGACGGCAGCACGAGGCCCCAGACGTGTAAGCACACCTGGACCCCTCCTGCTGTCATCGTGGACTCCGCGCGGCACAGAGGGGAGCCACGCCAGCCAGTCCCGCCCAAATTCCTGGTCCACAAGTTTGTGGGGAACGAAATGTCTGTTATTTCTCCAAATAAGAGGCCCTTGTATTTTCTGGTGACTTGTTTCTCAACAATAGATAAGAGACAAATACTGACACCTAAAAATAAGGTGTAAAAAAATGCGAAAACATGCAGTACTGGTTTTTGGACCAAGAGGCAGGCAGAGAGGCTGGAAAAGTGGCAAGTAAATTAATCATTAGCAAAGGCCAGGAGAGCCATGAGAAACTTGCTATTAAAGGCAGGAAAAAGAGCAAGACCTTATATACTAGTAAAATGTTTGGTAAGAATATTGCCTGCAATAATGTGAAAAATAGTGTATTTATCTAGCAAACTGTTGGATCTGGCTAACAATATTTTTGGGTAGAATATTAAAAGTACCAACTGGCTTCTTTTAACTGCACATGATAAAGTACAGGAAGAAAGAAATAAAGTAAAGGAGGGCCTGTTTCATTTTCAAGCAGAATTTAAGGATAAAGAGGGCACAGGACAGTCTCTCCAATTGGCAAAAGATGCTCAAATTAAGAAACGGCCTCAGAGTAAATATCAAATGAAGAGTTTGTCCATAAATTTTTTTGTTGAGACCTCAGACAAGTGTCTTGAAAAGGAATTACAGATGTGGCATTTGGGACATAGCACTGACCCTCCCAAAAATTCATAGAAAACCTTGAAAGTGTTTAAAGAAATTGTAGTGCTCAATTTCTTTGGGCACTACACTAAAAAAAGACAGAAACAGTTCAAAATGGAAAAAAAAAACCCACAGTGTCTGGGAATCCTAACTTCATACAGACTGGCAGGTTGACAAACCTACACATCTGCAAACACAACAGACTTCTTATGAGAAAGAAAAGCAGCCGAGGAAAAAGCCAAGACTGCAGGATGGGGCTAAGTCTCCGAAAACGACGTCCGTCCTGGGGAACAACTCCCAAGGACCAGAACTGGGCACCAATCAAGGAACACTCTCAATATGTAGACAAGAACTGGTGTCATGTACCAGCTGCATTTCAAAATTGTCAAGGACCAGTGATGGCTATGCCCTTCTTACTCTTCCTGTTTGAATGAGAATGTCTATGGTGGTCTTCCTGTCCCTGTCCTACCACTGCTGGGTGAGGGCAGGGTAGGCGACAGGGGTCTCGACAGCTCGTCTCCTGAGTTCACAGACCACTGGATCATAAGCTGCCCCGCAGTAGATGTGCCTCGGAAACTTCAGGTGCGTCCTAACTTTGATAACATCCTGGACTTCAAGCGGGTCTGTGCCATAATGGGATAAAACTCTGGGAGAAGGGTAAGTGTATTTTGCACGCGGAGAAGACGTGCACTGTTATGCTCAGAGAGCTGACTGTGGTAGATCATTTCCCAAAATGGTTGCAACCATACCGCCCCATTTTATGCCACTTTGCTATCGGCATTTGCCATTCTTCCACCAACAGGTAAAATCCTTTCACTTCTGCTTGATTCTGCCACAAAATGTGACAAAAGTGACACTGTCTGACTTCCAGGTCAAGGCTTTAAGATACCTTGCAACTTCCATTTTTACCTTCTTGGAACAATCTCAGTGGCATCTAAGGAAGCTCGGCCCAGTGGAGTGATCAGAGGCCATCTGGAGAGGCCGCACGGGGGAGAACCGAGGCTCCCTCTTGCCCCAGGGGAGACGCCCCAGCCAACACCATGTGGAATAGAGCAATGCTGTCTCCACTGAACCGTGCTCCAATTCCAGATCCACAAATCACGAATAATAATATGGCTGGCTATTTCCTTAAGCCACTGAGTTTGGGCATATTTTGTTATATAGCAATAGGTAACTGAACCATTTGGGAAAAGGTCAGTCTAAATGACAAAAATGTGTGAAATTTTCAATTAAAAAAAACCCACATTTTTAATACTTGTAAACATTCACAATGATTTTTAGGATAATAACCTAGGATTCATATTGTCATTCACCAAACATTTCCTGAGCACGTAACATGTGCCAGGCACTGCTCTAGGCCCAAAGAAAACATCGGTGAATGAAAGCCCTATTCTATAGGATAGTGAGGTATACACGGAGAGGCTTTTAGGAATTTGCTTTAAGAAACAAACCGGTTTCTAACTAATACATCAACATTGTAACTTAGTGTTTGCCAAGTACTGTAACTAAATCTAGTTTTACCTCTCTCCTTGAAATTGTTACTTCAATGCTTTATCACTGCATCAGGAGCTATTTTTAGCTCAGCCCTTCTTCAGACTGAGCCAGAAGAAAAAACAAGGTCAAGATAATATAAGACCAAATTTTGTGCACCTGAATTTTCAGGTGTCTTCAGTGTACCGAGTTTATTCCGACTGAGAACATCAGCGCTGCCACACCTTTGCTCCGGCTGCCTCCCCTGCCTGCGGTGCCCTTCCCCCACCTTCTTCACCTGGTGGACCACTGACTCCCCCATCAACCGCCACACTCCGCGCGCTTCTCCTGCGTTTCCACTGCATCCTTTGCACACACACGGCATTAGACTGGGTATACCATATTATAACTTCTTATTTGTTTAATTGCCCCCACTAGATTGTTAGTTCTTCCCGGAAGGAACTGTTCTTCCATTTCTAACATAGGAATCTGCAGATAATAGTAAATGAACAGTAAATGTCGGCTGAATGAATGAACCTCAAAACTCTGATTAAATCATGGTTCCCTCACCTGTAAAATGGAGGTAATGATCCAAGAAAATGAAATTGCAACTGCCTGGGAAACTATAAAGCATTATTCAAACTTTTTATCATTATTTACCAGATCGGAACACAATACTGAAGTTTTACTCTCAAGGTAGGAAGACTTGTTACATTTAAGGGCATTCAGAAAAACATACCCACTCCCAAATATAGTTCCTACACAGGTACATGGAGTTCTGGTTTGCTGTTTCTTTCGTGTTTTAACTTGGCATTGTTTTATAGTCACCTGTCATAGCCTGTGTATCTGTATTTTATCTCAAAAACATGAAAGGAAACCTTCAATGCTTGAGATACACCCAAAGGGCAAACATAATCTAATCCTGGGTTTTAGAACTCCAGAACTAAACAGACTCTAAGCCTTACCAACTTACCTTTCAGGACACTTTTCCCCTTATTTTCACATACATGTGGTTGTTTGAAAACAAGATGTTTACCTGTGATACAGCAACTCAGAAAAGACCAGAAAAATGTGGAGGACTGAATGGGTGAGCATACACGCCATCAGAGTCAAAATTCAATCCCTGATCCATCCACCACCTCGCAGAGGCTCTTGAAATCTGTGCTGAACAACACGGTCGTCACTGGCCGTATGTGGTTGTTAATTCATTTTTAAATTAAAATTAGATACAACTTAAAAGTTCCTCAATCGCACTAGCCACCTTGTAAGTACTCAATAGCCATGTGTAGCTGGCAGCAACCAAACTAAACAGAACAGATACAGAACGTTTCCATCACCACGGGAAGTTTTATTGGAGAACACTGCCTTGAATGAAATGGTTCATATCGAATTACTAGAGAACTGTCTCCAATATGGCTCTCTGCCTGCAGAAGTGAAAACCGTGTGATATTTCAGGAGATATGTTAAATAGTGGGGTAGTCAGGGAAAAAAGAAATACATCATTTTTTCATGGGTTGCAAAGGTTTATATTAAAATTCATTTTTGGAAGAGACTAATATTCTAATGAGTGACAATTCATTTTGTTTAACAAACTTTTCTTCTTGCAACAAACTTTTTTCTTAATGTACATCTTCAGAGTCATCACCTTCCAAGTTGGGGTGAAGAAGCAATTCTCTAAAAGCCTTCTCATCTTAAGACTAATCATCTTCTTCAAATCATCAAGCTATAGTTTTAGACTGCTTTATCTGCTAAAATATAGAGAGCACAGTTATTTGGGACTCTGATAGCTAAATGTTAATTCTATAAAATGTAACTTTAGAATACAGTTTTTACAGTTTTATCACTAGAATGGTTCTTTCTAATGATATAATAAATATCTCTGCAAACTTATCTGAATTTAAAAAATGAAAAATTTATCCTGTTTTAAGATTTATATTTTATGTTCATGAAACAGGTTCTTTTCTTTTGAAATATTAAACAAACTTTCAAAAGTGGGATCCAAAGGTGGTTTATAGAAATTACACAAATTCCATGGAATATTCAAAGAATTTCAAAGTACAATGGTAAATTACCTGTTCACCATTTGAAAAAAAATCCTAAGTATTAGGAGGTAAAATACATATTTATGTTCAAATACTAGATTAAAACCCAAAGGAAACATCATTGTAATAAAAATCATCACTATAAAATTATAGGAAGGATTTGGTACTCATCAGCACCCTCTGGAGTCAGTTATTACAGTCCACAATAAACCAGATCTTAAAACACAGTAATTCATTATTTAAAATAAAAGTAACAAAAGTTAAGAATTTTTAAGAAATTTTAATTATTCATATTATAATTTTCCCACAAAATTTTCAAAATTTCCCTCTAACAGTCCACATTTGCTTTTTTCCCACTGAGTTCAGTCCGGCAGTGTCTCTAGAAGGTATCTATGTTTTACAAAAGATGGATTCAAGTGAAAAACACTACGCCTTTTAAAGTTTACTATGCAAAGATCTTTGCTTAGTAACCTGTGTTTTTAAGTCACTTATTTTAAGAATTACTCTAATTGTAAAAAAGTTTAATATATACTTCACTAAAATAAGATATAAAAAGAAGCTTATATTTCTCAAATATGGCGCAAATTGCAAGTGGCAATTCACTGTAAGGACAGTTGAGCTGGGTTTTTCTAAGAGTCAAGAAAAAAGAAGCCTGTGCAGCTCACGTCTCAGATACCGCCCACTAAATTCTTTCAGTGAAACTTATCTCCAAATTTCCGCCTACACAAAATGTACTGCAAATCTCCTTTTATGTTTCCCCTTCTACTGGGTAATCCACTTCGCCCTCCCAGGAAGGGCAGAGACAAGCAGGACGTGCACAGCATCTCGCATCAGAATTCAGCACCCTGGACCCCTGGCTCCATTCCCCCGCCCAGAGCTGTGCCTGCACCAGCCCATGTCCCGCACATGCGCCACTGCAATGCTCTCAGGGGCTCAGGCGCAGGCAGTCACCATTCCCACAGATGAAACTCCCGTGTTCACCTAGAGACCTCAGTCAAGCCAGCAGTCACGGCACAAGACAGCAGCCCTTTCTATTCAGAAAAAAGGGAAGAAGTGGTCAACTCAATTTTCTGAGTGCTTTAAATATACATAGGTGTAGCAGCAAAATGTTTCTTGTTTACATCCACTAAATTAACTTGGGGCTTTATTTCGTCTCTGCAAAAATTAAAAATGATACAGTCATCATCTGAGTTCACTCTAGGGGAAAAAATCCAATTACGCCCTACTCTCCTCTTACTAGATTTGCCTAATGTTTCATAACTGAATACATCGTTAAAAGGGGGACGAAACGCAGCACAGTACTGCATCAACTACTTTGTTAAAGGCGATTAAGTCAAAGTGCTAATAATGCCTCTTTGGGTGTCCAATAAGCTCATGAAGAGGAGGACTTATGCTTAGCATTCCTGCTTATGAGGGGTGAAAACAAGCTCTTTCTTTTATATAGAAAATAATTACGCAGCTCGGATCTTACCAGGACATGTTACATCTCTCTGCCACTTATCACCTGGGCTATTGCACTGCCCTGGTTTTTCTCCACTGGAGGGCACAGTTGGCTAAAAGAAAAGCTGGTGAGGCCTAATTTGGTCTGTTCCATCGTTCCAAAAAAGGATGGATGAGAAAGGAGGTGAAGCTTCCATCAGAAAGGATGTTTCAGTATCATTTCTCAATCTCCCTTGATCTGTTCTCCTTGAAAACCATTACAAAAGATAAACACTAATTGGCGAAGACAAAGATTAAACACAAAAAAACACAAAAAACTTGTCCTAAACACCACTATCTGTAAAAAATAAATAAAAGATGAGGTGGAAAGCAAAGAATGGGTTCTTTTTTAACGGTGGAAATGACCCACTTCATGGTACATAATAATCTAAAGTGTACATGCAGACAGACATTCCCCTTTACCACAGTCCCCACAAGGCATTTCCACAAGAATGTGGTGTTGAATTACTCAGTTCTTGGGCAATGACATAAATCATGCTCAGCAGAAACAATTTATTTTTATTTTCTATTTTTTGCATTATCATTTCAGAGATAAGCCAACAGGGGATGCCATTCAGCAATTCATTCACAGCCGCCTTTTCTTTATAAACCCAATCAATCCTACAGGCACAGGGCAACATGTTTCCGGTATGTTCAGAAAAAAGATTAGTTAAAAAAAGGAAAAAGATTAGTAAAGAGACACATAAAGCACTTCTAGATAAAGTCAATAAATGTAGCATTCAGGGGAGCTTGTAAAACAGTAGTCTGTTGTTTGAAAACTTCCTTTTGAATAAAACTCTTAGGTTTCAACTTACCAGTAAGCTTTCTCAGCTTTTATTTTATTTTATTTTATTTTTAAATGAGGAGAGGCTTAGGAACCTCCAGGATGTTTTTTTTTTTTTAAGATTTTATTTATTTATTTATCTTTAGAGGGGAAGGAGAGAGGGAGAGAAACATCAATGTATGGTTGCCTTTTGTGCATCCCCTGCTGGGAGTTGGCCTGCAGGGAACTGGACTACAACCCAGGCATGTGCCCTGACTGGGAATCGAACTGCGATCCTCTGGTTCGCAGGCCCGCGCTCAATCCACTGAGCTACACCAGCCAGGGCTTCTCAGCTTTTATTGTATGGAAAGTAATGTGATGAAGGACACCTCTCTATGGCTATTACCCAGGGCATCATGTTTTATTTGGTCAACTGACAAAATATTATAACAGTTTTTTGTTACACATGGATCAAGTTAATTTTTTTCAAGTAGCCAATGGGGCAAAATAACTTGGGTGAGATTATGTCCTCAAAAAGATCACTTAAACATGTACATTTAAACAGATTGTTCATGTTATTTTTTGAAAGATTTTATTTGTTTATTTTTAGAGAGAGGGGAAGGGAGGGAGAAAGACAGGGAGAGAAACAGCAATGTGTGGTTGTCTCCCACCCAGCCCCCACTGGGGACCTGGCCTGCAACCCAGGCATGTGCCCTGGTTGGGAACGGAACTGGTGACTCCTTGGTTCACAGCCTGCATTCAATCCACTGAGCCACAGCAGCCAGGGCTGTTCATGTTATTTTAAACTGATTCACCACAGAAACCCAGAAGTAGTCCCAGTAGGGTCTTCTACATGTTCAGTGGCAGCCGGAGCATCCGCTGCAGTCCTAAGAGATGAAATGATTCCACTTGCCAGATAACACAACTGGTTGCTCCCTGTCGTTTTTCCTATTGACTTAAATCACGGCTATCCGTAAGAAGGGTATTCTAGGTAGATGGGTACGTTGGAGCAAAGTTTGTGCTGCAGATGCACAAGGAACAGCAAGGAGGCCACTGATGGTTTGAGCGGAGAGAGGAAATTCCATTCAGGTCTGAGTTCAAGTGTCACCTAATGAGAAAATCTTGCCTAACCACTCTATGTAAAGTAGCAGGAATACAACTTCCTTTCCCTCTTTGTTACTCTCTATCATCTACCTTGCTTTATTTTCCTTCGTACTACATTTCGCCATAGGACTTACCAAATATCTGCTTAGTGTCCCTCCTTCCCTACTAAAATGAACCTCCACGAGGGCCGAGTTGGTCCAGTTTGTTCACTGCTCTACCCCGAGCAATAACAAAGTATCTGGCACACGAAAGGTAATGTTTGTTGAATCAATTAAATGGAAGGAAAATTATGGGAGTATGAGAGAGCAGGCTGACACCTCTGCGTGGTGGGGTGGGGTGGGGGGTGGGGACTGAACGAAGAGGAAAAAGAGCTCAGGGACTANATGAGAAAATCTTGCCTAACCACTCTATGTAAAGTAGCAGGAATACAACTTCCTTTCCCTCTTTGTTACTCTCTATCATCTACCTTGCTTTATTTTCCTTCGTACTACATTTCGCCATAGGACTTACCAAATATCTGCTTAGTGTCCCTCCTTCCCTACTAAATGAACCTCCACGAGGGCCGAGTTGGTCCAGTTTGTTCACTGCTCTACCCCCAGCAATAACAAAGTATCTGGCCCACGAAAGGTAATGTTTGTTGCATCAATTAAATGGAAGGAAAATTATGGGAGTATGAGAGAGCAGAATGACACCTCTGCGTGGTGGGGTGGGGTGGGGGGTGGGGACTGAACGACGAGGAAAAAGAGCTCAGGGACTACAGTGTGGGGATTGGGCAGGAGGGTATGGGGGAAATTGGTAATGGGACAAATGCAATAAAAAATGATTCTTTCTCTTAAAGAAATTGTGGTTAATCTAGGCTAATCAAGGTAGTGATTGGTAATCCTCGAAATTAAGGCATGAAAGAAGAAAGAAAGAGTAAACGATACAACCTCCCTGACGACACTACACATTCTCCTTGATCTATCCAACATGTATCAGACGCCTGATGTGAGGTACAAATGCCAAATAAGCGGCAGAAACGCCAGTGGTACAAAAATCTAACAAAAAAAGAAAGAAAAAGAGGCACAAAAATTCCAAATTTAAACCCGTTCATCACAGTTGTCCTATTCTTCTTGCCCTTGCCTTTGACCCATTATCCAAGAATCCGATTCTTTCACTAAATCAGCAGAAATACTTTACTTTAAATAATACCTGTTTCCTCAATACAGGAATAGTTATCTTTCCAAAACCAAAGAGTGTTCCATCCGTAAAAGAGGAAGGCAGGAAAAGAATGCACACAAATCGCACATACAAAGTGTACACGCACACCCCTTCACTCAGAGTGCAAAATGTGACTGAGTTACCGACCTCTCTTACTAGGAGGGAGACTCCCACGGAAAGAATCACTGCTGTCCTCGAGGCCCAGCAGCAGTGCGTGGTCACTCAAGTCTCCACAGACCTGAGAAGCTCGATTCTTACTGCACCACGGTCCTTCCAGCCTTCCATTATTGCTGTTGAAGACACACAGTCTCTGTCTTTTTAGAACAATATTTCTACACACATCAGGCTCACCTGGCACTCAGAGCAAACTCAGCACTGCGCGGGCCACATCCCCACCCGTGACACAGGGAGTCCGTGTCCCTGAGCTGCACGTGTCCTTACTCCAGCTTTTCCGGGACGCAGAGGCACATGTCCACTCCATCCCAACGTTGAAAATATAGGAATTTAAAAAACACTGAATCTCTAACCTTACACTTGTCTTCCCAAACCAGGAATATCCAAAATGGGTTTCATAATCTTTACACTTACTAATACATGACTGTGTGGCCATGGCAGAGCTAAGCACACACCTCCAGGGTAAGGAACCCGACTGACTTCTTACTGACTTTGCAACCGACTTAGCACTACGCACTAAGGAGAGGAACAGGCCCATTCATACATACACTCACCCCACCCTAATTCTTCACACACAGTCGTAAATTCTTTTTAAATTCAGTTGAACCACATGGGGCCAAGATCCCCCAGATTACCAGATAATCCCTAAAAGTAAATAGCTACTTAGACTAGGCTGAAGTGGATTGTCCTAAGAAATGCATTTTGTTAATCAAAAACCCAATATTCCTGAATAATCTGGCAACAATTCCCAAAGAATATTACCAATAAAACAATTCTCACACACCTAATTGCTTTGGCTTCATAAACTGTAGACCTGGTCACTAAAATGACTTAATGGCCTGATATGGACAAGAACGCAATGACCAGCATCAATAGGAATGAGACTACATAGTCAGACTTGCAGTCATACCCCATCCCGGATTTGGCCTCCTTTCGTCCGTTGCAGTATTCAAATCAACAGCAATACAGTAAGTGGACCCTAATCCACAGCCCTTTATATCAATTATAAAATTGTATTCAAAACAAGAAAAATATTACTTCTTTTCCATGGAATCTGTAGGCTGGGAAGCTTTCAGCTGTAAATAACAAATAGTTTTAAGAAAAATGGAATTCATTATCTCAAAATAACAGAAACTGCAGAGTGGGTGAATTCAGTAGCTCAGAGACAGCATCAAAGACCCGGGTGCTTTCCAACTTTCTGCACTGCAATCCTGGTGTGTGGGCCCTTTGCTCAGTCTGTTCTCTCGGTCCCAGGGATGGCTGCTGGCAACACATCTTCACATAACAATGCACTTCCTTTGGCTCCTTTTTAAGGGGAAGAAAAGCCTTCTCAGAAACCCTCCCTCCAGCAGATCATCTCACATCTCATTGGTGAGAACCGACATATGCCCAGTCCTAAACCAACTCTAATAAGGGGCTAGTTGCGCTTACACTACTCAAGATTTGGCCACTGGCGCTGAAGAGGGAGCTCACCTCCCCTGAAGTGCACCGTTATCTAAGACCTGTGCAACGTTGCATTCTGTCAGCCAGCAACCAACCGGCCACATCTGCCACATCTTCCCCAGATGTTGTACTTACCCTGTGAATCCATCTCCCCATTCAGTAGATCAGAATTAAATTATGAAGAGGAAGAGATTAATTTATACATTTAATACAAACATATGCCTAAACGATCCATTCACTAGTCATCTGTAGTTATAAAAAAAGGCTAAAATACTTGGAATTAGGTCAACCCACCCTAAGAAGTGGCAAAACCTCTATGTCCACTGAAAAATTGTAACACGCATCAATTTATGCCTCAATTACGATATTTCTTTATCTCTAGAAATTACCTCCTTCTCTACCTTTCCCTTGATCTTATTTTGCTGCTGTGTTTAAAGAAAATGAAACAAGGGTAAATACTGTGACGGGAACCCCAGCTAAGCCAGTGGTGCCCTGTCCACTCCCACTGTGGCCAGACCATCGGACAGCACATTCCAACTGCATCTCTTGGCTCAAGGATTTTCTCTGGTCCCTGGAGCCAGCCAGCAAGACCCAAGAACAGAGTGGACAGAAAGGCTATCAGATACTGTTCCTCCCC
Organism: Sturnira hondurensis; assembly: GCF_014824575.4. NCBI lineage: Eukaryota > Metazoa > Chordata > Mammalia > Chiroptera > Phyllostomidae > Sturnira > Sturnira hondurensis. The sequence goes on along the minus strand of NW_028091030.1, from coordinate 554,591 downwards.
GACAGCCCTCAACCAGTAACTAATGGCTGTTGGTGTATAAATTCCAAGCATCCTGAGACCCCGCAGGTGAAATAACTCCAGAACCTGAATTCTACAGAGCCCCACAGCTGTGCGGTGGGACTGAACTCCAACGGGCCACAGTGCTTGATAATGGCCCCTTACTGGCTGGGTTCCCTTCCCCATCTCCCTCCCTACGTCTCCCTCCCCTGTGTCGAGCTTGAAACTCTTCCAATCATAGCACAGTGGAAATGACACTTCGCTACCACTAATTTCACGAGATCTGTACTATCATACCTAACCATAGCTTCTGTGCATGTTAAAAATAAAGTTGAAACTTAATTCAGAAACCCACCCTACATTAACGAAGTTGTAAAAAAAACAAAAAGAGCTGTTTTAGAAACAGGCTACACTTGACATATTAGAGAATCACATCAAAAGAGACTTAGGTGTTGATGACGACAAAGTTGCCACAGATCCCAAAATAAGCCTCTGAAGCAATTTGAACCTCACACAAAGGATCTGATCAACTCATAGGGCAATTCTATTTCTAGGCTTCTAACTGAGCATGGCAGGGGGAAAGGCCCAATGTCTTGCGTATAACTCTCTGTACTGTCTACGGTGCTTCCAAAGACTATTCAGGGACTCTTACAGCCCTGAAGACAGACAAAGTGAGTATTTTTAGACATATTTGACAGATCAAATAAACAAAAGGGCTGCCCACAGATTCCACAGATAATGAATGTCAGAGGTGGGAAGGTGGGGAGTATGAACTCAGGTCTTCTGATAGTCCACTACACTTCCTGCTTCTCTGCCTGAAAAGGAAGTGGCAAACATTCACCAAACTAAGCACAAAGTGCTACAAAGGCTATACTCACACCATTCAAAATAATGTTCCCCCTTTCCTGAAATAGTACACACCAAGGCTCCAAACTTTTCTGCAGACCACACAATACAGCATACAATTTATGTCTACTGTAAATGATGGCTGAACCAAAGGCCTCTGGTAAGAAACTTAGACCGTTAGGCTCAGCCTGGTGCTAGTCAATGGTAAGATTGCCCGACATCCGCACAGAACCTGTCACAAATCGACCTCAGTATTTCCCTCCCCAAGCCTGCTCCTTCTCTTTGTGTGTTTCCCACTTCAGCGACCAGGGCCGGCACCTACCCGGACCTCACAGTCCTTGACTATGTGACTCCATCACTCCCACAACCTCCTTATGATGAGGACCTAGGACTTCCACCTCCTATCTCTCTCGCCTGACTGCCTCGCTTGGTCCTACCCCGTTACCTCACCTAGGCCACCGTCACTGCCTGGCTGCCCACCGCCACAGGTCTCCTGGGTTGCTCCCTCCACACCCACTCCCCAAATGCCAGAGTAAACTGTCCAAACTACAATCTTTATCACGACATCCACCACTTAAAAATCTTCCCATGACTTTGCACCGCCCTTAGAACAAGCAAAACTTTCACCAGAGCCTCAAAGTCCTTTGTGGCTGGGCCTCTGCCCCCTTCTCCGCCTGCTCTTACCTCTGTTCTCGTTCCCCCAAGGACTTAGTCCAAAGTTCCTGACTGTTCTCACTTGCCTCAAGGCCTTGACTGAAAATGTTCCCTCCTGCCCTCCAAGACCCCTTGCCTACCCATCTCTAATTCATCGAAGCAGCTTGCAGAGTGGTTAACAGGAGTTCCAGTTCCAGATGTTCCTCCATTTACTAGTATGCGAATTTGGGCAAATCGCCTTCATTCAGCAAAACGGGGATATCAATAGGACCTCCCCTATTGGATTATGTGAGGAGTAAATGAATTTATTCAGGTAATTAGAAAAGTATCTGGTACTTGGTAACCATTTTAATGAACACTGTATCATATTACCAGTATGAACATCATCATCTTCTTGCATTCAGTTCTTTTTTCCCACACCTTGGATTAAATGTTACTTCTTTCAGATAACCTACTCTAAGCCCCTGGACTAAGTTAGTACCCCCACAGCTGGTGCCTATTTCACATTTTGGAGCTGCTTATGTAATGACCTGTGTCCTCTGCTGGATCAAGGGAGGAAGAGACCATGGCTTTCTCACTCAGCACCACATTCACACACTCAGCACTGTATTGGGAACACAGCACATCCTAAATATTTCCTGCTGAATGCAGGAATGACCCAACTCACTGTTTAATCACTACAAAGACCATTGAGATGGCCAACTAAAATCTAAATTCCTCCCTAGCTGGTGTGGCTCAGTGGATTGAGCACTGGCCTGTGGACCAAAGAGTCACCAGTTCGATTCCCAGTCAGGGCACATGCCTGGGTTGCAGGCCTGGTCCCTGGTAGGGGACACGTGAGAGGCAACCACACACTGATGTTTCCCTCCCTCTCTTTCTCCCTCCCTTTCCCTCTCTCTAAAAGTAAGCAAATAAAACCTTTTTAAAAAAATCCAAATTCCCTCTGGTTAAACTTAAGCCCATGTCCTTCTTCCTCATCATTTGGAGGACTTGGAAAAAACTTAAGAAAAAAACTAATTAGAACATCCTCTTTTCAGTCTCTTGGCCCTTTAAGAATCCTTGTCAGTAAGTATCACATTAATTTTACAGTAAAGATTTTTTAATCTATCTGTAAACAAAACAGACTTAAAACTTTCTTCTCTCAGAGTGTAAAAACCAATGAACTCGAGTCTTAGCTATGCTTCTATGGCCATAGTTAAACCCAAAGCCAGTTAAAACTCCTGCTCTCTACCACACCATTCTTATCCACTCCCCCACCCCCATGCCCAGTCTCCAGTTAGTAAAGCCTGGGAGATGCTGGAAGTGGCACTTGGGGTTCTCGGTGCATAGAAACATGGTCAAGTTCAAGTTTTCGTCCATCCCCCCCCCCGCCAATCTATTTCAAATGCACAAACACAGAATCAGCCTAAAATGGAATGTCTATGTCACTGACAACGTTATAAGTAAATACTTAATACAGATATCATTGGAAGTTTTTATACTATTATAAACCAAGCTCTGGTGCAGAGAATAGATATTCAGCTGAAAAGCCTGCAATGTGGAGCCCACTGACTTCTCCTTCAGCCAGCCTGTCGGTAGTGAGGTGTTTCCCAGAATGCATTGTATTAACAGTTACCTTATGTGTTAAAAATACGCTTTCTCGTGTTCTTTTATTAGCAACTTTAACTTAATAGGTCTGTAGTGAAGCCCTAGACTTATATTTTTAACAAGCACGCCCAGTTGATTCTTATGATCCATCTGAGTTCGGATATTGCCAAGACGCAATTAGACCTTTCACTTTCAGACAACATTTGAGGAACTCTCCAATTTATAAGCTCTTGTCCAAGTATTCCAAGCTGCCCCCAAATCATCCTTACTGGATACGTTGGCAGAAAATTGGAAAGAACATGGAGCCCAAAGCTGGGAAACCTAGATTCCATTTCTTCGGCCATTTCCTAGCCGTGTAACTTTATTCCAGTCACTGGTCCTGGTTTGTTATGTGGAAATAACAAAATCAACCCTAACCTGCTTCGTCAGGTTGTTGCAACGATCCTTTGAGGATACTTGCAAAACCACTTTCTCAATTAAGCTGTCATCGTTCCAGTAAAATTTCATTAATTCAGTCTGCTCTAATTCAGAACGTGTGAACATTATTGTCTAACCTGCTGTGGGGTGGTTTTTTTTCACACTATCTAGAAAGAGATCATCACCGCCTTGCACGTGACAGGCAATGATGGGTATCAGAACACACAGATAAGCAGCAGTTTCCTGTTCCACAGCAAATTAGACTGAATGGGCAGGATCCGGGAAGCTTGTTTACTGTATTAGCTGTGTATGTGCCCAAGACTGGAGTTTCGGCTATTGTTACAGCCCGTGTGGCAAAATTTCTACTGGAAATTAACTTGGTGGTGGGTCGTTACTGACAGTCATTACAGTAAAACCAATCTGGAGAACGAGTTTTCTACACACCAGGAATGTGAAGGGAACGTTAAAGCTGGCAACTAAGCTACTAAAAAATACTGTCCTTTCCTGGCCTCCTGAAGAAGCGTACACTAGTACACTAAAAAAATATAGTATCTCCTTGGTAATTCAGTGTCATTAACATAATCAGTAGTGTGGGGTACAGACAAGGCTGAAACTACCAGTAAGAGACATGGAATAACCCACTCACTCGCAGCACTACCTTCAGTGTAAGGGTTCCCATCTTATGCCATGTAGGAACGTACCAGCGGCATAATGGTACCCTCAGGGGCTACAGAGGTACGTGTCATTCTTCAAGATTTCGGGCCCTTGTACAAAGAGGGCTGCTTTTGCCCCATACTAGTTGCAGGAATGTGTCTAGTTGCAGGAATGATGAAGTCTAGTTTTGCCAGCAGCCCCATTGTTGCCACAGATCAGCTTTCCGCTTTGAATTCACCCCCGATGAACCTCTCCTACTCTGCTGTCAGAGCGTCCTGCTCATCACTCCCAATGCACTGCTTTTAAACCCTCCACCACAGATGCATCCACCATCCCCTGCCTTTTGCCAGTGGCCTGTGTTGTCTAGCCACTCTAACAGGATGCATGACCTTGGGCAAGTCATCACCTCCTCCAGCACACTTCCCCAACAGGTCACCTGAGGAGGTCCCCAACAGCCCTCCCAGTTTTGTTTGCCTATCATTATTCTCTTCTGCTTCCTAATCACTTGTAGATGTCCTCATTTCTCACAAAGTGGGTGACTAAACTTTTGTAAAGATTGTCAACACATATTCATTTTTGTCCATGAAGCAATTAAACTATATACTCATTGCTCTATGGTTAACTCTCTAGCACTTGTTAAATATATACATTTACCTTTCAGTGCCTTTGCTACCAAAGAGACCTTCCAGGGGCTCTGGGTCAATGCCTCCAACAATTCAGAAAAGTCTAAAGGTTCTAAAAGGCTTGGGTTCATTTAATCAGGCCTTCTAAATCAAAAAACTACATTTTGATCAACATATCCTAGAATTAAATTTTCTACTAATTCATCGCAGCCTTACCAATTAATTAGCAAGGTTTTACTGAAACTTTAAATTGGAAAAGTCTTTTTTACAAAATGAAAATCTATCTGCAACACTTTTGTAACGATCTGGAGATGAATAATTAATATAGTATCAAAACTCTATTAATATTGAAATGTGGCGGAGTACTTGGTTTCCTGTAACAATTTCCTAAACCTCAGGTGGGAAAAGGTTAGCCTTTCACCAGTGCTACTCAAGGACATCTTTTTTATCTCATGGCATTTCACACGTTCAAACCTGTTATCCCAGCACTGGTGTAGTTATTTTGTAATCAGTCTTTATCTAACCAGCCTTAGTTTCATTCCAATCTAGCTTTTTCGGTGTTTCATTTGAAGTTTTCAAACAATGAGGAAAAAGGTGTACAGATTACTTTGCCACACAAAACCAAAGCAAAACATCCCACTCCCAAGTGAATCTCAAGGAGAAAAATATTCATACACTAAGTATTATTTATTGTGCACTCTCAAGAGGCTTGCTGTTTAGAACAAAGAGGTTAATACAGGCATACACATGTACGCATATGCATTGTGACACACACACGGAGCAAGGACTAAAATAGTAAAGTGTGGAAAAGCCCACAAGAAAGAACAAAACAAGTACTATCAAAGTTCCAAGAGTGCATGATCGCTTGCTTCCATCTGTACAGCTGCAAGGACAAATTCAAAAGCTGGACTCTGGGAGTTGGTAGAACTTCACAAACAGAGAGCGAGGAATAGTGTGCGTTGCAAGATAACGCACCCCAGGCAGAGTGAAATAAACGGTCAACAAGCACTGGAACTCCTGATTGTCTCTGCACAAGCAAAAACATGTGGAACTGGAAAGAAGTGGGAAAGTTACAGGCAGGTCTGGGACACAAAAAGTCATTCAGCAACAATGCACCCAGAGAAGGATGCATAAAGGGCCACATTAAGAAATAAGACCAGCAATAAGCACAAGAACATGATCAAAGGGGCCAAGGAGCTTGATACTTGCAGACATGAGGAAACTCTGGAGTTTCTGTGTAAAGTGTAAGAGGTAATTTAATCGCAGATTTCTTTTTTCAGAAGACGAGGCCTGCACTGGAGTGTGGATTTGGTAGGGCAGTGCTTTATCAGGCTGACTTAGAGAAAGATGTGGATGGGCGAGAGACTGCGATGATAGATTCAGTAAGCTATGGCAACATCCTGTCTAGATACGGAGAGAAAAGCAAGATTCTAACACAGAGCAAACTGGCCAGTTGCTGAATTTGGCACACGGGCGTAATTTATTTGGCTCAAAGAGCAAACTTGAGAAATGTGCATCAACCTTAAAAAATTAAGAAACTTTCCACACTGGGGCCCAGGTTACGGAAGGGCAAAAACTAGGAAAGGGGTGGCCATACTGAGTCAGCCACAACTGATCAGGCCGGTGGTGTTTAGACATGCATCTACACCCGACCCAGACGTCCTGATGCAGAGGCTGGGTGGCAAAAATAAGAAAGTCCGAAACCAGGTGGGGAGAATAGAAAAGATGAGTTTCAGACACGCTAGGATTGAGATCTTGAGTAACCATCCAAAAGGGAACGGACAATAAGTTAATAAAAATTTTGAGAAAAAGCTTGGGAAAGAGAAGATGGATATACATAGAAATAAGAACCATCACCAGAAATAAAAGTGATAGCAAATATAACAACAATGTTATCTGACAGCATTTATGTACCATTTACTACTTTAAATGCCACATGCTGAGAACAGTATCGGGCATCTCACACCCACGAACTTGTTTAATGATTTCTTTAAGCCTATCATTATCCCAATCTGACAGGTGAGAAAACCGAGGGACACCGAAGTTAAGGTGACGTTGCTTGTAACTGGCAGACTTGGGACTCAAGAGCAAGGAGTCTAGTTCCATCGTCTGCACTGTGAGGATTTCCTCCTGAGGTCATGGTCTGTATTTTGTTTTTAGACTAAATAATTTCACTTTTAGAGGTGGGGAGACTGCTCATACTTCTTAAATTTATAACCAATAACTTAAGAGAATGTAGAAAGAGAAGATAATTCCCCCCCCAATACATTATCCCTTAATCTCCGAAACACTGGAATACCTCACTCAACAGGTATTTTCATTCATTCAACAACTAAGTGTTCCCACTACGTGCAGGCACTGTTCTGGGTGCTTCTGATCATGAACAACAACAACAAACCAGATCTTTGTCTTCATGAGCTTCCATTCCAATGGGGAGACAAATGAGAAACAGCATAAATGAGCGAGGTGTACATGCAGTATGGGAGACAGTGACAAGTGCTTGACAAAAGGACAAGCAGAACAAGGGAATGGAGATCAGAAGTGGGGTGCCGGAGTGAGGGTTGTGAGTTTGAAGGTAGTAGGTATCAGTGAGAAGGTGATATGGGAGCAAAGACTGGAATAAAAAGAGTGAACCACATGGTTATGTGGGGGAAGAACATTCAGGGAGAGAGAGAATAACCAAAAGCCCCAAGGCGGCCCATGCCAAGGATGTTCAAGGAAGTGAGTTCAAGCAAGAAGGGAGCACGCTAGGGGAGTGAGAGAAGGAAGTGGGCAGAGCTGAGGCGAGAGGTTAAAGAAGGCAGCAGGCAGGCGGCTGAAAGCCTTGTGGACCACAGGAAGAATTCTGGATTTTAATCTCAACAGAACAAGAAGCCATCAGAGGGATCGGGCAGAGCCTCACGTGTTCTGACTTGAGCTTTTCAAGGATCGCTCTGGCTACTGCGTCAGAATCGATGGGGGGCGGGGCAGGGGGGCATGGTGGAATCAGAGAACAGGAGGCCTTTGTCATTTAGAGACAAGAGATTTCAGTGGCTTACCCCAGAGTCACAGAAGGGACTGGATTCTGGATATTTTCAAGTAAGAATCAAAGACCACACGAAGGTTTTTATAAACGTAATAGAAAAGCTGCATGTAACCAAATTTTCCTAAGTCCATAAAATCTTAGGTTCACCAGGGGGAACCATATTTCAAGGAACCACCTAGTAAATCTTCTCACAAAGCAAGGAATTGTCCTGCAGTAAGAGTAATCGCCTCCTACCTGATCTATTCACAACTTCAGGTTTACAGCAGTGTGTCTGCTGAGTAAGCACCGTTATTTCTTGGTTCCAGCCATCCCTTTTCATCAAATACGAGTAATCTGTACCAATAAAAGATGTTCTCCAGTAAGTTACTTGCTATCCATAAAAAACACTGAGGACTACACTAGAACCTCATTTGCATCTCATTTCATTGTCATAATCATCCTGAAAAGAATAAGCTCCATTTACTAGCCCAAGGGAGTTGTAACGATCTCTGCCCAAGGTCAAACTGGCAACTGGCAAAGCTCTCACCCTTGCTACGCCGACTCCAAAGCAGGCCTTTCGTTAGCACAACAGTTCCCTGACGCAATACTCTTGAGAGGCAGAAACTTAAAAATTAAACCCCCCTCCCTTCCCCCGACTGACTAGATCATTTAAATAGGAATAACTTCACTTAATGGTGGTAAAGATAACTCTTCGGAAACTAGATCTTCTCCTGGAATTGGCAGTAGAGAGAGGACAAAAGCTTTGTTCCACTAGACAAAGTCCATAGACAAGACAAAGCATTCCCTCCGACTGGGATTCGCGGCAGCCTTCTCAACTCTCACACCAGGGACCTTTAGGAAGCAATCGCCCAGTTTCAGGGTTCATTCAACTACCCTTTCACCCAGTCCCTGATAAGACCAGAACTCCCCACGCCACAGTGGTTAGATTTTTCCCTCCAGGGGGAAATGGTCTCTGAAAGATGATATGATCAGGCAGTGCACAAAAATGGCTCCCTTACTACAAAGTAAGTATAAATGCATTTTTTTTAAAGGCAATTTTAACTGAGATTATCTGAATGACTTGCAATGGTCTGTCTGTGTGGCAAGGCAACAACTTCAGGAGGATCACAAAAGCAATGAATTTGGCTTAAAGTTGCAACTTGACATCACCCTTCTGCTTAAAATCCCCTCAATTGTCTCCCATGTTCTTAGAATGCACTAAACAGCCCTGCTCGCTGGCGCCCCCTCCCCCACCCCATCGAGCACCGGGCCCCTCCCTTCTGGGCCCTAGTCACTGCCTGGTTTATGAGGCCTCAGGAGCCTAGCACATGCTGTTCCCTCCACTCCCTCGGCTCCTCCTACTTACCTCCAGCCGTACAACCAACCACGGCTTCTTTCCACCACTTAACACAGCACAGTTTGTCCATTTGACTGGTCTGCCATCCTGCTGATTCTATTTTAAGGTCCATGGTCAGCACTCAACAGCACTTTTGGTGGTGGATGGACAAATGAATAGTGTTACATCACACTCGCCACCAAGCACAGTGTAAAGGCTTTTCACACCCTGCCTCCCAGACTGAAGTTCAATCCACCCCAGAAGACAAAAATACAAACTGCTGTTTTTATTTTCACCCAAGGTGAGAAGAGAAATGAAATAAAGGATCTGCTATGCTGTAGACTGAATTCATTTGCTCTATACAAAATGTACATGTTAAACTCTTCACCCGCACGTGATGGATTTAGAAGGTGAGGCCTCTGGCAGGTGATTAGGTCATTAGGGTGAAACCCAAATGAATGGGATTAGTGCCTTTATAAAAGAGACACCAGAGAGTTCTCTGTCCCCTTCTGTCATGTGAGGACACAGAGAGAAGACAGCTGTCTATAAACCAAGAAGTAGTTCCTCACCAGACACTAAATGTGCCAGGGCTTCCCAGCCTCCAGAACTACAAGAAATAAATGTTTGTTGCCTAGGCCATCAAGTCTATAGCATTTTTGTTACAGCAGCCCAAACAAATTAACATACACTGTTAACATTTTTTTGCCCTTGCTAGTGTAGCTCAGTTGGTTGGAGTGTCATATCATATACCAAAAGGCTGCAGGTTCAATTCCTGGTCAGGGCACATTCCTAGGTTGCAGTCAGGGCATGTACGGGAAGCAACCAGTCAACGTTCTTCTCTCTCACACTGATGTTTCTCTCTCTCTCTCTCTCTCTCAAAAAAAAAAAAAAAAAGAATAGAAAAAGAAAAAGAAAAATAATTTAACTTATATATAAATGGCATTTAATGGCACTGGAACTGAACTATTCAAATCCACTCACCCAGGAATTTTGAACTTATAAACCTCATTATCTACATCTTTCAAGAATTTTTTCCCGAAACCAAAAGAAACATATTATTTTCAATTCCACCAGCCAAAACAAACAAAAAATTAGTTTTGAAACCCAACACTCTCTGTCGCAGCAGCAATGATAATCTGTTTTCCGAAGACACAGTCACCCAGCTGCTTATTTTTCCTTACTAAGTCTTGTCAATTAGCTCAAGTTACTAGTGTGTAATGCTACTAAGACTAATAAGGCTAATAATAATATATAGCTTTATCATTTATAATACATTATATATACATATATATATGATAAATATATTATTGACCTTGAGAAAGAAGGTACAAGAAGAGCTCCTGGTGGCTAACTGGGCTCAAACTTACAAACAGAGCAGCCTCATTCAAGCTGCACTTTAAAGAGAAGGCTACACTAAACTGCCTGACACCTGAACTGAAATGCCTGCCTGCACTGTTTCTGCCATGGGAGCAGACCCTCTTAAAGGAGTTCCTATATCTTATTTCAACCAATAGGAGTGAGACTTTCCCAGTCCAATCAGAGCTGCGCAGCTATGCCACTATTAGCATTTCCACCAACCAATCAGAGCAACTCCACTTCAACCAATCAGGACAGTGCTTTCCGGGCCAATCAAACTGTGAAGATTTAGAGGCCCCATTTGCATAAGGATGGACCAATCAGGAACCAATTGTGGGGATTTCTCTCTTTGTAAGTCAGCTAGATCACCTCTGGCTTATGGAGCATACGTTTTCTTCCCTCCGAAGACTGAAGATTGCATTTGTTCCCAACTGAAGACAACTCACCCCAGCAGAGAGGAGCAGACAGGAGTAGAGCTGTCTAGCAGAAGAGTGGTCTCACCAGGGCTGTCTCCCTACAGGGCCACGTCACAGCCGTGCTGCTCCCATACTTGAGCTGTTTGCCCTCAATAGTTTCCTTCCCCACTGCAGCCCAAATAGGGCTTTCCGTTGGCATTGAGTTGGTACCAACGATGATTGGTTGACAATATAAATCTATAAAGTAATAAACTATTAAGCATTTATGTGGCAGGCACTGTACTGTTTCACAACAATCCTATGAAACAGGCACCCATGTTACACCCATCTTGCAGAGGAGGAAAGTGAGACTTAGAGATGTTTACTACCTGACTCAATATTAAACAGCTAGTAAGTAGAGGAGCTAGAACACAAGCCTAGGTTTGAGTATCCAAGTCCTCAGGTTGGACCTCTAAATAGAAGACTTAATATTACACAGAAAAGGAAAACAGAAATGGGTCTGGGGGCAAGAGACAAAGGGAATGGGGGGGGCTGTATGCGGGAGACACACTAGTTCAGAGTACAGAGGCTGGATTTCCAATTCCCGGACACCTCCGTCTTCGGTTTTGCCTCCAAGTGAGATGAAGACACGTGTTGGGTCTGATTCCACAGCTGTATCTGCTGTTTCTTGCCACGTTCTGACACTAGTGCTTGAAGGCTGCCCTGCTGACTCCAATCCGGAGAGCTGGTTTCATTTAGGCCCATGGACTCTCTTTTCAGAAAGAAAGTACAGAATGATAAATACCTTTCAGAATTATGACTAAGTCCATTTGTTTTTCTGCCCTCCTTCACCCATCTGGCTTTTTGGGGAAAAAATTTAAAAACACAAAGCACAGCACTACCGTGATCAATAACGGCTCACCAGCAAGAACAGGTCCACTAGGTGTTCCTGAATGTCAACACGGAATGCCATACGTTTACCAAGCTGGACCTCCAGAGAGTCACTAAATCCACTTGAGAATGCCAGAGATAAACAGAAAACAACATTCAAGGTCAGGTCCAGCCATAATGATGACAGTCAAACCTTTGCTTTCCTGAGCACCTGAGTACCATCCCAATGTTTTCTCAGGCGGCAACAAGATTCACGGTTGCAAAGCTGAAGAAAACTCTGACCTACTTGATTCTAGATCATGTTAGCTATTTTGCAGTGCTTCCAGGAACACCAAGTATGTGCAAAGTTGAAAGTGTGCCTTCAATCAAAGAGCAGTCAAGTTCCTAGGATGTAAAGAAATCCACCAAGTACCATGAAATAAATCTGTAAGCTAATCACCAGCACACCAGCTAATCATCCTCACTAGCATGAGGATGTTGCAGAACGGACAACTTGGTTTCAAATACTGGTTCTGTAACTCACTAGCCACGAAACTGCAGACAAGGGATATCATTAACCTAAGTTTCCATTTCCTCCTCTGGACACTGAGGATAATGCAGCATAGCTCAAAGGGACAGCAAAGATAATCCGTGTGTTCGAGCCTCATCTGGAGCACCAGTACACTCAATGATGAAACACCGAAAACTTTACCTTTAATAAGATCAGGAACAAGGCGAGTAGGCCCACTCTCACCACTGTTACTCGATTTAATACTGGTCCTATCCAGAGTAATCAAGCAAAAGAAAGAAATAAAATGCATCCAAGTTGGAATGAAGAAGGAAAATTGTCACTTTTTGTACATGACACGATTCTTTAAATAGAAAACCCTAAACACTCCACCAAAAAACTATTAGAAACAATAAATGCAGTAAAGTTGCAGAATACAAAAATCAATGTATAAAATCTATTGTGTTCCTATATGCTAACAATGAAATCTCAGGAAAAGAAATTTTAAAAAAAGCATTTCCTTTTGCAATTATAACAAAAATAAAACACCTAGAAATGAAGTTAAATAACAAAGGATATAAAGGACCTATACACTGAAAACTATGAGACATTATCAAAGAAACTAAAGAAGACTCTAAGAAATGGAAAACTATTCCATGTTCATGCATTAGAAGAATCAACATAGTTAAATGGCCATATTACCCAAAACAAGATACAGATTTAATTCAATCCACATTAAAATAGCCATGGCATTTTTTTTTAAAAAAGAACAACAAAAAGTCATCAGATTTGTATGGAACCTCAAAAGACCCCAAATATTTAAATCAATCCAGAGAAAAAAGAGCTAAGCCAGAGGCATCACATTCTCTGGCTTCCAATTATACTACAAAGCAACAAAAATGAAAACAGCATGGTACTGGAAGAAAAACAGACACACAGACCAATGGAACAGCATTGAGAGTCCAGAAAATAAACCCACTTGTACATGGGCAAATAATTTTTGACAAAAGAGCCTAAAACATAAAATGGAGAAAAGAAAACCTCTTCAATAAATGGTGCTGAGCAAATTGGGAAGCTACATGCAAAATATTTATAAGACTGCTATTTGGGGACATGTATAAAGGACTCATGGACAAAGACAACAGGGGTGGGAGGAGGATTAAATGTAAGAGGTGGGAGGTGAGTGGGGCAGGGGAGAGAAATGGGGAAAAATGGGGGCAACTGTAATTGAACAATAGTAAAATTTTTTTTAAAGAACTGCTATTTGTCACCAAACACAAAAATTAACAGAAAACAGATTAAAGACCTAAATATTAAAACTTGAAACAATAAAATACATAGAAAAAATAGGTATTAGACTTATGAACCTTGGTCTCAGAGAAAATTTTATGAATTTGACCTCAAAGGCAAGGGAAATAAAAGCAAAAAATAAACAACAGGACTGTAAGAAACCAAAAAGCTTCTGCACAGCAAAAGAATCATCAACCAGAAAAAAAAGCAACCAACAGAATGAGAGATGTTTGCAAACAACACCTCCAATACAATGTTAATGTACAAATACATAAGGAACTCAGACAACTCAACAACATTAAAACAATCCCATTCAAAAATGGGCAGAGGACCTGAACAGACACTTCTCCCAAGAAGACATTCAAACGACCACCAGATTTATGAAAAGATGATCAACTTCACTAATTAGTAGGAAAATGCAAACGAAAACCACAATGAGATACCACCTCAAACCTGTCAGAATGGCTATTACCAAGAAGACAAGAAATAACAAGTGTTGGAGAGTTTGTGGCGAAAAAGGAACCCTTATATACTACTGTTGGGAATGTAAATTGGTACAGTCACTATGGAAAACAGTATGAATGTTTCTCAAAAAACTAAAAATAGAGTTACCATACGAACTAGCAATCCCTCTTCTGGGTATCTACCTGAAAATTTTGAAAACAGCCATAAAGATATATGTACTCCTGTGTTCTTTGCAGCATTACTCACGGTGGCCAAGATATGGAAACCACCCGAGCGTTCTTCGATGGACAACTGGATAAAGGAAAAGCGTGGCACATAGGCACGATGGACTACTACTCAGCCACAAGACAGGATGAAATAGTGCCATTGCAACAACGTGAATGGACCTTGAGGATATCATGCTAAGTGAAATAAGTCAGATGGAAAAAGTCAAGACCTATATGATTTCACTCATATGTGGGATATAAAACGGAAAGCAACAAACACACAAACAAGACAAATAAAACAAAAATTCATAGACACAGACAGCAGCATGGTGGTCACCAGAAGTAAGGGAGAAGGTAAAGGAGGGGAAGGGGAATCAAATACATGGTGACAAAAGGAGACTCGACTTCGGGTGGGGAACACACAAGCAATATAGAGATGATGTACCACAGAACACAGTGGTACACGTAAAACTTATTGTAACGCGGTATTAACCAGTTATTCCAATAAACTTAATACAAAATGTTTAAAGAATCTACATCAAATGCCTAGAACACTTCGAGCATCCAATAAATGGTAGTTACTAATATTTTTCATTGTGCCAATTTAAATAATTACCATGTCATACATAACACCTTGAATCATGTGATACCTCAAGGCCTAGTTAAAGAAAGGAACCTACCACCCACCGTGCCTGGTTACTCGAGTAGCCTTCCAACATTTGAGATAACAATCCTGTGCAGTTACCCAATGTAGAAAAATTACATAGCACATACGATTTTAAGAATTCTTCCATTGTTAGGACTTAGCTAAGCACAGCCAGTTTTGATGAATGGCAGTCTTACAGGAGAACCCCATTAGCCCACGCCCCTGTTAGGTCCCCAGTGTCCCTGAATTGGGAGCACCTGGGAATACTACAGGAGTAAATGAGTTCCATCAGCATCAGAACTGCGAAATCTCAGGGATCTGCTAATGCAGATGGACAGAGGACAGAACGCACAAGTGAGGGCCCTTTGCAAAATCTAAACTCCCTCCACAGAATGTAACATTATTCAGCAACAAAAATATAAACGAAGCACTGAAACCTGCCACAATATGGATGAACCTTGAAAAAGAAACAGTCACAAAAGGGCAAATATTGTATGATTCCATTTATATAAAATATCCAGAACAGGTAAATGTATATAGAAAGTAAATTAGTGATTGACTAGAACCCAAAGGTACTGGGGTCAGGGAGCGACAGCTAATGTGTACAGGGTTTCTTTTGAGGAGGAGGAAAATGTTCCAAAACTAAATTGTAATGAAGACTGCACAACCCTGTGAATACGATATAATCTTGAACTGCAATGCACACTTTAAATGGTTAAAGTGTATGGTATGTATGTGAATTCTACCTCAATAAAGCTATCTTAGAAATCTAACTCAGTCACTGATTAGTGGAGCCTTCATCTTTCCAGCCTGTAGAACTGTCCTCTCTGTTAAAAACGAAAAAGAGCTCTGAGTGCCCGTCTTGGGTTTAAAGCTACAAAATACCTGGACTTTGGAAGTATGCTTACCCTGCCCGTGCACCTATCACCTCCACTTTATTTCAATAATCAACCATTTTAGATGAACTCCAGTGATTGCAAAATATTTATGCAAGGAGACACAAATGCAAAATTTATCTATGCTCAAACTAAATCCTGCAGGTAACATTCTTTATCACCCCGCAGCAATGACCAGTCTCTATGTAGTACAAATGGACCACCTTCCTTAGCCACCTGCTTTGGATACCTGCTGCGGTGACTTTCAAATACCTGAAGCTCCCCTTTCACAGGATCTCTTTGTTCTAAGAAATACGGGAAGAACGGCATCACAATGACAGGCAAGAGTCTTCCTTACTAAGTCGGCTAACCCCGTCTGCTAACCCCGTCTGCTAGGGACCTAATGAAATCCGCGTTATTCATCCGAGTGGGACTGTTCCTGGAGCAAAGTAGCGAAGACATGATCGCCCTCTTGTTTAGGAGATGAAGAAGATACACGAAGAGGATCGGCCCCGTGATGGATGATGATCTTAAAAACCTGACTAAAGAATCGGTAGTCTGGAATGTTTGACTGATCGCAAGTCAAACCTGTATTTCAGGGTTTCCACAAGCATTTGTTTTTAAGTTTAGAAGAGCTTATATCTGATTAATGTGCCAGTTACTGTGGGAAAAAACAAAAAGAAAAAAATGTGGACCTACAGCTCCTGCCTCTCATTCCAAAAATCTGAGGAGAAGTTAAAGATAGTCACGTGAAGAGACTTAAGAATAACAAAAATAAAAAATACACTATCAAATCAACACATATTACTAGGTAATACTTAAAATATTTTTCATTGGTTATGGAGAGAAAGATGTTAAGTGAACATTAGTACTACAAAGTAGGCAATGCCTCGCTAATACTGCCTGCTACTTGCTTTTACTCAAAAAAAGGTGCACAGGTCTCAGTAAGCAATTCTATAGGGAAGAAGACTTACTAAGACTCTTTATATGTAAAAACTAGGCCCTGGTTGGTGTGGCCCAGGGAATTAAGCACCAGCCTGAGAATCAAAAGGTCACAGGTTCAATTCCTGGTCAGGGTACATGCCTAGATTGCGGTCAGGTCCCCAGCTGGGGGCATTCAGGAGGCAACTGATAGATGTTTCTCTCACACACTGATGTTTCTCTCCCTTTCTTTCTCCCTCCCTTTCCCTCTTTCTAAAAGTAAATAAATAAAATCTTTTTGAAAAAAGAAAAACGTTTAAAAATAAAATAAAATTAAATTAAAATTAAAATTAAATAACTCTAAACTCCTAATTTTGGTTGAACAAAGTATCTACCTATTTTTAATTACAATTTAACCCTGTTTATTCAAGTGTCATCTCTGCTGGTGTGTTTTTCAAACTATTAAATTCACCCTTCCAACAGATACAAAGAACCAGTTTGAGATGAACTACCCTTAACATGCTTTGTTTCCCAGAGTCCTTGAATTTGGACAGATAGAGAAAGTATTTTAAGATTTAGGCCACCACATGTAAGTAATGTTACAAATAACTTGATCATTTCTTCTCCTTAAGTCCTCAAAAAAGAGAGATTTTCCAACCATCCAGGGTAAACTCAGCAATATTTCACTTTTTGATACTATGATCCTCTCTGCTATATTCCAGTGTTCTAGTTCAAATTTTACTTCTAAATATTTTAAATATTTCCCTTAATTTGTCAAAAATCCTTCCTCTGGGACCAAATATTTTCAATACAAATATCACTTACGAAATGACAATGATGCATCTCTTGACTTTTACTATGGACTGATATAGATGACTTAATTAGTCCATTTGATGACTTATTAGCCAATCAACTCTAGATATTTTTAAAAAGCTACTAACATTAGTCTATGTTTACAAATTACAAAACACCATCGGATTGCTGAAACAGTGGAGTCTGGTATAAGTGTTTCAAAAGTCCACAATCAGATTTCCCAAACCTCACAACCAGTAACTTGGGCAAGCCAATTGTGAACTTACAATACTGACTAAATGAAGTTGTGCACTTCACTGCTTTTTCAAGACTATTAAAAAATAGCAAGCGATTTTTAAAAGTGAGTAGTGTAATGTTCATTGCTGCTTCACAGAGTAGACAGACCTCTTCTTACATACCCATTCCTACTTGAGATGTTTTCATCATGTCCCTATCCCAAAAGTCTATTTAAATGTTTTCGAATAAATAAAGAATATGGAGTCACATTATTTGTGCATCTTACTTGAGCCTAGTCTGAAAAATATCCTAAACACCTCAGAACTCAGGGGAAAGAGAAAAAAAAAAAGCTTGAAGTGAATATTCAATTATAAAATGGCAGAATAAGTAATAACATCAGAGAACGACCACAGCATATCACCTGGCTAAATGAATAAATAAATAAATAAATAAATAAAATCTAAAGGAAACAAAAAATAAAGGAAAGGAAAGAAAAAAGCAAGCGCGAAACTTGCCCGCAGGTAATTTTTTCAACTTCTCCAATCCGACTTTTCTCTTCCATTTTTAAAATCCTCTGCCTGGATGGAACTGTTTAGCTAACTTTTTGTGGGAATACTTTTTCCTCCAAGTGTCTATCTGCAAAAAGTATTTCTGATTTCTAAGGAACAGTTAGCGTTTTGCAGAAGCAATACATCTTACTACTTTTTAGACTCCAGAACAGTTTTAGCGAGGATTTTTTAAATGTAAATTACATGAAATTGGCCAAATCCAAGAAACTGGTTCGTTCCAAGGTGCAGAAAGACTTCGTAAATTCCATGTCCTCTTCCTCCAGCCCCCAACCCCGCAAAGTCAACAGAATCCTTCTGCAACCTTAACATTGGGCCAATGTTCAAATCTAACGAAAAACTTTAACTTTAAAACATTCAGAAGGGGTGAACCAAGGTGGGTAGAGTGTAACTGAAAAGACGGCAAGGAGACTGACTCTGGGCCCTGAACCGGGAATGTCTTAAATGACTTAAGTCCAAAGTTTAGGTTTCTTCCTTCTTCTACGAAGTGGCACATTAGAGTCGCCGCGTTACGCCAGGAATGTATTTAGCCCTTCGAAACTCTACAAGTCTAGGCTCGCCGCCGAAGGCTCAGGGGCCTGGCGGATACGCGAAAAGCAGGAGTTTCAGGGAAGAGAAGAGGGAAGCTGGGGAAGGCCAAAGCTGGGCCCGGAACTTGTCAGCGCGGACCTGGCAAGGCCGCAAGCCGCGCGAGCCGCTGCAGGAGCGAGGCAGCTGGCGGCGCTGGTCTGACTCACCTGCCCATTCACCGAGCCCCGGTCCGACCCCAGGCTCGTGACTCAAACCCCAGACCTGAAGGGCCGAGAAGAGCGAGTACGCGACGCGCAGGGCCACGTAGGCCACAGTGCTCGCGCCCACCCAGTACAGGAAGCCGGCGGCAGGGAGAGCGCTGTCCATGGCTTTCAACCAGGCCTCACTACCCTCGTGAATGAGAAAAAAAGTAATGAATGAATCCTAGAAGACGCTTCGGCTGTGACGGAGAGGACTGCTCATAGGCGCTGCTCCGTTACTATTTTGCGCAAAACCCGCCCACAGAGCCACAGACGTGCCACCATTGGTGGTCTTTTGTTTTCTCTGCGCGTAGTGCGTCAGTCATTGGCTAACTGCAGTTTCACTGCCACGCCCATAATCCCCTCCCTCACTCGCAGCAGGCCGAGAGTCCGCTCTAGGAAGGCTGATCACCTGCCAATCAAGACTCAGCCCAGCCTAAACGTCACCAGGCCACCCCTATCTCTACAGGAAGCGACACGGCTCACCCCACCAAATAACCAAGGTCTTTCATTGGCTGCAGCGGTCCTCGCGATTGCGAGGACTGCACTCCTATAGGCCAATCAGACCCAGCCTGGTTTGAGCTCGGGTTCGGAGAAGGAAAGGGTTCAGAAAGGCCGACCAGTGAATGGGAAGATTGTAGTAAGAAGTAGGCGTGGAGCGACGGTTTTATATTCACCTCTTTATTAAGTACTTTGACACTGTTAAATGTGCTGTTATTGTCCCCATAAACTTGTCCAGATAAAGTCTTGCGTCTTCTGTTTCTATGCCTTCCCCACATTACCCCTTTGCTCCGGTGACACTCACTTATTGAGGGCCTACTAAATGCCATTTACCCCCTCCCGCGCTGAGCATTAAACAGCATAGTTTCCAAAGTCTTGAAGTTCAAAGCAAATGGCTTCATGGAGACAAATAACTAATACACTGTGACATAGAGCTGTGAGAGGAATGAAAAATACAGGAACACAGATTGATGAATGCCGTGTTTTAACTGGGCCATTTAAAGGATGACAGAGACTTTTTTCTTTTACTTTCTTTCTTTCTTTATTTATTTATTTATTTATTTTTTGCTGCTACTGTTGTTCTTGTTGGAAGGAAGTGAGTTGTGAGGGGGCACAAAAGTGTACAGTCCAAGAAGAAGTATGAGAACTACCTCGGCAAGGTTCCAGAGGAGAAATTGTGTGATGCCATAACACGTTTCACAATTATCCTCTAATCTTCTCATCAAGACTTGTTGCTCCCTGTACTGGTATGGATTTGTTAGAGCTGTCAGTGATGTGGGTTGTGAAAGAATCACAAAGAGAAGAAAGTACAGAGAGTAAAAGTTTTATTTTTACTTTCTCAAGGGAGGGACAGGGCTAGGTGCGGAGAAAAGCATGCGTGTGTATATCCACCTGCCTACTCAACATCTCCACTAGATGTAAAATAGAAGTAAACATCTCAAACTTGACATGTTGAAAAGAGAACTCCGTCACTACCACCCAGATCCTCTCTCCTTCCCATCTCCATTAAAGGCACCACTATTTGCCCACTTTATAAGATCTAAAACCTAGCAATCAAGCTTGACTCTTGTCTTTCCATTACAATCCCATGTCCAATTCTTCACAAGTCTTTTTCACTCTACTTCTAAATTATATCTTAACTGACCACTCCTGCCCACACCTGTGGCTACTAACCAACTCCAAATCACAAGCGTTTCTTGCCTAGAGTATGGCAATAGCCTCCTAACTGGTCTCCTTGATGTCTGGCTTTTAGGGTTTGTTTTTCATGAAGGAACTGGATTTATTTACTTTATTTTAAAGTGAATACTATTTCTCCCATTCACATGCCTTAAGGACTTTATATCACATGAAGAACAAAGTCCTGTTTACCTGCTCTGACCTCTCCAGCGGCACCGCCCAGCCCACGCCATCCTGTGCTCACCTGATTCCAGCCATGCTTCTTGCAGTTCCTCCCATAAGTCAAATTTATTCCATGCTCAAAGCAGTTCCACTTCCTGTCCCTCTCCTCTGAATCCCTTTCCCTGTATTCCCAAGATACACCCCTCTGTATTACTTAGGGCTTGGCTCACCCTCCACCTGAGAGCAGTTCTCTCCGATTGCCCTACACAAACGGCCCCAAAGAGCCTCCACTCCTTTGCCCTGTTGCTACTTATCCTCTTCCCTTAATTTGTTTTTCTCATAACACTGAAAGCTTTTGAATTGTGTTTTTAGTTTTTGTCCATCTTCCCCAAAGAATGTAAGTTTCTGAGAACAATGACTTCTCCTTGTTCACCACTGTATCTTCATGTAAGATGCACACCAAAGAGTGCCTGAAACTTACTAGGTGTGCAATAAATACCCTTTGAATGAATGAACGGTGAAAGAATAAATGAAAATAGCCCTATGGGAGAGACAAACATCCAATGAATTATATGATAGAATAATTATAAAGAAGAAAATAACAGGGCTTAAGGAAAGAGGATAAAGGGAGAACCTAAGGTAGGCGAGGTGAGAAGGCTACACGGAAGGGCCTTTCTGAGAAGCAGCGTGTGAGCTGGAACCAAGAATAAGTAGGAATTAATCTGGCAGAGACTCGGGTGGGATAATGGAGAGGAGGGAGCAACAAATACTCGTTGACACTTTTGTTGTGGTTTTGAAAAACACATACATGTACCTCTAACAACGACCACATCCTTGGACATAAAATTTAAAAGGCGTAAAAATAATTGTTGGTTTTTAATTTTTTAATAAATAAGGACAGCCACCCCAGAAATGGACTTTCAATGGATGTTAGAATTCATGTTGAATATGTTGTTTTAATGAAAGAAATCTTAAAGACTGAAACCACCTTATTTTGGTATCCATTATTTTTTCCATAAAGTTTGGGCACTACCCATGCATGCAATTAACATGAATAATCTTGATTAAAAGTGCATTATTTTATTCTGATCACCTCACACTTCTTTTAGCAATAACTTTTCTGTGACTTAAAGAAAAAAAATAGTGACTTCATAGAGCAAAGTGGTATGAGCCAGAGTTAAGCTTTATGGGTTCAGATGGTTACCTGTTTTCGGAACTGAGCAATCCTTTGTCTCTGGCTAAATTTTATGAATCACTAAAAATTCTAATGCATACAAGAACCTATAATGATGCCCTATCCCTAATTAGCAATATCCAGTGCTAAAATTTAACATATAGACCAAGGCTCCTAGAAACTGACAGAGCCATACTAAACAAACACATGAAACCAATAATAGTCTTCCAAAGAGAAAGCAATACCCCAAAAGTTTTTCTTTTGATGTCAGATAAATCTGGGACCAAATCCTGATTCTACCTCTTATTAACTGTATGGTTTTGTTGTGATTTAGCTACTAGAT
Source organism: Sturnira hondurensis (assembly GCF_014824575.4). Lineage (NCBI taxonomy): Eukaryota > Metazoa > Chordata > Mammalia > Chiroptera > Phyllostomidae > Sturnira > Sturnira hondurensis. Next base: position 532,220 of record NW_028091030.1, on the reverse strand, counting down.
ATTCAAATTCTACATTTCTAAAATGGGCATTAGTACTTAAGCATTTGGCAATGGGTGGCAAACATTATGTTCAATGAGGTAGGAACTACTCTTATCCCCATTTTAAAGATGAGGAAACTGAGGCTTAAACCATTAGACAGTAGGTGGCAGAATTGGGATTTCAACTAAAAAGGTGCGGCTCTGAAATCGTGTTTCAAGAACTGGCTCCAAGAAGGCAACATAAAAATGGCTAAGGGAGAGAAGAGTTTCTAGAAATATTTGTTACACAAATAACATACTCAGACACAACTACATTGGATTTCAGTCTCATTTATTTAAAAGGCAGTTCAGAGCAGTCTTTAATATCGAAAAATGTGAATGAACAATATTGTATCACATTAGTATACACATGTTCCTGTTTAACTTTAAATTCACTTGCAACATTTCTGTAAATTGACTTTCAGATCAGATTTTCATGATGAAAACAGGAGTTATTTATCCAATGTAATGAAAGAAAATTTCAAAGTTAGGGAATTTCACAGAAGTGAGAAATTTTTAAGAATATCGGTACAACAGAGCCGAATCCTTCATTCGACTGTACAATAAAACTTAGGTATTTTTAACAGTCCAGTCTTCTCTCTCATGTTCATTTAAACACAACTCAAAATATCACACCTGAGCTCTTCTTTAAGTTCGGTTGAGAAGGCGTTCAATCCTGACTTAAATAAAAATAATAATAATGCCTTGAGAAACAAATGAATTTAAAAGGAACAATTTTTTGGCATTAGAAATTGTGTAGTTTCTAAAAGTTGATATTTAATTTCTTGAACAAGCATTATTACCATAGAAGTGAACATTAACATTTACTATGCTTCAGTACTGCATTATCATTTTCAATGTGACGTCACGTACATTATCCCACTTGAACATCACAACAGGGCCCCCAGTTGTCCAACACAGAAACTTTAAGATGAACTTCATGCTTAAGAATCACTCTGGGACAGGAGGCCTGGCTGTATAACCAAGGCATCTGCACTAAAAATCCAAGGCTCTCTTTACTCTATCGCAGGGGTGTCAGACTCATTTTCATCGGGGACCATATCAGCCTCACAGTTGCCTTTAAAGGGCAGAATGTAGAGCCCCTTGCCCCTAGTTAAGGAGCAATTACATTTATTATACGGTCCTAAAATTATTTCGGCACTTTGAAGGCAACCACAAGGCTGATGTATGTGGCCCCCCGTGAGAATGAGTTTGACACCCTTGCTCTAGCACCTACTTTATAAGAAGTTGAACTCACATTCTATAGCCTGTCCTGTAAACATGTAAAACTAAAACCAGTCATTTTGAAACAACTATTTTAAAGTATAAATATTTTATTATTTTTATTTCCAATAGCTCACAGAAGGATTGGGTTGGCCAAAAAGTCCTTTTAATTTTTTCTGTAAAAAAAAGACACCCATTTCATTTTTACCAATAACTTCATTGATTTGGATAATTTGAGTATGTCGGCCGTCTCCCACTATTGGCTTCTAGTGGGCAGAGGCCAGGGCTGCTGCTAAACACCTTCCAGTGCATCAGACAGGCCACAGCAAGGAATTACTTGGCCAAAATGACAAAACCAAGAAACGTCACAAACCACTTTTGACAAATTCAATCAGTCACAGCACTTTCTCCATACACTGCACAAATTTTTCTGCTTTTTACCTTTCTTGCAATAAGAAAGCATAATACACCAAAAATGTTGAATATCTTCTTCCATCTTCAATATTGAAATGGTTGCACAAAATTCACCAATTTTAGATATCCCACGTAGCAGTATTTTTGCTGATACATCTCCTAGGGCAAGGGAAATAAAGGAAAGAATAAACAAATGAGACTACATCAAATTAAAAAGCTTCTGCACAGCTAAAGAAAACATCAGCAAAATGAAAAGAGAACCAAATGTATGGAAGAACATATTTGCCGATGATACATTGGACAAAGGGCTGATCTCCAAAATATATAAAGAGTTCATATGACTCAACACCAGGAAGGCAAACAATCCAATCATAAAATGGGCAAAGGACTTAAACAGACACTTCTGCAAGGACAACATACAGAGGGCCCAGAGACATATGAAAGGATGCTCAGCAACACTAGCCATCACAGAGATGCAAATTAAAATCACAGTGAGACACCACTTCACACAGGTCAGAATGTCCATCATAAACAAAACAAACAATAAGTGCTGGAGAGGCTGTGGAGAAAAGGGAACCCTAGTGCACTGTTGGTGGGAATTCAGACTGGTGCAGCCACTGTGGAAAACAGTAAGGAATTTCCTTTGAAAAAACAAAACAAAACTAAAGTGGAACCGCCTTTTGACCTGGCAATTCCACTGGAATTATACCCTGAGAATTCCTGTAACACCAATTATACCCTGAGAATCCTGTAACACCAATTCAAATGAACCTATGCACCCCAATGTTCACAGCAGCACAATTTACAATAGCCAAGTGCTGGAAACAGCCTAAGTGCTATCAGTAAATGAGTGGGTCAAAAAACTGTGGTACATTTACACAATGGAATACTACGCAGCAGAAAGAAAACAAGAACTCCTATCTTTTGTGACAGCATGGATGGAACTGGCAAGTATTATGTTAAGGGAAGTAAGCCAGGCAGTAAAAGACAAATACCATATAATCTCACCTATAAGAGGAATTTAATGAACAAAACAAACTAACAAAATAGAGCCACAGGCATGGAAACATGGAACAGACTGACAGTGACCAGAGAGGAGGCGGACAGGGATAATGGTGGAAACAAGGGGAGGGACTTGACGAAGAGCATGTATGAGTGACCCACGGACATAGACAACAACATGGCATTTGACCATGAGAGCAGGGGGTGGGATGGGCAGAGGACAAAGGGGGAAAGTTGGGACAACTGTAATAGAGGAACAGTAAAAAAAGATTTAAAAATATATACAGTAAAAAAATCACCAATTTTATTAAGTTTTTTTTTTAAATGCATGCTGTTATGACATCTGTCACAATACAATCTAACAAAATTGTTCCAGCCCTGGCTGGTGTGGTTCAGTGAATTGAGGGCCGGCCTGCAAACCAAAGGGTCACTGGTTCAATTCCCAGTCAGGGCACATGTCCCTGGTGTAGGGTGTGTGAGAGGCAACCACACATTGATGTTTCTCTCCCTCTCGTCTCCCTCCCTTTCCCCTCTCTCTAAAAATAAATAAATAAATCCTTAAAAAATTGTTTCAAATGAAGTGTAAGACAACTAAGCACTAGTAGAGCCATCACACAGAGAAAAAAAAAAACTAAACAAACTTTTTGGCCAACCCAATATATAAAATGAAAAAGTATCCCATCCCCTTTCTTATTCCTGTATGCCGCAGCTGGCAATTTGGTGTGCATTCTTTCATTTCTTTTTCTGTGTATGCATAAAACTATGTGACATACACAACATACGCATGCACACTTGTTTGTAAAATAAAAGCCCATGATCATACAGACATAACCTGACAACCTTCTCCTGTCAACATACCCCTAAAAATACGACAGTGAAATCCTGATACATCACTGCTGCATGTTCACTGGGTTTCTGTACGGCACCAGCCCATCCAGTGATCACCCCGACAACCTCACCCAAAACACTCTCACTTAAAAAAAACTGAGTCATTGTCAACACAATAGTTTGAAGCCAGGTAAAAGGGAAAGTAAACTGACTTTAGAGCAGGATTAGTTGGTTACTCTTGTCATGTCATCTGGGCTTGTCTGATAGGCCCACCAACTTCACTGTTACCTCTACTCAAGAGTAATTGGATTTTAGGAAAACTACCTCCTGTTACCCAATTTATAGGGAATGTTGAAAAATTGAAATACGGGTTATGCCTCTGTGAAACGGCATTAGTGAACGATGTTCCCATCATGTAGATAAGGGATTTCAACAGATTTTTGTATCTCTAACCCGTTTCTATTTTTACTTTACATTATAAAAATTTTAATAAACCTCGTCAAATCTTTGAAACAAGGTAGAGGGATGAAGAAATAAATAGCCCCCTTTTTAGCCCCCAGGTGTTGAGCAAAACAGACAGGAAGAGCATGCCCAAAGGCTGTATGGGTAAGGAGCTCAGGGAGAAAGAAAGAGAAGCATGACTAGAGTGGAAGGGAAGTAGAGGAGAAAAAGGGATGAAGGAGAAGAGGTCTCAGGTTGTTGTCGGCTGCACACAACTCAAAACCTTGGCATACAATAAACAAAAGTGACTTCCCACTCCCACAGCTGTGGGTGACCAGGGTTCAGCCAATAGAGGGTGGCATCCACTGAGCTTCACTCCAGGCCATGGGCTGGGCTTGTCCACTCTGCTTTTCAGTCATCTGGGATGATCCAGGTCAGAAAATAACTCTAGGCTACTCGTTATCATATATATTGCAAAATACTTCATCAACAGGATCCTCACCAGTAATGTAAGGAGAAGAACAAGCCCTCCATTGTACGATCTTGGGCAATTCTGGTGTTTAGTCAGCTCACATGTAAAATAGGGATGGCAAACAATGCCCACCTTTCAGAGAAGATAGAAATGACAGCCAAGACACCGAGGAACTTCCTGGATTTACACTTCTGTCGGTGAACAGATTGTTAGTCTCGCCTCATCCTCAGCAATAGTAGTTATCACTAACCTTTTCTCTTTGTCAATCCTTCAGGTGTGAAAAAGTATATCATTTCCAGATGTGTGTTATCCAAAATGACCAAGCAATTACATTAGCTCAATTCTGAAACTATTCACCGGGAGACAGCATCGGATCCCACAGGCTCAGTCCCACAAGACTGCCCCCAGTTCAGATGCCAATTGCAAGCCCAGGTTGTTACCAATGGTTGTGAGCAGCTGGCTATAAATCAGAGGTCTCCACAGCTTCCTCCATGGGTTTTATTAATTTGCTAGAGCGGCTCATAGAACTCGGGGAAAGTTCACATACCACCTTACCAGTTTATTATAAGAGGACATAATTCAGGAACCCCCTGATGGAAGAGATACAAGAGTTTGAGGAGCTGTGAGCCAGAAACAGTGGATAAAGAGCAAATATATGTTTCTCATTATAAATCACAACATCAGATATTGTTTTCATTTGTATTCTTTGAGGCTGAAGTTTTCTTCATATGCTTATTTTCCATCTGCATATTTTGTTTTGCATACTGTTCATTTATTTTGCTCAATGATATATTTTACCTTTTTCCTAAGGATTGGTAAAAGGTTATCATGAGATTATTTGTATGAAGTTATAACCCTTTTCAAATCCATTTACCATTTTATTATGGATAATTTCAAACGTAAAAAGGTAGACAGAATAATATAACGAGTCCCCACACATATGGCACTTCTATAAATATCAATATATATCCATTCTTGTCTCATCTGCACCACTACCCACTTCCCCTTTTCTGACTTATTTAAAGGCAAATCCCAGAAAACATACCATTTTACCTGTAAATATCTCTGCGTGTACCTCTAAAATTATACTGGCTCTTTTTTAAAAGATTTTATTTATTTTTAGAGAGAGGAGAAGGGAAAAAGAAAGAGAGAAGAGAAACATCAATGTGTGGTTGCATCTCAAGTGCCCCTGCTGGGGACCTGGCCCACAACCCAGGCATGTGCCCTGACTGGGAATCAAACCAGTGACCCTTTGGTTCACAGGCCTGAGTTCAATCTACTGAGCTACACCAGCCAGGACTCTTTTTTCCTCTTTCAAAGTTTCGAAAATACATACATGAAAGATTCATCAAACTGAAAACATTTCAATGAACTAGAAAACCAAAGAAAGTAGGAGTACATGAAAAAATGGTTACTTTCATTAAGTCAGCTGCAAAAATGGCTAGCTTGCTAACAATAGAAAGAGCTATGGTAAATGAGTTCTGAAAAACAGATGTAAAATCAGTGAATTAGATTCACTACAATAACAAAATCATCAGCAACATCTACAGAACAAGCCCATTTAGGGTACAACATTCCAGTTCCTGAATACCACAGGGAAAAGAAAAAGAATGTGTGAATATCCTAAAGGTGATATACACAGCCTCCTTCCTGGAGCATGAAGCCCATGGCCTTGCCTGTGGTTGGACACAGTGGAAGAAGCTGCTCACAGTTCCAGCAGGCCTGTGTCAGATGAGATTCAGAGATAAAGGAAAAGACATGGGTGTGCGTGTGAATAGCCCTCTGACACTAATCGTCTGGAAATAAAACACTGTAGCTCTAGTTTTAGTTTGGGGGAAATGACACATATGCAAGACACATATAGTTTTAGGGTTCTATTTTCTATTGGCAATCCACACACTGTCTCTTCGACACTCCTCCCTTTGAGTTGTCTTATTCATGACTTAATATATTCCACATTTTGACATCCGTGTATATATGTGTGTTTATTGAGGATGCAAAAGAATGGTCTTTCTGTCAGTTCTTTAACACAGGTATCCTTTTGGTCGGGTTTGTAGAGAGAACAAAAAGCCCGATTTTAGTATTTCCACAAGTTCCTTGGAAATAAGATGCATACTCATCATTTCATGAATGAGACATTTTAATCATTAAAATGGGAATGTTAAAAAGACTTTCTACCAAAGCTGAGAATATTTCTTATTCATACAAAATGTTTAATAAACTTAACACCAAAGACCCAGTTAATAGAAATCCAATTAATTGCAAATTTGTAGAGGAAACAACAAAAACCATTTATGGACAAGATAATTTTTGAGTGCAGGTTTCCAAGTATATAGAAAACATGATCTAAAATGTTTGAATGCCACTGCTAATAACATTTTTCTTCTTTCACAAAGTGAACTGATACTGAAGAATATATCCACTTATTTTAATAGTTCTCTTTGTTGTTTAGATACTTGATGTTCCAGGACCTGTCAAAGTTGGAGGTGCAAACCTGGAGATCTGCAAATTAATCATGAAGTGAAAATTTCAGGCCACCAAGATTGACACTAATGAAGGAATTTCACAGGCCATTCATTCCCCATTGAATGTATGTTCAAATACTATTCAGACGGCTTATTTTTACCTTCCCTGCCTCAAAGTAGAACTATGCAATAGTCCACCCAGTCCCAAACTCCTGCGCCAGGGCTGCTAACCCAGCAGATGGGAAATGGGATGGGCACACCATAGATGGAATGAAATATCTGACCCTTTCATACCCCTGGAAAGGTACCGTGGATCCGTGTTTCACTTCAATTTTGCCCATGTTGAAATTTCATTTCAACTTTCTTCTGACTTGAGATACAAACATATAGTGTCCATTTAATCTAATTTAGGGAGATGTTTATAAATCTAAGCTAAGGGCATCAGATTGGGGATTTGTCTCAGATTTTAATCTCTTCCACATCTGATGAGAAGAAAATAACTACATACGGAGCAAACAGATTTTCAGATCTCAGTTGTACAATACCATAAAAATCCCACTTGCCCCTCATTTATCAGTGAGGTAGTGAACAAGTTTTCATTCGATTAACTGCTAGTTTTAAAATAAAAACAAAAAGCAAAAAAACCCCCCACAAAACACTACAGTGCACAGTAAGTTACAACCTACTTTTTTACTTAAAATAGTGAACATTCTTCCGAGTCATATTTCCTACATTATGTTTAATGGCTTGACAGATTCCATGTGTGCATATATCATAGATTTAAACAATATTCTATTCCTGAGCATTTAGTTGTCTTAAGTATGTAGCAATTATAAATAATGCTGAAACAAACATTCTAGTGTATTTACACACATCTCTGATTATTTCTTTATATCAAATTCTTAGAAATGTAATTACCAAGTTAAAAAGCATAAGTACTTTGTCTTTTTTCTTAGTCCACTTTATTGCAGATCATTTAAAAACAATTCACAAGTTTTAATTTTAGTGTTTAATGAGTTCTGACAAATGTCAACCAAAAAAGTTACCATGTGACGTGAACCAAAAAAAAAAAGTTTTAGGCTATAATAAAGAATAAAAAGCATTTATTTGAGCAAAAATGTTTGGGAGACAGAGATTTAAGTAGCAACCAAACTGTGGTTTGGGGAGAAAAAAGAAAGACAAGGATTAGAAAGGCAAAACCACAAAATACAATTCTTTCATGCAAATGAGGGATTGCTAGCATGGTTAGTTCCAATAAGCAAAAGAGAGGCAAAAACTACAAGGAAGTCAAGTCCATGTTTGTCCATGCAGCAGTTTTCCAGGATGTTTAGGGCTCGGCCTTGAGCTGAGTTTAGCAAGTGATTTAGTAAATTCATAGTAGCTCAGGGAACTGAGGCTATACGTATGACACGTAGGTCCACTACCCTAGTAGCCTTCTGACTCTATTTTAAGTGAATCTCTTGACAATGCTTATTCTGTTTTTTTCATTATCAGTGTGTACAGTTGCATAACGATCACCATCAAAGCACACATTTCCATCATGTCCATGTTTCCTCTGCTTCTTCATCGTCAATCTCCTCCTTAAACCTTCCCCCATTATAACCACTGAGTCTGCTTGCTATCACTATAGTTTTACCTTTTATAGAAATGCACATAAATGGATTCATACAGTGTGTGGTTTTTTGTGTGTCTGGCCTCTTTAACTCATCCATGGTGTGTGGACTGGCAGACTGTCCCTTCTTCCTGCTCACACTGCACTTGCTTATCCGTTCTTCAGCTGATGAACGTTTGGGTGGCTTCTAATTTTTCACTATTATGAGCAAAGCAGCTAGGAACATGCAGATACATCTCTGTGAGGACATATGCTCTTATTTCCCTTGAGTAAATAACACTGAGGAGTGGAATTATGGATTACATGGTAAGTGTTTAACTTGGTAAGAAGTTGACAGACTCTTTTCCAAAGAGGCTGCACCATTGTGTTCCGTATCTTCCCCACCACTTGGGAGTGTTAGCCTTTTTTATTTAGGGGGTAGGTTGTAGTATCTCAACATGCCTTTAATTTGCATTTTCCCAAAGAGTGAAGTTATGAGCATCTTTTTATGTGCTTATTGAGAACCATTTCTCATTTTGTGAAGTGCCTGTTCAAGTCTTGTAGGGAATTGGCAGGATCTGCAGGCCGATCAAGGAAAAAGATATAAACACAAGAATGGTGAACACACAACAATCCAAGAAGGCAACACTCGGACAGGGTTGCATGAACCCCCTTGTGGCATGACACTGTCTGAAGGCTTATGGTGGACAGGTCACCATCCAGAAGGGGAGGAGAGCAATGGAACTCCTTGTGGAGAGCGGAGTGAGACGAGGTCTTACATGTCTGGGTGACTTGCTCCAGCAGCACAGCAGGGAGTCTCCGCATCAGAGAGCTTTGAAGGGCGGCAGCAAAGTCTTAGGGGCTTTATGGCCCAGGGTTTAGTTTATCTATTGCCAGTACCTGTGTGGTCAGATTTCCTGGAATATACAAAGTAGACAAGTTCTAAATGGCTAAAAATCCACTTGTTCTGCCTATTATAAAGATAATTGGATGTGTCAAAATTTGAATTTGGTGCTGGTAAGCTTCTGAGCTAAAAGGTCGCAGTCTGTGGAGATGAAATAAACTTGGAGCCAATACAAGGAAGGACTTTTGGGGGCTCATTTATACATATTTCTACATAATCATACTTATTTAGGTTGGCTGCCTCCTTGCTATATTGGAAGACTTTTTATATCCTGAAGAGCAGTCCTTCATCAAATGTACTACAAATTTCCCCCTAATTTATGGCTTGCCTTTTCATTTTCTTAAGTGTATTTTAATGAGGAATTTTTAATTTTGAGGAAATCCAAGTTATTGATTTTTTTTCTTTTGTGTTTCTTACTTTCTGTGTCTTATCTGAGAAATCTTTGCATTACAAAAGATCACAAAGATTTTTCTCCTGTCTATCTCTAAAAGTTTTATCTCTTACGTTCAGGTTTATGACGCATTTCAGGTTAATATTTGTATGTCATATGAGACTAGGAATAGGTTTATTATTTTGCATAAGGATAGCCAACAGGTCCAGCACCATTTGTTGAAAAAATTTTTTCCTCCACTGACTAACCTTGGCACTTTTATTGAAGATTACTTGATATATGTATCCATCTCCATTTTGTTTTGTCATATTGATTTATAGACCTATCATTATGTTTAAATTAAACTGTCTGGATTACTGTAGGTTTAAAGTAAGTCTTGATATGTTAGTATAAATCCTCTTGTCTTGCATTTCCATGTAAGTTTTAGTATCAGCCTGTTTAATTTTATTTTTAGCCTGATAGTGTTTTGATAAGGATTTCTTTAAATCTATAGATTAACTTGAGAAGAGGTGAAATCTTAACAATATTGTCTCCCAATCCATGAACATGGTATCCTTCTCATTATTTAGGTATTTAGTTTTTCTTAGTAATGTTTTGTGCTTTTCCACATACAGGTCTTCCAATACTTTGCTTACTATATCCCTAAGGATTTCATATTTACTGGTGCTATTTATTTATTTTTCACTGAGAACAACTGAAGTTCAGTATTCGGGTGTGTTCCAGTATGTAGACATTGAAACTTGGAGGATAATTTTCAGTTTAACTTTTTTTTATCCATAATCCCACCCTCTTCCCTTTGGCAAACATTAGTTGTTCTGTATATCTGTGGGTCTGTTTTGTTGTTTATTCATTTATTTTGTTTCTCATAGACTATACATATAAGTGAAATCATAAAGTATTCTTTCTCTGACTTACTTCATTAGCATAATACTTTATAGATCCATCTATTCTATGACAAATGGCAAGATTTCACTTTTTCATTGCTGAGGAATATTCCACTGTGTCTCTGTGTGTGTAGTATTACTCCACTAGAAATATAGTGGAGTAATACTCCACTATATATATGTGTGTGTGTGTGTGATATATATATATCAACATGATATCAGGCTGATATCTTATTGTGATTTTAATTTGCATTTCTCTGATGATTACTGACATTGAGCATTTTCATATGTCTATTGGCCATCTACATTTCCTCTTTGTAGAAGTATCTATTCAGGTTCTTTGCCCATTTTTTATTTGGATTGTTTGTCTTCTTGGTGTTGAGTTATAGAAGCTCTTTATAAATTTTGGAAATTAACCCCTTATCAGATATATCACTGGAAAATATGTTCTCCCATTAAGTGGATTGATTTTCAATTTTGTTGATGGTTTCCTTTGCTTTGCAAAAGCTTTTTAGTTTGAGATAGTCCCATTTGCTTATCTTTTTCTTTTGTCTTCCTTGCCCAAAAAGATATATCAGAAAAAATATTGCTACAAGAAATGTCCGAGATTTTACTGCCTGTTTTCTGGTAGGATTTTTATGGTTTCAAGTCTAACATTTAAGTCTTTAGTTCATTTTGAGTTTATTCTTGTGAATGGTGTAAGAAGGTGGTCTAGTTTCATATTTTTGCATGTATCTTTCCAATTTTCTCAACACCACTTATAGAATAGGCTATCTTTATTTATCCCATTATATGTTTTTGCCTCCTTTGTCAAATAATAATTGACCATAAAGGTGTGGGGTTTTGGAGTGCTCTTTATTCTGTTCCATTGATCTATGTCTGTTTTTATGCCAGTACCATGCTATTTTGATTACTATGGCTTTATAGTATTGTTGGATATCAAGTAGTATGATTCTTCTAATTTGTTCTTCTTCCTCAATATTGCTATGGCTACTCGGGGCTTTTGTGGTTCCATATAAACTTTTGGAATATTTGTTCTAGTTCTGTGAAATACACCACTAGTATGGAATTTCATTTAATCCATAAATTGCTTTGAGTAGTATGTACGTAAGGATGTTAATTCTTCCTATCCATGAACACAGTATAAGCTTCCACTAATTAGTATCTTCCTCAATTTCTTTCTTCAAGTTCTTACAGTTTTTCAAGTACAGGTTTTTTATATCCTTGGTTAAATTTATGCCTAGGTATTTCATTTTATTTTATTGATGCAACTGTAAATGGAATTGTTCTTAGTTTCCCTTATTATAATTCATTATTAGTGTATAAAAATGCAACTGATCTAGATATTTATTTTGTATCCTGCTACTTCACTGAAATGATTTATCAATTCTGATAGGTTTTTTTGTGGAATCTTTGGGATTTTTTCTACACAGTATCATGTCCTATGCAAATAATGAGTTTTGCTTCTTCCTTTTCGATTTGGATGTCTTTTATTTCTTCTTCATGTCTGGTTGCTGTGAATAGAAGGCCCAGTACTATGTTGAAAAGATTAATGAAAGTGGACATCCCTGTCTTATTCCTGATCTTAAACTCTTTTAGTTTTTGTCTATTGAGAATAATATTGGCTGTCAGTTTGTCATATACGGCCTTTATTGTGTTACAGTATGTTCCTTCTATTCCCACTTTGCTGAATGTTTTTATCATTAGTGCTGAATTTTATTAAATGCTTTTTCTGTGTCTACTGATCATGTGATTTTCATCCTTTATTTTATGTGGTGTTTCACATCTTTTGATTTCTGAATAGTGTACCAACCTGTCACCCCTGAAATAAATCCCACTAGATCATGGTCACTGATCTTTTTAATGTATTGCTGGATCTGGTTTGCTAATATTTGTTGAGGATTTTAGCATCTGTATTCATCATGGATATTGACCTATAATTTTTTTCTTTGTAGTATCTTTATCTGGTTTTGGAATGAGGATGTTGTTGGCCTTGTAAAAAGAGCATGGAAGTCTTCTGTTCTGTTGGATTTTTTGAAAGTTTGAGCAGGATATGTGTTAGTTATTTTTTAGATGTTTGGTAAAATTAGCCTGTGAAGCCATCCAGTCCAGCAATGTTGTTTGCTTAGAGTCTTCTATTTACTGCTTTAATTTCATTAGTTGTAATGGGTCTATTTAGGTTTTTCTGATTCTTCCTAATTTGCTTTTGGAAGATTGTATGTTTCTAGAAATTTATCCATTTCGTCCAGTTTGTCCAATTTCTTGGCATATAGTTATTCATAACACTTTCTTACAATCATTTGTATTTCTGTAGTGTCAGTTGTTACTTCTCTTTCATTTCTGATTTTATTTGGGTCCTCTCTCTTCTTTTCTTTTTAAGTATACTTTATTTATTATGCTATTACAGTTTTCCCAATTTTCCCCCTTTGCCCTCTCCAGCAATCCCCCCTTAGTTCATGTCCATGGGTCGTGCATAAAGTTCTTTGTCTTCTCCATTTCCTATACTATCCTTAACATCCCCTTGTCTATTTTGTGCCTACCAATTATGCCACTTATTCCCTGTACCTTCCCCCAATCCTTTCCCTGCCCCCTCCCTGCTAATACCTCTCCATGTGATCTCTATTTTTGTGATTCTGTTCCTGTTCTAGTTGTTTGCTTAGTTTGTTTTTCTTTTTGTTTTTTTTTTAGGTTCAGTTGTTGATAGCTGTGAGTTCATTATCATTTTACTGTTCATACTTTTGATCTTTTTCATAGATAAGTTCCTTTAACATTTCATATTGGTGATGATGAACTCCTTTAACTTGACCTTGTCTGGAAAGCACTTTATCTGCCCTTGCATTCTAAATGATACCTTTGCTGGATAGACTAATCTTGGATATAGGTCCTTGCCTTTCATGACTTCAAATACTTCTTGCCCCTTCTTGCCTGCAAGGTTTCTTTGAGAAATCAGTTGATAGTCTTATGGGAACTCCTTTGTAAGTAACTGTCTCCTTTTCTTTTGCAGCTTTTAAGATTCTCTCCTTATCTTGAATCTTGGATAATTTAACTGTGATGTGTCTTGCTGTGTTCCTCTTTGGGTCCAAATTCTTTGGGACTCTCTGGGCTTCTTGGACTTCCTGGAAATTTATTTCCTTCACCAGATTGGGGAAGTTTTCCTTCAATATTTTTTTCAAGTAAGTTTTCAACTTCTTGCTCTTCTTCTTCTCCTTTTGGCACCCCTATGATTTGAATGCTGCAATGTTTAAAGCTGTCCCAGAGGTTCCTAAGCCTCTCCTTGTTGTTTTGAATGTTTATTTCATTCTGTTCCAAACTGATAAGTTTTAGTTTCCTTCCTGTCACTGTTGGTTCTCTGTATATTTTTCTTTATTTCACTTTGCACAGCCTTCACTTTTTCATGTATTTTGTGACCACACTCCACCATTTCTGTGAGCATCCTGATTACTGTGTTTTGAACCTTGCATCTGATAGGTTCACTATCTTTTCATCACTTAGTTGTTTTTCTGGAGTTTTTATCTGTTCTTTCACTTGGGTAATATTTCTTTGTCTCAGCTCACCTGTTACAGTGTAAGGGGTGGGGCCTTAGGTATTCACCAGGATGGGGCCACCCACGTTGATGCATTGTGGTGCCATATGTGGGAGAGAAGTCAGAGATGGAACAATGCCACTTGCTCAGCTCTCTGCTGGCTTTCAGTCACTTTTCCAGCTACTCACAAACAAATTGGGCCCTTCTGGTGCTGATTCCTAGGTAGGTGGGTTTTGTGTACATTCTGGACCCCGTGGTTCTCTCCAATGAACTCTCCTGTGAGGCTGGGAATTTTTCCTGATGATGCAAACCGCTCCCCATCCCCCGCCAGATTCTTCTAGCCAGAAGTTTTGAGGCTTTATTTCCCCACACTGGAACCCTGGGTAGCAGTCTGTCTCGCTCCCCAGTTGTTCCTCCCAATTTAGCTGCACACATATGTGGACCACCCAACTGCCAGCCACCGCCTTGCTATGCATCCTCTTTGCCCCAGATACCTGTCTCAACCCTTCCTACCAGTCTAATGTTCTTTTTTTAACTCCTTGGTTGTCAGATTTCCATACCATTCAATTTTCTGTCAGTTCTGGTTGATTTTTGTCTTTAAAATTGTTGTTATTCTTTTGGTTGTGTGAGGAGGCAAAGTGTACCTACCCACACCTCCATCTTGACTGGATTTCACCACCTCTGAGTATCCTTATTAAAGTGTTTTAAAGTCTGCATCTGATAGGTTGGCTATCTCCATTTCGCTTAGTTCTTTTTCTGGGGTTTTGTTCTGTTCTTTCTTTTTTATCATATTTCTTTGTTTCCTCACTTTGGCAGTCTCCCTGCATTTGTTTCTGTATATTAGGTAGAGCTGCTTTGAATTCCTGTCTTAGTGCATCTGTTAAGTTGTATGGGGCAGAGCCTTAGGTATTTGCCAGGGTGGGGTGATCTGCTTCACTGCTTTGTGGCTCTGTATATAGGGGAGGAATCAGAGAGGGGACAATGCCACTGCCTGGTTGCTGGAGTTTCTGAGCACTCATCCCATTTCCAGTCACTTCACCCCCTTCCCATATGCAACTGCTCCCCTCGAGCTGCTGCTGCGGTAGTAGTTCCCAGAGTGGGTGGGTTTGCATGCCTTCTAGGGCTACGCAGGACCTTTAAATGTACTCTCCCAAGAGACTGCCAGTTTCCTCCGCTGCCCCTGCCCCTTCTGTTTTTTTACAGCCAGAAGTTATGAGGCTTTATTTTCCAGCACTGGAACTCTAGGCTGCAAGGTCTGGCCTGGGGCTGGGATCACTCACTCCCAAGATATCCCTCCTGATTTTTATTCACCACGCATGAATGTGAGACCTCCTGTTCCACTGGCCACCACTGCCACTGCCTCCCTGCCTCTGCTGACACACTGCATCCTTTCCACCCTGACTCCCATATCCACCCATCCTGCCCATCTGGATGAGTGCGTCTTCTTTAAATCCTTGGTTGTTGGACTTCCATACAGTTCAATTTTCTGGCAGTTCTGGGTTTTTGTTTGTTTTGTTTTGAAGTTAGTTATGATCCTTCGTATGGTTGTGCAAAGAGTTGAAGCAGGTCTACCTATGCCTCCATCTTGACCAGAAGTCTCTCTTCTTTTCTTGAAGAGTCTGGTTAAAGTTTTGTCAATCTTGTTTATCTTTTCAAAGAATGTGCTCTTGGTTTCACTGGTCTTTTTATTATTTTTGAGACTCTATTTTATTTATTTCTGCTCTGACCTTTATTATTTCCTTCCTTCTACTCACTTTGGGCTTTGCTTGCCATACTTTTTCTAGATCCTTTAAGTGTAATTAGATAGTTAATTTGTTATTTTTCTTATTCCTTCAGGTAGGCCTGTGAGGCTATGAATTTTCCTCTTAGGACTGGTTTTACAGTGTACCACTGATTTTGGGTTGTGCTCTCATTTTCATTTGCTTCAAGGTATCTTTTGAGTTCTTTCTTGATTTCATTTTTTTGGTTTATTTTTTTGTTTAGAACATGTTATTTTACCTCCATTTCTTTGTTTTTTTTTTCTTGTGATTGATTTCTAGTTCGATATCATTATGAACAGAAAAGATCCTTAATAGGATCTCAGTCTTCTCAAATTTATCGAGACTTGTGTGTCCTAACATGTGGTCTATCTCAGAGAATGTTCCATGTGCATTTGGAAGAATGTGTTTTCTGCTGCTGTTTGGAGTGAAACTTTCCATAAATATCAACATCATCTGATCTAGTGTGTCATTTAAAGCTGCTGTTTACTTGTTGATTTTCTGTCTGGAAGATCTACCCATTGATGTCAATAGGGTTTTAAAATCCCCTACTTTGACTGTACTACTGTCAGTCTCTCCCTTTACACCCATTAAGATTTGATTTGTACATTTAGGAGCTTCCATGTTGGCTTCCACGTTGGTCTGCAAGGACTGTAAACACTTATGCAAGAATTGTAAACGTTTGCGCAATGTTTAATTGATAACGTTGTTGGATTGATCCCTTTGGCATTATGTCATGTCCCACTTTGTCTCGTTAGGACCTTTGTTTTGAAATCTGTTTTGTCCAATATAAGTATGACTACCCCATTCTTAGCTTTTCATTTCCATTTGAACGGAATATCTTTTTTCATTCCTTCACTTTCAGCCTGTGTATATCTTATATTCTGAGGTAGGTTTCTTGTAGACAGCATATATATAGATCAGGTTTTCTTATTCATTCATCTACCATATACCCTTTTGATTGGAACATTTAAGCCATTTGCATTTAAAGTTATTATTGATAAGTACGTGTTTATTGCCAAGCTATGTACAAGGACCAACTTCTTCCAGTTCTGAGCTGGGGGTAGATCAAAAAGCTGTCCAAGGCTCCATGAGATCTTCCTCCACTTATCTGCTACTCTGCCACCCTGAGATTGCCTGGTCTTCCTCCAGAACCTTCCAAAGACAGGCTGTAGAGTAGGCCCAGGGTGGTTGCAACCCACAGTCCCTTTCACAAGGCATGAGAATGGTAAGGCATGGTGTCAGGGTCCAGAGAACAGAGCCAAGGGGTCTCTTACCTGAGGACAGTGCAGTCAGCCACTTACTGGGGGGAAAGGGGCCCCCACACCAGAGCCATACTACTCAGTCTCTGCCAGTCTCCAACGTAGCTCCCCCAGCAGGAGGGCATTGCAGATTCAGATTGGGTGCAGCCAGAGACCCCCACTGTAGGATCAAACTTGGCAGGGCAGAGCCACCAGAACTCAGATGGACATATGAAAAGTCTCCCACTTGGAGGTGGTGCCAGCCGAACCTGTAGAAGGGAGACAAGCACTTCACCTACCCCCAGCTCCACAGCTGCATGACCTAGCACTTGTCTGTGTCCCAAACAATAGCCCCTGATGAATTCATGACCCCAAAATCCCAGCTCTAAGCAACTCTGCCTTCCTTCTGTGGAACTGAACTCAGCAGTGCAGGGACACTGGGACTTGGGAGGACAGACACAAATTCTCCCATTGCGGGTGGTGCTGGCTCAGCCTGCAGGAGCTGGGGGCAAGACTGGCCCTAATCCAAAGCCACACAGGTCAATAGCTGTCTGGGTGCTCTGCCTAGAGTTTCTCCAGAAAAAGAGCACATCAAAGGTCCCTGTTGGGTACAGCCAAAAGATCATTCTGTAGGACCCATGCTTGGGAGGGTGTTGTCACCAGTAGTCGGAGGTTCAGGTTAGAGCACTCTCCAGACTGGTGTTGTAAAAATAAGAGTGCTGCCCTGGCTGGTGTAGCTCAGTGGATTGAGCATGGGCTGTGAACCAAAGGGTCACTGGTTCGATTCCCAGTTGGGGCGCATACCTGGGTTGCAGGCCAGGTCTTCAATGGGGGCCATGTGAGAGGCAACCACAGTTTAATGTTTCTCTCCCTCTCTTTCTCCTTTCCTTGCCCTCTCTCTAAAAATAAATAAAATATTCTAAAAAATAAAAATAGGAGTGCTAAGTCCTGGGAAGATGGTATCTGAGGGTGGTGTAGGGTAGGGGCTAAAGACAGGGACCTCAGATGGTGACCACCCAGATCTTTTCTTTATGACTCCTGTATGCCCTAAGTTGCCCTCCCTCTACTGGAGCCCTCGGTGAGTGTCCCAGAGCAAGATCCTGTACATTGGCTCTTTAAGAGAAGACCTGCCTGGGTTCCTAGAAGACTCCCTCCTATGTCAGAGGCCCCACTGACTTTCAATGCCAGATGCTATGCAGGCTCCTCTTTCCAGCCCTCGTGCTGAGTTGGAGATTCTGGCATGGGTTAAGGCCCCACACCCCTCAGGAGGGACTTCTGCAGTTAAGATATCTCTGTGGTATATCACATTGCAGAAGAGCATGAGCTGGGAGATATTGTTGGGCCCATCTTTGGAAAATATAGTCTACCACATTATTACTGACATTTCTATTTTTTCTTTTGTGAATTGTCAAACCATGGTCTAGCCCTTCCTTTTCCCCCCCCGATTTATAAAGTCTTTATATTATGTATCTCAAAACTTTTGTGTTTATAAAAATTGTTTCTTCCAAGTTTTCCTCTTTGGGTAGAAGAATACAAGTCAGTTTCATTAACACATTTTTTGGACCATAAAACCCACCTAGGTTTTAGAAGAGGAGAATAGGAAAAAAAAACTTTGAAGCAAAAAATGTGGTAAAATATTTAATAACATAAATAACATTCTATTTCACCAACGTAGATGTAAACAGAACTCAACAGCAGCAATAACAACCATTATTCCTCCCAAATTTGTTGGGGGGTGCATCTTACAGTCTGAAAAATATGGTACTTCACTGTTCATTTCTTTTAAAACTAATTTGTTGGATGAAAAAAGTTACATAAATCTATGCATCTCAAAAAAAGTAATGCTATGTTATAGATCCTTATTAAAAAATAAGTCATTGCACAATTACCTTAAAATTGAACCCTTTATATTAGAAATTCTCCAATAAAACAATTGTACCAAGTGGTACAGAAAAGCTTAAAATCACTGATGTCTTCATTTTTAACTCTCTGATGCAATGGGCCTTTTGCCACCTTATAAACTGCATATTCTATAACTTTGGTTAATACTAAACAAAAAAAAAAGAAACACACTGGCCATTCTTTTAATACAACTTCACTGACAATACGGTTCCTGCCTCCTCAAAGAGACTTCTTTAAAAACAATTTAAAATCCAGTAACACGTATTTATTTCAGAGTTTAAAAAAACAAACCGTGAAAGCTCCCTATATATTTTTTTCAGATTAGTAAACACACAGAACTGCTTTCTACTCTGATGTGAATTCATGGATTTCTTTTTAGATTGACTGAAATTTTTCATAAATACGTATTTCATGAGAACGTCAAGTAAGAAATAATATTGTCTTCAAGTAAATCTTGTCTAAAAATTACAAATCATGCATTTTCACTACCTAAAGACTGTAAATAACAGAAAGGGAAACTAAACCCATAGATCCTGGGTATTTTTGCAGGCCAAATTGTGGCACTTTTTGCTGAGGTTTAAAGAAGCCATTAACTCATTTGTTCCCAGGAATAAAAATATCATATTTATATCACTTTAATTATAAAAATGTAATGACAAGAATGCTTTACTAAAATATCCTTATTGTGAATATTTCTGATGAAAACAGTTTTTAAAGGTAGGAGTAAATAATTCAGAAAAAAATCCCAAATAAACAAAAATGTCATTTAAGTTCCAGAACCCCAGAAACACACTGAGAAACTTGAACAAAAAAAGAAAAATAAAGAAGGCAGAGGACAAGGCAAAATAATCTCTTAAGATATTCTAAAGCTTTAGGATAGATAGAAACCTTTAAGTGATAGGATAAATGAATAGTCTTTCTTTCTTTTTAATGGAAATTACTATCTTTTCACCTAGATACAGTACCTTGGAGTAACTGTTAGTTTGCTCTGTCTGGTCCATACAATTCATATGATTAACACTCTGACCAAAAAAACAGGGCCCAGGAAGGCAGAGATAATGTATTCTGTCCCGTACACATATGTAGAAAAAATCAGAAAACCAAATTCATCATTGGCAGGCATGAAAACTTCTAAAATACTTTTCCTTTCTTCCAAACCTTAACTTCTAAGAAGGTACAGGTGAGGGGATGGAGATACACTTGATCTTTAAGAGTATTGCAATCTAAAAATAAATGTATTAAACTTGAGAAAACAAAACATACAAACAAATGCACAAAGTACAACCAACAAATGCTTCCTCTTCAAAGAACATAAATGAAAAACAAGGGCCAAACTCTGAACGCGGGATTCGTCATCTTGTATATATGTAATGTTGCCACTCACAAAGGTTCAGATGCAGAAAGGCAGTCGGAGACACTCACTTTCCGCAACGTGCACAGTTGTGTGCAAGGAAAACAACCAGACCTGAGTAAAAGCCTCATGCAGACAGACATTCCTACCCAAATCCCCATCCCAACCATTTCCAAATTTTGGCTACAATCTAAAATCAAAACTTGAATTTTTCATTATCATCTAAATTCTGCATTTTGGAAGTCAATGTGCGTTCCCTTTTTGAAAGAACACCAGAACCAAAGGCTTCCATTTATAACACCTAGGTCAACAAAGTTACCCTTTGGTATTGTTTCCTTGAAAGGAGTTTCATTAAAAAGCCTAAGTTTTAAAAAGCTTTTGGCATAACTATCAAAAATACATACACAACTTGAGGAGTAATTTTCTCCAAAAGGCAGTGGATCTTACCGTATTTTTCTGAAGCTACAGTGGACTTTATGTATTACAAAAAGCACTTTGGACCAACAGCAGAACTGAAGTGAGGGAGGTGGAAAGTGGAATATAAAAAGGCCCAAGGGATTCAATGTTAGATCTCCTGGGGGTAAAACCTCACCACCTCCTGGAGAGAGGTGTTGACTCATAAATGCCAGAGGGTTTATTGTAAATACACAGATACGTTTATCTCCAAACTTACCAACTAAGTACCCATCCACCTTCTAATCAAGTCAGAGGTAACCTGGCAATTACAAAATTATGCATCTTCTTTCAGAGCAATCTGTGGTCGTGGCTGGTTCCGAATGACTCTGAATGATTCTACAAATCTACAAATTCTAGCCATCCAGTTTTCCTAAAATACAAAACCAATGCACAGTGTTTTACCACATCACCAAACAATAATAAATAGGGACACTATAGGTCATTTTAAGATAAGTTTCCCAATCTTTTTTCAATTAGCAAGTTAGTTAATATTTTAAAACACAATGGAGTCAGGTCAAAGGGAAAGAAATAGTTTCCCGAGACCCCACTAGGAAGGCAACAATATTAGTCTATCAATCTATACCTGAAACAACATTCAGCAGAAACACACAGACAAACCCATCCAGCTTTGCTCCTTTCTCTACCGTTACTATATTCTCAAGTAGTCAAGTACTAAGTAAACCCAGATGAGAAGGGTATTATGAAAAACCAGTTCATCACAAAACATCAAAGGGCTTTTAATGATATATGAAGGAAGTCCAACACAGTGCCATGAAACAGTTTTCAGTACTCTGAAGTGCCAAGAAAAAAAAGGGAACACATTTTTTTTTCACTCTCTACATCAATTCTGTCATGTTGCCTGGCCCAAAATTAAAAACTGATAGCTATTTTTCAAAATCACTCTTGTACCTTCTTTCAAATCCCCTACTTTACCAAGTGAGTGAAAATCTTTCTAGACAACCGTTTTACTTGTAGGGGAAAAAGCTTTTAAGTAACATGGTTTAAGAAACGGCTCTTCACGACCAGTTAGTCCTCAGGTTAGACAGAAATCAACCAGACTGTCAAAATAAGGCACAATTTACACAGTGCATGGTGGCAGAAATAGTGAGGTCCAAGTTTGTTCAAGCAGGTAAGATAAGTACTGACCTGCTTGGCAATCTGGTGCTATCTTAGATTCTGATACATGCCATTACAGGTCTGTACAGTGTCACACCTTGCCTCACGGTGACTGAGTGACCCATAACAAATATCAAAGTGTGGCAACATGCAGAGCACCCCTGTGAGCTAAGACTACAGTGACACAGCTAAAAGCAAACCTGATTCCCACAAAAGTACCCAAAACAACTCCACAGCACATAAGAAGCCCCAGGGGCGTGCTCCCCTGAACTAAAGGGACTTATGATACTGGATTTGTTTTAAACTCAACTTTACACACAATACCCTTCTACAAACAACTGCCAAACGGCCTTCTGGAGGCTCCAGAATTTTAAGAACACGTCCAAGTCAACAGAAAAACATTTCACAAATGCCTGACACTGCCTGACAGCATCAGCAAACAAGGCCAGGGTTCACCACATGCAGGGGAAGCGAAGCACACATTCACGGGCACGCTCACAACTCATGCAATTTCTCAAGCCTAAAACAAGACAGATCACGCCCATACTATTACTGTCCATACCTTACAAAATCCCCAGTTCTTGCACAAATACCACCAGACCCAAGAAAACAAGCCCCCCTAATCCCAAATAGTGTCGTGAACATCAACGACTACACAGAGTCGAGAGGTGTTAAGAAGGGGGAGGGGGCGCAGGGCACAAACAACAACAACATAAAGCACACTCTTAAACCCTTTGGCGCTGGCCATCCAAACAGTTCAAAGGCAAAGGGCAAGACCCCCGGGGTCCGTTAGAATGGTACCCCTCCTCGAGCCCGCAGCCGCCAGAGGCCCCTTGGCCAATCTAGCGACAGCAGGCCCCACCGTTAACCCGCCGGGCCACTCGCCCACTTCCCTGGCACACACTTAAAGGCCCTCGGCGACCTGAGGGCTGTTGGTGGCCTTCTGACGGTGCAGAGAGCCCCCCAAACCGTGCGGAACGACAAAACCCCTCAACTCTTGCCTCGGAGGCAGCCATCACAACCAGGAAGTAAACTTTTACGACAACTCCCACAATGCCCACAGCCTACAACTCCCAGAGTGCACCGGGCAGCGCCACGGTTAACCCTGTCGTGGCGCGGGAGCTGGCGACCTGCAGCCCTGTCCCTCCCTGCATCCAATTGCTGCACTTAACTTTTACCGGCACGGTCCGAAACTAACTTTGCAAACTCTGACAAGCAGTTACAGTTCTGCTCTCTCGACGCCCTGCTTCATCACACAAACAACCTCAGCTACCCAGAAAATTAATCCTGACAGAGTACTGTTTGTTAGTTTGAGAGCACTCCTCCCAGTGCCTCGTGTTTCTCATTTAAAGGGTACATTAACTTCAATCAATCTTCCCTTGCGCCTTTATGTTTTGGGGGCATTTTTCTAACTTATTATAGTCCAGATGTTTTGGTACTCAACATCATTAATTTTAAGTCTGCTTTCTGAGTTCTGGGACTTAAGAGAGAGAGAGACTATCCTATATTTGACTACAATGCCTGATACCTCTCCATTTTACAAGACAGATTTCCTCAAATACATTGATTCATCAAATTCATGCGACTCCAAATAAGTCCTAATAAGACAAATTAGTTAGGGGCAACATATCTTTTCAATTTCGAGTTAATTCATTAGGGGAAAACTCTACTGCGCCAATATATTTTGCTTTTCTTTCTCCCTCTCTATTATTGATAGACAGATGATCAGAAATAACATATAATACTGCTCTGTCCCTTTCTGGCTTTAAAATGTCAGCAAACAACGAGGGAAGAAACATTTTAATAAACTCTGATAATTAAACTAAGAGTTCATTCTTTCAGAAAACTGCACAGTTACATATGTTACTGACAGAAGAACTCCTTCCAAGTCTTTCTCATTTTAATTAAAAACTAAATGTTAAAATGCAATTATTTTAAATATATCGCCCATAATTTCAGCAAAGATGGCAATTACATTTAGAGATTACTGTCTCGTCAATACATGTTAAATATCTAAGATGTACTTACACAAACTGTAACTTGCTTAGACAAGTAATTATCTGACAGGCAAAATAATTGTTTGTATTTGATGTAGGCACTAGAATCACAACTAGAATTCTCCCTAAGGACCTGCTATTTTTCTCATACCCAAACATGACAAAAAATGTACACAATGTCTGATTTTTCTACAGGAACATGTTGCTAATTGAAAGGGCACTCAAAATTTATCATGATTTTTAAACCAGAAAAATCAGAAACCCTAACACACACACAAAACCCCAAATCTTGTTGGAAAGACACATCTTCTAGAAAATTTTGTTTTACATGTGTCCCTTAACATTACATTTTACTCATTAGGAAATTTTTTGATTTAGTAACTTGCACTGAGAAAATACTTCTTCATATTTATTTTTTTCACTCACGTTACACGTAATTTCATTAGCAATTAAGATAAATGCTATATACTCAGATATAAAAAACTGTACATACACATATATTTTGAAACTTTAATTCATTATACTATTATACCTTCTGTATTTTTCTAATTTTCACTTGACACCTTAGATAGAATTTAGCTAGGTAAAGTTGCATTTCCCCCTTATTTTTAATGGACCATAATAATCAAATGCATGTTTTATATATTATTCTCTGAATGTTAAAATATGTGATTCATAAGAAAGGCTTAAAAACAAGTCAGAAATGAAACTAATCTCCTCATATATTTATTACCTGCTTACCAACTCTCTTCTCAGTGCTATGAGATTATATTTTCCATCAGGAAGTTAGTCATGTTTTCTTTTACTTTATCCTTCAAAATATAAAATTTGAAAACTGATACATTAAAGAGCTTTATTTAAAGATTACATTAGAAATAATTTTAGAATTTTTCCAGGTTATCATAATTCTTCTTTTAAAATAGCTTAGAAGTTTAGTATATCCTAATCAAGTAATTTAAGTAAGTTTTAACCTATATGCTTGATATTAATATGAATGTCTTTATAAGGAGAAAATAAATTTATTCCAGAAATAAATTCTTCAAATTCACATAGAAAAATTTAGTATTTTTCTCCCAAAGTTTTTAGATGCTATTTAACCACATGAATTTTTACATGTATTTCTTAAAACCTAAACCTCTATACTATGGTTTTTAAAAGTATTTATAAGAACCTATATAATATATTTAAAATTAGGAGAAATCTTGTTTACTCTTGAGAATACATATTAATAGAAGACAAACATTGCAATCTATTTCTTTTTCCAAATGTGGTATTGGTGGCAAAGCTAGAATGTACAAATTTGTATTGAGCTTACAACAGATTTTATGTATAAATTCTATAACTACTTCTTTCAGCCTTTTAGCTGCATAAAATACCTCAAAGCATCTCTAAATGTTTATTTAGACATTTAAATGCACTTATAGTTTATCTGCTTTAAAACATCTGATTTTCATGTATGTAATTTATACTGTTTATGTAGGTAAAATGCATTAATAGAATTATTGCCAAAATGGAATGAGTTGCTACTATTCTAATAGGCTCAAAAAGTTAGTCTGTCTTTTTTTTTTCTCTTGTTACTAGTATGACACAAACAAAAACCGAAACACAAAAGACAGATTCTTGTCTGATTAAACAACTTGCTTATATTTACATTATGATCCTACAAAGCAGTATTTTCCTAGCACGTGGGTATATCCCACAGTTTAAGCTTCTCTGTCACTGCCCAAATCTTAATTAACTTTAATTCACTGGCCTGCTTATAAAGCAGTGACCAATCTCTCAAATTTGCACAGTAGTACTTTATTTATTATCACACATGTCCACATTTATGTTTAGAAGTATTCTAAGTGCCTGAAAAATCTCTAGTTCCTGGTTTTGCTACATATAATTTTAATTTTGTCTTGTCTTAAATACTTAGACAAGACAGAAGATAGGGATCCTATGATCATGTCAGCCTGTGAGAAAGTGCAAGAAAGGGATCTTATATGTTTTCCAACAGAAGTTGATCTTTTTAAATGAAAAATTCCCAACTGATTTGTTTTATTTAATTTAAAAATCTGGCTCTCTATAATCTTCATAATGTTGTATATCAGTTAGGATGAGCAGAGCTTACGTACATGTTCCCTCTGTCCTCTAATGGAAATGCCCTCTTTTCAACAGATATATAAATAATAGAAAATGTTTCCTTACCTAAAGATGAAAAGTTTCACCTTTAAAAGAATCTCCCCGATTCTTCAGGAGATAAAGCTTTTGGCATTTTTCTACAAAAATAAAGAAGATACAGGTTAATTATTGTGACCGCTTTTCTGTGAAAAATCATAATATAGAAGGATGGATATTTGAATTTTTTGAGTCTTACTTTTAGACAGCAAGGCTTAAATATAAGTAAATGAACTCAAAACTGCCCATTAAAAAAAAACTACCCTGTTTTAAATTTTATCACAGAAACAAGAAGGCTTTAATACTCTTTCAATATATTTATCATTAACTATCCTTAAATGTTTTAAATGCTTTTTAACACATAATAATGCCTGTTTTATACATAGTTTCTATGGCCTAAATTTCTAATAAACGTGAAAGAAAAAATATAACCCCTAAATTTTCTAACTTTCAGAGGCTTTTCTAGCTTCAAGTCAATTTCTCCAAAAAAAAAATACTTAAAACACTAAATACTCTAAGATGGAAATATTAAACACTCTAAGACAGAGTAAGATTTAGGGTAAATATTTTAAAACAATTACCCTCTTTTTCCCTCTCCCTGTTTCTGCTCATAATTTTCTTTCCATTTTAATGCAGGTTTGCATTTCTTAACTCACATGCCTTCTCTCCAAAGAAAAATTATCTTCTGCTTAGAAATATTTCAGATTCCTTTCATTTTCCCTAATTTTATATAAGGATTTACTATTTCAAACTCTAGAAGGGTAAATGAGAACTAATTACGGTGTTTCTTCCCTGAATTTCTTTTCCTAGATATGTTTTCTAATTTTCCCTTTATCGAATCGTACTGTACCCCATTTGAGGTTTTTTTTTAAACAAACCAACAACATTTGTCTAATAGTGCTCTCTCCAATGCCCGAAGGCATATTCTGATTTTGTTTCTGTGTTTCCGTGCTCGTAGTAGCATCCGGCTAATGGTACCTCTCCACACTCCAAACATAAACATATGCACCCCCACCAGGAACCTGCGAGCTCTCACTCGCCAGACCCTAGTTGTTTTCTGTTCTTCACCAGAACATCTCAGTTGGGGGTCAAATGTAGATGAACAAAGTTGGAGAGTTTAGGTAAGTTAAAACCACAAGGAAGAATGCCAACCACGGAGAGTACCTTTCACATCTTTGAAAGCATCTTGCTCATGACAAATTTTGAAACTTAGGAGCAATACAGAACCTACAAAATGTATATGCATGAGCACTAAAAAATTCCTCTCAAGTCACTATTGCCTAGTTTCCATTTCCAAGCCATGTTTTCAAAGGATGTGACCTTTCTGGTACAGATGATTTTGTAAGTGCAAAGTGGAGGTTTCCTTTGAGGGTAGGAGAGTTGGCCATTCACAGGCCCAACCAAAGTCTAAGGCAGATGCAACGTGACCTAGCAGGTCTCCACCCAGACTCCAGCTCTGAGTTCTGCTTCTCCTTTCTCCTTGCCATGTGCCCCTGAAGGGCTGAAGGTAAGTATGTAACTACGCTGTGCCTCAGTTCCTTCGTCTCTAACTCGGTTCCGACACCCAACAACAAGCAGATGCTGAAGTCGAAGCAGCCAGGGCAGTCAGGACCAAAAGGCGAAAAGAAGAAAAACTTGAACTAACAATAACATGGCAGTGATTCCCCAGCTGTACCCATTTCCCCGAAGCCTTTCTCCCACGAGGGCCGTGGCCTACAACCTCGGGCAAGGCGGAGGGGTACGTATGATAGGGAGAGTCTACAAAGTCCTCCAACCCTACAACGGCGCAGCCAACAACATGGGGAGAAATAACAGCAATGTTTTTCTTTTTTAATAAAAAAAATGACAAACTAAAAGCCTCTTTCTAAAATACTGACATGGTAGGTAAATGCTTTTTATAAAGAATAATACACAAGTGGGTTCAGAGCCATAACAACCTTCTCTTTGCTTCAGCCTCTGTGCTGCTGGCTTTTTTTTTCCCCTCCATGTAAACAGCCAATCTAGTCCTCATTCAGTAACCGGATGCTATTGCAACTGGGGAGCAGGCACAGTGGGGAGCCTTTAACCCCCTGGGAGAAACTCCCTCCGACCCAACTCTGGCTGGGAGAATTGTACCGGAAACTCTGCCAAATGTTTTTTAGTGTTCCAAATAAGGGTCCCTGCCCTCTCCCCTGCTCAGAACCCCACATCGAATTAACCTGACTCATTAGTTCCTATTAAGACCCTTCGGTATTTAAAAGAATGCCCTGAGCAGAAACCTAGTCAAAAGCCATTTTTTAAAAAGCCAGGATATAGTCATCTCAAACAGTAACAAATTAACAGATGAACATGAACTGCTTACTAGTTTTCACACCAGCTGCAAATGGCTTGAGTCTTCATTTGCTGGAACCATCAATGCTGCCAAACTCTCCCCCAAACTTCCTTTCCATTTTAAGAAACCAAGTTCCTAGAAATAATGAAAAAAATTTTTTTTCTTTATCATGGGCTTTTTAAACAGTCACTGCAAATCCAATCTGACTTTATTTAGCATAAAGTTAGTGTCTCCTCTCTCTCTCTTCCTCTTTCTCTCCCCCTCCCTCCCCCAACCCCCTTTCCCCTCTCTTCCTCTTTTAATTAATCTGGGAAAATCCACTGCCCTCTCTACACTGTTTTCCTAGCTGGGCATCACCGTAAAGGTTAAGGAACTTCTCTTTTTCCCTTCATCCTTACTTGAAATCCCTCTTCAAGAGCACCACAAGTTTCCCTGGCCCCACTGTACTGTGATACTGGCCAGATTTCCCCAGATGCTGTGCTCAGAGGAAATGTAAAATGTGACAGGAGAGGCTTTCCCAGGACAGTCTCCAAGGCCCCATTTAGCTCCAACACCCTGTATGTGTCTGTGAGGATCCAGAGGAACTGCAGTAACTCCCTGTCGGCACCCAACTTTCGGTCCCAGTTTCCCGTGCGACTGCTGTCACCGTGTTCCTCCAAACTTCTCGCTGAGTTACAACACAACATGCATTTTCCTGCCCGTGTAGGCCAACAACTCCCCTCTTTGCTTTGCCTCTTCAACCAAATTCCTTTCTCTCTCTGAGAAACCATCCAGTATCACTAATAATAACACCGTTCTTTCCATCAAGACCCCCACTGCGGGCAGCAGGCATTTTCTGACCTAATCTCTTAATTCGGCCACATGCTCTTCTAAATCAAACAGCAGTGTCTATGTAACCCAGTCCCTGTCCTCATCCTCATCTGTAACATTTACTGAGAACTTCCACGTTGACAGACGCTGCACACTGCATGCTAGAGACCTTACAATGCAGATGCCATTACCAGCCCCGTGTTGCCGATGAGGACACTGAGGCAAACCAAGGTTAGTCGGCTGCCCAGCAGGTAATCCCAACAAGTGAAGGATCCAAGTCTGAAAGCTACACATTCCGGGTATAGAGTTTGCACGCGTAACTGCTCTGCTGCGCTGCCTCTCTGATGAAATGCCCCCCACCCAGGGCCTTCCCACCTCCAAAACTCCTTGATTACCAAGCACTTGATTGTCTCACAATATCTAGTTTCCTAACTGATGAATTAGGCATAATCAGGATATCTACTTTATGGAGTTGTGAGATTTTAAAAAATTAATGTAAAGCACTCAAAACAGTGCCTGGTACAGAGTAAATAGTTTGAAGAAAGGTTAGCAGTTATTTAACGAGAGATCTCTTAATTTGCAGATGAAGACCCTGAGGTCGGTGCTTAGTAGGAAAACCAGACTTAGAAGTAATGCACCCTGTTCTTAAAAAATTTGTTAGTGTAGTGCTAACTTCAGAGACACACTTACATTTTAAGACATTAAAATAGCCTTCATCTTTTGTTTCTTAGTCCACGGTTTTATCTGCTGAACCGCACTCCTCTGGCTAAAAAGCAAATGCTGAGGAATCAAGGACCAGGGATTTACCATCCACTCCTCATACCCCACAGCTGGACTCTCCGTCCCAGTAAATCAGCAGCATCTGCTTTTTGGAAGACCAAGACTACCGGAGGTTTCGTATCTATTAAACATCACGTCTATCTTAGTATAGGTCTAATTTAAAGTCGTTTCAAATGTGGATATCGATTTGGTGAAACATTATTTCTCACCAGGGGTCCCCTACTTTACATCAAGCCCATTTTATATTTATTAATTGAAAACTAGATTGGCGTTGCAGAGGGAAGAGTTTCTTCCCTGTATAAACGAAACTGGCCCTGACCAGTGTGGTTCCCTCGGTTGGGCATTGTCCTGCGGAGCAAAGGGTCGGCGGTAGTTTGATTCCAGGTCAGACACCTGCCTGGTTTGCGAGTCCAGTCCCCTGAAGGGGTCTGTGAAGCAGGCAGCCAATCAATGTTTCTCTCCCTCTCTCGCTCCCTCCCTTCCCCTCTCTCTAGAGGTAAATAAATATAATCTAAAGCACTGGGGCTCACAAGTGTTGTACAAGTAACATATTTTAAATCAAGGTGATGTAGTAAATGTGATAACAGTAGATTAAGGTCTGCATTTGCGTACAGCAAGAACTGAAGGACCAGAAGTCAACCCAACTGAAGCTGGGCCCTCACAGAATTTCATAATAGAAAAGACCCTTTTACTACTAGAAGTATATATTCTTTCTGCCGCCTTATGGTAATAAGTAAATAAACACATGTTTATGATAGACAAGTGCTTTGCTAACATATCAAAAAGTATTACATGATTTGGGTAGAATGCAGCTACTGTAGTAATAACTAATCAAAAGACAAAAGTAAGCATTTTTAAGAAGCACATTAATCTGATAATTCCAAAGACTAAAATAAAATCATCTTGGTACAGTTTACATTTTCGTAATTTATGTCATTAGTTTCAGACTTTCAGTTAGTTTATACCATGATTCTGGCTACTCCAATTTCCTCTCATATTCTCATCCATGAATCCAAGTTTCTTAAACTTTTATATGTCTGTGACTTTCTTCAAGGAACATTATACCTAACCCCGAGGTCAAAGCCCAAACTTTTCAGCATTTGGCTCAGGTAAATAGAAATGAATATGTCTTCATTTCTAACCATATATCATGCTTTCATTGTAGTTTCAATTCTACAATTTTAAGTGCATTTTTAAAAATAAAATAAATAGTATTTTTGCACAGGAATTTCATTTTATGCTGGTTTATAAGTTGCTGACCATACTTCAAAAACCAAACCTCCAACTTCGGACATTGAATTTGCCTGTCAGTCCAGAGAAATTTTAATCCATGCGCCCCTCTTGTGCACGCACAGGAATATTATCTCAATTAGTTCTTTTTCACTATTTGTTATAGAGATTTTCAAACAGAGAAAAGTGGAAAAGGTATGACAAATATCCATGCATGCATCAGCTCTATTTAACAATGATTGACATTTAATCATATTTGGAAATCTTTTTTTTTGCTCAACTATTCTAAAAAAATACAGATGTAGCATTTCACTCCCAAATACTTCCCTGGGCATGTATAAAAAGTAAGGACATTTTCTTACACAACCAGAATGCCATTATTACTCCTACAAAATGAACAATAATTTTCTACTACCCAGGCCATACTCTAATTTCTCTCCTTGCAATCCAATTTTCTTGATAATATCCTTAAGTCTCTATTCTGTCATCAGTGACAGTACACATGCGTCCTTCGACAAAGCCACCTCTAAAGTGGCTAATTCTAGCCAGTTCTATGAAGGAAGCAATGCCCTCTCTGAATGGCTCCAAGCCCGTTATCTGATGGATCATGAGACATCTTCTAATCTTGCCCTCATGCCCATTGGAGATGTCACATTAAATCAAACACTGATGAGAACTGTGATAAAAGACTCTGTGGAATTGCAAATAGATATTTTCCCTCAATAATCAGTGTGCATTGGGGAGCAAAAAAAGTGGAATAAGGAACCACAACACCCTAAATACAGTCACTATTTAAAATAAGATTGTTTTAGGTCCCAACTGGTGTGGCTCAGTGGATTGAGTGCTGGCTAGGATACCAAAGGGTCGCTGGTTCACTACCAGTCAGGGTATGGGGCCTGGGTGGCAGGCCAGGTCCCCAGTAGGGGGCGTACAAGACTCAACCACATATTGAGGTTTCTCTTTCTCCCTCCCTTCCCCTCTCTAAAAAATAAATAAATAAATAAAATGTTTAAAATAACGTTGTGTTGTCTAATCATCCAGTACATGTTTATATAGCTCGATCGACACAGATACAAAAGTTGTAATTTTCTATAGAATAAATTCACAGAAACTCGGAAAAAAAACTACTTTTCCTTCAACTATTTAGTTACTTCAGTAAAAGTGAAATTACAATAGCCCATGGAATAACTGGATTATTTAGATTCTTGTTGTAGCAAGAAATGAAGAGGTAGGGTATCCAGGCTGTCAGCGGAGTACGTGTATGTTACACTCACATCCTTCCAGGACCAAACTGCAATCACAACTAAAACATGGACCGATCAACTTGAGTAGCTGACTGAAAAATAGCTGAGCAAAAGTCTTACAACCAAGGATTTACAGAAGAAGTCACATGAAGACTAGTAGGAAGGGCAGAGATGCAAATAGAGGGAACGCACCTCAACATAATAAAGGCCGTATACGGCAAACCCACAGTCAACATCATACTCAATGGGGAAAAACTCAAAGTGTTTCCCTTAAGACCAGAAACAAATAGGGATGTCTGCTATCAACAATCTTATTCAATGTAGTACTAGAACTTCTTGCCACAGCAACTGGACAAGAAGGAGACATCCAAATTGGATAAAAAGAAGTGAAACTGTCATTATTTTCAGATGACACGATACTGTGTATAGAGAACCCAAAGAGTCCACCAAATAACTGCTAGAATTGATAAATGAGTTCAGTAAAGTAGCAGAATACAAAATAAATATACAGAAATCAGTTGCATTTTTACACACCAAAAATGAACTATCAAAAAGAGAAATTTTTAAAAAAGTATATTTACAGTTGCAACAAAAAATACAATAAAACACCTAGGAATAAATTTAACCAAGGATGTAAAAGACCTGTACTCAGAAAATTATAAGACAAGAAAGAAATTGAGGAAGATACAAATAAATGGAAGCATAAACCATGTTAATGGACAGAAAAAAATAACATCATTAAAATGTCCCTACTACCCAAAGCAGCCTATAGATTCAGTGCAATTCCTATCAACATACTAATCGTGTATTTCACAGAACTAGGACAAATATTCCATAAATTTATATGGAACTACAAAAGACCCCGAATAGCCACAGCAATACTGAGAAAGAACAAAGTCTGAGGAATCATGGTACCTGATATCAAACTGTACTACGATGTCATAGTACTCAAAACAGCATGGCACTGGCATACAAACAGACATATAAATCAGTGGAATGGAATAGAGAGCACAGAAATAAACCCATGCCTTAATGGTCAATTAATATTTGACAAAGGAGGCAAAAATATACGATGGGGTAAAGATAGGCTATTCTACAAATGGTGTTGGGGAAATGGGACAGATATATGCAAAAAAAGAAACTAGACCATATTCTTATGCCACACACAAAAATAAACTCAAAATGGGTTAAAGACTTAAATGTAAGACTGAAACCATAAAAAACCTAGAAGAAAACAAAGGCAGTAAATTCTCAGACATTTCTCATAGTAACATTTTTTTCTGATATATCTCTTCGGGCAAAGGAAACAACAACAACAACAAAGACAAACGGGACTACATCAAACAAAAAAGTTTTTGCACAGCAAAGGAAACCATAGACAAAATGAAAAGACAACCCACTGAATGGGAGAACATATTCACCAAAAAACATATCTGGTAAGGGGTTAATATCCAAAATTTATGAAGAACTTATAAAACTCAACACCAAAAAACCAAATACTGCAAATAAAAAATAGGCCAAGAATCTGAATAGAAACTTCTTTAAAGAGGACATACAGATGGCCAACAGACATATGAAACGACGTTCAGTGTCACTAAAGCATCAAAGACATGCAAATTAAAACCACCATGAGATATCACCTCACGCCTTTCAAAGTGAATATCATCAATAAATCAGCAAACAACGGTGTTGATGAGGACGTGGAGAAACAGTATTCACTGTTGGTGGGTGTGCAGACTGGTGCAGCCACTGTGGAAAGCAGGATGGAGTTACCTCAAAATGCTGAAACATGGAATTGCCTTTTGATCCAGCAATTCCACTTTTTGGAATTGGAAGTTCCACTTCTACAGCCAAGAAGAACCCGAAACATTAACTTGAAAGAATAGATGCACCCTCATGTTCATAGCTGCAGTATTTACAACGGCCAAGATTTGCAAGCAGCCAACTGCCGTAAGCACAAGAGTGGATAAAAAGCAGCGGCACGTTTCCACGGTGGAATACTACTCGGCTGTAAACAAGAAGGAGATCCTACTTTTTGTGACAGCATGGAAGGACCTATAGAGTAATATGCTAAGGGATATAAGCCAGTCAGAGAAAAACAAGTACCATATTTCACTCAAATGTGGAATCCAATGAACACAATAGAAACAGACTCATAGGTACGGAGAACAGACGGACAGCTGTTCGAGGAGAAGTGTTTGAGAAGATAGGTGAAAAATGTAAAGGGATTAAGAAAAAAAAAACCCTCCTAGACAAGGACAACAGGATGGTGCTTACCAGAGGGAAAGGGGGGTGAGGGGAGGCAGAAAGGGTAAAGGGGAGATAAGGGGTGATACAAGGAGACTTGACTTTAGCGGTGAAGACACAATACAATATGCAGATGATATCTTATAGAATTGTACACCTGATAGCTATATTCTTTTCTTAACCAATGTCAATAAATTCAATAAAAATTAATACAAAACAAAACAAAACAAAACAAAGAGATGTGCTGGGGATGGAGAAGGAGACTGGACATGGTTGCCCTGACATAAATTTTAAATCATACCAGGGTGAAAGGTCTCTCTTGTCCTTTAATAGGAAATAATCAGAAGAATAGAGAAAATAGGTAACTTAACCAAGATAATACTTTCTGTTTTCTTTCGTCTGGAAGCGACTTCTTTTTTTCCTAGAAATGACCAAGTCTCCTTTATGTGTCTGTCAGAAACTGAGGCAAACAAAGGAAGGTGGTCAAGGGTGTCGCAAGCCACACCACTTGAAACCGTCTGGAGGGCTGTGCTTCCACCCCATTTAGACTGAGAATGTAGCTTAGAACAGCTCGATGACTTTTCTTAAGCTTTACCTTTCTTCTCCTTCTTCACAAAGCAGCCTCAAAAATATGTGCCATGTTATTATTTTTTTAGTTATTCTTTGTATTGGGTTACAGATGACTAAATCAGTTAAGAAAATACAAATTTTGTTTTTTTCATTGAGGTAAAACTGTGTGAGGAGAAGATAAAGATACCTCTTCTTTCCACTGTAACCAAAGCACACCACATTACGCTTTTCTGTTTCTTTTTTCTTCTCTAATAGGGACGCGATAACAAAAATACGAAGCAGAAAATATTTACAGATATTATCAGAACTGAATGAAGCACACCCATTAACACTCAGCTACGTGCCACCCCCTTAAGATCCTTGTCCTCAAAGACATGCCAAAATGCCTACATGCACATTTACAAAAATATATGCACAGAAATGGTTACGTTTGATATGAAAACTTCTGTAGAGAAAGGCACAGTGAACTTCTGTTAAAATGAGACCAAAGGACAGCTTGGGAAAGCAGAATCCAAACAACCTCAGAACACACACACGCACACGCACGCACTATAGGACTTTAAATGCCTCACAAGAAAGGGACTTTTTTCCTCTGAAAGTATTGGAGGAACATGTGTGAAGGACCCGTGGACAGAACCAAAGGGGGGTAGGATTGAGGGTGGGAGGTGGGAGTGGGTGGGGTGCGGGAAAGTGGTGGTGGGAAAATGGAGAGAACTGTACTTGAACAACAACAACAAAATAAATACATTTAAAAAGAGGTTTTCTAAATGAAATTTACAGTTCTGCATTATGCCATCCTTTACAGGCATTTCACTGTACAAGAGGCAGAAGGTCCACGCCGCATCACCTAATAAATATTTATTGGTTACCCCTACATGACTGGTAATAGAAACCTTGGTCTTTGAAGTTGGAAGGTTCTTTGGGCATCATCTAATTCATTCTATTTGCTCCCGAGGTGAAGACAGGAGAGGTAAAATGACTAATCAGGGCCACGTGGCTCGCTGAACTGTTTACCCTCCCAAACAGATGGCCAATTGCTCAAAAAAGGAACTGCTAAATAGGAAGCCACGGATGTGAGAGAGAAGCACCACTGAAACTAGGAGATTATGAATTGTTCTTCCTGATGACTTTTCAGAAGGAGAAAAGGTGGTTTCCCCTAACATCACATTGAAGGGGGGCGGGGAAGCGTCAACAGTGATGGTTATGTGGGAAGGAACGCACACACAGCCTGCCTGTCCATCTGGGCACCTGCTGAGTGGCTCTGCGGCCACTGCCATGGTCAGTGACGGAGTTTTTAGATCACCATAGCACCTCTACACCCTTTACTTCTTACAGTTGCCATTTTTCTTGCTTTTAAGGCTTTATTCAGGAGAGTGGTAAGGGGAGGTGGCCAATAACTAAGTTATTTATTGATTTTTCTGGAAAATCTCGGTGGTGAAAGGAAAAGATTGAGGACTGTCTTTGTGTCCGAGGATGCTAAAAGGCAATCATTCAAAATAGGAAAGAAGCTGCAGTCACTGGAAATTCGAATAAAACCGTTTCTAAATTCCATCGAGCCGGTGGCTGACACAGTATGTCCTTCCACATAGACCTAGAGAGAAGAAGTACCTGAGGGAGGGATCCTCACCAGGCAAGTTCAGTAAACTCAGCGAGTGAGACTGCCAAGGGGTGTGAGCCACCTACCATTGATCTCTTCTAGACCCCCAAAAGTCATCTCTGTTGATTAGAATTACCCAATACTTTTAAATCTTAGAAACAGAGAAAATTGAACAAGTACTAAGGACAAACAAAAATACAATGGTAACTTTCTCAAGGTACATTTCAAGATAATGACCCAGACAATCCTATCACAAACAAAAATACCACAGGTGACCACAACTTAAATACTAAGTCATTAGAGGGTCCCATTAGAATCCTTTGACACAGCTTATTTGAGAATTTGTAAGATTACAAAAATTATTATATTTTGTTAAGAAGTCTGGATAATTTATTCAAAGCAAAGGACTTACAAATAAATTTTGTCACAATTGGCAGTTAACTAGATCTCCCCATCTGCGTTTCCGTAGAAAAATATGTCTAGGAAAATCAATTTCCAAATCCATCAACATTGAAAAAATTGGTTGGGGGTGGGGTCATGTTTGGCCAAGTACCGATTATAAGCATAGACTCAGACACTGGGTGAAAGGTGGTGAGGAGATTAACGGTGTGGATTAGCCACAAAGCTGAAGGACATTCTGAAATGATCATATCGTATAGCCCATAATACTTTTAATTAAGCTGGTCAACATTTCATAATGTTGAAAAGTCAACACTACTTGCTTGAAAATTACTTAGATGAACCTCAGAGCTTTATAAAAGAGTTCTGGGATACCTCTACCAGTGGCACGCAACCTGCTCTATCACAATTTAGTTAGAGCCATGACTGGGATAAGTATGCAAAACCAGGGTACTCCGGTCCCAGTAGTTCAGGGGGTTAGAGCCTCACCCCAATACACACAAATTTCAGGTTTAATCCCTGGTCAGGGTACATACAAAAACATCCCAGTGGGTGTGTAAATAAGTGGAACAACAAATCAGTGATTCTCTGTGTCTCTCAAGAATGTGTATAGGTATGTGTGTGTGTATATATATATATATATATTCTCTGAAAGAATATAAGTATATGCACTCATTCATTTCTCTGGCCACAGCTATAATGCAGGTTGAAGAAGTTTAGAAAGCTAACCCAGCTCTGAAGATGAGCCCTAACCCAGCCAAATTTGTACTAGGGCACAATGTTTTCGAGTCAAAGTAAGTTGAAAATCTGTATGGAGGTAAAGTGGTCTTCTTGCCCATTTTCATGAACATTTATATAAGGTGGGGAAAAAGTAAGTTTACAGTTCTGAGTATGCAAAACAAAGAGTTTATTCCTGTATTCATATTTATTATTATTTTCCATATGACCAACTGTAAACCTCCTTTTGCCCCACCCTGTATTTAAGCAACATCTTTTTTGTGTAGCTGATCCTATCTGTAACTTGTGAGTAGTGCTCATCTGAATACCTAACAACACTTGAGGAGTAAAGATGCTTTTAAAATTCTAGTCAATAGTGACAGTGAAAAGTGATCAAGGCCAGAAGGTTGGTTTTTGTTGTTTTTGTGGGTGGGCTTTTTTTTTTCATTTTTCTTTCTGTATCGTTTGGATAGCAGACAAGCCATAGCGGTAGCTGCCAAGCACAAACGAATAATGATGTCTTTCAGAATGCTTAAATGTTTTTCATTTGGGGTAAATCTCAACAGAAAGTTCTTCAGCAAAATGGGATACCACTGTAAAAACAAGACAAGGGAAGCTGACCAAAAATATTTAAGGAAGAATTTTTGTTTATGAGAGAAAAGAAAATTTCATTGAGATGGGATCCAGTTTCCCTGGTAACTTTTAAAAAATCATTAATTTGCAATATTTCTTTTATTTGTCATGTTGCAAACATTTTAAACTATAATTATATATTTCTTTTTATACAGTGTTTTGTAAAAAAATGTCAGGAAGACAAAAACTTCTGGACCAATATTGAGAATTATAAAACATTACTACTTGCGTTAAGTTAACAAAAGAAAAATTTTACCAGTGCTTTTCAATTTTTTAAAAATAATACTTCTAAAATACAGATTTAAAAATTTTAAACATTAGGCAAGATCAAAAATTCTTTAAGATTTATTATTTAGCATGAGAAGGATTGTAAAGATTAGCATTACATCAAAATTATATCAAAATCTGAAGAAAAGAATATCATTTAGAATATCTAAAAAATATATTTTAGAAATAAACACAATTTACTTGTTAAGCTTTTAGTAATTTTTGCAACTGCCTGAAAAGACCAGAATATAGATTTCTAGTACTATGACATTTTCAAAAGTTAATGAAAAATTACATGCCAACAGGTATACTATCACTAATGTTGTTAGTATCATAATGCATAATAGCCAAATAGTAAGAAGGAAAATGCCATTTTAGTTTATATCTGTGGCTCTTATTTAAGATCACTATAAATTTTTTTTGTTAAATTGGCATTTTATTTTAACTCAAATACATTTTTCTTAAATGCAGGGTTTTTTTGTAATCAATTTTTTTTTAAATTAAGGACTAATACTTATCCATTTAGACAACAAACTCAGGAGATGATAGGATTTCTCCCTAAATTTCTGTTAACATTGCTACAGTTCTATACAGTCCCAATGAACCCGATTGCTTTGCTTTTATAATGTCAATATATCTGTTTGAAAATCGAAGCTCTGCACAGGGTTGTGTTGCCTTGGTGAGGCCTGACAACTGAATGTTTGTAAATACCAGGTAGCGAGAACTGAGGCACGTTAACGTTCTCTGCTCTCTCAAACCAAGCCATCCCTCTTTAACTTTCCAAACTGTGAGATTAATTAATCCATCAAGTAAATTGAAGTAAATGTAACTGGCTAGCCATGGGTTTGAAGGTCCTAAAACTGCACTACAATTTCCCTCTTTATTTTCTCCCTCTTTATTGATTCTTTCTATGGTAGTTTTTATGTTCTCTGGAATAGCCATTATTATTACTATTATTATTATTATCATCATCCATAGAGCACATAACATTTATTACTATGTCCATGCAAACACTTAGTTTAGTAAGATATAATTCTAAACCATATGGAGTTACATTTTACATCAAAACTGTAATCTGCTGCAGCTTTTTCATTTAAGTCTAAGAGCTGGTAAAATAGAAAATTAAACAGTATTATTATCCTTTGAAAATGTTAGTTATGATACTACAAGTTTCAGATAAAATAAAAATAATCTGTCCTGAAATCATTGTTTTAGAAACTCCTAAAGAATAAAATGCAAGAAAATTTTAATATGCCATATACTTTCTGTTTCTTGCTTCTTGTTCATGTATTTGCATATAAAACAAAAAAAGCACAATTTTATACGCATTTTATAAGCCAATAAAGGAATATCTGACTAGTTCTAGAATGTCTACTCTATCTTTAGAATTTATAAACAAATTGAAATAAATGGAAGGTTTATATTCTAACTACAGGATACAAAATCTGAGTAATAAAATACCAACTTCTTTAGATGTCTGATATTCAAGGCAAGCATTTAAATAAATTGGTATTGCTTTATAAATCTAAAAGGAGCTTAACTAAAAGTAATTTAAAATTTTTTCATATTTAGTTAAGATTGCTTTTAGTTGTTAGGAAATATTTTAAAATAGAATTTCTCTCTAGAATGTATACATTGCCATTGTTTTACAAAGAGAGACAATAGTTTTTAAATTCAACTTTTTAAAAATTTAAATTAAAAAATCTTAAGCAATGAATAATTTCATAGTAATTTCTTGCTTTTCTTGGAAATAAAACTTCTAGCTAATGAAATTAGCTCATCTTTCTTTCCTTCAGTGTTTCAAATATTAGTATTTCAAGCATTGAGAATTTAAGCTGTTTTTAAAACCAAAAGAAGAGTTTTAAATATTTATAATAATTTTATTGCCAAGTAAAAATATTTGTGAATTAGAAAAAATTCATATTGAAATTTTGAAATTGCCAATGATTGCTTATGGGAGAAAATAATGAATTACATTGTTTTATACTATCATATGTTAATTATTAGTCCAAAATTATTTACTTTGGTCTTTCTAGTACTTTTTGAATCATTAAGAACAGATTTCAGAACTAAATTGACAATGAACTTCTATAGTTATCAATTTGCCTTCATCAAAATGTTCCTGCTTGGCAAAGTTTAAACATTATTTATAGGGCTAACATCTTCTTTTCCTAATTTAATTGTTTCTTTTAAAATAAGGTTTGCATAAACATGTGGTAAAATTTCTTGCATGTTTACATTTGTATATGATACCTAAAAAAATATTTTAGTCATATCTCCTTTTTTTCTGAACTACAAATCAATTGCCAAATTGGTTATCTGGTAATAACCAAAATTTAGTTTTTCAGATTATTTTAAAATTACCTATTTTTACTTTAATTCTGAAAATACATTAAATGAAAAAAAGTATAATTACATCATTTTAAACAGTAACCATTAGCTTAACATTCAGTGATTATGGCCAGTATTTTGCCACAGGGTTTATAAAAGCTTTATGTTAAGAGTTTACAATATTTAATTATGTCATCCTGAGAAAATCTTCAAGTATGACAAAACTGTAATTAAAAAAATCTTAGAAGTTAAATTTGGAAAATTGTTAAGTTTTGGTTTTGTTTTCTTTTTATATTTTGGCAATCTAGTTTCATAGAGTTTAGGCTTTTTGTAAACAGATACTAGCCATATCATTTCTGATACTTAGAAGCATGTTTTGATATATTTTTGTTTGTAAAGCTGTCTTAAATTTTGTGTGTACCTGAACTATCCTTTAAAGCAGTAATAAAATGAATGTGATTCTGTTGAATCTATTGCACAAGTCCATATTTGAAGAACAAATGAGATAAATTATAAGCTTCTTTTTTATATTCACTTAACTAATCCTGGTTTAAATATTGTGCTTCTTATTTTCTAATGGGAAAAGGTCTGACGTATGACAGACCTTGGCAGTAGTAATTTCTGTCATTAATGATTTTTCAAAATTTGCTTTAATTTAAATATCTGCTATAATTCATGGACTATTAATCTATGCAATTTTTACCTTGAAATTTGCAGGTTAGTTTTATGTGAATATTTACTTTAAATTTTAAAAAAACATATTCATAATGGGTTTTACAAATATTTTCAAAAGATCATGTATCTTTTTAGCTGATGGGGTCACTGGAATTACTTTTGTATTTCTGAACCTTTATAATTTCCTAGTCTGGCTATTACTTTAGCATCTATCAACAATTACTCTAGTGTGTACTATACACACTGGTAATAATTCCTTTATTTAAATTGTGCAATTCACAAGGATATACCACGTGAACAGAACCATAGGGGCATCACATCCAACTGAGAGCTTAATGAGCTTCTGTTATCTTCTGTTAAATTTGTAATCTCAGCTGAAAAAGAAACGTACCTTGAAAATTAGTCTTGAGAAAACTTTTTTGAGGGGAGAGGGGAGTCATTACTAAAACTCTTTATTCCTCAGAAAAATAACTTTAGATTTTCTTGAAAGAGGATTCTCCAAGGGTCTTACTTTCTTTTCCTTTAAAGTATAACTCATACACATTTCATGGAGGTTGAATGCATAGAGGGGAAAAAAAAGAAATGTTCATGGCATTTCTTCATGACTCAAATCCTAGAGCCCTCTTCAAACTCCTAGGGTGAAGTTTAATTATTGGGCAAACTGATCAGTGAGAACAAACAATCCACGTAGTTCAGGCTCCTCCAATCTCCATTTTTCAGTGAAGAATTTTTTTTTCCTTTGAATTATCTGAATAACTGCTTCAACTCTTCAGTTCAATTTGCATGTCTAGACAGGAAACTAGGCTGAATAAGAGTTGGAAGGACTGTGATTTCTAAAACTGCTTTTTTTTCAAAGAAAAAAAAACCCCTGCATTTTGAACTGTAATTCTTCCTATCTTCCATGTGTAACCTCCCGGACTGCTTGCATCCGAGGCCTTGCAGAAATCTCGTGTCATTGCAGCAGTTGTTATGCAGAAATATAATCACATTTTAAAACTTACCGGGGTCTGTTTCACTTTTTCTCTTTTAAAAGCCCACCACAGATTTTCATTTGGCACTTATATGTAACTTATGTGACTTATTTTCCCCCCAAACCCAGTTTTTATGAACAAATTAAAATGTTTTACCTCTTTTTCTTTTCTTTAAAAAGAAAAAGGAATTTGGGTTTTTTAAATGCATTGCTCTTTAGCAATGTAAGGTAACTCTTGAAACATAATTAATTACTCAGAGGCAACTCTTTTCAGAGAAGAAAAGGAAAGCAGGAATGGTTTCACTTGTTAAATGTAAGAATTTTTTCACTTACATTTTGCTAAAACCGTTTTTTAAAAAAGTTATAAATCATTTCAGAAGGCAAAAAATAGGCTACTTTTAAAAAAAAACAACATGTTTTCTGAGGAATATGCAAAAAAAAGAAATCGAAAGCTTTCTTCATCATTCTTTCAAACAGCAAGTGGCAGACTGGAAAGAGTTAAAAACGTGATTGAATGAAAGTGGTCAAAAGATACAGATTTCCAGCAATTACTGGGGATGGGAAGAGCAGCAATGATGGCCAGTTAACACTGCTGTGTACGTGGTATGTTTGAAAGTGGCTAAAAGGGTCACTGCCAGAAGTTCTCATCACAAGAGAAAAACTTTGTTTTGTAACTGTGTGAGGTGGTGGTTGTTAACTTACTGTGGTAATCATTTTGTAACATATGTATGTCAAGTTATTATGCCATATCCCTTCACTGGCATAGTGCTGTATGCCAATTACATCTCAATAAAACTGAAAAATCAAAAAGAGAAAAATATATTATTTTTCTTTTTTTAAAAAAAGATTTTATTTATTCATTTTTAGAGAGTGGGGAAGGGAGGGAGAAAGGGAGAGAAACAGCAATGTGTGGTTGCTTCCCACATGGCCGATGTTAGGGACCTGGCCTGCAACCCAGGTATGTGCCCTGACCGGGAATCAAACTGGCAACCCTTTGGTTTGCAGCCCATGCTCAATCCACTGAGCCACACCAGCCAGGGCAGAAAAATTATTATTGATCCAAAAGCACTAATAAATAAGTGTCGGTTGACTGTTCCAACAATTGCTATTGCTATATGGATAATGCGAGACCTTGTCTGGAATCCTTCATTTTCAATGATTTTAAATAAATTACTCTCCCTCCAGATTAAAACCTGGAAAGGAAAACTCTGGTGACAAGATCCCAAAAAAACATATACCTCCTTGAATTTTGTGAATCAACTGGGCTTTGTATTCCTCAAGCAGCATTATTTTCCCTATTACTGTTGACTACTGTCGACCGTAACTCGACAGTAGTTACTGTCGAGACCCACGAAACGACTGCTGGAAAACACACTCTTTGGGATCACGCGTGGGACCCATTCACCAGTAATCATGTTGAGCTAACCAAAAGGAAAACGAAATTCAAAACAAAAAAGGTTTTGCTTGTAAACCTTGTAGAATGGTTAAACCCAGTGTTAAAATTCACAAGATTGCCTTTTAAAAGTGGTCCTTTCTTAAGCCATTTTGGTTTGGGTGCGCCTCAATAAATTCTTACAGGCCTTCCTCTCTCCCCTACCCACACTGCCTGCCAGAAAAAAAATTTCCAGTAATTATAAATTTTCTAATATAGAGCAAAACAGTAAGAGAGTAAAACCCCCTGCTCCCTAAACATCGTGCAGCGCACTCATTGAGCTACTTCTATCTCCCTTCCTGAAATAACCCGCCTCTCACCGAGGATGGAGCTCACGCAACCTCATAAACCCACGCCGGGTCATCCAGGGTGCACACCCTTTCCTGTGCGGGGGCAAAGGGGCAACCCTGGAGCTGCAGCTGCAAAGCTGCTCCGTGACTCAACCGGGGACAGCTTTCGTTTCCCCGGAAGAGAAGCCTTTACAACTCAGCAGATGGAGCTCCCCTGAGTATGGAGGCCATTCCGCGTGGGTTTTCTAGCGCAGGCCGA
This sequence comes from Sturnira hondurensis, assembly GCF_014824575.4. Classification (NCBI taxonomy): domain Eukaryota; kingdom Metazoa; phylum Chordata; class Mammalia; order Chiroptera; family Phyllostomidae; genus Sturnira; species Sturnira hondurensis. The sequence continues at coordinate 487,321 of NW_028091030.1, read as the reverse complement.
ACTTCGGAAAATGTCAATCTTTTCAGTAAGAACAGATTATTAAACCTGCACTAAATGCGATGCAAGTGTATAACTCTGAAAGACTTCTCATATCAACAGACAAATACTTTGGGAAAGAGAGACACTCATCAGCTAAAAAAAATCCCCAGTTCTAGCTGGGAATCGAGTTGTCATCATCAAGCCTAAGAATTTTGAAAATATTTCTTCTTAAGGGATAGGAGCATGCATTCTAAAAGTTCAGGCTCCCCACAGGGTACAATATCTGGTAGCCAGAGTTACTTTTTCATTTTGAGGCCTACTGGTGACCACAGTCCCTTTATTCTTGATCTCCCTAGTATTATATATTCCTATCTGTCTACTTAACCCTACAGTACCCAACCACTTTAATCAATACCATCAGTACTACGGTGCCCAGAACAAGGAAAGCCAGTAGTTTGACTCTGTTAAGGAGCTGTTTGCACTGGAGATTCCATCTGGTTGGTCCATGTAGCCATGGCCTTCCTGCTGATGACTGAAGGATTCTTGTTGACTCCCTGACGCAGCCAATGGCAGGAAGGGAAGGAATGGCCTCAGCCTTCTTCTCTGCTTCTCCTACCACCTGTCAACAGAGTTCTGATGGTGGAAGACAGGCCCAGACAGCAAAAGCAGAGTGTTCACGGTGAGCTGATGGGATCTGAGGAACCTACAGACCCAGCTGAAGGGAAAAAGTATGATTGGGTTTGGGGGCATTTCCGACAAAAAGCATATGGAACTGGAATAAAATCTTTTGAAAATCCTTGTAGGGTTTTTTTTTCTTGTGTGTGTTGTTGTTGTTTGTCTGGGTTGTTTTTAACTGTAAATCTGCAAAGCATTTTCATCACTGTGTTTCTAAATTTACTATCTGTAAGGGTATGTTTAAATTTCTACTTGAAAATAGGAAAACTTGGAGTTGTGTATATTTCATTGTGGAGGTAATTTAAGGAACATTATGTCTCTGTTTCATAGACTCTGATCTTCTTTTGTCCTACCAGCAAACAAATAACACTTTCTAGATTATTGGTAACCTACATCATTGTTCCTGGGGTTTCTGAGCTGCATTTCTGTGCAAATGTCTTCACAGCTTAAACAAATAAGCAAACCAGTGTAGCTTGGCTGGGAGGTATCAAATACACCGGAGTTGCTTCTCTGTGTTTTTTCTCTTTGTCCAGCCTTCCAAAAACTGATACAATCTAAAGTGGAATGTTCATGCATCCTTCCTCATTTATGTAACATATCATATTTACTATTTTGATGGGGTGCTGTCAAGAGAAAGAATGTATTCAGGAAATACTGAGGTGGTTGACATAGAGCAAGTAAGCGGTGTTGTGTTGGCACATGACAGCACTTTTCCATGACCCCATGTCATAAAATAATTTGTCATTCTTCCCTTTTCTTAAATGATCTCATTATATCAATGGCGACACTTCACATGTGTATACGGCGTTGGTGTTTTCACAGACACTATCTCTTTTGATGTATGGCCATGATGATGTTGTTACTAGCCCCACTTCAGGGAGATTAAAAGCTCAGTGTCTGAATTGAGACTGATGAGAAATTGAATCTTGGTCCCCTTAATTTTCTGGCTGTACAATCTTGAGCATGCTTCAGAGCCTTTCTGAGCCTCAGTTTACTTATCTGTAAAGTAGGGATGTGATATGATTGTTGTGAGGTTTAAATGAATAAAGGTGCTAAGTATAGTGGTTGGTACATAGTAAGTACTCAATAAATGCTGTCATTTGAAGAGAAGGTAAATGACACTTAGAGACGTTGAGAGGTGTGCCCTGGATGTAGCAAAAGCCACGACCCAGCTTAGCTGACTTCGAAGCCCAGGATGAAGCCTTCTCACTGTGTTTGTGATGCAGCTGTTTCAAAGTGTGACTCAGCATTGTTTCTAACTATCTTCTGCCTACATACTGATCGAACACAAAAGCACGTTTTCCTCTTAACCAGTGGACTTCAAAACCGTCCACAGATGGCTTCATGAAAGTTAATGGACACCTGGACCTTGTCCTGGTACAGGAAAATGCAACAAGGTTAACTTATAAAAGCAAATCACTAAGAAAAAAATATTCCACAAAGAGAGCTTCAGTAGTAGCTCAGTGCCCCAACAGGAAGCTGTTCCAAGCAGCAAGCTGGTAAGTGAGAATGAGGAAAGCCTCAAGGTCTTCACATCAATGTATTTTTGTCTATCATTTTAAACAGACATTCTTAGCACATGTGATCAGGCTACTGTGTTGGTTTAAAAGGGAAAATGCATTGGCATTAATGTATGGTAAGTGCCCAGAACTTCCAAATATAGACACCAGTCCCCTTAAATCACCATCAGTATATTCTTTTCCATCTTCGTTAAGAAAGCTTAGAAGTGAAACTCGTTTTGGTACTACGGTTCTCTGAGTTGTCTAATGAGGCTCTCTCCCTTGAGTTCTAAGTGGGGCCATTGTCCAGAACACAGGTCCTTGTCAGTGCTGCACATCTCAGCTCCCTGGGTGCTTTCTGAGTCACTTCAGTTTAATTTATTTACCCTTTGGCTGAAAGTCTCTGATGCGTGTTTGAGCCCAGCTGACGTCCGAGTATGTCATAATCACAGGCAATGAAACGCTGGCCCTCTGTTTATAACCTTGCAGCCAGTGCCATTTCGTCTTAGAAGTCAATGTTCTAGGCTCTTTAGCCCTAAATTTCCAGTTTCGTTCTAATCCTGGAATCATCAGAAACTGATGGCGAGGTGTCAGAATTTCAAGCTCAACATTTTCTTACATGAAACTTTGCCAGAAGTTTGCCGAGGGGGGATATGCTGTTCTGTTTCTGGAAGGACTAACAGATGAAGAAAGATGGGGTATAAATGTAGAAATAGAGCCATATTTTAACTTACCCTTCAGTAGGACATTTTTTGAGTTGGCTATTATTATATGGTTGACTCTCAAAACCACAGCTCTCAAATATTTAACCCAAAGTATGTAGGGCTCATTTTCTTTGTTTGGTGAAATGTCTGTTGGAAGATGTCTTTCATATACACAGTGTAAAAATTATTTCTTAGTTTTATAGGAGGTATAAGTTGTCAAGCACCATCTGCAATTCTTCATGCAATAAACAAAAAAAAACAGCACCAGGGTTTGAGATTCTTCTTCTACCAGCACAAGAGAAACTAAACATTCTAACCCAGGATCTCTGAAGAGGACATGTTTTTCATGTGGAGAACAATAATGAACATAAATAAATAAAATCAAAACTATCTTGATGTTATTAGTCTTAGAGGAAAGTTCCCTGGAACTTAGGCATCTCTTTAGATTCTTTCTTCGGCAGGAGACTCCTTCCAAAAAGAAAAGAAAAATAACAATTATATAGAATAATTACAGAACTGTGGTTGACAAGAGAAAAGAGACATTGGTTTTCTGGGTTTAAAATGGGCCCAGGTAACTCTGTCCACACTCAGGTCTTCCTGGTAGATAAGATGTTACCATTCCAAATACAAATGCCACCTATTTCATTTCATAAACTGCAATGTCTAATGCAGTTTCCTTAGACATTACAAATAAAATATGATCACCCTAGTACATGGCTCAATTGATGTAAAAAGATACTGAAGGAGCTGATTCTCTAATTAGGAACCTTGCAGACAGCAGTGAGAATAGACAATGGCGCCTCCTGTCTGTGAGGACATGGGATTCTGTGACGGGGAAAGACGTGTGTGGAATGGGCACCTGAAGGTCCACACCAGCTACAAGACGTGAACCCTGGCACTGCTTCCAACCCTGTTCACTGCTGTCTTCCTGCTGGGTGCTGGGTGACTCAGGGGCTCGGTTCTGGCACACACAGACTTCCTCCTCTGGGTGTCAAAGGCAGTCTCATTCGACAGTCGCTGAACAGAGTGGTTCATGACTCAGGGAGCAACTGTTTGGTGGCCAAAGAGAAATGATCTTGCCATAATAACAGCCTGCAATCTGTTATCGCCTTCCTTCCTGAGATCTCCAAGATCTCAGGAAGGACTCGTCCCAGGGAGATATCAACTCTCAAGGAGAGAAGTGGAAACAAAATCCTGGAGAGACCCAGCGCCTCTAGTCTGGATTGGAATCCCTCCCCACCCTCCCAACCTCACCACCCCTGAGTCAGAAGCAGAACTAGTCTGAAAGTCTGGTAGCGTGGATTGCTGATAATTTAGGAGAGTGATTTTTCCCCAACAACTTCCTATATCTCAAGGGAGATGGGTCATCACAACCATCGTCTGGTTTCTCAGGTTGTCCAGATTAGGTGCTGAAAATCCCCCTGAGTCACTCGGTGAGTTTTACCCACACTGGAAGGTCACTTGAATATAAAAGAGAGACTGATGGCTGAAGTCAATGAAATGGAAGGGGCTAACAGGGTCTGGTGTGAACAATCTGTGGGCCAACAGTACATCTGTATCATTGATTGTCAACCATCTCCTGCCAGCCCCAAATCCCAGTGAGCCTTTTATAGCTCACCAAAATTGAACATTGGAATTGTTTTTAGTGGACAGAGGAGTGAGGGAGGGAATAAAGAAGAGACTAACAAGATCCTTCTCTGATTTGAAAGCCATGTGAAGATTAAAAATGCAGAGTTTGGGATGTCGACTATCTAGAATGAACTACCTATTAACATTGCAGCCTTGGGAAAGTTATCCCATGTCCTTATTTCATGGTTTTCTAATCTGTAAAATGGGGATAATACACGCACATATCCCAGTGGGTTGTTGTGAAGAACAAATAAGTTAAAATATGTGAAACACTTAGAACATCGCCTGACACATGGTAAGCACTCAAAAAATTAGCTAGTATTGCAAGAAGAGTCTTGTTTTTTCTTTTAAATTACTTTCCTGCTGTGCATTATCTTTCAAAATTGAACATTTTGACCCTTTCGGTGTGTCTTCCCTACTTTTGTATTTACTTGGCCTCTCTTTTCCCTCTCCTCGTACCCATTTCTCTCACTTTCACTCCCACACAAACACACAAAAGCACACAACCACTCTTACAGGAAAAGCCCTACACCAGAGTTTGCAAACAGCACCTTGAATTCCGATACCGCGCTGACCGTGCTCTCTGCCTATAAAGAATTCTTTCTTTCCCATGCCTTTTCAAATACATTCCACTTCTCAAAGAGAATACTGTAGTCACCCAAAGGGAGGGTTGGGAACAACTGGATGTGAATCAGTCGATTGTGCTAGAGATTTACACTTTCAGCCATGATGGCATAATTAGTACCAGACTAGTCCTCCTGTTATAAACACACATAAAACTGAAACGGAAGTTCTCACACTTCAGACAACAAGCAGAAAAGGAACGAGATCCTGAAAAAAGAAAACACATGATGCCAGCCCCGTATCCACCTTCAGTTCTGCCTAGAAGCACCTTCTAGACTGTGGTACGTAAAGGGGTAGCACGATGATCTGACTGAGCTGATGGGGTAAAGAATGGGGTCCAGGGTTGCTTAGGTGGCTGATATTTGTGCACTTGATGCCAGAGAGAAAGAGGCTGAACACACACACACACACACACACGCAGAGGAAGAGAGAGAAAACTCTCGAAATACGCATAAAAGTCCCCTTGAATATTTCACTGCACACTAAGTTGTGCCTACATAGGAAAAGACCCTGTGAGTCATGGCAGAGAATAACCACTGAGACACTGTGAGCTAAGCAAGAGTCCCAAGGATCGCACAGGGCTTGGAGACACTGGAGAACTGACCAGGCAGACTTGAGAGACCTCACTGTGCATACTGGCCATTCAGTTGAGATCTCAGAAGAAAAAGTCTTAGGGCTATTCTAGCTCTAGAGTAAGGGTTAGTTTATTGGGTCCCTAGAAACTTCTAAAACAAGCCACAGGGGGACCAAGCTGGTCTGTGAGCAAATGAAACATCTGACAGAACAAAAGTCAAGTCTCTTTCAAAGGAACACAAATCCAGTTTTGCAACAAGGTAAAATCTACAATGTCCAGCATACACTGAAAAAAAAATCACTAGCTATGTAAGAAGACAGAAAAATATGACCTATAAGCAAGGAGAAAAAAAAACAATAAAAAAAAAGACCCACAGATAGATAGCTCAGATGTTGAAATTAGTATACAGGACTTTCAAACATATCAAGAATTTAAAGCAAACTAGACAGCCCTGACCGGCATGGCTCAGTGGATTAAGCATGGTCCCACAAAGCAAAAGGCTGCTGGTTTGATTCCTGGTCAGGGCATCTGCCTGGGCTGCAGGCCTTCTCCCTGGCTGGGGTATGTGCAAGAGGCAACCAATTGGTGTGTCTCTCCCACATCAATGATATTCTCCCTCTCTAAAAATAAATAAATAAAATATTTTAAAAATAAAACAAACAATGTAACAGGTAAAGAGATAAAGAATCAGTACAAAACCCAGGAGCTATAAAAAGGACCAAATAAAAATTATAAAAGCAAAAATTATTGTATCTGAAATAAAACTTTACTCAGTGAGTTTAATAGCAAATTGGACACTACAGAAGAAGAAATCAAAGAACCTGAAGGACAGTGTAAAAAAGACTAAAGAAAAATGAATAGATCCTGGAGAAAATGCAAAATGGTTTAATACAGGTGTAACTGAAGTCCCAGTAGGAGAGGAAAGAGAGATTGAGTCAGAGAAAGCATTTGAAGAGCCAATGACCAACTTTCCTCCAACACTTGATGAAAAATATTACTGGGAGATACCAGAAAGTTAACAAAATTCAACAAGCAAAGATACAAACAAAATCACACCTAGATACATAGCTGAAGCCGAAGATAAATAGAAGAATGTCTAAAATGGCCAATCACATACAGAGGAATAAAATACTGATTATTTAAATACTGATTTCTCATCAGAAATAATGAAAACCACAATCTAATGGAATGACATTTTTCAAGTACTGAAGTGAATCAAAGAAAAACTTGCCAACTAAGAATTCTATGTCCAGTGAAAATATCTTTGAAAAAATTGAAGGCAAAATAACTGCTGTTGTTAGATAAACAAAAATTAAGCTAATTGATTACTAGCAGACCTGTGCTATAAGAAATGTTAAAGGAAGTCCTTCGGGCTGAAGAAAAATTGCATACACCAAAGGCACCAAGAGCATCATATACATATTTGGGTAAATATAAGAATTTTTATTTCCTAATGTTATAATTCCTTAGATGTAATCATGTAAAAGTGTGGTTTATAGAATACATAAAAATGTCATCTTGTAAAATTCTCAAAATAAACATAAAAGTGGAATCATAATAATTCATAGGAAGTTATGGTAAGTTAAGAATGCAAATAACTCTTAGACCAACCAGAAAAAGTGTCAAATAAGATACAGTTAAAGCTCATAGACAAGACAAAACAGTAATAACAAATTCTAAATTATTATAGCCCTGGCTGGTGTAGCTCAGTGGATTGAGTGCGGGCCTGTGAAGCAAAGGATCACGGTTCGATTCCCAGTCAGGGTACATGCCTGAGTTGCAGGCCAGTTCCCAATGGGAGACACATGAGAGGCAACCATACATTGATATTTCTCTCCCTCTCTCCTTCCCTTCCCCTCTCTCTGAAAATAAATAAATAAAATATATTTTTTAAAAAACCAAATTCTAAATTATTATAAAAGAAAGCAGCAGAAAGGAACAAACACTGAGGGACACGTCGAAAACAAATAACAAGATGGTAAACTTACTTCCAACTCCATTAACAGTTATGTCTAATGTAAATCAATTAAACACTCCAATGAAAAAGCACTCATTGTCAGCCTGGAAACAGAAGCAAGCCTTAAACATATGCTAAAGAGTTTCACATTAAACATAAACAAACAGATTAGTTAAAAGGAAAAAGAATGGGTAACTATATAATGCACAGACACTAATCACAAAGCTGGAGTTTGATATTAACATTAAATGATGTTAATATCAGACAACATGAACAAATATAAAAGAGAATATTTCAAAATGACAAGTTTATTCATTAAGAAAAAATAATAATCCTAAATGATTATGCATCTAATAACAGTACCTGAAAAACACATGAAGCACAAACACACAGAACTAAAGGGAGAAATGGGCAAATGCACAATTGTTGCTGGATTTTAACTCTCCTGTCTCAGAATTGATAAAACAAGAATACAGAAAATTAGTGAGATGTAAAATTTGAACAAGGCTATCAATCAGCTTAGTCTAGTAAACACTTACTGAACACTAGACCCAAGAACTTCAGAATACATTTTTTTCAAGTGCTCAGGGAATATTCACTAAGACAAAACACATATGGAGCCATAAAACAAATTTCAATAAATTTCCAAAAATTAATATCATATATAATATGTTATCTGACTACAAAACAATTAAGCTGTAAATCACCAGCAAAAAGAGATCTAAAATATCCCCAAATTCTCAATTTGAAATAAGCATTCTAAAAATCATGGATGGAAGGCCTATTTAAAAACACATGTAGGACACAGCTAAAGCAGAGCTGGGAGGGGAGTTTAGAGCTTTACTTAATTATACTAGAAGAGAAAAAAGATTAAAAAACACAATTTGAGAAGATAGAAAAAGAAGAGAACATTAAAGCCAAAATAAAGGGAGTAAAAATAATATTAATAAAGAACGTAAATTAATACAATAGAAAACAAAATCAAGAAAATCAAATATTGGTTCTTCGAGAAAGATCAACAAAAATGAATACATTTTTTGCTAGACTGATGAAGAAATAAGCAGAAAAAACAAATTAACAATATAAAGAATGAAAGAGGGGCATCACTATAGATCTTTCAAACATTAAAAGGATAATAAAAAATTCTTATGAATGACTTTATGCCAATAAATTTGAAATTTAGGTTGAAACAGAATTTGTGCTGTAGACACTGATACACAAAGACATTAAAAGCCCAAATAACCTTATACCCGTACCCATGTGGGAAGAACCAGGCTGAGACAGGTTCATTGGTTAGTTATACCCAATATTTAAAATATATAATAATACCAATCTTACATAAATTCTTTCAGAAAATAGAGGAGGAGGTACTATTTCCCAATTAACTTTATGAAGTTAGCTTAGCCCTTATAATAGCCAAGGACATTACAAGAAAGGAAAATTATAATAACGCTCTTAAAGGCAGACAGAAATATTTAGTAAAATATTAGCAAACTAAATTCCACAATATGTAAGATTGATAACATACTAGACTGAATAGAGCTTATTGCTTGAGTGCAATATTGGTTTCATATTTGAAAATCAATGCAATTCCTTATATTTACAAAATAAAGGAGAACAGTCACATGATTGTTTCAATATATGCAGAGAAAGAACTTAACAAAATTCAAGGATCATTCATGAAAAAACAACAACCAGTTTTAGTAAACTAGAGTGGAAGGGAACTTCCCTAACCCCATAAATAGCACTTATGAATAATCTACAGCTAACTTCCCTCACCCAACTAAGTTCTGGATCAAGGCAAGAATGTCTGCTTTCACCATTTCTCAACGTTGTACTGAATGTTCTAGTCAGGGCAATAAAGGAAAAAAATAAAAGAATCAAAAGCCACAGAGTTTAAGGGGGGAAAAAAGAGCAACCCGTTTTTATTTATGGATGAAATCTGTACTGGAAATACGGGTCAGATCCAGTCACATTATTTACCATGTCGCTGGTCACCAAACCACATAACCATGTGGACCCCTGCAGGAAACCCCCCTGACATTCTGAGGCGTCTCGGAATTTAGGCCAAGACAAGGGCAAAGAACACGGCTCTGAAGGAATCGTTTTCTGCGAGGAAAACGCCTGATGGCTCGGTTGCCTATAAGAAAGTCGGTGACTTCGATTGGTCACTTAAGCTCATCTGTGCCTCTGTCATTTTCTCTGTAAAATGGGAAAGTTAATCATTCCCAACCCTAAGATTGCAATTTTGGTCCTGAATAGGCAAATATTTGTTCATTAGGCATCAGCCCTAGACAAACTTAGGGCAGCGAGAGTAACGCCCCATCATTGCCAGGGCCCTGCATGCACGGAGGACCTAGACCCCATGAGTTGTATCTCAAAAATATGCCACAGACATACCTGCTTCTCACCATCTCTCACTGCCAGCTTTCATTGGCCTTTCAGCTGGTCTCCCTGTTTACATTTTTGGCTTTTCTTCCATCCATCCTCCACCATTAGCCAAAGAGATTTTTTCTTTTATAATGATTTTTAATTTTTCAATTATGGTTGATGTGTAATATTAGTTTCGAGTGCACAACCCAGTGATTAGACATTTATATAATTTATGAGGTGATCGCTCTGATAAATCTAGTGCCCGCCTGGCGCCATACATGGTCATCACAATATTACTGACCACACTCCCTATGCTGTACTTTACAGCCCTGTGACTGTTTGGTAACTACCAATCTGTCCTTTCTAATTCCTTCACCTTTTCCACCCATTCCCCTAACCCCACCCTTAAAGCCAAAGAGAGATTTTTAGGACTAGGTCAGAGCATATCATTCTCCTGAAACCCTCCAATGGCTTGCTCACGGATCTTGGGATGAAAACTAAATTCTTCACCAAGGCCCATAAGGCCGAAAATGTGGCTCTCCACCCAGGTTTCGGAGACACCACTCCCAACCTCCCTGTCTCACGTGGGCACACCCTCTGCCTTACTCAGCTCTCGCTTTAGCCATTTTCATTTTCTTCATTCCTCAGTGCAATTAGAAGTTTTCCTGTTTATGCATTACCTACTTCCTTTGCTAGACTTTATCTCTTTTACATCTTGCTTAAGTTGCCCCTGAACCAGTCTGCCTCTGGATCAGCCCAGACGAAACGCTACCTTTTCCCAGTCTACGTCTTAATGCCAATAAATGCCATTGTTCTGCACACAATCTGTTTATTAAGCATCACCTGAGGACTTGCTCTGTGGATGCAAAAAATCAGACAAGATTCTTACCCTGTCGAACTCACAATCCACTGATGAAGGTGGTCTAATAATAATAATTATTGTTACAATATTATAACATTCTAATAACTATTAGAATAATAATTATAATGTTCATACTTAACATTCCAGGAACACTTTCTAGTTTTCAAGGTAATTTCCCAGGAACCATAAAATTTGATACCAAGAAAGAAGCTATCTTTTTGTGTCATTTTTTTTTAACCAGAAAGGAGTCAGACAAAGAAAAGTTAGAGGTGCTCCGATGCAGAGGAGGAAACAAGGGGTTTGGAATTCCCTAGAAGGTCTATACTCATCACTTTAAAATATATAATAATAATAATAGTAATAGTAAAAGTAACTTCTTATTAAGAACCGACCATGAACTTGAGCAGGACTAAGTTATGCCATACAATGAACTCAGAGTCGGTATATAATGGGCCACTATGGGAAAGTAGCTCAGCCTCTTTAAATCTTAGTTTCTCATCCCTAAAAGGGTAAAAAAAATGTACATGACCCTTGTCAGAGTTCAAGATGATATACAGTGGGCATGGTAAATGAGAGGAACTGAAACTATGAATTACTGTATTTAGTCCTTACCCCACATCAGATAGCTTAGAGCAGTGTATCGGCACCAAAGGCAGGCGGTGGCCGCAGCCCAGCGGCCACTTGCTCCTGGCCAGAGCTGTTTGGGTCACTGGGGACATCTGCATCCTGGCTAGTCCAGAATCAGGAAGGCTCCACACCCCACCTAGGAGTCTGCACTTGGATTAAAACAAAATAAAATGAAAGCACTCACAACTCTGCTAAACATACGTTTTACACGGCAAATTCTTAGTAATGTTTTATTCACTTTTGAAACCAATGGATGTTGCTGAGCTGCAAAACTGGCCCTAATCCAGAACTCACCAAGCAGTGGGGAGCTGGGGACGGGGGGCCTCACAAAAGAAGTCATTTGTGCTGGCCTGGAAGGACCGGTGGCCTGTGGGGTAATGAGATTACCCCTATGGGATGACTAATTCAAAAGCACAGGGAAACACGAAATATTTGGCATCCCATCTACATACAAAGTAGATTTACTTTTTCTGGTACTGTTTGTTGTTGCTGCTCTTTCTTTTTTAATGATGTTAAAATAACCTGTGTTCCCTGACCAAGTCAATTAAAGATATCAAAGGTTTGTCTGGAGTGGTTTTATGTGTCAGCAGAACACAGGCTGGACATCACGGTCTGACATATTACAGATCAAATAGGCTGTCCGCATGCAGATAACAGGAAATCAAATCTACTGGGTTTTAGGAAGGACCCAATCTCAAACTCTTGGAACACTGACTTCCCTAATGAATTTCCAAGAAAATGTGCTCATTGCCTGCCTTGTGGCAAAGATCTCCCCTGCTTGTGGTCCTCCAAAAGCATCCAACAATGTCTTATATGTCTTATTTCCTGAAGAGGAACTCCTCTGTAATGAGCCCCTATCATATACTAGAAGAGAGATATGGGTATAAGTATAGATATAGATACAGATACAGATACACACACACATATATATATACATATAGACAATGAGGTATGCTTTATCTCCATTTTACATAGAAAACTGAGGTGCAGACCACTCAGCTACGAAGTGTCAGAGCCAGAATTCCAACCCACCTCTGTCCCCACCAGCCTTCCTCCCAAGTACTCTTTTCCTTCTAAGTATTTCCTGAGACTCCTACTGAGCTAGTTGTCTGGAACCAATGGACTACGAGTCAGATACCTGACGCTCTGTGGAGCCCTGTCTGTTCGCCACCTCGCCTTTGATAACAGCCGTCACTGGTCACCAGTTACGTGCCAAACATTACATCAGATGCTGGAGATGTGGACATGTATAAGATACCCCTGGTTTCAGAGATCTCATCACAAGTAAGGAACTCGGTTTTATGCTGGGTCTCTGTGACTCCAAATTGTTTTTTTAATCACTTATATCTGAATCAACACACCCAAACAAGAAGCGAACAACCCAAGTGGCTAAAGAAGACAAATTCATCGAAAAAGAATCCTTTAAACAAAAAGGGGTGGGAAAACCATATTCCAAATTTTTCTTTCTAGTAACAAGTAGAAAATATGACTCTTATTTCATTCCACGCTACCAGTCCCGCGGAAGGAAACAGATGAAAACATGTGGCCACAGGTAATGGACTTAAACTTTCCAGATAATTCCCGTTCTGAGTCTAAGGGTTGCTAATAAGGACTTTATCAAAATCTTGGTGATGGAAGTCCTACGGTACAACCCTCTTGTTTAAGAAATGGGGAATAGTTCCAGAGAGAGAAAATGGCTTGCGTGAACGGTCAGGGATGGTTAATAGCAGATCCAAGATCAGAATCTACGCCTCCTGGTCAAGTTGGGGGCTGTCTTCCCTGACCAGGGGTGCGGGGTTTGTAAGAGATTAAGTAAATATTGAACTATATTCATCATAGCTTCCATGTGGAAAGGCTTTCACTGTTCTAAAAAGCTGTCGTACATATATTATGGCTACTATTTTGGGAGTCGAAACCTCCAAGGGCCCCTAGGAGGCAGTAAGGGGAAATACTATTATTCCCACTTAATGATGAGGAAAAGTGACACTCAGAGGAGCCATAGGGTTTTCCCAGTGCCACACAGCATGCGGCAGAGACAGAACACGGGCTCGGGTTTTTATCTCCAATCCACTGCTCTCAGAACTCCTACACACTGAGTGGGGAATAGGCAGAGAGAGGAAGTAAAACAGAAAAACCAGCTCTTTGAGGCCTCAGTGAACTGGCAGGACACTGCAGGTCTGGCTTCATCTGGAAGAATGAGCCTTCAGCAGAGGGGCTTTCTCAGGTAACCGAAGCAGACCCACCACCTAGGTAGCCTCCCCACCCTCTCACCCTCTTGCTTTAACTCTCATTTCAACTGCTTTTAATGTAGGGCCTTCCAAAGCGCTTCATTATTTGGAACAACTTCTCTGAAAAGCATTTTGGCAATAATTTAGTCTCAGAAGTAATTAGATATTTGCACAAAGATTTAGGTACAAATATTTTCATCGCTGCATTACCAACAATAGCCAAAGATACTTTTTATACGTTGAAAATTTTCCAACAATAAGGGACTGGTTAAATATATCATGAGACATGCATGCATTATAGTTCTACCTAACTTCTTAAAATTACATTGTAGTGAATACATATTGCATGAAAAACTGTTCTTAATACGTTATGTGAGAATGCGTATTTGAGGCTGTTTTTGTAAAACAAACAAACGATACATAGATACACACACTAAGGTACTATCTCTGAGTAGTAAAATTCTGGGCATTTTTTTTCTTTTTCATTAAATGTGCTTTCCAACCTTTTCCAAAGAAAAACCATTGATCTTTGAATGAAGAAAATGTTACTTTTACTTTTTAAAAATGCATATGTCATGCAACTCAGTATCAAAGATATCCAAATGGTTCAACTGAAAAAATGGGCAGACGATCTCAATAAACATTTTTCCGAAGAAGACATACAGGTGGCAGACAGGTCCATGAAAAGGTGCTCAACGTCACTAATCATTGGGGAAAACAAATCAAAGCCACCGTGAGATACCACCTCACACCTGTTAGAGTGATTATTATTGACAAGAAATAACGTGTGTTGGTGAGAATGTAGAGGCAAAAAGAGCCCATATTAAAGAACTCATGCACTGCTGGTTGGAGTGTAAGTTGGTGTAACCAGCATGAAAAACAGTGTGGAGTTTCCTCAAAAAAATTAAAAGTAGAACCACTCTATGACCCAGCAATTCCACTTCTGGGTATTTATTCAGAGGAAAGGAAAACACTAACATATAAAGATATCTGCACCCTCATACTTACTGGAGCATTCTTTACAGTAGCCAAGATCTGGAAGGGACCTAAATGCCCACTGACAGGTGAATGGATAAAGAAGGTGTGGGATATATGTAATATACGTTGGAATATTTGTTAGCCATAAACAAGAAGTAAATCCTGCCAATGTAACAACATGAATGAACGTTAAGGACATTACACTGAGTGAAAGAAGTCAGAAGAGAAAGACACACTGTACGATCTCACTTATCTTTAGCATCTTAGAAAACCCCAACCAAGTCACAGACAGAGGTAGGAGTAGGTGGGCAGGCAACATGGGCCAAAGTGGCTAAGAGGTACAAACTTCCAGTTATAAAATAAATAAATCCCAGGGATGTACAGCATGGTGACTGCAGATTATAATGCCATATTTTACACTTGGAAGTTGCTAGGTAAGTAGATCTTAAAAGTTCTCATCACAAGAAAAAAATGTAAAACTATGTGTAACGATGGATGTCACTGTGGTCATCATTTCACCATATGTATTGTACATACCTAAAATCATACTGTGCACCTGCAGCTAACATCACTTCATCTTACTAGTCATCAGCGCGAACCTGAGCTGCCGAACCTAAGCTGCCGAAGGCAAATGGTACAAAAAGGTACTGAGTAAACACTGTGTGTTGGGGTGGTGGAGTGGGGGGCGGACTTAAATCCCTGCTGTCAGGGAGCTTACTACTGTCTGCCTCAAGTTATTACCTCCCAAGACCACCTGGTAACATCCCACCAAATTACTTGCACAAAAGGACCAAACCTATAAGTGTGCATTGTAGTACAGTGGTTCCTGTCGCTCCGTGATTCGAAAGGGTTCTTGTGTTTTTAAAGACACTACCTCTCACACCCAGGATGTTACCTCACAAAAATGGCAATGGGGCACTTGCTGGGAGGCAAATGTGAACTTTGTAATTATAGATCCTTTTGTCATTGAACTTGTTACAGTGGGCATGTATTCATTTTGCAACTAAATATAATTCCATAAAAGTTTTTTCATTGTACTATCAGTGCCTCATTACAGGGGTGGGAAAATGTAGTTTTACAGCTGTGAGCACATGAAAGTTCATTCTTGTGTTATTGTTATTGCATTATTTTTCATATGAATAACGGTAAACCTACTTTTGCAACCCCTATCTTCCCGAGAGACTGAAGCAAGAGAGATGGAACTGAAGTCCAGAGAAAGACCCTGAGTTGAGAGGAAAGAAGAAAAGTGTCATACAGAAACTCCTCAATACTTAAGGAAATAACAAGGCTCTCTAGCAGCAACTCACAAGGAAAGGGGCACAGCCAACGCTGTAGGTAAGGCTCAGAAAGCAAGAGGTGGCTAAAAAGGAGACGTCAGTTCTGGGGTGGAGTTGGGCCCCGGAACGGCAGGTCTCCTAACCACATCCTGATTTCTCCAAAGGATCAGGCCAGCCAATCATGAAAATTCTCACTTCCAATTCCAAACCTGGTGACAATTAAACTGAGGATACCCTAGTGCTTTTCTTCTTCACTGGGAAGTAGTGGAAATAGCTGCAAAGAGCAGACAAGGAGGCTGCCTCTGGCAACGTGGAGACCTCAGGGCTGTGTCCTGAACGGGAACAGAGGGATTATCTGTTCATCAAATGGAGATCCACTCCCCACCTAAACCAGAGGGCGTGATCTCTGGGAGGAAACAACCAACAAAACCTCTGAAGGAAGGGGACAGCCTAAGCCGTCTAACAAAGCCTGCCTCAGTCAGGTAAGTCCTCCCTGCCTCCCTGTTCTCAGGCTACAGAAAACGTTGCCTAGCTCTTAAAGGCAGACTGTAAGGATGAACAAATGATACTGTGAGATGAAAGTGAACACATCACTAATACCAGAAGAGTAAACAGATAGAAAATATAACATGGGTATATATGTTCAAGATAAAAATAAATAATGTACCAATATCAATCAGTGCATGAAAGTAATATAATGGTGTATGTCAATTATATCTCAATTTAAAAAAAGAAATGGAATGGCACCAATGCTAAGTGTATACAAGACACACACACAAATACAGCATGAAAAAGACCCACGAACAGCCGGCCTAGAAAATATAACTCAAGAAACAGAAGAAAAACCCTTCAGCTGTGCATTTAACTAAGAAAACACCTAATTAAGAACTAGTACCTCAGAAGGTGATAAAAACAACACAAAGAGACGATCAAAGAAATAGTGGATCTAGGAAATAATGCCAAAACAATAGCGTTAAAAATTAACATATAAATAAAAATACCAAGGGACAGAAGAGACACAGCTAAAAATAAAGTACAGTTGCAGAATAACGGATTCAAGAAATCAATGTGTGCACATATTAAAAAGAAAAGCAAATCCAGAAAGCAAAGCCAATAGAAATGGAGGATAAAGTTAACCAATAGTAACAATAATAATAAATATTTTCAAAGCAGCAAGCTCAACCAATAAGGCAAAAAAAAGTATGAAAAGACCTTAAACAAGAAAATCTCCCTAAAAATAAAGCAACCTTTAAAATGGTGCTCGTTCTGTATCAGGCTCTGCTCCACACACTTCACACAGGCTAACTCCAGTTATCCCAACAATTCTACAAGGTAGATAATTATAATGATTTACATGTTATAAGTAAAGAAACAGAGGCATAAAGAGATTAGGTAACTCGGTAAGGTCTTGCAGCTAATAATATTAAGCCAGGTAGAACTATATCTGTCTATTGAAAAGTACATGCTGGGTTCTAGAAAAACTGAACGTGAAACTCACAATGCAAAACCATAACATCCAGGATTTAAAAATAACTTTTCAAACAGTCAGAAAATGTAAATCACCTATAATAGGAAATAATCATGCTCACAGCTTTCTCCACAATAATATTCAATGTCAGAAAGAAAAGAGAAATAACCACAGAGATTTTTAGATATAAAGTGTGACCCAAGAATAGTATGCTTATTCAAATATAAAGGCAACATGTATAAAGAATTCAATGAAACAGTACCAATGAATTATTCAGAAGAAAAAAATGTTTACAATAAAATCCAGCCAATTAAACAATAAATCCAAATAAAGAACCCAAGGATGGAGAAGCCGTGGTAAATAGAATACAGTGAAAAAAACACATATTACACGATAGCTATGAATTATGGTTACAGAAATAATACAAAACTTGATAATGTGCAAATAATATAACTAAACAACAATAACAAAATAATGTAAGTGATATAACAATAAAAGTCAAAATAAGGGAGAAAAGGTGGGAGGAATAAAGAGTCCTTGCGTAGCAGGGACGAGATCAATACTGCTGAAAATGGAATCACTTAGGGTAGAAAAACATGACTACCACCTGTTAAGGTACTTCATAATCTCTTTTCAACATTGGAAGGGATATATATATATTTTAAAGTGATAGTTCTATTGAGAAAGAAACGTTTATTCGAAGTTAATAATTCCTTCAACTTTGTGTTTTTAGTTTCATAAAATGAAACGTATTAATTGTGTTTAAAAGCAGCAGTCTGAGCTCATTTTGCACGTAATAGTATCTTGAGTGTCTGTCTTCACCGATCCACCCACTGTTCTATTTATATGTGCTTAGGAAATCTTTTAAATCACGCAGCATTTTTTAAAAGCTTAAATTATCTTTAAAAGCAAAAACAATTAAGTGATTTTCATGTAAAGAAACAAAGTTATAATCATGGATTTGGGAAGTTGGATGAGACTTTGAAAGCCCCCCTGTCTCTGAACCAGCGCAGGTGAGGGGGTGGGCGGGAGAAAAGATGTTGTTTTCAACCAGCCTGTTAAGTGCACGTGCGTGGGTGGGAGGGTTGTTAGTATTTTTTTTAATGAATCTTCTCTAATACTGTCCATTAGCTGTCAGGCCTGGTCAGCAAAATCCTTTAAGTGTAGAAAATGATTGAGTTGAGTTTTTTTTTTTTGGTCTTTTTTCTTTTCTTTCTTTCTTTTTGTGTGTGTGTCTGTGTGTGTATGAGAAAGGTAGATACATACAGAGTTGGAGAAAATAACACAGGCATGCTGCCTGGTGTTAGACTAAGTATTTTATTTTTTAAAAAAATTTCCAAGGCAGACATGGGGTAAGGAATATGCACCCCCAGAAGAACTCTCCAGGCCAGAGAAAGCCTCTGCAAGCCCATTCAGGGTGCTGACTGCCTCAGGACACTGTTGAAAGTGGGCACTGCTGTGGTGGTGCAGATCCCATCTAGGAAGTGGAAAATGGAGAAGCAAAGGTTTGCCCCAAAGCCTTTAAAGTGGGTTTTTGACTTCCGGTCAAGACAGCGGCGTAGGCAGACATGACTCACCTCTTCGCACAAGCACATCAAAATTACAACTAAAATATAGAACCACCATCACGCCGAATCATCAGAAATTGAGTTGAATGGACGTCTGACAACTACAGAATTAAAGACGCCACATTCATCCAGTCTGGTAGGAGGGGCACAGAGGCCGAATGGGCTCTCTCACACCCATGTACAGTAAATAAAAAGTTGAGAGAAATATTCTGGAAGCAAGGGGTCCCAGGCCCTCCAGCCCAGGTTGCCAGGAAGGTAAGTCCCCACAACTTCTGGCTGCAAAAATCAGCGGGAATTGAGTGGGTGGAAGAAACTGCTGGAGCTCCAAGCAGTTCCTCTTAGAGAACCCGCACACGGACCCACCTACTCAGACTCACTCCCTCTGAGTTCCAGCACTGGGGTAGTAGCTTGAAAGGCACGAGCAGCACACTGGCAGAAACTGAAGTCCCAGATATCAAGGCAAGAAGAGGCCATTGTGCCTTTTCTAAACTCTCCCCCAATAGAGTCACAAGCTGGTGCCACACCTGAGACTCCATCAACCTGGCTACCACTGTTTGGCCCACCTTGGAGATACCTAGAAATTCCACCCCACCCAATTTAGGGGCCCACCCAATTTAGGGGCCCACCCAAGCTGCTTTTACATGTGAATGGCTGGTCTTGGCCCCTGCTTCACAACTTACTAAGTCCTCTCAAACAAGCAACAGCTGGCCTCCCGGAGCCCCAGGCCCAGCACTACCAGCAGCCAGCCTAGGTTCACAGCCTGGCTTTGCCTGGGAATCTCCAAACCCAGCCTAAGTAGCAGCCATCTCAGATTGCTTTATAGTTCAGGCAGGGTGGCCCTGGGAAAATCACAGGTTGGAACTGACCTTGGCCTGCACCACATGGGAAACCCAGGGCCAATGCACCCACTGGACAGCTACAGACCACATCAGAGCACCACCACCCTGCCCCTGCACAGCTGATCCTCCAGAGAGGGTGGAGGTTGGTGATAAGCGATCACAGCCAATCCTTGCAGCTGACTGGCCTGGGTAAGTCCCTCCCATTGATCTGCTAATAGCAACCAAGGCTCAATTATAAGAGGGGGTGTACTCAGCCCACACAAAGGATGCACCTCAAGTATCCAGCTTGGGGGATAGGGAAGGCTGTGCTACTGGAACCTACAGGACACCTACCACATTAGGCCACACTACAAAGACAGAGTCAAAGCAGCTCTACCTAATACATAGACACAAACACAGGGAGGCTGCCAAAATGAGGAGACAAACATGGCCCAAATGAAAGAACAGATCAAAACTCCAGGAAAAAAAGCTAAACAAAATGGAGATAAGGAATCTATCAGATGCAGAGTTCAAAACTGGTTATTAGAATGCCCACGGAATTTAGTGAGGACCTCCTCAGCAGCATGAAAAAAGATCCAGTCAGAAACAAAGGGTACACTAACTGAAATAAAGAACAATTTATGGGGAAACAACAATGGAGTGGATAAAGCTGAGAATCAAATCAATGATTTGGAACATAAGGAGACAAAAAACAACCAATCAGAACAACTAGAAGAAAAAAGAATCCAAAAAAAATGAGGACAGTATAAGCAGCCTCTGAGACAACTTTAGGTGGCCCAACATTCACATCATAGGGATGCCAGAAGGCAAAGAAAGAGAAAAAGCAAGAAATTGGAAATCTATCTGAAAAAAATAATGCAAGAATACTTCCCTAATCTGGTGAATGAAACAGACATCCAAATCCAGAAAGCACAGAATCTGTAACAAGACGGATGCAAAGAGGCCCACTCCAAGACATATCATAATTAAAGTGCCAAAGGTTAAAGATAAAGAGAGAATCTTAAAAGCAGCAAGAGAAAAGAAGTTAGTTATGTACAGGGGAGTTCCCATAAGACTGTCAGCTAATTTCTCAAAAGAAACTTAGCAGGCTAGAAGGAGTTGGCAAGACATATTCAAAGTCATGAAAAGCAGGGACCTGCAGCCAAGATTGCTCTACCCAGCGAAGATATCATCATTTACAATTGAAGGGTAGATAAGGAGCTTCCCAGACAGGAAAAACTAATGGAGTTCATCATCATCAAACCCCTATGATATGAAATTTAAAAGGACTTATTTAAGAAAAAGAAGACCAAAGCTATGAACAATAAAATGGCAAAAATACATTATCTATCAACAATCAAATCTAAAAAAACAAACTAATCAAACAAGAAGAACAGAGACAGAATGATGGGTGAACATTTTATTGGTTACATGACGGCAGAGCGGTGTGGTGGGACTGTGGTGAAGAGGTGAGGGGATTAAGAGGTACAAATAAGTAGTTACAGAATAGCCAGGGAGATGTAAAGTACAGTGTAGGAAATGGAGTAGCCAAAGAACTTGCACGCATGAGCCTGAGGGAGTGGGGAGATGCTGGGTGGAGGAGGGCAAAGGGAGAAAAATCAGGACAAGTGTAATAGCATAGTCAATAAAATATAAAAAAATAAAATGGGTGTTTGTTAAGAATAGGGTTCTTTTTACCCTGTGGATTTTTACTTTTAAATCTTAAATGTTATACTGCAGGCCACGGGCCCGACAGGCAATGAGCAGGTGAACAGCCCAGGGAAAAGGGTTCAGAAACTCTCGGTTAGCGAACAGGCTTCTGACTGTATCACTGTGGCCCACAGAGGAGGCTGGAGAAGGGAGCAGGGGAATGCTGGGCCAGCTACTGCAGCTACAAAACAAAGTTGGTGTCTTGGTACTTTAAAATTGTTCCTAGGCAGCTTATTTTACCATTGTTTCATCAAATAAACAAGGAGATTTTTCCATGGAAAAAATAAAATAAAATAAAATCTCCTCTGTTATGTGGCAAAAAATATACCGGAAAAAGAAAGAGATTAAGTACTAAGAGACACGTAGGCTGTTGTGACCCGAGCCATCATTCAGTCCACTCTGGTGTTCTGATTTCCTACCAAGAATTTAAGCAGTGCCTAAAAGCTTCGAAGAGGGAGTTTTGAGAAAGTCACACTAAGTCCTACGATCTAGAAAAAACATCATTACCATCAGGTGAACAGCATCACAAAGAATTTTTATCCACAGTGGACATATGTATAGATGACCAGAGAAATAATATTGTAAAAAAAAAATAGAATGAGATTATATGTGCTATTTAATAACACAAAGATTCCATTCCAAAACCACTAAATTGTCCAAAGTGATATTAGAAATCAGACCCAGATGTTTAAACGTCCTGTTTTGGGTCTAAGCCGTGAAGTATACCTCCTGCTCTAGATGCATATGTCAGTGGGGGGGGGGAGGCGGTGGATGTGACATCACAGCCCCACCTCTACACACGTACACTACCCACTCGCCTGGTGACCCTGCATCAGTCCACAGTCCTGCCGAGTCTCGTGTGCACACCCAGAGGACATTTCCAGTTCCCCCTCGCCTGACTTGTCGCGCCTCAGCCTGACTTGGAAGGCACGATACAGGGACATCACAGCAGAGACCGGAGGTGCATGTGTTTCAAACGTTTCAAAAGGAAGAGCAAGAGGACTGAGAGGACGAGGACTTGGGGACAGAGATGTGAACACTAAGGAGCAGAAGGGGAAACCAGGCGGGTGCAGGGTACAGAAAACAGAGTCAGAAGGGAAGAGAGCTGCAGGGTGGGGTAAAGCGGGATGAAGGTCCGGTTCCCACAGAGAGACATTTTCCTGCTGGCATGGACAGAAACGGGGGTGCAAGGGGAGAAAACTGAATTCGCTGAGATCAGGTTTGGAGAGGACAGGACCCCTCAAGAACTTCGTCCTCCCCTAAGGAAGACTCTTGGAGGAGGAGGCGCCAGCTCATCGGCAGATGCCTTGCAAAAGGAGCATCAGTGACCCAGGAGACCAGACACATGGCACACGTAACACATCTCTGTGTGAAGACGCTGGACACTCGAACACCCACGAGCCTTTTCCAGCCAGGAGGGACACTGGATAACACATACACACACACACACACACACACACACACACACACACACACACTGCACGCCCGGTAACTTGGTTGCTTCTTGGAGGGCCTTGACCAGTACTGGGTGCTCTAAGTTCTACCTGGAAGTCTCCCTGTGGCCCACGGAGCTCCGTAGACCACCAGGCTCCCAATCACGTAAATGGTGTCACCCCAGTCAAGTTTCCACTCAGCACTGCCACAAACAATGCCTTGACTTCCTCTGAAGCAATATCAAAAAGGCAGGTCTTTCCTAATGACCGAAACTCATTGGAGCCGGCTCGGCTTCCATGTTCTTGCTCTTCCAAACCACTCCTTAGTGCTGGCACCACAGATCAACCCCCTGGTTGAAAGCCTTCAGGGGCTCTGTAACGCCTTCAAAACCTAGTACAAAATCCCCTGCATTCAACTTCCTCTACAATCTGGCCCCTCTCTTTATAGTTTTCGTTTCCTCTTCGTCATTGCAACCACCCAGTGACCCAATCTATGGCCTGATATCTCCAGGATACACCATGCACTCGCCACTCCAGACCTGCATTGTGACATTCCCCCCAGCCAGACAGGCCTTTATTCATTATCCTTCAAGCAAAACCCGACCCACCTTACCAGGCACAGCTCCCATCAGAGTTAGCATCCCTTCCCATCAGTGCCACAGAGATTTGTGTTGCCCTTAGTTAGACCCCCTTCATTCCACCTTGTCTACGTTGCTGTTCAAATCTGTCCTTACAGGTGGGAAGTCAGTGAACATTTATCGAACACCTACTGTGGTGCCAGGCACCTTCACAGACATCGTCTAATTCATCCTTTTCTTGCTAATATGCAGCAGGGTGTTCACCCATTTCAGCTGTTCATAAATGTTGACTCTAGAAAAGATCACTATGTCTCCTTCCAGAGACTTGAAAGACATGAGAAAAAGAGTTAGACCGATCCACTCAGTGGGACGGCCTAGAGAAAGGGTGACAAATATATTTAAATATTGCTACGTCTGTCTTAGAAAAATGCCCTAGCCAGAAAAGGACACCATTTTTTTCTCATGCTCGTTTTTCTCTGCCCCACCCAGGAACTCAGAATCCTATCTTTCTGGCCCATAGCCAGACATCATCAGGCTAGATGGTTCTAATTCCAGACCTATCACTAATTGTCTGTGGACATGAAGCAAAATGGTACCCCTCGCTCTGCCTCATTTTTAACTTTTGTAAAATGAGGAGTTTGAGGAATTTGGGCTGCATGATCTCAAGGGTCCCTAATAGTTCCCTACAAGGCTAGGATTCTACGCCAATCAGCCTACACAAAATGCCCTGGGAGTCAGCTCCTTATTTAGGCCAAACTGCAAACACCAAAATATATGGAACGTTATATAAAGAGGGAGATAGATCTCTCTTTCTCTCTCCTCTGTGTGTGTGTGTGTGCTCTGCGAATGTTTCCTCTGTGTGGATATCTGAGAGAGAAGTGGAAAGCTGTCAATCCATTCCATGAAAGTATATTTTCAAGAGACTTTTAAATGTATCCAAATGGATACCTAAATAGTAAAAACATTGCTTGGTTACACCCCACTGGGGGCTGCCATTTTTTGCCGCTGCTGCTGCTGTTGTTGTTCATTGGACACTAAAAGGGTTCTTTTTAAATACATTTCTGTTACAGTGGAGAATCTGGTAAAAACAAAAAAACAAAAAAACCCACAGACCAATAGACCATTAACAAGGAAGTTCTCTTCATTTACATCAAAAATCTGACTAGTCATCCAGAAGGATCTTGTCCAATAAATGAATAAATAAATCAACAGCGTCGCCTCAACTTCGGCAGGGGGAGAGGAAGCACGGAACAATGGATTTTTGTCAGATCATCGATGGAAGCTATCACTTCCCTCCTTAATCACCAGTTGATCTGAATTCAACCATTGTTTTCAAAACCGCCCACTAGACGGGACTAAACCTGCCCTCAGGCAGGTTTGGGTGAAAAGATGCAGTTTATGGACAAGGCCTGTGCATATCCAAATAGCAGTAACTTTCAGCTTGGTTTCGGTGAGGCCACCATGGCTCTCTGCTTCCCCAAGGACACGCAGCGTCCTTTCCCCTCCGTCAGAGAACACCACAGACAGACTCTTTGACATTGCCAGGGTCAGGGTCAGGGTCAGACTCAGCCATTTGTTAACAGCAAAGATTTACTTGCTGCAGTTCTGATATTTCCACCCAGGCTGTTTCACCCAAAGCTGCCTAATAATGGGTCTCACATGTAGAAATGCCATAGAGGCCCCAATAAAAAGGCCCTGACTATATCAGTACTATGAGTTTGCTGTAAATGAAAGGTATTTGTTCTGCAAGGGGGGAAGATCTTAAAAAATAAGACAAAGGGGGGAAAAGGAGATCAAAACAAAGAAAAATTTTATTGAGTATTTTGAGGAAAGTGGGGGTAGTATGATGTGAAATTCTGAGGAAAAAGAAAGTATCCAGAAAGGAAAGGGACAGGAAAAACAAGGAGTAATGTATAATCCCCAGTAAAATATATTTTCAGTGCAAACTCGGGACATGCAGAGGGTTCTCAGAAAGCAAGGAGCTCCCAGTTAAATGCAGTCAGTTCTCAGCTCTGACAAGGCCAGGCCAAGCCAGCCTACCAGGAGGGGCACAGTTTAGAGACCAAGGTTGTTAAATCAACACAATTTTCACAAAAGAAAACCAAACCAGTTATTAGAATTGTCAGCAAAAAATTCAGTGAAATATTTTTGAGATTCAACTTCCTCCTATATTTTAGTATCTTTTTAACAGTATTTTCTTCCCTACATTAAATGCCTTCCTCAAGTATTTTATTTACTGAAGATTGCCCCCAAAGGAACATTTCCCTCCAAATCTATATTTTCAATATATTAATAAAATAGCCAACCTTTTGTTTGGTTTTGTATAAATTGTTAGCATTTTTCCCCTGAAATATCCTTTCCCAAAGTTGTATTTTTTTTTTTTACTCCAGGGTATTTAAAAATGATTACTACTTTTCCAAGGATTGTGCCATTATGGAGTAATTAAGTATTTTAAAAATTTAACCATCTTTATGACTCAGAAAGCCCTTAATCCAATTATCAGGGTGAAGGATAAATCGACCTTTCCCCCTTTGAATTCTGGTTCTAGTTTGCAAAAAAAGAAATCTCCTTCAGAGAATACTGATTTCTATATTTACCAAAATATAATGGGCAAAATTTAACAGCAGTCAGGTTTTAAATAAGCTCAATATACCATTTAAAAAATACTTGTTGTGCATTTGGGGTCTCTGGGCGTGTGCCACGAAAGAAGAGAGGGGACCCAGGGAAAAACCTTACTTGGTATTTATACTATGTGTTCAAACCTGCCTTTCATAGGCCTCCAAATTTAATTTGCTGTGGGCAGATTTTTTCTTTCCTTTTTCTTTTCATATTTTACCTTTTCTTTCTTTAATCACCCTGTTACATATAGTCTCTTCTTTTTGGTCATCAGCAATGTTTGGATAACAACATCATCAGTAAATAATGGCAGCACAGCCACAATGAGGTTGTAACGATATTGCCCCTTGCTTTCCTTCTAAAGATCTCATGGTAGCTAACAAAAAGAAAATAAAGTCAGTGCTTTTCCTGTTCTCACATGATTTAGAAATTTGACAATTGTCATTTTATCTTATAGGATACTGATGCTAAACCATTCTAGAGAGTACCTTTGCTGTATCATTATTGGAATTTGCCCATATTCAAGGCTGGAGACATGAATTTTATTTAAAGATGTTTTTATTGAGGGCTGTCAGGCACTGAGACTGCCCAGGTCCACAGTCAGTCTTTTTAAGAAGGCAAAGAGGGTTCCAGGTTTATTTCAGACTTGAGGGTAACCTACTTTTGAAAAAAAAACTATCCTGTGTCAAAACTAATGTCAATATTTAGTTTATTTATGTGGCAGACTGCACTGGAATTTTAAATGGAACAGAGGACTTCACATCTCCCAGGGTACTAGTCAGTCGGCGTGACTGTTTTAACATCAGGCTACCTTCCAATACGGACGGTTACATCCCACCTTCTAGGTGAGAAAGATGGGCTAGCATATCTGTTTGTGATAGTGTCCCTATGTGCGTGTGTGTGCACGCACCTGCACACACACAAAAAGACAACAACAACAATGAAATTGCCAACATGTGGACGGATGTGGAGGATACAATTTCAGGGCTTTGATAACATCACTCAGCTAAGATATTGGAACAAACTCCTGTATCTCTCTTCACCCTGGCTCCTCCGAGTCATTTCCTTGCTGTGACGTATTTCTCCCTCATCCTCTGAGGATATTTTAAGATCACAGCTGCCCTTCCCTACCTTCAGTAAATATATATTAGCCTCAAAGAGTACATGACATCAAAATATAATTCTGACCCCCTTGAAGAGAAAGAAGAATTAGCAGACATTAACTTCCCTTCCTGACTACCATAAAACCTCCTCTATTTTAATAAAAGATAGCTCTATAAGCCATATCCCCCCCAAAGTTGCATATTATTAACACGCAACAGAAAGAATGAAAAAAAAAACTTGTGAAGATGGACGTATATATGTATCATCATTTTAATCACCTCATGCCTCTCTTTCCTAGGGCAGACACAGTACATTTAAATGCAACAGGTTGGTGGTTATGATATAAGGTATGAGAAACAAAGATCTGTAAAATTTTGAAAAAAAAATGTAATTTGGAGCAATTCTGTAACCTGAGATTTCATACATTTTTTTAGATATATGACTTTTGAATTATAATAATTTCTGGAGATTTCCACAAACTCCATTTCATTTTATTATGTCTCCTCAAGCAGCTGTAAGGATCTACCACTTTAACTTATTATAAAGCTCTCCTACATTAAAAAAAAACACAGTAAAAATATTTTTCCACAAAGCAAAGCAGGAAATAAACAACAGTTCTTATTTAGTGTCATGTTTAATGCATTCTTTTATAACTATGATAAATAAAACAACCTATTTTGATGTGTTATAAGATCTAAAATTTTATAATCCCTAAGCATATACAGAAAGAAAAAGAGATAAGAAAAAGAGATAAAACCAAGTACTAAAACATAAACTTCTGAAATTTATGTTAGGAAAAAAAAATGCTTTCAGTTTAAAATTGCATCTGAAAAGATTTTTTGACCAAAATTATATTTCTCTCTAAAAAAAGAGGGCTTATTTTCAGATTAAGAAATGAATGTATGAAGAGTAGAAAAAAGTGGCACATCTCCCCCAAATAAGCATATTAATAAAATTATATATCTCTGTAGAAGGTTCTGTTTTATGCCATGTGAAAAATGAATATTTTGTAGGCATAAATAAAATATCTTAGATATTGAGCTTTGGTGAAATGATCATCCTCACTGGGATGAAGTATCTTTGGTGCCGTAGGCTGTACAGAACATAAACAAACAAAAAGAAACAAAATCTCATGTTAAATCTCCCAGTAGCTGAGGGGTAGCTTTACTGAGACAAATGTTCAATCCTAAAATGAAAAAAAAAGTATAGTATTTTTAAAGGTTTCCCTCTTTTAAAAAGATTTTCCCTTCTCTCAGAATTCTAAATCATCCTGAAAAAATAAATTCAAAAGCTAATAGTTAATCCTCAATAATGCAAGAAGCTTGAATCTGTATTTTAAAAATATTTGTTATTTGAAGAGATATCAACTGTTTTTCACAATTGCTTTATATTCAAATGCAAATATTTCTTGTGAAACAGGTTTCTTTCTAGGTAAACTTCGCAAAGGGTAACCTGGAGAGGGAAATATCTATGAATTGGAGGTTTTAGAAGCCTACAAATATATGAAAATACTAGATTAATGTTACAAGCTAAAATGTTTTTTCTTAACATTTTCATTTTAATTCTTTAACACTTTAATGAGCAAATTTTAATTCAGAAAGCTATCAATAAAAATTTTTTCTTTCTTTTTAAATTTTTCTTATAAATGACAGCTTTTGTGCTCCCTTACATATATATTATACGTATATATACATATAACTATATATAATAATGAATTTAATTTAAAAAGAAAGTTAGGCATAATAAAATTCACTGGGGGAATCTGTAGTCCTCTTTTATAGAAATATTATTTCATTAACAGTGGTGTTAACACTCAGAGGTGGTAGAAATCTAAAGGATAAATTTGGGATGATTATATCTGATTCGCTTTCCTTTTCAATGAATTTACAGCCTGCCAATTTACTCACTGCTCTTCAATCAGCTGAGAAGGGAAGAGTTTTCCAGACAATCCCTTCTGGTTTATAGACCCCCCACCTCTAGCAAGGATGTTTTCTGCTCTTTTTCTTGTCCCTGACCCAGTGCTCTTGCCACAAATTCAAAAAGTGAAACAAGACCCCTTAATTAAAAAACAAAAATAAAACCAAAAAACCTCCTCACTCTACCTTGAGATAAAGATGAAAACTATATGTTTACTTTTTTTTTCCTACTAACCTGAGCTCTGGGCCTTAAAGATGCTTTGACCCTGGGGAGCATGACCCTCTTACAGGTTAGCTCGCCTGTTGAGGCATTCAAGGGTCAATGCGGTGTAAGTCATCACAGTTTGAACGACCAGCTCTCCTGGGAGGCCAGGAAGCCCTGAGCAAGCTGCCTCGAATTCCCACTATTTGCTCAGCTCCAGACGCCATCCCTACCCAGTTCACAGCCTCCAGAATATCTTGGTATGACTGGACACTCCTTGACTTTAGACTTATCCTTGACCTTATGACTCCTAGCGACTTAACCTTTCTACTTCTTTATTCCTATTTCAACGCTCCCAACTAATCCAGGACTATTTCTATTCCTGGGTCTGCATGGACCTGCCTTAATAATAACAGTTAATATCAGTTGAGTCCATACTACAATACCTGCCTAAAGTAATTTACTGATATTTCATCTTCCCAGCAATCCTGTGGAATAGGTACTTGATTATCCCCATTTCACAGACGAGGAAACTGATTCAGAGACAGTTTGCTCAGGGGTATTCAGCTGAAAAGAGTAGAACTGAGAAGTAAAATTAGGTCTCACTGGCCTCGAAGCCCAAGGCTCTCGGGCTATTAGGTGTTACTGCTCCCTTTAACGAAACAGCTTTTATCCTCCCCTAAAAAGGCTGCAAAGAAGAGATGGCAAGGATCACTCTATAACTAAGCTTCACAGGCCCCTGAGCTTTCATTACAATTTTTTAAAAACAGAGAGAGAAATCACTGAATAGAAGCAATGGGTTAAAAGTTGAAATGTCTGTGAAGAGGGCTCCAGTTTCTATAAAAATTAAATAAAATAAATAAACGAAAACATCTTTTCTTTTCCCTTTGGAAAGGCCTTGAACGTGCTTAACAGGTTCAAGGGTACAAATGTGGCCCTGGCCCCTTTTTCCCAGTGTTACCCAGAAAACAGAGAGACCACAGCAGATTCTGCCTGTCATCACCCCTGCAATTTGCAGCCAAGACTTAAAAGAAATGCCTGATGGGACAAATGAAGTGGATCAAAGGGAGGAGAATGGAGATTGGGGTCTGGGGCGGGGGCATGGAGAGTAATAAGAGAAGCTGAAAAAAATTTAAAAGACTGAGAAAAGTGAAGCTAGAAGAAGAAAAGAAAGAAGATAAAATACAGGGTGGGGCAAAAGTAGGTTTACAGTTGTGTGTGTGGAAAATAATACAATAATTAATACATAGTAATGCAAGAATAAACTGTTTCCTGTACTCACACTTGTAAACCTACTGTTGCCCCCCCCCCATAGGTACAAAAAGGAAAGAGAAAATATAATTGATGACAGCAAATAGTGTTGTCAATCCTTGCCTTTACCTTTTCCTTGGAGGGAGTCATGGGAGCCCTGAAAATTTAGGATGGGACATAAGCTGAAAGTCAAAAGTAAAGGGCAAGCACCCTCAATGAATGGCTTTTTCTTCCCTGTCAAAAAAACTTTTTTAAAAGTATAAAGAGAGTGATTTGCAAAAACAATTGTGATTAAATTCAACAGATTTTAAAGGGAATTTGAAAGGAAAGAATACAGGGAAATGAAACTGCAAAGAGATAATCTGTGTGTAGGGATGCGTAAAGTAGAGAAAAAGATTTTCCTATCAGTGATTCTGATTTGCTCCCAGCCGGGTAATCCTGGCCACTGGCAGACTATGGGGCAAATGGACAGATGCTTCCAGAAAAGATTATCTTCTATTTGTCACTCAGGGACCAGCTCTGGTCCTATGACTGCTGGCTGTACGATCTGAGCCTTGTATGGCATTGCTACATGTGTCAAACAGGAAAAAACCTATAATAATAATAGTAATAATAATGACGACTAACACTGGCTGAGCACCGACAAGATACAAAACACTTTTCAAACCTAATCTCACTTAATCCTCACCAGAACCTATGGTGACTACTATTGTCCCCATTTTACAGATGAGGACATTGAGAAGACAGAAAGGACGAGTCTGTGTTTAGATGGATTTTTCTACACTTCAGCCTCGGCAGCAGCAATCCGCTGCTTTCTCGTTTAAGCAAAAATTCATACACTTCACCCCACCCTCCCACAACCTACTACAAAATCTTTGCAAATTCATATCCTACGCTGGGCCTCTCACTTCTAGGGTCATTTCCCAGCTGTGACTTCCACTGGCTGTGTGCCCTGGGCATCTACCTCTCTCCGAAAATGAAGTTTGCACCCATACCGGATCAGAGCCGGTTTGTAAATGCCCTTTGCCCTAACTGATAAAGCCTGGGCCCTGGTCATTGCCAGGAGGAATTCTGAGAGCCCTGCAGGAAGGGAAGAAAGAGGCTCTGCAAGACTGGGAACAAGGAAGAAGCCTTTGCACATGGACCGCTTCATGCCCATTTTGGGCCTTGGAGACCTCAGCAGCCCCACGTGCCACAAAGCCCCTGTGGAGCCAGGTAGAAGCAGTCTACCCCCCCAACAGGGCCAACCCAGCTGGACCAGTCTCCCCAAACCAGCAATGAAATAAGTGGACTGTTCCATTCCTTCTCAAGGAATCCCCGTCCTGTCCAGCTGTGATTTCTCCCCTGGTTTCCAAAAGCACCAGAGGAAATCTGACTTTGCTACAAACCCCGACATTGAGACCTTACCCCATACGGCTCCAACACAAACCTCTCTTCCCCCTGCGGAGTCAGCACACTCTGCCAAGAGCACTCGGCCTAGAAGATAAATCCTCTCCTCAAAATTCCGTAGGACCAGGCTAGGCTCTGTCATCGAAACCTTTCGCCTGCTTTTGTCCCTCAGCTCCCCACCTGCCCTGCCTTTCAGTTACTCATTTTCTGTTCAGCATTTATTCTCCCCATTTGCTAAGTTCCAAATATTTGTTCTCCAAAAAAGAGAGACCAAAATACATGCAATAGAACGCTACTGGCGGGGGGGTGGGGGGGGGGCGGCGGGGGGAGTGAGGAGCAGTTAGAAATTAAGATTTGATGATGCAATGTAAGTTTCAAACCCTAATATTATAAAATGCAGGCCTTAGAGACTACCTGGATTAACATTTTAATTTGGGGTTCCTGGGGCCTAGGGAGGTCATGAACTCCTTGAAATGAATGTATAATATCTGTGGGGTTTTTTTCCTTTTCTTCTCTTGTTTTGATGGGAGCAAGGTCCATATCTTCATTAGGCTACCACCAAAGGGAGAAAAAATTGCTTATAGCTCTAATGCCTAGAACAAGGCTTTATACCTAGTAAGGACCCAATAGACACTTGTTGGACAAACAGTCAACATTTGTTGAATAAATGAACGGTTGAAGGGTCCGAGCTTTAACGTACCTGATTTTACAGACGGAGAAATTGAGGCCTAGAAAGGACCATCTTCAACATCGTGAACTTTATAGTCACGACCAGACGGAGTTAACTCTTTTGACTCTCTCCACTACTGGCTAGTCTTGTTTTGCTTTTTCCCCTAATTGTATCTTTCACTCCATT
Organism: Sturnira hondurensis; assembly: GCF_014824575.4. Taxonomy (NCBI): domain Eukaryota; kingdom Metazoa; phylum Chordata; class Mammalia; order Chiroptera; family Phyllostomidae; genus Sturnira; species Sturnira hondurensis. The sequence goes on along the minus strand of NW_028091030.1, from coordinate 454,426 downwards.
TCATTTTCTTCCTCCCAATCTATTTCCTTCTACACAGAGAAACAAATCTTATTTCCTAGTTAGAAGCTGCTGACTAGTGCACGTCCCAAAGGGGAGGCGGGGGAACAAACAGCAGGAGAGTCTGTGAAAAAGGCCACCGGAATACCTCGTTTGCAATGGCACATAGAATGGCTACCATTCCTACGTACTGAGGACGTGATTAATGCACAACGAAATGGCTGTTATTGACAGAAATATGTAAAGCGAAAACAGTGTAGTTAGATCAGGCTATGGAGCAAATGGACAGATGCTTCCAGAAAAGATAATATTTTATCTGTCACTCAGGGACCGACTCTGGTCCTATGACTACCAGTTGTATGATCTAAGCTTTGTATGACATTTCTATACATGTCAAACAGGAAAAAACCCCTATGCTAATAATAGTAATAAGAATGCCAACTAACACTGATTGAGCACTGGCAAGGTACAAAACACTTTTTAAACCTAATCTCATTTAATCCTCACCAGAACCTATGGTGGCTACTATTGTCCCCACTTTGCAGATGAGGACATCTTACGCTGAACACGGATCAGGCCAAGCAGCTGTCCTATGAGCAGGTGACCTGCAACATTCTAAAAGATATCCGCGGACAAGGATCAAACAGATTCCCCTCGTGGTTTGAAAGCTCCTTTTGAGGGCCTTCCTTGCTTGTAAGGTAATCAGGAAATCCTGGAAGAAGTCAAAGCAGACCTTCCTACTGTCCTAACAGTTCACAGTCCAACCCAGCGGGCAAGAAGGAGGAGACTCTAATTGCCACCCAGAGAACAGAAATTGGGAGAGGGGCCTAGGTTTCACAGAGCTGCTCCTGGGAGAGATTTTGAAAGAGACCAGATTCTGTGACGCAGCAAATTGCTTGTGCTGATGACTCCCTCGGCACATTGAGGCCGACATGAAGGCTCTGAGGGCTAAGCCATGTCACGGGCAAGGACAAGAGCTGGTCTTCACCATCGACACCCCCAGAATGCTACTTGCTTGCAAAAGAAACTTCCTGTAGACTCTTCTTCAAACCCTGGCGTCATAAACACAGGTCATTTTGGAAGGGAATCGGTTAAAATGCCTGGGTTGTGTTTATGGATTGTCTGTACTATTTGGTAGTGGTATAAAATATTCAGTGAAAAAGAAAGAATCCAGAGTGGACAATAAACAACTTGGATTCAGGCCCAGCTGTGTGACCTTGATAAAGCACTCAACCTCTCTGAACCTCTGTTTTTTAATTTATTAAACAAAGATTTTGGTCTACATATCCTGTATAGCTCTTTTTGCATGCCATGTATGACATCTAGGTTTGAGATCCAACCCAGCGACAGGTTTTTTCAAACATGACCAGAAGAGATTACACTTTAGCCAAAATAACTCCCTCCATATTATTTTCTGAAATTTCTCTTGCAATTGAAATATAAAGTAAAGGGGGGAAAGGGCGAGATAGTAATCTCTTGGAATGAACAGCAACCCTATTGCTCTAAGACAGATTCTTATATTCAAAAGGGGGATTTAAAAGGAAGATAGGTTCAGCCAATGATCTGAAGACCTCGCCTTCACGTTACATGGTGGGGTTATAGAGGATTCCAGTCAATTTCTTTATTATTTGAGTTCCACTCTCAATATGCAAATATTTCGCCAAACCTACGTGGCAGTCATTCAGTGCACAGGGCAAACAGGTCTGCTTTGTCATGCTCTGAAGGTCTTCCACGTAACGTGCTTCAGTTGTGACATGAGCTGAAAGTTTTCCTCTACGATTGCTAACATAATAGCAATCGTTTTGCTCACATAATATCCAAGAACTAGCCAGGTAGCTCGGTTTCTCCCTTCCTCACAGATCTAACAGCCCTGGGGGTTCAAAATTCTCTACCAAGAGCTGGACTGAATTCCCCAGTAAGAACCACAGGATGACACTGAAGCTCAGAAAGGCAGCTAAACAGAAGCTCTGTCACAGAGGATTTCACTGGTTAATAGAAAAAGTAAACGTATTTAGAGTTTAATGTGTTATCCTTAAAAAAAAAAAAAAAACAACGCAAAACAAGCCATTACCTGAAATTTCTATCTGTCCTACACTGAACTCCAGTTCAGAAGACATAACTCAATATTTTAGTTTCCTCGGGGAAACTGAGCTTAGCAAATGACCAACTCTGCACCTCTCCTGGGCCCCTGAGAGGCCTGAAATAGCCCCAAAAGTGGGGGGTTGAGAGTGAACTGTGAGGCCTACTGAGTAAGGCCTGCACCCCTTAGTCCTGGGGCCTCAGGAGCCCCCAAACACCAAGGCCCAAGTCCTGCTAGAGAATAAGGCAGGAGGGGGGCCTGCCTCATAGGGTACTGTGTCCTTCCATACGACATCTAGGATAGGTGCCTACTTTTTCCAAAGACTAAGCCATTGAGGACAGTCCCCCATGTTGGATCCCTGGCAGCTACAGTCCCCAAGTGGTGGCTGTCCAGAACGAGGGGCTGAGGTATCTGCACTCACCTGCGACTCCAGAGCTCATTTGTCCGGACCCTTCAGCTCCTCTGACCTCTGAGACCCCCTCCTCCAGTGGCCACCCCACATGCAGACCTCCAGGTGCGGGCACAGGTTTGACCACCTGAAAGGACAAAATAGATGGGTAAGGTTACTCGGCTGGTTACTGTGGGGACAGGGGCATTTTGCAGGAAATCAAGGAGAGGGGATGCCAAAGGGGAAGAAAAGGGCAGAAGACACGTCTGGGCCAAGGGCTCCAAGGCAGGGATGCTGGTGCAGGGTTGTTTTTGCAGGGCTACGCACCAAGCCTCCCAGTCTGAGAGGTCTCTGGGGCAGAGAAGAGGGTCCTGGTCTGAGACTGCAGCAAGTGCACCTGGAACCTTTGACTCAACCCCTGCCTTTGCCTCCAGCCTCAGGCAGAGAAACTCAAAGTAACCACAGGTCTTGGAATGAGGACAGAAGGGAAGAAAAGGCCAGGCAAAGGGAGGAACCTGGTTCTAACCGTGGATAAGGGGGGGTGCCCAGAGGGAGAGCAGTGCAGATACAGAGCAGCCGAAAGTGAGCCTGTGGGGGCAGCGTGCAGAAGCCCCTAGTCTGGCCCAGCCACTAGAGGGCAGGTGGTAGAGAGGGGGCTCTGGGGAGCCTTCACCCCTTCCTTAGCCGCAGAGGCAGTCTGGATTTCTAACACAAGCAAAAGCTAAGCTCGTTGGCTGGGCTCCAGGGACCAAGTCGTCCCAGCAGCTTCCAGGACACTTCCCACTCCCCAGGGAGAAGCAGACTGCGGTGGGGAAGGGTCTCAGCTGCCCCCCCAACCCCTTACCTATAGGGACTCTAGGGGTTGGCATCAGATGCAAATGCTTGGAAGTTTCCATCAGGCCCTACGTGACATGGCTTTTTTTTCAAAAGGGATGTATTAGCAGTGTGAGGGTTCAAAAAGATTTACACCCCCCCTTGCCGACCTTCCTCAGCAAAGGCAAAGTGGGGAGAATGGGGTGGGTCAGCTCCCACTGGCCTCAGGCTAAGGCAACTGCCCTTAGGAGGGAAGGAAAGACACACAGGAAGCCACAGATTTCCACTCACTGTGAAGGGGGAGGGGTGGGGGTCCTGTCCTCCGATCCCACCCACCCGGAATGAGACACCCCTCTGGGCAGTCCCTGGGGCCCGGAGGGAAAGTGGGCCGCCCCAGCTCGGCGCGGCCGCCCCGGCGGCTGTGCCGCAGTAGCGGCTCCTCCGAGGCAGCAACAGTTGTCTGGCTGAGGCGAGGCGAGGCGAGGACTCGCTCCGGGCGCACGACGCCGGCTTGGGCCGGCCGGGAGCTCCTGGGCTCCGCAGCCCCGGCCCCAGCCTAGCCTCTGCGGGAGACGTGAGGGCACCCGGCGGTCCAGGAGCCCCTGCCTCCTGCCTGTCTGGTTGCTTCACACCCTCGGCACAAGTTCACTTCTCTTCGGTCACCTCTCTCCCAAACCTGGTGGAGGATCAGGCTTTTGGAGAGAGGAGGGCTTTCTTTCTGGGGAAAGGAGGGGGGTATAAGAAGCAAAAGACAAAAGCAAAACTGGAGGGACACAGGGTGAGGCTATTTTTAACCTAACGTGGCTCTTCTGCCTCTCCCTCGGCGAAGTTATCGCTCCACAGACGGCCCCAGGTGAGAGGCAGGGAGGAAACCCCCCCAGAGCTTTTGCTTTTGCTCCATCTCCTGTTGCAGATCGTAGAGACCCTTTTACTCTTTCAGAACACGCAATCGGGGAGGGGAAATCTCCTTTATCTCGGGAGAAGGGCTCTGATTCAGCCCTAGAGCTCGGAGTCCTCGTCTTCCGTGCCTTCTCGCAGGCTGAGCTGCAAAGATTGACTCTGTCCAGCACTGTCGGACTCCGTCGTCCTATCTTTGCTCGGGAGAGGGGAGAGTCTGGGTGCTCGGCTAACCGAGTGGGGAACGACGGTGGGCGTTTAGTTTGCTGAAAGGACGGTGGTTGGGGTGCGGGGGAATTCAGGCCCTCCCCGAAAATGAGTAGCTTTGCAGCCCTCGGGTCTTGGACTATCGTATCTCCAGGCTCATTCTCTAACCTCATGCATCCCTCTGGGCGCCCTTGTGTGTCTGTGTGTCCTTCTGGTCCAGTCCCTAAGGACGTCCCCAGTGTTTCTGGCTGGCGAAGGGCACAGGGCGCAGAGCATGGCGAAGGCCTGATTTGTGCCACTTGTAACCAAAGTGGTCACGACTGCAGGCAATGGAGAGGGGGGGGGCCGCAGACGGTCCCCGAGCCTGCAGTCTGGCCTTCCTCCCCAGGACGGGGTGCCTTGAGAGGCCAGGACTGGCCAGCTGATGGGTCCGGTGCAACCGCATCTCTCAAAATCTCCTTTCTGCGGGGGTTTCCCCCAGTTTGTTTTTTACTGTTTTGCCCCCTTTGGTGCTACTTAGTTTTGAAAAAGATGAGATGGGGAGGGACCCGAGGCTGCAAAATGCCCTAAATTAGGTTGGAAGCAGGTGAAGGGGGGAAGAAGGGACTCCGGGGGAGCCACCTAATTCGCCGCGGCTCTCCTCACCTCCGGGTCCCTGGCGCTAGGACAGAGGATGCCGAGGGCCTCCTGCTCCTCCCTCAAGGGCTTCCCCACCCCCATAGCACAGAGTTGGACCATTAGGGTCCAACACGACCAGAAAATGTCCACAACTGATTCATATTCCAGGTACTGACTTGGTCCTAAGACCAGATCCTTTTCTCTTTTTTCTTTTTCTTTTATTATTTTTTCTTTCCTTCTTTCTTTCTTTCTCTCTCTCTCTTTTTTTTTTTTTGCAGTGGGTGAATGGGGTTATTCGGGGTGTGGACAGGGGCAGTGGGGAAGGCACAACTTCTGTAAACTTTTATTGTATTTTAGCTTCTTCCCATTTCTCCGAAAACACACGCACACTGCCTGCTCCAATTCCCCCTGTGATACAAAGTCGATTAAAAAGTTGGGGGCGGGGGACCTGCGCAAAGGACAGGCGGGTGACCAAAGCCTCGGCGAGCACTAGAAGGACAGAAGGGAAAGGATTAATTTTTCCGTGGAAAACGGGGACAGGGCTAAGGAAGGCTCGGACTGAGTCGCTTCGGAGAGATGTGTGGGCTTCGGCGATGGCTTGCCGTCTTCTCGACGAGGGCGCCCTCCGCGAATGCTTTTTGGGGTAAGGGCTTCCGGCTATTGAGTTATGTACAGCAAGCCCAGACCGCAAAAAGATTCGCGAAGGGCAGAGTCTGCCGGCTTCTTCCGTCCGCCGCCGCCGCCGCCGCCGCCGTCTTCAGCCCAGGATGTCTCTGAACCCCGGAGCCGAGGCGGCTGGGTCTCCCCAGCGCGCTCCAACGCGGCTCAGCCTTCCCACCCTGAGCGCTGCCAGCCCTCTCCTGCCCCTCTCCGCGCCCCCGACCCATCCCTGCATTTCTCCACACCGTCCGCGATCCCCCAACTCAGCCTTCACAGCCTCGAGAGAGCTGTGTAGAGGGCGAGAAGAGGAGCGCCGAGGGGGGATCAGGAATCCCGCCGCCCAGCCTCCACCCCTCTCCCGTCGCTCTAGCTCCCCGAGCTTCCCCGCCTATCTGTTCTATCACCCCCATTCCCTTATCAGGGCTCTGCCAGCCCAGCTGCAAGGTCGCGGATCTCTAAACAGGTACAGTTCGGATTCCCCCTGAAACCCCCTCCTGTCCCTCCTAGTCCCCCAGTCGAGGTTCCAGCCGTGACTACAGGCGCTGCGTAAAGAGAAAAACTCCCCCAGAGCACTAAATAAATACAGACGAAGCTGCCAGCTCATTGGTACGGACTAAAATCGTCACCCACCAATCAGGAGAGAGCTCACATTTTCTTTTTTTTTTCTTTTTTTTTTCCCTCCCCAGAACGGGGAGGGAAAAAAAATATTTCCATTTCTAATTATTCAACAAAACCCAGACTGGAACACGTTATAATATTATTGTTGCAAAAAAAACTGGCCATGACCCTATTCCAGCCCAGGTGAGGGGAAGGGCGCAAGATGCTGGGCAAGCGGGGTTCAAGAGAGCGACCTCTCCCAACGGGACCCAAGCCAGAAGATTCAGACAGAAAAAGATGACCATAAAATAAACCTAAAGTCCACGCTAGTCAGCCTATTTCTAGAAATATGAGACTGCCTCAATCCCACCCCTCCAAAGTTCTGAGTGCTCCATAGAAAGGGTGCATATCATCCCTCCCCACCCTCCCCCAACCTGTCTAGATATCGGGTATCTAACAGCCCACTCGCCTCAGGTGCCCTTCCATTGCTGCAGCCCCTCCCCCCACTCCCTACCCATTCTGCAGAATGCTGGAGGAACAACAAGGCTCGATCCCGTCACAGACGCTGCCTCCCGGGAAGACCTGAGATTCCAGCCTCTGCAGGGCAGGAAGGAGAGTCGAGGAAGGGAGGCTAGGATGGAAGGAGGAGAGATCTCTTTCCTACGTTCACCTTCCTTCCCTCTTCCTTCTCTCCCTCCAGGCCCACTCCGGCTCCCCAAAACCCAGATTTCGAGGGGGCGCCCTCCTACTTCCCAGGGCAGCGCCCCTCTTCCCTTAGCCTCTTTTGCCCCGCCCCCCCCCACCCCCTAGCCCCATTAGAGTCCAAGAACAGTGTGACCATCTCCCTCCCGGCCGTAGTCCTGGGGAAGGAAGAACACAGCCAAGGTGGGAAGCTGCAAACATTGCAATAACTTAAGGGGAAAGTTGCCATATTTGTTCTCTGCCACCCTGGAATCGACGTGCGGACAGGCGCGGGCGCGCGCGCACACACACTCTTGCTCAGCACGCCCGGGGAAAACGTAGCTAGACCGAGTAGTCACTGTCTCCTGTCGACCCACCCCCTTCGCCCATCCATCACCCTCCTGCCGCTCTGCGACCCACCCACCCTCCCACGGCCTCCCCTCTGCTCGGCGACCAACAGACGCACGCACACACCCTCCGAGCGTCGGCGCGCCGGCAGCGCCAGAGGGGGCTCCACAGGCCGCGCCTGCCGCCGCGGTGGCGCGGGGCAACGGAGAAAAAAGTTCTGCCTACCCGACCATTGAGCATACCGACCACCGGCCGACCCTTGAACCAATCCCTGTCCTCTTACCTCGGTTCGGAGGCCCCGGGAGTGCGCTGGTCCCGTCCGCACCGCAGCCAGCTGGAAGGAGGCCCTCTCCAACGGGCCCCTCTCGCGCCCCTCCCTGCCCCCCACGAGTGTTTGCCCATAGGCAAAGCGGGCTCTTCCAGGTAAGTATATAAGTTACTGTACTGTGTGGGAGGGTCACGATCTTGGTAATTGCGGCTTTCCGAGCTTAACCCCTGCGTTCCTGCCTTCCTCCAACTTGTTGAGGACTGTCGGGTCGCCGGCGGAGCTAGCGAGCGCACCAGCGAGCGCGCGGGCCGGGAGGGGATAGAGGTGCACCGGCCAGCGAGGGGAGAGCGAGGCAGCCAGCAGCGGAGTTCAAATGCCCCCCTGGCAGCGGTTTTCATTGGATAGGTCTTTCCCCCCACCCCCGGCCCCCCTGGTTTGGTGCCCCCCCATCTCCCTTGTAGGGGACGTCTCCTGGCGAAGTCACGATTCCTTCTCAGTTCGGAATGAACTGTGACTAGAGCCATGACGAAGCCAGAGCGCATTACTCACTTTTTGCAGTCACGACTTGGGAATCCGTGCTGGTTCCAACCAAAATTACACCGCTACCATTGAATTATTTAATAGGTTCCAGTTCGGAGGGGTGAACTTGTGCATTGTGTCAAGCGACGGAGGAGAGGGACGGCGGGGGGGGGGTCGTAATTAGGACCCGGGGCGTCTTCCCCTCCCCTTTCATGACACTTGGACACCCCCAACCGTTCCACGTGTTGCAAGTGATTTATTGCGCTACCACCCCTCCCGGCCCACCGCTCCCACCCCGCAACCACAGCTATTTTCTGTGCAAATGTGGCAGAATTTGTAAACACGACCACGCAACTTGCGGGACTGAGGAGCAAGGCTTGGGAAAGGGAGCGAGTAGGTCCGAATGAATGACGAGGAAGCCGAGGGGTTGCGAGCAGCTTTGGTTTGAGCTGAATTGTCAAGACAAAGTGTGGGATGCAGCGTTATTTGTGTTATTCTCCACAACATCAGTAACAGCCCTTGTTACTATTATGAGTTGGCGAATACTCAGTCTCAGCCAGGGAATCTTCCCAGGGAAGGACAGCATCTGAACTAAGAATAAATCGACCCACCCCTCCCCCAAACCCCCAGGGCTGCTCCTCGGATGTCCTGTATGGGGGTCAGGTCACTAAAGCCAGAGGCTGTTGCAGGATTAGGATGGGGGCGAGGGAGCAGAGAGTACCTGGGTTCTTCTCTGGCCTGAAGGCTAGCCCCCTCAGATACTTACCTCCCAGGCCCGAGGTTTTTTTTGTTTGTTTTTGTTTTTGTTTTTCCTAATTACATAGGAAATGTCCCTGCATGCACACAAGCTTACTGCAGATCCGTAAGACTGCCTCATTTCCCCCACCGACTACAGCCCACTCTGTGGCCAGTTTGAGGATCCATTTTTATTATTTCTCTACCTGGAGTTAATCAGTGTGGATGTCTTTGTGTGTCCGTGATATTCACCCCCCACCCCTGACCTCTGATAGCCTTCCTCCCTCTTCACCTGTCTAGCTACAGGTTTGGCCAAGGTGCCTGGAGCTGACTGCAACGAACCTCACTCTAGGTGGAGCCCATAATCCCAGGGAGTTGATGGTCTCCCTGGTAACATTTGGCAACTAGGAGAAACCCCCTCCTCCCCAGTTTCCCTCAGACAGAGCCAGTTTTCAGAAATCCTTTGGCTTTTGGTTTTAAGGCACCACGTGATGTTCCCAAGCCTGGCTTCTCTGCGCATCACACCAGCAACTCCTGTGCCTTGGATTCCAACTCATTCATCCCACCAACTCATTTGGGGCTTCTGTGACTAGGGTGCGAAGGGGGAATAGTTAGAAAAGTGCTACGATGCTCAGACACATCCTTACACACCTCACAGGAATTACAGAATGTGGGAGAGTGGGGTCATGAAGTGGGAGGGGACGAGAGTCCGAATAAAGCAACCTATAGCCTCTTATTTTGAGAGTCACCATCACCGGAGAGAAATCTTTCAAACCCACTGGCGGGAAGGTGCGGGCGCCTGGGAATGGAGACCCGGATAGTGTCTGGCCTCTGCGGTGAAAGCCGGTGAGGCGCCGCTCTCCGTTCCTGGAGCGCTGGGCCTTGGCTCATCTTCATCTAACATTTGGCTCCCCCTCCTTAATTTTTTTTCCCTTCCTTCCCACTCACCCCTCCTTTTCCCCAAAGCTCTCACCGAAGTCACGACTATCCCCTTTGAATATCCTTAACTCCCTCCTCTCCGTATCCTCCTCCCGCATCCAGGGCGGGGCTATCTGCAGCTGGCACCAACTCGGCCCCCTGGCGCTGGGAGCTGAATTCTCCGAGGACCACGGAATTTTCAGCACCTGCCTTCCATGGACAGCTACCTCGCCATGAGCCAGCCGGGACTAGGGTCGCTGTCCTCCGGATCCTGGACCGGACCAGAGCGCGCAGGGAAGTTCGTCAAAGGAATAGGGATCTCCCTCCCTTTATCTCCCAACCCCATCCATGCAATTTTAATCTATATCTATCGTCTCCATTAATCTCGCAGAGAAATGGTCCATTAAGTCGTATCTGGGCACCCTTTAAGACAGAGAAAATGGGGAGGGGAGGGGAGCGGTCGAGATAACCGAGCTCCACAGCGCCGACCCATAAAGAGAGAGGGAGTTGCAGCAGCTATTGATTCAGAGATTCGTCAGGGTGATTCCCCGCTCTGCAAGAATTTCCCATTCCAGTTCCTTTGCATGCAGCCCCAAATTCCTTATGTGCACACACACACACACACACACACACACACAGAGCTACACCCCTCACCTCCCGCTCAGTTCCACACTCCTCTTTAGAAAGAGGTAAAAAAAAAAAGCAGCCATAAAGAACCTCAGGGCATGCACGAAGTAAGCCTCAGCTCATACTCACAGTCTGCGGCATGCACATGACATGACATTACTTACCCGAACGGGAACTCCTTGAGAGAGAGAAAGAAACATAGAGGAGGAAAGAGAAAGTGGAGAGAGGGAGACAGAAGAGAGGAGAGGAAAAATCCAACAATTAATTTCCAGACATAGTTGGGGGGGTGGGGAATGCGGTGATGTCCAGGTTTTCTTCCACCCGCGCTGGCTTTTTATCCCAGTGCAGCCCTCGGTCTATTTCTGGAACACGATCAAACCCTGATGCTATTTTTAGCAAGTACTGAAAAAAACCTCCACACACAAAGGCATTTTGCTGGAACGTTTCATCCAAAACATTAAATGTGCATTAAGCGCCCCCTCCCCACTTTTTTCTGCACCACTAGACTCTCTCGCATTACTGCAGATGTTTTTCAAAGCAGAAAAATACCCAAATATTTCTTATATTCTTCCCCCCTCCCAGTAACTCTTGTCTGCTTCTGCCTGTTGCAAGCTGCTCGCAGTCTCCCTGAGCAGAAGGCTTTGGAGGGGTTTTATTCTTTCAGACCCTCATGTCTCCATTGACCAGATTCCCTGTGTGTTGAGGAAGAGGGGGCTCCTTAGGCTCCTTCCCAGAGGAGCTTCCCAAGAAAGCTCTAGAGTCAAATGCAATCTACGATGGAGTTTCCCAAACGAGGGGGGGAGGGAATCCTCTGTACCCTTCCCACGTTTCCCACCCATGCTTTGCAAAAATCGCGCTGTGTTTGCAACACACCGCCTTTGGAAATGTATATTTTGAAAGCTGCATGTGTGTGTGTGTGTGTGTGTGTGTGTGTGTGTGTGTGTGTGTGTTTTGCGTTCTAGTAATTCACTACGAGGGGGCTGGAGAAAAGAGCCTCAGAAAAGCAGCGCAGAGCAGCCGCGTTGAGTCTCCTTTGCCAGCCTGCGTCAGTCGGCAGCTACTGACGTCACGTGCAGATTCTCCTCTTTGGTGGGTCTGGTTCAGCCGGGAAAATGCTTCTGCTCGGAGACAGCGCTTTGTGTTCCGCGCAGCCACTAAGCTGGCGAGGCGGCGGAGGAGGGCGCCACCCCAGGCTTGGGCTGGGCAGCTGCAGTAGAGGCTGCAGCCTTGCCGTGCGGGGCCCCGAGGGCGTGCCTAGCTGGATAGCCCCCTTCCCAAATGCCCTCCGCCGCCCAGTGCAAGCGAAGCTTTGCACAAACTCGCGCGAGCGTCCTTTCCCTGCCTTTTCGCAACTGGCCACTGTAGCAGACAGCTATGGCTGTAACTCGGATGAATTCTGTTTATCGGGCAGAGAGCCGTGGCTCCTCGAGTGACGCAAATAACAGATTCTATGGCTCTCTCCCCTGCCCCCGTTCTCTCTCCCCCTCCTTCTTTTCCCTCCTCTGGTTCCTGCGCCCACGCATCCTCCTTGGTCTCCCACGGAATCAGCCGCTACAGCTTCCCAGAAAGCAATGGTAATCCGAGTTACAGACAGACAGATTCCCAGAGCAGGGACAAATAAAACTGCAATTAAACACACAGCCCTTTGCAAATGGCCAGCGGCATTTAGGAGCTGCGGGTGTGTTGTGTGTGGGGGGGGGGGCGGGGGGGCGCCCATTTTGGGGGAAGGGATGAGGCGAGGGACAGGGAACAGGGCTCTGTGCTGCAGGGCTTCTCCTTATCACCCCAAAAGGAAATGCACCTCTACAAATACCCAGATGGCAGGGTATTGGTGAATAATAATTTATGTTGAATGGTAGAGGGGGAGAACACTCAACAAAGACTGAAAATGCTTAGTCTCGAGCAACATAATCAGGACTTTTTAAGACTAAATGGTGGTTTACCCTTTGTCCTTTTCAAGACCAGGTGATCCTTTTTCTTCTTAAAAAAAAAAGTGCCTGGAAAATGAGCTCAGTGGATTAGTGCTATTTTTAAACTAGTTTGAATGGAGCTTGTTTCAAGAGGGCGACAAAATCGAGTGCTTGTGCACCACGCCTGTGTCGCGTCCAAACTGAGGCCTTCAAAGCTGAGGCCTTTGGCAGAAGACATACCACACCTCAGCACAACAAAGGGTTTACTGGTGGATGGAGGGGTGGAGGTGGGAAAATCCTTGCATATTGGAATATCTGAACAAAATCTCATACACAGCTCACCCTCCCCAAATCTATACAGCATCCCAGACCCACCTTGCCCAGTTTCTGTGCTGGGGGTGGGGGGTGGGGAAGGAGGGGCAGAGAGCTCTTTACAGGCCTGGCTTGATATTCAGTTCATCTCCTTTACCGACCCTAATTATCAACTGTCCCTGACAATGGTTTTCCTTGCTGCCAATAAACAACTTTCCAGGGGTCCCCACCAGGCTTTGAGCCATGAAGCCTGGGAGCAGTGCTCATGGGGTTGTCTCTAAGCAGTGTGGTCTTTAATACCCCCTCCTCCTCCTCCTCAGGTGCTCCTGGACTTTGTAACTTGCCTTGGAGATTTTGGTTTTAGCTGAGGCTCATCTTGTACCCTCAACGCCTGGTTTAAACCTTGCCTACTAAGGGGAGACTGAGGATGACTGCTTAGCACAGAGGACACCCTCTGGCAGCCCATCAGCAGCTAGTTATTTTTAGCTGCATGAATGCATGTATGTGTGCATGCGAGAATGTTGCTGCAGTGGGGAGGCATGCAGGCAGGCAGGCAGTCAGAAGAAATATCAAGGCAATGTTGGTGGCCCTGGTTCTTCCCATGAAGACGGCCTATCACATGGGGTCATCCGATGAGATGAGGCCCAACAGACAGGAAAGCGTGCCCATCATGTGTCAGCAGCATTTCAATGCACTCTTCTGGAATTAATGCAAATGGCAGGCTAAACATGGTTTTTTTAAAGGCACAGAGTAGGTGTGCTTTTAGAGAGATGAGACTAGGTGTGTGTAAGCATGAGTTCACACTCACAGAAAACATATAACCACATCAACTATGTAGAGAAGAGGCCATTTAGAATAATGTGACCTGCTTTCTTTGGTGCTTGGTTGCTATTGTGTCTGCTGTTGGAACCAAGGCAGGTTCATTTAAGATCACTTTGGGGTTCCCTAACAGCTGTTAGGAATGCCCGAATCTAGCCCTAACAAATGAGGCAGAGTAAGAAATAGAAGACTCTGCATCTCAAAGCTTTGAGGTCAGTAGCCTAAATTATACTAACAGAACCTTGGCCACCAGGTGGACCCAACATCTCTGCCTACCCACCGCCACCCCAAGAAGAGGCCCCTCTGCCTGGCCCCCATCTTGCTATAGTAATCAAGCTGAGTGGTTAGATGGGAGGAAGGGCTGGGGCTGGAGCGGAGGGGGGTGGGTGGAGAGGTACCTAGGACACTTAGCAGAAACACTTGCAGAAAGGCCTACAGAGACATCTCTGTTTTTCATACTCTGTACTCAGATCCTTTGGCCCTTGCCTGAACTGGAGCTGGTGACATTGGCTTTCTGAGCTGTCCCACCATTCTTTGCTAAGGGCTGTGATGCCCAGTTCTTGTTGGAGCAGTCAAGCTCAGGGCCAAGGGAATTAACAGACCAACGCAGAACCTGTCCAACTCGACTTCTGCACTGTCACCCGATTCCTGGGCATCCCGAGCATGAAGAGGACTTGCTTTCCCTAATACTCCCACAGAGGGCCTGTAGGGGTAGGCTGTTGTCCCCAAGCCCTTGAAAAGAACCGAGTCTCTTCTCTTTCAGGGCCAGTGGATCCCAGGAATGTCCCACCTGTGTCTCTGCCTCCTCTCCAAGCACCAAGAAAAATGCCAGGAGTTAAAATACTGGGTTTGGAGGAGGAAAGCAACCTGGCGCCAGTTAATCAACCAGCAGTCTCTCTGGGAAGAAGTCTAAGGAAGATACTTCTTTTCACCTAAAGGTGTCTCCATCAGGGAGCAGAACTATTTGGCCTAAGTGAGGGATGGGGTAGGAGGAAAATAAACCAGCAGTCTCTGAGAACCTACTATGTGCTAGACCCTGTGCTTTTACATAAATGACCAATTCTATGGGTATCATTTTAATAATGTCACCTACCCTATTTGCGTTGTAGAGCACAGAGATCACATCAAAAGATAGTTATGATTTTCCCATCTTAAAGTTAAGAAAGTAGATAACAGATAGTTTAAATGACTTATCCAAAAGTCTTAGAGCTTCACTTTGTACAATTAGGAATCTAATCAAATTCGGGTCTTTGTGCCTTCAATACTTACGCCCATACCACTGTATCACATTGCCTCTATCTTATCTTTTACATTTCAGCTCTAGGCTCCATCATCTGGGATCAGAGATGTCTGGGACCTTCTCAGCAGTGGCCTGAATAATGAAACTGAGTTCTTCCTTTTAAGGAGCCCTTTAACCAATAGACATCACCCCCCTCCCCTCCCACGAGGCTCTCCTCCTGAGAAGAGACACCCTTCATCCTCTACCTAGGAAAGCCCCGGCTCATCCACAACTCAACAGATTTGCCCAAAGCCAGCCGGTGTGGATCGCAGTTGCCGTGAACATCACGCACATTCGGGCTGTTGCACCCCACTGTGTCTCCATCCTCCCCGAGGAAGCCCCTTAGCGGCACCGGCACCAAGGAGGAGCTCGGAACTCCCTAGGCCAGCTCCTAAGAAGGTTGTCCCGAGGTGAGAACAGCAGCGAATGTGCATGTTGTTTGGCTGGTCATGAGCCCTCCTTCACCCCTTTAGAAGCTGGCACCCCTGATCATTTCGATTCTGCAANCGGAGGGGCAAAGCCGGGGGCACGGGGGGGGGGGGGGGGGGTTGCACCACAGCTTGATAATACAAGCTATCCCACGATGCCCTCCCCTATTACACATGTTTTCGCCACTTACCCTGACCCAGAGGTGCATTCCATCTTGGGAAACATTGCTTAAAGCAGCGTATTTACGAGTTTGAGAATGATGTTTTACCGGACCACTTGCATGCTACAGCAAAGGGACTAGAATTTCACCCCTCTCCCTTTTTCGTTGCCATCAGTACTCAAAAGTCTCAACTCTCTATCTACCTGAAAGAACGGCAATGTTCCACTCCAGAATAGTGAAGACAGTATCTGCCCTCTGCACACCTCCGTTATCAAGGAGCAAGCTCCTTCAAATGCCTTCCTCCCCTCCCTACATCACTATTAACTGCTGGACGCCTCGGAGAACCAGATGATAGTTTCTCCCTTGCCTTGTTGGTGGAAGGCACACTTGGGAGAATGGGGACCTAGAGGGTCACCCAGGAGTATCTAGAGTGGGTTTCATGGCGAGGATCTAAGCAAAGACAAGGAAGCCAGAGCAAGCACATGATAGGGGGCTGAGGCTGAAGGAGCAGGGGTGGGGTGGGACTCGGGATGCCAGCATGCTTTAGTGTAGCATAAGCTAAATTAAAAAAAAGATCCAAGCTTGTAAAGCATGGCCCATGGGGAGAAAAGAACCACCTGAGGGGTGCTTCCAGACAGTTGCATGAGCTTGGCCTTAATCTGGTGGTTGGTGGATAGTTGTCTGCCTTTCCTGAATTCAGTGGGCAGGGACGGCTCAATCACAAATTCATGAGGGGAGGTCTGGTGGGTCTGAATTACCTGAACTTTTTATGTTTTCACTCTCAAGTCAGCCTTGAAAGTAGCTGCTGGTCTTCTAGGCTTGGGCCACTCTATCTGATAGGCCAACAGTAAATCATGGCCTATCCTTTAATTCCTACCCCCAATAAATATAGGCTGTAGAACAGAGGTAGAATGAACTAAGGTATCTGCTTGGATGGCCAGTGTTTTGTACTTATTGGCAAGGCTATGAGTTAAATAACGATTAGTTCTGAACCTTGTCGTGAGAAGAGAGAACTTCAGCTCACCTGTGAAAACCTGGCATCTGTCATTAGTTCTAGTTGACCTCTAAAAGTGGAAATAGATGTGGGGAGAGAAAATGCACTTTCTCTGTGTAGTGGGTTTCCTGAGAACCACACTTTTTTTTGTAGTGATTGTCTTTGGAAAAGAAAGCACTGTGACCTCAACCAATTCCAATTTGTTTTAATCCTGGGGGGTCTGTTTTATTTTGTGGAGATTTAGATTAACACTGTGAGGCTGGCTGGCCTGAAAGGCACCTGAGTCAATAGGAACCAACAGAGGACAGATCTTACATCCTAACAGGGTGGATCTGGCTCATCAGCACTGGGCTTCCAAGGTCACTGCACATCACCCTAGACAGTGCTGCCAAAGGTCACTTACCTCACCATCCCGGAACCTGTGGCTCAGAAACCATGAAGCAAAGCCTTGAGTCTCAAATGAACATGTTTAGAGTGAAGCCATCACAATGTGGTAGAATGAAATGCAAATTTAATTGGAGGGGGGGAAATTGAGATGATTCCATCCTGCGTGGAGGGGCATTCCAATTCTGAGGACCATTCTCTTTCTCTCCTCCTACCCCCACATTCTCAATCACTCCAGAAAGTCAGGAGTAAGCTCTTTCACTACATCTGATGGGATTAAGGGCTTTGTGGTCTTTCCATCTGGTTTCAGTTACATCACACTCAGATACCTTGGGTACCTGCCTTGAGGGTCCCTGCTCTAGCAAAGTCTTACAACTGCCTTTGGGAAGAAGTAAGATTTGCTGTCCCTTTCCTGACCAGGGGGCTGGGTGTTGGGCTGAGTCTGGCACAAGACAATGGTAGGAGGGAGGGAGGTAATGTTAGCCACCTGGGTAAAACTCAAGAGGGGAACTTGCCAAACAGAGAGCAAAGGCACTGCCCATGAGAGGGGCACCTGGGAGAAAGAACTCAGTGGGCAGTGAATGGAGGAAAGATGGTGGACAGGAAGGGGTAATTATGGTGAGGGTTAATAGGAAGATGAATGTGAGCAGCAACATTGCAGAAAGCACGAGGCAAAGGGTGAGGTGTGTCCTGGGTGTTTGAGGACTGCTTTGAAACCTCATCTGGTCTCCTCCTGGTCGTTGGCGCTCCTACAACAAGCAAGAATGAAAGGGATATGGTGTCAGCAATCTACATTCCATCACTCACAGTTCCCTGTGAGCGTTCAGTGCCAGGCTCTCCCCTCCCCTCCTTCAGAGGCATCATTTTGGCTTCCCTGGGGGTGTCAGGGAAGAGAGACAGATGCTCAAGGCTACCGTTGGGTAAAGATGCCCAGCCTTACCAGCAGGTGGCCAGTAAGAGTTCACTCCAAATTGGCAGGTCTGGACCAACTGTGCATCAAGAAGTCACACTTCTGGCAAAGTAGAGTTTGTGGTATTAACAGGTCAAACCAGAGAGACAGCTGCTTCCACTGGTTGTTGGGAGCCAGGAGGTTCCGTTATGGACACATATTTTTAACCCAACCACTCTGTTTAGGACAGGGATGGCCCAGTTGCTCAGAAGGCTCTGCAGAAAGCCCCTCTTGCATCCACTGTGTTACCAACAGCAGGAACCATCCTGACCCCATTATGATATCACCCTGCCTCTAGGGAAGAAGGAAGCTAGTAGAAGATCTTGAGTTGAGGTGGGGTGGGGTGCTAGGTAAAATCTGGAGTGGCTGCTGTCCCATTGTGTAATAGACCCAGCAGTGACACTGGAGACCAGCACCCAACCCAACCAGGACTGGGGATCCTACGGCTTACCTATATCTCAAATCCCCAGGAAGAATCAATGTGAATTAATCAATGCTTTCGGGTTATCTGTGTGAAAAGGATCACATCTTTGCATGGTACAGGAGAGTTGAGATAACAGACGGGACCCCCCAGGGACCTGGGGGGCCCCCACATATCACCTTTAAAATGCAGGCTCTAAGGAACCAGCCTTAAAACCTTAAAGAGAGAAGTGGTGTGTGTGAATTCCTAATTCCCAAATGACTCAGCATCAAGGGGCCTCGGTTGTGAACCAACCCGAAACAGGGAAAGGAGGGACTCGGGGCAAGATCTGTAAGTGAGTCAGGGAGGTAGTTTCACAATCCTTATCTTCTGAAGTTCAAAAACAAAGCAAACAAACAAAACCATGTAGAACTCAGTTTCGAGCAACACCAACCAGAAAGTCAGCAGTTAAGCTGAGAGTGAAGATTCTGGACTTGCCTTTGCCATTTGCTCCTAACCAAAACCTGGAACACGTCGCTCGACATCTTCAGTGCTCGTCGGAAAACCAGTGTGTCCTGCCCCCCGCCCTACCCACCTCACAGGATTTTATTTTTAAAAACGCAAGTGTGAACATGTCCCACAATTCAGGAACAATTCAGGGACAAAACTCACAATTCAGTGTGACTTTGCAATGGAAATTCTTCTCAGCCACTGTGGTAGTGACTCTTTCCTCCGCCTGGGCATCACAGTGGAAGCACAGAGTGGACAAGCATTTCCATGTCATCCTGCGGGTGGGGTTTCTATGGCGCAATCCAGAGCCAGCACGGTCTACTCGTGTTAGGTGACGAGAGCAAGTGTTGCTTCCGACTTCACTTCGTCCCTTGGTCCTTGCTTCTCCTGAGTTCTCTCTCAGGAGAATCCTAAGAACAATGAGGGTCGTGAACGTGGTCTGCTAGCCTCTGGTGATGTCAGGAACGTAATTGCTTCAGTTCTGGGCTGCCTCATTTGTAAAGCCCTTGAATAAGATGCTTAGCACTGTGTTGGCACCCAGTCAGTACTAGATGAAATTTTGAAGACGGCAGAAGAAACAAGCCTCTGGAGTTTCATCTTCCTTGGTGCCTCAGGATACCTGATTTTCTCCTCGGCTCAAGGCACCTAGCTGCTCAGACGCATCAGGTTGATCCCCACAGGGCAGGGCAGAATGTCTGCTTTGGAATTTCTACCAAAGAGCCAGTAGAGGGAGCTCCAGAGTAGAACTGCTCTCTGTGGTCCACTGCTCTTCATTTCTCTGCCCCAAGGCCACGGACTTTTTCTCTATGAGAAAACTGGCGACCTCAGCAAAAGACCTGGGTCCAGCCCTGCTTTCAGAGCACCCAGGGGTTCTTGAACTTCAGAGGCAGCTTGAGTCCCATGCCAAGGTTCAACTTTTGGGCTCCAGTTTCCAAACTGGGACAAAACAGGTCCTATCCTGGCTGATCCCAGATATGGGGCTGAGGCTTCGAAGCTAACTCTTCTTGCAATTCTGAGCAAGCTCCAGCTTTCTAGTCACCCTCTCCCCACAAATACCTATGTCATAGTCGTCAAAGGACCTTGTTATAAACTTGTTATAAGGCCTGGAACCTGGATACTGTTAGGAGGAAATAGTCGTTGCCAGCTCTTGGATCCTTGAACCGCATCTGAGAAACCAGACACTGGACATCGCATTTCTCTCTGATACGAGAGCTAAAACGGCTGCCCAGCAGTGGCAACATGGACTCGAGGCGCTGAGCCCTGTGCGTCCACAGCTCCTTCTCTCCTCGGATTCCTTGGGTCAACCAGGGGGCGCAAACCCTTTCTTCTCATACTTCTGTTCTGGCTCACAGTTAATCAATGCAACAGTAGGAGCCCCAAGAGATGGAGGGAGATCTTTCCAGGCTTTCTTATAATTAACATTTGCTCACACTCTGATTCTGATTAGAAGTGGCCTCGTTTCCTTTAGGGTCCCCCAGGGGCTCTACGCCTCACCTACTTATAGGGTGATACATAGCTCAGGAGGAGCCCCAAATAAGGCAAGGACTTGCTATCGGGAAGGTTTAAAACATATGAGAACTTTTCTCCACCTCCTTTTGCTGGCATGATAGTACTTATGGGGTATTTACCAGCCTCGGGTACTCCACTAAGAAGTATGTCGACATTATTCCACTCAGTTCCTATAGCAACTCAGTAAAATGGGTCTACTTACAATATCCATTTTTCAAGTTGAAAAGCTAGGGCTTAGAGAGCTTAAATAAACTGCCCTAAGTCAAAAAGCTGGTAAGTATGGTAGCTGGTATTCTGAAACACAGGACAGCCCCTCTCTGGGCTGTAGCTGGGCTCTCCACCACAGACATTGGTGGAGTTCCCTTCAGTATTAGGAAACGTTTCCAAGAATGAGGGAAACCTGGGCAGGGGCCACCCCTTGTCCAGTCCCAGCCAGGACCCATGGAGACACGTGAGGTTCCTTCTCATTCCATTGTCCCAGGAGGATTCACCACCACCAGGATGAAGCAGTTTACCTCCCTTTTCTTCTCTAAGATAATCCCTTTGGACACCTGGCCAAGCCACAGAGAACAAAAGGGACTCATTCCATCTTTGGAAAATGTATTGGACTTTCTTAATTTGGGGATGAGCTGGAAGACAGACAGCTGGGGAGCTAGTTCTAGAGGAAAATTATTTAGGTCTCATGTCTGAAAATAAGTCTCTTTGGGAACTGCCATTGGAAATAATCAGTGGTGCTGGGTAGGTGATGGATTTTACCAGCGGATCTCAAACCATGGATGCATCTGCCCTGATACGTGACTTTGCTGGGCTGTCTGCATCGACGTGGGGCTGAGACGGCCCCTTTGACACAGGGGACGAGACCAGGTAGGGAAGGCAGAGGCTGTACAGCTAACATCACAGGAGGTGCTTCTCTTTCACCAGAGATGGCAGGGACCCTGCCTCAGTCACCCATGAGCTGGGCTGCTCCTATTCATCCTCCACTTCCTGAAGTCAAGAGAGGGAGGCTGCCCGGGAGAAGGTGGGGTTCTGCTGAGGAAAAGGAAAACACAAGGGGGCTACTGAACGCTGTTTGAAGAGCCAGGGAAACACTGGCTATAGGAGGAAGAGAGGACTCAGACCCAGGCCTGTCCTGGCTTGTCCTCTCATTCCCTCACCTCTAGGGCTGACACCGAATGTTGTGGTTTATGGAATACCTTGCTGCTCGGAGCCACCAGTATTAGCACATATACAGGCTCCAACTGGTTTGAAATGTTTGGTTACAAAGCAAAACAAAACTTTGGGCTGAACAGTAACTCAGGAGAATCACTAATGTTTGGACTGGCTCTGGGGCCCATGCCTATGAGGAGTTCCCTCTGATCAGGGATTTGTGGTCTGGTTTACTTCCAGGCCCTGGTGGGGATGCGCCAAGCCCTCAGCAAGGACGACCTTCATCCTGCTGCATCTTGCTTCATTTGCATCCTGCTAAAAGCCCTTCAGAGCCAAACTAGTTACAGAGCATGTTTTTCCTGAAATCCCCTGCAAATGAACATCACTCTCCCAGGAGGGCAGGGTGTTAGGGACAGAGATGCCTAAAAAATGGGGAAACACTCATAGTAATAGCAAGCATTTACTGGCACTTGTATGTCAGGGAGTGTCCTGAGCACTTTATATGCATTCATTTATATGCATTCCTCATCATAACCTTAGGAGGCGAGGACTGTTGTTATTCCCATCTTATAGTTGAGGAAACAGGTTACTGAACTTGAACAGGTTACAAGATCTCAGAGCTACTTGAGTAGGCAAGATTTTCATCCAGGCTGTCTGGCTCCTACTCTGAGCTCTGTGCTAGATTCTCTTGTCTTAATGGAAGGATCTTTAAGGTGGTGCCAGGGGGCCGACATAGGCCCTGAATGAAAAGAGATCCACATTCAGTCCAGTGTGTATTTGATGTGGATGGCCCATGCATGCTGGACATCCTGGGGGCTAACGGGCCCAGAGCAACCTGTTGCCTGAGGCCTGAGCAACCACTGACCACTCCACCCCAAGGCTGTAGAAGAAGACCGTGACAACAGTACCTTCATCTCAAGCATGCCACTCCTCCATGAGCCTGAGGAGCTCCTTAAGGATGAGAATTACTCAAGTTGATCTGCAGAGCAGTTAGGAGATTGCGCACATTATGGAGCGGGTTGATGCGGGTCCCCTTGTTTCAGGGATGAAGCCAATGAATCACCTAAGTTCACTAAGTTAGAGCCACAGAACCTGTACTGGCTTATTGGTCAGACAAGGGTTAAAAAAAAAACAACCCAGAGTTGGAAAGAGTCTTCCCCAAAGCAGAACATGAGCTTCTAATGGCCGCTTTCACCTGCACGGCACTGTGAGTGGCAAGCAGGAGCCGCATCCTAGTTATTCCCAGATTTTCAGAACCTAGTATATGGCCTGCTGTCTAGTGAACCCTCGATAAATTTTTGTTGAGCTCCCAATTTTGATGAGGCCTTGGGGTCCAGGTAAGGGGTCTCTTTCTTCTGTTCTCCACGTGGAAACAAGGTCATTGAAACACAAGATCTGGATGCGTAGATCGTCCTAATGGCCTCCAAGGAATGGCCGAGGGACCCTCACAGTGTCCGAGGTGGATCTGGAACACCTCGGAAAGAAGTGGAAAGAAGGAGTCTTGCCTTCTTTCTAGACCCCAGTGAGTCAAAATGCCAGCGATCTTCTTACCCTAAGTCTTGAGGTCCAGACTGTGATAAGCCTTGACCTGGTCCCTTTCTCATTACCAGGAGGCCTCCCCTTTCAAAACTGGAGGCTGCTGGGGCAGTGGGGGAAGGGTTTACGGGCTTTGAGCCGAAGTGAGAGCTCTAGCAGTTTCCCAGGCTTGTTCTTGGCTTGGCAGGGTCAATGGAGAACAGTTCCTCTGGCTTGTAGTAGGGTGCAGAGGGGAAAGACAGGTTCTACTTAGCATCTCCCAAGAGTCCCTGTGAGTATGAAAAGGTCTAAGAGTGACTCTATCAGCTTCGGAAAAGGAAGAATCTACCTGGGAAAGAAAGGCATATGGTGGAAATGCCACTCCTCAATATGCTATTAAAAGATGCTCCCAGGTCACGTTTCTGATGCTTCCTTTGGCCCATGAATAGCCAGAGGTATAACAATCATAAAATGCCAATAAAAATAGTAATGTATCGGCCATTTGGTATGTGCCAGGCACTGTGTCAAGCTCTTTGCAAAAAAACTCAATGAATCATGCTAAGTCTTTGAGGTAGGTGCTATTATTACTCTCATTTTTAAGTTTCAAAAAACGGACACTTCTGCCCTGGCTGGTGTAGCTCAGTGGATTGAGCTTGGGCCTGCAAACCAAACAACTGTGGTTCGATTCCCAGTCAGGGCACATGCCTGGGTTGCAGGCCAGTTCCCAGCAGGGGACTCACGAGAGGCAACCATACATTGATATTTCTCTCTCTCTCCTTCCCTTCCTCTCTAAAAAAAAGAGATAAATAAATAAAATTAAAAAAACAAACAAAATACCCTGAGACTTCAAGAACTGAAATAACTTGTCAAAAGGCACATAACCAACCAAATTAAAGGAGCTGAGATTTAACTTCAGGCTTCTTTAGTTGCAAAGCCTAAACGACTCGCCATCAAACTGCACTCAGAACACTGTGAAAGTCCAGACCACGAAAGACCTATGACTACCTGTATTGCTGAGTGACATGAAAAATTTAAAAATTTTAACATCTGCCTCTGTGCACACACATATACACAAACACATGAATCACGTATGAAGAGCCCTCCAGAGTGTCTTTGGATAAGTCACCTCACTTCTCATTTCATTCTCAAAGGGGTAGATAAATATTCCAATTGTGTGGGCAAAGTAAGCAGGTCACAAAGAAGCTGAATAATTTGCCCCAAATCATATATTCACTTGGTTGCCTAAATCTACGTGGTTTGATGCCAAACCCACGGCTCTTTGTGACGTGTTGCCACAGGAATGAGACATGCTCAGTCAGCTAGCATTTATGCACCACCCACCACGGGTCCAGCACTGTGCTAGGCTCACACACACAGTCAACAGTTATTCATTGATCTTCCAGTCCGCTAACTGGGCTGTCACTGCATCACCGTCTGTGTCTTGTAAAGGTTACACACACAAAAAATAAGAGTAATTCCTTTCCCTATTTCTCTAGGTATTATCAGTCGCTTAGTTCAAGCTGAATATTTAAAACAGTGTTGTTGTCATCTTCAGGACAAGGCAAGAATGAAAAACTAGACTAAGTCTAAGAAATGCAACTCTCAAACTCCCTGAACCAAGGACAGAGGGTCAGCAGTGTCTTCGTTCTCTAGGTTGGATGCGTTTGCAATGCCACCCTGTTTCCACAGTAGTCCACCTCACATTTTGGAGGTGTCCTTTAGCTTTACTCTTTAGAAGGTAGTTGATGAAAACAGGAAAGAGTCCCTTTCCATGGGGTCTATCAGGAATATAGGACTGTCTTCTTCTTGACCCTTTGAGCCTCAGGTGCAACTTCCCCCGCATCAGCATCATTGAATTTACTGCCAAAGTCATTTCTGGGCAGTAAATCAGAGCAGACTCCTGGGCAGACATCAGAGCAGTGGCGAGACAAATGATACCTGATAGCAGTAAGTGCTAAATAATTAATACAATTATTCACGAAGCAAGTTTAAACATTATTTTCTTTATTTGTAGATGGCGGGGCCTAAGGACACACCAAGCAGAGGGTCTGCTTCACGGAGCCGGCTCGAAAGTGATGGGTAGGGATTGGACGCGTAATTTCTAAGACCTGGGCTCCAACCCAAGGCTTCAGCAGGCCCAGAAGGGATACACGGGTGAATGACTTCTTCAGAGCTGTGACACGATCCCCAGGAAGTGGCAGAATACTCACCGAGTGGAGTAAAGAAAACACCAACGGATCAAAAATGGAGGCTTGCTGAAGTTTCTTGCTGCCGATGGATGGTTCTCTTGATGAAGGAAGATGAGCCACAGGGTTCCCAGTCTGGGATCTGGGTTACTTCTTACCTCCTCCTGCCCAGGAACGTTTCCTGTGTAGTACACGTGGCCCCGTGCTCAGAAGGGCCTTGTGCCTGGTTTAATACTCTGCTGTCATTGTCTTGAGATTCTTAATAACTTTCTGTTTGAACTTGTGTTCCATAAGTAAAGTCTGTGGAAAAATGCCTGAGTAGAGAAAATATGCCCGCTATGCATGTTCACCGTTCCTTGCTGCCCCCGTAGTACCCTAAGAGTAGAGGATTTCCATGGAGCTCAGTGAGACTCAAAGCAAGTCAAAGGTAAGTAAGTAGGGCACTGACCATGCCTACAGGTCATGCTGTTTGAACCAAAACCTACTTTGAAAGCAGAAAGGCAGCTGTGGGATTCTATCAAATACTAATGACCAAGGAGCCCTATCATATCATCTCTGACTAGTGTCTCTTCCCTGCATTTGCCAACCATCTATGCTGAAAATGATGACATGGAAGGACAGGGAAAGATAAAGCAACCCATAGCTCCTTTTCCTTTCAGTCCTTCCTTATTCATCAGCAAGTCGAAGTCAGAGAGTGCTGGTAGAACGTGCGCACAAAGAAGTGAAATACCGTAAAGGCAGTTTGAGTTCATTTTTTTCAATGTTCCCAATGTTCTGGTAAGAACAAAATATATATGCATGTATGATCTATGAAATACCAATTGTGTAGTTTCAGTGATTCTGCAAATGAATTAAATGAGTCACTGTTTGCATTTGAAACTATCATTGCACAACATAAAGGTGAGTGGTAAAGTTCATGCTAATAATTAAAATTTTTATCTAGCATGATATTAAACAGCAAATTTTGTTAAAAGAAAAAATCACAAGTTGAGAGAGATAGTCAAAGAAAAAAAACCTTAGTATCTTTAATGGCACTTTTTCCTGTGTTTTGAACAAGGGACCCTCCACTGTCACTATACTAGGCTTGTGAATTACATAGCTGGCCCTGGTCTTATCCTTCTTTTTCTGTTGAAAAAGGGAAGGGGCAGCACTGGAGCTCAGCCAAGGGCGAAGGGACAGGAGAAGGGACAAGGTGGACTCCACTCTTCGCATAGGTAGGTAGCCATCAGCTTGCAGGAATGCTTTCCAACGGCGAGTGAAGGGGAAACTGATACTCCTGAGTGAACGTGAGGAAACCCAAGGCAAATTCAGGTTCACCACATACACTCAGGGACATCAGACCCACCCCCAAACTGGATGTGGCATTTCTCCACCGGCATCTTCGGACTTCACAGATGAAGAGGGTCCACTCTTGTTTGTAGCTCATGAGCTCAGAAGTGGAGAGAACTCTGCGCACACACACATACGTCCTTCACAAGAGTGCTTCAGAATCACATTCCCATCCAGGTGGTCTTGCCGTACACATATGTGTGTGTACTGCATATGTATATTTGCATGTGATGTGGGCTTGGGCACCTGGGTGAACCTGAGAGAGGTATTTTTACGTGGATCTCGGGGGCTGGCTGACGGACGTGAGACACAGTCAAAGTGAGTGTGGAAATGGTGTCCTGGAATTTGGCTCCTCAGGAGACCACAGCTAAGAGTAGAGCGCGAGACTGACAGGTTGGAGGGACTATGGAGGACTAGTTCCAGGACCCGATTTTTCTCGTAACCACTTTCCTCTCTTTCGTGTCAATAGGAGACAAACACTTGTTGACTCAGGTAAAGAGCAGAAACAACTTCTTTCAGAGGGTCACAACACAAGTGACCCTATCGCCTCCTAGGCTGTGAGACTGTCCCCACCTCCTCCACTGCATACAAAAATGAGGGTGCCACCCCCAGAACTAGGACCGTAAGTGACGTGGACGGGACATGCCAGCCATGCTGTCCTGGCTTTACTCCACACCAACAGGTCCGCGAGGATGGAGCTGCGAGCCACGCTGCTGTTTTTAGTGGGACAGCACGTTGCAACGGCAGCAGGCTTCGTGCCAGGCTGTGCCCATCCCGCCTCCGATCCCATTCTGTGCAATCCTTGCCTTGGGGTTACTCTAGCTCTGGAACCATGACAACAGCATGTTGGTTCTCATTTCCAAGCACCCTCCCAAATTCTCCTACCACCACCCTTGCTGAAAAAGATTCATGTCCATTTGATAACCCTGTTGGAGGAAAAAGCTGCAACTTAGTCCTTCAGAATCACATTCCCATCCAGGTGGTCTTCACTACCACCAGCCCCATCCGAAGAACCACTGCCTTTACCTTCTCTGTATTTCCAAATGCATTTTAACCAGGCATGCAAATGATGCCCCCACCTATATCTTTAAAGGCCCATTAGAAGGGGGGTATTCCCCCTCCAAAGAGACTTGTATTCTACCTTCCAGAAGTGGCTGCTCTTCAGAGTGGATGTGATTCAGCTTTCCTAGAGATCATTTGCAGGGGGAAAAAAAACAGTACTACAGCAGAGAGTGCTGCCTGCTTCCGTAGATTAAAAAAAAAAAAATCCTGCTCTCATACACGGAATTCCCAGTGACGAAATCTGGCCCTCACTGGGGGTAAATTTCCCCCGTTAAATCGAAAGCTCAGGATGAAGGATGCAGGGCAAGAGAAGGGGGGACAATACCTTTTAAACCCCCTAGAGGATTTGAACTCTGGCCTCCAAGGTCAAATGGCGGATGTTCAAAATCCCCCACTTTCAATCCCTCCACCTCTCTTCCCCAAGCTCCTTGCTAACAAAGAAGGACTCTCTTTGCTACACATAATAAAGCCCTGGTGGATTTGCCCAGATTAAAGAACCCCTTGAAGTCTCTGTCAAAACTAATCTTCTGGGCGGGGGGGGGGGGGGACACTTGTTGATAACCACCTTGCGTTTGTGCGGCAACAGAGAAACCAGGGCCCCGCTGGAAAAACTGGCCTCTGATCTCCCCATCTCCACATGGCACCAGGCACCATACAATCCCCGGCCTCATAGAACGCCCCCCTCCCCCCAAATACCCTGCAAGCTCCCACACCCATTTAGCTTCTCCCCTTCAAGCTGAGCCATCTTCATACCAACCTCCAGAAGCAAGGAGGCCCGCCCCGCAGCTCCCCAGACTGTGAGAGCCCCTGGCCGCTTACCCACCTTTCCCTCCTGCTCTGCCACCCGCCCCCATGATTTTAACCCTCCACCCTGCGGAGTTCAGCTGCTCTTCAAGCTGCAAAGTTTGCCAGGCGCCTGTTCAAGCGGTTTGCTCTGTGCAACCGGCCCTGAGAAACCATGCATAAAGATTTCCCTCTACAGGTGGTTGTGAGCTGTAGCAGTTTTTGCTCTTGCAATGGAAATGTATTTTTTTTCCTTTAATTTCATTTTACCCCTTAATAGGGATTTTTTAAAAAATTGTTTTGCTTGCCCCCACTCAAGACTTGGCATTTCCTCCAAACAGTGGGAAGAGAGATTAAATTCTTTATGCAAGAAATATTACCGCTACTGTCACCACCGCCGGGCTCTGCCTCTTTATACCTCCTCACACTCCTCCACTTTGCTTTGACTTCATAAAGCCAAATAATTACAAGAATGAAGACACTTGGTGAATGAGAATCAATCCAAAACATGAGAGTGGAAGAAACACTTGCCCACCACAGAATCCCCCTCCACCCTCCCACCACCCCTACACCACAGAACACTGCGGGGGGGGGGGGCAGCACCCCCTCCCCGGTCTACCGCCCAGGGTTGCCTTCCAGCTGGCATGCCTCCTGCAAAGCCCTCTCACACACGGCCCGGGAAAGCCTGCTCAAGAAGTCTAGGCAATTTGTACAAATATACGTGTTCAATGAAAAAGACAGTAATCATGGCCAGTCACACCGATCTACTTCTCCAAACATTCACCAACTGACATCATAAACTTTGCAAAAGCCAAACACAAGACAGTGCATGGTATAACCTACCTTGGCGAGCTCCTTCACTTTTTGTGCAAATGTTTTCCCCTCCGCACGCTTTACACAGATTACTAGGGAAATTTGGAAGGACTGGTGAGGGGGTGGAAGAGGTGAGGGAACGAGGGTAATATAAATAAGGAAGCGTTTCAATGCACCACGCAAAAAGCTCGGGATTTCACGTTATGTCTGCACTCTTCCCGGAGCAAAGCAAAACAGTTCGCGTTCAGTGCCAGACTTGGTGGGAGAGGGAGGAGAGAGGGAGGGAGAGCGGGAGGGGGAGAAAGAAAGAGGGAGGGGTAGGCTGAGAGAGGGAGAAGAGAGAAAGAGGGGAAACGAGAAAGGGATAGAGGCAGAAGAGCGGGAGGTGAGCGGGAAGGGAGAAGGAGAGAGACAGAGAAGGAAGGAGGGGGACAGGCGGAGGAGAGGAGGAGAGGAGGAGAGGAGGCGGCGGCAGCCCCCTCCCCCGCTCCCACCCCCACACATTCAGGCACCTCCTGAGTAACCGATCCGAGCAAAGAACTCCTCACCCACGTTCAAAAACCCCGTTTGGGGACTAAGTCCCGAGGCACTCACTCTCGGGGTCTATTTATAGACAAACCCTAAAGATATGCATTGCATTATGAACGTAAATGTGTGTGTGCGCGCTCGCAGATCACATATGGTTCCTTTGACAGGTATGATTTCTATTTTATCTATTTTTAAAAAACTGCGGTGCGTTTGATTATATCTGCTTGGATTTTCTTCTCTCTTTTTTTTTTTGCATCCGGAAAACATGCATCAATTTTGAAGGGGGAATTTTGTCAGGGGGAATTGTGGGGAGGGGTCTCAAAGCTTACAAAACCCGGTCGCCTCCCTCCCCCCAGCAAAGCTGGGATATTTGCAGAGTTGGGGCTGTTTGAAAAGGCTCCAGCTCTGGCTCGGTGTAGCACGCCCAGTTCCAGCGGTGTGTGCTATTGACCTGCATTGACGTCAGTGCGTCATTAGGTCTCCCTTAGAAACACTGACTTTCAAAAATAGTATCAAATTAATTCAGTTGGAGCCTGGTGAAGAAAGGCTACTAGCTGGAATCAACCATAAAACTCCAGAATTTTCAGCCCTCCATCTCTTCTTTTTCTAGGAGCCAAATAGAAATCAGATTGTATGGAAAATGCCATTGATGGGATTTTTTTTCTCCTTAAGAAAAGGGACCAAATTAGATTGCAAACCCAGAACTGCTTCTTTTTTTTCTTTCCCTTCTTTTTTCTGATCTAAAAATAACCCCTGCTTGAGCTGACTGCAGTATCTTTTGTGTTGCAGCTTTCTGGTTTTAGCAGTGTGGTCTGGTGAAGGGTGGAACACAAATACAGATATTGATCTATTGATATTTGCAAAGCCAATAATTAATTTTAATAAAACAAGCGTGCCTGATGTTGGTAGGTAATGAAGGAGAGGAGGTGCCATAACGAGATTCATGCCATTCACACTTTTCTGTTTCATGGTTTTCCAATTCATCTTTTTGGGCTGTAATTCCCACCCCACGTGTCTCACGTGGCCTCTGACCAGCACAAGCAACCCCCATTCATACAAACACAAAGTACCAGCACATTCACACTGAGCAGACACAGTACATTCATAAGCAGAGGCTCTGGATCTTTCTTCCTCTCATGGCTGCTTGGCAGAAAAGGCATAGCAGCCCACCAAAATGGGATTAGGTTTAAACTGGGGGATTTAAATATGCCATCTGATAATCAGATTGCATTGTTAACATCCGCATTTATTTAAAAATCTGCTTTGTATAGAGGAGCAACCACCCCCTTCACCTAACAATACAGCTTTAATCGGCACATTTTACAACCATACTCATATATATATATATATATATATATGTATGTATATATATATATATATATACATATATACATATATATCTTTGAATTATATACGTGAATATAGAAAGTACATCCCCCATGGAAGCCAGGTGGGTGATATCCTCCACTCTCAAAGCGTTCAGGAAATGGGGGATCTTTCTCTTTCCAGGGGAGGCAGTTTATAATAATTTTGTATAGTCTTTATTTCTTACATTCCTACTTCCCACCCTCTCTCCCTTACCCACTCTTCTCAATGTGCTGAACTTGTGCCTCTGGGAGACAAAAGAATTTGGTTTCTCTGACCCATTCAGTCTTTGGCCTCTGCTGAGACTATTAATGAGGGGACTAATTAGAGCCACTGTGTACAGGGGCCCTCTTGGAGGCCACTAGGATGACAAGGGATGTGGGGGCCTTGGGTGGAGGCAAGGAGAGCACAAGATATATTTAAATCATGACTCAAAATTAAGAGGGCCTGAATTTTCCTTTTCTTGATGCACCTACAAGGTCAGGTTCATAATCACTCAATGATTTGTGCTTATCACTGTTTCCTAAAATGAATGAGCCTTTGTTCCATTCCCTGAAATGGAGTTGAGAGAGAGACCTGGTTAAGATCTTGTTGACCTCAACATTTTCAGACAAGGAACGTCCGTGCCATGATTCTATCACACCAGGCTAGCAGGTCAGGGGCACGGAAGGCAGAGAAAATCATCCCCAGCTCCTACACATCTGCCCCTTGCTCAGTCCCAAGGAGGAGCACTGAGGGTAACACAGGAGGCTGTGGGGCAAGAGTTTATCTAAGGACAATGTCTGGTGTTTGGAGGAAACTCTAACTGATGACAGACTGGCCATGTGGTTTCCCTTGCCTGCTACCCCTTCTCCTCTGAGGGATCGGGGAGGACAAGGCAATGGCCAGCAGTTCCTGCTGCCGCAGCCGCAGCAGCAAAGGGAGGTGTGGTGGGAAGACCGAGGGCACGCCCCCCCACAACCCAGCACTTAATGGATTTTGGCAAAGACACTGATCAGTGGGTGCTTCCAGCCAGCCAGACACCTGCAAACCAGCACCCAGGCTTACAGGGGCTTCCATACACCCTTCATCACAAATGCATTCATTCACAGAAACCTAGAGTCATTCATGCACCTGCATCCAACCACATTCATTCATATTTTAGCCACAATTGCAGCCACGCATTCGTCTGCATAGGCTGGGAGAGTGTACACAGCAGTAACACACCTTTAGAAGGAAGGCTGCATTCTCTTCCTTCCCTCTTACACACTGCCCCCCCCCTTCACTGTTTGCCCTGCTTCTCTGCTTCCTTCCCCCAGGGGCTTTCAGCTCTGAAGTGCGCAAAATCCTGGCAGGAATAAATTTCTGCCACTCATATGGTCACATCTCCAGCCTATATAAAGACCCACTGACCTGGTCCATGATTAGATCATGGAAAAAGATGCCCAGGAGCTGGCAGAGCTGCAGATGCCTAGGTGTATGGGGGGGGGGCGGTCCTTTTCCTGGCCTGGTTTTCCTCACTTGGCAGCCACTGAATAGAGAGGGCCAAGGGAGGGGCTTGCAACGTGGCCCAAGACTGCACAATGTCCCACTTGGCCTGTTCGGATCTTGTCCTTCGCGGAGAGGTGAGACTTGTGGAGAGCCGTCAAGTACTGAAGGAGCCAAGGCTCAGCATTCCTAGGCCCTGGCAATTCTTGTCCATCCGCACATGAAGCACAGGGAGCTGGGGAGACTCCGTGTGCCCCTCCAGATCCACTTGACACTCTCACCTCTCTCTTCTGTGCTCGGAGAGGCTGACCTCTATGGACTTCATTAACACACTCTTCATCCCTGGCTCAGCCTACGAAGGACCCTGGCAGGGAAACTGAGGATGGGGGAGGGCATGGCAGGGTGCTTAGTCCCTCATCTCCCTCCCTGACAAGCTATGGATTGTCTGTGGCTCTGTCCCTCTGCTGAAAGCCACAGCTGCTGTCAGTGGCCTTCCTGTAACGGCTACAGTCCCAGCCTCCTCTAAGTTCTGTGTGTGAGTTTCAGTGCGTTTAGACCGGCAAATCTTGGTCTCTCAGTGTATGAAACTCTTCACCAGGACAAAAGTCCCTGGATGCATGTGTGTCATTAGCTCCTGCTGGCTACCTAAAAAAGTCTTCTGTTGGAATGCTGGGTAAGTAGTGTTTACTTTACATACAGGTAACAACAAAGTGAGCTTTTTTTAGTCAAGTACATGAAATCAAAGAATAGATGCTACAAAGATACTGCAGAGCAGTGGTTAAGGAGAGCTCTGAAAGTGGACGGGCAGCTCAGCTGTTTACCAGCTTTGTGATCATGGGCAAGTTACTTAATGCCTCTAAGCCTCAGTTTGCTCCTCTGTAAAACAGGAATGATAATAATAGCACCTTACACTTAAAACGTTACAAGGACTGTACTAGATAATGTATGTGAATGTGTGTAACACAATGCCTAGGACAGAATTAACAAACTGTTAGCTATTTAACTATTAATAATATAAATATGCAGTCCACAGATGGCTTCCTATGATGCCCCTAGAAACTTTCAAAGTTTCTGAACCATGGCCCAAAATAAAATATTCATTTTATATCATGACCTGAAGATACACACACACACACACATAAACTGAAAGATAGTAATACTTAACTTTACAACTTACAATGCACTTTGATATTTCATTTGTTCTATTTTATTTTAAAAAATCGTGTCACAACAATTAATGGTGAAACAGTGATCTGGTGAACCTTCTGGGGATCAATGTGATGAGGACATCCTTGAAGAATAGGTAAGGACCATTTCCTGATGTCTTCTAAACAGGTGTAGTCATAGTAATAGGGGAAAAAAATTAGAGATACTCTCTCCAGAATCGGAAATTCCCCCATCAAGCATTTTTGTGGACTTATGTGTAAGTAACTAGGAGTTGGGGACCCAAATGTATATAGCATGGTGACTGACCTCAAGGAGCTTATGGCTGAGTGACACAGTTAAGATTTGTTCGCTCATTTAGTCATTTAACAAATTGAGCACCTACTATGTGTGAGAAAGCACTGTTCTACATCAGACAGTTTCCTGATCTCACAAAGCATACTGTTTCATGACAGTGATGGGCAATAAATAACCCAAGTGCCCTGACTGGTATAGTTCAGTTGATCGAGTGTCGTACTGTGAAGCAAAAAGTCACTGGTTCGATTCCCCACCAGGACACATGCCTGGGTTGCAGTTTTGGCCCCGGTTGGGTGCATATGAGAGGCAACCGATTGATGTTTTTCTCACATCCATGTTTCTCTCTTCCTCTTTCTACCTCCCTCTCCTCGCTCTAAAAATAAATAACCAACCAAATAAACATAACATGGCTCAGATGAGTGAGGACATGGAGAGTGACTGGCAGGAAAGCCTATTCTGGATAAGGCAGTCAGGGAACATTCCTCCAAGGAGAAGGTATTTGCCGAGAGACACGAAGTGAAGGTGTGAACTGTGTAAATTCTATGGGACCACCAAGAGCAAAGGCTCTGAGGCAAAAATGGAATAGCCTAGAAATAGGCAGAAAGCCAGAGTGGCGAGAGCTTAGTGCGCATATGAGAGGTTGATGGGGCCAGATGACAGAGGTGCCTAATGTCATGGTCATCCTGAGTTACATCTGAGTATGATGGGGAAACCAGTGCAGGGTGGTTGGATCTGACTTCCGTTTCTACAGGATCACTCTTGCTGCTGTGTGGAGAACCGACCGAAGAGAGCAAGAGCAAAAGCAACGAGACTGCGAAGGAGGCCATCACTGCAGTCCAGGCAAGAGATGTGAGTGGCTTGGCCTAGGCTGTCAGTGATGGAGGCGGCAAGACGTGGTTGAATTAGTGCTACCTACTCGGAAAGTTGATGCCACTACATATCCAGAATGTGACATAGAATGGAAGGGGGAAAAAACCATAGAGAGTGAAGTGCCAAGTTGTTGTGGGAACTCAGATGAAAATTACATCTGGCTGAAGGATGAGCTGGCACTTGAGCTGTGTGTGTCTTCAAGGATGAGTGGGCAGGGAGGGGGAGGGAGAAGACGCTCCAAGGAAAGGGAAGAACATGCGAGTGAAGGCACCAAAGGGAAAACAGAAGGCATGTCGCGGGGAACTGTGGACCATGGCTGGTTTGAAAGGGGAGACCGGAGGTTGGGCTGGACAGGTAGGTTTGGGATCAATCGTAAAGGGCCTGGGGTGCCACAGCACTGTTTGGGCCACTATCCCAAAGCACAGCCACTGTGTGTTTCTAAGGAGGGTTTTCTCAGATCAGAGCTCAGCCGCAGAGAGTACTGGGCAATGTGGGGCTGCAGGGGAATCCAGAAGCTTCTGCTTCGGGCCTCAGTAGATCCATTCATCGACCTTCCCTGATCCTGAATCTTTTGTTCCAGCCAAACTAGCCTTGTTCACGACCAGTGGGCTGGCCTTAACCACACCTTCCCTTCTGCTTTTGTTTACATAGTTCCCTCGGCGCCTAGGTGCCTTCCCCAGCTCCTGCCCATTTATTCAAATCCTCCTCATTCTACTCTGGCTCCTTGGCCTCTATTGCTCTCTCTGTTCTATGAAAGCACTTATCTATCCCACTCACATTGGCTCTTAATCTCATATACCCACTCACATTTCCTTAAGTATGTATTTCAATAATATAGGATGTCCCCCCATGAGATATAAACCCTATCCCGTCAAGGACCTTACCTGGCACTTTTTTTGTTTTCTCCAGTATCTGGCACTCAATAGGCATTCACTTATATTGACCATCCTCACACAGACCTAACAAAGTGAGTGTTAAGAGCCAAGCGGCCTCCTGAAGAGCCAACGGTAGAAGGGCAGTTGTCCAGATAAACTGACATGGGGACACATGGTCAAAGGGGACACATTTCCCAGGCTCCCTCCCTCTTCCCATTCCTTGGCCAGCCCAGAAATGAACACATTGAGATCTGGACATACATAGGTTTTGCCTTTCATGACACTGTCTTCGGGAATTAACTACCTTTGCTTTAGGGCAAGGGTGTCAAACTCATTCTCACCAGAGGGCCACACCAGCCTCTAGGTTGCCTTCAAAGGACCACATGTAATTTTAGGACTATAAATGTAACCACTCCTTAATAGTTAAGCGAGAGCTTGGAGCTGCTGCCAGGTAGAAACAAGGTGCTGGGCCAGATAAAACAAGGTGCAGGGCCGGATTCGGCCCACAGGCCTTGTGTTTGCCACCTGTGCTCCAGGGAATATAACTGACGTTCAAGAGAGCACAGCAAGCCCATGATTTCCAACGGGGAGACAGGAAAGTGGGCCTGAGTCACATTCAGTGCCCTCCCCCTGGCCAACTCACAGCCCTGCCCCTCCTCCAGCATGGACCTGGCTTCCCTGGCCCCTTGCTCCCCAGGCTCCGTGCCACACCGTATTTGTCACTTTCCCTGAAGACACTTTACTTACTTTAGGGGCTTCAACTCTAGTGCTTCCCTTCAGCAGTGTCCACTTCGCTTCACCAGCCATTGGAAACATCAACCAGTGAGACACGAGTTTCAAGACAGCAACAGGGCTGTGGACTCTCTCAGCACCTGTCACCTTGCAAGGACATGGGTCACTTAAGGACACAATGCGAAGGCACTGATGATAGGTTTCCTCCTCTGTTGCTGTGGACACTGAATTTGGTGGTTGTCCCGTCTTCGGCCTCCATTGCTCACCGATGCTGTCCCCATGCTCCGCCACTCCAGGAAGGGGGTGGGGCCGGGGAGCGCGAGTCAATGAGGTCACTGACGCAGGGAGGACGAAGACGTCAGGTTCTTACTCTGTGTTGAGCAGGGAGCTGGGCCCAGGCTCAATGCCACGGGCCCCCTTACTCAAACAAACTCCGAATATGGTGGCCACTCAATGTGGCAGAGGAGACCCACCAAGCTGGGAAGCCTGGGGGGCTGGTGCAGTAATGGAGGCTGAGCAGTGCTGTGGGGACCCTCCCCCTTTCCCTCCCAAGCCAAGCTTGGGTGAAGCTTCCAGTACCACCTCTTCACTGGGGAGGAGGCCCTTCTGTGCCTCCCGCTGCCACCTCCGAGACGCAGGGGCCGACGGGGTTAGGGAAGGGAGCACTCCCTGGCCGGAGTTCCACGCTCCCGTTCCAAACTCGGGCCGGCACAGAACCGGGCAACCTAGACCCCTGACTCCAGGGCACAAGCGGGCAGGGGTTCCCGATGCCCGGGGGGCCGCGATGGGGTGAGGGGTGTGCACCTGCAGAAGCAGCCTTCCCGGCAGCCTTGCCAGACCAGCCCGCCCCCGCCGCCGCGGTCTCCCACCCACGCGTGGAAGCCGCGCGGCTTCGGAGGCTGAGGTCCGCCGGGGCCTGTCGGTCACGCGGACCGCACGCGGCCCCGCGCTGCGGACACGTGAGGGGGCGGGGCCTGAGCCCAGGATCCCCTCTCGCGCTGCCTGCGTAGGAGCGCGACGCCCGCCCCGGCCCGCGTGCCTCCTCCCCCCTCCCTCCTTCCCGCCCCGCCCCGCCCGGCACTGCTGCCCCCGCACTGCTGCGCCCGCCACCTCCTCCCTGAGCGCTCCGCGCGGGGGCGGGCCGCGGAGACTGAAGAGCCGGAGCTAGCGAGGGGAGGGAAGGGGGGGAGGTGGTGTGGCAGGCTGAAGGGGTGGGCGCTGGGCCTACGCGGACCCCCCAGCGCCAGGAAGCCCCCTCCCAGCTCCTCTAAAGGCTCTCCGGGACACCCGGTTTTGTTTTTCTAGATTTGGAGCAAGGAGAAGCAGGGGTGCGGAGTAGAGCTGCAGGGTGGTGGAGGCGCGGGGTGCAGTCGGATGCGGGCACACCTCCCCCCATTCATCCACCCACGCGCGCGTGCTCTCCCGGCACTGATGATGTCCTGACCGCTCTGCTGCTCGGGCTCTGCTCGTGACTTTGCTTCGTGCTGGCAGAAATCCGCAGCGTGCGTTTGAGGGTGGGGATGGGGGCAGTGGGGGCAGTGGGGGCAGGGGATTAGCTCCCAGCGTTACCCCCTTGTGCATGCCCACACGTGGACATACCAAGCCACCCCACATACCCACCTCCACCTGCAATGTCCGAGGCCTCCCACACCAGGTCAGGATGGACCTGGTCCAGCCCCTGAGTCCCTGTCCATACCGGACACTGTCCATCCTGCTCTTGGTTGCCCCACCCCAACCCCCCGGGCACTGAAAGTGCCCATCACTTTCAATGGGTGCTTTCCTTTGGGGGCCCACACTCCACCTCTAGAGTCTACATGGGTGCTGGCAGCAGGTGGGAATGGCGAGGGTAGTGGGGCAACAGACAGACTGTCCACAAGGCCCCTTCCGTGTGCACCCTCTTGGAACAGGGCAGTGGAAAAACAAACAGGAACTCTGCCGAAGAAGTAGTCAAAACACCAGCTCCTTTCCCCCTTCCTGGGGCTGGTCACCAGCACGTGTGTCCGCCCCTGGGGATAAATATTGTGGTTTGGTTCCGCTCATCACCCAGAAGACGCAATTGCTGCCCCTGGTAACTGGGCAGCAAGGCCTGGCCCCGGGCTCTCACAGGTAGGATTCAGTGCTTCTGACGTAGGGTCCAAGATAAGGCGGTGTGTGTTGGACACACGGAGGGAGGAAGGGTGAGAAAATAAATATTATGAAAAGCAGAAGGTATTCAGAAATCACACTTAGGTAACACCTCCCTTTGGTAACACCCTGCAGTAGAGGGGGTGGGCTCACTCTGAGGGAGGGACCGTGGGAGAGCTGTTTCGCCTCTCCCCAGCTGGAGGTTGATGCTGGATGCGGCCCTCTCACCAGGCGAGAGGCCACAGGGCTGGCCTTCTGGGCGTTGAGCATTCCAGGTTCCAGCGATAGCCACTGTGTGAGAGCTTGGCCTGCTCGGGCTTTTCAGCACTGTCTGGCAGACGCACTGTGTCGTCCCCGGAAGAGAAGTGAGGGCAGCTGGTTCAGTTTCCCCTGGTCTCTGTGCTACAGCCTACCGGATGTATTGAATCTGGTGGCCCTTAGCATTAGAAACTTGAGGACGTCTTCAGAAAGCTCTCTCCCTTCCGGGCCACTCTCAAAATTCCTGTTCCTCGGGACAGTCATTTCATACAGTTTAGCAGCAGCGTATTCTTTGATTAGAGTTGATCTTGTCAGGTGATACCACTTTGAAGACCGAGATTTATGTACAGGTGTGCAAAGAGCTCCAGGAGAGGGCTACACTCCTTGGGGAGGAAAGGACAGTGCAGGGCGTTAGGATCCTTTGACCATTTATTTATTCATTCGTGGTTTTTGAGGTTTCACTGCATTCCATGCCTTGTGTGAGGCCCTGAAGAAACTCAGTTAAAATGACATGGGCTCCGATGGTGGGGAGTTCGGGGAGCCACGGAGAAGACAATGAATGATCATGTCACGGGGAGGGCACTGCAATGAGGGAAGAAGCTGCGGGAATCCGCTCTGGGGACTCTAGGATCAGCTTGAGCTCCATTATGCTGCAGTAACCAGGGACTCCCAACGTGTTCCTCAAGGAGCTAAAACGATCAGTTCACCAGGAGCCTGTCGCCCCAGCCCATGCGCTCTTCATTCTGAAACCAAAGGTCAAGGTGGAGTCCCTTTGAGGGACCGGTGGGTCTCAAAAGCAGAGGGAAAATAGAGACAACAGAGTCATGTAAGGGCTCTGCTCCACAGTGCCCTAGTCACGCTCATTCATGCTTCATTGGCCGCAGAAAGTCATGTGGTAAAGTTGGCCATCTATGGAGCAGGAAGTATAATCTTTCCACAGGGTCGGTCCAGTGGGGAAGGACGGTAATATCTAGAGAAATAATACAACCTACCACAGCCTCCCAGAGGCTGGGGCTGATGCACTGGGGCCAGGGGAGCAGTCAAGGCAGGGCGGATATGCCTACAGCCTCCTGGGCCCCAGGTGTGGGGGCATAAAACAGCTTGGGGCTTCAGAGAAACCAGGCACCTCCCTTCAACGCCTTTTCCTCTGTGGCTGCATAGTGTTGGGCAGCATTCTTTGCTCACCCTACCCTCCTAGGTGGGCATCTCTTTTAAGGGGCTAGCCTCCCACCCCTGTTTCAAGAATTGTCCCAGAGGGAAGGACACTGATTTATTGTTACATGTCTTCCCAAAGAAAATGAACCCAAGTTACCTAAAAATTATTGGTTTCCATAAATACTGGGAAAACAGGCCCAAAACCCAGCAGATTGCCGTAACATTTTTGATGCCTTAGAGACTGGACAGGGATGGTTGTGCATGGGAACTGAAGGCTACCACAATGACTGCTGCAGGTATCGAGTCTTCTAAAATTTCAGCCTGTGTTCCTGGAGCTATTTCAGGGGATGCCTCTAGATGATTCTGATGGCCACCTGGGTCTCGGCCCTTAGCTTGTCTCTCCTGCTGACTCTGGTTAGTAAAGGCCCCATTTCTACCCCTTTTCCTCTATCGCCTTCTATCCCATCGGAGGTGTTTAAAGAGGAACACCGCTTGGCCAAGATGCCTAGTTGGCAACTCCCACCTCCCCCCACCCCAATGCTGCGAAGCAAGAACAAGTAGGTGATTCCCGAACTATTGGGTCAACCTTGTATAGGGGTTAGTCATTTGCTCAGAAGCGGCTGACTATTAACCACGTTGTATAAAGTTGTTTAAAGAGGTACAACTCAGAATGGCCAGATGGATGAGATGCATGGGTCAAGGTAGGTGGGAAGGGATGTGGGACTTCCACGCCCAGTCCAGGCACCCAACCTTCCCTGCACCTCCAGATGTCCAGAAATTTCAAAGCTCCCAGCACCACACATTGTTGGCTTTTTTACAGAGGCTTTGTTACTTAGCCATGAACAATTAAACCATGGGCCATTGATGATTAACTCAACCTGTTCATCCTTCTTTCCTAGGAGGTCAGGTCAGAGGCTGAGAGTTCCAATCCTTTAATCACAAGGCTGGTTTCCTTGGCAACCAGCTTCCATCCTGAGGGGCTTCTTAAAAGTCACCTCATTAACAAACTCAGGTGTAGTTGCTAGAGGCTTGTTTAGAATAACAAAAAATGCTCCTTTTACCTTTATTCCTCCTAAAACTTAGCAAATTTAATAGACTATATGTGTCTTATTATATATCACAATATCACATATATATTTGAGGTTTTTTATGCTAAAAAACGATGGTATAAATTTTATCATTGCTGTGCGACCATCAGCACTACCCATTTCGAGATTTTTTTTATTCCAAACAAACTCTGTGCCCATTAAGTGATAACTCCCCACCCTCCTTCCCCTTCAGCTCCTGGTAACCTTCACTGTACTTTCTGTTTCTATGAATCTGCCTATTTTGGGCACT
The DNA here is from genome assembly GCF_014824575.4 of Sturnira hondurensis. Lineage (NCBI taxonomy): Eukaryota > Metazoa > Chordata > Mammalia > Chiroptera > Phyllostomidae > Sturnira > Sturnira hondurensis. The sequence goes on along the minus strand of NW_028091030.1, from coordinate 413,411 downwards.
TCGTAAAAGAGGAATCAGACAAAATTGTCCTTTTATGTTTGACTTATTTCATTTAGCATAATGTCTCCAAGGTTCCTCCATGTTGCAGCATCGATCAGAACTTCGTCCCTTTTCGTGGCTGAGTAGTACTCCATTGTGCATATAAATATTTGTTCCCGTTACCTGTTGAGGGACACTTGGCTTGCTTCCTTCCACCATTTGGCTGTTGTGAATGATGCTACTGTGGACACTGGGGCACAAGTATCTGCTCTCAGTTCCCTGCTGCATTTTAATTCAAATTGAACAACAGGCCCATGGCAGCCATGGCTGAAGAACACCACAGACTGACTTGTTCATGAAGGCTGGCAGTGATGGGCCAAGACTGGGAACTGCCCCTTCTCCCGAAGACCTGGTGCTCTGGCTCTTCGGCGTCACCGCCGTTGACACCAAGAGGTGAACCGAGACTGTGCGGAGCTGTGCGGGGGAGGGCAGCTCCCATTTCTGCCGTATGGCACTGAAGTGCATGCAGACACCAACAAGACTGAAGACTTCTTGGAGGCAGTGATGTGACGACCACCACCCGCGGCCAGGCGCCCCATGCGGGCAGCTCTGAACCTTGAATCAGACACAACTAGCCTGGACATATTTACTACATTTCCTGTGTACATCAAGAATTCAAACCCAGGACTCAGTAATAATCCAGAAGAGGGGCTCCTGAAAGCCCTGAATGTTTTAGGTGATTATGGGGCATCCCCTCTCCCAGAAGGAGTGGATGAGATGGGTGCTAAGGAGGAGGGGATCTCTCAGGGGAAGGTTCTGGAAGGCAGTGAGTTCAATCTGGCTGACTGCAGCCTGTTGCCAAAGCTCCACGTAGGACAGGTGACGTGTAAGAGTGCTGTGAGTTCTCCATCCCTGAGGTGTGCTGGGGGTGCATGGGTACTTGTGTGATGCCTCCACATGTCCAGATGATGGCCTGTGAGCCCGTGGCCAAGGCCCTCGAATAAGCTCCCCCAGTGGTTTCCATTTGGCTACGCAAGGGACACACTCCAAGATGTCTAGTGGGAGGGGAATTCTGGGGCCCCGTGTGCAACTACCTCCTACCTGGGGGGCGAGTGGAAGGAACTGGGGATCTGTGGGTGGGAAGGGTGGGACAACATATTGCAGTAATAAAATACAGAATGAAGAAAAAAACCACATCAAAAACCAGGCAAATATGTATATATATGATATTTCAAATTACACGTCCAGCTGTCTTCTTCTTGGTGTGTCGCACCACAGGAAGGAGCATCATTTACAGATGCAGAGACGGAGCAGGAGACCCGGCCCGGACGTCAGGGCTGGAAGCTAAATCCTTCGTGTGTAGTGTCCTCACCAGACTAACACCCCCGAGGACAAGGGTTGCGGCCTGCCTCACCACCGACGCATCTCCAGGGCACATGACTACGGTGCAGTCCATAGATTTTGAAAGAATAAATGAGTGTGTGTGTGTGTGTGCGCTTTACACTCTGGCAGAGCCTCTCAAATAAAGTCCCGGTGCTGAACACATATTTCCCTCCTTCTCCAAATCCCCCTTTCCATCTATTAGACACTTCCCCTCCAGAGGGACTTGCTTGTCCAGACAATGTCTTAAAATGCTAACAACTTCAGCCTCAGTCAGGCCTGAGGAAGGTTCTTGCCCAAGTGTTTCTGTTCACAGTCTGGGGAGGATGTCCTTGTCCCCATCCCATGTGGGGCTCCATCTGAGGTCACCCGGGAGTTCTCCGCAGTTCAGGGAGCAACTCGCTCCCTGCTGGGGCATGAGACTCACGGTGGGGGTGTGGGGGGGCGTGCCTCTGGAATGGGGGCGAACGGGTTTGAACGCCTTCAAACCAGCTTTTACTAGAGAGCTCTGACCTGCTGCTTCACTGCAGGTCCCGTTTTCTCACAGTGTTGTCCTGGGGTTCGGGAACCTCAACCCCAAGTCCCTAGTGTTTGAAAATGCAGAAAAATGTCATTTGAACGGAGTGGTGAAAATGCTGCTCTTGATAAAACCGCACTGTGGACTTAGCACTTGCTTTAGAAAATGGGGGCCCTGAAAGTAATCCTTGCGCTCTGCTCCCCGGAGGAGCCTGCTTCGGGCTCTCGGAGGAGGTGAGGGGTGTGGCTTCAATCATCTGGGGTCCTTTGTCCGCCGCTGCCTGCCTACACGACAGCCGAAGCTGTCATTAATGGCCCAGAGATGGGATGCGCCAGGTGCCGTGACTGCCTCTGCCCGCGGAGGCAGTCTGTAAGAAAGAAGGCAAGGGACGATGAGAAGCACGCACAAGGCATCCATGTCGTGTCCCCAAAGAACCTGGCTCGTGGTTAAGTTTCACCGGGGAGATTTCCTTGACTGAAGAGGGGCTGAGACAAAAGGTCTGGTGGTCGGGGAGGGTGGGGCGCTGGAGATGAGCTCCTGCAGCCATCCACCCAGAGCTCGACGGACGGACGGGGACGGGCACCCCCCTCCGCGGCAAGGGGGAGGGAGGGAGGCGGCTTCCCGCGGGCTGCGGAGGGTTAACCCCTCCGGGCGCCCAAGGACGTCAGAGCGGGTTTCTGTCTGCAGCTGGGACGGAGAGCTTTTATCCCTCGTTATTTTCCATCCTGTCACTGCTCTTTATTGTGTGTGGAGTTCGGGGTTTGCCTTTTTCTTTTCGATGTTTAAATGATTTAGAGGGGAGAAGAAGGTCATCCCAGTGAAAGACTGGGAAACCCAGCTGGCAGGACTGTAGGGTGTTGGGAGGGGCCCTGGAGAGGCCCAGGTTCAGAAGAGCGGGGCTGCCACCCTTACCTGGACCCCCCGCATTCCTACTGAACCCCCAAACCTCTACCTGGGCAGAGAGGCTTCCTGCTTTGGAGACCCACCCACCCACTAGTCTGCTAGGAGGACAGCTGCTGACAGGGACCACCTCCCCACGCCGCCCCTCCCAGACACACCAAACTCCCGGCCTCGGTTGGGCTGGGGAGCAAGGAGATCCCACTCCCCACCACATCCTTCTCCTCCACTGGCCCCGTGGAGAAGCGCGTGGAGGAGAAGGGTGCTTCTCTCAAAGCCAAGGAAGAGGAGAACAGCCGGCACTGAGGAACATGGAGGAGAGCAGGTTCCAGACACGGAGGGAGAGGTGGCGTGGGTTCCTCAGGGGCAGAGGAGGGCTTAGACGTTTGTCCGATCTTTATAAAAGAAGATGCTGAAACTCAGGTAGGGAGGGCACATTCAGCCTGTGGCCATAGGGGTCAGAATTTTCTGTAGCTAGTAGGCTTCATGTCCAAGTCTTTGGTCTGAGGGGAAATACACTGAGCACAAGTCAGGGGAGAGAAAGATCAGGTGGCCCAGGTGTGGCAATGTGGAGCCAGAAGTTGAGAGAGAGAGAGAGAGAGAGATGAGACAGAGCCTTTGAAGCCCAGAATTCCATAGTTGGAAGGGGGTGCATGAGGGTATCCAGGGGACCTGCTCTCCAGAGCCAGAACTGTGTGGGCCCACGTCCCTGAGGTGGAAGTGTCCACTCGGCTTGCGTACCTTGGGCCCCAGAGACACGACCTGGGAATGGAGGATAGCTGCGTCCCCACGGAACCTCACAACTTGGGAGCCCTGGGAAGCTGCAGAAATTACAGGGTGAGGTGGGAGGTCAGGAGGCGTTTGCATCTCTCTTATTCTTGCATGTGGTAAGTCTGACAGAGAGAGGAAGCCCTGGGTAATGGTCCCCTAGTGTTAAAGGTCAGAACTGGGTCTTCGGAACTAAGACTTACATTATAGAAGCGGACTTCTACCAAGGACAGAGTACATCTGAAGGGGGTCGTGACAATGGTGTTTGCAGGAAAGTTTCCTACCTGGTGAACATGACTTAAAACTAAAATTTGAGGGAAAGAGGGAGGGGACAATATCCGTCTGCAATGGATATTGTGGAGAACAGGCCCAGCATAAGTAAAAAATAGAAAGAGCAAAGAGGTTCTCAGTGAAGTTTACGTGGCTCAGACTGAGGCTGGATATCGCTATTCTCTCCTCTCGTTCCCCTCTCCAGCCATTTGCGATTATGCCCGAGACCTATCTTTATGTAGCAGTGGGCTCTCAGGCCCCCTTGGCTCCTATGAGGTTCAGCCAACAAGAGTCAACCAGCAGGAGATTGGACGGTGGAAGGAGAATAAAGTTGGGACATTTATTCTGTGGCTTCCTCCCAGCTGAGTCACCGGGTGCGGGCTGCATCCCTCTTCTGAAGACCACAGGCCTGGTCAGGCTGTGATGGGCTGCATCCCTCTTCTGAAGACCACAGGCCTGGTCAGGCTGTGATGGGCTGCAGCACCTGTCTCTAGGCCCTGGTGTCTCCCCGTCCCTTTGCCCCAGCAGGACTTGTGATAGTGCCTGGGCCTTTTGGGGCAAGCTCCGGTCCTTGCTGGCTTCCCGTATCCCTGCCCAAATGATTATCCAGCCCCTTTATTAAACTTTCTGTTACCCCATCTGAGAGTGTCTCCCACTTCCTGCTGGGACCCTGACCAATACAATCATCACATAAATGACACAAAATTGAAACTGTAACCTGAGGTTAACATAAGCTCAAAGCCATCACCAAGTCTTGGTTGGATGAGACTTACGACATGAATTCTATGTGGGTAAGGATTTTTTCGTCCAGATAACGGCCTCACGGCAACGGGCCAAGAAGTAGGACTCAGTTCATTCCCTCATTTAAAGAAATGTTTATTGAGTTTCTTCTGCGTGCCATTTCCTCCATGAGGGGCTCCCCCAGTCAGGGGTGAATAAAATTGACAGACCTCCAGCTCTCACGGTTTTCAGTCTAGTGGGGGAGAAATATATTAATGACATAGCCACAAATATAAACATGTAGGTAGAAACTAAGATAAATCCTGGGCAAAATAACTCCAGCTTTCTATGACGGCACAGTTAGGACGCTGATACGGTGTGGAACTTTAGAGGACCTCCTCTGAGGAAGTGACACTAAGTTTAGCCAGGCAGGACACTAAAGTTTACAGTGCTGTTTTTTTCAAAGATTGTTATTTATTTATTTTTAGACAGAGGGGAAGGGAGGGAGAAAGAGAGAGAAACATCAATGTGTGGTTTCCTCTCGTGCTCCCCACACCCGGACACCTGGTCTGCAACCCAGGCACGTACCCTGACTGGGAATCAAACCAGTGACCCTCTGCTTTGTACTCCAGCTCTCAATTCATTGAGCTGTGCCAGCCAGGGTTACAGTACTGTTTGACATATACAATTTCATTTGATTATCATATCATTTTGTGAACTGGACATGTATAGAGGGGTTACTGTTTTCCTTTTATAGCTGACAGAACTCCCGATTAGTACAGTAGCATATATATTTTACTAATATCTGTATTAATTGCAAAGAACTTTAGTATTCAAATGTATTTACAGTCCATCAAAGAGAATGAGGTTGTGCATTACATTCAATAATAATACATAATAAATAATACAGGTTATGGGTCAATTCCTTTCCATTGGACAGTCTATTAATCTGTCAATATAAGACCAGAAGCAATTACCTTCACCTTGTCAATAATTTCTTCAGCTTATTAAGGTACAAGTGACAAAGAAGAGTTGTGTTTCTTTCAGGTACGCAATGTGATGCGCTGATACATGTACACATTGTGGAATGGTTACTGCAGTCAGGGTAATCGTGTACCCATCACCCCACGGAGTTGTAATTCCCCTTCCTTCCTCTCCTTCCCTCCCTCCCCCCACCCCGTGGGGGAGAACACAGTGTCTACACACTCTCAGTAAATGTCAAGTGTACAGTGCGGTGTTACCGACTGTAGCACCATGCTGTACTTTAGATCACTAAAGTGATCAGACTTAATCGCTTTGCAGGACTGAAACTGTGTTCTTTCACCAACGTCTCCTCATTTAAGCCCCGCCCCCCACCAGCTGGACAAACTCATTCTATGAGTTTGACTATTTTAGAGTCCGCATACAAGTGACATCATGTGGTAGTTGTCTTTCTGTGTCTGGCTTATTTCACTCAGCACCATGCCCTGCAGGGTCTTTCACGTCATCATTAATGGCAGGATTGCTTTCTTTTTTTATGGCTATGAGGGGGGACCCCCCCCAAAAAAAAAACCGGAATGTATTTATTAAAAAATTGTATATTTATTCTTATATGTTTAAACTCCAGTCACCTTCAAAGTACTCTCCATTTGATGCCATGTTTTTTTCCCACTGCTCAAAACAGGTTTTGAACTCATTGGTTTTGATGTTTTTTAGTGCTTCTGCCTTTTTTTCTTCACCTCTTCCACATTGGTGAAATGTTTCCCTTTGAGGAATTTTTTTCTTTGGGGAAATATAAAAAGTAGCTCAGGGTGAGCTGGAGGGGAGAGTAAGAGAGGGTAGGGTGTGGGGGTCATGCTGTTTTTGGTCAAAAACTGCTGAACACTCAGCACAATGGGGCAGGTGTGCTATAAATCACCCATCATGAAATGGGCGAACATGTTGAAAGAGTCCTCAAAAAAGATTCATTGAAATGGAACACAGCCTCTCACAACAACACCAGTTGGTACAGGATGAGAGACAGGATCCTAGAACACTCACCTAGCAGGAGAAGCCTGTATAAAGGGCCCACCTTCCAGAAGATAACTCTGGTTTTTTTGGGGGGGGTTCCCCATTGTGTGTGTATACCATATTTTCTTTATTTGTTTATCCGTAGACAGACATTTAGGCTGTTTCTGTATATTAGCTAGTGTGAATAGCATGCAAGAACCCATTAATCTATCCATCCACCATAGGCATCAGAGGTGCTGTCTATACAGCATAGTAAATACGACAGGTCTAGACCAGCCGAGCAACTGAAGTCACAGTCTGATTGCTCTCACATTATCCGCCACCATCCTCCAAATCCAAGATACATCTGCCCAAGCCAAACAGGGAAGTTAAATGGGGACGTAACAGGGATGAACAGTGGTTTGCTGGTAAACTGGCTCCTCAAAGGGAAAAAAAAAATCCTAATTTGTAGTGTTTGCCAATTTTCATGGTTTAAATAGTCCCAACCGTGGCTGATTTCAAGGTACCAAAGTGACGTCATTGAAGAGGAAGTTTCGAGGTAATGTGACCAATCTCACAGCAATTCCCATGAATAAATAATACCAGTTCTCCAGAGCCTGTCTGGGTTGATCCCAGCACACCACTGTGCCACCACACCTGCAGTTTCCGGGCCTTCTGTGATAGCACTGCTCCCTGGGATTCTCCCAGAAGTGTGGCTGTGGTTTTGATTTACTGTTTTGTTCGGAAAACTCACCAGGAGCTTTCATTTGATCCTTCCTTTCACGACAGTCCTTAATCCCCAGGTCAGGCACGTTGCTGGGTGTATTCCAAGAATACATCCAGGACCTAGAGAAATAATGATGAGGTGGGTATAACTCTATTTGACTCGCTGTCAGATGGTTTGGGCCAGACTCTGTTTGTTTCCTGACTCCCGTTAACTCCCACTCACCCCATGACCAGAAGAGAGCATTGTTTCAGAACCAGAACTAAGCCCCTAAAAGTCTTGTTTTTCTCTTTTCCCAGTGAACACTCACTCCACTGAATTCCCTTGGGGGAAAATGAGGAGGAAGATCTAGCGTACACAGGCGCAGTGTCTATGGCACGGGGTACGCCTTCCCTTCTAGTCACCTGACTTGGCTCTGGAAATCCAGGGGACACCTCTCACCCTCTGGTATCCTGAGTCTCTGCTGTCCCGAGACTTCATTAGTCAGATCTCCTCTAGTCCGCACCCCCCCCAATTCTACTGACCAGGTGCGACCTTAATGCAACACTCCATATATTTCAGTCCTTGGTGTTCATAATCAATTAGCCATTGCCAAAGATCCCTGCGTGTTCGTTTTTTCGGACGATCGCTCTGACTCTTCTGCCCTCTTTGCTTCTGGTCACTAAGTGTCACTGCATAGTCAATGCTAGGATCTCATCGTCTCCCTTCAAACCCAGGGACACAGTTCAATGGCAGCATCTTCCACCGTCATCCCCAGCAGATAGAGGACTGTAACTGTAGCCTTTACGAAGGCCGTGGGTGCTCTGTCCTCATCAACGTGTTTCTCTGCATCTGGGTGACAGGGGAGTCCTTTGGTCCCTCTCAGGGGATACGCCATTTACAGGTAATAAATCCACTTCCATGCACCTCGCTCCCTAAGTCCATGCATTTCTCCTACCTTATTTGTGTGTGTTTTTTTTAGCATCTCAGTTTCATTTGGCTATGGCTGAGTTGGGTCTTCAGTTTACAACTGCAATAACAACAGAACTTCCATCAGATTATTGAGCTGGCACACCAGCTTCGGAGTCTCTGGTAACCACAGCCCCACCAAAACATCCAGCCAGATTCAGAACTACATTCTCTCTCTGTCTCCAGGCATGGCGGAGGCTGGTTCCTGCGAATATTCCCCAGGTTCACTGACATATAAACTTGGAAATTTGGACATCGAAGCATTTTTAGGCCAGCGTTATAATTGGCAAGCTGGGCATAGCGAGATTGGATCTGGGAGATGGGTGAGCATGGAGGGGGAAAGAGCAACGGAGCCTTCAGGTAAGGCTGGCCCAGCCTCCCTTGGCGGCACAGAAGGGGCATTTCTACTGGTGCGAGAAGGCTACTGGAGTGCTGAGGTTCAGGGTCTTCAGATTTAACTGGGTTCTCCTAATTATTACCATTCTAATTTTGGAGATTCTGGTCTTTCCTCATTATGGCCCTAACTTAAATCTGGTGAGGCGGTGAATTTAATAAATTTTGTCAATCGGCAACCTACAGGCTAAGAGTCAGTACCTGATTTTTGGCCACACCAACTTACCAGCTCTAAGAATAAGCTATTGTTTTAGGGAGATCATAAGATGCTCTGTTAGGGCAGTTATAGGAAGTCCTTGGTTCTCTGACTGTATCCTGAGCCATAAATTTAAAGTTTTGCACTTGTTATTCCATTTCTTCAAACTCGTCTGAATGGTTAGAATCAGCCAGCCTACTTCGTAATCCCTATATTCTTCATAACAACCCAACTGTGCTATGGTATCTGCCATTCATTCTGCCAAAACCATATCTTAACAAACAACTTTATTGCATGTGACAGCTCTCTCTGTCTCTCTCTCCTTCATCGAGATATAATTCATACACCCCACGATTCACTCATTTAAATCGTCCATTTCCATGATTTTTAGTATATTCACATAGTTGTGCAACTATCGCTACAAACAGCTATAGAACATTTTCATCGCTTCCAAAACCCCCATTACTTTCGCTATCACCCCCAAGTCCCCACCACCACTGGCCCCATAACACCCTAATCCACTTTCCGTCTCTATATACTTGCCTATTCCGTACGTTTCATATAAATGGAATCAGAATGCATGATAAGCAAACTGCCGTCTTAAATTGTTTTCTTTTTATTTGAACTGGAATTATCTTCAATGCAAAGGAACGAAGCTCTAATGACAGACTCTCAGCATGGGCAACAGGGGTGTGCGTGCATGTGTACGCCAGAGAGGAAGAAGAATTTGGAGAGCCAGATCCTACTTCCTGTGTGCATAATGCTAGCCCATTTGTTTTTTTGTTTTTCTCCCATAACCTGCTTGGAAAGGAAAATGTCAGAAGCCAATCACCTGCGGCACCCAGGAACAGGCCAGTGAGTTTTCGCAGTGGCTGAGGCCCTGCTGAGCATTGCACAGAGGAAGGGGGAGATTTCTGCCCTTGGGGTGCCCCTCTCAAGGGGGAGACCAGCTGCCTGTGCTGAGGCACTGGAGGCAAGAGACCAAACATTGCCGATCTGGATGGAGGTGGCAGAGGGGGCGGAAATGGTGGAACACATTGCCCTGGAGGACTGGAAGAGGTCATCCTGACGCGCCTTGGCTTTCCTGCAGACCACGCAGCCCTTCCGCACGGACATGGGGACTTAGTAACCTGTGCAGGCTGGGGCAGGGATCATCGGTGTTCGTCAGACGGGGGGTAGACTGTCCGACCAGCACAGCTGACATCCATAGTTCACCTGAATCACTTTTAGGGCATGTCAGGCCCTAAATAACTTTCAATCGCCTGCAAAGAACAGTTCCTCCCCTTTTAATTCTCTTTCAAGGCTTTTAAGTCCGAGGGCTCCACGGGAACCATTTGGTGCTCATGCTTTGAACACTGTACTGAATGTCCCTTTAAGTAAGAGACTGGGTCTTACTTAGAATGAGGGCCCATCCCAGCAACATTCGCTCCCTTGAATTTAATAACATTGTTTTGATCACAATGAATTCATTTTACCCATGATGTTGACCTTCCAAGTCTGGTAGTGACATAAATTTTCCAAGTTATGTAAATTGTTTAAGAGCTTAATAAGTGATTTGGTTTAAAGAAATAACAGAAAGTGGTATATGGAGATAGCAAAAATGGTGATGGTGATGAATGAGTGAAGCCAGTAAAAACTGAACTAGGACCCATTTCAGCTGAGAGGGTCTGTGTGTCAGCGGCTGAGGAGATGAGAAGTGCCACTGGGGTCAGCTGGCCTTGACCGGCCAGCTCTCACCACCTTGTATTGTGATGGGAGGGTTCCTTGCCTGCTTCTCTCCCCAGACATGGAGCCAGATCGCTGTCTTGTCTTCATCACGTCTCCAGTGCCCAGCACAGTGCCTGGCAACAGGAGTCCTCAGTAATTATTTACTGAATGAATGCGCAAATGAATAAATAAATGAGTGTGTGGCTGTCTTTTATGGTATTGGCCTTAATACCCTAAGAAGTCACCTTGATTATGTCTGTCCGTCCGTCCATCCATCCATCCATCCATCCACCTCATTAAGACCTGCTATAAACCTGGCTGGTGTGACTCAGTGGATTGAGCACAGGCTGCAAACCAAAGGGTCACCAGTTGGATTCCCAACCAGGCAGGACCTGTGCCTGGGTTGCAGGGCCAGGCCCCCAGTAGGGGGCGAGCGAGAGGCAACTATACGATATTTCTCTCCCTCTTTCTCCTTCCCTTCACCTCTCTCTACAAATAAATAAATAAAATATAAAAAAAGAGACCTAGTATGTTCAAGACGTTCTGCCCTTAAACTCCCTGTAATGGCTTTATTTTCCGTCCACAAGCAATCTATTTGTTATGCATGGGGTAGTGAAGAGATTGCCAGTGGTGAGGAGAACATAATCTCTTCTCGATTTGAAAGCAGTGATGTTGGAGCCAGGCGGGCCTGAGAGTGAATCCTGCCTCTGACAACACTTTGAGCACCTTGGGCCATTTGTCTTTTGCTCCTCTAAGATGATTTTAGCAATGCGTAACTTGCGGGAAGGTCTTGCGTCCGCCTCAGTGGATGTTGTTGAATGACCAAGACAGAGGGAGTGGATGAGTGGACAGACGGAGGGCCTGTGGCCCCCCCGCCCAGGCTGGGTGGGGGGGACAAAGCCAGGCTCCTCTCCCTCAGCCAGGCCTCAGCCTGCTGGCTGAGAATTCTGGGTGGGTAAGAGAAAACCTAAGTCCCAAGCTTTGCTTAACCAAGCAAAAATGGAGCAAACTGTGTGTAAAAACCGAGAGCTAGTGAAATCCTTTCCCACAGTGGGCTCTGGGGCTTGTGGCGGTGGCAACAGCAGGAGCCCCTGACAGGTGAGCCAAAAGGTAGAACAACTTGCTCACTAGACTCTGAATGTCTGACTGCCCCGGCCCCTCCTCTCCTTTCCCCCGAGGACGTGGGCAATTCGATGTTGGCATGGTGACCGCTCAGCCTGTCTCCCCCTCCTCTGACCTGACAAAGAGGCCCTTCGGAGTATAGAATGGGGCCCCGCGGGCTCCACTGCCTCAAGAATGGTGGGGAGAGAGGGTCCAGGAACTGAGGGGGCCTGGTTGCTAAACTCCCGCACTGGGAACAATGGAACCGTTGCCCTGGCAACCAGGGGAGGCCTCTCCCTGGGCCTCAAGGCTGAGTCTGGGAAGAGGTGTCCTGAGAAAGGGAGGTTGGGAACAGAGCGGGTGGGCTGGGGGTGCCTGTTCTCAGAGCTGTCTGTCCCCCAAGGGAAGGCGGCCGGGGCCCCTTTCCAGAGAAGAGGGTCAGCGCCTCTGTGGACTCATTGCACAGAGCCGCCGAGGGAGACCCCGCAAGAACCCAGAGCAGTTTCCACTGCACACAGTGCGGGCCTGCTGAGCGGCCGCAGGCGCCACGCCGCAGTGTCCGCGGGGGACCTTTCCCCAGTGCACACTCTCCCGCACTGAGGCCTCCGGAGGACAGGTTTTCGCAGGGGCCCTCTCCCGGGGGCTGTCCTGCCGACTTCGGGGTGTGCTCTGATGCTGTGGGCGCAGGCGGGAGTGGGAGCTGGGGTGTTGGGGTGGGGCTGCGTTGTCCAAGCCTGAGCGCAGACCCCTGAGAGGCCCTGGGGCTTTGGAACTGCGTCAGCTTCTGCAGCAACACAGTCTCTCCGAGGTTCCGTTTCTCGAGCATTAAAACGGGAATGATTCTGGCCTTAGCACGTGCGCACTGGATGGAGGAGTCGCCCCTGTGAGCGCTGAGCTGGCACCACACAGCTGCTTGTGGGTTGGCTCCCCTTCCCTCCCAGACAGTAGTCACCTTGCGTGCTCCTGTGACCCAGAACGCAGGAGGTATCTCCCAGCTCTACACAAACTGCCGAGACACCCCACAGACACAAATACACGCCCACTCTCCCTAAAAGCCGCCTGAGAGGCTCAGTCTGTGAGGGTGCTGAGCAGGATGGGTCCTTATGGTGGTGGGTGGCAAGGTCGTCTTTGAGATGGCCTGGTTACAGGTGTCCTTTGCCTGTCTGAATTTTCTCACGTTCTCCTTTGCACCGGGGTTGCTTTTGCCCTAAAGAAAAGAGGAAGTTGAGAGTGGGTGAAGCACACCTTACCAAAGACCTGAGAGCTCAGAGGCGTTCGGAGTGGGCAGCAGCCTAGAGGGGCGTCCTGTGCCCTCCGCCCATCGCACCTGCCTGGGTAGAAGCGGGTGCTGGGGGAGAGCCTGCCTCAGCTGGTGGCCACATGAGCCAGGGTCCCAGGGCAGAGGCATAGCCCTGACTTCGTGGTCAGCACCCAGCCGGAGCGGGAGCCTACGTGGGTGTTGGATGAAGGCGAGAGTCACGATCTCAGCCAGACGTCTAGTCCTTTCAGGACAAATGGGTCCCTCTTGTGGCCGCCAGGCCTCATAGCCGTGGCTTCCCACTCCTGTGCCCTTGGGGGCTGCTTGGAGAACTCTGACCGGTATCTGCAGGGAGGGGCCCTAAGGAGAGCCGGGTCGGAGAACGGCCGGGATTTGGTCTGGCCCAGCCCTTCTGCACCCGAAGTAAAATCATTCCTGGCCTGTCCTCTGCTCCCCCCGCCCCAAGTCTAGATGGAGCAGCATGGCTTTCTCCTGCCTTCCCAAGCAAAAACCCTGTGGAGGATGAAACGCAGCCACTCTGAGAACCTCACCACACTCGTCTGGGGCTGGCCAGCTGCGGTGGGGGAAGGGGGGCTGAGGGGCCAGCTGGCCGCAGCGATGTCGCCCGCAAAGGTGGAGTGGCCTCAGAGTGGAGAATATGGTACACATCGTTCACACACTGCGTTTGGAGACTGTTGAGACCAAGGTCTGGGCTGGGCTCATGGAGGGGTGCGTGACGGAAACTGGGAACCCAAGGGCCCCACACCGCTGCTCTCGCGTGCTTTCATTCTAGTAGTTGGTGTGCTCATTCCAAATAGCCCTTCTTACCTGGAGTCTTTGGACGGGTCCAGGGACCCCCTGACGTTATATGCAAAATACGGCCTCACGAGCATTTTCACAGAGCGTTCACTGGACTCTCAAAGGATTTAAAAGAACAGGAACCGCAGCAAAGGTGAACGAGAGCAGCACTCCCTGGTCCCATTGCTGCCTGGGGAGGGGTCACCACGGTCAGGTGAGACTCTCTGTTTCCATCAGAGGCTCCTTTGGGCTATTGAAAGCGCGGAAGAATCCCAGGCTCACTTTTCCCTGACCTCGTCTTGTTTTTGTCCCGAGAAGGACCCGGCTTCATCACCCACTTCAGTCACCAGCTTTGAATCCAAAGCTGCTGACTGCTAGCGTCCAAAAATTCCATCCAACCTGCTGGGGCCAAGATTTGCCACTCTCAGGGGTTTCAGGGGAACAGGACAGCGTCACTGTAGGGATTCCTGACACTTCCTTCAGAATTCAGTGGGACAGGAGTAGATAACGTTTTCGAGGTGACTGCTTTAACAACTCTGAAAGATCAGTAAAAAGTCAGCCGTGGGACGCTCTAATGATTTGTGAGCCGAAGAGAGGGTAGACAACATCCAGAGGAGGTAAGGGACCAAAGGAACATGTCAAAGGGGTCAAAGGGGGAAGTCAGAGAACAGGGAAGTGGCAACGGGCAGGACTTCGCCATCGTTCATTCTGCATTCAGGTTGGTTACGGACGTCCGCTCTGGGCGCTCGATGAACAAGACAGGACCACTCAGCCACACAGAGACCGACACGCAAAGAACTGGCTATGAAACTACATGGGACATGTTATAAGAGAGAAAATGGAGGAAGTGACACCCCAAAAGTTCCCCCACAGTGACAGTTCACTCAAAGTGACAAACCTTCCAGAGCTGTGGCGTGGACAGAAAGCACGAAGCAGGCGTGCCGTTTCTCGGGCCCACGGAAGGCAGCGTTTGGAAGGGGCTGTGGCAGACTGCATTCCTGGCCCTGCTCCTCACGCCTCCCTGCGACTAGTCCACGGACTTGGCAGTGCTCCCCCACTGAGGGCCACTTGTCATTCCCTGTCCCTGAACAATGGCTACTAGCAGATGTGCCACAGGCAGAGTATCCCAAAGTGGTTGGGCTTATTCCCCAGGCCCTCTGCCGTTGCCGGAATACTTTGGGGCTAGCTTGCTGGTCCCAGGAAGAGGGGGAAAGACGTGGAACAGAGTTACCCTGGCACTGGTGCCCCTCCTGCCCAGCCTAAAAAAGAACACCTAAACCAACCCCCAGAGGCAGACATGACCCCAGTGAGGCCAGCAGACCCCTGACTTCCATCTGACCCCAGCCTTGGCCAGTCTACTATCAGCCCAAAGACAGGTGAGATACGATCATAAATGCCTGTGGTTTTAAGTCACTGAGTTTTGGGATAGTTTGTCACACAGTGATAGCTGACCGATACGAAGTCCCTTTTATCAGAGATTCATTAAATGTTTCCTTGTCTGGCTATCTGAAAGGTCGGGCACTGCTCATAAAGGAAGTTCATTTATCCTTCTAGAAATACTGAGCACTGACATCTACTGTATTCCCAGGGCGGTGGCTGGTAAAATGCCCTCCGGAAGCCTGAAGTCTCCCTGAGCCTTTGTGGCTTTAATGATCACCGGGTCCTGGCAACTCTCCACCAACCCTTCGCTGACCCTTCACCTTCTGCCCACCCCCAGGGCCTGGGCCCCACCTAGTCCCTGCTCCATCTCTCCTCGTCCACTCGCACCCCAGCCTCCCCGGGGACCTGCTCTGGTCTGTTTTCACATCACTCCCAGCATGGCCTTTGTGGGGTGGCCAAACCCCTCTACCCTCCCAGCCCAGAAGGTGTCTGTCGAGGGCCCCTCACTCGCTGTCCCCAGGAGCGCTCTGTCTGGAGTTCCTACCCCTCCTGCTTTCACCTGAACTTGGCTGAGCTACTAGCCTCCCGCCAACTCACTCTTAAGAACAGGATCCTAAACTCTTGGGGAGACCTCCGTGAAGATGCCCCGGGCACCTGTCCATCCTGTTTAGGAGGTCAGCATCTGGGAAGAGTCCGGCTGGGCCTCACCGTGAACAGGTCTGGGCTTTGTTTTCCTGGAGTGAATTGGAAGTTGGAACAGAAGAAATCCGCCCAAGTGACAAACAGAAAGGTAAGAATTTCCTCAGGTGTTTCTATTAAATGCTGTTGTGGGGAAGCTCCTCCTCCTTCCAGACCAGGAACCACTGTCCTGGGCGGTGAATCTTTTAAAACAGGGCCCTGCCCGGGCTGGTGTGGCTCGGTGGACTGAGTGCTGGGCTGCGAACCGAAAGGGTTGCCTGTTGGATTCCCAGTCAGGGCACATGCCTGGGTTGCAGGCCAGTTCCCAGTGAGGGGGTGCGTGAGAGGCAACTGATTGATATATTTCTCCCCCTCTCTTTCTCCTTCCCCTTTCTCTACACATGAATATGTAAAATCTTAAAAAAAAAAATCAGAGACCAGAAATGGAACAAAACTCTTAACCTGAAAGGAAAAGGTAATCTAATTCTAGAATTAGGAAAAGATTTTGCAGAGGGATCGAAGACCTCTGCTCATTAGAAGCGCCAACTCTTGTCGACTGCCTAGTGAGTGCCCGGTTCAAAGCCCGGCTCAGAGCTGGGGCTGGGGTGAAGAGTTTTCCCTGACCGGGTCTTCCCTCCCCCTTTCCACAACTACCTGTTTCCACTCTCCCTGATGTTGCTATTCACCATTCAATTGTTCAGTAATTTTTTTTTAAACCAAGGCATTGTTTTGGCCCAGGCCCATATGTTGTTGGGGCAGGGGATACAGACTTAGACTCAGAGCTGAGTTTGTAATCGGAGACGAGATCTGTAGCTCACCCACACAGTGTGGTGATGAGTGTCACCAGCGGGGTTGACCGCAGGTGCTGTCGGAGCTCGGCGCCTGTGACCAGCAGACACCGCCTTGCAGAACCAATGGAAATAAACCAGTGAAGACAGAGAGAGGCCTGGGCGAAGCTGGGATTCAGGTAGCAGGAACACCAGGGGCCCAGGCACGGAGAGGGGGATGTTTGGTGCGTGTGGGACACACTAAATTGCAGCTTGACCGAGGAACTGGGGCGTGGATTTCCTTTTCGCTTCCCAACAGCCCAAACTCCATAGCTCGGCTTATGAGGCCATGATGTTGCTCGTGAGCTGGCTGCGGGCTCACCTCCCGCCCCTGCCCCACGCCCACTCCGCTCGCCCACTCTGTAGGATTCCCTGCAGCGACCAGCACCGTGCCCGGCACGGAGCAGGTCTTCAGTCAGAGTTTTCTTTTGAATTTTAGTTTTTATCATTTTCAATTACCATTGACACTAAATATCATATTACTTTCAGGTGTTTAGCATAGTGGCTAGGCACTTATATAACTTATGAAGTGCTACCCTGGTAAACCCAGTACCCACTGGCACCATGCACAGCTATCACATTACTGACGGTGTTCCCCACGCTGTGCTTTACATCCCTGTGACTGTCTTCTAACTGCCAGGTTGTACATCTTACTCCTTCACCTTCCTCCCCCCTCCCCCCGGCAAAGCCCTCCCCCCAGCAACCATCCCTCAGTCTATGCTCTGTATCTGTGAGTCTGTTTCTGTTTTGTTAGTTTTTTTTTAGATGCCACAAATGTGTGGAATCATGGCATTTGTCTTTCTCTGTCTGACTTATTTTACTTAGCAAAGCACCTTCTGGGTCCATTTATGCTGTCACAAACAGTAAGATTTCATTCCTCTTTATGACCAAGTAATATTCCACTGCACCTCTGTACAGCATCTTCTATGTCCAGCCATCTATGCACGGGCACCTTGGTTGCTTCCATATCTTATCTACTGTAAATAAAGCTGCAGTGAACATTGGGGTGCATGTATCTCTTCAGACTGGTGTTTTGTTTAATCTATGTTTACTGAATGAAAACAATGGCAAAAGAAATGCATGGAAAGGCAGGCAGGGGCTGAGACACGGAGGGCTCTGCTTGGGGTGTCCAAACCAAGGAAAGTGCCCTGGAAAGGCTCACACCGTCCCAGTGGGCTCGTGTGGTAGCTCCATCAGAGAACTCCATTTCAACATTCAGGCTTCTGCTGGAGTAGACGCTGCACCTTTCAATTCTCCCAGTCTCATCTCTTCCACTAGATGGGACTCTTGAGGGCAGAAACCTTGTCTTTCGGCTCCTCCACAGTGTTGTACATCAACAGGTGCAGACTTAAATGTTTGTAGGTAGAGCTGGCTTTGCCCGGTCACATCTTCACAGAGAGGGAAAATATGGGATTCGATCTAGGGAAGAAGGCACATCTGTCCAGCAGAAGTCTGGCGGTTAGAATAACCACAAAGAGCAGAAGCTGGAAGCAGCCTTCCCAGCTGCTGGCTCAACCACTGGTTGGGAGACGACAGCAGGCATAGCCATCAGAGTGGAGTGGCCGGAGGCCCAGGAGAGGGGAATTCTCTGCACGAAGCTGGCTGGCCCCACCGTGGTGCAGGGCCCATGGGCAGTGAAGGGTGGACTGTAGACTTTTTCCTCTCTTAGCCAGATTGAGAATGGAGAGTCTGAGGCCAAAAGATGTGTGTGTGTGTGTGCAAGTTCCATTGTAGAGAAGCAAGACATTTCATTTCCCTGAAATTAGTTTTCTAAAAGACTGTGAGATGTGTGGGTGGAAAGCCCTCAGAACTCCAACAGCAGGAAGAGGAGGAACATGTTAATCGCACTGTTTGTCAATCATTCAGCATTTATTATTTACTATAGTGCAGTTAGTGCTGGGAGACACAGACATGTGACATATGAACACGCGTGAGAGACAAGATCAACACACCTGGAAGTAAATAAGGAACAATTCAGGATGACGCAGTCTCTAGAAGTAATTTACACAGTGAAGGACAGCAGAGCAGTTCAGGGAACTAATGTGGTGCACTGAGGCAAACCGGAGCTTGGCGTGAATTTGAACTCCACTACATACTACGCAATTAGCAAGCGGTTACTGCACCTCCGAGCGTGGTCCTCTCACCTGTGAAATAGGGGTAGTGCCATCTACCCCACTGTGTAGTTGTGAGGGTTAACGCGGTGGACGCAGAGAGCACGGTGTGCAGGTCTGCTTGGGCTCACACCTGACTGTTGCTTCCCACCTGTGGTCTTGGGCAAGCTATGTAATGTTTTCCGATTTTTGAAATCGAGTAACAACACTACCCATACTTGTCGTTTGGTGTGAGGCTTACATGAGCTTTATTGCGTGAAAACTCCTGGATACTTTTGGAGCATAGCAGCAGCCCCACACATCCCCAAATTGCTTACACAAGAGAAATGAAAACCTATGTGCACACAAAATCCTGTATGTGAATGTTTATTGCAGCCTTATGCATAACCTCCCAAAGCTGGAGGCATCCCAATGTCTTCCACCAGGTGAATAAAAACGATGGAACACTATTTAGCAATAAAGAGTAATGAACTGATTCATGCAACTGCAGGGACGAATCTCAAGCGCCTTCTGTTAAGTGGAAGAAGTCAGTCTCAGAAGGCTATACGCTACGCAATTCCATTCTGACAGTATGGTGAAGGGAGGACCAGGGAGAACGGAGCAGCAGTTGCCAAGTGTTACGGGCGTGTCTGACAACAAATGGGCAGCATGAGGGCATCTTTGGGGGTGATGGAAGTTGTGTGTCCTGTAGGGGCTGCATGACTAGGCATTTTTCAAAGTTCATAGAACTGTCCACCAAAGGGTGATTCTCATTCTATGTAAATTTTTAAAAACCTCCAAAAAACAACTATTGAGTGTCTCAAGAAACTAAACACCAAGTTGTGAGGAAGTGGGGAAGCACCTTAATTCATAAATATCTGGTGAGTGATTGAAGGCTCCCTTTATTAGCGGTGAACGAGCTCATTCTCAGAGCACATCTGATCAAACTGTTTGGAATTAGTTGGACTCTGGCGGCATAAAGGACAGAGGTCACAGGGATGGCTGACTGCCCACCTGCCTCTCGGTACTTACGTAGTCCGTGCGAGAACCAAATGCACCGAGATCCCTGACCCTGCATCTGGGACAACTGGTGTTCTTGGAGAGTCCACAGAACTCCTGTCCTCAGTGGGAGTCCCGTCCTGAAGGGGAGGCCGTTTTACACTCATGTGATCCTCACCAAGGCCCTCTGTGATGCTTACTGGGGTGAATGTCTGAATCAGGGCTCACCTGAGGGGATGTGACTTGGTGGCCCACATCACTCTTCCGTTTCTGGGAAGGTCAGTTGCAGACCCACCTCTGAATGTCTGCTGATTCTGCTGCTTTCCTGGTCAGAGGTCTCCTGCTAGTAAGTCCATCGACTACAAAGCCCAGTGAGGGACTGTTTCTCCGCTCCCCTTGCTGTTACGGAACGAGAGAGAAAGGCAACCTAGCTAGGCCTTGAGGATCAGATCCAGAGTTATGGGCAGGCTTCCCAGCTGTCCGAGTCAGCCTGGTTCTAAAGAATAACCACACTACAGAACAGTTTTGCTCATAAACAACTTTAATTTTGTTCTCAGTATGTGCCCTTGAAGATTCCAAAATGGCCGAAGTTCCTGATTCTCCTGGGACCACAGGTAACGGCTTTGTAGGGAGACACTCAGCCCTGCTCACCACTCTCCTGAGGAGCTAAGTCTGAAGACCTCGGGGACAGGGGGCTGCATTCACACCTTATTCCAAGATGGGTAACACAGCAGACAGAGAATTAGTAAACCACAGACTCAGTCTGCAGAGGGCTTCAAATATACATATTCTATATATATAAACCTGTTATATAGGATTTCAACTTATTGGTGTCCTCATGATTTGCAATTAAAGTACAAATGATACAGATGTTGCACACTGCTGACCGCCCCTTCTCAGCCCCCCTCCCTCCCCAACATAAATAACATCACAAAGGTCAGGTGATCCTAAGGGATTTTGCTGTTGTAAATATTTTGTGTTAAAAATCATTTTCCCCTTCCTCCCCTGCAAGCTACCTCTGAGAGTCTGTGACGTAGCAGCATGGAATGGGCAAGACCGGGACAGCACGGAGAGCTAACGGAGAGCAAGGTGCTGCTCTCCCCGAGGGGCACCAGGGGCTTCTGCACTTCCACCGACCACGGAGGCTAGACAGGAAGCAGAGGATGCGCGTGTGGTTTGCCCTCACTGAGGAGGGGGAGGCTGGCTGTACCACTGAGAACAGCCCCAAGGGCCTCGAGGTTCTGGACACAGAGCACGGCTCCAGAAATGTCTTGGCTCAGTATTTACACAACATATTAAGCTGCATTTTCCTTTAAGAAATCTGTGTTTCTGAGGTTGGCTGGGGGAAGAAGGAGGAGCTTACGAACAAAAACTGATTCCCACATACGTAAAAGTCCTGTTATAAGTCTTACTCAGTTATTTTCACACATCATTAAAAGTAGATACTGACAATGATTGGTTTCTTATTCTTTTTTTTTTTTTTTTTAGGAGCAGAAGAGAAAGAGAAAGGAGGGGTGCACTAAGGAGAACGTCGCCCCTTCTTCAGCATTAAGTGACACTGGATGGTCTGGATCCGGTTCTTGGCCGGGACAAACTCAGGCTGCAGCTTCAGAGTCGACTCGTACCACAGCAGCGCCTTTTCAAACTCCTCCTGCGAGGGGCAAAGGGGCAAATGTGAGGGGGCACGGCCACCAGACCAAAGATACATTCAGACTCTCCCCACCACCTCCCCGCTGTCAAAAAGCACCTCTGCGTGAGTGACGATCTCCGGTACTTTCTCAATGGATCTAAATGGCTGAGAAAAACTCTGAGGCCTGGGGGGAAATGACTACCTCCAACCCCAACTACAACTCACAGAGAAAACCACGGCGGAGCCCACGATGCACAGGGAGAGGGGAGACCATTTACAAGGGAGATCTGACCACGAGGGGAACACTCCTGCCGGGGACAGTGAGAGCTCACACTGCTGAGTGCCTGCTGTGTGCCAGCGCCGAGTGGGTGCTCTGTGAACCCCTCCCACTCAGTCCTCACAGGAGCCACCTGACAGATGCTAATTATTCCTCGGCCTGAACATTCTGCTGGAAACGTGGAAGTCAAGTCAGGTATCTCAATTAGATTTGTACATTCTGAAACAGGTTTTTGTTCTCCCTAACATTTAAAAATATGAACATGGCCCTGGCTGGTGTGGCTCGGTTGGCTGGAGCATTACCCTGTAAACCGAAAGGGTTGCAGGTTTGATTCCCCGTCAGGGCGCGTCCCTGGGTTGTGGGTTCGGTCCCAGCTGGGGCACATGCGAGAGACAGCCAGCCAATGGATGTTTCTCTCTCACACTGATGTTTCTCTCCTGCCCTCTCTAGTATCAGTGATCATGCCCTCAGGTGAGGGTTAAAAATGCCTGGGCGCAGTTTGGGAACCATCACTGCTACACTGAAGGTGTCTGTCTTTTACTTAGACGTCTAATGGTCTCAAAGAAGAGCTCAGACCAAGTGGCTGAATGACTCCTTTTAGCCAAACGAGAGACAGAAATCCTCATTAAGGGGTAGAAATTTTCACACTTGCTGGGGACGAAAACAGAATCTTCAGTTTTAAGAAGAAGAGAGGGAAATCCCTGGCCACATTATACTCCCTACCTTTGGGGTAAAGGAGACTCATGAAACTCAGCCAGAAGCTGCTCGTTCTGTGAGCCTTCGGTGCGCACACCCTGGGGATAGCCCTCTGATGGGGCACCAAGTTTCGGATGGAGCGGTGGCACAATTCTCATGTTAAATTTTGTTATGACAACTTCTGGGGGGACCCCTAGAATTTTAAGTTCTGAAATCAGTCCTTGTTTCTGACCAGAATGAGGGTTCTGGATGATGGGTGTGTCATTTCATCATTCACTGAACATTTGGTGAGCACCTACTGTGTGCCAAACACTGCTCCTGCTGGGAACAGGGAGATGAAGAGCAGTGCTTTTTCTCTAAGGAGCTCCTGGTCTAGGGGAAAGAGACAAATGCTTAACTCAAAACATAAAACAAGGTGAAAATACGGCAAGAGAAATAGGCACAGGGCACCAAGTGCAATGGCAGGTGCCCGGCCCAACCTGAAGGGGGCAGGAGTGTGCCTGTGTCCGAGGGGACTGCTAGGTGGTGTCTCCAGGAAACTGGAGGTGCATCTGACTCTGCGATTAGTGTTCAACTCACGGTGAACCACACAGCTGCAAGTACTTTGACGAATTTACTTACTGTTTTTAAAAACGCACAAACCCCGTATTCATAAAATATACCTTTGGCGGAGTGAGTGGTTTTGGACACAAAACTTACAGAACAGCGAGGATACTGACATAGTCAAATGAGTTTTGAAACCAGAGAGGCGCCACCGAGAGGCGGCAGAACGGGGCTCTCTGCCCCCGCGCCAGCCTCACCATGGCCACGTAGACGTTGCCCAGCGTGAAGTGGTTCACAGCAAAGTGCGGCGCGATCTCCACCGCCATGGTGGCCACGATGACGGCGTCGTTCCAGAGCTTGGCGTTGTGCAGGATGTTGGCCAGGCTAATCAGGGGCACGTCCTGGGGGAGGAAGGAGAATGGCGAGACGGGAAGAACACAGGTGTCTGAGCCTTCCTTCTTGCTTTTTGTGACCATAAACAACGCAGCTGACGTTTCCTGGTGAACGAGGGAGGGCAGCTCGAGGATGTGCTAGTCTGCTGTTTGCTGCTGGCCTGTGCCAGGTAAGAAGCTCGCACCGGAATACGAGTCTAGACCAGTGCATTACTGCTTTCACACAGAGTCTTGCCTCAAAGCACAAGCGGAACAGAAACTTGAGCTGAGCAAACAACCTGCCGAGTGAAGGTGTTGGTTTACATCTGCTGCACGCTCCTTGCCTCATTTCAGGTTGGTAATAATCAGTTAATGGGCTGACACCTGTCCACGGGCCACACTTTGTCATGCTGTCATGGAGCAAAAGTATTTTCTGCAGTGACCACTGGACCACCTGAAGCAAGGACTGGCAAACTTTGGCCCACAGGCTGTACCCAGCCTGCTGCCTGTTTTGGTAATGTTTTACTAAAACACAATCATTCCTATTCCTTTATGTACTTCCGTGGCTGTTGTATGTTACCACAGCAGAACAGAGGCTGTCAGGCTTGCCATGGCTAAATTTCTTCCCATCTGACCCTTTGCAGAAAGTTTTCTGACCCTCGATCTACTAGAGTCTTAGCCCTTCCTTCCCTACTGCCTGACAGTACAGAGCACAGGATGGTGGGCTGAAACAGCAGCAACATTATCATCACAAAATATTTATTTAGCATCTATATCACACTGTACAGGAGATACAGAAGAAACAAGAAAAACGGACCCGTCTTTGTCCTAAGTGGACACCCATAAGAGTGCACAACAGTGCGAGAGGTTGCAGAGGTTGAGTAACTGGCCTAAGGTCACAGAGCCAGCGAGAGGCGGCGCTGCAGTGAGCACTCGGCAACGCCGACCAGGAAGCCCGTGCCTCTCCCCACCCCCTACGCTCCCAGGCCTATGCACAAAGACGTCAGCTGTGCTGAGGAAGGATAAGGTCTGGAGGTTAACACGGCTTTCAGCACACATGGGTACAAATGTTCTGTTAAAAAATGGTAAATTCTCAGTTATAAAAATAACTGACTTTTTGGAAAAGCTTGATGTTGACCCCCCACAGGGGGTTAGCTGCCTTGTGTTTGTGTGTGGAGGTTGTGTGCATGTGTGTGTGTCTGTGAAAGGTGAAGTCGGACAAAGAACAGGAACTAGCTGATGTATGTGAAGGAATGGAAATGTGCCTGTTTCTGAGTCTGGAAGCAAGCTTAAGTCAGGAGCATAAGCGAATCAAGTATCACAGGCCTCCAGGCCCGGGGGCAGCTAAATCCAGAACCACCCGTGGAGCGGTGGCCTGCCTGCAGTAGGAGGGGCACTGAAGGACGTGACCTCTCAGGGTGACCCTGAAGCCCTTCCGCACGTTCCAGCGTGCCGAGGCAGAGAGGGCGATCACATGTTCTTCTGCCTTGTCCTAGGCTTCTGCCACTTTACTGGCCAAACCTCTGAATAAACCACCAGGCAATGGGGACCCAGGGACAGAGATGTGCCGCGTCGCAGTCCCACTCACCTTCATCTGGTGGGGCGCATAGTGGAGGGCCTGGCGCAGGCAGTCGATGGCCTTCTTGCCTTGGCCTTTCACTCTCCAGTAGAGGGCAGCCATGCTGGAGAGGACCCAGGATGTCTGGTTCTGCAGAGGAATGGCCAACTACAGCTGAGGTCTTAACATGCTAATTTTCTACCAAGGTCAAGAACAATAACGTGAGGCCCTGGCCCTTGGCGTCCAGATACACCAAGGTTGCAGGTTCGATCCCTGGTCAGGGCACATACAAGAATCAACCAATGAACACACAAAGTGGAACAATAAATCAATGTTTCTCTCTCTAAAATAAATTTAAAAAATGAGTTAATAACCATTTAACTGAGTGTTTACTAGGTGTTGGCACCCTGCAATGCACCTTATGTTCATCCTCTTATTAATCCTAATAACAATCTTATGAGCTTGATTCTACTATTTCAGCCTTTTTAGAGATGAGAAAACTATGATTCAGAGGAGTGTCTTGTCCAAATTCACTCAACTACTAAATAGCAGACCTAGAGTTCATGTCCATGTTCTTTTCTTTTTAAAGATTTACTGTGTTTTTAGAGAGAGAGGAATGGAAGGAGGAGAGGGAGAGAAACACCAATGGAGAGATCTATAGTTCAGTTGTGTCTTGCACACCGCCAACTGGGGACCTGGCTGGGAACCGGGCATGTGCCCTGACTGGGAATCTAGTTGGCGACCCTTTGGTTTGCAGGCTGGCACTCATTCCACTGAGCAACACCAGCCAGGGTTCCATGTTCTTTATAATTTACATTTACTTGACTTTTTGAACACCTAACTCATTACGTATTTCAAAACCTGGAAATTATACAGTTATGATGTGAAAAGTCTCCCTCCCACCCTCGTCTCTACTGTGCATCAGTAAACACGTTTTAGTTTCTTATGCAACCTTCTAGGGTTTTCTGTTTTATACAAGAAATTATGAATACAGAGTTACGCCCCCACTCTTTTCTTACATTCCTTACTACATATGGAAGAGGTAACAGTCACCTGCATCTTGCTTTCCTCACTAAACAGTACAACTTGGAGATCTTTATCCCTTATTCTCTTCTCAACTGGACAGTATTTCATCGTATGGATGCGCCATTGTTTATTAAACTAGACCCTTATTAGTGAATATTCCTCTCCCCCAGTTATTACTATTGTAAATAACGCCGCATCAACCACCCGCCCAGGTGTAACCCTGCATTCGTGCAGGTGCATTTGCAGGATACACTGCCAGGAGTGGAATGCTATGAGGGACACCCCACATAGTTCCCACAGGATTGTGACACGCTAGTGTCCCACCAGAAATGCACCCCTGCTTCCTGTAGCCCCCCCCTGGTGTCATCAAACCTTTGGACCTTTGACAGTGACAAGTGTGGTTTAAATCTGTATTTCTTCTTATGAGTGGAGCTGATCATTTCATATTGGACATCCTTTCATATTTTTCTGTGAAGTATCTGTTGTTACATTTTGTTAATTTTCTGTGAGGTTTTTACCTTATCTGTTTGAGAAACCCCTTTATATGGCAGGAAGATTAGTCCAGTGCCTGTGATACAATTCACAGGTACATTCCTTCAGTTTTCTGAAGTCCAGCTTTGAACTTATGATGCTTATGTGGTGTAGGTTTTGATTTCTACACAGTCCAATTTATTAATTTATCTCTGATGACTCCTGGAATTTTAGTTTTAATTAGAAAGGTCTTGTTTAGTTCAAGATTATCAGGAAACTTTATATAACTTTTATAGTTCAATTTTTCACAAATTTTTGATCCACTTGAAATTTAACTTGGTGTAAATAATAGGGCTCCATTTTTTTCTTTCCAAATGGCCACTAAGTTGTCCCAATAATATTTAATGAATAATTCATCTCTCCCCACACTAAGATGCTGCCTTTACCATAGATAACATTCTAGCATTTAATTTAGGTCTAATTTTGGATTTTCCTATTTTGTTTGCCTTTTTTAATGGATGGTCTCTAACTCCCAGCAATTATAGATGAGGCAATCAGAAAACTTACCATGCTTCCTAGCTTATTTCTTTTCTCCAGTCTATTTTTTTGTAATTTTATCATTCTTCATTGTCAGAGCATTTATAATTTATTTTGTCCTGTCATCTTATTTTCCAGCTTTGTTTTGTGTTGGTTTTGCAGTTAAATACATTCATTGATCACCGACACAAGCTTTTCTGTGGCTTCCCCAATCATCTCCTGGTTGACTGATATTCAAATTCTTTTTTTAAGAAAAGACTGTATTTATTTTTTTAGAGAGAGGGGAAGGGGAGACACATCAATGTGTGGTTGCCTCTCGCACGCCCCCTACTGGGGACCTGGCCTACAACCCAGGCATGTGCCCTGCTGGGACTCAAACCAGCAACCCTTCCGTTTGCAAGCCCACACTCAATCCACCGAGCCACACCAGCCAGGGCTGATGTTCATTTTCAAGTAGTCTCCTCAACAAGAGTCCACAGGAATAAGATTGTTATGGGCTGATATGTGTTCCCCACAAAATTCCTATTTGAGGTCTCAACCTCTAGTACCTCAGAATGCACCTTGTATTTGGAGATAAGATCTTTAAAGATGCGATTAAGTTAAAATGAGACCATTTCTATGGTGCCCTAGTGCAATCTGAGTGGAAGTGTGTGAAGGATGTGCAGAAAAGACACACACCGGGGTCGTGTGTACAAGGGATGACCATGTGAAGAGGCATCCAGAAGTCAGCCTTTTACAAGCCAAAGAGGACGCAGAGGACACCAACCCTCCTGGTGCCTGGATCCTGTCTTGCAGCCTCCAGAATTGTGGAAAGACAAATTTCTCCTGTTTAAGCCACCTAGTCTGTGGTACTTTGGTTATGGTAGCCCTAGCAAACTAAAACAGTCGTGTGTGTTCCAAACTCTCTGCAGCCCTCCACCCCGAAGGACAGCTGACTAGGTACAAAATCACGCTCGTTCCCGCCTGGAACGACGTGTCAGCACTGCTCTGCCCCCCCTTGGCAAGGACGTTGCTGCGGAGAGATCTGAAGCTAGCCTCACTCGTTCCTCCTTCTTAGTGACTGGACCCCTAGACTGGCTTCCCCAAAGGACTCTTTATTAAAAAATAAAATTATCTTTACTGCCAGTATTTGACACATACAAAAGGGTGTATTTGCATTATGCATATTGCATGTTACTATATAAAACATACTTATGCAGTAAAGCACAAAATGATGAGTAACCCCCAAACTGCCACCCTATAGACAAAGAACTTGCATCCCTTACGCCATTCCAGCCCCTGGCCTTTCTCCCGGGGGCACACCCTACCCTAGATGCCATGTTTGTCACTCCACTGTATAAACACTGTTCCATCACGTACACACATTTGCTTCAACAACATAATACTTCGTTTACTTCTTCCTGTGTGTTACAAAAATGGTGTAATACATTTAAGCAGTCTACTGGGTCTTGGGATTTTTACTCAACACACTATTTCATAAGATTCATCCATGTTGTATGTCGCTTTTGTTCAATTTCCTTGCCACACAATTAAATGTCCATCAAGGGAATACACTATAATGTACTTATTCATGTTCTGTAGATAGGGGTTTGAGTCCTTTCCTGTTTTTAAATCTCCTGTTGCAAATAGACGCACAGAGTTTCTTCCTCTAGAGTACCTCAGAGTGAAACTGCTAGGTCACAGGACACGCAACCTAACAAGATACATCCAACCCAACAAGATACATCCAACCCAACAAGATACATCCAACCCAACAAGATACATCCAACCTAACAAGATAATGCCAATGTTTCGGAAAGGTGTTGACTATCTGCTATCTCATCAGCAATGCTTAAAAGCACTCCTTAATCGACTTCCTTTCTAATCCTTGGTTATTATCAGTAGGGGTTTTAATTCACATTTTCTGATTACTAATGAAATTGAGAATTGTTTCTCCGTATATATTGGTCATATATACCTATTTTTTTGCTACGAAATATCTGCTAATATCTTGTATGCATTTTGTTTTATTTATCTTTCTCATAATTTTATATACATGTAAATAAATAAAATGTATTTTATTAAGATATTAAGCCTTATAGGTTAAGCGTGTTACATATATTTTCTCCCACTCAGGCTTACCTCTTTAATTTAAAAACATCTTGAAAAAGATTTTATTTCTTTATTTTTAGAGAGGGGGATGGTAGGGAGAAAAAGGAGAGGAACACTGATGCAGGAAGGAAACATGGACCTGCTGTCCCTCGTGTGTGCCCCAGCCAGGGACTGGACTCATGAGCCAGCCATGCACCCCGACCGGAACTGAACTGGCGACCTTTCGCTCTGCAGGACTGCGCCCAACCAAGTCCCATGTGTCAGGGCAAAACATCTTTAAGAAACCTTAAACTTAAGTGTAGTTGAACTTATTAACATTTTCTTTATATATAATATTTTTATTATCTTTTTAAAAAAACCTTCTTGTACTGTAAGGCCAGAGAGAGTATCTCCCACATTTTATTCTAATTTTTAGAGTTTAGTTTTTGATACCTGAGTTTTGATACTTAATTCACATGGAATTGATTTTTTTGTGTGGGGTAATAACTAAGTAACCACGCCAGCACAGCTTCCTGAATAGTCCTCTTCTTCCCACTGGTCTTTCACCGTTGTACACATGAGCCTGTTCTGGTCTTTCTGTGTAGTTCTGCTAGTGACTTCAGCTTGTTCTTGATCTAAGGGCATAATGTCTTACCATTTTTTATAAAAGGCAGTTCTGACAACCTTATTCTTTTCAAGGGTATCATGCCTGTTTCTTACCCTTCCATGTAAAGATATGCTTTTCAAATGCCACAAAGATACTGTTGATTTTAGAAAAATGACAGCACTGCTTCTACACCAATCAAACAGAGAAAGCTGACATGCTTATGACGCGTCCTCTCATCCTGA
Source organism: Sturnira hondurensis (assembly GCF_014824575.4). Lineage (NCBI taxonomy): Eukaryota > Metazoa > Chordata > Mammalia > Chiroptera > Phyllostomidae > Sturnira > Sturnira hondurensis. The sequence goes on along the minus strand of NW_028091030.1, from coordinate 383,785 downwards.
ACACCATATACCTGCTTGCTCAGGTGTTTCAAAATGCCTTTCAATAAGGTTTTATCACTTCCTGCATAAAATCTTACAAATTTTTTGTTCAATTTATTATTGGGAACTTATTTCTATATCAATGCAAATATATTTAAAAATTATTTTCCTAATATTTTTTGCTGCTGTACAGAAATGAACATTTAATTATTGACTTTACAGGCAGCCATCTTGGTAAAAATGATATTGCTAACGATTTGTAGATTCTTTTGGGTTTGCTATGTAGATGATCGTGTTATTTCTGAATATTCTTTGTCTTGCTTGTACTTGCTAGGACCTACCTTCAGTGTAAGGCTGAAAAAAAGTGATGATATACAATGTTTTTCCTGATTTCAAAGAATTAGTTTAAATATTTCCCCCATTAAGAATCATCTTTGATGCAGATGTCTTGCTGATTATTCTAATCAGATTAAGGAAGTTGTCTATTCTAATCTGCATGAGCTTTACATCATGAATGGTATTCTATCAAATGCAATCTAATTAAATGACTTCATAGTTTTTCTTCTTTAATTTGGTAAATGTAAGATTTTTCAAAAGTTAAACCATTTTTGTATATCTGGGATAAACCCAAATTGGTCAAGTTGCATCTGAAAAAGATGACTTTGGATTCAGTCTGTTACTATTTTGCTAATGGTTTTGATACCTAAAAAATTCACAAATGAGATTAACCTATAACTTTCTTTCTCACAATGCCTTTGCCTAGTCATGTTTTCAAGGTCACACTTGTCTAGGGAGGTACACACCTGGGCCTGTTTGGCTTCCTCCTCACTCGTCCTCTGAGTGACATCCCCGCGTGTGGCCTGCCTGACCAGACACAAAGCTCCCGACGGTGGTCAGTGCAGCCCCCTTCGGGGTGGTCAGTGCAGCCCCCTTCCGCCTAGTGAATTACTGTTGTCATGAATTTTAACCTCAGAAGACACTACTGCTATTATTTTGTATAGTCATAGTCTTTTACATTTAATATTTACCCATCCTGTTGGTCTTCACTCTTTCCTGTATTTCTGAGTTTCCATCTGGGATAGTTTTCCTTCTGCCCAAAATAATCTCCCTAGTGATTTTTAGTGCAAGTCTGTTGGCAATATGCATCTTTCAGTTTGGGGTGGCCTAAAATATTTATTTAAACTTCATTAAAAAGAAAACAGGTGTAATTTACACAGAGAGAAATACTCAGCTCTTAAGTGTAACATTTAGTTTTTGACTATTATTTAAAGACAGAAAATTTCCAATACTCCAGAAAGTCCTTTCAAACTGCATCCCAGGCAACCTGTTCTGCCCACGAAGCAATTGCTGATCTGATTTCTAGAACCATAGGTTACTTTTGCTTGTGCTAGAATTTCAGAGCTGGGATCATTCACTATGCACTTTTCTGTGTGCCCAACGTCTTCTATTAGCATATTTTAAAAATTCATCAATACAGATGTTGGATCTTCCTTGCTGGATAGTACCCACTGTATAAATATCCCATTGTTTATCTAGTCTTCTCCTGGTGGGCATTCCGCTGTTTCTAGGTATATCGGCTATTCTGAATAAATCTGGTGTGAACATAAAAATTTTTTTTTAGATTTTATTTATTCATCTTTAGAGAGGAAGGGAAGGAGAGGAAAGAAATATCAGTGTATAGTTGCCTCTCCTGAGTCCCCTGCTGGGAACTGGCCTGCAACCCAGGCATGTGCCCTGACTGGGAATTGAATCACATTCGTGTGGTTCGCAGGCCTGCGCTCAATCCACTGAGCTACACCAGCCAGGGCTGTTGTGAACACTTTTTTAAACAAGGATTTTGTGGACATGTTTTCATATCTCTGTAATAAACAGCAGTAAAATCACTGGGTCATGTATGCTTTACATTTAATAGACTACCAAAGTGTTTTCCAAAATGACTGTATACACTGTGTTACATTCCCACCAACAATTATAACAGTTCTGGTTGCTCTGCACCATTACTAACATTTACCATTATCAACCCTTCATTTTAGCCCTTCTAACTCTAGTAATGCTTGTTGCTTCCAAGTTTATTTTGTCTAACGAGTGTAGTTGTACCAGCTTTAAAAAAAAATGTACACATGATATTTTCTATCTTTGTACTTTCAACCCACTGTACCTAATAATTAAAATGTTTCTCTGATAAGCACTACATAGTTGGATTAAAAAAATCTACTCTATACTAAATTATATAATCTTTTTTCTTTTGAATGACATTTTATTATGCTATTACAGTTGTCCTAATTTTTTCCCCTTTGCCCCCCTCCACCAAGTACCCCCACTCCCTAGGCAATCCCCCTGCCACTGTTCACATCCACGGGTCGTGTGTGTAAGCTCTTTGGCTTCTCCACTTCCTATACTATTCCTAACTTCCCCTTGTCTATTTTGTACCTACCAGTTATGCTTTAAAAAAAAAGATTTTTATTTATTTATTTATTTTTAGAGAGAAGGGAAGGAAGGAAGGAAGCGGGGAGTGAAGCATCAGTGTGTGGTTACCTCTTGCACGGCCCCTTCTGGGACCCGGCCTGCAGAGCAGGCATGTGCCCTGACTGGGAACTGAAACAGTGACCCTTTGGTTCGAAGGCCCGCGCTCAACAATTATGCTTTAATCCCTGTACCTTTTCTCCCATTCTTCCCCTCCCCTCCCCCACTGATAATCCTCCATGTGATCTTCATTTATGTGATTCTATTCCTGTTCTAATTGTTTGCCTAGTTTGGTTTTGTTTTTTAGGTTCAGTTGTTGATAGTTGCAAGTTTGTTGTCATCTCACTGTTCATAGATTTGATCTTCTTTAAAGATAGGTCCTTTTAACATTTCATATAATAAAGGCTTGGTGATAATGAACTCCTTTAAACTGACCTTTCCTGGGAAGTACTTTATCTGCCTTTCCTTCTTCTTTTTCTTAAGAAGTCCCTTTGACATTTCATATACCACATTTTGCTGTGTATCATGTGCTCCCATGTATAATGTGCACTCAGGATCTAGTACTACCCATGTATAATGCACATCCTTATTTTTCTTAAAAAACTTGGGCAGACAGTGCTCATTACACAAGGTAAAATGCAGTGATAATGCAGTGATGGTTAACTCCTTTAGTTTTTCCTGTCTGGGAATTTCTTTAACTGCCCTTCAATTCTAAATGATAGCTTCACTGAGTAGAGCAATCTTGGCTGCAGGTCCCTGTTTTCATAACTTTGAATATTTCTTGCCAAATCCCCTTTAGCCTGCAAAGTTTCTTTTGAGAAATCAGCTGACAGTCTTATGGGAACTCCTCTGTAGGTAACTGCTTTTCTTTTGCTGCTTTTAAGATTCTGTCTTTAGGAAGCAACCTAGATGTCCATCGGTCAATGACTGGATCACAAAACTATGGTACATTTACACAATGGAATTCTATGCCGCAGAAAGGAAGAACAACTACTACCCTTTGCAACATCATGGATGGAACTGGAAAGCATTATGCTGAGCGAAATAAGCCAGGCGGTGAAAGACAAATATCATATGATCTCACTGTTAACAGGGATCTAAACAAAACAAACAAGCAAGCAAAATACGACCAATGACACTAAATTACAGAGCAGGCTGACAGAGTCCAGAGGGGAGAGGGGAGAGAATCATAGGGGAAAAGGGAATGGACTCATATGAACAAGTATAAAGGACACATGGACAATAACTAAGGGTGGGGGGTGGAAAGGGGAGGGAGGCGGGGAGCACGGGGCGGGGGGCGGGCAGGGTTGGGAATATAAGACAGAAACCTGTACGTGAACAAGAATTAAATTAAAATTATATTAAAAAAAGATTCTGTCTTTATCTTTAACCTTTGGCATTTTGATTATGATGTGTCTTGGAGTGGGCCTCTTTGCATCCATCTTGTGTGGGATTTTCTGTGCCTCCTGGACTTGCATGTCTATTCCTTTCATCACCTTAGGGAAGTTTTCTTTCATTATTTTTTCAGATTTCCAATTTCTTGCTCTTTCTCTTCTCGCACCCCTATGATGTGAATGTTGGATTACTTGAAGTTGTCCCAGAGGCTGCTTATCGTATTGTTTTTTTGGATTCCTTTTTCCTTCTTGTTGTTCGGATTGGTTGTTTTTTGCTTCCTTATGTTCCAAATCATTGATTTGATTCTCAGCTTCAACAACTCTACAGCTGTTTCCCTGTAAATTGTTCTTTATTTTAGTTAGTGTACCTTTCGTTTCTGACTGGATCTTTTTTATCCCATTGAGGTCATCACTAAGTTTCTTGAGCATTCTCATAACCAGTGTTTTGAACTCTGTACCTGGTAGACTGCTTATCTCCATTTTGTTTAGCTGTTTTCCTGGAGTTTTGATCTGTTCTTCCATTTGGGCCATGTTTCTTTGTCTAGTCATTTTGGCAGCCTCCCTGCATTTGTCTCTATGTATTACATGGAGCTTTTTTGACTCTGTAGTGTGGCCAAATGTGGTAGGTGTCCTGCAGGGTCTGGTGGCACAGCCTCCTCTGTCACTCAAGCTGAGAAGTCGAGGTGTGCCCTCCATGTGGACTGAGTACAGCCTCCCGTTGTAGTTGAGTCTGGATTGCTGTTGGCACACCAATGGGTGGGATTTACCCAGGCCACTCAGCTGCAAGGATTGGCTGTCACCACATACCACCAACGTTCGCCCTTCATGGAGGATCAGCTGTGCAGGGACAGGGTGGTGGTGCTCTGATGTGGTCCATAGCTGTCCACTGGGTGCACTGGCTCTCACATTTCCTGGGTGATGCAGGCCAAGGTCAGCCCCTACTCATGTTTTGTCTGGGATCACTGAGTTACAAAGCAATCTGAGATGGTTGCTACTTGTGCTGAGCTTGGAGATTCCCAGGAGAAGCCAAGCTGTGAACCTAGGCTGGCTGCTGGTAGTGCTGGGCCTGGGGGGGCTCCCTGAAGCCAGGTGTTGCTTATTTGAGAGGATTTAGTAAGCTGTGAAGCAGGGGCCAAGACCAGCCATTCATAGGGAAAAGCAGCATGGGTGGGACCTTAAGTTGGGTGGGACAGAGTCTCAGGGGATCTCCAAGGTGGGTCCAACAGTGCTGGCCAGGTTGATGCAGTCTCAGATATGGCACCAGCTTGCACACTCAGTGGCTCTATAGGGGGAGGGCTCAGAAAAGAGATAATGGCCTCTGCTCACCTTGATGCTAGACTCTGCTATTTCTCCCAGTATGCCACTGGTTTTTTTCAAGCTTCTACCTCAGTGTTGGAGCCCAGAGAGAGTGAGTCTGAGTAGGTGAGTCTGTGTGTCAGTTCTTAAGAGGAACTGCCTGGGACTCCAGAATTTTCTTCTACTGACTCAATCCCTGCTGGTTTTTGCAGCCAAAAGTTGTGGGGATTTATCTTCCTGGCCCTGGAACCCTGGGCTGGGAGGGCTGGTGCAGGGCTGGGTTCCTTGCTCCTGAGACATCCTTCCCAAATTTTCATCCATCGCATGCAGGTATGGGACCAGCATGTTCCATGTCTGCACCAAGTCTGGATGGATGCAGTTTAATTCTGTAGTTGTCAGACTCATTCAGTTAAATTTCTGATGGTTCTGAGTGATGGTTGTTATATATTTTAGTTGTACTTGTGATGTGATATACTTTTGATGAGACAGGTCTGCCTACACTGTCATCTTGACCAAAGTCCCAAATACTTATTTTATATAATCTTTTGTACTTAACTACTGACAAACTTTGGTGTATTCACTATTTGTTATATTTTTTCTTCTTTGTTAAATTCGTAAGGTTTTATTTTATTGTTGTGCAGTTACATTTGTCTCCATTTTTTCCCCCTATTGCTCTTCCCTGCCTGGGCCAACATCCGCTCCTAGAGAAAATCTCCACCCCACTGTCCTTGACCACGGGTCCCTTGTACGTGTCTTTGACTCGACACTTCTTGTTCTTATCGTGTTATCACCCTCCCCTCTGGTCACTGTCAGATTTTTCTTTATTTCCATGTGTCTGGTTCTTCTTTTTTTGCTTGTTTGTTTGTTTTGTCTATTAGGTTCCACTTAAAGGTGAGATCAAATGGTATGTGTCTTTCACTGTCTGGCTTATTTCACTTAGCATAATGCTCTTTCATGCTGTTGCAAAGGATAGTTCCTTCTTTCTTTCTGCTGCATTGTATTCCATTATGTAAATGTACCAGTTTTTTGATCCAGTCATTTACTGATGGGCATCTAGGCTATTTCCAGCACTTGGGTATTGTAAATAGCACTGCTATGAACATCGGGGTGCATAGGTTCTTCTGAATTGGTGTTTTGGGATTCTTAGAGTATAATCCCAGCAGTGGAATCACTGCATCAAATAGCAATTCCATTTTTAGTTTTCTAAGGAAATTCCATACTGTTTTCCACAGTGGCTGCACCAGTCTGCATTCCCACCAACAGTGCACTAGGGTTCCCTTTTCTCTACAACTGCGCCAGCACTTGTTGTTTGTTGATTTATTTATGAAGGCCATTCTCATCAGTGTGAAGCGGTACCTCATTGTGGTTTTAATTTGCATTACTCTGGTGGCTAGTGATGCTGACCATCCTTTCATTTGCCCATGCAAACTCTGTATGTCCATCTTAGAAGCGTCTATTCAGGTCCTTTGCCCATTTTTTTAATTGGATTGTTTGCCTTCCTGGTGTTGAGTCATGTGAATTCTTTAAATATTCTGGAGATAAAAACCTTGTCCAAGGTATGATTGATAAATATATTTTCCCATACATTTGGTTCCCTTTTCATTTTTCTGATGTTTTCTTTAGCTGTGCAGAGGCTTTCTAATTTGATGCAGTCCCATTTGTTTATTCTTTCCTTTATATCCCTTGCCCCAGGGGACTGGTCGGTGAGAACACTGCTGCGTGGGGTCTCTGAGGTTTTCCTGCCTGTGTTCTCCTCTAGGACTTTATGCCGTCATGATTCATATTTAAGTCTTTTTTCCATGCTGAGTTTATTTTTGTGTATGGTGTAAGTTGGTGGTCTAATTTCATTTATTTGTGTTCTATTTTTATGTTATTTTGCATTTCTTTGAATTAATCAAATGTTTTTACATTGCTCCATTTTCCTTCAATTAAATTATATTTTAAAACCATTTTTAGTAGTTGGACTATACCTTATAACATGCAAATTATCACTTTAACTACTTGGCTGATACCAATTAAAGCTTAGGACTTTAAAATCCATTTACTTCCCTCCCATCGTTTGTTGCTATTACCATGAACTTCACCATCTGTAAAACTGAAGCTCTACAGTTAACTATTTTGTATAGTCGCTGTTCATTTATATTTTCCTTTCCACTGCTCTTTATTCCCTCTTGCATGTTCATATTTCTGTCTGGGACTATTTTCCCGAAAAACTCCCTTTAAGTCTTATTTCAGTGCGGCTCTACTGGTGCCAAATCCTCGGGTTTCCTGTTTGTTTGAACATGTCTTTATTTCACTTTTAATATTTGGGGGGTGTTTTGGCTGGTACAGAATCCTAAGCTTGTCATTTTCTTTTTCTGGCTTTCAAGATGTCTTTACATTGGCTTCTGCTTTCCATAATTTCTGTTGAGAAGCTGTCAGCCCTGGTCCTCCTTTGAAGGGAACTGTGACACATCAAAGATGGGCCCTACAATTTCTGTCACTACTCCTCTCACCCTTGCAGAGCCTGAAGCCACTGTGCACAAAGGCCCAGCTGCACAGCTGGAGAGCCCACATGGAGAGAGAACATTCCCAGCTGTGCTCCAGGCAGCCACTGTGGGTAAGGCACCGGACATGTGGGTGCAGCCTGTTTTCGTGGACAGTCTCAGAGGAGTCGCCACATGTCTGCAGGTGCATAAATGATGCCAAGTGAGACCACAAGAAATGCCCAGCTGAGCTCCACTCAGACTGCAGAATCTTGAGCTAATGGTTTTAAGTCAGTAAGTTTGGGGGGCGGGTTAAGGCAGAAATAGATAACTGAAATACTATTTGGCATCACGAATGAAGTGTTGCCATAACAGAGAACTAAAACGTGTGGTATCAGTTCTGGGAAGGGGTGGCAGACATCTGCTAAAAGAGCAGCCATGAGACCATCAAAGGTTCTGGACGAGCCCCAAGACCTCGCTGCTGGAGGCTGGCAAAGTGGTGCTGTTGTCCACGGGCAATACAAATAGTGTGGCTGTGTCCTGCACATAGAAAAAACACCTAACAAAGTTGTGGTCCTGGTGAAGAAGACTTGAGGAAGAATGCTGAAAGCCGACAAATGATTTTTAAAAAATAATTTATAATATGGTATTAAAAGAGAGAGAACTAAATGGGGAGCTGTGTAGTTTTTAAGCAGAATTTAGAAAAAATGTCTTCAAGCTACTTGCAGGGTTAGAAATGAAACTCTCTCAATTGCCCAAAATAGTCCCTACTCTGGGACTGGGGTGACACCGTCCAGATGGATTTCAGAGCTGACAACAAATGGTGACTACTTTGTGTGTTTTCTTTCCACTTCCTCACTTTTAAACTGAAGGGATAGTTATATTTTCTGTATGCTATATGAAAATGCAGTTGTATAAATATTTTGTTTCACAATTTTGAGAAACGTATTTAAAGATGTATTTCCCACCCACAACCTGAAATACCAAGTATTCTTCACCATGAGAAGAACATCTGGCTTATTTCATACACCTCGATTGCGTGGTTCCCAGGGCCTTCACCTCTACACACCCACGATGGAGTAAAGAAGAGAAAACTGACCGGGGGGCTTTCACCACAGAGGGTAAGCAAAGAAGCAGAAATATTCAACACCAATCCAGGGGTGGGAAAGTAAGGAAAAGGGATTGAGACACTCTGCATGGGGTTACTTCATGTCATCTGTTTAGTTACCGAGTGCTGAGTGCCTGACAGGAGAAGTCAGAGCCACTGCATGACAAATACATTTGGAAAAGTTAGAAGGTGGGCAACAGTTCCCAGCTTTCCTACAGGGTGACTTACCTTTTCCAAAACTTTGGCAATTCGGGTGCCAATCTGTTCAAGTGACTGTTGTGGATATTGGTTTTTGCCAAGATTTTGTAACACCTGGTACAGGGAGGAAGGCGGTAGATTAGAGGGGTGCGAGTTGAGGCGGGGTCCAGACAGCACTGATGACAGTGAGCTGGGCTCCACCCACAAAAGCAAGTTACTTCTCTGGGGTAAGTCCTGTGGTCCCGTCGGTCAGACGTGTTTAAGGCTAGTACATCAACCCGTTAGGCTTCTCCCAGTTAACAAAAATTACAGACATGTTAATCACACTCATTACAGCAACATGAGAAAATAGAATAAAGAAAATAGAAACTGTTTGTAATCTTGTCACCCAGACACAACCAATTATATCTTTCCATACATGAGATCTGTCTGGAAAGAGTCCAGCTAGTGTTAACATAAGGAGAACGGTTTGCTCAACATGGATGTAACTTGGCTGCCAAGGAGAGTGGACTGGAGTGCTCCTGTGTGAACAATAATGACTTCACTGTACTAATCGGCGGGGGCCGGAGACACTGTTGAGTGAGCATGTGTACTGTGTGCCCATCGCATTCAAAATAACCGAGTGGAGCAATGGATTGGCATCAAATTTTGCATTAAGCGTAAACATTCCTCCACAGAAGCTATTTGGATGATTCAGATGGCTTTTGGGGAGAACGCAATGAGTGCAGCGCAAATCAAGGTGTGGCACGAATGCTTCAAAGATGGTCGAGAATCTGTTGAAAGCAATCCATGTTCTGGAAGGCCTGCAGCAAGCAGAACAGCTGAGCACGTTGAATGTGTACAGGCTGCAACCAATGAAGATGGGCAAGTGACAGTGTGAGAAAGAGAAGGCGATCTGGGGATTCCAAACACGACTGTGTCTGAGATTTGGATGCAGGATCTTGGCATGAAACCTGTCATGCAAAATTCATTCCACAGCTCCTGCCACCAGAGCAGAAGGAACATCGTGCTGCACTTGCTAATGACTTGATTCAAACTGATGCCAATGAACCAGATTTTGGTAAGGTCATAACCAGAGATGAACTGTGGCTCTATGGCTATGGTCCGGAAATGAAGGTCCAGTTGTCCCAGTGGAAGTCACCTGGTTCTCCACGCCTGAAGAAATGGCAAAGTCACAACCTAATCGAGACCATGTTAACTGTGTTTTTTGATTGGGAAGGTGTTGTCCATAACGAGTATGCCCCTCCAGGCCAAACAATAAGGAGGACTACCTCAGTGTTTTTTGTTGGCTGGGAGATGCAATATGATGAAAATGCTGCAGCCAGGGGAACTGGTGATTGGCAGCTTTACTAGGACAATGTGCCCACTCATACATCACATCTCATGCGGAGGTTTTCGGTGAAACATCAAATCCCCAAATGTTTCACCCCAAAAGGTGACTCAGTCTCCCTATGGTCCAGATTTGGGGTCTTGTGACTTCTGGCTCTTCCCCAAACTAAAATCACCTTTGAAAAAGAAGAGATTTCAGACCATCGATGACATTTATGAAAATATGACGGGGCATCTGATGGCGATTCCAACAAAGGCCTTTGCAGAGTGTTGTGAACAGTGGAGGCGACGCTGCGAGAACCGCGCGAGGCCCCCGGGTGCCTACCCTGAAGGGGCGGAGGCGCCAGGGCTCCTGTATCCTCTTCCGCCTGTGTTCTCCTCATCATGCCGCTGGATACTTCCTGGACACGCCTCGCGTATCTTCCAGATTTTTATACATATACACATTATTTCTCTCACAAAATATGGGGCCACACTGCCTACTGTCACCATTTTCACATAATATATTCTGAAAACTTCTCCAGCCACTAAATGTATTCCCACACATCTTTCTTAATGACTCCATGGTGTACCACCTCATCCTACACCAACGTTTGTGTAACCAATCCTGCATCGTTGGGCATCTGTGGCATGTTTTCCCAATTCTTCTCGATACATTCTTTGCTTGGTATATTCTGGGTCTGTCCTTTCTTTCCTTTTTTGGAATGCCAACAGGGGAGTTAAACTGCCCCAAATATTTCTTGTAAGAGCCTCTGTCTGATAGCAAGCAGAATGCTACCCACCTCGAGGAGTGAATCAGAATTAAAATTTCCTGAAAATCTTAATTTCCAGGAAAGTAAAGCTCAGTAAGCTCAGTCCCAGGCCTGAAAGAAATTAGGCCTAGCCTAAAGCCACTGAAGTGACAGCCAACCAAAGAAAGACAGAAACACACGGCCTGGCCATTGTGCTTTCTGCTATCAGTTGCACTGAAACGGTTGGGCTAAGAACTGCAGATGAGCTGAATAAAGGTGAGCACTGACCTCTGTCAACTGACTCTCGCCTGTGTAGTGCAGACTGGCTCGGTTGGAAACCCCGTGCAGGTGGTCCAGGGTGTGCATGCTGGTGGGGAGGTTGCCATTGCAAATAGGCTCCATCGCTGGCTGCTGGATTGGAGTGGCAAAGTCTATGTGTTCTGTGATGCTGAAACATGGAGATGACCACATTAGCCATAGGAAAGACGAATGGGTGGGGAGAAAGTATTAATGATCAGCTGGTCATAACTTCAATGGGTTATGAGAATTGCCTGGAACCACAGACTCAGACAGGGAGAGACCTCAGAAGTTATTTAGACCGATCTCTCATCACACAGGTGCGAGGACTCCCGAGCCTGGCGATAACTACGTGCTGAATGCACGAGTTAAGATCGTATCCCAGATCAAAGGAGCAGCTGGGATCTGAGTCCGCACTCAGCGATTTTCCCAGCCACCCAAGCTGCCTTCTTTCTACACACCATGGCATCTGATAGGCTCACTCCTGCTGGCTGCTTGTTCTCACTGGGAAGGTTTTAAACCAGCTGGGTTTTCTGGTAGGATCTCTCTTTCCAGAGTACAGACAGTGATAAATACCCACGAGTTGTTTCTATTTTATTTTCCATTTTACACAGACACACACTTGTGTCTACAGAGAGTTTAGATAGTAAATTTTATACAAGACAGCTGTCCCTGGTATCTACATGAAAGTATTTTCTGCATGGTCCCAAAGTAGTCACTTTCCTGCTAGACAAAAGCTAAATATTATGCACCACCATACACACCAACATGGCAAACTGGCATTGGCAAATTTTGTTTCTAGCTATTTAATACCAGGGCTATCATAATTAACATAACAACCCAGTCCCTGCTGTTTGGTGCTCAGTCTTGTGAGTGACAATTGTTACAGATGTGACAAATCACAGAAGATAAAAACGTGGTAAAATGTCCGTGCAACACTGCAGGAGGGAATCTTTCTCCTCCACGCCGACAGAGGAGGGGGACGGTCAGTGAAGAACTGCCCGAGGAAGTCAGATTCAAGTTGCAGCCAGGAGGGGGATCGTGCACTAACCAGGTGGAAGACGACGAAAAGAACAGACGGGAAGAGACACCACGCATGAAGGCCCTGACGGGAGAGAGGACAGAGTCGGAGATGGAAGGACATGAGCAGACTGACAATGTGGAACACTGTACATAGCAGTAAGAAGTTATTAGAGCATTTTAAGAATTATCTGACTTGTAATTGAGGAAGAATTCTGAGCACTATGGAGAGAATGGATTGAATAGAGCCAAGAGTCAATAAAGCAAGAGAACCAGCTAGGAGACTACTAAATGAATGTAAGGGGAGAAGATGGTGACCTGATTCAAGAAGGCAGCAATGGAGATGGAGAAAAGTGGCTGGATTTGAAAAATACTCAAGAGAGTTAAAATGGCAAGAGGTGGTAATAACAGACTAGATTCAAGGGATAAGGCAGAGGACTGTTAAGGATGACTCCCACATTTCCGGCCTAAGCACTGCTGGAGCTCTCTACTAAGAAATAGAAAACAAACACAACGATAATTTTTTGGAGGGCTAGTGCACAAGAAAATTATGAGTTTAGCTTTCCTGAACTTGGGACACCTGAGAGCTATTTAGGCAAAGAGGCCAGGCAGTTACCTGGAGAGGAGGGCTGAGGACTTGAACCAAGGTCTGGTCTGGAGATTCACGTTTGGGAATTATGAATATATTGGCGGTGCTGTACGTTCTGGGAGCAGATCGGTCTGACTAGAGTGATTATAAAGAAGGCTTCCTGGTAAATCTCTGGGAACTCCAATGCTTAAAGACTAGGAAAGGGGCCAGCAAAAGAGAACAAGTGTCTGAGAAGGAAAAAAGCAGTCACCAGAGAGGCAACCTTGTGTTTCAGAAGGTGTCTGTAAATCAGATTTGCCCCAATCCTTTTCTGAGTGTGTGATATCAGTGAGAGACCACAGGTTTTCACCTGGGTAAGTTACAAAAGTGAGGGCAAAGGCACCCAGATGGGGGGCACATTTACTGTTCGGAGCAACTGGCTGGGCCCATCTGTGGGCAGCGGTCAGCAGCGGTCATCCTCTGAATCACCAACTCTAGAGTCATCGAAGGATGACTCTTCACCCTTTCTGCCAGAAACGGGCAGCCCTGATGCCACCTCAGGCCCTGTGCACTCGCGGGCACACGAAGGCCACGGAGGAGGGAAACGTACAAGATACTCACTCGATGTTTTTTGAAGAAACTGCAAGCCAGGTACTCACGATGGCAGTCAGCTCTACCCAGCGGAGTTTGACGCACTCGTCTGGACTGGGCCATCCCAGACTCTGGTAGTCACGCTTTTTTCCTGGGAAAAGACCATGTCAGCAATGACACAATTGCAAAGGAACAGAATCCCCAGTGTCTTATGCCCAGGTGATTACTTCACCCAGGTTGGTGTTATTTAAAGGCGCTAGCCATTCTTCTAGCCTTCAGAATTTGTACCATATAGAGAATGACAATCTTGTCATTCACAGCAACAAGAATAAAGATCATCTCTGGGTGAAGCCTTGTACTTGAAGGTAGATAGTAATTTAAGTACAAATACTCAAGTCCTTCACTAGATTTAAGACTAATCAACACCAGATAAGGGTTAAGATGTTCTTCAATGTTAACATTCTTACCAAATTTAATTTTCAACCTTCTACATTTTGATTTTATAGACCACGAGAGACATGTGTCTAAAGTAGGCTTTTCAGCCTGGCCCTACAACTCCGCAGGCAGAATAACGCTTTGCTGCGGGGACCGTCCTGTGCACTGGAGGAAGCTTAGTAGCACCCTCCCCCAGACGTGACAACTGAAAGTACCTCCAGGTACTGCTGAACGTCCCCCTGGAAGGGCAGAATTGCTCCAGGTGGAGAACCACTGCAGTAACCAAAAGCAGCAGGTGGCAGGGCTGGGATGAACATCCAGGTCCGTAGACTAACATGCAGGCCCCCAATTACCACGCTATTTAAAGGTACTAGGGCCTTTAAAGTTCTGTTTGCGGATACCCTTCCCAAGTGCTCCCTTTTGGGTACAGGCCCTTTACTTAGATCAAGTTCCCCAGAAAAAAGCAGAACTAAGTTTGGTCTGAGAAGGGTTCTTCTGAAGGAATTATAACTAAAGGGGCAGGACGGAGAACTTCGGTTCTGAATAGCTCTTTTTTACTGCAGAAACTTACTAATAGTAGAAAACTGTCTGAGGTTCAGGCAGGGTTTTAGATTTAGATTTTAATAAAACAGAAAAGTGTGAAAGAGTTTCAAACGAACACTGTTTAAACTAATAACAAGGAATTAAACCGTAGTTTCACAATTAAGCTTGTTTTCTCTTACGTTTAGGAAGTTCACTCGGAAAATGCTTCGTGAACACCTGTGGCACAGGGCGGGGAGTCGTGGCAGCAAACACAGGGCACGGAGGGAACAATACGAGAGCCTGACCCGTGCTCACGGCCCAGTGAGGAGGGGAAATACAAACGAACCATTAGAATACGGTGGCGTTAGGGCGAGTGCCTGTGCCAAATAACTGGAGAGAGTGCAACTAATTCTGTCTGAGGGCACCAAGGAAGAGACAGCACTTGAGCTTGAGCCTGGAGTTTAAGGATGAGTGATATTTGGTATCTCTGAGGTAGCATAAGGGCATTCCAAGCAGAGGGAACATCACGAAGCTACCTTTGCTGGCCTCAAACTTTCCTCCTGCAGCTGCTTCATCTCTCAGCTCTCACGGAACTGAAGGGTGAGGGCCTTGCTCTGGATCAGGCTTTGGTACAAGGGAATGCCGTGGCTGGTTTGGTCTTCTGTCCAGGCCACTGAAACCCTCTCCACACCAGCAATAAGGCTGTTTTGCTTTCTTATCATTTGGGCTTACTGGAATAGCACTCTTCATTTCATTTAAAAACGTTTCCTTCCCACTCCCACTGGCTAACTGTTCAGCACAAGACATCTAACTTTTGACCTGTCTTGGCTGTTGACATTACTTCCTCACTATCTTTAACTTTTGATTTAAAGTGGCTCTTCCTTCCACTTGAATGCTTGGAAGCCACCGCAGGGTCACTAGCTGACCTGATTTCAGGATTGTTGTGTCTCAGGATACAGGGAGGCCCAAATGGAGAGCGCACTGGGGAATGGCTAGTTGGTGGCACAGTCAGACACACACAACATTTACTGATGAAGTTTTCAGTCTTCCATGCGTGTGGTTCGTGGTGCCTCAAAACAACTACAACAGAACTTCACAGACCACGATGATGTTTATAATACAGGAAAAGTCTGAAATATTGAGAGTTACTAAAATGTGACAGAGAAACAAAGCAAGCGAATGCTGCTGGAAAGAAGGGCACCCCCAGACTTGCCCAGTGAGGGGTTGCCACGAACCTTCAATTTGTGGCAAATAAAAAAACCCCCACAATATCTATAAAGTGCAATAAAATGTTAAAATAAAAAGAAGTACATCGGTATGCTGCTTACTAAACTGCTTTTGTTCACTTACTAAATTACAAACATCTTGCCTGCACAGCACACATGCTATAATTTATTTAGAAAATTACCAACCTTTAGGTGGTTTCCAAATTTTTATTATAAGCAACCCTGTGATCAATAACTTTGTACTTCTATTTGTGGCACTTGTAAAATGATTTACTTGGGGTGAGGTACTGGAAGTAAAACTGTTGGTATATTTTTAAATTTTCTGGACATCTAGTCAAACTGTCCCAGAACTCATAATTCATTTTATTAACTCTCATTGTTTATTACGCATTTAAAGAATTCGATAAGCAAAAATGGAACGTCACTGTTGATGTCTGCACTTTTTTGTTTGCTAGTGAGGGTGCACACTTTCTCATGTCCAGGGCCACATGCATGTGTGTGTACACACCTGTGTCTTTGGTGAACCACCTATGTACTTGAACATATTTTGCTGAAATGCTGTACTTTTCTTATTGATTTGTAGGTGCTCTTTAAATATTACTATCCTTTGCTTATCATATATCCTGTAAGTATTCCACAAAAATTACTTTGTTTCAGTCCTGTCTTTTTATTTCATGGTATTTTCTGACGCTAGAATTATTTGTTCTTTCAACCTCAGAAATTTCCTTTTCACATTAAATGCTTATAAATAACCATCTAAATTTTCTTTGATCATTTTACTACGTGCACTGTTTAATCCAACGCAGTGCTCATTTCCAGCACATTCTACTGTTTGAGCGCTGCTCCCTGGCGACAGAGGGCAGACCTGACAAAGGGAGTGTGGCTTTCTTTTGTTGCCTGTTAACACATGCTGTCTTCCTTAAGCAGGAACGCCACTTCATGCTTTAGCTCCAGTCATGACAAAATGTCCTTTCTGGTGTCCTTACTATCCTTTGCAAGTCACAGTTCACTCTGGGATTGAGTCACTTTACTGTGGGCCCTCCACTTTGAACTCTGGTCAGTACACCAAATGAAATGAGACATTTTCAGGTAGTTACCCTGAATCTCCAAAGTCCAAGACAGGGAATACATCCTTTTAAGGATAAAGAAATTCTAACGTCCCGATTGCTGGAACAGAAAGTCACCTGGACTTACAGGAAGGGCCCTGACCCTGGAGTCCAGAGATGGGGTTTGGAACCCCTACGAACCCTGAAAGTACAGGTCCGAGTTTGACGTGCACGCATTTGTCCTGGGGAATGGTTCCGGAGCATCCGCCCAACATGTGAAGAGACACGGACACACAAAGGTGTTACTGGATAGTCACTATGTGCTGAGCCCCTTGTGCCCAGTTCATTTAAAGCCCCAGAGATGTATGAACTCACAGAACCCTCGCATTCACCACACAAGACAGGTGCAATTCTTATCCCCAGTCTGTGGGTCAGGAAAGTGAGGCATGGGGAACTGAATGGCAAAGCTGGAGTCTGAGGCCAGGGAGTCAGTCTCAAACCCCCATTTTAATATATTAACCTAGACTTTCAAGTTATCAATAGGATATTTAAGCTCAAGATAATAAGAACAGATGCCAAATAACCAATGGTAAAAAAGTGAACTCTCAAAACAAACTTTTTGTATCAACAACTGGCTTCTTGTTCACTTAGGCAACTTACCTCGTCATCTATTTAAGTCGCAAACAAACTTTTTGTGAGAACTACGACAGTAAAGTCTGAAAGAAGAAACTGGTTTAAATGATTTAAACATTCAAATCACCTTGTGGCCCGGGAGATGCCACCTGTGGGCCCGTGACCTCCAGGTTGGCTTGGTAGTGATGTACATTTCCTGCTAGATTTGATTCTATCTTCTTCCCTGGAGTTTTTTTATGATCTCCTTTGGGTTTCTTTACCCGTTTGACCTGGAATGTGATCTAGGAGATAAAAACATGTTAGGAACAAATGAGACCAGTGATCAAATCTGTCGATGGCTGTGGATATTGGTGGATTTAAGAAAAACCAGTCCTGAGCTAAGGTTAAGTTTTCTCCTTCAGTTTAATTCTTAAAGCTCTAAATCAAAAATGTCTAGTAAAATAAAAATAGTACCTAGCCCCGAAGAGTAAGTATACAGAGGAACCTGAAAACTAAGATATCTGAACTGGGGAGCTCCAAATGCACGGGCTCTGAAGGTGGCCACACGCCCGTCCTGTTGCCTCCGCTTCCTGGAAAAGCTAGCGACACGTAAGTTACATAAAGCGCTTCCTGCGCTACAATCCCAGTGTGAAGGCTGACTGGAGTGCGCAGTAAAGTAGGGCCACGTGTCCAACAGAAACATCACACTCTGAAAACTCAGCCCCCCCGACCCCCAAAGACCTGGGCTACACTTTGGGAAGAACTGACTTGGCAACTCTCACCCATTCTGTTGCTTCGTCATCTTCACTTCTGCAGTCTCCGTAGCAAGAGCTTTTGGCCACTCCGTCCTGGGGACCCTTCTTCAGCACCCGAATGCCCTGCAGGTCCAGACGCCGCCCTTTCATCTCCAGTGGTCCCCCAAAGCCTTCCAGGGGCCATGCCTGTTGAAATTCATCCACCAAAGCCAAGATCTCTTCTGACATTTTTGTTTCATCTGAATTCTCTATCTCGTCAGAACCATTGCTTTCTTCAACCACCGTACCTGGAATTCAAGTTCCAGCATGTTATTCAAAATTACATAGTATTCTTTCAAGTACCTGAGTGACTCCAACCTTCCATTTTGAGAAAAATTTTGGTTCTGGTTAGAGGCACTTCTCTGGCCTACTTGCATAAAAATACCATTTGGCATCTTCAAAATTCCTACTGAAATACCATCTTCGTCATGCACCTTGTCAAAAGTCTGGCTGAGAACAGCGGCAGCAGCTAGATGGCAGGCACTCAGCGTATGGCCCTAGTGAGCATGAGGACGGCTGTTTTAAGTATTTTTGCAAAAAAGACCAACCTGCTCGAGATATAAGACACACATGGCAAGGATGAGATTTGCTTATTTAATGTGGGCTTCTTCGAGCTTTGTTCAAACAGCACATAAAACACCACAGCTGCAGGTCCGGGCCATGTAACCTCATTGCCTGAAGTGAACGTTTTGTTTACTGAGAAACCATCCTGTTTCCACACGAAGGCTCCCTCCCATTCTCACTAACGGCTGATGTAAGAACTAGCAACAGGCTAATAATAAAACAGTAACTTTTTCCCTAAAATGGTTATCAAGACATTATTCGTTATGTTGCTCAAGTTTCTTGTGTGAAGACTCCCATGGGGGCTTCTCAGCACTATGGCCTGCTAAAGAGTCTCTCCGCCGAGAAGTCGGTGAGCTCCCCTTATCACACGGCGAAGGCTGCACGACCTCACACGCTCTCCTCTGTGTTTAGATAACTAGGAAGCCTAGGGAAGAATTACTCCAAGTTTCTTAACAGAATGCCTTCCTTAAAAAAATTCTTTACCCCTTATGTTATTCTGAATTAATGGCTGACCCCTATATTGTATGTTGGATGGAAGTTATCTCCAACCCTTTTGGGAAGTAGAGGATATAAAACAACAAAATGAAATGCCCACTGGACAACCTGAGAGCCTGGGGATCATGGCTCACAAAATGCTAGTCTATGTTGCCCCAATTACCCCAATGATCTTCAACAGGTAATTCTGGCTTGTTCGGTGATTTAGAACATGGTATTCCAAAAGCCAGGGTCAGCACTCTCACATCCACGGTGCCCTATGCAGCCACTGTGAGTGATCTTAGAAAAGGTCAGCGGCAGTCTCTGAGGAGGCTCGGGTGGGAAACATGCCTGACTGCCATGGCTAAAAACAACCTAAAGCTCTGAGTCCTACTCACAGAAGATGCAGTGTCACCCTTACCCCAGGTGACACCTGTCTGCCACCCCCCATTCCATTCCAGAGAGTGGGAGGGTCTGTTGTCAGTACCACCAGAGACCTCTGTTATTCTTCTTTGACAAATCTATAGGGCTCTGGTGTTTGTCACAAGTGACTACAGAATGTACTACCATATTTTTAAAGAAGTTTCTTTTAAATTTTCTGAATGAATCTGCTGATTTCTACTGATGATGATGATGAAGAAGAAGAATGAGATCTGAAGCAAGATTAAAGTAAAATAGGCATTGGCAAAAGCTTTTCTTTAGAATATTCAGATAAAAAGGGTTGGTTGCTTGCCTCAATTATGTGGCCAGTAGTATAAGTGTGGGGTTGACAAAGAGTTTTAATTTTCAATTTCTATGTTGCTACTATGTTCTGAATGTCCAGCATTTTACCTGGCACAGAGCGGGCACAGAATGAATGGGAAGGCAGAAACAATTTGGTTTGTGAGGTTCTTAAGAACCTGCTGCTCCTGCCTGTTCCTTGTCCTGCTGACATTCCCAACTCTAAGGTTTACCTTGTCACGTGTTAAAGCATACTCAGCGTGGCTGAATGAATGGTAAGCAACAGAAAGGCAGCATGTCTTCAGCATAACCAGCCGCGTTTTATGCCCTTTACTACGGCATACTATGCCATTTACGAATGTCTCACTAGCTAACCCAGGAAAGCAGCTGCACAGGGTTTCTACAGGGACCCTAACAGCAACTTCGAGAAACTGCAGGCATCTGGCTTGCAGCAACACCGCGGTCTCTAAGTGTTGCTCATGCTACTTCAGCTTCCTCTCCTTGCCTCTCCTATGGATGCCAGGGGATTCCTTGCACCTCATCCTGAAACAGGAAAGGGTTTTCTGAAAAAAACTCAGCCACAGCGAAGAATATGGGTTTAAGGAAAAGTGGCCTTTGGCCAAAGAGAGACTGCAAGTAACTAACGCCCCAGCACACAGTTGGAGCTGCACACAGGTACGGGGTCTGGAAGCCTTATTTACTGTTTAGAAAGCATTTATGTCATTCAGCTGCAAAGAGTTCCCCAAGGTTAAGGCTTCCCTATGCCCTCACCATTAGGTAATATGTAGAAAGTTAGGAAAATAGGAAAAAAATTTTGAAGCAAAAAATGTGGTAACATATTTAATAAAATAAATAATATTTTACCAATGAAAATGTAAATACAACTCAACAGCAGCATTAACAACTATTATTCCTCCCAAATTGGGGGGGGGGGTGAGTCTTATAGCCCAAAATATGGTAAATCAATATTCAAATAAATAGAAACCAGGGAACTTGCTGCAGGCTGCTGGGCTGGGGTGAGAGCAAGTCCTGAACCACACTAAACAACAGTGAGGGAGAGGGAGGTCACACACACGCTGAGTTGGAAGAAAAATAAACCAAACTTTGTTCATTTAGAGTCTGCGCTGAGCCCATCTACATGTATAAACTGTACAGGTGGGAACAAGAGCAACAGGAACCTGAGGAGTCTGACTGAGGAATTAAATACATTTTAATTCAAGATGAAGACACAAAACTGTACACATTAAACAATGAGAGAACAAGAACATTTAAGTTTTGAAAGGAAAACGTACTTGATGGCAGCCACACAACTCGTTCTAAAGCAGGCAGACCACCTGAGGCAGGGTTCAGATAGGGCACACAGCAGGCAGGGCACTGCCTAGAGCGATGACACTAAAGAGCATGTGCACACACACACAGACTGACACAGGCACGAGGAAGGTGCGTGCAAAGGCACTGATTCCTAATGAGCCAGAGCAAAACTGTATTTAGAGGGTATCAGCAAGTAACAAACACACTGAGGGAAGGTGGGTGACCTGAGAATGCCTAGGACGGTCGGGAAGAAGCCCTACTGCAGAGAGAGCCCTGTTTGTACGCAGAAGAGTTCCAAGGGGACACCACACGGATGCAAGTTACTGTAGTAAACCCGCTGGTGTATTTGAGGTTGGGAGGGGGAGGAGAGGATAAGAGGCCAACCCGAAAGGCATTTCAGTAATCCGTATCAGTTCTATGAAGGGAGGCTGACTTAGGGTGAGGGTAAAAGGGATTTTTAAAAAGGAGGGGAAGATGTATGTGAGAAAATGTCAAAGGAGGAAAAATAGAATTTGGTGATTAAATGGAACTAAGGACAAAGATTAGGGTAGGTTCAAGGATGATTTCGAGATTTTAAAGCCCAAGTGGGCTTTTTATTAGTGAATGCAGTTTGGAATCCGAGAGTGACAGCAGAACGCTGGAGTGAGAAAAGGGCAATGGGACAGAGCACTGGGATGTGTGGCCCCTGAGAAAGAAGACGCAGACCAAGAAGGGCTCCTGGTGGCTCAAATTAAAACCAAACCAAACCAAACCAGCCTAGGAGCTGCTTCTACACAGGAACCTCTGTCGCAAACTGCACTTCAGGAGAAGCTTGAACGCTCTGCCTGCGCTGTGTTTCTGCCCTGGGAGCCAGCCCTTACAGGAGTCCCTGGAACCCTAGTTCAATTAATAGGACTGTGGAGCGCCCCTTCCAATAGCAGTTGTGCGGCTCTGATCAATCAGAATGGCTCTATTCTGACTAATTAGGACAGAGCCTTTTGGACCAATCCAACTGCAAGGATTTGGAATCCTCATCTGCATGAAGACAGACCAATCAGGCACCCAGGGCAGGAACTTTTGTTCATGTAAGCCAGCCTGCTCTGGCTCGGAGAGCGCATTTTCCCTTTCCACCAAGACTGAAGACAGTATTTCTCTGGCCAGAGCTGAGCACATCAGATCACAGCCAACTCTGGCTTTAAAATCTTGAAATCACCTTTGAACCTATCCTATTCTTTGCAGTTAGTTTCAGTACAATATTGCAATATTTGAGACACACCTGGAGGTTCGTGGTTAAGCTTGGGCACATCAGTTTAAAAGATTCTGAAAGCAGAGCACATTTACAGAAAAGTGACTTGGTGAAGGGACTCAAAAACACGTTAAATGAAGAAGGGCGGAAGAAACCAAGGGCCACCCCCACAGCAGGAAGAGTAGCCGTCTACTACCGCACACACAAAAAATCAGGCCTGACAAATATTTTGCTAGAAAGGTTTTTAAAATCCAGAGAGATGACTTCAGGGTTGGAGGAGGGACTACAAGCCTCACATTAAGAGGAACTGTTCAAGAAAATGAGAACGCTTAGTGAAAGGAAGCAAAAATATGAGGGTGGGGTTGGGGAAGGAAAGGTAGAAACAATAATCACCTTCAAATATTTAAGGAAATGTGATATTAATGACAGAAGGACTGACTCTGTTAGCCTCAGAGAACAGGACTAGAAATGAGAAGTCCTATTTTAGCTCAGCATAAGGAAAGGCTTTTCAATCGTCAGACAGTGGAATGGGTTGGCTACTCAGGGAGAGAGACTGAGCTCCCAAGGCCCGGGAGGTAGCAAAAGCCAGACAATGACAGAGGTGACAATATTTGATAAGAAGCAGCATTAACGATCGTGAAAGTTAGGTTTCCAGAGTTTTTGGAGCAGAGAACAGAAAGATGAATGCTCCTTTCAAAACAAAACGGACTGACAACACACAGAGGTAAAGATCCTGCATTCAGAGAAATGGCAGAGGAGGTCTTCCCTTGAAAATCTGACTCGGCTTCTCCCCCATCAAGTCTCACATGGCTAGTGACAGCAGGTCTGAGTACGAGGCTGTGCTTTCTGAAGACAGGTCGGCGCAGTCCACCTAAAGAATGGTACCACAGAGGGACATGTCCCTTTGTCTCACAAAATGGAAAGAATATATGAAGGAAGGGGACGAATTTGGTTTCAAATTAGGACTCCTCCACACAGGACCCTGGGCAGTTCTGTCTTGCATTCCAGCGTCTTCTTTGAAAGGTAGTGGTCTGGTTTTGAAGGCAAGCGTAAAGCCTATACAATTTAACGCACAGACACTGGTGTAAAAGTTCATGCCGGCAATGAGAAAGCTTGAAAGGTCTAATCCAGACCGAAGTAGATACGGGAATGACTCACTCCTGAGAAGAGAATCTTGAATTTGCATTTGCACCAACGGTGCTCTTCCTCCTTTTAGGTGGGTCCAGACAGCAAGAGAAAATAGAATTCCGCGAAGATAACCTAGAAAAGCAAACAGGGAATCTTCCCTCTGACAACACCCATGAGAATATCTTGGGACTCCCTTTAATCAAACAGATGTGTCCTTAGAAGATACTGTATGTACATGCTTGTGAGGACTTTGGCTCATAAGCAGCCTGAGTCCAGAAGCAGCAGAATCTCATGCCTATGTTTGCAGAAGTGACATTTACTTAGTTTCCGCTCTGTACCAGACACTAAAATAAATGTTTCCCTAAGCTATTTCATTGAAATACTTAAAAACACTCTGGCATTTTTCTTTGATTATTTTTAAACTAAGAACATAAGGAAGGCTCAGGAAAGCCAAATAAGTTGCCCAAGATTTAGTAACTAGTACGTGGGAGCGCCAAGCAGGACAGTATTTCTGACTGCAAAATCTACACCCTTCCTTCCATATCTACGCTTTACTGTGGAGGAGGGATTCTGTATTAGATGATGACAAATGACAGCAGTGGCTTTCACACGTGACTCAGACACAGAGTTTCCAGCAATCCTTCGCAATGAGAAAGGAAACAAAGACACACAAAGTTATCTACACACACACGGACACTTGTGTCCAGACGCACTTCTGCTGCCATGAGGTTGCCGAATGTCCATGTCTGAGAAAGACTCACCTTTACTCTGAGATTGTCTTTGTACCTTTATGACATTAAAATGTTCTTTGCTTTATATAATGGTGATAACAGATTTTAGTTTTCTTTTGAAAGACTTTATTTATCTATTTCTTGAGAGAGGAGACGAGAGGGAGACAGAGAGGGAGAGAAACATTGACATGAGAGAAAAGCATCGACTGGCCGCCTCCTGCACACGCCCTGACTGGGGACCAAATCCGCAATCCAGGCACGTGCCCCGACTGGGAACTGAACTGGCAACCTTCTGCTTTGCAGAATAACACCCAACCAACTGAGCCACACTGGTTAGGGCAGATTCTAGTTTTCTTTTAAAATGACCTTGCCAATTAAAAAATAAAGTTCTGAATCAAATCTTTACTTCTGAAAACTACAGGCAAAAGGACAGCTTATGAAATCAGAAGGCCTGAGAATAATTTAAATTATGTCCCCTACTGAATAATTTGGGCAAGGTACCTAAGATCACAGGACCTCAATTTTTTCATTTATCAGATGGGCTTAGTAATAAAACCCACAAGGTTAAAACATAATTAATAATCCCACGTGAATTACAAGTACCACAAAAAGGAGTGATTATCGTGGTATTTTTACAGTTACTAGAGAGGATATTAATGTGCTCCCCCGCACGCCTAAATTCTGGGAGTGCCTCCTTCTAAATTCCCCTCCACACTGGCACGTCCAGGAGGACTGCAGCCGTACAGTTAGCATGCTCACACCAGCAGGCTTCCTAAGGTGCGGCTGTCAGAGACAGAAAAATACCCCTTTTTAATATAAATAGTGTGGTATAATAAAAGCCAAAGTACAGACATAAAAGTTTTTATATTGTATTTTTTGAGGAAATTTTAAAAAACCACAAGTATCAAAGCCAGTAAAAGTTATCATCATATTGCAGATTCAATTAGCTGCCTGGAAAGGAATCCGCCCTGGGAGACAGTCTGCAGGGCGCTGTGGGGACCTGGGAAACACCTGGTCTCAGCCAGGGTGACTACACTGCGTCCTCAGTAGGGCAATGGAACAGAACTACGTGAGGGACATGGGACTGAAGAATGTGAGTACCAGGTTACAGTCTGTCTTCACCAATGCCGTATTC
Source organism: Sturnira hondurensis (assembly GCF_014824575.4). Lineage (NCBI taxonomy): Eukaryota > Metazoa > Chordata > Mammalia > Chiroptera > Phyllostomidae > Sturnira > Sturnira hondurensis. The sequence continues at coordinate 358,423 of NW_028091030.1, read as the reverse complement.
AGAAATCCGGGACACAAAGAGCAAGACTCTGCTTGAGTTTTATTCCGAGTTACCCAAGGAACACAGACTCTAATTTGGTAGCCATGTGCATGCTGGTCACTGGGGAGCTGTACTGCATTGGAATAGGGGGAGTTTCTATAAAGTGAACAAACAACCGCCAACATTACCCAGTTTCATTTGTGTTCCCTGGCAATCCATCAAGCAACCTCACGATGTCCATTTGGTAGCGTGGGTGCCTGATGTCAGAATGAGATGTGAGTCTGTCAGGTACCAGAGAGGAGCAGCTTCCTTGTAAAGGAACAAACTGGCTGCCTGATTTAAGGTCCAATCTCTTTTGAGCTGGTAAATCGGAATCGGCTTCCTTAAAAGCCTAGTAGTTTCTGGTAGAACTGATAAACTCATTTTCTAAACCTGCAAAGGTGAAGGTCACAACTTTTCCTTTGAGGTCTAGCTTGCCTCTCTTATACATCATCCTTATATACAATTCCACTTAGAAGGAAGCAAGACTTTGTAATTGCTAAATATTGGGCCGGACAAAAAGTCTGCATATTTTTTTTTCCTGTAGAATAAAAGACACATATTTAATTTTCAGCAATAACTGTACTGATTTGGATATTCTGGGTATGTTGACACCGGTGTCTCCCACACGGTGTAACACCGATTGTTCTCAGTGTCTAGATTTGATCTCTATCAACTGCAACTGCTCTACCCAACTGTGGAGCGTCGTCCAGCAAGGAATCTCCAGCATGAAACTTCGCAAACCACTTTTGACATGATCGATCAGTCACACACACTGCACAAATCTTTTTTTGCATGTTTTTTTTACCCTTCTTGAAATAACAAAGCATAATATGCTGAAAATGTTGCGTATTTTCTTCCATTTTAACATTAAAATGGCTTCACAAAAACTCACTGATTTTTTTTAATGCATGCTGATATGACAGCTGTCACAACACAATCTAACAAAATTGTTTTGAATGAAGTTAAAGACAACTAACACTACTAGAACTGTCTTACGGAAAATACCAAATGAACTTCTTGGCCAACCCAATAGATTAATCCAACCTACATACAGGAAGGCAAATGCCACACTTTATTACCTTAAAAAACACTTACTGTACATAGGAATATAGTAATATAAGATATGGTATATAAGAAGCTCACAGTCTGATGGGAGATCAGACATGCAAGTGACTAATACTACATGACTTGGCCTGGATAGAAAGTGGAAACACGGCGGCAAATGCTTAGAGTCCTTTGTGAAGGCTTCACAGAGGAGGCGATATTTGAGCAGCATCTTGGAGCAGCACAGGAGCTGTCTGTGTAGAGCAGAGAGTACCCGACGGCCACACCCGGCCCGCGCCGACACGGAGGCTCAAAGTGGCCCTGCACGTGCGGGGAATGCGTAGCAGCTGCCCTCTCCGTCGCGTAGAGAACGGAAATTCGGTCAAAGACGAAACCGAGGGGCAGACCGTCACGTATCCCATTTTAAGACAATTTGGACTCTCCCTATAAATAATAGCGAACTGTTGAAAAATGTAAATGTAGGCAACTTACCTGATCAGATCTGATTTCAGAAACAACTCTTTGGATACACAGGAAACTGGTGACAGGGGTTGCTTCTGCTTTTTAACTTTTGTACCATTACATGTATCACCACTCTCTCTTACTCTCATTCCCTCCCTCCCTCCCTCCTTGCACAGACTAAAGGAAAAGCCTAGATAGTAGGGAGGGAGGCCCCTGCAATAGCCCAGGTAGAAACAAAGAACGTGTGAATTTAGGCAGGGGAGAAGGAACAGATGAAGGTACGATTCAACCAGTCTTACGAAGTGATTGGATATAGTGGTGCCTGGGTAAATTATGATGTCATTAAGAAATAGAAAAATTAGAAATATAGAAAAATAGAAAATAGAAATAGAAAAATAGAAATAGAAAAATTTCCTCTAGAAAGAGGAATACGGACCCTAGAAGCAGTTCAGAAAATAGGGTGAAAATGAGGACAAGTTCAAGTTCGGATATATTAAGTTTGAAGTGCATGTGGCACATCCTGATAAAGAGAGCACTGAAAAAGGGGAAGTGAGATCTGGAGTTGTAGAAAATATCTTTGCTGAAAATAGAGAGCTGGGGTCACTGGTACACTCAAAGGCACGTGAAATACCAAGAGATAACACAGAGAGGGATAAGCAAAAGAAGACCAAGGTTAAAATCCTGGGTAACTCAACAAATCAGGGGCAAAGTAATGAAGTGAAGGAAATTGAAAAGGATGTTCTGAAGACAGGAAGACAGCCAAGAGCAAGTGATAGGGGAGAGTTTTAAGGAGCTGTGCACAGTTCCAAATGCAGTAAATTGGGGTTAAGTGGGATGAGTATTAAAATCAAGTCATTCATTTTGGCAGTTATGGGCCTGACTCAAAATGTGGTCATAAAAATGGGACTGGGGGAGCTGATAGGTAAGCCCCCATTATTCCAAATCTCTAAATTTTACTGGGTTAGCATAAATACACCTTATCTTGCTTTGTTTTCAAGGACTTACTCAATAGACTAACAACCCTAAAATAAGTAGTACATAACCAAATCGAGTTTGTTCTAGCAAGAGACAGGGAGGCAGAGAACAAAGGAGGACGGAGAGCACGTCCACAGCACCGCTCACCTCCTGCCCCACCATCTGAGGCCCACTCCCCCGTGAGAGTATCACTCCCCCATGAAACGGCTCAGAGAAGGAAACAGAGTCTTGAGTAGAGAAAAGCCTACGCTCAAAACCTGAGAGTTGACTGTGCCCCAGAAGCACAGCTCAGGTCACATCCACTTACTTTCCAGTCTAAGGACAGGTGAGTCCCCCCCTGAATTCTCAACAGAGAGTACAGGGTCCTCCTCTGTTCCTGTCTCAGAGGGCTCTTCTTCAGCAGCATCCAGTGACCGTGAGTTGTCAAAATATTTCTGTTTGTCATGGCTGTTGTCCAGGGTGTTCTCATGACAATTACCTCAATGACAAGAGACACAATACAGCACATTAGAAACATCTCTCTTCTGTATTCCCGCAGCTCAAGGTCCCCAAGCATCAAGAAGAGCGGAAGGGCAACAGTATAGGTTTTCTTCCAGCAGAACACACAACATCAGTGAGCAGGAGAGCCCAAAGGCAGGTCGTCACCGTGACTCAGGTTTAGCACTGATGTCTAAGTTTTACCTGCTGGGCTACCATAAGAAGCAGCAAGTATTTGGGGGGAGAAACTGGAACAACAAAGATCACATCCTAAAACCCCATTCCATTCATAATGAATGTGAAAGTTCTTTGAAAGTCAAAAACATCATTAAAATTTTGCCTTCTACCTAAATCAATCTGAAGATGGATGAATTATAGCAGAGAAATATAGCATTTTTTATCCTAACTTAAAATGAAACATATATCAAATGATAAAGGATTATAAACGAAAGACCAAGGATTTAAAAGGGGACAGTGGTAGCAGAGAATCCAAGTTCAAGACTGCAGTATCACAAAGGATACCTCTTCTTTTGGAAAACAAGTTCTGGTTGTGGACATAAATATTTGCCTAAGCATAAAATGTTAGATCTTGAGTGTAACCACAGCCCTCTGGTGAGCCTGACCTCTGACAATTTTGCCAGGGTCGAGGAGCTTTCGCCCTACTAGGGACTGCGTGTTGATGTGGATAAAGAGCTACTATCCAGCTTCACCCGACGGTCATTCTCTGGGTCAGGGTTGAGTCTGATGTGGCAGTGACCCAACTGAACAGGGCTTCTCTCCCTGGCCTACATCCCATGAGTATGTCAGCTGAGGATACATGATCAGGAGAAGCCTACAACTTTCCCATTACAGGACGCTTCTTCAGGGGAAAGTGTATAAGTAACTTCCCTTCCTTACCAGGACATTTAAAATTCTCTAAGAGTTCATCAGAAAATGCTGTCTCAAAAAGATATATGTTCCCAATCAAGCTCTCTCTGCAGCTGTGGAAGTACAAGAAGTCTCGTCTGGCCTTGATGACTCCCTCACAGACTCCACTATTCAGGGAAGCCCTTCTCAAGCCATTTCCCTTACTGTGCCAGGGAAACCCAACAGAGTTCACTGAGTTCAGAGAAATGGACGACGGGCATGCGAAGTCACCTTCCATTTTCCAATTCTACCCTATCACATGTAAGTTCTGGGATTCGAATCCATTTTATCACATATCTGAGGCCACCATATTCAACAAGGCTACACTGAACCAGGATTCTGTTTGAAGAGAGCTTTAGCTCTCAAGAAACTTGGAAGCAACTTGGGGAGACAGTGAACACAAAATAAGAAACAATAATGAGATAGCATTCTGTGCCAAATAAGACCTTCAGAGAACAAGCTTTGAGTAGGCAGATCTTGAATTCTGAAATACAGGTAGGACTTAAAAAAGAGAAACCTACAAGGAGGCCAATATTTGTTGAGTCCTTTGCCTTCTCCTTCCACTCACTCCTGAAAACACCTCTCGAAATATTTTCATTTTACAGATAAGGAAACTGATTCTCGGTGAAATTAAGCAACTTACCAGCAAGTGACAGATCTGCCACCTGAATTAGTTCTATCTCACTGCAAAGCCTCTTGAGCTTCCTCTAGTCAACGCTACTGCTGTAGCAGAAAAAGTGCGGGCGGCGTTCTAGGCAGGGAGGAACGAGGTGTTCAGCAAAGCAAAAGGAACAGGAATTCTCATTTGTGTTTGGTAGACAATGAAGTCTGTGTGTGTGTGTGTGTGTGTGTGTTTACATGTGCTCCTAGAGGGCTAATAGAAAAGAAGTCCTGCCCTGGCTGGTGTAGCTCAGTGGATTGAGCACGGGCCTGTGAACCACACGATCGCGGTTCGATTCCCAGTCAGGGCACATGCCTGGGTTGCAGGCCAGTTCCTGGCAGGGGGCGCACCAGAGGCAACCATACATTGATATTTCTCTCTCTCCTTCCTTTCCCCTCTAAAAATAAATAAATAAAATCTTAAAAAAAAAGAAAAGAAGTCTTGACCAATAATAGTAGTTGCTTTCTTTCTCCAGATTCCCCTGTGGGAAGACAGAGGTTGCTGATTTGCTTCCACTTCTGTTTCTGCCGTCTAGTATGTGCAGGTAAGTACGGGGAAACTAAATGTAAGCATATTAAAGTAAATAGAGCAACGTCACTAACTCTACACACCCAGCTGCATACAGTCTACTATCATACTTCTCAGAAGCAACTCTCGAGACACAGATAAGCATGACTACTGAAACAGAGAGGAAACTATGACAATGATGCTAAGAATTTTAAAATGTACGTCATTCCCAGTGACTATCCTCTGCTCTCAGCTCTGGTGGTTTTGCTTCTAAAGCATTTCACCATGACACAGGTAGAATAAGACTTAATGTTACAAAAGCAAAGGTCAAATCTTTTAACCCTGGAACCCAGTGAAATCCTAGCTGTTTTCTGCAGCTGACTTCTTCTTTCACCTTTTGCATCTCTTTTTCCCCTCTTTTCCCCCTCTCCCACCCTCTTGCCAGTATAAAAATTTAATTGGTTTCTTCTTTCTAAATATCTGCAGTATTTTAAAATGCTTTATAAGTAATTTATAAGATAGGATGGGCTTAAGTTCCCAAAGCTAAATAATCCTCTTGCACAACCCTCAATACCCAGATACCCTCTTGAGACAAACCTCGTACATCCTAAGACTGTCTTGTCCTCCAACTCAGGAAATTTGGGCCAAAATCTCTGATAGAGAGGGCAGAAGTGGGGAATCAGGGAGAACTGGGAAGTAAAAAGAATAAGAAGCTTACATTCAGATATTTCTTGGAAGTAAGCAGGGTCAAAATGAAGAACTGAAAACTATATGCCTTAAGATTAGAAGTGTTAATGATTTTCTCAGGATGATAGTTGAAAAAGACTGCTTTGGTATTCTGATATGATTGACATAATTATCTTAACTAATAATAGAAAGCCAAATTACCTAATTTTAAATTACTCCTTCCAGTTGTCTGAGGAAGAACGGAAGCAGCATTTCAGAAAGAATGAAAGTTTCCATTCTTTGGACTATGGTACAGGTCTATTCCAGCTCAAAGGGGGACTTCGAAAGCTGCTTACATGGAAAAATATTACCTGTCTTTCTGCAGAGGTGGAGGTGACATTCACATGAAAGAAACACAAGAAAGTGTTGGCGAAGTAAAAATGGAAAGACACCTATATATAAAGTAACATGTCATCTTCTGTGCATATGACTATTATTTTTTGTTGATGCAAAAATGAGATTCGATAGCTTAGACTGCCTTCGATAGGTATAATTTTTTAAGGGTTTAAATAAAATACTTTAGATAACCAGGTCCCAGGTGAAGATGGGAACACTTTTATGTGCTTAATGCTTTATACTTGCCTGCAAAGCATTTAGCATCTAATTCAAATCCTGGTGGCTTGGTTTTTCTTAGAAGTAAGAGTCTCCAAGACAATACCAACTAAGCACACTCCAAGGGGGCATTTCTGATCTGGAACTGCTATGAGATCTTAAGACACATCAACAACCTCCTCTGTGGTTAGACTATACATGCATAAATTCAGTTATTAATATTAACTTATCCTAAAAGGATGTTCTGGAAAACAACTAAATATTTAATACACTGTCAAAGCATAAATCTCTTAGAGATAAAAGCACAATTTATTCTGTGGCTACCAGTTTTCAGAGGAAACTAACTTCTCAGAAGCTCCTATCATTTTTAAGGTTAAGGAAATCTATCTTCTCATATTAATTCTATTTACAAAGGTTCAAGATTTATTTTCTAACTAGAGTTGGATGAGCATACTTACCTTCTGAATCTCAAGTTAGTAAGAGATTCCTGGTTGGGTAATTTAGGATCCTTAGGATTAGTTATACTGAACAAATGCCACAAATAAAAAGAAAGGCGTAAGAAATGGGAAGAGCCGAGTGAAGACAACGACAGGATCATGCAGCACCCAGAGCGCAGTGTGTAGGAGCACACCCTGAAAGCAGGTAGGTCAGGTTAGATCCTGTCTCTACTTTCTAGCTGTGCAAAGCAGGGCAAATTCTTTTTCATCTCTGTGTACCAGCTTCCTCATCTGAAAACTGAGTGTCCGAGTAGTACCTATTTCATTGGGTTGTTGAGATTAAATCAGACCACACTGCCTGGCACATGGCAAGCTGCTATTATTATTTATTGTATCCCTGAAAACAAAGGAATGAGAAGTTATCCCAACATAATCTCTATTCACAGAAGCCTTTTAGATATAGCCCACTCAGAATCTCTAGTATGAACAACTAGCTCTCAGAAGTTATCAAGGTTATTTGTCTAATTTCAGCTTCCAGTGTATGTGTATGTAGAAGATGCTGGAGGCAACACACAAATTCATTTCTACCAGTCTTTTAGAAGAAAATGGCAATTATTTCTGATTAAACTGTTTAGCATATTTAAATTTTAAATTAGTCAGTCATTGTAGAAATTAGCCTCACAGTCCACTATGGGCTCTTTAAAGGGCCTTTCAGTAGATGGTGTGAAATCACTGCCTTACAACATAGAAACAGACTCTAGATACCATGTTCACTGAAACCAACACCTACCCGTGCTGCTCAACAGTGCCCCTCAGGCTGCTCCTGTCTGCTCCCGTCTTCCGCCAAACTGCACCCCCCATCATACTTTCTCCCAGAACAGAACAAGTCAGTCTGATACTCCCGTGCTTCCTATTACACAATGAATTTCTATGATGTAAATAATAATTGAACTGACTTGTAATGAGAACTAGAATTCAAATTTTATGTTGTTGAAGGAAAAGTAAATGCTAAAACAGTATTATAAAAATATTCCTACTGTGCCTGTTTAATAGATTACCTATATATTATACTCTAAAGTCTCCTTTTTTCTGCCTACAGGCAGAGTTACTTCATGGGAGGCATTCTGGTACATTCAGTTAAATAGAAGGTACTCAGGTGAAAAACCCAGACAACACCGTCCTCTAACCAGGCACAAGCGGTATTTCCCAGCATGTCTTTCTCCTTACCTTTCTACTCAACCGCCTCAAATTATGCAGCTTTAAAGCCACTGTGTTTTATACAGGTAACTCAGAAACACACTGTGTATGTTTTACTTTATTATAATTTTAGCGACCTCATAATTTCATATTCATTTCTCTAGTAAAATAACCTGTCTTTTATAAAAGGTAGTACAAGAAATCATGAAGTGAACAAAAGTATAGCTTTTAATTGCTCACAAAATTACTTTAAAATGTTACCAGGAAACTTTAACTGTGGGTGACATGTGGGGCTTGGTACCACACAGAGTAACAGGAGGAAAGAAACTTTTCTGGGGGCAGACACTTTTATGACTTCCGTCTCCAGAGGTGGTGACAGAGTCCTATACACCTCCTTCCAAGAGTAACATTCCACAGAGTAAACTTAAAATCTGCCTCAACTGCAGCCTGACCATCTGAACTGGGACAAATCAACCTACATCTCTGTGTCTAGGCTCTTTACCTGAAGTTTTGAAATGCACAGGTAAACTGTGGTCCCACAGGAGGGTTCCTGGGAGACAACATCAACGAACCAATGGGAACACAAGCCTGCAGAACTCCCTGCGTCTGGGAGAGACCTGGCCGCTGAGGACTGTGCCTGAGACAAATGAAGCCGTCCTGCCTCCTCTGCCCTGCGCCATCCGTACTTAGGAAAGATGAGAAATAATGGCTCCTTAGACTTGTTCTCACTCAGCAGTTATTGCTGAATGAGATTCTTTGCAGGTTTTAAAGAAATGGTTGTACATTAACTGACCTTAATAGTGCAGTGCCACGTAGGAAACACCGTATTGAAGACTTGAACTCAGCAACCTCAGGATTACACAGGCATGTCCTCCTAGTGAGCTAAATGAGTCAGAAGGAAGTTTAAGAAAGAAAACTAAGATAGAAAAGTATGGTCTCAAATACAAGTAAATGTGTGTACTTCCCTTCTACTGCATATTCTGGAGTTGAAATCTACGCTGGGAACACTTGGTTCACACGTGGTAGGGAACCTGCTTTGCCTAAGAATTCAGGGCTGCATCTGTCTTGGTTTCTGTAGACCAGTATTTCCCGCCCCCTTTAAGAGGAGAAAAAGGAAAATTGGCTGTAAATCTGACCTCTGTCACACCGTGTGGCCTTAAGTGACTAAAGCAGTCAGCACCAATTGAGACACACAGACATCGTGAAACGCGGGTTGTGGAAGAAACAACCCCAGTGACGGAACCCAGGCTCTCAGCCGCTACATACCTTCCTCTACAAACATCAAAGATTGGATTACATCTCTAAACAAGGGCATTTAAACACTTGCTGGAAGTTTACTATGAAAAATGTTCCCACACAAAAAAAAAAAAGAACTACCACAGCTGCTATTATTATTATTCAATTTAAATCTCTGGCTTACTTCATCCTAGGGAAGTTTATTTCAAGCAAGAATGCTGGGAAACTAATCTAAAAGGTTTTCTCAGACTCACTGGTGCACCCATAAAGGTTTTTATGAGGCTCTCCAAGGGTGTTTGTTTGTAACTGTTGTGGAAGATTATAAGCTATCTATTAGATGTGTCAGTGTCTAGTGACAAGCGAGACAATGAAATTCGTTTTCTCTTCTGCCTCCTATGACACTGCAGCTACAGACCTTAACACCTCTACATTTATATACGTACGTTGAGTGGTGGTTCGGCAAAAGCATGCTGGGTCAACAGTGGGTAGATAAAATTAATTACTCTTTACTATTAGGTATTTTTAGTAGTTCAAACTTGAAATATCATCAGCTAACACGCCATTTACTGAATCCTATGTGCTAAACTTTGGGGCCAGGGTACGAAGATGATCGGTCCCTGTTTGTGTACAGGAGATCTGTGTCTCTACACGAGAAACTACAACAGCGTGTCACGGGGGCTGAAGGAGAGGCACAGGCATGCAGCCTGACTGGTTACACGTTACCTGTAATTAAGAGATCAGGAATGGCACATGGCAGAAGTGGGCACTGAAAAATAGGTACGATTAAGAATTTTATGGAGGGGGTGGAATTATGGGGAACTGCTGCAGAAAACAGGAGCAAACACATGGAACCAGGAAAGCAGGATGTATGTAGTAAAGAAACCAGGCTGTTCACAGTAGCACTATCAAAAATCACAGCTTGGTACAATTTCCACTGACTTCGAAAAAGGCAGAATTATACTATAGTTCTTATGTAGCGAGGGAGCTTACATTCACCACACCTACTTGAGTCAACCACACAGTCTTGCAGTGAATCAACTTCACGCAATTCTTAATACTTGGTCGTAAGATGCACCTCCATTTCAGGACTTTGATGCTAGTTTTAATTCTTCTTACAAAAATAAATGGCAGTAAGCTGCCTAGTAACATATAAAGTGCTATAAAAACTGAGTTTTTAAGACTGTGTGGGTGTTTTTCTAAAGCAGATATTTTCACTAATTCCTACTAAGAAGCTGATAAAGCCAAGTCCTTAACTGCAAGTGGCATATACTGGATGCTCCACAGGAGGGCAGCAAAACGCAGGACTTCTTTTCCTTTAAAATCTGAACTACATGAAAATTGCTTTAAGTTACAATTTATAAATCTATAGAAATTTAGAACACAGACTAAACAAGTTAGAAAAGGGAATAAGATTTAGGTAAATAGACTCTACAAAACAACAAACACTGGGAAGACAACGCAGGTTAATTCTTCTGTCGACTGGAAAAGACATTATAGCTCATGTAAATAGTTTGGAAACTCTCCCATTTTTTTTTTCTACAGTGGAGAAAACTTTTGAACACATATTACAGAGAAACTTGCATAAAATTCTAGGCATACCTAGATATTAAATTCTGACTTCTGTATAACATTTACTCATAAATTCTAAAGTTCTGGGCCAACAATTTTAGTGAGCATGTGTCTCAGTGAATTAAGACCAGGGTTGAGAAATCCTGAGTTTGCTGCTCAGCTATATTCGGTCCGTGCCAGCACCAGTGTTAGTGGCATACCTGTAAACATCTCATCAAAAGGAAGTCTGATGAATATAACCTACCATTGATCTGATGTTTCCTAATGTAATAAAAATAATACTGAATGAAGAATACTAAAAGTGGAATTATGTATATCAAAGACAAAATAGGACAATGTAGATTGTGAAATGTAACTTTTTAACTTGCAAGTTTGTGAAGCTGAAGAATAAAAGTATTTAGAAAAAATTTTAGAGTAATAAATGCTTGGAAAAACCCACTGTCATGAATGTTACAGATTCACTATCTATTGTTTTGCTTATACTATTATTAAAATTTATTGCCCAATTTAGTCATTAGGGAAGATAACTAATTATTACTTCATGTAGTTTCAATCTCTGTGGCAACTTCATTTTTTCTAACTAAAAAAGGTCCTTTTAAAAAATGTTGAGCATTTCAGAGACCTTACTTAGACTTAAAAACATAAGTTTATTAAACAGATTCCATTTACTTTAAAAGGGGCCAGATATGTTGTTACTGAAGCATGAGTTTGTTAAAGCGACTCGTTCAGTTGTATTTAGGTTAAATCAAGTAGTAAAATAACAAACCAGTAAGTGTAGAAAAACAGTGTATATGAGGTCTGTCTTGAAAAATAGTCCAGCCACTATTAATATTAGAAAAACAGATTACATGACACAGATGTAACCTAGCAGCCAAGAAGAGTGGACTTAAATGTGCAGTGTGAACAATGACGACTTCACTGTACAAGTCAGTGGGGGCAGTAGACACCACTGAGTGAGTGAGCATGTGTACTGTGCGGCCACCACATTCAATGACTGGGTGAGTAGAGCAATGAATCTGTATCAAATTTTGCATTAAGCTTGAACATTCCTCCATGGAAACTATTTGTATGATTCAGAGAGCTTTGGGGAATGATTCAATGAGTGCAGTGCAAATAAAAGCTGGCACAAACGCTTAAAAGATGGTCAAGGATCTGTTGAAAGTGATCCATGTTCTGGAAGGTCTGCAGCAAGCAGAATACCTGAGCACGTTGAACATGTGTGGGCTGCAATCAACAAACATTGGCAACTGGCAGTTCGAGAACTAGAAGTTGATTCGGGGATTCCAAAGACTACCGTTTCTAAGATACTGACGTGGAGCCTTGGCATGAAACATGTAGCAAAATTTGTTCTGCGGCTTCTGCTACCAGAGCAGAAGGAACATCATGCTGCATTTGGTAATGACTGGATTCAAACTGCTGCCAATGAAGCAGGTTTCCTCAAGGTCATAACCGGAGATGAATCGTGGGTCCACGGCTATGCAGATGTTCTTGAAATGAAGGCCCAGTTGTCCCAATAGAAGTCGCCTGGTTCTCCACACCCAAAGGTGTGGCCAAGTTGTAGCAAGATCAAGACCATGTTAAGTGTGTTTTTCCATTGGGAAGGTGTTGTCCATCACAAGTATGTCCCTCCAGGCCAAACAATTAATAAGGAGGACTACCTCAAAGTTCTTTGTCGGTTGAGAGATGCAATATGACGAAAATGGCTGCAGTTATGTACAGTTGGAGACTGGCAGCTTCATCATGACAATGGGTCTGTGCATGCATCACAGCTTGTATAGAGTTTTTTTGTGAAACACGAAATCACCCAGCTGTCGACTCAGTCCCCCTACAACCCAGATTTGGTGCCCTGTGACTTCTGGCTTTTCCCAAAACTAAAGTCACCTTTGACAGGGAAGATTTCAGACCGTCGATGACATTCAGGAAAGTATGACGGGGCAGCTGATGGCAATTGGGACAACTGTGTGAGGTCCCAAGGTGCCTACTTTGAAGACGACTGAGGAGGCATTGTCCCATGTACGATGTTTCTTGTATCTTCTTGAGTAAGTGCCCCTATTTTTCATAATGCGTTGATGGATACTTTCTGGACAGACCTCATATTTCACCACCGGTGAAATAAAATATTTAATCAAAACTAGTTCTCTTTTGCAGTCAACTGGAGAGTGGGCAATTAAAAAATCAATCTATTAAGTTTTCCCTTCCAGTTCTTGAAATGGTAGTGGCAATATAAAACTTTCTATAAAAGAGAGGGCTTTGGCCCTGGCTGGTGTGGCTCAGTGGACTGAGTGCCTGCAAGCCAAGGGGTCACCGGTTCGATTCCCAAACATGATGTATGCCTGGGTTGCGGGCTAGGTCCCTAGTGGATGGCGCATGTGAAAGACAACCACACACTGATGTTTCTCTTACTCTCTTTCTCTCTCCCTTGTCCTCTCTCTGAATATAAACAAACAAAATATTTAAAAAAATAAAAACATAAGAGAGAGAAGGCTTTATTAAATGGTAATCAAGGGAGAGAGATGATAAGCAGTTGCTATAAGAACTTATGTACTTAACAAATGGCAGTCAATAAAATGATTCCCAGATTTTTTTTTAATGGTTTTTTTTTTTTAAAGATTTGATTTATTTATTTATTTATTTATCTTTAGAGGGGAAGGAGAGGGAGAGAAACATCAATGTATGGTTGCCTTTCGTGCATCCCCTGCTGGGAGTTGGCCTGCAGGGAACCAGTCTGCAACCCAGGCATGTGCCCTGACTGGGAATTGAACCACGATCCTCTGGTTCGCAGGCCCGCGCTCAATCCACTGAGCTACACCAGCCAGGGCTTGATTCCCAGATTAATAAAAGTGTGGAATAACTATGAGCTAAGTAATTCAGTACTAATTGACACATTTTACCTATTAAGTCTTTATAAGTAGAAAAATTTTATGAGTATAGTGATTATTTATTTGTAAGCTGAATTAATCAGTATTCAAAGGTAACAGAATATATTACCAGTGCAGATATTCCAAGAAACAAAAACTGAAAATCTATGTGAAAAATTCCATGATTATACATGAAAAGCAATAAAATACTTGCTGATGTTAACATACTGACTATAATTTTACCACTAAGTTCATATTACCCAAGACATTATATTATACTATAGCTTCTGTAAAAACAGTTATTAGTACGAATCTTTAAAGAAAATAATTTATGGGAGATTAACAACAGTGGTCAGAAAAATTATTTTAGAAAGGGTTTCCCAAGAGTACTTAAGTATTTTCAATCTTGAAAAGCTGATCTAAAAAGTTTTAAATTGGCAGCTTTTCAAAAAAGGGAGGATAGCCCTGGCTGGTGTAGCTCAGTGGATTGAGCGCAGGCCTGCGAACCAGAGGATTGAGGTTCGATCCCCAGTCAGGGCACATACCTGGGTTGCAGGCCAGTTCCCAGCAGAGGACACATGAGAGGCAACCATACATTGATATTTCTCTCTCTCTCTCTCCTTCACTTCCCCTCTAAAGATAAATGAATAAAATCTTTATGAAAAAAAAGGGAGGATAAAGGCAGTTTAAATCCTTGTCGAACTGAAACCAACATGAATTCCTTGATCACTATATAGAGAAGGAATCATGAGCCTTGTCCATCCTCCTGAAACCTTATACTGTCTTAATGAAAACTTCAGACAATAATATGTCAGACAAGTAAAATAACTTGTGAAGCTTATTTCAATACTGTAAAAACAAAAAAGCAAAAGCAGACAGATCATCTAAAGGTATGACTAATCATTATCCAGAGATTTTTCATTCATTTTTGTTTATTGAGCAGCTGCAATTGCTTACGTTTTCAAATACAAGTTCATGGTGTTTATAGTTTATAAACTATAGTTTATAGTTTCTTTCAAGTTTCAGCTTTCAAAGCTGGAACTCAGCAAAGCAACTGTGAATGAACAGGATTACCATGGAAACAAGTACAAAACCACTGTCAAAGAAAATTCAATACTGAAATTAATTCAGCACCATCAATGAGTTTTTAAACCTAGAAAATGCTATATAACCCACTTTATTTAGGGGCTAGCAGATGTTAGATTCTTTTCTAAACTAGTTAATTACACTGTGAAAAGGGCTACATTTTAAAAATTATTAATTAATGAGTTCTTTCTAAAAGAACTAAAAAAGTATTCCCACTTCCCAATTATTTTCTTTTAATGTTATTGTACTGGACCCAACAATATTCTTGGGATAATCTGGACCACCAGACACTACAACTTTAAGGAAGGTCTGTTTCAGGTTAGTATCTTGGGCTAGTTGAGGTTATATTCTGGGAAAAAATTTCAAGACAAATGAATTTCCTATCTTGACATGAGTAACACATAATAGGAATCAATTTCAAGAAACGAATACTGATGGAATTTTTATACACCAACAATGAACTATGAGAAAGAAGACCTAAGAAAAAATCCCATTTACTATAGCAACGAAAAAAATAAAGTACATTGGAATAAATTCAACCAAGGAGGTACAAGACCTATACTTGGAAAACTATAAACACTTAAAAGAAATGAAAGGAAGACACAAATAAATGGATGCATATACCCTGTTAATGGATTAGAAGAATTATCATCAAAATGTCCATACTACCCAAAGAAATCTATAGATTCAATGCAATTCCTATTAAAATACCAATAGCATACTTCAAAAATTTGTATGGAACAAAAAAAGATTCTGAATAGCCTCAGAAATCTTGAGAAAGAAGAGCAAAGTTGGATGGATCACAGTACCTGATATCAAACTATACTACAAGGCCACTGCAATCAAAACAGTTTGGTACTGGCATAAGAGCAGACCATAGACCAGTGGAACAGAACCGAGTGCCCAGAAATAAATCCATGTCTCTGTGGTCAATTAATATCTGACAAATGGGGCACAAGCACACAATGAAGTAAAGGCAGCCTCTTCAATAAACAGTGTTGGGAGAACTGGACTGATAGATGGCAAAAAAAAAAAGAAAGAAAGAAAGAAAGTAGACCACCAACTTACACCATACCCCAGAATAAACCCAAAATGGATAAAAGACTTAAATTTAAGTCATGATATCATAAAAGTCGTAATGGAAAACATGGGTAGTAAAATTACAGATATCCCATGTAACAATATTTTTGCCAATACGTCTCCTAGAGCAAGGAAAAAAAGGAAAAAATAAACAAATGGGACTTCATTAAATTAAAAAGCTTCTGCACAGCTAAAGAAACCATCATCAAAATAAAAAGAGAACCAACTGTATGGGAGAACATATTTGCTGATGATACAACAGACAAGTTTAATTTCCAAAATATATAAAGAACTCATTTAACTCAACACCAGGAACACAGACAAGCCAATTAAAAAATGGGTAAAGGACCTGAATAGACACTTCTCCAAAGAGGACATACATGAAAAGATGCTCAACATCACTAACCATCAGAGAGATGAAAAATGAGATATCACTTCACACTGGTCAGAATGGCCATCATTAATGAGTCAACAAACAAGTGCTGGGGAGGGTGTGGAGAACAGGGAACCCAAGTCCACTGTTGGTGGGAATGCAGACGGGTGCAGGCACTGTGGAAAATGGTATGCAGTTTCCTTAAAAAACTAAAAATGGATCTGCCTTTTGACCCAGCAGTTCCACTACTATGAACATACCCTAAGAATTAGAAACACCAATTCAAAAGAACCTACGCCCCCATGTTCATGGGAGCACTACTGACAATGGCTAAGTGTTGGAAACAGGCTACACTCCCATCATTAGATGAACAGAATGTTTCTGGTAACATTTTAAAGTAATTTTGTGAGCAATTAAAAGCTATACTTTTGTTCACTTCAAAAAACTGCAGCACATGTACACTAAACAGCAGAAAGAAAGAGGAATTCCTACCTTTTGTAACAGCATGGGTGGAACTGGAGACTATTATATTAAGTGAAATAAACCAGTTGATGAAGGACAAATACCATATGATCTAACTTACAGGAGGAATCTAATGAGCAAAATAAACGAGCAAAATAGAACCAGAGGCATGGAAAGAATGGAAAGGGATTAAAGAGCATATATCAATAACCCATGGACATGGACAATGGGGTGGGGACAGACTGTGGGAATGGTGGTCGGCTGGGTGGAAGAGGGCAAAGGGTGAAAAATTAGGATAATTGTAATAGAATAAACAGAAATTAAAATAAATAAAAGTGCATCTTAACAAAAAAAAGAAACAAATACTACACAAAAGCATGTAACACTAATGCTAAGGAAAAGGCTTTTTAGAAAAGGGACATTATATACTTTCAAAACCTCTCTCCCAATAACAAACAAATCAAGAGAGGAGGGAGATGATAGTAGGTAAATAAAATAAAACACTATTAATATATAAGCAGCTCAATGGAACAAGTTAAACTTGTTTACAAAGCTGTGCTTAGGTAACCTACAAAACATTTTTCTGGGATTCAGTAAAAAAATAAAGATCTGCCCTGGCTGGTGTGGCTCAGTGGATTGAGCGCCGCCGGCCTGTGAACTAAAGGGTCACTGGTTCAATTCTCAGTCAGGGCACATGCCTGGGTTGCAGACCAGGTCCCCAGTAGGGGCTGTGCAAGAAGCAACCACAGTGATGTTTCTCTCCCTCTTTTCCTCCCTTCCCTTCTCTCTCAAAATAAATATATAAAGTCTTAAAAAAAGAATGAAAATAAAGATCCATAACTTGCACTGTGAAAGCTCTGAATACTTTGTACACATTATGCATTTCTACTTATTTTTACCCAACACTTATAAGAATCTCATCTAGTCCTCCCAATAGGTATATGAGATAGACTTTTATCGTCTTTCCTTTTATAGATCAGGGCACGAGTTACTTTACTGGGGTTGACTCTAGCATGAGGGACTCCACTCCACTGCTTTGCTAAACCACGGTCTGTGACCCTTGGAATTCTTGCAAGACTTCCACTTTACACTGTGCCCAGCATCGCTCCTCAACTAGGTTATGGAGTTATTTTGCTGGGAGATTTTTGTTTTTTTCCCTAAAAAACCAGGCCCTGATACTTTTTAAAAATGAAAGCAATATAAACTGCTTGCGATGGCACTGCAATCCTGAGACCCTCTAGAATAGGGAGTCAGAAAAACCAGTTTGGGGTGCCAAATCTACTAGTAATTACTGATTATCCTTTAGACAAGTCACTTAGCCAAGTTGGTGTCACTTTTTTTTTTTAACATCTGAAGTGAAGGCGCTGAACAGACAGCCCCCTGCTCGAATACTACAACCAAATTCAAACATTTAAAGGAGCACCACCGTGTGCTCTACGATGGTGAGCTACCGAGGATGTACATTTGTAAACCGTGCCTCTCATAATTCAAGAGAAACTCATTTTTTCTCTTGTAGTAAAGGTTAAACAAACATCGTGGAGCTTTTAGAGAGCTCTAATGGATGAATTTACAACAGTTTAGATAGTAACTCAAGTATTCTGACCCAGGTGGACACACCTTTGTACACGCATATGTGCACACTGCAGAGTGGCTTTGGAAGACAGTGGATGAATGCAGAGATACCACTCATGCCAGGGGGCTCTTCAAAGGTGAGGGCAGGTTTGGATGCCCTTCACTGAAAGGCAAGAGGGTGTATCTCTGTGTATGAGCACAGAGAAACTGTTTGAAATCTAACTACACAGTTTGAATTCATGGACAGAAAAAATATCCCTGACCATAAATATCAGTTGCTATAAAAACATCAGAGACTTGGGAAAAAGACAAAAAAATCTCGCAGCCTACCAATCCCGGATGAATGTACTTTAGTCAGCCTTTCTCAGCTAGTGTTCTGAGAGAGAATTAAGCCTAACAGTCTGCAGCATCTGTATAGTAAGAAATAAATAACTTCTTTCCTATGCATCTAGAATTATACTAGTTATGCAATATGCTTTGGAAAAATTGAGAAAGCCATTTTCCGTGTTGTTGACCAGGACAGGAATTCTGGTGGAACTCATTATTTTGCCAGCACTTAACAGCTGCTTACCACTGCAAACAGAAGAGGTGATGTTGTACAGAAAAGGATAAAACTGCATACAGCGAATCAACTTCAGGCTGCTTTCACACTCTGGGCATTTGGTAGTTAATTTCAAAGCCTGTCTAAAGGCCTCAAGTGCCCCACTGATATTCTTCAGAGCAAGGTAAGCATTTCCCAGGCTCAAAAAGGTCAGGGGCTGAAAAAAAAATCAGCAAAATGTTAATGAATTAATATTATCTGAGAATCACAAAGCTTTACACTATAGGTCTTTTGGCTTTTTTTTTAGGTTACCCCATAGAAGTTCATGGCTAACTGCCCACTTTACTTTCACCAACTATTTCTAAATCGTGTAACATAAATATAAATTTATCTTTTACCTTTTTCCTAAGATAAAAATTGCATACATAAAGTATGTAATGTATACTAATATTAAGTATATAGATCAATGAATTTTTATATATACAGAGGTCTCTTAACCACCACTCATCTCAAGATATAAAAAAAAACATTCAGAATGTTCCCAATGCTCCAAGAGGTTCCATGGGGCAAAGTCAACCCCAATCCCAGAGGTAACCACTGTTGTGACTTCTATAGATTAGCTCTGCCTGTTCCTGAACTTTATATAAATGGAATCAAACAGCATGTTCTCTTATGTGTATATACAATATGTACCCTTTTGTACCTTTTTTCACTAAACACAAAACTAAGATTCAATTAATTGAATGTTTCTGTGTATCAGTAGTCAATTCTTTTTAAAAAATGTGTAATGTTGCATCATATGAATATAGTACTACAGTGTATTCACCTATTCTCTGATACAGGTATCCGAACTGCCTCCAGTTTTTGGCTATTATAAATAAAGCCATTATCAATATTCTTGTGAATGTCCTTTGATAGCCGTTATGTACTCATTTTCCGTGGGTGTATACTTACCAGTGGTTCTTAAGGAGGGGCATGTACTCAGTTTTAGGAGATACAACCAAATAGTTTTTCCAAAGTGGATGTACAGATTTATACTCCTACCTGTTAGTATGAGAATTTGCTCACTGGGTCAGGCTTTTTAAATAAGCGGTTTTAGTAAGACGAAGTAGCATCTCATTGTGGTTTTAATCTGCATTTCCTCAATTAGTAATGATGCTGAATATTTTTTCATGTGCTTATTATTTATTTAGATATCCTCATTTCTGATGTGCCTGGTGTTTTCCCCATTTGAAAAAAATGGACTGTCTTTGCCTTATTTATTTGAAGAACTACACACACACACACACACACACACACACTTATACATACAAGATACAAGACCTTTGTTGGAAATATTTAGCACAAATATCTTCTCCCAGTCTGTGGTTTTCCTTTTCACTCTCTTAATGGTGTCTTTCGATGAATAGAAATTCTTAATTTTAATGAAGTTTAGTTTATATATTTTTCTTTAATTATAGTTAGTGCTTTTTGAAATCTTTGCCTAATGTAAGGTCATGAAGACTTTCTCCGATTTTTTTATCAAGAAGTTTTATTGTTTTATCTTTTACCTTTTAGTACAGGATCCACCTTAAATTAATTTTGTGTACAACGTGAGGTAGGAGTAAAGGTTCGTTTCTTTTCCCCTAGGGGTTACCCAGTATTCCAGCACTACTTACTATAAACCGCCCCCTGCCCCCACCCCCGCTGACACACACATGGAACTACAGATGTGCCTTTGTCATAAATCAGGTGACCATACACACGGGGGCCTACTTTTAATTTCTCTATTGTTGTTCCTTAATATATTTGAGTATATCTGTGCCAATTCCATATGGACTTCATTACAACCAGTCTTCAAATCTAGTAATACAAGCCTTCCAACTCTATTTTTCTCCATCTCACACCAGATTTTTTTTTTTGGCTATTCTAGATCCATTTCTATTTAGATTTTAGAATGAAGTACCAACACACACACATATGTACATGCAACTGCTGAGAGAAAAATAATACCTGTGAAGTGAATCTATAAATCAATCTGGAGAGAACTTACTTCTGAAGAATACTGAATCTTCCAACCCATGAGCACAATGTGTATCTCTACTTACTTAGGTCTTTTCCCCCTTATCAGCGACGTGTAATCAGTATGGAAGCTGGCTGCATCTTCCTTTAGATTGGTTTCTCGATATCAGATACGGACGCTGTCATAAACAGTTTCATACTCTGTTTTCCTACTGTTTGGTGGGACTCGGTTTTTAAAAGAAGGCCAAAGCGTTTAGTTTAGGGTGTTTTAGCTGAAATATATCTATGCTTAGTGTTTTTGTGATTTGCTTGTATACCATTCGTTCTACACTTACTTTATGATTGAAAATATTTTAAAAGATCTAAGAATGTCTCATTCTCAAATTGCACTTTATATACCTATGAAATGCAACACCCATGGTTTACCCAACTACTTGCTTTTGATACAGGTGTTTAGGTCACCCAAAATGTCTCATGTAACAAAGCCAAGGTGTGCAAAATATCCCAGATTAGAAGACCTAATTCAAGGAGGTTTCAAATTACATGTGAAGTATTACTTAGTGGTTTACTCTCAGATTCAAAATGAAATTTCGCACCTTGACTTCACGATTGTTTTTACACTCTGTGTAAGAAAGCAGTTGTGATTACTGTTACGCCCGAAGTGATGGCAGTGCAAATACCCTGTACTGAGATGCACTAGTAAGTACTGTGGGAAAAATGATAAATTTTCATCAGTGCTTCCAGAAAATAATCACTGAATATTTACTAGTGTTTCGGACACTGGGGACCCAACAAAAAGGAAGAACGCTAAATCCCTGCCCTGTGGATCCCAGTCTAGCGTTACACAACTGTGAGGAGAATGTGATGGAGCAAATCACAGCAGGGTACAAGCAACCCTAGAGTNGAATGTCTCATTCTCAAATTGCACTTTATATACCTATGAAATGCAACACCCATGGTTTACCCAACTACTTGCTTTTGATACAGGTGTTTAGGTCACCCAAAATGTCTCATGTAACAAAGCCAAGGTGTGCAAAATATCCCAGATTAGAAGACCTAATTCAAGGAGGTTTCAAATTACATGTGAAGTATTACTTAGTGGTTTACTCTCAGATTCAAAATGAAATTTTGCACCTTGACTTCACGATTGTTTTTACACTCTGCGTAAGAAAGCAGTTGTGATTACTGTTACGCCCGAAGTGATGGCAGTGCAAATACCCTGTACTGAGACGCACTAGTAAGTACTGTGGAAAAAATGATAAATTTTCCTCAGTGCTTCCAGAAAATAATCACTGAATATTTACTAGTGTTTCGGACACTGGGGACCCAACAAAAAGGAAGAACGCTAAACCCCTGCCCTGTGGATCCCAGTCTAGCGTTACACAACTGTGAGGAGAATGTGACGGAGAAAATCACAGCAGGGTACAAGCAACCCTAGAGTGGGGGAGTGCCATTTTAAATAGAGTGATAATGGAAGGACTCACCGAGAGGTTAGCATTCGTAAAACATTGTAAGGACATGGAGGAGCATGCTATGAAGAAATCTCGGTGGGAGGGTGAAGTATTCCAAGCAGAGGGAACAGTGCAAAGACCCTGAGGTGGGAGCATGGCCAGCGCATTCAAGGCAATGCAAGGAAGCAAGTGAGGCCAAACAGAATGAGCGAAGGATTGACCTCATGGAGATGAGGTCAAAAAAGAAACAAGGTAACGCAGGACTTTTATACCATTATATCTTTCTTTTACTGTACATTACACGGAGAACCGCTGCAGAGATTTGAAGATACAAATGACATTTCTTTCTTTTTTTTTTTTAACTAAGGAACTGACTGTTGCTATATTGTGAATAGACTGTAGGGGGACAAATGCCAAAAGAAGAGAAGCGAGGTAGCAGCTACTGAAATAACCCAGATAAAGACAATGGTGGTTTAGATTAGACAGCAGTAGAGATTGTGATAAATAGTGAAATTCAAGGTATATTTTGAAAATAGAATCAGCAGGGTTAGCTAATGGACTGACTTTGCCCTGAGAGAAGGAGAAAGATTATACACGAGGCTCCAAGTTTCTGTCCTGAGCAACAGGCTTTACTTGACTTAAATGGGGAAGATAGAGAAGAACGAACTGGAACAATGTGAAGAAGCTTAGTTTTTTTAGTGTGTTTTAGACACTGAGGTGGAGATGTCAAGCAAGCAAGCTGCCGCATAAAGGAGTCTGCAGTTCAGAGCAGAGGTGACAGACGATTCAATAGGGAAAGGACGGTGCTCTCGAGATACGGTACCAGCACAACCGGCTACCAGTGTGGACATGAGCTTTGACGAATAACCTTTGATCCCTACCTCACATCATAAAGTACATTTACCCTGAAAGGGACCATAACCCCAAATGTACAACCTAAAACTATAAAACATCTAGAAGACAATACAGGAAAAGGTCTTTGTATACTTGAGAGTTAACTATTTAAAGACAAATCATAGAAAACACAAACAAAACAGAACTAATTGTTTCACACTTCTTATAAAGAAGTTAAATCAAACAACAGAAATAAAAAGAGAAAAGACAGACAAATGTAAGGGTAATTTTGAAAAGCTAAGACAAAAAAGCAAAGGAAATATTTTTAACATAACAGATGGAGTTAAAGACTACTGTGTAAGAGTTCACATGAAATTAAACAACTAAATTTGAACAAAATGAACAAAATGCATATAAGAACTTTTACTTTAAAAATTAAAAGACAAAGACATTTATATTACAACAGAGAAGTGAAAACTTGACGAGAAAACTTGTTTTACAAACATAAATTCACAGACAGTATGACACAGCCAAAGGTGTGAGCCCTGTGGCCTCTCTCCCTGAGCTCAAATCTCAGCACTGACTTTTGGTCACTCTCTTGAAGTTTCTTCGTCTATCAAATGGGTAAATCCTATCTTGTAGGGCTGTTGTGAGAATCAGGTAAGTTATTGGATGTAAAGTGCTCACTATCGTACCTGGTTCTAGAACAAAATCAACAAAAGTTAGCATTTATTGTTAACTGCCCAACTCTGGGGAAGATACAGGTGAAATGAGTATTTTTAGACCTTGGTTATGGCAGTGTATATTGGCCCAAATCTGTTGGTAGATTTTTTGGTATTTTGTATCATAGTCATTAAAATATTCATGTTCTTCTTAGTAAGTTCAGTGCTAGCCATCTTTATTAACAATTATCTGGAATACAGAAAAGGCCTTACAGAGAAAACCATATTGATAACAGCTAAGCACTACTGGTAACCTAAATACCCAACGACAGAGCAGTGAGCTGTGATACACCAATCCATCCAACCTTTACACAACCATTTAAGCAGATGGCTATAAAAACTAAGAAGTAGTAAGTTATTTTTATAGAATACGTTTTAAAGATCACCAATACATCTGAGTTACAATACTATGAAATATTTACATAGAAGAAAAGCTGAACAAGGACACACTTCCAAACGCTGGCAGCTGTGGACGAGGTACTGACTAAGGCTTCTTTAGGGTATCTACTCTGAATCACTGATTTATCTTTTTGTTCTTGTTTCAGTATACTGTTTTTAACAATTGAAATTTTAGTATTACATTCAAACGTAGAAAGGCAAGTGATCTGTAAAGAAGCTCTTTCTTCTGAAGAATATCCTGCCTAGTTGCCTTGGCTTTGTAGCAGTAGAAGGTGAAAAGCATCGGGGGAATACAGCTGCATCCACCTTCCATCTGGACACCCAAACTTCCTCACGTCCCATGCACAGCGTGTGCTCCCAAGCTGCCAGCACACCGGGCGCCTAGTAAATATTCAACAAATATTGGATGTGCTTCTTTAGCAACTCGACCTGTTGTATATTATAGCAACTGTCAACTTTTGCTTCAAATCCAGCCATGAATTTGTGTATTTTAAAGGATACTCGTTTTAATAGGAACTATTTTCTCCTCATACTTAAAAAATGGCTTCAGAATATCTCAAATAAACCTACATCATTCATGCATACTTCTTCTAAAAGTTTCTTTGGATAGAAAACATAAACTTTTAGATATCAGGTATAAAAGCAATGTAATTGTACATTTATTCTAACTGTATTTCATCAAACCTAAGATGTCATGTCATCGATTGTATCCTTATTTCAGAGATGCTGAAATATGATAAAAAGGAAGTGCTATCTCAGAAACTAAAATATGCAGCTAACTGCAAAGTGCTGATGCGACTCCGCGGACTGCAGGGGGAGGTCCCAGGCATGCTCATCGGCCCACCTGTCTTCACCAAACCGCCTTTAATCTGCGCCCTGGCCTGGCTGGTATAACGATAGCTATAAATTCGAGTTGTAGAACAGCATAATATTAAGCAGCATGCATGTTGTGATGAGTAGGACACAGGAAAACCAGATGTTTCAGAATAACAGAAAATAGTGGCCGTGTATTTTTAGCAGCTATGTCATTCCTATTTAAACGTAATTTTCTAAAAAATATTTAACTGTATAATCACACATTTCACTCATTTAAAATACACACATCAAAAATAAAACAAAATATGTTCCACGTGCTCTTGAAACATGCACATTCTACTCTGAGTCTGAGTTACCCTGCACAGCATACGTAGCCACAAAGGAGCATAAAACCTTACCTCAGAGCTATTGACGGCCAAAGCTTGAAGAAGCAGCTTAGCAGCATCAAGATGAAGGCCATAGTGAATCAAAAGGTTGGCCAGGTTCACAAGAGGAACGTCCTGGTATTGAAGTGGAGCCAAATTCAAAGCTCTTTGAAGACAAGCAATAGCAAAAGTGCTATTTCCTACTGCTCTCCAGTAGAGTCCAGCTTCATTGAGTATCAGCCAGACAGGAGCATTTGGCTGAAAAACCCCAAACACTTCACTTAGTACAAGAGTTCAGTACTTGTTCTAAAAAGAGTTTTTGATACATGCATTTTAGTGTTTAATTACAACTATTAATGACTTAACTTTCCAATGTCTGAAGTAGGTGACTCACCTTATTAATAGCGTGAAATAAGAAAGACCCAATTTCTTCTTCTGGGATAGTATAGTTGTTAATACGGGAAAGCAAAATCTGAAAACAACAAAAGGAAGACCGACTCAGTTGAAAACAGCAGGGAGCACGTTTGAACAGAATCTCTACAGACAGCAGCCTCCACTGCAGCTCCCCAGGAACAGCTAATTTGAATAGATATTTACAATTACATAACATGAGGGCACAGACACACCAACAGGTATGGACCTGCTCACACGTATGCCCTAGTTTCCTATAATTAAAAAAGCTGGAAGATATATACCCCATATACATACTAAAGTGATCTGTCATGTCCCATTAAAGCCAAGCGAAGTGTCCAGAACAAATGAGAAATTCTTCAGGAGACAACAGCATGCAGTCCCTGATGCAATAAAGATCTACCTTCTCCAGCTGGGAAAGCACCTGACCCTACATTAGTCTATGGTTGTGCCGCACGTGTGCAACTGCGAGCAACTCTAAGACAGGTAATAGAGTCTACCTATCTTTGTATTCCTAGCACTCTGAACAATGCCTAGCACATATTTTTTGCCTCAGTAAATGTCTGTTGAATGTAAGTAGTAACTGTTCAGTTTTAAAACTAAGTTTAATAGGAGGTTGTTGCAATGGTCTATTTTCTCTGTAGAAAGGTTATTTTTTCATTTGCACCTATGAAGTGGAATGTAATACAGGATTTATAATCAGTAATAATATATTCCTAGTTACACATAACAGAATTAAAGAAAACAACATGACAGAACTTATTTGTAAAAATGTTCCCAAAACGGTTATCAAACTTACACAAATTCCTAAGGACCTCGTATAAGCCCAAAGCAAGGCTGACAAGGCCATGGGAAAAGAATCCTCAAGCTTTCAAATCACACAAACGTCTGAAGGGGATGCGGAGCTACACCGAGCGGGCACAAGGGCCCCACCAAGAGACAGAGCGCCGCGTTCCTCGTCTCGCAGCCCCGTCAGCGGGAGGGAGTGTTCGGGGTCTAGGCCAAGGGCAGCCCGAGGAACACTTTCCTGGCCCTCTTTCAACAGCAACACTGACTTCCTAACTCCATCCTTCAGTGCGATCAGGGGAAAGCTCAACCACGCCTCCTACCACGTTTCTGTTCCACCGCAGGGGTTGGGAAGTCACCCAGAATGGACGGCAATAAACACCAGCCTACGTGAGCCTTACTTTGCGTGCATGGTCATCTGGCATTTTGGCTTTCAGATCCATGCGGACCTCTAATTCTTTGACTAAGTAGGACAGGGTCTGGCTTTTTCTGAAGTCAGTTATGGAACAGTCAGGGGTATGGGCCTCTTCTTCTGAAGAATAATCATCACTGTTGAGTTCGTGGATCCTGGCACAAGAAAAAGGAACAATATTCACATTTTACAAGTTTGGGTGATGTCAACATAAAGACTTAACCTTTCAAGTCCAAGGCTGGTGCTCTCAAAGAACTGCCAGGTGACAATCATGCAGATTCAAGTGCTTTGCCAAATCCATCAGCACTTGCCTGAGTCCTTTGTTTTCTGGAGGCAGAAAGTATGTTGGCAACTCTCCACCAGCAGGGACTCCCGGGTAGCTTTCTGCACAATCCGCCCTTTTAGGCCAAAGCATATCCTGTTTGTCCTAACAAGGAAAGAACGTTTCTCATCAATTCTTTGGACTTGGCATTTCAACATGCCTAATGAACTTTTAAAAGAACATATGAGTATACTAGGATAATTAAACAATAATTTAGTTATTTTAAGATAAATGTAGGCATTGTGGTTGACTGTGTAATATTCCTTCTACTGCAGATTATTAGTCTAAGACAGTAATTCTACCTGCTTTACCACATACTGGTTCAGGGTTGGGCGGGCCTAAGGCAGGTGAGCCAATGAAACCGAAGGAGAGGCTTGCTTGGGGCTTCTGGGAAAGAAACGCCGGTCTTAGTTTCTTAGGCCGCATAAAAACAAAACACTTTTTGCTCTAGTTGCTGCTGGCTGTCAAGCTTTAGGATGAAAAACAGTACCATGATGGCAAATTTAAAGAGATGAAATAAATGGGTCACTGGTGACATCCCTGAGCCACTGAATCAACCAAACTGAAATTATGACTTATCTCTAGACTTCCGGTAATGAGAATTTTCTCTTGTTGAAGCCAATTTGAGGTGAAGTTTGTGATTGTTCCTGAATGTACACATAGTCTTATAAAACTGACACAGAAAACTATTTTTCCCTTAACTAGGACCATTTCTTTGCCAATACCAAAGTTTAACAACTGATTTTGATTTGTAAAATGTTGACTTTTCCTAAATATAGAAGCTTGCTAAGCTTATATCCTGATGCTATCAAACTATGGGAAATTTATTTCAAAGTGGCTATATTAATTTTGTTAGAATACAAATACGTTCTGAAAATTTAATAGTGAATTAAAAAAATATATGATCTCTGGTATTTCTACTGACTACCATACAGCTATTTCTTAGAAGTGCATCTTTAGAAGTGCATCTTTATTAACTTGCTTATCACCTGCAGCTTCTGCTAGGATGTAAGCCCCAGCAGAGCACAGAATCTGTGCTCTATGGTAGTAGGACCAGCCTGGTACACAGTTGGGAGCTCAATAAAAGAATGCTGGTCAGAAATGTATATCCAAGTATGCACTTAGGTCCAGTCTAGACACTTGTTAGGGGTGGTAACTGTACTCAGAGCTCAAAGCCTGGACAGAAATCAGAACATCAATCTGCCCCATTTGACTGGAAAGATGTCAAGGCAGACCCAGTGTCTCACTTACCTACCTAGCTGAACGCCTGCTGTCTGGTGTAAGTTTACAAAGTCCTGACCTGAGCTGAACTGTGCTGTACTGTGACAGGGGCCAGATTAATCTGTGAGGTTGAGAGCCACTGCCTTAAAGGAGCTTGTTTGTATGAGAAAATTGCTTCCTCGCCCTCTGTTAACTTACTCTATATGCATCAGAGTCCCTGCCCCAGATCCAGAGAATAGAATGGGCTACAGGAGAAGCCCTGACCAAATCACTGATGTCACTCTGGTTTGCTGGAACATCAAAGTTCACGGACATCATACTGGAGGTTGATGAATCTTCACCAAACTGGAAAATGAAAAGTTCAATCAAATTGAGAGCAGAAAAAGAGTTGTGACTAAGACTGATTCAAAACATGTGGTGAACACTCAAAATTACTATGAAATCAGAACTTTTAATTATTCTCAGAGCTATGCTCCAACAGTATTCTCTCACAGACAATGTTGCCAGCCAGCAACTCTCCACTAACCAGGCCACTGGGTTGTTCTCCTGTCCTGTCACTTCCTTTCGATGACTGAGTCTATTTTAGGTTTAATGATTAGCTGATTTAGAGGCCTGGTTCATTATTTCACTCCCCTACCTAGACTACAAACAATCACTACTCTATAAAATTAATGTTCTGTGGGTCAAAGCAAAGGTTCTTAAGAGTTTAATACAGCTGTCATTCAGGCCTTATAGACTACTGTACAATCAATTCCAAATATATATAGCCTTCCTCCAAACCAAGGTAAAACAATGTTTGATGTTCTCGTAAGACTGAGTAGTTCTAAAACTTTGTTAGATAAGAGAAAGGGGCCAGGATGGGACAGGGTAGGAAAGACTTGGGAAAAAGGAACGAATACGATGAGTATTTTTTGGGAAACAGAAATGTCATTCATGGAGGAACAGGGTACTTTCTATAATCTCTGACTACATAAACATAATGGATAACTCAAAACCTTAAATGACAATCAAAAATTGTAGGGATCAAAAATACAAGGAGGGGGCAATATTACTTAGGTATGTAAAAGTTTACGTAAGAACTAGAAAAGAACAAGAAGAAGACCTGAACATAATCCACGTTTTCAAAGATATCTCCCCGATGGTAGCGCACAGGTTGGTCCCACTGGCAATGTAAGCTATGCTGCTGGTTGACCAGACGGCATATCTGATGATTTCCTGAAATGAGAAAGAAAATTAAAACTGATGAGAAAGACCAGCAATGTCAACATGATTTTCTTAGTCTAAACCATTTGTTTCCACTCTGGATTCTTCAGAGCCTGGCAGAGCACTTACTGAGGTATTTATATGGGAGAACATGAATTAATGGGTAATTAAATTAAATTCTTCTAAGGAAGACTCACTCCACCTACAATACATAGGGTCTCCAGATAATCGTTAAGATATCCTCTGGCAATTACATTCTATGATTGTAAAAATCCACTAATTACAAGAGACTTCAGCCATTTGTCTGTAAAGAATTTGTGTTACATACTTCATAACCCTGTTTCAAATTACATATAAGAGCTCTGGTTGCACTTCAGTACAGACAGAGAAGTAAATAATCCTAAGGACTGAACATACTCTTTACACTCAAAATAGCACAGAAAACTTGTTAGGTGGATTGTAAAATGAATTGTGAATGGTCACAGCTAAGGTTCAAAGATTAAGAGGCTTTCTAGACCTCTTAATGATAAACGATAAATATATTGATCAAGGCAGAAATGTGTAATATAAGGAATTCTATGAATTTATTCTTCAGTGCTAAGCTGTTAGACCTGCTCTCTTAGGGTTTAATCAAAAATAACAATTCTGGATGTAACCAAATCACTGATCTCCTGACAACCCAAGTTCCCTTAGCCAGTGGTTCTATTTTGGGCCTACAGATTAAGAGATTTTGATACATCCTCTTCCCAGAAAAAATGTTTGCACATACACAATTCTACTTAAAATTCTGGGAAGGTTTTTAGAATTCCCTGAACCTAATCAATTGACCCAGATTAAGACCTGCTTGAGATACATTCTAATCTAAAATCTTACTTCTAAAATACAATGTTTGTTTTTAAGGGAGCAAGAAAAAAAGGTTATTTATTTGGCCTTATTGCCAGTGTTGACTGAAGAGGTGGATGCTGTTTCTAGGGTGTGTCTGGCTTGTTTTACTCGGCACAGGCTCCAGGCACAGTGTTTTCAGACCAGCAGCAACAGGCATCAAGCAGAAGCTTGTTAGAAATACAGACTCACACCTCTCCTCCGACCCACTAAATCAGAAGCTGCATTTTAACAAGATCTCCAAGAGACTGACTCGTAGAGTAAAGCTGGAGAAGTACTGATGTAAGCCACAGAGGGCAAACAACCATTCTTAAGACTAGGATCTAGAAGATTTGACTTTTACCTTAAAATGTAAATTAAAAAAAAAAGTCCAGGGACCAAACCAGCACTCCAGGCCTGCTGGTATACTTGCTGTGATGATACTTGATTTGAAAATCTAAGGAAGTTATAAACTCAACTTTATACTGCTTACGACTACATGAATTATGAAAGCAAAGTAAGCTACAAGGGCATTTCTGAAGCTGCCTCCAGTATCCGGATTGGTGCTTACCTAATTGGGCCTCTTTCGCCATCTGCGTCTCATGGATGATATTTCTTAAGATTTGCTCCTCCTGAATCAGCTTATGTTTTTCCAGGATCTCCTGTTGCCTCAGGTAGTGATCATGCTGCTTTTGATATTCTTTCAACTCATTCAGTGTTCGCTGGAGGGATCTTAGCATTTTTAACACCAAGGAAAAGTTACAGGGCTTTAAAATTGTGAATGTTAAACCCACTTACATGCACAGGTTTTCTGGTTCTGAGCAACAACTGCTAGATTTTATTTTTCCCTTTTAACATATAATCACTGTACCACAAGTTCAAGAAAAATGAGGCTAAATAAATGCTATTGTTTTATTAAAACTTGAGGGCAAAAAAAGTGGATGCAAAATTCTCCCCTTAAATATAACTACCCTGACATTAAATAAACAGTGTGCAGGACTTTTCATGTGCCAGAAAAGATGCGTAACAATATACTACAAACTTTTACACTTTAACAATTCTTGTTTCCTTCCACAAAGTTTATCAGTTCCAGTGACTCTCAAAGCCTTTCTAGAATCCTCCTTTGATTTTGCCTAAAGACGAAGTTAAGTGTAAGGGCCGCTATACCTTGTTCTCACACTTTAACTCATTGATTTTATAGATTTTGGGAAAAACCACAGAAATTTTACTTTAGAGAGGAATACTCTTTACCACCTGGTATCAAATCAGCTGCCTGATTATATTTAGTCACAAAAATCTTACTACCTAGTACACTATATCATATGGAGATTTAGGAGCTGTACAGATTGTATTAAAGAGGACCAACTTGATTCTTAAGAGCATAATATTAGAAGAAGCTCAGCCAGGAAAAGTTCTGATCTGGTGTAATAGAAGCCAGGTGTAAACAAGGAAGGCAACCTTTGAAGGCAACCACAAGACTGCTGTGGCTCCAGGGGAAACTGAGTTTGACATCCCTGCCTTAGACTGGAAAGTCAGCAAGTAGAAAAGTTCAGTGAGCTCCAAATCATCGTTTAATTCTCTAATAATCCAAGTAGACTTGAAACACTGAGTGATGAACAATTCATTTCTGAGTTATGTGGTGCTTCTTAATTGGCCCTATATTTATGGAATCAAATATTTCTATTAAGTATACTGCAAAGACCAAGTACAAGAGAATTCCGTTACTGCACAACTTATACCAATCTGACTAAAATGTGGGCAAAATAATGTCTCTTATCCTCACTTAACCAACAATAGCCCGACCCTAGGATTCAAAAGAGAGGAAGATCAAATATCGCATGTGCAGGTAATGTTACTGACACTGTATTCTATGGATATAAAACCGTGACGAACAGACTTTCTGAGTATTCAGCAGCACACCCCCTCCATGTGACTTCACAGAAGTAACTGATATTCAAATCACCACTAACTTGTACTAAACCTCGTGGATATGGAGAAAAGGGATGGGACTAGCAGTAGTGAAAATCTGCTTTTTAAAATTCCAATGAACAGCTCTGGCTGGTGTGATTCAGTGGACTGAGTCCTGGCCTTCAAATCAAAGGGTCACCAGTTCACTTTCCAGTCTAGGGCACATGCCTGGGTTGCGGGCCAGGTCCCTGGTAGGGGGCGTGTAAGAGGCAACCTCACATTGATGCTTTTCTCCCTCTCTAGAAATAAATAAAAACAAATCTTTAATAAAAAATAAATACAATTCCAGTGAAGAAATTAATGCCGGTATTACCATCTACAGGTCTAACCTAAGGTTCTATGGTGCTAGTGCTTCAGGGACAGTTTTTCTCCTGATTACCTATGTTGAGCTTCCAATTTTTGTTCCAGTTTTTGCTGACAC
The DNA here is from genome assembly GCF_014824575.4 of Sturnira hondurensis. Classification (NCBI taxonomy): domain Eukaryota; kingdom Metazoa; phylum Chordata; class Mammalia; order Chiroptera; family Phyllostomidae; genus Sturnira; species Sturnira hondurensis. Next base: position 325,488 of record NW_028091030.1, on the reverse strand, counting down.
AGGACGGCATGCTTCCTCTTTATAGCCTGCTCAAACCCAGGTTTGGCCTGCAAAGCATGGTCATAACAGAGCACCGAGTGGTTATATTCCCCAAGCATCTGAAAGGAGAAAGCACACACACACACACGGGAAAAATGTTAGCCAGTCTGTCTGCATCTGTCCAAATCCCCTAATCATTTATGAGATGACACCAGTATCTCACTCTACAATGAATATTATTTTGACCAGTGGCCAAATCATTTTGACCAGTGGCCAAATCTCCACAATATGAAAACATGCTATAGGATGGCTTACTTGGAAGGTATTGCTATCTTAAGAGGTATACTATGCAGAAATTTAATATGCCTATCAATGCAATTACTCTCCCTTTTTGTAGAGAGGCTGGGAAAACTATGATACATTTCCATCCCCTTTCCCTGTTTGAACTAAAAGAGGAAGGGAAAAGGGTATTTTCAATTGAGGGACCCCCCCCGTCCTACCCAGCAACTAGTTTAGCTCATGAAAAACAAAAAAATGTATTTACTGCATATATATTTCCCAAAGTGTAATAGCTGGTGAAGAAGTCACTGTCGTCCAGGGCTGCGTGGACCACGACAGCAGCATCAGCAGAGAAGTGCGCTCGGTGCAGAACATTGGCCAAGTTGACCAGGGCGATGTCTTTATTGCGCCTGCAAGAGAAGGAGAGAGCAATGAGGGGGAGGAATGAAGCCTGTGCTCCACGACGTGAACAACTATCTGACAAGGGAAAATCACGTTCACAGTCACAGAGCTCAGGGACATAACTGAGTACACACACAGATGGAGAAGAGAATTTACAAAAACCATCATGTTTCATTTTTGCATAACTGATGATACTCAATCTAATAGCTACAAATTCTGCCACAAAAATAAGGGCTGGCAGACATTTTATGATTTTAAAATGTATCTAGGACTTATATTTGTTTTGAGAAAAATTAAATTTATGATAATGTCTCCAGTTGAGGTCCTTGTATTCAAGTCTCAAGTGGGTCAGAGGGCATCTATGTTATGTATTTTTGCCCTCATGGAAATCAGAAGTATATTATGCTATTTTTACTTTGAAGTCTTTGAAATCTGTCCTTTTTTGTGATGGGACTAATTTCTTTGAATAGGAATGAAGGAGAGTGTAATAAGTACAACACAATGCTTCCTCTTACTGTTTTTTTTAATGTGTTGTTTAAAAGCCCAAGCTGTATGGAAAATCAGAAGGTGTGAAGGGGAGGAAACCTACCTGGAAGAGAAGTGAAGGGCTCGCATGGCACATTCTACTACCTGATACGGCTCATTCTTTATTCTCCAGTAAAATGAAGCCATGTTGTACAGTACCCATGAGGAGGAGTTCTAGAGATTTAACAAACAAAATGACAATCAAGCACAGTTCAAGACAGTTTCTTCAAATTAATAATGTTCAAAGTAAGCACCTTCACTAGTCTAGGACTTCGGAAGTTTAAGATGAAGAGATAGACTCACAGCAGTGACAAAGCGTAAGACAAAGTACTAGTAAACTACACCCGTGAGAAGAGCCTCCTGGTCGTCAGCTGTGCAGGTGCGTCAGGGTGTGATCTACAGAGCAGACCGTCCAACTACAGGCGACCATTCCAAGGGAAAAACAAACTGAAAAGCCCCCCACGTGGGCTATAATTTATTGGGCCTTAGTTATTTCAAGATTTTAGAAGATAGGGCCTCACCTACTGAGAGATGCCAACTGCTCTAACATGAAACTGCTGAAATGAACGTATTTCAAAGTTTTCTATTTACCATCTGAGTGAAGGTATATACATAAGCAAAGGACAGGTTCCTGCTTCTGTGACAGATAAATTGGTCATTTTCCTACGTATGTTTAAAATCTAAGTCAAACCTTCCCCCTTCTATACGTTGATAATAAGTGTGTTATCTGGTCAATTTAAAAAGGAGTTCACGTAGGTTTGCTCCCTTTGTGCCTTAGACCCTCACGCCCTCACGCCCTCACACGCACACACACACAGAGCCTCAACCACACAGACGCCGGAGCACTAAACTGGACCACGTCCAAACCACAGTGTAAGCGAGTTTGAACCCAAGCAGAGAACTTTCAAATCCAGCACACAGAAGGACGTCATAAAGTTCAAGAAAAACTGGGAAAACATGTATGACAGCTAACATTTAATATCTTTACTACATAAGGAGCTCATAAAGATGTAAACAGACCAAATGAACAAACTCATAACTAAAGACCATCAACCAAAACCACAACAGACAATTGAAAAATATAAAATAATGGCTACTTAGCAGGTGAAATGATGCAAAACTTAACAAAAAGTAGAAATTAAAGAGATACAAGTTGCCTTTTACAAGCTGGCAAAGCTTAAAAAGAGCACGGGACTGGCTCCCCTGGATACCAACTGCAGACACCAAGCAACCCAGACACCACTGGGTACCGGCTCCAGAGGGGCTGGGTCAGCACAGGCCAGCACTGCTGGGGGATGATCTGCCACGTGTTTGTCAAAGGCCTCAGAAATGCGATTGCCCTCTGACCCCTACAACTCCACTATTAGAAAGTTATCCTATAAGAATAACTAGGTTTTAACTATACAAATGTATAAAAATAACAATCCAAAAGTATACAAAACAGTCATTAGTCATGTTTTCAAATTTTAATTTTTACTTTATCTTTTTGTAGATTTTAAATATAATCTGATTTTTATAAGGATTATTTTATTTTCAAAATAGTTATTTTTAAGATTAAGACTAAGGATAATTCTCTGTTACTCAGCCTTATATACACTATCTTCAAGAAAAGCGTATGATTTCTTCAAGTGAAACAATGAAGGACTTGACCACTACGTGTAGTTGGTTAACGGTCACTATATTCTTTCGCAAATTACTTTACTTGAGATTGAATCTCCTTTTTGATAGCCCTTTGAGAGAGTTTTCCTTCAAATAAACAGATACTTTATCTCTTATTTTCAGACTTCAAATTGTGAACTGGAACAAAAAGAGGAATTAAACATTCTACATGAATTACTGAAAACATCAAGATAAGCAGAATACTCTAGAGTCCACACATATTAGAAGAGAAAAATGGACCTTTATAAATACTCCTTCTGTAAGATTTCTCATAACATCGTTCCCCAAACCCATACATGCTCTACTGTCATGTTGATCACTCCCTCCTCCTTTGGAACGCATTTCCCCCTTGGCTCTCAGGACCACATTTTTCTGGACACCCTTTCTGGTCCCTTCTGCTGGCCCTTCCCCCTCTGCTGGACAGCTAAACGTAGGACCTGGGACTCAGAGGGGCCTCCTCTCACGCTCCGGCTGTCCTTCAGAGGACCCTACCCAGGCCCATGGCTACCAATACTCCCTATTTACAATTATTCTCTATCCATACACTCAGCTCTGCCCATTCCTGAAATTCCAGACTCACACAGATTTCAGATCCAACATGGCCAAAACGGATCTCTATCTTCTCTTTACTCACTCAACCCTCTTCTTCCTTCAAGTTGCTCAAGCCAAAAATTGGGGAATTATCCTCGATTCCCTTTTCCCTCATTCCCCATACCTAATTTATCAGCTACTAAATGGTTCCCGAAATAGTTTAAGTCCCTCCATTTCCAATACTAACTATTCTAGTCCAAACCACCTTCATCTCTCTCTTGAACTAGTAAAGGGTATTTCAAATCCTCGGCTGGTTTTCCCTTGTTACTCATCACGTTCTGGGGATGTGATGTCTTACATTACCTTCAGAAAAACAAGATGAAGACAACTCAGCAATAAAAATAACCATGTATGATATAAAGTGTCCTCGAATAAACATATAAATATACAATGTTTCTGAGTAAACTGCATGCACGTAAACGTCGTAATTGCACATCTTACTCAACACCACTAAAACACTGCCTAGGAACCAGGCTCTGCTCCAACACTCCCTGGGCACAGGGAAGAACAAAAACGGTTTTCTAATTCCCACATCACTCTGCGTGATGTAGTTAAATTCTCAGGCCCTGTTGTATAATTCCCTACTTCATTTTTTTAAAAGTAGATGTTCCCTTGAAATAAAAATTACTAGAATATTTTATTGCTAGCGGTAACTTTTTTTCTTATTCAGACAATAATGATAATCTACGTATTACGTGTAGATACAGCAGAGACTAATGTTAAATTTTCTTTCACACTCAAAATATATAATCAAACCTATAATCTCTGTTGCTTATATTAACATATAATTCTTTAATGAACTAGTTTAAATAAGTCTTTTTAGCACCCTTTCCTGGTTAAGGGAACTATATCATCAATATTTCTCCTTAGCTTTGAACTACACAGCTTCAATGATTATAACCATCATTTAAAATCACTCTCCAGATAGAAACAAGCTAGGAAGGTGTTTCTTGAGAGTAAAATATCTCCTGTTCACACAGTCTCCTGACTCGTTAGGTCACTGATGACTCACCTTCTGTAGGCCTTCATGAATGAGGTGCCCTATGTCATCTATATTTCTTCCTAATCGTTTAGATAAATATGTGAAGACTGGATCTTCTTTAGATAATAGAGGTGTAGAAAGATTAACTCTTTCTTGTACACCCTGCAGAAAAACAGAGACAAAGGAGATTATAAAAGACTACAAGTAATTCAGTATCTTGTAACATCTATTTTGAAGGAATTTTTAAAAATACAAGATGTTTGTAAAAGTATAAAGCTACTGAAGAGAGGTAGAAAAAAGAGGATTTATAAACAAGAGACTAAATTTTTTTAAATGCACTAAAAAAGAGTCCCATACTCTCTACTTACTCGTAAGTGCTGGAAAGCATGTATGCTATACGGAAGTTCTAGAATTTTAGTGCAATCAGGTTGCTCAGGGGCTGGAGGGACAGGAGATTCTGTGTCTATATAATCTTCAGGGCTGAAACCAAGAAGCAAGAAACAATGAATGTAGGATGAAGAAATGCCTAACTTCCCCCCAATTGAACCATATCCTTAGAACACCTTAACTTTACAACCAACATTAGTTAGCACTCATCAATGTTTCCAACAGCTGTTGCTAGAGTCCAACAGTTTGGGAGTTCAACTTAAAGGAGATAAATCAAGAGTGAGAAAGTAGGTTGGTGACAGAACGTTAAGATCGGGGACTTTTAAAAAACGAATATAACACTGCTACATTCTTTCAAAAAATGTTAAATCAATTTACATTTCTATTGACAGTCTCTCTACACCTTTTTATCAGTTACTCATGTTTACATTTTTTTTCAGCTTGATAGATGAAAATTATCTAAATGTTCTAATTTGTACTTACTTGATCATTATTGAGAAACATGTTCTCTACAAGTTTACCATCCACTTGTATTTCTTGTAATCTAAGGTCTTCAATTTTCTGCTGTGGTATTAAGAATTTTCGATTGATATGTAAGAATTCTACACGTACTATGTACTTTGAACTTTAAAATGTTAATAAACTTATCTGTGATTGAAGGTCACTCTCATTAGCGAAGTAATTTACTGACCTGAGAAAGGCCTGTTCAAGAAAATGTACTTTGGGGGAGGGAAGTGAATCTCTCTACCTGATGTCTTTGCTTTCCAAAGTTATGTACGTGCCGTCATACAGATCCAAGTCCCCCAAGGGCACCTTCGCTTTGATGCAGTCTGGGTCCTCTTTATTATGTCTTTGTTCCAATCCTGTGTCTCTGTCCTCATTCTCTTCTATGTGAATTTTTTGAGCAACTAATTGCTTCTGTTGGGAAGAAAATAACACAATAGATTTTTCAATATTTCAGTCTATATACCTGAAATATTGAAAAGAGAAAAGAGAATTTAACATGTTAAAGAAGTCAGAGAATCCTTTATGAAGAAAGACAGGATTCTGAATATGCCATCAGTTAATTTAGTTGATATAAATTAGCTTCTCTAACCCAGTGAGAACAGTATTGAGATTTTGGGGCTATTTGTTGCCAATGCAAAAACTGACTGAAATACTGCAACAAAACTCAGACTACCCTAACTAACTGATCATTAATGAGGCTGAACATATTTCTGATGTTTGAGATATTTTATGAATTGACTGTTCAAATCTGTCTATTTTCTGTTAAATTAAAAAAAATAATTTGTAGAAATTTCAGAAAGGAGTAATTCTATGAACTCATTCCCTATCATTCACGCATTACAAATATGTCTTCCCAACTTGCAGCTTAATTTTTAATTTTGCTCACCGTGTCATTAGCTAAAGTGCTTTTAATTTAAAGATGGCCAACTTTATCAATTGTTTTCTTAATTGCTGTACTTTCTGTGTTATTGAAGGCACCTATCTCTAAAAAAAGATTTTATTTTGTTTTTAGAGGGAGGGGAAATGCGGGATAAAGGGAGTGAGAGACATCAATAGGGTGCCTCCTGCCCTGACTGGGTCTGTAGGCCGGCACGTAGGCCGGCACTCAGGCCACAGAACCACACCAGCCAGGGTTAAGGTGTATTTCCTCTATGTACCATACAGCTGGTCTAAATAAGAAACCCAATCTGATAATTTGAGTTTTAATCAGTGAGTTTGTTTATTATAATTGCTGATCTATTTGGATTTACTTCAACCATATTATTTTGGGCTTTCTGCTTGTCATTGTTTTTCTGCTTCTCTCTTTTCTTGCTTGCTGTGTGCGGAATAACACTTTCTAAGTCCCTCCCCTCCTCCAGGACCTTCTCTTAATTTGTTGGTTTGGAAAGTATCAATTGCATTTCTGTTACTTTAGTGCTTGCCCTTACGATTTTTTTGGTTAATTTTTTCATCAGCAAATATTACAGTATGTTTAAAAAATAAAACAAAAAACCATTATCACATGTAAAAAATAATTTAATTCCTTAATATCAAGTATCTCATTTGTGTTCAGATCCCCAATTGTTTCTTCCTTCTTTTTAAAATATAATTTAAATCAAAATCCAAGTCAGGGCACATGCCTGGGTTGCAGGCCAGTTCCCTGCAGGCCAACTCCCAGCAGGGGACACATGAAAGGCAACCATACATTGATGTTTCTCTCCCTCTCCTTCCCCTCTAAAAGATAAATAAATAAATGAATAAATAAATAAATAAAATCTTTAAATCAAAATCCATTGAAGTGAACACATATTGCAACTGGTTAATTTGTCTCTTAAGTTCCTTTTAATCTACTCTCTAGTTCTTCTTTTATTCTAATTCTTGTTATTTATTCGTTAAAGAAACTGAGTCCTGTGTCCTCTAGTTTGCCACTTCACAGGACTGGGCTGACCACATCTCCTGGGTTCACCTTGCGCCTTCCCCTGCCCTCCAGACTTCCTGAATGCTGACTGCAGGATCCAGAGGTTCTCAGCTTTTCTGGGTCATGGACTTTGGCAGTCTAATGAAGACTAGAGACCCCTTTTACAAAAAGTTTTCTAAAACCAAAAATAAAATATTAAATTGACAAAGGGAACCGATTCTACTGAAAAACTAATTGTACTGTGGTTTGACTAGACTCCTGCTTCTTCTGGCAAGACTGCTTGAAAGGTGGCAACATTCTTCAGTTTTTAATGTGTGTGCTGGTAACTCTTGCAACAGGGTTTTAATTTATTCAGTTAGTTTTATCTTTGCCTGAACATGACAAGAGTCTAACAAGCTTTACCTTCTCACTGATCATACCCCACCTCAGCCACATATTGTTAATTTTATCTAGTTTTATCTTTTAAAACACACAAAAAATTGCTAAATAAATTTAGCAACTTTTCCATCAATGTTTTTACTGACCATCACAATACAGCTTTCACTGGGTTTAATTTTCTTCTTGCAAAACCATGCCTTTAACTTTTTTTTAAGTGAGAGTCTGTGGTTAGTAAACTCTACCTCTGTATGTAAGAAAACATCTTCGCTTTTCCCTCACTCTTGAAGGATGGTTTAAAAATATAAACATTTAGTTTGACTGATTTCCCTTAATACACTGAGGTTATTCCTCCACTGTCTTCTGATATCTAAGAAGTCACTTCTGAGATCTAAGTAGTTGTTACTACTTTGTGTATGAATTGCACTATCTAGTCTTATGTCTTTAAGTCTACACTCGAAGGATGAACAAATCTCCATCTCCAGCCAGACCTTTATGCCAGATTCCACATTCGAAGAACCAACTCCCTATTTAACGTCTCCACTTAGATCTCTAAGAGATGTCAAACTTAACACTCAGAAGCCAAACTACCACTGATTTCCATAAACTCCCCAGTCCTACACATCCTTTAGTCTTCTTTATCTCAGCTAACACCAATTCCTCCTTTCAATCTCTTGGATCAAAAACCTGGAGTCATCCTTCACCCCTGATCATCTCTGTCTCCCTCTTCCCAACCATTCCATGACCTCGCCTCTCTTAACAGTGCTGTGGTTGCTTCCAGGTTATATCTAGTTCCCAAATCCAGAAACAGATCTTACAATTTGGGTTTGGAGTTTCTACCTCATAGTAATATTCTGCCCTGAAATGAATTCCAGAAAATTGAAGATGCAATTATTGAACCATTGGATAGTTCAGCTTCTCTTGTGATCATCAGGTTTTGTTTCGTCTTCCTGTTCCGCGCCACCCCCTGCCCCCACTTCTTTTCATGAACAGAATGGCTCCATCGCAGCCCTCAAGCAGTTAAGCCTGGTTCTCTTCCCTCATCTCGCATGGAATTCTGCCAGTCCCTTTACTTCTCAGAGCTGCTCAGACACCACAGAGTACACCTGGCCTTTGAGACCAGCAGGTCTGGAGGTTCAGGTGCTTTCCCAACATGGCGTTTCTGTTTCATTTCTGGTCCAGAGAGATATTTATATTGCTTTTAGGCCTGGCTACATTTTATTTTGATTTCTATTTTATATTTTATCTGTCACTGCTGTGTATATGGAGCAAAAAGGGTATATTAAGTATAAACTCAATACACTACTTTAATAAAAAATTAGTGAACATTTTTTCATTTGCATTTCACTGACTAGATGAATGCCATTTCCCCCTTGTATATACTCAATTTAAGTCTCCTTTCCTTTACATTACGCTCTACTGTCCCCTTAAAAATTGGATAGCATTAAAAACATACAATGTGTCTGTGCATACGCAAATCAAAACTATTTTCTGCACCACTGTATCTTTTTGCACAAGCATGAAGCCCGATAAATACAACTATCCTCTTATTCCTAGTATCCATAAAAACCAACATTTCCAATAAGTTTTCCGACTTATAAATCCAAATTTGTAAGTCGTAAAACCGGTAGAAACAAAGTGAGACGATTTAAAAAATGATGAGTTATTCTCAAAGTACTACTACCTGCCCCGGCTGGTGTGGCTCAGGTAGTTGGAGTGCTGTCCTGTAAACAGAAAGGCTGTGGGTTTGATCCCCAGTCGGGGCATGTACAAGAAGCAACCAATCAACGTTTCTCTCATACATCAGTGTTTCTTTCCCTGTCTCCCTCCCTCCCTTGTACCTCTAAGATCAATAAGCATGCCCTCCGGTGAGGATTAGGAACAAACAAACAAACAAACAAATCACTACCACCTACACAGAGCTGGTTAATATGTGCTACAAGCTCCTCCTTCTTAATTAACAGAAATTTTAAAAACATATAATTGTAACTATTTCTGTTGATAGGTGTACTAGTTTGAATTTATGTAAGTGAAACTCAGGATTTTTACATAATGAAAAAATGAATGGCTACCTGGTCTAACAGGAATGTCGGCTTTTATGCCAAGGGGTACGGTGTTTGCCTCTGGTCCTATCTAACTTAATATGTGAAATCGGGCAATTCACCGTCTTCGGGTCTGTTTCCTTGCTTCTAAAACAAGGATGATCTTCATGATCCCTTAGCTCTCAAGATTCGACTTTTGTTACTCCAAATAATTTTCTAAATCTTATCTTACATATTGGTTCATTTTTCTACAACTTATAGTTCTCTTAACATTTGGATTCAATTTACACCATAACTTTTAAGCAGAGATTTTATGAAGAAAAAATCCCTAGTTTTTCAAATAACTAATAGTTTGCTATTAAGCAAAATAAATTTATGGGAATCAATGAAAGAAATAAAAAAGGTCACATTTTATTAGTACAAGTCAATTTCAAGTTTTCAAGGTGAAGCGTAATAAATGATTTTCACTTTAGTCATAAAAACACAAAATATCCAGACCCTAATTTTTACTGCTTGGGGATTAACAAAAATTACATTATTACAGTGCATTGAAATCATTCTTTCTTTTCAAATTTTACCCAAGCTCTCCTTCCAAGAACATCCCCAAAGACCACACCCCTTCATACTTGATGGAAAAACTTATACAGGCGCCCTGGCTGGTGTGGCTCAGTGGACTGCATGCGGGTCCGTGAGCTAAAAGGTTGCTAGTACCCAGTCAGGGCACATGCCTGGGCTGTGAGCCAGGTCCCCAGCTGGGAGCTTGAGAGAGGTAATCACTCACTGATGTTTCTCTGCCTCTTTCTCCCTTCCTTCCTCTCTTTCTCTTAAAAAAAAAAAAGAAGGAACACTTATACATGAAAACTTTGTTCAAGGATATAATGAGTTAAGAATCAGGCATAAAACCTAGAGTATGGTAGCCTGTTTTTCTTATTGTTGCTCAGAAGTTACTCTAATTAGATGTTATTTTTAAAAACATGACCTAAAAGTAGTAAATTCCTGTAAAAGTCAAAGAATCAGGCTTAAGTAATATGTTTAATTTTTCTTTGAATACAGTAGTTCCCATGAAATACACCAAGCTTTAGCTGCATACCACACGCCCAGGTGCCTCACCTCCAATTCTTTGAGGTAGTTAACTGTTGTTTCTTGTCTCATTAGTATGACTAAGTCGTGGGGATGCTTCAAGTTCATTGGTGAATCCACCTGCAAGCAAGCACGTAATAAATAAATGAAGCTCAGATTTCACTAACATTTGTTTTGAATCACAAAATTTTCTTCAGTATACTCTACACTACTGTTCAATCTCCATCACTGTCAGTGTTAGGTGCTCAGTAAAACTCAAGGGGTATTATAAAAGTGATCACATAAATTTCAGTGAAGAGAATGACACGTTCAACAGCTATCCCTTGAACTCCGACTTGAAAGGGCAAGCTTCTGAAGTAAACATTCTGATTTCACTGGGCACATTAAAAATATTTAACAAGATAATCATTCGGGTAAATTCTTTAAGATATTTCATACCTGTAATAATAAAAAGGGATTGTCCTGTCTTGATAACACATTCCATATCTCAACAAATTTGCAAGCAGTAAAAGAGAAACACTAAAAGGTCCAATTTTTGAAAGCTATAACTGAAAGATACTATAAATAACCTTGAGACTTATTGTTTACAACTCATCTTCTCTGGGTCATAAGCAAGAGATTATGTGGTTGAAGCAGAAAAAACGAACCCTCATATGCTGATAGCAGGCTTATAAATTCATTCTTTTTTGGAGAGTCATTTGACAACATATATAAAAATGTTAAAAGTGTATACCCTTTGACCTGGAAGTAGAAACTCTAGGAATCTCTCCTATTGTCATTCTTAAACAAGCAGGCAGGTATACACAAGGATGCTCTTCATCACACTTTTATCTGGGGTGGCGGTGGGGGGAGGAGGAAGCAACCTAGGTCCATAAGGGTGTAGAGAAATCCGTCACCCATGGAACGGCACACAGAAAGCTGGATCTAGTGTCATGCAAAGATGTTCACAATGCATTGCTGACTACAAACAATAGAGAATATTGAGTATACTATGATTTTTAAAAGAAATTATATGTGTGTATTTTTATACATAAAGACATACACATGTCTGTATATGCACAAAACTAAGCTGGTTTACAATGGTGTCTTTGGAAAGTGGGATAAAAAGGAAGGGTACATTCATGCTTTTACACTACACACTTGTATATTTTTAAATTGTTGGTGATGTACACACAACATATTTATAAGGAAAAACAATTCACACATACACACACACACACACACACACGCAGCTTTTGAATTTCAGAAGAATCTAAGACACAGGCCTTAGAACCTAAGGGATAAGATGAAGTTCCTGCAATCTCATAGTGTCTGTCAAATTATCCATCAGCCTGGCAGGAAGTTACACTTTGAGAAGAAACTATCTTTTTGTAACCTCTAAGAAATTGACATCAGCTCAACTAATTGATTTTAAGAGCTAACTTTTTAGGTGCAGAAAAAAGCCTTGCTTAGACCTTAATGAATATGAGAAGCCATTAAAAATTATTTTAAAAAGAGGAAATAAGAACAGTATGAAATAAAGTTAGCTTTAATAATATTCACTGAAACACCTGGACAATGTTGAGTGACTACAAATAAAACTTAATGTGCCTGCGCTCATTCCACCTTCTTGGGGAAGCGTTCCAGAGGAAAGGAACGCTAGTCCTGAATAACTTCCACTTAGATTTCATTGCAATGATCTGAACTACATCACTATCATTACCTAGTCATATGATTTCCGCCTCCCACAGTATTTATGAAGAGATCACTTCGCTGCTCTGTGGCCTTCCTACTATATTGGAATTTACATTAAAACTAGATTCTGCATTTAAAAGGCACTAAGGAGATAATAGCAAGGCCTATTCATGGCCACTTGAGCTGTAAATCTCTACCAAACAATCACACCTAGCAAAGGCCTACGAGTAAAATGCCAGGTCTATCTCAGTAAGAGATGGACAATTTTGCTTCTCTTTTCAATAGTAGCTGGACATCTTCCCAAAAGGCACTGGTAGGTGGGACAGGGAAAGCTACTACAGTAAACTGAATATGGACCAGTTTCAATTCAAACCCATCAATCTTTTTTTTACAAGGTGATACATTACTTGTGATACAGGACACCAAATTTTTTACAGGAGAAAATGTAAAACCTACAGCCAGCGGCCAGAGTATAAAAGAACTATGTATAAGGAAGCCATAGAAAGTCTGCTTACTTTGCAACTTCATCCACTTCTCAACAGGTAGCTATTTTGTATATGACTTTACATAAATATTTTTCAGTGAGGATTTTTAGGAAAAAATTGGAAGAGGGGAATGAAAATGGGAGCATGATATTCCAAAATACCTAACCAATCCGATTAGCAGATATTGGAGAACTGCAAGAGGGATGAAAGAATAAGACAAGTGAAGGTTTATTTTGGAGAAATATTTTAAGTACAATATTAGTTTTAGGTTAAAAAGATACTAGATGACCAGGGCTCTATCATATTAGAATAGTATGGGTTTGGCCAGCACTCGAGGATGAGGAAATACTTTTCGTTTCCTTGAAGCGTTTAGTTCAACAAAGACAGTTTAGTTTAACAAAGACACGCAGCTACAGGAGGATGAAGTGATGAGTGGAAGGGAGGGAGCCGACTGACAGCTGGGTTTCTCTTCTTAAATGGCGGCAAATGGCATGCATCTCGGCCAGGTAAGGGTTGGTGGCACATGCCTTACAGCGTGGCATATATTTTTAATGAGGTATCCTCAAGTTCTTAAGTTTTAGGACAAGATAATTATCCTTGGCAAGTGTCAATAAACTCGAATCTCTCTCCTTTCAAACACCCCATCCTCCGCGGATTATAAGTACCACATCATCCACTCAACCAACGAAGGTTTGTTAGGACTATGAACCAGGCCATTGTGAGTCAATATTTGGGACCTACGTAGTCCTATTTTATACACATTGTGAAGAGGGATGGGAATACGTCTTCAGAATCTTTAGGACTTAGAAGAGCTGGCTGTACGTTCAGGAGCAAAAGAGTGACTGAAATTAGAAGAGGTGATGGAAGATGATTTGGCTTTGGGTGGTGGGCATACAACCAATATCCAGAGCATGTATCACAGAAATGTACACTTAAAACCTATATAATCTTATTAGCCAATGTCATCCCAATAAAGTAAATTTTAAAAAAAGAGACCATAATGCATACGTGAGACCTCAAAGCACTTTATGGCTTTTTCACAAGAGACAACCCTACAAACTCCCATTAATGTGCAGCACAATAAAAAACACCTATTATGACTAGAATCATTAAGAAAATGTGGAATTATTACCAACTGCTTCCACTTAAGCAGGAGAGGCAGTATGAAATATATTTTAGGGCAAAATTTAAACTGCACGGTAAAACTGACCAAGTATTTGGAACTTCGCTCTATGGAATTCTATTATCCAAAATGACTCATTCTCTAAGAGTTCCAGGTAATAAAGTTTCCCTGTTACTGTAGCAATTTATTTTAGTAGAAAAATGACAAACCATGTAAGGCAAGTCAATTTTATAAGTACATAATCCAATGACATATAACAGCAGTAAGTATCTTACTCATATCAAGTCTATTTTCATATACTTGCTGCTGTCTCTAACCAAGGTGGTGTCCACATGCACGTCTCAGATGGATCTCTGTAAACTCAGTGGTAGCAGAAGGATCAGGTAAGAGAGTAGTCACTTCACTGCCAAATCAGATAAAAGGTGAACGTTTTAAATTTAAAATAACCAATCTACGGATAAAAACATATTTGATTCCTACAAAAGTAAGTTTTAGTCAATCACTTTCCACTGGTCCTTTAGGACAGAAAATCGAACATTTCTACACACTATTTTTAAAAAATGTTATTTAAATGAGTACATGAAAGCAATATTAACGGGGACTCACTCTTTTCCCAAAAGCAGTTTGAAACTGACGAGTGAAATCTTGCACTGTGCCACTCTCATTTAAAAAACTTTCCCTTTAAGTGAGAAACTAGGGTTGGAATATTTTATATCTTTTATTCAGAATTCTAGATTATTTAAATACCGAGACAATATGATGGAAAATACAAATAAAAATCTTCAAAGCAACCAGGACCTCACCTCTACCTTAAACGATCCCACCGAGTAGGCAGGGACAGTCCCTGCTGCCCAGTACTTGCAACCCCGTCTTGTGGCAAAAGCGCCTGCCTTGCTTGGCTGGAAGCAACCTTCCTCCCCAGGGAAGCCCTGCTCAACGATCATTATTTCTGAGATGGGACATTACTTACCTAAGTGGTCAGCGGGTACTAAAAAGACTCTAATCCAGAACAGCTGTTTGAGCTTTTGGGGACTTTTATCCTCTGGGGGCCTGAGAATGTGGTTAAAGAAGCAGAGGAATGAAGACAGAGAAAAATCTATCCTGGTTACACTGCTTGAGCTCTTGATCGAACTGTATCTGCAGCACTTAGAGTCTGTCCAAACATTCTAATGAAAGTTTTCAGTACAGAAGGTCTTTGATGCTATTTATTAAGCCTCTCATCCTAATTTTCTCTAGGCCCTCTGCCTGGGGTATCTTCTTACCCTGTTGCTCTTTTGAAAGCCTCTCAGTGCCTTTGCACATGCTAAGTCCTCTGCTTGGATTTCACTTCTATCCCTATGCTTTTGGGGAAGGCCAAGTGACTTGGCTCATATGAGGCCATATTTTGTGGGGCCATTCTTCTCTTTAAGTCCCTCAGTACTTATACACACTTCCTTAACGGCATTATTATATTAACTATTATATGTCTGTCTCTCCAAAAATGTTTTTTATTTCTTTTCTAACCCTCAGTACTTAATAAGCTTTTGTTAGGGTGGGCAGGGATAGGAGGAAGCTCCGGCTGGACTTTGCCAAGACGGACAACCTCACAGTAACCTGAGTCCGAGGAAGAGACCACCAATGCTGCATCGCTGCTTTGTTCAGAGGGCTTTGTTCAGACCACGAATCCCCAGCTCCCACGGGGAGCCAATGAAAATAAAACCCCCCGACATTCCTGGCTTGGGTGTGACTTCCCTGGTCTCATCCTGCAGACCAGGGAACCTCGCCCGGGTGCACAAACCCCAATAAAGCTCTTTATTGCCTCCTTTATGGCTGATTGGCATTTCTTTCTTGGCAGAGCCTAAGAAAACCTCTCAGCTTTCAGGTACGTGCTTGGCACTTAATACATTGTTGACTGTGTGATGAAATGTCTGATGTCACAGGTGTTGGATGCTCCATCTCCGATGGCACACCACTCACTACTGGTTATCTGGAAAGGATGTAAAGTTACTAAGCCCTTGACAGCTCTGTGACTAGCTGCAGGTGACTTTAAGGAAATCACCGTCCTTCCTGGGCCTGTATTTCCTCAACTGTAAACCGAGGAAACCCAGCCCACTGGTTTCTGAAGTTTCTTATAATTTTCAAATTCTATCCATATAAGAGATTTAAACTTTCATAAAAACATCATATTTGTACCAGCCTAATCTACACCAGTGAAGTAATCCGATGTTTAAACGAATTAAAATCATTCTTTCGATTTGCCAGATAAGTTTGTATTTGCTCTAGGTGGGGATGATTTCCAAAGCTACTGTTAAAATTTTCTTTTAAACTGTTGATTGGTTCAATAAACCAAGGCTCCAATTAGTAGTGGTTAGTTATTTCTGAGCAGTTAAGTTGCTAGTAGTATTTTAGGTAAAGAGAGCCCTCTCTGTTTTTATGCCATTTAATTCTAACAAAGTTTAACTTAAAAAACTTTTTTTTCTGATTGTAAGCTAAACATAGCTTACTGAAAACAGACACATTTTGGACAATATGAAGAAACTGAGCCCTGGCTGGTGTGGCTCAGTGGATTGAGTGCTGGCCTGTGAATCAGTAGGTCACCGGTTTGGTTCCGGGTCAGGGTGCAAGCCTGTGTTGCAGGCTGGGTCCCCAGTGGGGGGTACACGGGAGGCAGCCACACATTGATTGTTTCTCTCCTTTTTCTCCCTCCTGTCCCTAAAAATAGATAAATAAAATATTTTGTAAAAAACCTGAAATTACTTGAAATTTCATTTTCAGGGTTATCTGCTGCTATACACACATATACACACACACACACAATGTCAGAATAACTTCTTTGTATATATACACATATAACTAGCTGTCTAGATAAGTATTTTCACAAAAATGGAATAATATATGTACTATATTATATCCTTCCCTTCTCCACTATTCTCTAAATTTTATCAGATTTCTTTCCCAGGAAATATAGATCTACTTCATCACATTTAGTGGTTAACATTGTATTTATTTACCAGACTCCTCCTTTACCTAAAAATTGGGTTTTTAGTTATTCTCTCTCTTTTAACAATATTGTGGTTAATATCCTTACACCTATATTTTTTTGGATAGCTGTGCAATTATTTCCTTCCCAGAAAGAGAACTGTAGGTTAATACACCGCACTGTAAAATTTGTAATTTTTGTTAGCTTTTCTCTGGAATAGTTGAATCAGCTTAAATTCGTAACAACAGCCACTGAGTTTCCACACACTTTCAGGAACATAGGAGTAAGGGGAAATACATTTTTAATCTCTTCATTGGCCATATGTATTTCTTCTTTTGTGTACCTATTAAAAAACCTTTCTCACTGCTTCCCCTTAAATCCACCTGACATTTTATACGTCATATTTCATGAATGGTGACTTCTAGTTGGTGGACTCTGGGTGACCGTGAAAAAAGTGAATGCTCAGTCTCCCCGACCCCACTTGTTCTAGCCTGTGTGGTGCCCAGGGTACGCGGGCTGACAGCCGCCCCCCCCACCCCCCCCTTCCCCGCTTCAGACCAGTCTAACTACTAGAGGAACTCTGCCTGGGGCCTGAGTGTTACAAAAACAGCCCCTCCCACCTCCCTTCCCTTGACATAAAAGAAGCCTGAATCTTGTGCTTTCTTAAAATGGATCTGAAGAACTACTAAGGCTCCCACAGCCTTGGTTGGTGCCTTCTTAGTCAAGAAACCTTTCTTTACTCCAGGCACTGGGAATGGGAACTCTGGAGGGTAACAATTACTCTCTTCTTGTGTTTTTTGACTTTTTCTACAGGGGTCATGTTGTCAAAAGAAATCCTCAGAGCACTGTGCAACACGTATTTCTTATCGAAAAAAAACTGTAATGACAAGGGTAAACTCAGGCCTGAGGAACAATTTTGTAGCTCTTCCTTATATACTCATAGAGAAAAAGTTTCTCTCACAGATGCGGGGCCAGTCAACACACCTGAAAAAGGCAGCATCTACTACTGTATGTTCTTGTTCCTTACCTCCCTCCCCTCAGATTTTTACCTCCATCTACAATCTAGTGCACTGCCATTTTCAAATCATTGTCCAAGGAACCCTCACCTCTGTAGCCCCTATCAGGCCAATACAGCAGCCAGGAAGATGGGTTTTAGTGGGAGGGGATGAGACAGGCAGAGGAGTCTGCTGCCTACTTTGCATGCAACTCTCTCTTCAGGATCCCTGCCTAACCATCATGGACTTGGACTTTCTTCCAGGTCTGTAGAGTGCAAGTTCACAAAATTCCAGTTCAGCCTCAGCTCTTGAGAGGGAAGTACACAGTCTCCTGCCTGTAACTATCTAAACCTTAACATTAATATAAACAGATCTTTTACTAGAATTTAATGGTATGAGATCAATAAAACATTATCACAAACAAACTGTTAGGATTTGGAAATATTTTTGTTATTAAAGATAAAGATGAATTTTTTTTTTTTGCTCTTAGGGTACTTAAACAGTATTTAAATGAGAAATTGAAAGCCAGTTTTAATTATGTAGGATACCAAGTAATCAAAACTAAAAATAAACTTTAAATAAACAAAAGTACTGAATCCTGACCATGACATTAATTTTTATGGCCTTATATCCCTATTTCTGAAAGCCTTACCCTCAATTAGATTTTACCTTTTCATTTTCATAGCTCATGGAAGACACAGTTGTACATGCTTAAGGTCCCATAAAATCATCTAGGCATTTGAAATATATAGCTACACTCTGGATTTGGATATGTAGCGTTGTGGCCAGTTTTGCAAGAATATTCATGTCAAATGACCACCATTTTCCTAACTGATAATCAAGTTATTTTTTTCATTTTCAATATGAACAACTTCCAATAAAAGTGCTATTAGACATGGTATTTTCCCCCCTCATCTGAGGCCATTTTTTCATTGCTTTTAGAGAGAGAGGAAGGGGAGAGGGTGGGAGGGAGGGAAGGAAACATTAAGTGGGCACATGCCCAGACCAGGGATCAAACCTGCAGCCTAGGTATGCGCCCTGACTGGGAACCAAACCCGCAACCTTTCAGCATCCGGGAGTACACTCCAACCAACTAAGGCCTGCCAGTCGCAACTAGGCTACATTTTATGATTTATGTAACCAAGAACTATACAAATAACATAATGAATAAAATAAACAATTTACAGGAACAAGGAAAGAGAATGAAACACTAAATCAAGACACAAGAGCCATGGATACTTATCATTTGACTAGTTATATATTCTTGTAAGCACATACAGAAACAATGTAGCTGAACAGCTGTAGTTGTTTCATATGTCACTTAGAAGTGATTCTCATTCCAAAAGCAAACATTTATTAAACACAGAATAATGGTCTAATAAATATGTCCATGTCCTAATCACCAGAATTTCTGAATATGTTAGGTTACATGGCAAAAGGAGATTTAGGTAACTGATGGAGTTAAGGTTGCTATTCAGATCATGTTAAGAGTAGAGAATACAACCGGGATTATCAGGTAAACCCAATGTAATCACAAGCGTCCTCAAAAGTGGAATAGCTATATCAATTTAAATCTTAAATATTAAAAGTATTTAAAAAGTAAATGAAAGCAGTCAGCCGAATAACAACAGCAAAAGTAGAATAGGGAAGCCAGAGAGAGAAAGAGATGTGGTTAGGGAAAAATGGTCAGAGAAATGCCATGTTGCTGGCTTTGAAGATGCAACAGAAAGAGGCAAGAGGCAAGGAACATGGGTGGTACCCAGAAAAGGCCAGGAAATGGACTCTCCCAGAATCTCCAGAAAGACACATAAAGCTGCTGTCCCCTTGTTTTTTGCCCAGTGAAATACGAGTTGTAGTTCTAACCCACTGAACTGTAAGAATACATTTGTGTTGTTTTAAGCCACTCAGTGACTTTTAACAGCAGCATTAAAAACTAGTATAAGCACCCACTAAGTACCAGAAATAACATTGGACATAACGGTGATTAGTAAAATAGGTGACAGCTTCTTATTTCGATGGCTGTTGTGGACTGAGCCGTGTCTTCCTGAAATATGCACATTGAAGCACTAACCCCCAATGTGAGGGTAAGGGGAGAACGAGCCTTCGGGAGGTATTTCAGTTTGGAGGAGGTCCCGAGGTTGGGGCCCTCATGGTGGGATTAGTGCCCGTATTAAAGGAGATACAAGAGAGCTTGCTTTCGTGTTCTCTCTGCCACATGACAGCAAGAATACAGCTGTCTGCAAGCCAGAAAGAGCACCCCGCCGGAATCTGACCATGCCGATCTCGGACTTCCAGCCTTCCAAACCTCGAGAAAATAAACTTCTGTGGCTTCAGCCACCCAGTCGATGGTGTTTTGTTATAATGGCCCAAGCTGAGGCAGACTTGTTAATCAAATATTGGAAAAGGAACACTAAAATCAGTGTCAGGTGTTGACTCTTAGTAACTTTATCACTACTCAGGTGGTGGCAAACTCAACAACTGAGAAATTTCTTGTTATTCATGCTAGAAATCGATGCTCTTGAATAAAGTTTAACTTGATTATTCATCCGATAAAACAGCGGTATCAGCTGGAGGAGGAAAACTCATCTCGACTAATTTCTTTTACTACAATCCTAACAAGTATGAAATGAGCACGAATGACAAAGGTTTAATGTTTTTATGATAACAAATCCAGACTGAAGGCCACAACACTTCAGTGAAGGGCAATGGATAGAGTAAGTGGTCTTTCGTGAGAACTGGGTTATGAACAACGGTTTTACATATTCCAAACACTGTCAGGTACTTTCAGACACTGCTGATGCTGTCCCCTAGGAGGGCAATTGAACGCTATATCGGAACACGACGCACGGTGCACTGTGAGAGGCAGGAAGCGAGGGGGACAGCCTGGAGACTCCTGCTCAGTCTCAGGAGGCGGAGGAGGGTCCGCACTAGGTTTGCAGAAGTAGAGGAAGAACAACATGGCTTCATTTAGGATGCATTTTGGAAATGAAGTTAATTGGTTATGGATAGATTGGGTATGACATATGAGAGAAAGAAGAGTTCAGGAAAATACCAAGATTTTGGAGCTGAGCAATTTAGTTACAGTATGTTGGGGTGGAAATTCAAGGGTTCGGTTTAGGATATAATGTATTTGGGTTGTTTTTTTTTTTTTAAAGAACCTATCTTTTATTTACTTAAAAAGATTTTGTTTATTTTTAGAGAGAGAGGAAGGGAGGGAGAAAGAGAGGAAGAAAAAACATCAATATGCAAGAAACACATTGATTGGTTTCCTCTTCTTGCACGCCCCCAACCAGGGACCTGGCCCACAATCCAGGCATGAGCCCTGACTGGGAATTGAACCTGCAACTTTTCAGTTCACAGGGAGGTGCTCAGTCCACTGAATCACACCAGCCAGGCAGGACATAATGTATTTGTGATGTCTATTAGACAGCTAAGTGGAGATGTTGAGCAGACAACAGGGTTTCAGGGAGAGACTGCAGGTGTGACTTTGGAGTCCTCAGAATAAACAGGGTCTGGCAGAACTAGTGCCTGCTGGAGTGTGGTTGGTATGGTAATAATATGGATATAATAATTTACAGTTTTAAGTAGAACATTTCACCTAAAATGTCATATGGTGTGCTTGAGCATGATATTGTTACGCTATAGAACTACATGCTTATGATTTTGTAATAAAAGGTTTTGTTATAAAAAAGGGGCATTATTCGTGCTGGGCCCTGTACACAGTATTTTATGCCATGAGACTGCATAAAATCATCTGGTGAGCAATGTATAGAGGGAAGTGAAGGGAAACACTAATATTTAAGACTTATGAAGAAAAGTGGAATTCAGCAGAACAGAATGATGAGTCATGGCCAGGGACTTGGAAGGGAAAACCAGCAGTGTGCGTCCTGGAAGCCATGTAAGAAAACAGTTCAATAAGGTATGAGGACAAATCCTGGCTTGCTAAGAGGCTGAGATGACTCAGAACTGAGCGCTGAACTTGGCAGTATGAGAGGCCTGGGTATCTCAACAAGAAACGTGGGGATGAAGACTGAAATAGGTTGAAGAGAGGCCTATGCAAAGGCAGAGAGGAGGGCCTGTGCACACAAATAACTCCTTTGAGGTATCTGGCCACAGAAGAGCCACCCAACAGAGGACTTCATCAAGGAGCATAGCTGAGCAGCAGGAGTGTTCACACCCTGCTCCTGACAGCTGAGTGTGCAAGGCTGTTCTGATTTCTGACCTGATGGGCGGGCAAGCCCTCTTACTCCTCACCGTGGACAGTCCTCTGTTCACTTCCACCAGTGCTTCCAGGCAGCAACGACTGCCGAGCCCATGGATGATCCCAACCCCCTCAGCAGTGCAGCTGCCATTTCTCATCTTCTGATTCTTTTTTTAAAGGAGTCTTTTTAAAAAGACTTCAGAGAGAGAGGGAGGAAGGAAGGGAGGAAGGGAGAGGCAGAGAGGGGAGAAGGGGAAAGAGAGTGAAAGAGAGAGATTGACTGGTCGCCCCCACACACGCCCTGACCAGGGACTGGACCCGCACCCTAGATATGTGCTCTGGGAATCAGACTCCCAACCTTCTGGTGTGCAAGACAACACTCCAACCAACTGGCCAGGGGCCTTCCGACTCTTTTTTTCTGCTTTTCTTGTTTGTCTCTATTTTCTTCTCTCTTGTTGCTTCTCCCTACTTTTGGACATCTGAGCATTAAAGGTGACTTTCTGGATACAACATCAGTGGCAAAGTGGATGACTTCTCTTACACACACACCTGATCACTGCAGACAGGCAAGAGCAGTCTCTGAAATTATGGCTCTCCTCGCCTGTGTACAGCACCTTTTCTGAAGGCCTCAGGGCTGAGTCCTGGAAGTCTGAGGCTTCCTTTAGGCGGGCCTCCATGACTATCGCATTCACGAGTATGGCAAGGACTCCATTCAGACAGCGGTAAATTCCTAAAAGGCAGGCACCTCTTCTCTTATGTCCTTACAACATCCATTCCACAGACTCTACTGCAGCCTACATGACTGAGCAGCGTGAGAGTCGACAGAGCTGCAGAGGAGACGGACACACCCACTCCCTGCAGGGAGCAGGGAGCAGTCTAGCAGGGCTTTTGCATAAGCAAATGGACACAACCCAGTATGGCAAAAGCTTTCATAAGGGAATACAGGATGCTCTGAAAGCATATAGAAAGAAGAGCTGGTTCAAGTCTGGGTGTTACAGAAACTTCCCTGCGAAAGTGATGTTTAAGTTGTGAAGAGTGTAAGTTAGCCAACGTGGGACATCTTGGGGGAAGAATATGTGCAAAGGCCCAGAAGCAAATAGGAACAGAGTATATTTGGGGACACTGACAAAAGTTAGGTACAACTGAGTGTGGATGTGTGTACATTCTGGAGTGAGGGTGGGATACCCAAGAATGAGCAGAGAGAAAGTTAGAGAGAAGGAAGGGTCAGAGCAGGAGATATGTTAACGAGTTTGGACCATGTCCTGGGATATGTACCGCACTATTAAAGGTAGTTTTCCTCGGGGAGTAAAAATAGGAAGAGGTGGAAGGGCTTCACTTTATTACGTTAAATATTCCTACAACATTAGAGATTTATTTTTACAATGCCATGCTTTACTTTTATGATTCAAATTTTCATTACTGAATTACAGCAATGATAGTGGCTATGAGAAGAATATATAATTAGAAAAGTAAAATTGAAAGATGGAATGGAATAGGGGAGAGGGAGAAATTAAAGAAGGTACCTAAATTTCTGATGTGGCAAATGGGTGGATGGTGAATGGTGGTACCTTTCATTAAACGTGGGGAAATAGAGCATGACACAGGTGTAGGAGTAAAACAAGTTGAGATTTGGTCATATGAAGCTTCCTGTACCCAGAAGACATTCATATGGAATTAAGAGCTAGTACAAAGGGGTCTGGAATCTATTATAACTCTGGAAAAAATGTGAGTTTTTAAAAGAAATGTGGACGTTCTCAGCATGCACATGGTAACTTAAGCCCTGAGAAAGGACGAGACAGCCCAGGCACCGGTCAAGAGTAAAAAGAGAAGGCTCGAACAGAAGCTGGAGGGTGAGCCACATGGAACACTAACTGCTCAGAATGATCTGTGGCCCGTCTGCATCGTAATCTCCTGAGGAGTTTGAGAAAAAGGTAGACTGTTGGATCCACCACCAGCCTCCTGAATGAGACACTACACATGGCCTGGGAATATGCATTTTAGGTAAGAATCCAGATTATTTTTGTGTAAAGTTTGAGAACCACTTATTTAGAAAATATGTGGAGTAAGAGTCAAGGCAAGCCCTGGCTGGTGTAGCTCAGTGAATTGAGTGCAGGCCTGCAAACCAAAGAGTCAAGGGAAAAAAAAGTTAAGAAGAAGCTGTGCTCTGCTCACTGCTAAAGAAAAATGAGAATTTTGCATCACAGTAGTCAACGGAAAAAAACTGATGAAAAATAAGCATTCAGTAAATATTTATTCAATAAATAACTGGGACAAGTACTTAAAGTTATAATTTACCTCTGTATATTCTAAGTTTCTGCTAACTACTCTACAGTATAAATAAAGTTAATAACTGAGTAATTTATAAGAAAAATAATAGTAGAAATATCTAAAAATACTGGATTATGTAAGAATCGCTTTGATGCCCAAATCTAGGACAAATTACAAGGTGTAGCAGGTCCCTAGCAAGTTAGTGAATAACCACCATGACCTTCGGGTCCAAGTTAATCCCTGAAGTGTATAAACAAGGAAATTGCACTCCATGCCAAAAAGATGGGTTCAGTTTTGAGAAGCTCTGAAATAAAGCTGTCAGCTTCCTGGCACTATATAGACGCTCTCTCCCGGATTAACCAAACTACTTACCATCTGATCAAAACCAAGCCATTCCTTCACTTATAAGCTATTAAAAACCAACGGATAAAGATTTAACCTGTTTGTCCAACTAAATGTGATAGCTCTGCTTTAGACCATAGCTGATGAAATAGTTGCTTATCAAACAATTGTTCTTTACCAAGGTTGCTGGGTTTTAGGGCATCAGTTTTGTCAGAAACCTCATTTGTTCTGAGCAGTAAAAGGTTCTGTATTCTAAGACATTTGCTTGGTAGAAGGAAAACTGATTAACCCCCAAACTAATTCATACTTGTTTGGGACACCCTCCACCCACCAACCTCCAATTTGAAGTCACTGAAAACATGACACAGAGGTAAAGAAAACTGGAAAAGAGAAGATATTTACTTCATTATTTCCATTTTTGCTTTTATTTTTCCTTCTATTCCTTCATTTGTAGGTGTTAAGGGGTTGGGGGGAGGTAAAATTTCAAACCTGGTGATTCCAGAGTGCTCACTTATATACTACTGCAGATAAATACATTTTTACTGATTGTTATGACTACCATTCATTAATTGTGTGACTTCGGGTGAGTTCCTTGCCTATCAGTTATACAACACATTCTTTTTTAAAAAGATTTTACTTGTTTATTTTTAGAAAGAGGGGAAAGAAGGGAGAAAGAGGGAAACGCGACTATTAGTTGCCTCTTTCACACCCCGGACTGGGGCCCTGGACCGCAACCTAGGCATGTGCCCTGACCAGGAACTGAACCGTCACCTTTCAACCCGCAGGCTGCACTCAATCCACTGAGCCACACCAGCCAGGGCTATACAATATATTCTTAAAGATTTTTTCCAAATTTTACATTCTATTATTCTAAGATTGGAAGAGAGGGAAACAGTAGCCAAGAAAGTAAATGTTCTAATGTTTTAAGGGAGTTGGAAAAGGTAATACTCTATTTACTTAACATTTTAGAGGACTTAATTTACTTAAGTCCTCTAAGGGACCTACAGATGGACTCTCTACTTAACGTTTCTGAAGACCACCCAGAGGCAGTGAATCCAGTGCTAGTAGCACGACTTCCCCATTCAATACTCTGCAACAAACCAACTGGTAACATCTCAAGAGTCCATCTGTTAGCTGGTGATTTACAACAGAGAACATTAATTTCTCCCACAGAAATGATGTGATACATAGTAGCTAGGCTCTTAGGCTAATTCCTAAGTTTGTTTAAGTTCCAATGCAAGTGAATTGCTAGAATCTTTTGGTAAAAACAGAAAACAGACACTTCCACACTTGTATCAAGCAAAAAGAACATCAGAATGAAACAAAGAAACAAGCAATGTTTCACTTGAAGACTATTCCTCACAATGAAGTCAACCAAAAGACCCACTGGCCTGATTCTGCACGCTGCAGATCCTCCCAGAGACCAGATGATAAGAGCCCACTCCTCAAGTCCACAGACTCCAAATTAAGGATGGACCCTTCACTACACAACACTCGAGGGTCTAATTTTTAGCTACAGGGGCACCAATGGTTCAGAAGTATCCCAGAGGCGAAAGCTCAAAAAAAAAAAGCACAAAGTTGGAGAGGGTAAGGAGAGGAGGGGCCTTTTTTTAAAGATATCCCCTGGCCTCAGCGGGAAATGAACCTAGTGAATGGAGGATTCTCTTCACATCCCAGCTCCAGGATTTCCTGGACAATGTTCCTGAGGGTTCAGTGGCAGCTCAGTAAACAGGGAGGCTAAAAACAAGGAAGACATGCTTCCTAACCGGGGCAGGGGCTGTGGAAAGGAACAATGTGCTGAGCTGCCATGCCAAGTACCAGACACCTGCTACTGCCAGAGCGGCTCCAGCTCGAATCGTGAGGAGGCTGCCTGGAGGAATGTCTGCTTCCCGCTCTCACTGAGGCCCCATTTCAACGCCTCTACACAGCTAGGGCTTCCAATACATATGCACACTCACAAGTCTGCGGCATCGAACTTGTGGGCGCCTATCTTTATCATCTGCTACGGCTGGAAATAGAAAATCCAAACAAGTGTTCTCTTCTCCTGAAAAGGACTACTTACTGTACTTTAAGCTTTAACTCTCATGATGACAAATGTCCCTATTTAAGTCTGTATTTCGGGCAATTCAGATGTTTAATTTATAAGTACGCCTTCTCATTCACTATGGAAACAATGACCTATTATATCTAATTTAAACAGGGTTAACTATCAGGTGAAGAATTTCAAAAGATATTTGTCACTCTAGTTTTCTAAGACCTGCTATTTCAATTTTCCCTTAGCCTTTTCCTTGATATGAAGAAACTAAAACTGAAATCATACTCAGACAGTATAACCCAAAACAAGTACTTAGGCATGTCAACAGGACACTATATATTTATATATATATAAAGCTTTTAATTAATTGTGTTTCTGAGTGTATGGATAAATGTGCAGTGTACTCAAATCTACGTACTAAAGCAGTCTTCCAATTCTTTAGTAAGTATATCTAAATGTGATGATCACAATTGTAATTGACGGGTGAGTTCTGCCTGCAAAATTATTGCTGGAAAAGCAGCATGGATAACGTGAGCAGAGCCATCAGAGTAGAACTCAGAAGCTGACATGGTACCCAACTCTATTTACATGTGAGCATTTCCCTCTGATTAAATCCAACCTTCCTTCTCTAGTCGCTTATTGTTACAATATAGTCACCAACTTTATTTCTTCTGGTATGATGGTACCTGAGTTTATGTAATTGTTACAAAACAAAATATTGGAAAATTCACTGAAAAAGATCATTTAAAAAGGCATGTAGTAAAGAAATCCTGCTTTCTAAACTTTAAGCCTAACTACTTACTGCAAGGGTGACTTGGCAGAGATCCAGAAAATTCTTTGTATTTCTCCCTTTCTGAGGCAACCCACACCATTCCCCTCTAAAACATATATATTCAATGTGCAAAAAGAAGGAAGTTGCTAAAAAATAAAAACCAAATCAGATTTCACTTTCCAACGGGCATATTTAGCATATAGGTAATACATTTCCACCACCTTTCACTTTTCAGATGGGCTACTTTCTAAGCTGAGTGGCAGGACACCTAGCGGGAAGGAGAAATCAATGTCATGGAGTATAAATAGCTGTGGCCAGAAACAATACTGCAGAGGAGCCAATAGGATAAGGGCTCCCCAAACTGCAGCAAGAGTGAATTAATTTCATGTCTCCATGAGAGCCTCAGGGAAAGCGGAGGAAACAAAAGAAGGGTGGAAGTAACAGGGACTCACTTAAGACTTCCAATCTTTCTTTACAGGTGCACTTGCAGCATTTTCTGGGGTTTCTGAAACCTGTATTTATTAAAGCTCAGCTGGTATGGCCAAGAAAAGGAAAATTTTTCTAAAGTAAGTTAGGTATAGAGAGAATGCCACCCGGATAGGAAGTCAGTCTTTTCTCAGATTGCCAAAAACTCCTCACCAATATCAATGCTGACTTTCAACTATTTTGTTTAACTCATTCATTATACCTGAGATAAAATGTGCATTCCACGGCAAATGTAAGTGTGAATAAACCTCATGTTATACAAAAGTAAACCTTGCATTGTGTTCTCATCACCGTTCATTACACACAACCCTAACGTCCAGTAATTTCACACAATGAATACATTTGACACCACTGGGCTAAACTGCCTGGGATACACACTTCACTTTCTAAATGTTTGCTGAACTTTCCAGGATTGCTTTCAAGTGTTGAAATTTACCAAGTTTACCAAATTTCCGTTAGCAGACACACACAAATGTACTCCACCAGCATCCACAAAATGCTGGCAATCATAAAGTTATGTAAGAAAAGCAGGAATTAGCTCAGGCACAAGAATCCAGGAAATCGCATATCCCTCTTGCAGGGTCACAGCAACTAGGTAGAGAAACAATGCAAAGTACACTGGGAAACGAGGGCGGTTACAGCTGAAAAGATGCAGGCAAGGCCACCAGAGGCATCTTCAGGCATTCCTTCGGAAGGAGAGTGAATGTGTGTAGTCTCTAACGGGCCCCTGTCCACCTGGGTTAACTGTACCAGCTAAAACCGCCACAGCCAGATACGAACGCCAGCAAGTGGGAGCGGAGATTAGGGGAGCAGCAATAAATGACCCACTGCCCATAGGTGCCGAAGCTGTCACCACCCGGGGGCCCGGCGCTGCCACCTGCTTTCTCCTTCCTCGGGGAGCGCTGGTGATGCGTGGGCCCGAGGAGAACCAGAGGGAAAGAAAACGAATCTGTGGTTCCTAAAGCCCGAGCGCGAGAAAATGTCCCCAGGGACCGAACCCCCTCAAACTGGGCGACTCTCCCCACACAGCGCGCGGCCCCAGGGGTGGACACTTAGGAACTTACAGGCGGCCAAGGCGAGGGCCAGGGCCAGGGCCAGGGCATGAGTGGGGAAGGAGCGGCGCGGGGTCATCCGGACCCAGGCGCAGGGTCTTTGGGAGGGTAGGTTGGGGGCGGGGCCGCGCGGAGCCAAATAGCTAGGGGTCTGGCCCGGGCATCACCCCCAGGGCTGGGGCCGGCGCGGACGGACAGGCGCACCCTAGCTGTTACCTGCTGCTGGATCTTCCCGTCCTCCGTGACGACCCAGTGCGTGGTGGCGAAGGCCCCTCGAGCTGCCATACTCAGCAAGGCGGAAAGACTGAGGAGCCAGCCTGGGCCGGAGCACGGCGGCAGCTCGCACCGGCCGCGGACCCCTACTGCCGCCGCCATCTTGCCCCCGCCCCCGGCCGGGCCGCTCACGCCGGAAGAGGAAGCGGGCCTCCGCTGCCCGCCATCTTGGGGAGGTCGGCGTTGGACTAGGAGGAGGAGCCGAGGGGGTGCCCGCGGGCCTGCGACGGGCTCGCTCCACCTGCGTTTGGGCGACCGGGAAGCGCGGCCTCTGGCGGCTAGCCCAGCCTGGTTTCAGGTCGGAGACCGACTTATTGTAGTTTTCTCGCGTGCGATCCGATCTCTGATCGTGGGAACCAGCGGGAGGTAGAAGTAGTGTTTTACGTGGAGCCTACGCCAGAAAGAGCTCACTCAAGAGTGTGTGAATACACACACATTTTTAAATAAAACCTTGGTGTTTATCTTATTTCTGGTTGTGTAAAATATTGAGAAATAAAAGGTAGGCTTTCGAAGCGCCTAAGGGAACTGCTGTATCTTTGATTCTTAAAGCCTCACAGTAGTGGAAGCTTCGGAATCTGGACGGTTCTCCGTCTAGGGCAGTGCTATCCTGTAGAAATACAATATGAACTACGAGCTACATACGTAATTTAAAAGAAAGAAATAACATTTCATTGAGTCCGTTATGCACAAAATAGCATAAGTTCCCTATAAAATTCGAACAAATTAGTTTTGTTTTTGTACAGTCTTCGAAATCGGTGTGTATTTAACGTTTACAGCTCAGCTAAACTAGAGCTATCTAGGTTTCCGGGACTTAATAGCCACCCGTGGCCCGTGGGCCGCATGCATGGGTGTCGGCTGGAGGGCTAGGTCTGGAGACCAACGGTGTTGGCACCACGCGGGAACTTATTAGAGGAGCACATTCATGTCTCTTCTCCCAATCCCCGTCAGATTCTGCCTTTTCACTACCGTTCCAGGTGCCTGGTGTGTTGTATGTACATCGAGGTTTGAGAAGCACTTCCCTGTGGTGACTCAACACAGTCCGAGCGACTAGCCTAGACTCTAGCTTCTCCTTCCCGTATGTCGGTTTAGGTATTTCAAGGCTGCCTTCTAGCTTTGTGTGTTATTTTGTATTTAGGTTCATTATACTTTTGGTTTTCTCTTTGAGAAAAGGAGGATGAGAATTTTGCCTGACCGCTTCCTACACTGGTGTGTTGCAGGAAGAAAATTGCCAAGTGTTTGAACACCACTTCGTGCTGTGGAAGCAATGCTCAGCGTGGTAGTGGTTTTTTGTTCCTTCCGAGAGCAGCTTTTCTTGAGGACAGAAGTAATGAACATTCATTTTATTAAAAATGTATGGTTTACCTGCTTTTTGTCTAGTACTCTGCTAGACACTGGATATGGAACTAGAACTACTGAGCAGCCTGCAGTCTAGTGGGCTCCTGGGTAGGTTGACCATTGAAATGCAGGGTAACAGGCACACGTGTAGAAGAGAGAGTAACCAAACAGGTGAAAGGCTTGGAGTAAAGGTGCTGATTCAGGCAGAATAAGCAGTAACTGTGAAAAGGTGAAATTGGTGGCAGGTTGTTAAGGGTTTCTTGTATGTGATACCAAGGAGTTTAAACGTAGATAGAAATGTTTCAGAGTTTAGAAACAAGTGGCAAGTGATGGAATCCCTTTGTTCTTCGCGTCTTTTTTTTTTGAGGCATAGAAGTCAACTCTTTTACCTGTGTATAAACCTAAGTAATGGTAATCATCAACATCTAACATTTGTTGAGTGTGTAAATGTTTACTGGGCACTGTACATGCATAGCTCCTATTAATCTTTGCTAATTTACCAGACATAGGCTGGTTAAGTAATTTGGCTGAGATTATACAGGTAATAAGCAGCAGAACTTAGATTTGGAATCGGACCTACCTGAGTTAGGAAACAGCCTGGACGAAGGATGGTGAGGAGTTGGAGAGAAGCCCCAACATCACATATTTTGCTCATCAGCAATTTCTTTGACATGTTAATCTGTAAAGAAGTAGAATCATAGCTTCTGTAGCTTTAATGTACCACCCACCTCTAATTTCCCTAAATGATAACTGCTGACAATTTGGATCCTTTATTAGTTTTCTATTGTGGTGTAACAAATAAGCACAAGACCGCAGTTTAACTTGCACTTAACTCAGTTTCCATGGGTCAAGTAACTGACATGGCGTGGCTAGGTTCTCTGCTCAGCATCTCACACGACTGGTATGAAGGCTGCAATCTCATCTGAGGCTTGGAGGCCTCTTCCAGGCTCTTTGAAGTTCTTGGCAGAATTTAGTTCTTTGCCACTATAGGACTGAGGACCCAATTTTCTTGCTGGTTGCTGACCGTGGCCACTTTAAACTTTCAAGGCCATTCACCATTCCTTGCCACATGGCCCTCTCAGTATGGCATCTGTTCCTTTAAGGCAAGCAAGAGAACCTCTTCTGCTCCAATCTTTGGACTTCTTGCAAGCTCTGATCTCTAGGCCCAGATTGAAAGGGCTCTTGTAATTAGATAAGGTCCTCCTGGATAATCTCTTAACCCCAAGTTAACTAATCATCCTTCATGACATCTGCAAAAATTTCTTTTGCCATATACATGATAAATTATAGGCATTATACTACATCACATGTAAAATCACATATAAAATCTCCCACACATTCGAGGGAGATTTTTACGGGGGCAAGGATTGCTGGGGGTCATGCTGGAAATCTGCCTGCCCAGGCCCTGACTGCCAAGCTTTGCCTCCTCTAGTCTGTTGGTGGTTTTAAGAATCACACAGGAATAGAAGTGATTTTACTGGTCCTTTTTGCTGCCTGAAATCCTTTCCTTGCTCTTCCTTTTGCAATCTGTTATTTAGGGTACAGCTCAAATCCCACATTGTAAAAAGTCTGTCGACTTCTTTTGCCTCTTCTGATTTTTATGGCACTAATATTGCAACTAATACCATGTTACTTTGTGAAATTACTTCGCCATTTTGAAGAGCTAAACTTGAGTAATTCTTTGTTCAATTAGACTAAGAATCTGAGAACAAGAAGCATTTTGTATACAAACATATTTTTATCTTCTGTAAAGCTTTCATACGTAAGTGGTTAGTTTGCTTAGTTTTTTTTTAAAGATTTTATTTATTTATCTTTAGAGAGGAAAGGAAGGAGAGAAACATCAATGCATGGTTGCCTCTTGTGCGCCCCCTGCTGGGAACTGGCCTGCAACCCAGGCATATGCCCTGGCTGGGAATCGAACCGCCATCGTGTGGTTCCTAGGCCCACGCTCAATCCACTGACCTACACCAGCCAGGGCTAGCTTGCTTAGTTTTTTACCCCCCAATAAAAGGTATGTTTCTCATTTTATGTAACTAAAACAATTAAAAATCTTAAATAAAGTTGTTGCTACTTATTTTCTATACCCAGATAGACCACCTGTTAACCTTATTTTATTATAAGGCTTGATAGCCTTAGAATAAAGGCTATCCTTTTTAATTGTACTTTACTTTTCCTTTTTAATTGTACTTTCTCTTTTAGATGCTTAGATAAGACCTATAGAAATATAAGATGGTACTTGATAAAATTACTGATCTCTAAACTGTAATTTAATCCTCAGTTGAATAAGCGATAGAAAAACTCCTAACTGCGTTTATTTGGTCTTTCAAGAAAGTATTCTGCCAAATAGACACTTTGATTTATTTACTCTCATTATAAATTAATAGGATTTTTGAAGCTAGGAAACGGACAATAATAAAATTATTTTCCTGTTATTTCCTCCCTTGGGCCATTTTATCTGAAAGTTGCAAAAAAGTCTATGCTGTGTATTTCTTAGCAAAAATACTTAAGATATTAATATCCCTCAGAGAGTTAACACTGGTTTTAATTCTGTTAATTGATTGTCTTTTGCTTCATAGTCAACTTAAATCTTAGTGGCTTAAGCTTTAATACATGATTTTATTATTTTTCATAGTTTGTGGCTAGACCCAGCTGGGTGGTTCTCTTCCTGCTTTTGGCTGGAGTCATTCATTCATAAGGCGGCATTCAGCTCAGACAGTGGCTGGGACTGGAATGTCTCAGAATGGCTCCACCCACGTGTGTAGTGCTTCAGCTAAAATGCCTAGGGGTGGCTGGGCTTCTCTTTCCGTCAGGATAATTACAAAGTCTTCTGACATGGGGGCTCAGGGCTTCGGAAGAGGGAAAGTAGAAGCTACCAGGCTCCTTGAGGGCCAGGCCAGAAGTGGCAAGGTGCCCCTTCTGCATTCTATGGGTCAAAGAAAGTAACAAGGCTAATCCAGAGTCCAGGGGGAAATGGAGACAGACTCACCTTGATAAACGTGGCAGCATGTCCAAGCAGGCATGGAAGGAATCATTGGTAGCCTACTACATATAGTTAGTTCCTTTAGATAAATTTTGAATCAATAGGAGTTTGAGAGGGGGTGTAGGGAGTGAATCTGGTTATGGTAGAAGGGCTGTACAGGTGTATCTCCCCAGCAGCTATATGCAAAGTGAAGAGGGTGCCCATCGGGGAGACAGAGGACACATACTACGTAGCAATTTCATTTAGAAGTAGTTTGCCAGACATGTCAGGTAGTCTGAAGCATGAGGGCTGCTGTGCATGAGACCCAGGGTTTAATCAGCCCAGGGTTCTAACCCACAGTGACCCCGGTGCTGTTCTGAGGATAGTGTGATGGTCAGCCACAGAAGAATCTTCCTCCTACAGACCGAACCAGCCGTTAATTTATCCAAACCAGCCATCAATTTATCCAGATCCTCGCAGCTGTGAATACATTGTGCCAGAGGTTCGTAAATCTCTTTACTTTTTTGATTTCTTGTTTCTTCATTCTGTTCTGGATGAATGTTTATTTTTTCCTTTCGTTCCAAGTCATTGCTTTGAGTCCTGGTTTCCTTCCTGTCACTGTTGATTCCCTGAATATTTTGCTTTATTTCACTTTGGCTATCTTTCATTTTTCGACCAAGTGCAGTCAGATCTGAGCATTTTGATGATCAGGGCTTTAAATTCTCCATCAGATAGGTTCAAAATCTCCTTCTCGCTTAGCTATTTCTCAGGTTTTGCTGTGTTCATTTGGGCCCTATCTCTTTGTCTTCCCACACCTGTTAAGTTGTGAGGGGTGGGGCCTTAGGTTTTCACCTGGGCAGGGCAACCTTCCTTGCTGCACTGGGGTGTGCCTGTGGGGAGGGGCCAGAGAGGGAACAATGTAGCTCCCCTGCTCATCTCTAGTAGACTTTCCAGTGGACTCTTGTGTGAGACTGGGAGTTTCTCCCTCCGCAGCAACCCCCCCGCTGTAGTCCACAGTCAGCTCTGAGGCTCAGTTTCACCTTCGGCCAGCCCTGCCCGCCGGTTCCGCTGCCTCGCCTCGGTTCTTCGGAGCTGGCTTGGCCCTCACAGTCCACTGCTTTACCGGTCTGGTTGTTCTGGTTGGTTTCTTCTTTAATTCCTTGGTTTTTGGAGTTCCATGCAGTTTGATTTTCTGGAGCTTCTGGTTGTTTATTGATTTTAGATGTTTGTTATCTTCCTTTTGGTTGTGCGAGGAAGTGAAGGGTTTCTGCCTACACCTCCACCTTGGCTAGAACTCCAGATCTTATTTCTAATATCAGCTCTCTATTATGACCAGGATTTTACTGGGTTCTTACTTGTGGTTACATTAGTTTTAGGGAATAAATGTACAACTTTTAGGAACAAATGTACAATTCCTTGGGGTGTTGATAAATTAGTTTCCATTACGCTTGCTAATATTAAATCACTTGTTTTCTACCCACCCAGAACTGATCTGAATTCCTCCTACAGTTTCTACAATGGGAGGAAGGATAGGGATCTGAGGGAGCAAAGAGCTGGTCGATCTTGTCCAACCTGAAGGATCGTTACATGAAGGGGTGAGGGGAGTTGCCGGGAACAGTGGTTTTCCGGATGGGAAACATGCCTCAGTGTCAGAAAGGGCATGGCGCTCTTTGAGTTACTGAAAGTAGTTCAGTCTCAATGGATGAGGAATTTAGGAGGCCTGGGGTCAAGATTAGGAACCTACAAGCTTTGAGTTAGCCCATTCTTTAGTACAGCCTGGTATTCTTTGAGCCAGGTGTTCTGTAGGTTTTGTTGCCTCCATCTCAAATGCTTTTCCTTGAAATATTCATTAGGCTGGCTTCAAATAATCTTCTACGTCTCAGCTCAAGTGAATTCTTCAAAGGCTTTTCCTAACCATTCTTTCTAGGTTGGTTCTCTTACACATTATCACATTAGAATGCTTCGGTGTCCTTATAACACTCACTACTCTATGAAACCAGCTTCTTAGGCTCTGCATAGGAAAATGTAAACTCTGTGAGGTTGCCCGTCTTGATCACCACTGTATGTGTAGAGCGTAAACACTACCTTTGACGTAATTAGTGAAAGCTTACTGTGTACCAAGAACTGCTTTTAGATGATTGGGGTTATCAGTGAACAACATGCAAAAACCCGCACCTTTGTGGCATTAAAGTACATCACATTTTACCTGGGGGAGACAGAGAATAAACAACATGTAAGTAACCTGCGCGCTCCAGGAACACACGGTAGGAAAGC
This sequence comes from Sturnira hondurensis, assembly GCF_014824575.4. Taxonomy (NCBI): domain Eukaryota; kingdom Metazoa; phylum Chordata; class Mammalia; order Chiroptera; family Phyllostomidae; genus Sturnira; species Sturnira hondurensis. The sequence continues at coordinate 289,550 of NW_028091030.1, read as the reverse complement.
AGGGCCTGGAGTCTTGGTAGGATAGAAAGGGCACCTGCAACGTGAAATAGGATTCCTCGAGGTGGTCTTCGGAGATTTGAAGGGAGAAGTAGTTAAGCAAGCAGACACAAGGAAGAATGGCTAGAGGGAACAGCTACTGCAAAGACTCTAAGCAAGAGTGTCTGCCTAGCCAGGGGACTTGGGCAGCATGGTGGAGGGGAAGAGTAGCAGCTGAGGTCAGAAATGAAAAGCCATAGCAGTATTTTTTATTTTTATTCTGTAATGAGGAGCCAGTCAACAGCTTCAAGTGGAAGAGTTTGACGTTCCCTTTGCTGCTGTTTAGAACAGGCTGCAGAGAGACAAGTGTAATAGCAGGGAAATCAGTATGAGGAGGTTACTGTGAAATTCCCAGCAAGAACTGATGGCCATGTATTTGGCAGTCCTCAGCATAAAGCGACAGGATGTGACCACTGAGGGAAATTATCATATGAATGACTCCAACTTTGGCTTTAGGACCCTCCGAACCATTCTTGGTGCTACTTCAGGAAGACTTTTTAATAAAGGCTGGCAGTCCAATTAAGAAGTTCCAATTTGCTCTGCATATGAATTTGAGGAAGGCAATATTTCACGATTTGGCAAGTATCTGTTTTGCTCTGATTAAAAGAACCAAACCCTTTTATCATTAGCTTCTAAATATAAATCCAAAAGGATAAAAATTAAAGGTAATTTGCAAGACTGAACTTTTGAAGGCAGAGCAGTAGCTTGTCCATCTTTGTATATTTATCGTTTGACACACTGTTTGGCATATGACAAGCAAAAAATATTTAATGAATGTCCAAGAACCTGAAACTATCATAATCATAACACATCAAGACACAAAACAAAATTACAAAAGGAAATTTATTTCAAAAGCATAAGGGAACATTTACTTTTGAACAAGGTGATAAACAGGTGTCTTGCAAAGAAAAAAATCATGACATGAAGTTTTCCATTCAAATTTTTGAAGCAAAAATAACCTAAGTTGTGCACTATTGCCTTAGGGAAGGGAAGGAGAACAATGAAGTGGTTGCGGAAGAAACACAGACAACTCAGTATCAAACTTGAAGAAGTAGAGTCAATTCTGCTTACCTTTGAGTTTACAAATATTCTTTAAAAAAAGAAAAAGAGGAAAAGTTACACTTAATGTTTAAATTTACATAACTATAATCCCAATGTAGTTCCTGTACTTGAAATGGCTTTAGGCTACTGGCTGACCTGCCTCTGAGCTCGACTACCTGGTCACAGTTTTCAAACGGCAATTCCATGTTCCTACGTCTGTGCAGATTCCAAGGGAGCTTGGGTTCAGCTCACTGTCTTTTGGAATGTTTAGATTATTGCCACCACTCCACAGTCAAGCTGATCAACCTCTTTTGCTCACTTGTACAATTCTCGTCTTCAAAGAAATATTTTTCCCATGAACATGTGTGCGGTAATTCTAACAAAGGGGTTTTGCTTTTTCCCCAATGTGAAGGTAACAGTAATGAAGACACCTGCATTAGGATCACAAACTATTCCTCAAAAAAAATGCCCAACTACTAGAAAATGTCATTCAGGCATTGGAATTGAATAGCAAACGTGGGGAGGGAAGATTAACTGAAACAAAAATATATGAAACATTCAAATGCAGAGCAAAGGGCCTATACACTAAAAATGCCCATGACATTAAACACTCCACAAACCCCCCATCTGTTGTTTTAACCTAAAGATTCTATTGGCTAACTTATACAATAATTTTGATTAATAACCTGAGAAGTTAAAATCTTCAAAGTGGCAAAAGCAAACAGAGAGCATCCCTCATTATTGGTACAGCATGTTATCAAGTCATTTTTCTTGGATTGCCCTGGTTATTAAATCCCCAAATTCTAAACTAGTCTATGTCATCCTGCAGAAACCTATATGTACATCAGAGTCAATATTCTGGCTGTATTTCTCCAACGGGATCTCCAAACTCATCTTTGAAAATGCAGCCTTTGTTTACTTTTTGTTTTAAATAACAATAATCATGTAAGTGCAACTGACTCAGAATTCCTCACTACTTGGAGGAAAACCTAGATAACAAGTTAACAATGGATTCAGCCTCAAAAGGATAATCACCATGTCAAAGATTACCCGTTCTTAGAATTAAAAAAAAATGATTTACGTTGTACAGTCAAGTTTCACAGCATGCATATATATACACACACACACATATATATGCTTATGTATGTATGTATATTATACATACACATTTCTATTCAAATAGTAAGATCCCATATTCAAAACTTTTTATTACAACATATGGAGAAGAGTTAAGTAAGCAGTGCAAAGCAGCTTACTTTCTCCTAAAAATGTAACGTTCTTTGTACATTTTAAGAGAGCTGATAAATGTTTTGCTCTTAGGACACTAGGTAGGAATGCTGAACCACTGCCTAGCAGCTTTATTAAAAAATAATGAAAACAAAATGTTAAGACTGACCATTACTCTTCTCCATATATTGTGGGGAAAAACAAAGGACAGAGGGGAGAAAAAAAATCAATAACCTTTCAAAACTGATCTTTATCAGAAACAGACTGAATTTCATTATATTTTAGACTTGAAGAACTCTCACCAAATTATTTAGATGTTTAAAAGTAAAAGATTCACAATATGAAGTCTGAATAATGATGATATTGCAAAAACAAGACTGCGCACAACGCATCCAAAAATATCGCTGTGGTTTTTACCTTAGACACAACCATGGTCTATTACAAAAGTAGATCATACATACAAAGGTATAAAGAACATTAAGTTTTTAGCTGAAGGCAGCAGTCCGCTTAAAGGGACATCCCCGGCAATCCAATGAGTAGTAGAATTGAAGTGTGAAGCTCATGACAATGGTGAAGAATGTGATGTTGTACTCAGTAGAGTCTTCCCCGACTACGATTTCCTCGTGCTCCCCAACCGCGGCCACTTCTACTTCCCCTGAAGGCTCCTCTCTGCTCTACGAAAAAGCGAACAAGGGTTTAGGTCTTGCTCAGGACTTCATGACACAACAAATGTAGCTCAGAGATCTAAATACAGCAGTAGGCTTTTAAAAAGTAGCATTGGTATCTGCTACACCATCTACAAATTCAATCTGTACGTAAAATTGGGGCAACATATACACCAAAGAACCCTAGTGAATACACTCAGAATATTAGACGTGGTCTATGGGCAAGATGCTCCTAGTGATAAATGCGGTGACCATGGCGCATTTGGATGGTGGGCTGTAACTCCTGCATGTTTTATTCCGACTTGGTCTCATTTATGACACATGTCTGCACATTTCCCCCTACCATACTCATTATAAAACCTCCATCTCTCAGTAAAGTTAACATCGACACACTTAACGAATAAACATCCTCACAGGTATCATTATTATAAGCCATCAGTTAATAGTCTACAGAACTCCACCCTTTCAGTTGTTTTTCAATCACCTTTAATATAAAGCACTGGGTTCCTCTCGACTGTTTAGCTAGATCTAATGACAATATTAAATATCCTGTGTAAAGGTCTTGTTTGATCCTGTTGTCCTTTCTATACTGGCTAGTTCTTTTTGATCTGGTACAGCCACTGTTACAGCTCGGAATAGCCAAGTATTTTTCTGAAGGGCTTCATCCTGAGGACCATTCTGCACTTCCATGATTTTTTAAGAGATTTCATGCTTTATTACTAACTTAAAAAGCCACTACTCCAAGTATAAAAATATATGCTTTAAATGTTATTTTTATATTCTGAAAATGTAAAAGGTAAAGGACGGAAGTCACAAAATACAGAATGTTTAGAACTCCTGGGTCACTAGGTTTCACAGGAAGGGAAACTGAACATGGGTATGTGTTCCTGATGGTTTGATTGAAAGTGCACTAGGAAGCTGAACTCCGTTGTGGGAACGAGTATTGTGTTCTTACAGGTAAGTAACAGAGACATGGGCGAGTTAAGTGAGGAACTTGGGTGAGGAACAAAGCTAAGCTCCTTCTTGACGGCAACACGTCCAGGCCCAGGGCACCTGTAGTTCATTTTCTTGACAACAGACCTGCCATTCACTGTGACGAGGTGATGATATTAACACTACCTGGTTCCCCAATAGCACAGAAAGAGTAAATTTCCCAACCCCTCAGTGTACATGATTTTAAAAACTCCCATCGTCTTCTCTGGAAAAATAAAGCGAAATGTGAGCTTGGCTGACACAGAAATGTGGAATTATGATGATTTTGCCAAATGTGGGTAACAAAATCTATTCTTAAGAACACAAAACATCCCCCTGCCCAATTCCAACATTTAAGGCAACGTTGACATCTCAGAAACAAAAAACAATCCCCCCACCCCGAAGAATGCTTTTCCTATTTTCCTTACATAGTTCCCTAAGGACAGGAATAAAAAAGGTGGAAAAATTTTGAAGAAGAAAGACCCACCAATTCTCATCTGTAGCACTTGGAGAATACCTCTAAGGGAATAACATTCCACTCCCAAATATAAAAACTGGCAAAAAAATTTACACCTATTTTCTAATGAATCAGTTTGCCATTTGATTTATGACAAGTACTCCAAATTACAAGTTGGCTCATAAAAATAGTTGGTTGGGTGTTACCCAGAAACTTAAGTGTTGTGGGGTTTGATTCCTAGTCAGGGCACAGTTGCCATTTGGGGGTACGTGCAAGTGACTGATGTTTTTCTCCTCTTTCTTACTCCCTCTGCCATTCTGGAATCAATTTTAAAAAACTGTTTTTTCACATTAAGAGTTTAAAAAATATCACATACAGCCCTGGCTGGTGTAGCTCAGTGGACTGAGAGCTGGCCTGCAAACCAAATGGTCCCTGGTGTGGGGCATGTGAGGGGAAACCACACATTGATGTTTGTCTCTTTCTTCCTCCTTTGCCCTCTCTAAAAATAAAAAAAATTCCCATACAATCTAAGGCTTTGCATTTTCTGCATCTCTTTCCATTTGCATATATCACCTGATTCCATCAGGCACAGGGCAAAATCCTCATGGAAACTCAAGAGTAAATGACTTGCCCAAGTGAAGGAATACAAATCTCTATGTATTGCCATAGCTTTTGGATACGTTCATTAAATCAAATGAAAATAGTATCTGAGATAACAGCTGATTTTAATAATGGCTGATTTTAAGATACCACATTAAATCACACAAGTGACAGAGGATAGTATTTGGTGCAATGAAGTAACACAGAATCCTTTCCACTTACAAAATGCTTTCACAATACTCTTATTTAAAATTTATTGCCCTCTTATTTGTTATCTATATTTTTCAGGTAAGAAAAGAGGTTGAGATGCACATTTACATATTATTACATAAGTAAGAGTTTGGGGATCTCTCTCAGACTAAAGTTGCCTCAAAGAAAAAAGGCAAAAAGTGAAAATGGTATTCAGTGTTTGCTCTGCAGTGGGGCATTAGGGAGGCAGTGTGCAGTGAGTTGTGGGCGGCTCTCCTGAGCTTCTTCCCCGGAACTATGTGCGGCATCTCAGTATCAGGCTGACATAGCTTTGAACCATGTACGTTGAGTACCTAGGCTTTACCTCTAGTTTGTGCATACCTGAGGAAGACGTGTCCTAAAGTATCAGAAAAACCTAAGAGTTTGTAAAGGTGTTATGCTTAGTATAAAACTGTATGCAATTTAGTGTTTTGATCGTGGTGAATTACATAAAGACAGTGTGTGCACTGAACTCCTTTGTCCACCATTTGTACTACTTTACACCCAGAGAGAGAATCTTGAAAGCTGCCCGCTACTCCTGGTTCTGCAGGTGGTAGCAAAGTGAGGTTTTAGTCGGCATCCAGTAATGGAAGGCATACTGCTCGAGCAGGTTGATGAATGTCCAAAGAATGGTGTGTACTTGTCCTATCATTCCTTTATGTGATAATATTACTTGTATTTTATGTTTTATGTGCCATTTGGTAGGGTTTTTGGTTTTTTTAGGTCTGGGAATGCTCACAATTTTTTCCATGTTAATTAACAATGGCTTCACTTCACTCAGTTTCGGCTTATGAAAGGTTTCATAGGAACGTTCTACTTTTGAAGAGTGGGGGAATCCTGTACTGCAAATTAATCGTGGTTGGTAATCAAGGCCAATTGCAAGCATTTTCGATTGCTAGCATTATTAAACTGTGTCTTAAACAAGATCTGCTGAGGTAGTGATACTTTCATTCATTATTCTTTGAAAGGATTTTTGAGGGTATCAGTCAATGAAAAACAAAAACAAAAAACAAAACCTCACTTCTCATTCAATAGCTCTGGACCAGTGAGAGAATGGACCAGTGGGAAGCTCTTCTGGCCCTAATAGCTAAAGGTGACCGGAGGACTGCACTCTGGGCAGTGGGCAGGGTGTCGAGGGGACTATAATTGGACACATCTTCCTTGCCAGGTGATGCTTTAACATCTGACTCCATTTCTATGACCTGTCCTTTTCAAATAGTACAGAAGATGGGAGGACAAGCAGTAGGTGGGCAAGGTCCAGGAAGGATCATTTAATACTTCATTTGCCAGAAGCTATAGCTCTACCCCTGAGGGAGAATGCACAGAATGTCTTGCCTTGAAGGTAGACTAGGGAAAACCATTAATGAATGGCTTATGCCAAATTCCTTTTTTTTTCCTGTTGGCTCCTCTGAATATAACAGGTACATTTTTCTTTTTTAAGTGCTTGCTTTTGTATGCTCAGTTCAATAAGCCCACAAAAGTGGATCAGAAAGTAATGGAATCAACTGTTTCCCCAACAGCTTTAGTTTCCCAAGCTAACTCAGATCACATAAAAAAGCTATACTATACATAATTGATAGTGAAATCAAACACAACACAATTCTTGCCTAATCTCTCATATTGCTTATACCCAAACGGAAACGCTCACCATAATTAAAATTGCTGAGATTGCTGCTATATTTCCCACTGGGAGGATTATAAATCTGCCTGGCATCTCTTTTTGGTCCTGCTGGAGATTTCTTGGGTGGTGAACCAGAAGTTGTATCTTCAGAGGCTCTCTTTTGCCTATAACAGTAAAAAGAACAGCAATTAAAAAAAATTACACAAGAGGTCACCACTACACTTGTATTTTAGCATTATCAGTTATGAAAGACATCCTAAAGAAGACAGTCATATTAGAATAAAGGAAATAACATTCTGATGTCATCAAATTAACTGTGCCTTAATTATGCAGACATTGTGAGAGAGCATGTACAAGACTTAAATCTAGAATTCGTAGCTTCAAAGACTATATGCAAGTAACCCATTTTGCAAAAATTGTCAGAAAGTCTAGTTATGCCACAGCAGTACAAACAAGGATGAAAATCCAGGGTTGCATTCCATCAGTTTATTTTTTAAGTACTGGAATTAGATTTAATATTTTAAGTCATGCTTCTAATAGTCATTTCACATCTTATTAAGAATCATTTAATAATGTACCATTTTATATAGTAAATGTTAATATCTGAATTCAGATTTTCATATTACAAAGCATAAATATTAGAACACTTAAATCACTTTTAATTATATCTCTTACCCAATTTCAACCTTCTGTACAGGTTTCCAGGATAATGTTACTGTGCTCTTATAAGAAGGAGGGATGTGGAAGAGATCCTGAAGAGACAAAATCAGACAAGACTTCTATGTATGGGACGGTGTGGGGGGTGGTGGCAAGGGTAACACCCAGGGAGACATTGTCAAGGTTAATTGTAGGAAAGAAAGCTTTAATTTATCTTGCTCTTGTGCTGGTGACTAAGCACTTAAAAAAGGCTACAAGAGAACAGTAAGCAAGGGCAACTTTGTCAAAACCTCCACCTATCACTTATTAAAAGTCATTTTGTGCACAACACTTAAGAAACCGAAGCTAAGTTTTTTCTAAATGTGATTTCAAGTTCCAAGAAAAAAATATCATTTATCAACTTTAATAAACAAAGTCAACAAATAAGTATTTCTTTTGCACATTTTTAGTAGCTCAAAACTTGAGCACTGCTTGTCCAGCTAATGGGAGGACTGGGTAAGAAAGGAAGACATTACCTTGATTAAAACATTGATGTTATTTGTTATTTTCAATGCAACAACTTTAATCTTGTTCTGCAAAAAAAAAGCAAAAATAAATTAAAATGCCACTAACTTTTATAATGTATATTCTGTTACCATATAGAAATAGAGTAATTACACTTCTCTCAGAATCATTCTTTCTTTCTTTCTTTTTTTAACTCTAAGCCAGTGTAGAGATGGCAAGCAAGCAAATAATCTGTTCTCTTGACAGGTAAGAACATTTAAATTGTTAGCTACAATATGCCTGAAAAAACAAATGAGGGACAGGTCATGTGCACACAGGAGTTGTTCTAAAAGCGATCAGTTTAAGTTGCAGTAAGACATGATGAAAATATAAAATGGTTCAGCAGACTGGGATGAAGTGATCAAAATAGATGAGATTAGAGAACCAAATATCTCAACACAAACACACATACAGTTTGCTAAGAAATTAGCAATTTAATCATTTTTCCTAATGTGAATTAATGTGAGTTTCAAAAAGGTGAAATTAAAAATATGGTAACCACCAGTCAAATATTTAAACATGTGCTGCTAATGAACTTAGTGAAATACTGGTATGTATCTAAGTCTGGTAACAAATACTGTTTGTAAACACTAGACACGGTCAAGATTACTTTAATACTGACAAAAATGGCACTTAACAATTAACTATGTAGATAACCTTCTAACATCATATATCTCAACACATACTTGTATCACCAAGTATGTGTTTCAAATAAAATCAAATGTTACATTTCAATGTATGAGTTCAGTCTGATTTTATAATAAACGGTGGCTATTATAAATATTGCCTTATGAGATGTGACCCAATGTTCTTACCTCGTCTGTTTTTAAGGCCTCGCCTGTTTTACCCTGGAGAGCCAAGCGAAGTTGTCTGATATAAACCTGCAGGCCCCGTGCAAAGTACTGCAGCCTAAAGGAAGAGGTATTTGTTAATTAGTAAATAATCACTTTACTTTCTAACAAGTCAATCTCTATGTTTATCTGCTAACAAGTGACAGTGTTTGACCTGTTTGTATCTCAAGGTCCAGTAAAAATAAACAATTTCAGATTTGAGGATTTATGATAAACTCACAAATCTCAAAGAGACGTGAGTAATCTTTTTCAAGTTTGTTCCCACTTAATATGTGAATAAAGAGTCAGTACCCTAACTCGATCCCAATGACTACTAGGCACACTGCTTAAGAACCTGGTTCCATTTACTTTATTTTTTCATTTTTAGAGATCTCCCTTCTTCCTCCCTCCCCCACCTTTCTTTTTTTTTTAAGATTTTTATTTATTTATTTATCTTTAGAGGGGAAGGAGAGGGAGAGAAACATCAATGTATGGTTGCCTTCCGTGCATCCCCTGCTGGGAGTTGGCCTGCAGGGAACCAGCCTGCAACCCAGGCATGTGCCCTGACTGGGAATCGAACTGCTATCCTCTGGTTCGCAGGCCCGTGCTCAATCCACTGAGCTACACCAGTTAGGGCCCCCACCTTTCTTTCTTAGAATAAAAACAGCCCACTTATCATCATCTGGTAACAACACAAGCGCAATCAAAACAATACGAGTAAATGTTGAAGAACTATATTCCCACCAAAGGACACCTAAAAACACAAGCTGTATTGCCTTCTTAACAATTTCTCACTTCATTAGTCATTTCTAGTCGGAGAAGACACTTTGGAGTAATATTATCTCCTTTTAGGATTTTCTGACCCAGTTTTTTTTTTTTTACTTTGTTTTACAATGACTCTCTTCTGCATCATCTAATCTGAGGATCATAGACTCATCAACACCAAGGATACAGCCCTCTATCCACTTACTTACTTGCCCATAAAGCCACACCTGAATCCAAGCTCTATTTTGCAAGCATCTGAAAATGAGGCTGCCGGGCTGTCCCACCACCTTCTGCGCTTTTGGGCTCTGGCTGTGGTATGCCATGGTGGAAGCTGACAAAGACCACACTAATCTACTATAGAAATTTCTTAAGTTGCCTGCTACTGATCAAATGTTCCACCAATTATTAAACCCAAGAGTACAGGACAGTAACAAATAATACAGTGGCCAAATATTTCAAAATTTAAGATATGAATTTGTTAATGAAAGCATTCAATACAAAGTGACTTCATGTAAACAACTTAGAATTTCTCCAATAGCAGCAGCAGCTACGGTTTCCTGAGCACCCACCGTATCCCGGGCACTGTGCTCAAAGCTTCCCATTCACGGTCTCATTTAGATCTCACAACTCTGAGCTGGGTGCTATTATCGTTTCACAGCTGAGGGAAACGTGGGTGTTAGGTTATGGAACCTTCCCAAGTCATAAAGCAAGTGGGGAGAGTTGGAGTTTACTTTTGAGAAATCCTTCTCCCCACGCATTTGTTATTCACCACAGGAGTCACATGCGTGCAACTATCCCTGCTTTTTGGCTCTTCTATCTTGTTCTACTAGGGGAAGACAGCTCTTGTAAAGATGAAAACAAAACCCAGGGAGCATCAGATAGCAACCATCGATGCCAAGGACCGGACTACTTTAATCACACATCACCTAATTTTAAAATCTTTGAGCTTTTCTGCATTCAGCTTGGCTGTTAAGAAGTCTGGAAGTTTTCGTCCCAACTGGTGGAAGCTGTACAGCAAACACTCCACATAACTGAACTGCAGCTTAGGTTCTTCATTGCCAGCATTCTCCCCGTTTTCTGCTTCTTCAGGAGGGAGAGGCATGTACTCCTAAGAGATAAAAATATCAAGATATTTGCAATCTGCTAATTAAATATACTCAACTAACTGTAAGGCATGTTTTTAAGGCATGAAAAACTACCAAGATAAAAAACTTAGGTAAGATAGCTCTTTTAGACCTACTGGATCAATGATCTAGATGATCAGTTTTCCATATTAACCTATGTTATAACTGCTACCACTATTAAGAAGGCTAATGAAAGTAGCTAACATTTATTAGGTACTCAATGTAGATGGAATTCTAAAAGCTTAGGTTTCTTTCCTATAGTAGAAAAGTTAATAAGCTGAAGAGTCAATCTAGGTTTGACCTCAAGAGTTGATGCTCTTAACCCACTGGTTACTCCAAAAATCTTTGAATGGTAGTCCATATTCTTTAAGTACTGACTCTCTGTTCATTCAAGTAGTACGAAAGGCATCCAACATCAGCACCGTAACCCTAGCCGGGACTACAGGTCTGAAAGAGAACAGACACTGGATGGCTCAATTCATACTGTGGGTCATAACTGCTCACATCCAGCAAGAAAATCATGTGCCAACTCTGATGATGATTTTATCAAATGGCCTATTTTCTCCACAATTATGAATTAAATGGCCTTATTTTCTGGTTGCTAAAGCTACTTGGTCACTGGCAGCAAATGTAAAAAATATTCTGATAAAGGAAGAGCAGAAAAACCTCCTATAAATCCTGTATTATACTTTAGGCAAAGCATCAAGAACAGAAGAAATGCCAAAGATTAAAACATAAAAAAAAGTAGACGACATGTGGCCTGAGTAGCTAACAACACTTGCTAGAATTATTGGCCAATACTGTAACTCCAAAATCTACTTCTCCACAATCTAGACAGTCATACCACACTATTAGATTTCGGGGCTATATATATTCCATAGGGAAAGAAAAAGTTCTTACCAATAACTTATCAAATAGTTTTCTTAAATTTGTTTCTAGCTTTTCCATGTCACCACAAAATGAACTCATCTCTGCCAATAGTTTCAATACCTAAAACACATAATCACCGTTATTAGTATTATTTTCTTGAATGAGCAAGGCCTATAAAATAAGAAATGATTCTAGATAACTATTTAAGACAGCTTATTTTGTCCTGGCTGGTGTAGCTCAGTGGGCTGGGCAGTGGCCTGAGAACTAAAAGGCTGGTTTGATTCCCAGTCAGGGCACATGCCAGGGTTCCAGGCCAGGTCCCCACTTGGAGGTGTGTGACGGATCAATGTTTCTCTTCCCCACCTTTTAAAAAAAAGATTTTTATTTATTCATCTTTAGAGGGGAAGGGAAGGAGAGAGGGAGAGAAATATCAATGTATGGTTGCCTCTCATGTGTCCCCTGCTGGGAACTGGCCTGCAACGCAGGCGAGTGCCCTGACTGGGAATCAAACCGGGATCCTTTGGTTAGCAGGCCTACACTCAATCCACTGAGCTACACCAGCCAGGGCTCTCTCCTTTCTTTCCCCTCCCTTCCTCTCTCTCTAAATAAATAAATAAATAAATAAATAAATAAATAAATAAAATCTTAAAAATGAGCAGTCTTTTTTTTTAATTGCACTTTTATGAAATCAGAATGTGTGAACTGGAAAGAGAGGTGCAGCCCTCTATTTTACTGTTGAGGAAACTGAAGGTCAGAGAGATTTTGTGACTGGTAAAGTCACAATATGTGGCAGTCCTACGGCAAGACCTTCAAATCCCACTCCTATGACTTTCACTGTATCTGTGAGAAGGAAAAGAATATCCGAGGTCTGTCCTGAGAAAGTCCAGCCATTGTTAATATGATGTGATGTAACCTGGCAGCCAAGGAGGGTGGACTGGAATGCGGATGGGTGATCAATGATGACCCACTATATTAGTGGGGGTGGTAGAAGCTATGGAATGGACACGTGTACTGTGTGGCCATCACATTCAAAATGACTAAGTAGAGTACTTAATCTGCATCATTTTTTTGCGTTAAGCTTGGACATTACTCCATGGAAACTATTCAGATGATTCTGAAGCCCACAGCTATGGGCAACTGGTGATTGGCAGCTTCATCACCATAATGTGTCTGCTCGTCCACCACATCTCATGCAGAGTTTTTTGGTGAAATATCCCACTACCCAGGTGACTCAGCCCCTCTACAGCCCAGATTTGGCAACCCGCAACTTCCGGCTTTTCCCCAAACTAAAATCACCTTTGAAAGGGAAAAGATTTCAAAGATGGGGCAGCTGATGGCAACTGGGAGAACTGTGTGAGATCCCAAAGGGTCTACTTTAAAGGGGATGGAAGTGACATTATGTAGTGCTTCCTGTATCTTCAGTGAATGTCTCTATTTTTCGTATCACATGGCTGGATACCTTTTGGACCGACCTCATACATGATACTTTCTGCTACAGGTTAATGATGATAGTGCCAAATAAATGCAAAAATGATAAATATATTAACTAACTTGACAATTTGTACTATGAAGAAACTGAGGAATAACTCTTAACAGCAAAGATTTATGAACATTTAGAGTAGGCCTCACTTGCTGTAAAATGTGGTATCTGGACACCAACTGAAAGCATCGGTGATTGCCACTACTGAGGTTCATCTTCGCTCTGTTCAGTCCAGTGTGATAAGCCAAACCCCTAACATTTAATAACAGTGCGGGTACAATGAGGCACTTCTGTACCTCCCCTCACTTCTATGAGGGAAATAGGTTTTCACATTTCAGTTCCATTCAACTACCATCAAGTGCCTTTTAGAATCAGGCTCTGCACTAGATTCTGGGGATAGGGATGAATCTGGTTAAGGTGGAGAGATAAATAAACGTAAAGTACTACACGTGCTGTGAAAACATGTATTATCACATTTATGTAAATGAACATTACAGTTGAGACACCGGGAGAGAGGGAGCCGTAAATTCCATCAGAGATAAAGGTATTTTGTGTTAATCAGCTTAAACCTGGCTCTTACCAGTTGTGGGCAGAGGTGGGAACTGTCATCAATTAGATACCTTATTTAAAAGTATTAAGGCCACAAAGGTGGAGACTGTCTTAGAAATCAGGTATAAATGAGTGTTTACATTTTCATTAAAATATGAGAATGGCTTTTCAGTACTAAGTACAGAAATTTTCTCTTACCTCCAACTGTATATCAAGACCTTCTACTGGGGTAGTCAACGAACTGAGATTAGGGAGAACGTGCTCACAGAAATAAGTCACAAATCTTGTGGAATGCACATTTTTCTGTAAAAGTCCAAAAACATTTGAGTTGTCAAAAAAATGAAGGAGACGTACTCTCTCAAATATAACAGCAGAATGCCGTTCCGCACATGCTGCCCGGGCACCACAGCAGCAAGTGTGATGGCCACAATCCCAACACGCTGTGTGCCCCACAGCAGCCCAGAGGCGACCTCGACCGACAACACTTTGTCTGTCTGGGACACTGGAACACCCAGACATCTTTGAACTGCTCCCTCCCAGGTCAAATTTAGGAGAAACTTTTAGTGCTGATTTCAATAAGTTTTTTACAAAGGACAGATCATTTAAACTGTGTTTTTCAAACTGTGGTATGCACATCCCAGAACACTCTTGGCGAGGGATAGCACAAGGCCAGAGATTAGGAGCATATTTACCTAGAACGACAATCCGTTGGACAACTGAAAATGTTAAATTGCTAAAGAAAGTAGTTTAGAAATTCAGCCAAAGTATAAAGTATGATGTAAAATTCTCAAGACTTAAAAAAAAAGTCTCTTAGCAAGACATGAAAGAAACTTCCTGCTGCCTTTGCCTCTCACCAACCCCACTTGTGCCCCCATAAATGAAAATACCAACTCTACTGTGTCAGCACTTTTACACAGAGGTTTGAGGAGGATGTTCAAGTCAACCTCTACAGAAACACAAGCTAACAGTAACCAACACACCAGCTCTGTAAGACGAGGGCTCACCGAGAAGAGGGGCACTGCCTGCCGAGTGCACTGTAAGAGCCTGTCCACACAGTCGGGGTCCGACGGGTTGAAGGTCTGCTCCAGGTCAGCCTGTTCGGCCACCAGCTCCACAAGTTGCTGTCTTCCACTCACTGTCTGTAGGCTCTTTAAGCCAGACAGTATCTTCATGAACAGGACAAATTCTTCACCAGTCACATCTTCTAGGACCTGGAAAGAGAGAATTCAAAGTATTTTTATGCCTTGAATGGGAAAGAAAGACCAATATTAAAATTGTAAAAAAATTATTTCAGCTACTGAAGTCAGTTTGCTCCTAATGCTTCTGAAATACTGATAAGTGTATAACTTCTAGCTTCAGTCAATTTAACTTCAGAATAGATCATTACTCTCAATGTGGGGCCCAATACTGTCTCCAAGGGGGCACAATTTGGTTCTTGGAAAATTTTAGTTTTTAATGTATAAAGCCCAGTGTGTATACACACACACACACACACAGTATATAAAAAGATACACAGTGTATCTGTGGCATTAAAATTTCAAGGAAGGGTGGGTAAGGAAAAAAATTCTAAAAAAGCTCTTCTGGGGTTGCTAGCAAAATATTGAGAAATTCGACAGTAAATCAGGTGCAGTTTCCTGTATTTAAAAATAACCTCACTTGCACCAACATGGTCATTGCTCACGAAGCAGGAGCCCACTCGAGCCTTGCTGCAAGTGCCCCACACCAGTGGCTCTGAGTCTTTCTGCTCGGTGGCCAGAGGGGCAGGCAGTCATGACCTCTGCCACCAGATCCACTGGCCGGGGCACAGGTAAGAAACGCTGACATGCCCAGTTGGACAGCTGCGCCTTTCTCTCTCACTGAACAAACAAAGAGTGCTATCGGGGAAATTGTGAAATCTCCCTAAACACATAAAAAAGTAAATTATTCCCAAACTCTGGCGCTTTGTAAGTGAAAGTTAGTTGTGATGCATCTCGAGACTCTCAGCAGCATCTGTAACTATGTTAGATCTGGGGTACACTCTGGAAAAGCTTATAAAGTCTTGCGGGGAAAGATGGAAAAAACTGGCCATTTCGATGTGATTTCATTTTTCTTTCGAAACAATCTAGAACACTGAGAGATTATCCTAAGATGGAAGACAAGGGTGTAAGTAACCAAAGTGCAAAATACATGGTAAGAAAAGCTTGATGTTCTATAGCGGTTCTAATTGGATATGTCACTTTATACACATTGATGACACTGCTCATTTCAAATGTGTACTTTTGCTTTAGGCAAGTTCTCTTCAATGATGACCAAAGTTTACCTTTTTGGATTCAGTTAGTATAAGTTCCTCTACTTCCTTTGTTAAGACTTCATCTGGTAAAGTCTTCAGTTTTGTAGAAAGAAATTTAATTGCTCGTTCTCTAACAATGTCTTCTCCTTGAAGGATTTGGCTGAATAAGCCACCTAAAGTCCCTGCAAAACAAAATAGTTTGTGTGTAGCAAGTCAATTCTGTATCATAACAAAGTTTTTAAATTTAACTCAGTTATAGTACTTCTTTTCAAGTGAGTTATTAACATCCTGAATGTTACTGATACTAGTTAAATTAGTTTGAAATTTCTACAGCTCCAATTAGAAGGGTGATCAGATGCTTAGTTCATGGATTCAGAGTCAGCTTGAGTGTGACTTACCTTTTTTATCATTACTAATAATAAATAAAACTCAGGTATTTTGGAAGAATTTTTTATTAGTGGCAGAGAGAGTTTTACCAACAAATTTCTAATGGAAAAGTTCGATCTGTTTTTGCAGTTATTTCTGTTGTGTTTTTGAGTCACAAAGCTTGAGCTACGTAGTTAAACACCCCCCTCCTGACAACTGTACTTGAACAATAATAAAAAAAGAAAAGAAAAAAACCCCAATATTTTTATGAAATAGATCTCTGGGTGAATTCCAGACTTTATCCTTTATGGGTAATGCCGAGTTCCTCAATTTTTAAATACATCACACACAATTCAGAATAAGTGGCCTTACCTTTCGCATCCATCTTAAATATACTCAAGAGGGCGTTGTTCACTAAGTTAAACTCAGCAGAGTCATCTAGATAGAGAAGAAGGTACAAAGGATAAAATAAATGAAAAATATCATCTGCTTCATTTTCAAATTTAAGATTCAACATAGACTCTCACAGATTACACTGAGACACGTAACTAGGTATTTCTCTCAAACACTAAGAATACATTCCTTAAAAAGGTAAAGAACCCGATGTAGCAAACCTGGAAAAGTTTAATATTAAGATGGTACAATTATGAAACTATAGGAAATTGCAGGGGGTCAGAATTGTGATGTATCAAAATTCCCCCAAAGAATCCAGCAATTTTGCCTTTATAAACAGAACTAAAAAATGAAACAATACCAGGAATTACATAATCATAAGTCATTAAGTTCCAAACTACTAAAAAAAGAATTTTATTTTAAAAAAGCTAAAAACAGTCATTATTTCAGAAAGAAGTTCTATTTCTATAACAGGGTAATGTTAAAATTCTTTACCTGTCTGCAAAAGTTGGGTTAGAATGTCTGCCACTCGGGGAAGATTTTCTCCAGTGGCAAACTGAGGAAGCTCTTTAATTGCTTGTCGTCGAATCTGCACATAATTTCAAACAAAAACTTTAATACTATCATCAATAAAAACAACAAACCCAACCTTTAAAGAAAACTAAACCACAGAAAAACCATAATTAGGGGCATATGAGTCACAAAAATATAAAACATGAGATTTGTAGCAATTTTAGAAATAATCGGCTTCAATTTAACATTCAAGCTTCACAAAGTTAAAATAAAATGTGGTGCAATTCAATACAATTATCTAACTGTAATAGACAGATTTGAGATTATAAACCATGGTTTATATACTGATTATATACAAATATTGGGTTTCTACAACTTTTGGGCATATAATATAGCATCCCTTAAGAAAGCCTATTGAGGAAATGTCATATCTAGTAACCACTTTATAATTTTTTAGTGTTGAATACTTAACACACATTTGTGGCTATACTGTGTACTTAACTCCAAATATGTGGTCTTGGCTTATTTAGTTTAACATAAAAAGGCATAGTTCTGCCTAGCAAATTCTGAATGAAATGTTTGTAATTCTCTAATTTCATTTGAAAAGTCATGAATAGTTGAAAATTCTCAGGAACCTAAATCAATAGCCAGAAATGCTAAAGGCTAATTCCTCTTATTCTATTAATCACATACAATTATTACACAAACCAATTATTTTTGTTACGTAGAAACGATGTTTTATGATGTAATCCTACAAATATTTTAAATATCCGAGGCAAGCAAAAATTGACTGTAGGCGAACATTAGTCTAATTCCATACACACAATGTACAAGAATCTATGAGAAAGATGTGAACCGCAATCTGTTTTTAACAATGGACAACAAACTGAAAAATCAAAGCATTTTAGTGTCACATTGGCGTTTCATTGGCCCTGACACCACTGGTACTTCAATTACATTAGCTGCACAAAGAAAATCAAGTGTCTGGAAATAGTGAGAGAAACACCCGAAAGCTGATGAAAAGCGTCAACTGTAAACTTACTGATACATCTTCATCCTCACAGAGGTCTAACTGTGCATTGATAGCAGAATCGGCCAATTCTGGAAAATGCTTAAAGAATTTCGGAATAAACTGGGCTGCTAATCTCTTTTCCTTGGTACCACCTTTCACACCATCCAGTATCACTTGATAGGCATCTTTGTGCTGTAGGAATGAAGCAGAAAGGAACACGATTTTGAATGATGAAAAGCTAAACAAACCTGTCTGAATCTAAATTAGTACAATTTTACACAGGCGAAACTGAAAACAGGGCTTATTTCTGCAGTGTTGCTGCTTGACTCGGACACCTACCTTCCTACCATCTGGTCCCCTGCACCCCCACAAGTTGTGAGCTGGGGAGGAGAGAAGGATGACTCTAATTTAAAAAGAAGAGAAAAAAAACCTCACCAGAGGATATGTTGATTGATTTTAGAGAGAAAGAGGGAGAAAGAGGGAGAAAGACTGATGTGAGATAGAAACATCAATCAGTTATCTCCCATATGCACCTGGACTGGGGACTGAACCTGCAAGCAACTGAGCCACCTGGCCGGGTGGATGACTCAAACTTTAAGCGGGAGAAGCAAACAGGCTTGTTGATGCACCAACACGTCTCCATTCTCGTGATCAGACCCTGGCCTTGTGACTGTAAAATGCTTTAACAAACTGCAATGAATAGCATGGAATCCTCAAAGAACTGTTACATTTACTTAAATATGTCCATCTGTTTCCGATTAGCACCTTAAAGCAGGTGAAGAGAACACATTCCTGAAACTAAGTAATACCAGAAAGGTAAGGAAGCTTTTCTTTGTCTCACATTTTAGAATATGAAAACAATAATTGATTCTGTACAGCCAGCCAATTTTGGAGTAAGACAGATTTTAATGTCACATATTTAACTTTTTATTAGAATAATACATTCAAAGCTCATTTGTTTCCTTTAAAAAAATCAGAAGTGCTCCCCCTCAGACCCCCATAATGTGATGAGCCAACTACCCACAGGTGCTGATTCCAGCTCCCATACACCTTCCTCCCAGCGAGCGAGTCCATTCTTTAAACAGTAACAAACACGGAGGCAACAGCTACATCTCCGGTTTGGAACACAGATAAAACCTTCAATTACTAAACACCTTAATCCTTAAATCCTATAATAACGATATCAAACGTCTACACAGCACATTGTTTACTCTGTATAAGGCAACGTGATTAGTGCTCTAGAGACGAGAGCTTACTTCTGGCCATCAAGAGGGGATTGACTCATAAACATCCAAAGGATTAGAGGATTGCCAAAAACTTAGTTAAAAAAGCAGGATGCAAAGTCACTGAGGTATAGTAGAATCTTAATTAAGAATTTTCTTTTTTATAATCAGAAATAAAATGTTCTATGTAACAAAAGGTTAGGTCATACAATGCCAACCTACCTAAAAACAGATTCTAAAAATTAGTTGTAAAAAAACAAATTTCATTTAAAAAAAAACCCACAAAAGAATGGCATTTCATGAACTGTTAAGTCAGTGAAGTTTACACCTTCCACCCTGAGAGGCCAGTGCACTCCCATGTAAAAGAACATAGCAAAAATGAGAATTTGGGTGTTATGCTGATCTAAGATCAGTGTAACAGTCCATCTTTTAACAGGTATTTGTCAAACCGGTGTTGCTCCAGGGTCAACTGTGAAAGGATTTAACCCTCAATTCCAGGAGTTTATAACCTAGTAAGGGAAGAAAAGTCCTCACATGAAATAAAACACAAACCTGAAGCTCTATAAATGAACACACAGTACAAGGAGGCTCAAAAAAGAGAAAGACCTGATCTGCGTGAGGAAAAGTAGCTGATAAAAACCTCAGAGGACTTGTGTTTAGAGGCGACAGCAGTGGAAAGGGCCCTCCCCTTGGTGGCAGCACAGTGAGCAATTGTGGTTACTCAACTCTTCGACAAAGGGTGAAAACCAGAAAAGAAGGAAGTTCTAGGTGAAGGGACTCAAACATGTATTCAGAAGTGTCCGGAGAGGTATCTGCTAGGAAACTTAAGTCTTGACTATAAATGTCATGAGTTAACACGAAAATCAGGCTTTGCTACACCAAGCACGAAAACACCTTTTTCTCTCCTAAGAAATGTGAATGGTGTCCCTTCCATTAAGTTGGCTCTTGCTTTTGACAGTTAAAATTCACAAGCAGTACCCTGAAATTGACTATCTTCTTTGAGGAGCAGTTTTAGAGATGTGTTTCTGAAAGGGAACAAGCACTGCCCAGGAGAGCAGCATCTGTAGGCACTAAGGGTCAGCCCAGCTTTAGTCCCGCACAATTCACCGGGTGAGGCCCAGGAAATCACTACACTTCGTCACACAGAGGTCTTTTCACAGTGGTCGCTTGCCAGCTGACAGCATCATGAAGGCACTGATCTCCCACCACCTGCAGGGAACGGGGCTAAAATTTTATCGCCCCACAGAGTCTGCTGCATGGCAGGCACTCAACAGACGTACTGAATACATAAAATCGTTGGCCCTCATTCAAGTCTGCAGGAAAGCATGTTTGTTGTTCACAAACTTACGGCTCCTAAATATGCTTCCTAAATTAAAAGCAGACTTTTGCTTTGAGAAAGACATTTTTGACCCTTTGAGGGAGATGTCTCAATTTACTCTGGCTTTATAATTAAAGATGACATACAGGGGAATGCAAGCAATTCTCGATCATTCACAGAATAGATAAATTCTCGTTTGGCTTCCATTTGCCCTATCAGACTCTGTAAGGAGGTGGCCTTCAACCTTTTTTCTACTCCAGCAAAACAGGAGGGTGTGGATGTGGGGCAGCACTACCAATACTGGTTTCAGAGTTTCCCGGGAAGATTCCCCGTGCGCCTTGTCCGGGAGGACCAGCTACATACGGAGGGAGAAACACTGGTCTGACTTCTGCCCATTCCTTGTGCTGACCTACAGCAAAGTCCACTTTAGGTACGACAACTTCTGTAATCATCCCCAACTCAGTTCACAATGAATGAGAACACCTTCATTACTACTACTTTCTAGGAACAACAAAATCAAACTATGATTGACTGTGGCTTTTCCAACTTTGTCTCAATGGGTAGCCAATTTCTTCTTCACAACAGATCTAACATGCACCTTATGTACACCAGTCTATTTCTCACTGGTGATGTCAAAACTCCCTCCTAAAATGGAAGTACTGCAGGGAAGGAAAATCGTGATACTTGCAACTGTATATTTATAATTCTACCTAAGCTAAAATAAGTTTCAGACCCCGACATTTCCCCCCCTCCAGCTCAAAAAGGTTCTACCTACAGGACGCACGTACAGAAAAGCGAACAGAGGGGGCAGTACCCCAGCTTTGCTCTTGTTATTAGACTCCAGGAGATGCGCTTCCCACTCCACGGGATGGATATGCAGAATCACACGAAGTTCTAAGCCCTGAATACATATTATGTCATGGGATTTCTACTGAAAACAATTAACATTACACCTCCCATGCCCGGGAGAGCCTGGTTCTTTTCACAATAAAACACACGCATAGTCATCAAATCAAGTTCAAGGTACTCCAGGGCTTGAAAACTCACAAAGCAGCGACGTAAGGAAAACACTGCTGAAACCGAGCTTCCACTCTAAAGGTTCACGCTCACGCCCCCTCCCACTGCGCGGCCCTGTTGTATATTTCACAATATTTTCCATTAAAAATTAAGAAAAACAACCAATCTATCTTTCTGATCTATTTACCGCTAGTCTTTCTCTCTAAAAACACATTCCCGTAGAGCGCCGCTCTTCAGTTTTGTAGTTCCAGCGCCCGGCACCGCGTCCGGGTGCTGGTAGGGACTCCAGCCATGTCCTAAAGACATGAAATCGGGATCTCTAGGTAAAGACAGGACGGAAGGCCCCTCTTTTTTTTCCTTCCACAAACTTGTCTTCTAAAATACTCTTCCTAAAGTTAATAGCAGACTTCTGTAGCTCGACAAAGACTATTTTTTTGACCTCTTGAGAACTCTCGGTCTAATCTTCTGAGCGTCTGAACTCCACCGAAAAGGAGAAAGACTTCAGAGAAATTCAGAAGGCAAGACTCGGGAGAGAATGAACAGGAGACTGAAAAGGCTGAGAAAGAAAACGCCACGGGGAGAAAAAGCTGCCCAAGGGAGACGGAGGCGCCTGGGACCCGGGGACCGCGCTCGCCCTAGGGGACGCCTGAGTCTACACTTCCAGAGACCGGCCCACCCCGACCAAGCAGCCGGCACTCCTGGGACCTCGCAGGAGAACAAGGAGCAGTGCTCTCCGCCCGGCCTGGCCCGGGGAGCGCTTCCGAAAGGCCGCGGAGGACCGGGCCCTGCAGGCCGCTGGGGGACTAACCTGGCCCACTTGTTCCGTGGCATCGGCCAGGATACCGTAGTTGCGGTAAAGCTCCTCCACGGTCGGCATGGTGAACCACAAGCCGAGGGCTCGCTCCTGCAGTCCTCGCCGTCGTCTTCCCTGCCGGCGCCACCGCCGCCAATAAGTTCCCCAAGCCCGCGAGCCGCACTATTAAGCCTTTAGATACCGCCAGCTCCACCACCAGTCACCGCGCACAAGGGAGGCCCCGCCCCCAACGCGTACGTAAAGACGCGCGCGTCGGGAGGGGCCTTTAGCTGCCGGCAATGCGCAGCCTGGGGTTGCATTGCCCTCTAACGCTGGGAGGTGCAAAAGGCGGCAAGCGTGACGCTGCTTTGAAGGCTTGTGCCTGTCTAGGAGATTTTGGTTTAGAGTGGAGCAACATACGAAGATGACTGCATTTCTGCCCTTGAAAGATCTCACCTTGGCCGGAAAAGTGATCTTAAAGGGAAAGAAATAGAACGGGGAGGGGGGTGGAGTTCAAGCTGCATGAGAAGTCATAAACTCTATTTCCTTCTGACTCAAGAAACAACAAATCTCTAGACACAGGGGGCAGTAGATCCAGTTTTTATTTATTTATTATTTTAAAGGAAAAAAGATTTAAATGTCGTTTAAAAAAGATAAAAACTATGTCCATAAGTCTAAACCAGTCTCGGGGTGAAGTTTATCCTGCTGGACAAGTTTGTTTATTTTTGCTTGCTGCCAGAGTAAAGTTAGGGCCGTGTGATGGTATCCAATTCCAAGGGAGTAATAAATAAAGGAAGCCATATGCAGTCTGGTAAGAGTCTCTAAAATACAAGCTTAAATTTAAAAAGGAAGTTGTAAAAACAGGTATAAAATAATTACATTTACGTTAAAAATGACCTTAAAAATAAGACAGCCAATTTTTTTTTCAGTAAAATGGGTTTATTTTGGAATAGCTGAGGAATCACAATGGAGGACAAGCAACTTGTAGCAAAAACCATAGGCAAGTCCAACAAACAAAGGGGAGGAACATTATTTTATACAGAAAAAGGAGGAAATTGGAGGACTATCTTTTAACTAAGAGTGAGCAGAAAATTCGTGGGTCTGCCAGAATGGCTCTCCAGGACCAGAATGAAAGTGCTCTACCTGAATAAATTTTAAAGAGATGGTGGAAGATGATAATGAAGATGTATTTCAATCAGGTCCCCCAAGTCAGGTATTCAATCTAGTGAGGGGTCTATGTGTAGAAGTAGAGAGGAGGGCCTGAGGTGGGCGGTGAGGCTGTGTTTGTTCAGGGGATCTCTTCATTGGCTTAATGTTTTAATGAATTACAATGTGAGTATGCCAGTACATATATACAATATCTTTACACTTAAAAAGAGAAATAAGACTCAACTAGTGTTTCTCTGTTCTAACATGTAGCTATTCATACAAATTCCTTCAAACCTAATCCTTAAAACTAACCTGCCAGGCAGTTTCATTCAGCCCTGCCTTCTCCCCTCCCTGAGACAGTCTGTTGTTTCACTACAATAATCAGGCTTGTGAACTCGTTTTTGGTTTCTTTGTTATCCTCTGATTCTCAGACCTGAAGAATGCTTGCAATCATTTTCAGATTTTTCTCTATTTCCAACTGGTCATCTAAGCTCAGGGCCTAGAATTGCTCCTACTGATGATCATGTTAATGACAGTGACAATAATGGTGAGGAAGACGATGATAGGAGTCATTCTAATGACAACCGGCACATGGAGCAATGACAAAGTGCTAAGCACCCTATGTGAATGTATTCATAAAAACACTATGCGCCATGATATTAGCATCTCCACTGACAAATGAGCAAACCGGGACAGAGAGATGTGAACCAACTTGCTCAGTGTTCGTTACCGGTGTGTGGCTGCGTTGGGCTTTGCGGCTTGGCAGCTGGATTCCAAAGCCCATGCTCTTAACTATGAAAGTGTATCGCCTCTCACCCCCCAACACTCTCTCCTCTTCATCACCAGTCTCAACCCTACACTCTAACTCTATCACACATGTACCTCTGTCTCACCCCTTCTGCCCCAGCTCAGGTTGCCATCCCGTCCCATTCGAGTGATGGCCATGCCTTTCTAAGTGGTTTCCTCATCTCTGGCCTCAGTCAACTCTACTTATTGAGTATCTTTCATAATTTGGAATTTCTCTCTTCAATTTAACAAGTTACATAAGAATACAGTGTAATCATAATACATTTGAACACTACATAAATATTTTATGCAAAAAGCAAAAACTCCTCTTTACATCTCTCTTCCCCAGAAGTATCATTTATATTCTTATAGACTTTTATATTGCATGTTTAAGTAGCATATTGCACATTTTGTACTGTGTCTTGCTTTTCTTCCTTACTAATTTGTTTTGTATTGCTTAGTATCAAGGTACCATAGTTTATTCATTTATTTTTGGATATGTAGATTGTTTCCTATTTTTCATTATTACAGACTCTGATAAATGGGTGATTTTATCGCCTTCTTTCTGCTTTTCTTAAGACTCCAGCTTTTCCATAGTGACTTTTGCAACCTTATATATATTCTCCCTCTTTGTCATTGGATCTATGAATGAGTTCAGAGGTCATTTTGTTACATTCCCTTTATTCTTACAAAGGCAAAAGTAAGTCCCAGAAAAGAAAATGATAGATTGGCCCAGCGTAGGTCACATGTCTTCTGTGGTCCAGTTAAGACCAGGAAAGCAGGGTCGTACAAAGCAAATGTGGCTGTTGGGGGCCTAGGCATACAGGTGGAGGAGGATGGGACTGGTCCCAGGAAACGTTTAAGGGTCACCGGGATTCCTTTCTGTCAAGCTGCATGCTTGCATAGAGGGTACATCTGGCTTCTTTTTCAGCAAGTACTCACTGAACACCTCCCACGAGCCTGGCTCATGGCATGTGCCCTGGGACTGGGACTGGGACTCAAACCTGTGACTTTTCAGTTTGCAGGCCGGTGCTCAGTTCGCTGAGCCATACCAGCCAGGGCCCAAAGAAGGCTTTTTAATCCTAGCAGAAAAAACAGAGCATGACTTTCTAGAAAAATCAGAGAAAGATTAGGGTCTAGCCGAGTCTTAACTAAACTAATGATGATAATCTTAACAAATGCCCATTGAGTGTTTACCGTATGCTTAAAACCACACGTGTTAGAATAATAGTCATACCTTATGGAATGGCTGCCATCTGCCAAGCTTTTTCCTAAATGCTTTACATGCTTTACCTCACAACAACCTTATGTATGGCAGGTTCCAGCACTATGTCCATTTAAGAGATAGGAAAACCAAGGCACAGAAAGGTCAAGTACGTGCCCAAGGTCACACAGCTGGTGAATAGAAGTCTTGGGGTTTATATCCAGGCAGTCGTGGCTGTGCCCATAACTACCTCACCTAACTGCCTCTTGGTGCAATGTGTTTGTTTCTTACATACGTTACGTCCGTCATATCTGGAGTCTCACTGTTCCTTATTCAGGCATATCTAACCTCCTAATTTAACACGGGCCTTGCCAGAAAAGATTTACATACTTATTAGAGGAATCTACTTTATAAGATTATTTTGAAGATTAAACAAAATAATAGAGGTCAGTGCCTAGGCCAGTGACTGGTCTGTAACAAGTGCCCAGTTGTGGGGGCGACCTTCCTTGCAAGTCCCCCCGTGTGCCACGGAGGAGAGTAAATATGACTGAAACGTGATGTGATCTGCTTGGGGAGGAGAAGAGAGCAGTGGCCAGTTTCTCCGAAGAGAAAAAGGCCCCAAGTCCCCTCTTCCAGGGTTTTTATTGGGTTCTAATACACAGGAATACAGGGCGGCAAGGATCAAACAGTGGATAACATTTCAAAGAAATATGAGGGCTTACTATGAGTCAGAGTCTGTCAGGAACAGAGTTTTAGGGTTTTTTGCTTGAACGCTTAACATATGAATGAAAGCACTCTTAGCAGAGCAGATTTCACAGGCTTATCAGGAAGTCTTTGTGATGTCAGATTTTTTCCCAGGACACGCTCTAGCAAGGCAAGGAGCTGCACCTGTCCCATCAGGTATTCAGGCTTAAGGGGATTAGAGCCCGGAAGCGCTTCTCCCAGAGAGCATGGGGACTCGGGCTATGTCAAATCCGGGGGCGAGAGTCCATTGCTCCTTGTTGCAGCCCCCCCCCCCGCCCCCTTCCATGAAGGCCTCCCAAGTGATCAAGTCTGGCTTAGATTGCCCCCCGCTGTGAGGGGTCTTACCCGTCATTGGCTTCCGACCAAGCTTTGAGGGCAGGGAGAGGAAGGAAACTGAGGCGGTGTTTACTACCAGAGACAACCTTTGTCTCCTGTGGCTCGCTTTCCAGAGGTCGTCCCTTGCCCTTAGCCACAAGGGGTCAAGATGCAATTCCTAGAACCAGGCAGAGCGGTCTGCAACACCCAGTTAGCCTCCTTCCCCTGTACCATCTTCAGATCTTATTCATATGTTTCAGAAATGAATGATCCTTCATCATTGCACGGTGCTTTCTGGAGGTTAGTTTGCTCCTTCTGAATGTATTCCCAATAGGGGAAACAGGGAAACAGTGGAAATAATGGCAGTCCTAACAAATTACCACAAATTTGGTGGCTTCAAACAACAGACACAGCTTTTTGTTGTCTATCAAATCTCTCCTGCGTGTCTCTTATAAGGACAATTGTCATGGGACCTAGGGTCTACCCAGATGATCCAGGGTGATCTCGTCTGAAGATCCTTCACGTCATTGTACCTAGAAAGACCCTGTTTTCCAAATGAGGTCGCATTCACAGGTTCTGGAGATTTGAAGGTAGCTGTATCATTTGGGGGAACACATTCAACCCACTACAGTGGGTTAAGAACAGATGCTTGGGAGTCGGGCAGCCCTGGTTCTGGCTGTGCTACTTAGTGAATAAGAGAGTCTCAAGGTGCTGGTCTGTAAAAGTAGTTTTTTCCCCTCTGCAAATCAAGGAACAGTGATTTCTCTTTTCTCCGCCCTAATGTTGAGAATATGATAACCAAAGCCGACCCCTTTTCCCTGAAGTTGCACTGGGCTTGTACTGGGGCTCTCCAGAGAAACAGACCCAAGAGAATGTGAATATAAACAGAACGAGATTTAGTATAAGAAATGGACTCGTGGTTGGGAAGGCTGGCAAGTTCAAATCTGAATTGTGGGCCACCAGGAAGGGACCCAGGAGAGCCGAGGGTGCGGTTCCAATCCAAAGGCACTCTGCTGGAGTCTCGGTGGCTCCCAAAGATCCACCCTCCCCAGTATTCCAACCCTCACTCTAGCCCCGACCTTCCACATTAACCCTGGGCTTGCTCGTGGGACTTGCTCCGGTGGATGAACATCAACCAGCACGATGCAAGAAGAACCTTGATAAGCACTTGTGTGTTGGGGCTTATGCCACAACCATGGGGGGAGATGTGGTCCAGCCTCTACGATGAGGAAAGACCACAGAGCCTCAGTTATCCCAGCTGTCTCCCCTGAGCCCATCCCCCAGCTCACCCTACAGCTGCAGGAGGTTGCCTGAGTGAGCCCAGGACAGACCAGCAGCAGCACCCTATAGGCAACCACAGAACCGCGCGATGAGAAACATCGCTGTAGGCTGGCGACCAGCAAATGTTTTCTGGAAAGGGCCCGGGAGAACATGTATCAGGCTTTGCGAGCCATACCATCTGTCACGGTGACTCAAGTCTGCCATGGTGGTGTGACAGCAGCCGTAGATGACATACAAACAAAACAGGTGTGGCTGTCTTCCAAGAAAACTTTATTTTAAAAAAACAGGTGGTGAGCTGAGTTTGGCCCCCGGACTGTGGTTTACTGGCCCCGTCACAGTTTTGGACAGTTTGTTTGGCTGCAGTAAATAGCGGGAACACCCTGCCATGGACTGTCCATTATTCCAGGTGTCCTCATTCTTGAGAACAGTCCCCTGCTATGACTTCATTCCTGACGACTCCCCGGGGTGGATTGCCCTCATTTCTCAGCCTGGCAGTAGGAAAATGAAAACGTCAGCAGCGTGTTTTCAGCAGCCCCGTTGAGAGGTTCTAGGAGGGCCGAGAAGGAATGGCGGTGGACGTGCTCCTTCCACAGGATGCAAACTGTGCCCGCAGCCAAGTTCCACAGGAGCAGAGGAGTCTCCCTCCTCCTGGCCCGGTCCCCACGGCTCCGTGAAGTCTGAGCAGGGTGGTTGCGAGCTGCGTAAGAGGCCGTGGAAGTTAGTGTAATGGAAATCGCGCAGCCCGAGAGTCTTGCTATGCCATTAGAAAGACTCAGCTGTCCCCGTAAAGTGGTCGCTTCTGACCCCCTAACCCATGCCTTGCCCAGAAGCCTCCGATTTCCTGGAATTTCTACTAGAATTCCTAAAACTCTAAGTCATGGGTTTCAAAGGTCAGAATTACTACCTAATGAAGGGTTAATCATCCAGGGAACAGAGAGTCCCACCCTGGTGTTATCTCAGCGCTAGTCGGCCGTCACCCTGGAGGACGGCGGTGCTGACTCTGCGACCCAGCCGACAGGAGCCAGTCCTGTCTCCATCCACCTAATCACTACTGACCTTGGGCAAATCGTGTGATGTTTTAAGACGGAATTTCCTCAGGTATTGAATGGTGACAATAATGGCATTTACTTTTACAATGTTTGTGATGGTTGAATGCCATCATCCGTGTGCCTGGCACATTCTCAACATTCAACTAGCGAGGGGATCTGAACTCACTGTGCGTCAAGTCAATAGTTTTGTCCTTCCCGAGATTTTTATGGAATATTTATTTTATTTCCTGAAGGGTCCCCACCTCTGCATCTCATTGATTTGCCGACAATATTTTTGGAACAGGCGGCATCATAGTACTTAATCTCAATTTAGAGGAGAGGAAATTGAGCCTGAGGTGCTGGGGTGTTCTTTTTGTCCCCATTATCTTAATTCTTATCCAATGAAGCTGGTAAGAGACAAGGGTACTTACTCCATATCCTCAATTTACAGGTGTACAGAAAAAATGCAGGGATTGGGGGGGTGCAAGAAAGACCTAGCTAACACATCCGGAACACATCACAGTGTTCCGGAACGATTCCCAGGAAGCAGACTTGGAAGATTTGCATGAGCGAGTTCGTGGAGACAAGCTCTCTGGACGACGGCTGTGGAGAAGCACAGGAAGCAGGCCTGGGCAGAGGGGAGGGCAGGTGTGACTCGCCCTCGGTCCTTCCTCGGGAGCTCTGAAGCTGGAACCACCCTGCAGAGTTGGCCCAGACGAGGCAATCAGGTTGGGCCTTTAAATAATGCCTTGACCAGTCCCTGGCACCTGACCTCATGCAAAGCTGCTGTCTTTAGAGGAGGACAATTCCCAAAGGGGATGCTCAGCTGTGAGCTCTCAGCTCTCACCACGGGAGGTTTTGCGGGGGATCTGGGTAGTGTCCCACAGTGTCCACCATGTGCCCAGCATTGCGTTACGAACTTTCACGGACGTCATTTTACTTCAACCTCACCACAACGTGCAGAATAACTAATGAAAAGAGCTATGGTATTTTTAGTGCCTTCTATAAGTTCAGTGGTTTTACAAACTGTAGTTCATAAACTTTCTTAACAACCCACCAAGGTTGGAATGACCTGTAGCACCTGGAGGAAGAGAAATCGGCGGTTCAGACAAGCCAAGTTGGCACTCAGGGACATCAACCCAACTTTGTCTCCTATCAGAGTGGACCACCTTCCACTGGGCGGCACCGATTTACTTTATAGGCGAGGACCTTGGGGTTTAGTGAGCTGAAATGACTCCCCCCGAGGCTCAGAGCTAGTCAGGTCAGAGCTGGGGCTGCGCGCAGGTCTGGGAGATGCCCTTTCCCAGGGACCATGCCTGCTTTGTGTGAGTGAGAAAGTCGGACACTGGGAAACGGGAGGCAGACCATGATGCGGTGGACAAAAAAGGCAGCCAAGAGGCAGCTCAACTTCTCCGAACTCTGTTCGCTTCCTCCCCGGCGCCTCAAGGGTTTTTAAGACTTCCCTGAAAGCTGCAGTTTGTGGATTTTGAGTATCTTACTAGGGCTGGCCCAGAAAGCTTCAGAAAACTGTATCTTTGACTTGCTTCCCCTCACTTCCTCTACTCCTGTATCCGTGGTTAGAACTTGCCCCTGACTTTGAGGTGGGTAGCTCTTACTTTGGGAATACTACAAAGTTACGAATGAAGTCTGGTGCCCTTGGCTGTGCTGTTTGCTGCAGTGGCGTACAGCTGGGGGCCAGTAGGTGGTGCTCACCTTCCGGGCCCAAGGATGCTGTTTGCCTTGGGCTTGGCTGCCTGCCTCCCTTCTTTCCTGTGTCCTCTGTTAACAGTTTTAAGAGCTAAAAGTTATTGGGAAGTTACTAGGGGCTTGGGAAGTTACTATGCTAAGTAACGTTAGCATAGTTTACATAAATCATCTATATATAAATTATTTCATTTAATTCTTACCACAATCCTTTAAGGTAAGTGTGTCTATTCTGAGTTTACGAATGATTGTAAGTCATTTGCCAAGTAATAAAGCTAGTTCAGGCCAAACCAAAGTAGAATTTAAAGCAGGTGGTCTGATTTAGAACTTGGCCCTGTATTGTCTCCCCAATCATTATGTTATTGTGACAATTGGACTCTGTGGCAGTTTGTGAAGTTGTCTTCATTTTAAAACTCATTATGTTCTCAACAACAACAACAAAAAAAGTGATGGATGTGTTAATTAACTCAGTGGTGAAATTCTTTTACTATATATGTATATCATCACGGTTTACACTTTATCTTAACAACTTTGTCAGTTATATCTAAATTTTAAAAACCTCCTAATATTCTTATGAAATAAGTACTCCTATTCTGTGTCATTTTAAAAGGGAGAAGATGGAGGCATAGAAAGGCTGAATAATTACCAAGATACTGCTACTTAGTGGCACCCAGACTGGTGTCCAGATATTCTAGGCCATGAATCCCCAAAAAGTTTCCCTTCTGAGGGAAAACAACAGTGAGAATATCGGTCCACTCGGACTCATTGGGGTTCCAGGGTTTGGGAGACACCCTCAAATTCTCTCCTGAAGCACTTTCTGCCACATGGAAGAGAACGCTTCTCGGTGGGCTTAATATGCTGGGAGGCAGCCCAGGCTTTGAGTCAAAACCAGGTTCAAATCTGACCCCTCCCTTTACGGATCTATGTGACTTTGGCTCAACTTCCCTCCAGTGGAACCTCTCAGCGTCTGCCCCCTGGGTGTAAATATGCTGACACCACAGTTTCAGTCTCGTAGTGATTTTCAGCCCTGCTGCTAGTCCGGGGTCCAGGCAGGGGAGGGTCACTTAAGGGGTAGGGGTGTCCCCTACCCCTCCCTCTCAGAGCCCTCATGGATGAGAAGGCCCAGGAGGAGCAGTGGACACAACTCTTCCTAAGGCATTGGAGTGTGATAAAGGACTTTATACTGTGAACTTGGGAGACAGAGTTTCCAGCAAGAAAATGAAAATGCGCTCCACCAAGACAAAGGGGAGACCATTTTTTGAATACAAAAATTCCTGCACCAGTTCCCAATTAGGCCTATTTTATGTAAACGAGGTGTCCACATTTATATGGTTCTGATTGGTCAGAGTTAGCATTCTGAGTGGCTGTTATGAAACAGTTTGGATTGGACATGGTAGGTCTCAGGTCACTGGTTGAAGGGCCAAACCAAGAACTCCTTTATAATGACAGTTGCTGCATCTGAGGTAAGTAAGCAGCGTGTAGTGTGGGAAGCTGACGGTTCAGTCAGAGATTCTTCCCCAGTGCACGTGAGAACATGAGATGACCTTGAGAGTCTCACTATTTTTAAAATTTGGGCCTTTGATTGACAATGGGGAGTCAATCATATCAGCGGGTAAATTCTTTCTCGGGGTCCACAGGCCCTTTAAAATGGTGCCTCCCTTAGAGCATCGTTCGGATACACCCAAATTGTGGTCACCGGGCAGGGCGTGTGTAGAAATCAACCAGTGAATGTGCAAGTGGGTGGAACAACCAATCTATGTCCCCTTCCTTCCTTCCTTCCTCCCCACCCCTCTCAAAAACATAAATAAATTTAAAAAAATGATGCCCCCCTTTCTGGAGACGCTGAAAGCAGAAATTATTTAATGCATTTATTTGTGGATTTGCTTAATGCCTCTTTCCCTGTCTAGACCAACGCCCTCAATAGAACTTTTCCTCCAGGGGTGGAAATGTTCTAAATCTACAGTGGCCAACATGGTGGCCCCGAGTCGCCTGTGGCTTTTGAGAACCACAGGTCCATGAACAATTTTTTGGGGGTGATAATATTGGAGAGATGCTTAGTAACTTAGCTCTCATCTATGTCAATGAGCCTGTGGTAAAACTGGTTTCATTACATGTTGTTTGGTTTAAAGATGTAGAAGCTATCGGTGGCATTAAGTGAGGACTTACTATCCTTGAAATATGGCTAGTGAAACCGTGGGGCTCAGTTTTCAATGTTATTTGGCTTTCATTACTTTAACTAAACACAGCCACGTGCAGCCAGACAGCAAAGCTCTAGAGGTCCCGGTGATCGCTGGTGCATCTTCAGAGCTGGCGGAACGGGTGCCCTGGGAAAGTGCAGATAAATACGTTTCAAACGAGTAAGTGCGAACTTTGTAGCTGTCATTTTTCTTGAAATTGGCAGAGTGGTGGAGGAAAAGGGTGGCTTCTTCAGGTCTAGACGGTTTCCGTTCCAGGGCTGAACTTGGTGGTCAGACGGTGGCCCCCGAGGCTTTCCCTGGTCCTCTTCAGTTCTAGAATCCACCCCCACTTCTCACCACTTTCTGGCCCTTCTCAAATTTAAGAGCTGGAATCAATGCAATACAGCGTGGGGCAAAAGCAGCTCACAGTTCATATGGAAAATNTGGCAGAGTGGTGGAGGAAAAGGGTGGCTTCTTCAGGTCTAGACGGTTTCCGTTCCAGGGCTGAACTTGGTGGTCAGACGGTGGCCCCCGAGGCTTTCCCTGGTCCTCTTCAGTTCTAGAATCCACCCCCACTTCTCACCACTTTCTGGCCCTTCTCAAATTTAAGAGCTGGAATCAATGAAATACAGCGTAGGGCAAAAGCAGCTCACAGTTCATATGGAAAATAATACCATAATTAATAAATAATAATACAAGAATAAATTGTTTCGAGTACTCACGACTGTAAACCTACCTTTTCTCCACCCTGTTATTTTACTATATTCTTACTTTTCTTCCTTCATCCAGTAGATGGCGATAAGTCTCCACCTTTTTTTTAAACCGAGCATGCACCCTGCAGCCCTAGCTCCAGCTGCGTGGTGGGAGGAGGGCTTTGGGAAGGGTTGGAACAATTCACACTGCAGAGCCCCTTTGGGAGGCGTTAAGCACCACTCAGGGCGCAAATGGGTGTTCATCTCCACCCAGAAGGGCTTCTCTGGGGCTCTTAAATGGTGTTTATCCCCAGCACAGCAAGCACAGATGTAAACTTTATCTTCGCAACAAAAGACCTTCTACTGTGTTCCTGGAACGAGGAAGGATGTAGGGACCTAGTCTTCATGGTTAAGAGGTGAATCCTATCTCACAGTACTTTGCAAGGCGTGGACATGTCTTAGTGAATTTTGGACCACACCTGGGAGCTTCTTAGCAAGGCAGACCGTGGAATCAGACCCGTGGGACTGGAATCTGCAGTTTAACAAGCAATCCAGGTGACTCCTCTACTCATTCCAGTTCGGGCCTACGGGATCGCAGGTGGAAATGATTCCTCCCACCAACCCAAACATAGTTCTCTTGAATTCAGCGGGAAATAATACGCTGGCATGGTCACCCTGGGCCATATCTGCAGTGTTAGTATTCCTAGGGGACATTTCTATGTTTTCCTATTTGGTTGCTGTGCCCTTCCAGTAATACTTTGACTCAATCCCATCCACAGCTGAGGTAAGGAGACTCGGAGGTGTAGGAGTATCCAGTAGAAATGAGACGTGATCTTAGATTTTCCAAATCCATAGTGACTGGATTTCAAATTAGTCATAGGAATAATAGCTAACATTCAGTGCCTGCTACGGGCCAAGTCATATGCTAAATGCTAAATATATTACTTCATATAATCCTTATAATTCTAAGGGGAGGGTACTATTCACAAGTCAGAATACTAAGACACAGAGAGGTCAATACCCTTGCCAGAGGCCATGCAGCTGCTAAATAAATAATTGATTTAGAATTATAACTCAAGCCAGTGAGACTCCAAGCCCGAGCGCTTAAACACGATAGCTTCTGCTCTCTCCGAGGGCTGTATGAATTCCTTGTATGTCTGTCATTTTGAAACACTTGACTATGATTCTAATCTTTGAGTAAATCATTATTTTGAGCTTAAAATTGAACATTATACCAGGACAGTTTCTTCTTCTCCACTGTTTAGTACATTTTCTTAGTACTTGCATTCGTTTCCTGGGGCAGCTGTGACAAAGTACCGTAGACAGAATGGCTTCAAACAACAGAGACGTACTCTTCCCCAGGTCTGGAGCTAAGGAGTAGGAAATCGAGGCATCAGCAGGGCCGTGGTTCTTCCGAAATTTCTAGTAGAGAATCCTTCCTGCTTCTTCCTAGCTTCAGGTGGTTTGCTAGCAGCTCTTGGTGTTCCTCGGCTTATAGCTGCGTTCCTCTGAGCTGTGCCCTCGTTTTCATTCGGCATTCTTGTCTCAGGTTGGATTAAGGGCCCACCCCACCGTGGTACGACCCCTGCTTAACTGATTACATCTGTCATCACTCTAGCTGTAGATAAGGGCTCATTCTGTGGTACTGGGGATTAGGACTTCAACTTTTTTTTTTTTTTTGGATGGAGAGGGTGCACAATTCAAACTATAACAATTCTATAACAATTCTATGAATTCTATAACAATTCATAACAAACTATAACAAGGTAGAAAATGTGTTCTAGAATCAGAGTGTCGAGGTTCAAATCCTGACTCTGCCACATAAGCTGGGTGGGTGATTTAGAGCAAATGGCTTAGACTATCTGACCTTCCCTTTTCTCCTGTTGATTAGGAGAACCTCGTAGGGTTGTCATGGATTAATACACCCAAAGCACGTACCCAGAAACAGTGTTGTAGTAGGAACAGCTGGTGCCTCTCCCAGATCTCTTTACCAGCTGGGGCATCCGTTCCAAGTGATGGCTACCAGCTCATACCAGTGACTTTCTATGTATAATTGCCCTTGGCTGACAAGACCCACTTTGTTGGAGATACCTTGGGAGGTTGACCCCCTTCCCCCACTACCGCAGGTGTACTGACCAAGGCAACACTTTTCTGAGACCACATCCTTGCTCAGTTCTTTCCTACCGCCGCACTCTCTTCCAGTCCCTCCGAAGAGCATGGCCTCAGTAAACTACGTGCATCTGAATTCCTGCCTCAGGCTCTGCTTCCAGAGAACTCGACTCAACACAAGCACCAAGGATGAAAGCATGAGATTGATATTATCATTTTCAGGGAGCTGGGAATTAACCTACCAGTCTTCCTGCCTTTTTCATGAGTTGCTACAGCGGTTGTGTTTTATTTTTCCTGCTGTTAATCTTCTAATGCCAGGAATGGCAAAGTTTTTCCCATACGCATCTGCTCATTTCTGGGCTGAGGCTGTCCGGTCCATACCCAGGGGAAGCTGCTCCTTTGTGCTGCTGGTCACTCTGGGAGTGCGTTCAGACCTGGGACACTGATCTTCACTATACATTCGTCAACTCTGGATGGCTGTGAGCTCTTCCTTGCCTCAGGGTGTCACCTCGTTTCCTGGTGCTGGCTCCTCTGTCATTTGTATAGAGACCTGTCTGTTTTGTAACAGAATCAGGGATTAGAAATTGTTGTTAGCCTCGTCAAACACAATTCCACCTGTCTGTCTTTGTGTTGGCTGGGTACGCCTCAGCCTGTCTGTATTGTTATCTTCATAATAGCATGATATTGTCATCGTCATCATCGCCCACTCTGTGAATGACGCACG
The DNA here is from genome assembly GCF_014824575.4 of Sturnira hondurensis. Classification (NCBI taxonomy): domain Eukaryota; kingdom Metazoa; phylum Chordata; class Mammalia; order Chiroptera; family Phyllostomidae; genus Sturnira; species Sturnira hondurensis. Next base: position 253,068 of record NW_028091030.1, on the reverse strand, counting down.
TGTGGCAGACAGACAGTAGATAGTGTCTGTGATAAGATGGATATTAGTTCAAACTTCCTAAGACTCTCCAAAATGGTGAGAGACACCCTCATTTTATCAGCAAGGGGCAGAAGGTCAGAGAAGCTAGGTCACTTGTGGCCAATGGCTGAGTCAGACTTTGAACCTCAATCAGCCGGTGGGGAGCCGAGGGTAACCGTCAGGTTCCTTAGGGAAACTGCGTTTTCTAGAGCAGTGAAACCGTGAAGCACTGATTTTCTTCCCGTGAATAGCCCTTTTAAGAGCTGGTGTTCTAGGCCCTTCCCAGCAGGGAGAATTGATAACTCCATGAACACTTCCTTTCCTTTTCTCTCAAGCCTGGGCTTAAAGTTGCCCCAAATCTTTCTACTTGCACCTGGCATCCGATGCTTCATTGAGCTCCTGCCCCACCATCCCTATGCCTATCTCATTCCAAGCCCCAGGCAAATTCACACGTATTAGTCACACTTTTCCTTCCATCCCCAAGACTTTGGTTTCCCTAGCACTCCACTTACGTCACCCAAATTCCAAAAATTCATGAAATGTGCATTTTCAGACCTACGTTTAAGTCAGGGCATATGAGATTCTTGCTTGTCATTGACATTGAGAATGGGGTATAGCAGCTATATCATTTCTCATAGTTTATTTATAAGGATGACTTGGAAAAACCTCATTAATTAAACCCCTGAACAATGCCTCCTTCTTTCTGCTTCCTCAAAGCCCAACCATCATTAGGATTCAATTATTCTAAAATTACACTTGGTAGCAACCCGTAGCAGATATCTGAGTTACTTAACAAACCACAGCGGTTCCGTGAAATTGCACAGGGAAAGGCTTTGCAGATGAAAACATCTACGGATGAATTTATCACTCACAGCAGTTCCGAGTCAGGTACCTTTCCTGATCAGCCCTCGCTCCTAGCCCCTTGAATCACCCAGTGTCTTGGTGGGTGGGTGGCAGTCTCTTGATGACACATCAGGCGTGAACATTCGATCAATGCAAAGTGAATTCAAGATAAGTCAGCTGCCAAGTAAACCTAGAAATCCTGCAAGAGGTGTAGGATTTCATGAAGTCCATGGAGTCATTATTAGGAGGCTGTCTGAGTGACACGCGTCCTGTTTGGCAAAACGGGCTTGCGGAGAACCCGCAGTTAGTAGTTCGGAGCAGTGGACAAAGGAGGGGGCTGCATGGGCTTCTGCAAGAGGAAATGATTCGAGCATAAACTGCGTAAGAGAGTCCCTCAGGAACGTTGAGGAAGACTTTAAGTGTTTCCCGAAACGACTCTGATTTCCTCCCGCTGTGGAAGTCCAACAGGAGATCAAGACCACCGCGTTGTGCAGTCACAAACTTGTGTGGGAACCTTATGTCAGAGGAATCAACACACGATTTCTTCTTCGTTCTGGAATAATAATGACCGAAATTAGGTTAAATATAAGCAAACGTGAATCAATTTCGGTAGCTATTCATTTCAGTTTTTAATAGAGGCCCCCTCCGTAAACCTGTTTGTCACTATTTACTGCGACATTTTGCTTTCCTTTTCTGGGACACCAAGGTCAGCTACCCTTGGGGACCAGAGAACCTGCCCACAGGAAGCTTATGGTCTCATCAGCAAGGCTTTCCTAACGCATTGGGGACAGCACAGTGAGGAGAGAGAGAGGGCCCTTTGCCAGGCTGCCACTGCGGTTCAGCTGGGGGAGGTGTGGGTGGGAAAAGGAACGTGAGAACGCCCCTTGCCGTCGAGAGCCGCAGAATCCTTAGCCCTGTCCTGGCCTCGCTTTCTCTGGCTCCTGACAGGACTCTCGCCTTTTACACAAATCTCGCCTTCTACACAAAACTTGTTGACAAGGCTCTTTTCATTGGCTTTCTGAGGGAGCTCATGAAAAAGCACGTTGGGAATTCAGCAAAACACTGGGACTCTAACTGCTCCTGAATGAGCTGGAATTAGAAAATGGCTTCGAATTGGAAACTTAATTTTCAATTAGTGCACATTCAGGCAGGAGTGGGAGGGATTACAGGATGGCAGCTTGTTTGGTTAACACGCCTTTTAGAAGACACGCTCGCAAGCTATTAGCGCCCCCTCCCCTCCTTTCTCACTGCTCTGGGTGCTCCTAGCTCTGAAAAACTGACTCAGGCGCAGATGGCAGCAGCCGCAGCCCCAGCCACAGGAAGCGGGGTGCAGCCTGTCGCCTCTGAGACTGGCGTATGTGTGCCACCCTCGCTGTGGACCCTGTGAGGCCACAGGTAAGTCTGTCACCTCTCAAGATGCGTGCCCTTCTGATGGCTTTAAAAAACACATCCAGAAAAAAAAAAATTTGTCTCCAACATATTTGATCATAGTATGAGGCTCACTACTGGACAAACATACTCAGTGCAGGTTCTAAATTTGGGGTTTGTGATGAGAGAGTGGGGTGGAAGGTGGCCAGGGTGAGAGCTACGAGAGAAAGAAGTGTGAAGCTGGGCGTAGGAGATGGCAGAGGCTGCCGCGGACCAGGCACAGGAATGGTCTTGCGTGTCCTCTTCTGCCTTCCTTCCTGTTTTTACACAACTCTCATCCTTTCCCTCCCTTTCCCGGTTTCTTAATTGGAATGCTTCACCAGGCTCAGAGTGTTCCGGCAATCACAGCCTGTTCCCCTTGGCCAGCCCCGTTTTCTCCCAACACTTTCATCCCTGCAAGGAGTTAACCGTGGTGAGTCAACGTCTCCAAAGTGCTGCCTCAATTAAACATGTGAGCACTTAACTGGTGTGTTTACAAGCACGGTAACGGAAAGTCATTAATTCGGGCAGCAAAGCGATAACTTCATTAGGAACTTTGTTCTGTCATTAGTAGGCCGGAGGAAGTGTGCTTCGGTGATTGAACCTGGCACTTCAGACGTCACGGCCAGGCTGCTCTCTTCTTGGCAGGTGCTTTTCATCTTTTCGTCTCCCTTCCAACTCCTCTCTGATCCAGCAAAGCTGGCTGCGAACATTGGAAGCAAGGGTTTCATTTTTACAACAGACACGGCCACTGGCTCCACAGATCTGGCACCCGGGTTTCCCTGACTGCATCCTTGACCTTGGCTCACGTCCCAGCCCCAAGCTGCTGGTGACATCTGCTCACTACAGATTGGCCCGGACAAGCTCCAAGGGCCTTTCCTGAAGGCGTTCTCTCTCAGTGAGTGCAATCCTACGCCAAGGTTTGCAACCCTTTCTCAAAGGCTCGAGTGTCTTCAGTCACCCCTGGTGGAATCCTTCCCAAGGTCAGACTCCTCTCCAGAGCAGTGATCGTCCTACAGCGTTTCTTCGTTAGTCTCATCACACCAATGAGACACTCTCGTTAATCCTCTTTTTCTGCCAACCAAGCTGTAGGCATTTCCCAAGAAGTGTCGGACTTCTCTTCCAAGAAGAAAGGAGAACGAAAAAATTAGTGGTTTAAATGCTAACACAAGCTTCCAGACTAACAAAAAGAGAACGGGAGGAAGTTTTGAAAAACAACTTCTGCTTCGCAAATACCAGTGAGACCTGATAGGCCGGAGGCAATGGACGTACAGAAATGAAACTGAAAACTAGCATTTGGGGGTTTGGGGGTGGTCTTAAAAGTCTTGTGATCTTTTTTTATTATATGAAGGCGAAGAGGCCCAAAGTTATGATCGACTCTGACTTGAAGAGGCTCAAGAATGTGCCTGTGCCCGAGGAAGCCCCTCGGGAACGGCAGACCGAGCCCGCCGTTCTTCCCGTTTCCCGCTCTGTGCAACACCCCACACAGCCTGCCTCTTCTTTCCCTTTGTGAAAGCAGTTGAGGAGGTTTTTGGGGAAGATGTCCAAGCTCATCTACGTAAGATTTTTTAAAATGTCAGAAGCGTTCTTCCCAGGATTTAGCGGCATTGATCCTCGTAACACCCACAGGAGTTTAACACAATGAAATATTATTTTGTCTTTGTAAATGGGATTAACACCACCAATGGGTTAAATCACTTGCTCAAGTCACACAGCTAGAAAGTGGCAGAGTTGGGACTTGAACCTGCGCCATCTGGATTTGTGACATGTGCACTAACCATCATGCTACTTCCCTTGTGAAGAGTGGCCAGACGCTAGTATGGGACTTAAGGGGTTTTGGAAAAGCCTGTTCAGTTTCCTCAAATACTTTGCCAACCTATTGGATAATGACCTAAATTGATGTAATTCAAAGTATTGGTTTTGATGTTAAAAAATGGAAATAATCCTGGGAACAACATTCTATTACTATTGATTAGTAAATTACCCTTAATTTCAACTAACATTTCATAAGTGCCTACTGTTTGCTCTAACTTGTTTACTTGCTACCTTGGTACCATGAAATGGGTGACATAATTGACAGGTGAGGAAACTAAGACTCAGCGAGGCCATGTGATTGCCAAAGTCACAGGGAAATGAAGTAGGCAAGCCAGGACCTGGGCCAGGCCTGCCTCAGTGTAACCCTAGTGCTCTCCGGAATACTTCTAAACAACACGAACCTGTTAGATGCTTGCTGGCTGGCTGGGCAGGTTTTAATAGGGACGGGAGGTGGAAGGGCATGGCACTGTCCTTGCAAGAATAAAAGTGGGATCCCTTGAGGGAAAAAAGGGCAGATGTGAAGGGCTCTTTTGGAAAATTTCAGCCCTCTCATTTTGCTGCCTAGAGAAAATGGAAACAATAACTTAGCTAACGTTGTGGGAGGCTCTGGCAATGAAGGTGTTACTATTCTGTGTAGTTACAATTATGCCGTACCTACCGATGATGGGAAAACGCATCCTTTTACGGTAATGTAATTACATTAAATAGCACCTGTCATGTCTGCGCAAAGACTGGGGCGGCCTCTGATTATCCACTGTACCCAGGCACCTCAGCCTGGGTCAGGAGTACCTGGTGGGATGCAGCTTTGCATTTCAGGGTAGGCCCCGGTTTTCCTCCGAAAAGATGTTTTTGCTTTCTGGTCCTCCCCGGTGTGTGTGATGCCGCTGTGCTTGCCATCTGGAAGCAGATGCGAAGTTAACAGGCCCCATGGAGGGGTGACAGCATCTCCCCAAACAAGAAAGGGTTGGGGAGGCCCATTTCTTCGAGAGGTGGTGAAGCCTTTGAAGGCCAGAACTATCTTTCTTCCTTTTTTTCCTCACCATTGCATGGGGCAGAGAGTGAGGATAGCTAACTTTCCCTGCGTGTCTCCCACAGACCAGGGATGATGCTGGGTACTTCCCAGGTTTTACGATTAACTCTCAAAACGACTCTATAAAGGAGATATTAAAAAGAAGTAAGGGCCACAGAGACGAAGCAACTTGCCCAAAGCCATAGAATTAACAAGCAATACAGACAGATTCATTCTGTTTCCAAAGCCTGCGCCCTTTCCACTCCTTCCTAGTAGGTGACTGGTAAATATTTATTAAATGACGTTCAGAGGGGGCTACACGTATTTGCATGTGAGGACAGTTGTCTATTTCCTGGTCTATTTAATGAACGTCTTCAGAATTAAACCTCTAGTTTGGTTAATCTATAAAATCTCTCCTTCCCTTCTTACCTGAAAATGCAAATTCAATTCTTTCCAGTATTTGGAGAATGCCTCCCAGTGATCGGTGTATGTATGTATGTAAATTTTTTTAAAAAGTCAATCCATTGTTAAGTTAACCTGACTGAATATCCTCAAGGAAGACCCAGGCCTTAGGAGGGAAAACTGAGCTGCCGCGAGGTGAAGAGGCCCAAAGCTGCGATAAAGCTAAAAATGGTCTTATTTTTCTTTTCTCTTTGATGTCTGGAGGTGACAGTGATCTGATTTAAAAATTAGGGGAGTGCGGCAGATGGCGTGATTTATATTCACATGTAAAATGCTTTTCCCGAGTGATGTGGAGTCCCCAGTGGGGTTTTAAAGTTTGTATAATAGCAGTAATTATTTTATTGTATTTCATAGACGGTGTTTTGGTCATTCCTGATTGATCCCTTCTCACCGGAAGGCAGCTGAGGCAAGAATAGACACCCCCATTTAAGGGACGAGGAAATGGGAAAGGAGATGATTAAACAGTAGAGTTACCACAGGAGGCATCAGCACAGCCACTGAGGCCCGGAGAGCCCAGCCTGATGGAATTCAGTGCACCCTCAATGCAAACAGCCATTATTACAGCGGAGGCCAGTAACTGACAGGTACCAGCTGTGGGATTTACAGCTTCCTGCTGACTGATGGGCCTCGCCTTTTTAAATGAATTTTCTTTGCTTATAGAAAGTCTCCTCGGAGAGGCTTTTATTGGTCTCTGCGGAGTCAGAGAAGTTTGGCTTTTCAGTTCAGAACTTAGGATAGTCAGTCAACCTACAACTGGGCTTCTTAATTAATATCTAGGAGAGAGAACTGTTACTTTGGGAAACCCGCAAGATGTTTCACGGGGAGGGTAAATCGGGTTGCTGTGAAGGGACTGCTCTCTCTCCCACCCAGAGAAGCTGGGGGTGGGGTGGGGAGCTGGAACCTGGAGGAGAGAGCATTTCTCTCTCAGTCTCTAAAACAGCTCTAATGGAATGGTCCGGGCACTGCTGTGGACCCTGGAGTGACCAGATAGATAGCCAGGTAAAGGCATACCACTTTCAGCATTAACCTCTATAGTTTGATCTCAACTGTTGAGTATCCCATTAAAAAATCTTGTTGTCTCCCTTTTATCTTCAAAGTCATCAGTGCTTGTGATAGAATTCGAACAGCCACAGGGGATGTATGATAATAGGAAAAGAACCCCTCCCTGTCCCCTATTGCTCCCCCACCACAGCGTTTAGGGCTAAAAATTGCCCTAAGGGCAATTATTATATATTAGTTACATTAGTTATTATATTAGTTATTATACATACATTATTATATTAGTTGCAGGTGTGCACCATGGTAATTAAACATTTCTATACTTTATGAAGTGACCACCCTGATAAGTCTAGTACCTACCTGACACCATAACTTTTACTACATTAGTATTGGCTCTGTTCCCTTTCTGCACTTTCCATCCCGTGACCATTCTGTAACTACCACCTTGTGCTTCTTCATCCCTTCACCTATTTTCCCCAGCCTTTCAACCCCTCTCCCCTCTGGCAACCGTCAGTTTGTTCTCTGGATCTGTGAGTCTGTTTCTGTTTTGTTTGCTTATTTTGTTATTTAGATTCTGCATGCAAGTGAAGTCATATGATGTTAGTCTTTGTCTGATTTATTTCACTTAGCATAACATCCTCTAGGTGCATTCATATTGTTGCAGGTGATTTTATTCTCTTTTATGGCTGAGTCATGTTCCACTGTGTACATGTACCTTTGTCCATTCATCCAGAGGTAGACAGGTGCCTTCCATATCTTGGCGATTGTAAATAATGCTGTGATAGACATCGAGGTGCAAATATGGTTTTGAATTTGTGTTTTTGATTTCTGCAGAAAAATCCCCAGAAGTGAAATTGCTGGGTCTTATGGTAGCTTTATTTTTAATTTTTTGAAGACCCTCCATACTGTTTTCCTTAGTGGTTGCACCAATCTACATTTCACCAATAGTGTACAAGAGTTCCCTTTTCACTACACCCTCAGCAACATTTAATGTTTCTTTATTTATTGATGATAGTCATTTGACAGGTATGAGGTACTATCTCATTGTAGTTTTAATTTGCATTTCTCTGATTAGTGACATTGAGCATCTTTTCATAAGTCTATTGGTCAGATGTATGTCCTCTTTGGAGAAACGTCTGTTCATGTCCTCTGCCCATTTTTTAGTTGGGTTGTTTGTTCTTTGGTGTTAGGTTGTATGAGTTCCTTATATATTTTGGATATTAACCCTTATTAGATGTATCACCTGTGATTATCTTCTTCCATTTTCGTTGGTTGTCTTTTCATTTGGTTGATGGTGTCCTTCATTATGCAAAATCTTTTTAATTGGATGTTGTCCCATTTGTTTATTTTTCTTTTTTCCCTTACTCGAGGAGCCATCTACCAAAAAATTATGCTAAAGACAATGTCAAAGAGTTTACTACCTATGTTTTGTTCCAGGAGTTTCATGGTTTTAGGTCTTACAATCAAGGCTTTCATCCATTTTGAGTTTATTCTCGTATATAGTGTAAGAAAGTGGTTCAGTATCAATTTTTATATGTATCTGGGCAGGTTAAACTTAACGGCTGAGTGTGGCTGACAGGGAGGTCCCTTGTGGGCAGAAGGTATTCTTGATTTCTTTGTGGTTTGATACTCGGCTTTCTGGAGCTAAAGACATCCCTGACTTTCGTCGAAGCAACTGGTCCTACTTGGGATGAGCCTCCTTTTCAGACAGGGTGTGGCCGGGGCCTGCACACTCCTCACTACCTGCTTCCCCGTCTGTCCTGAACTCTGTGGTACTGGTCCACAGGCTCATGACGGCAGTTCAGCTAAAGATTCTTCGCCCCATCAGCCCTTGAAAAGCTATTCTACTTTTTGGATACCGATTCCTATTTTTGGTATAATGACCTAAAAAATATAACTTTAAAACACACACAATTAAAAATCTGTAAGGAGTACTATTCCAGTATGACATTTGCAGACAGGTATACCGATGTATTGGACCAGACAGTTTCTGGTCAGAGACTATATGGGACCCTAAGACTCACGTACCACGTTTGGGTGACCCCAACATGTTTTCTTTGCACACGTAGCTCTGGCAAGAGCAGGGAAGAATTCACATCAACTACGACGCCTCAGTGTGTTAGGGAAGGGCATTGTTTCTCTGGGTTTAGAAGCCTTCTTGTGTTTGGACTTTACTTTACTCAAGTGTGGCACTCTGGGCTGTAACCGTACTTTGAGTGCACTTTGATGAAGCAAATGGTGTAGAAGGGAGAATAAGCCTCTCCTGGGGTAGGCTCCCACTCACCCTCCTCTGCCTTTCACCACCTGCTCTTTACCCCACAGGGCATGTAATAAACTTTGCTTGCACTGTATCTCATGTACCAGCTGTGTTTATTTTCAAATGATTGTTTATTACTTGTACAAACTTGACCTCTTTGTTTAACCGATATATTATTCTATCTGGATAAATCCTTTGGATATCACTGGTCAGAATGAAGTACATTAAAAATTTTTTCCATTAAAGTAAATGAAAATATTGTTTTATTTAGTGGCAGGACTTTCAGGAGTAGATTAGAGTCATTAATCAAGAGATGGGTGTACTGGATCCTGGCCCCTTGCAGTCAGGAATCATTGTTTTTTCACTTTTATATCAATGGCACTGTATGCTAGCATGTAGTAGGTGCTCAGTGGAAGTGTGTAGAATGAATGGATATATCCACTTTATGAAGTTGCAGGGGAAGTATTTGTAGGTAGACACTGCAGAGGTTGTGCAGTGAAATTGCTCCTTTTCAAAAATTAATATGGCTTTGGGTGTGTGCTTGTTTGAATTGGCCAGAGCAATGATGTAAATTTACTAAAAATGCAACTTAGAAATGTGAATATTTTCTTTGCACGGGATTGATTTTTAGTTTTAAGTATAGTTGGTATACAATTTTATATTAGTTGTATTAGTTTCAGATGTACAATATAGTCATTCAACATTTTTCATATGTGATCACCCTGCTAATTCTAGTAATCATCTGTCACTGTGCAAACTTATCACAATATTATTGGCTATATTCCCCTTCCGTTTTCTACCCACCCCACCTTCTCTTTAGTCTCTGTTTTTAAAAGTCTGTTTTTGTTTTGTTTTGTTTATTTATTATTTTATTTTTTAATTTCACATAACAAATGGGGCCATATGGTAATTTTCCCTGCCTAACTTATTTTACTTAGCATAATACCCTCTAGATCCATTCACGTCACAAATGGCAAGACTTTGTTTTTTATGGCTGTGCGATACTCCATTACATGTATTTATACCACATCTTCTTTATCCAAAGTCTGTTGATGGACCCTTAGGTTCCTTCTCTGTTTTGGCTATTGTAAATAATACTGCAAAGGACATAGGGTGTGTATATATCTTTTTGAATTAATGTTTTGGATTTCTTTGGATAAATAAATACCCAGAAGTGGAGCTGTCAGGGGGTATGGCGTATCCATTCTCGGTTATCTGAGGCATCTCCTTTCTGTTTTCTACAGTGGCCGCACCAGTTCCCCGTCCCAGCAACGGTGAGTACACGAGTCTCCCTCTTTCTACATCCCTGCCAACCCGTGTTATTTGTTGACCTTTTGACAGTGGCCATTGCGCTGGAATGATTCAGTGTTGCACTATGGTTTGGGTATGAATCTTGGGAACGAGTAATTATTGGATGCTGAGGTGGGTTACTCCACAAGGAAGGAAAAAGAAAGCAATATTGGGGTGATTGTAGAGCAAGAGGAGTGGAAGAAGCATGCAATGCTGGCTGATGGGTGTCAGGAGGGGCTGATCAAAGCGAGGGAGCGACCATCTATGAAAGACTGGAAAGCTCGGGAGCTTCAGGAAGGGAGCAAAGGCGTGGAGCAGGGAAAAGAGCTGCTTCTGGGAGATTTTCAGGCTGAAGGGAGAGGAGGGGGTGAAAAAGCATGAACTTGCAGAGACGTAAGGGAGCTGGTGGAAAGGTGGCTCAGCCTGAAGGGGCTGCAAGGTCTGGGCTTTGCTTTTCTAATGAAAAGGAGCAGTGGAAAGAGAGGAAAATAGAGATGTGTAGAGACATCGAGACACAGAGGGATGGAGAGAGAGAGATACACAGATCAAAAGAGGGAAAGAGGAACAGAAAAAGGGGGAATGGAAAGAGAAGAAGAGAGGGAGGGAGAGAATGAAAATGAAAAGCAAGGCAAGAAGCAACAGAAACATCACACAGACCAAGACAAAGAGATACTGCTCTGATAAGGCAAGGTTGTGGCGGAACCAGGAAGGGAAGCTTAGTACTAACTGGGTGAAAGAGTGGGCGTCCACCTCAATGTTATCTCCTAAGGAGGGGCGTACCCTTGGCCTCTGGCTGCCTGTCGGTTTAGGGCTCTCCGTGGGTCGGTTACATACTCTTATTCTCCAACTGACTAACTGCCTAGACCTCAGGCTGAAGAGACACAGGCTAACCAGAGGCACTTTCTAAAGATATGAGAGGCCAGGGAATTCTGGCCCTGGTCATGAGAGGGAAACAGGCAAGCCAGCTAGGGGGCAGACACTGACTTTTCTGATCGAGGTGGCAGGAAGGCCACTACTTTGAAAATATCTGCAGAACCCTGTGCGATGTTTTCCTGGGTCTTTTGTTTTTGTCATTGGTTTTTAAATTAAAACCCAGTATTAGGATAAAGAGGTTTCTCTTTTCTGGGTATGGGCTGGGATAAGGATCCTCCTGATAGATGTTGGGGGTCCAGGTCCTTTCTTATGCATCAGCTACTGAGTGTCTCCCTTTGTGCCACTCAACAAAGTGATCGATGGAAAGCAATGTAAACGGGGACACTCCAGTGCTTCCTCTAATGAAAACGTAGCAGGGCCTGTGGGATGGGAGACCCTGCTACTCCCAGGTTTGGTGAGTGGGTAGAATATCTTGCCTCGACTCTGTGGCTAGTGACTCCATGAGACTAGCTGGCAGTGTCTCTGTCTCAGATGGAGACAGAACTGCTCTGAGTTTGGGGACAGTGACCCTGATGCTTTCCGAACAGCTGTGGAGAACTGTATCTTTCATTGCCTCACTTCCCATATCAGAGGAAGGGTGGCAAATTGTTTGTAAAGCAACCCGTTTGTGATTTTGTGAAAGTGAGCACTTTAGATTTGGAAGCTTATGTCACTTCAGTGCATCCCTGAGAGTGGACACCGACGGTTACGTCTCATCTTTCAAGGCCAGCAACCCCCAAAAGACCACTAAACACGGGTAAACAGAAAACACATATTTGTATTTTTTGGTCTGAAAGCGGTGACGGCTATCTTGTTTTCCACAGACCAGAAATCAGCTAAAGAAAGCGGCCTCCATAGCCATTCACATTTTTGTATCTTCAATTTCCATTATCAATTAAAAGACAGTAAACTCTTATCTTGAGTAGAAGTGCAATTAGATCCAATAATGAAATCATCAAGTACTACTGAGGTGGAACTTGGCAATAATTAGTTTTTTGATACATAAATACAATTTCCAAATGCAATTTATCCCTAAACCCAGGCTGCTGATTCAATTCCCCGTGTCTGCTATTACAAGGGTATGTGCAGTGAGGTGTGTTCCAATTTCTCAGGGCTGTGTCTCTCCAAGGAGAGTGAAGTGAAATGGCTGATATCTGAAATTTCTGGTTGGATAGGAGAGGGGATGCTGTGGAACTCTCCTGGGAGGCTGTCCCCCCAGGATCTGATTGACATGTGAATCACTCAAAACAACCTGTTTTCCAAAGGGCTATGGAGAACTGTACTTTGCGTTGCCTCACTTCTTTTTTTTTCAGATTTTATTTTTTTTAAATTTTTTCTCCAATTTCTTAAGTTTAATTACTTTTCAAATTGCCTCACTTCTTATATCCATCAGGAGGCAAGCTCATCCTTTCTTCTTCTGTTTTTGCTATGTCTGCCTGTTTCTCTTCCCTTTCTGTTTCTCCCCAGCACTGCCTTTTCATGTATGTATGTATGTATGTATTCATTCAATGTTTATTGAGGGTCAACCATACTGTATTAGGTTCTGGGATGTAGAGGTAAAGAAAGTAGACACAGTTGCCGTCCTCAAAGAACTGTTGGTCTAGGATTTGATGTTAAAGAAACACTTATGCCCTGGCTGGTGTAGCTCAGTGGCTTGAGCGCCAGCCTGCGAACCAAAGGGTCCCTGGTTTGATTCCCAGTCAGGGCACATGCTTGGGTTGCAGACCAGGTCCCCAGTAGGGGACACACGAGAAGCAACCACACATTGATGTTTCTCTCTCTCTCTGTCTCCTTCCCTTCCCCTTGCTCTACACATAAATAAATAAAATCTTTTAAAATAAAATAAAGAAATGCTTGTTCATACCAGGGTCGTGGTGCTATGGAGGGTCCTATGAGAATGTGAAATGAGGGTTCTAGCTAAGTCTGGGGTTCAAGGAGGATTTCTCTGAGGAACTGAAAATGCAGCTTTGATCTGAAATATGGACAGGACTTGGGCAGGGAACTTAGAGGAAACCATCCAGTTTGCAGAGCAAACTCCAGAAGGAAATTCAGTGCAGTATGGAAATGGAGAAAATGCCAGTGAGGCAGGAACAGAGGGAAAAAACAAACAAGGGGCCAGTGGATGAGATGAGACTGCGTTTCGAGAAGGGCCGATCGCTCAGGGCCTTGCAGCCCTTTTTCCAGGGTTTAGGTTACGAGTTCTGTGAAGATTATAGAAAATAGAGGAGTGATATGATTCTACCCTTTAGTCACCAGGCTCCCCTAAAGTTCAATAATGATGTAACTCTTGACATGGAATCTTGAGTTGATTGTTTTTCAGGGGAGTCTCCACCACCTCTCCACATTTTCTGAGACTCCAGCCGGAAGAGAGGTATAGCCAGTGGCGGATCCTCCACCTGTGTCTCGCGGTGTCAGAATTTCAATGCCCCAGGGTTGTGAAGCCCTAGCAATCATACTCAAAGGCACTTCGGGCAAAGGTTAAAGACACATGATGTGGATTCATCAAACGAGGAAGAGTCTCAGCTTCTGTGTGAATGAATATACTTAAAAAGCATTGGCAGAGAGATATTTAGCCTTTACTGTCTTCCTAACCCAAATCCACTAAAAAAGTACTTGGGTCATTTTCATTTTCTCCTTTTAAGCCGTGATCATCGGAGAGCCTTAAGGTTGCCTGTGGGGTTTTGGTACAAAATTCCAGAGTGAAGTATCTGTTAATCTAGTTTTCTAAATGAATGGAGACCATACCTTCAGTTGCCCCAGTGTGTTGGTTACAAGAGGGTAGGTTGCTATAAAGGAAAGATCCAACATCACAGCTGTTTAAAGAACAACAACAAAAGGCTATTTCTTGTTCGCATAACATTCCTGATGTGAGCAATTCAGCTCCTGAGAAAGCTCTGCTTGTCTTGGTCACTTGAGATCCCAAGTTCCTCACAGGTTGTCACTCCTCTGTCCTCTGGGACAGTGTCATCAGCTGCATAAATGGCACTAGGTCGTTGCACTTCGGGATGCCAGCTGATGAGAAGGTGGACTAGAGCTTTGAGTACGCGATCTCAGGTATCTTAAGTAACGCACATCACTCTGTTCACATTCCACTGGTAAAAACCTTGTTCATAATGAGAACTTAGTTACCCATGATCATGTCCAATTGCAAAGGGGACTATGAAATGTAATCTACATGGCTGGCTACAGTACTCTTCCTATGGAAAAAGGGAGAGTGGCTTTTGATGGACAGCTAAGATTCTCCATCACACACAGCATGGTAGATTGATTGTAAATGGCCCCAATCCTTCACATTTCCCTGTGTCCACACTCTTTGTGGCGTGATATTGAAGCCCCTCCCATCAAGAGATGGAGTCTGTTTTCCTCCCTTGAATTTGGGTTGGGCTTGTGTTTGCTTTAATCAACAGAATATGGTGGAAGTGGCAGTTGGCCGGTCCAAGCCTGAACCTCAAGAGAGTTTGTGCACCCTCCAACATCCTCATCTCCACAACTAAGGCTATCCTAGGCAAGCTCAGAAAGCTGGCTGACTCCCAGAATTATGAAAAAGCCAAGCCAAGATCCACAGAGCTTCCTGCCTAGCCCACAGCTAATAAGGGATGCATCGGTGTGTCCAATTGAGACCAAAAGAGCAACTCAGCCCGTAGACCCATGAGTAGTAAAAAATGCTTACTCTTTTAAGCCCCTGGGTTTTGGATGGCTTTAGCTATTTTCTTAGTATCTTTATGTAGCCTGTGAATTGGTGAGAAAGGAAAGGTAATGGACATGGTGCCAATATAAAAGGATGTTAAACTAGAGGCTTTGATTGAAGTAGTGAGATAAGACAGCCCTAGTTACTAAGATAGGTTGTGATATAGACAACCAGTAAACAGTGTGAAGTAGAAGTCTTAGAAATTCAGCTATTAACCAGATTGAAGGCATAAAAGGATGCTGAACAGAGATAGGGAAATGATTTTCAACAATCGTTTTCTTAGAGCTTATTCTCTGAGGGAGAAGCTTCAGTGGAGTATCTGTTTCTTCCCTCAGGACTGATGCAAGAGACATCACCTGGATGACTCAGACAGCCTGACACGTGTCCTCTGTGGTGGGAGGGCACAGTGGGTTAGCATCTGCCTGCATCTTCCCCTGGAAATCCTGGATGCAAGAGGTCTGTGGTGAGTGTTTTGACATGGTAGTCTGGAAACTTACTGTATGTTGTGACTGGTACATAATCCTGAAGTTCGTTTTAAAGGAAACATACATGGGAATGTTTTATTTCCCCAATAGACTGGATATGGACTTCGCATGCAAGAAAAACGGTATAAGCTCACCCAAGACTTCATCAGAAGGGACTCTCAAGAGGGCCAGTGCACTGCCATAGATAGGAAACTGGGCGTAGATGCTGAGAGTGTGGGGTAGCCTAGGGAGGAAGCAACTCTGAGATGGAATGTGTAGGCCTAGGTCAGTGGTTCTCAACCAGGGATGATTTTGCCCTCTCGCAGACATCTAGCAGTGTCTGGAGACACTTTTGGTTTCAGCCCAGGGAGATGCTACTGGCATCTAGTAGGTAGAGGATGAAGATGCTGCTGAACATCGTGCCATGCATGGGAAAGTTCTTCACATTAGAGAATTACTCACCCCAAATGTCGATAGTGCTGAGATTGAGAACTCTGGCTTTAGTCGAAGTGATGTTGGGGGCAAGGTGTCTAAAGAACGAACAAAAAGTAGCTGCAAGAGAAAGCCAGCTTTAAATAGCTGCTCGGCTCAAAGAGCACAGAACTACGTGAGGTGTATGCCAGTCATGTAAGCACATCCCTGACCCCTAACATCTCCTAGCTGCCCTGTTTCCACCTTCCACTTCCCAACCCCCAGCACCACTGCAGTGGAATCAGAAACCTTAATTATCAAGAAGAGTAAGTACAGGGAAGTCTTGTGCTGTGTTGGTGAGAAAGACCACACCACCTCCTTTTCACTGACAACCGCTATACTGCAGCAGGCCCCAGCTACGCAAGGGCAGATTTATTGTTAAATTGGGTTTAGAGTTTGAAATATTGCACAGGACAGGACTTTAGAATTATTGAGTTGAGATTGTATTTACAGCTTAATGTAACCTTAGGACTCCCTGGAGTGAGCAGAAAAATCTTGGGATCTACTTGAAATTTTATCCAGAGCGTTCTAAAGGGATTCGGGGATGAAAAATAGAATAAAGTTGCCAGTTACATTCCCTGGCTCCTTTTTATATACCCATTACCTTAACAGTTACTGAATAACCACTGTAAAAGCTGGGAGCAGTCATTTATATGATCTCATTTGATCACCAGCATTGAGGAGAGGATATAGTGATTCTCTTAGTGATTGAAGCAGAAAGATTATTTTTACTTCACAGGAGGGAAGCCCGGGGCTTAGGGATGTGAACCAGCTCGAGCAACTTGCACATCGAGGGAGGGTTGTTTGGTGGTCCTGGGGGTGGGGGATGCAGCAAGTGATTCCATTGGCATCTATCTCGTAAAGCATTCATTTTCAGAACCCTGCTGCCTTAGGGGTAGAGGGCAGGGGGCCCCAAAGTTAGACTCAAGGTGTGCAGCTATATGTTACATTTTCGTGTCAATGTGATCGGAGGGGAAGAGTTTTTAACGCAAGACATCGTTTGGAGGCAGTATTTCTGAGGTGTGGGCATGTGGACTGGGGGGTGGGGTTGCAGAGCCGAGTCCCATTCATTCCAAAAGAGGCTGTTGGCAGCCGGCTGAGTCAGTCAAAGGTGTGCCCCCCCCCCCCCCCCCCCGCAGGTTGCCCGAAAGCCTTCTTCATGGCACTTCACATGAACCTGCACAGCAGCCTGTGTCGCACTGTTTTATCATAATTATTTCTCCTGGTTTTTTTCTTGCCAAGGAGGTAAGCTCCTTTGATCTGAAGCTTTTTTCCCTTTATTTGTTTTTATATCTGGTAGGACCTAATACCTAGTAGATATTTAATAAGTATGGAATAAACAATTTATTGAGCTCAGATTCTTACCTTCAAGGAGTTTACAGTGTACACTGGGGAAACCTGAGTAAAAGGAAGTTATAACATAGCATGAATGGTCTAGTTGGTGTCAACGGACCTTTGTGTGAGTACATGGACCAGAACTAACACCTGGAGAACTCTGCATCAAGTGGTTAACAGTGATTACATTGGTGAGGTCAAGGTATTGGAGACTTTTTTTTTTCTTTGTAATGTAGTTCTAGGAGTAAGCAGAAGTGTTTCAGTCATTTAGTATTTAGTCAGGGAAAATAACAAGTTATATGAATAAGAAATGAAAATTGTATACAATGCAAAATTTTGTGTGTTTAGTTTCATTAGCTTTTTTAAAAAAAACTCACCCACGGACATGCTCATTGATTTTAGAGAGAAGGAAAGGGAGGAAGAGAGAGGGAGAGAAACATCAATTGGTGGCCTCTTGTCTACGCCCTGACTGGGGACTGAACCTGTGACTTTTTGGCTCACAGGACGAGGCTCCAACCAGCTAAGCCACACTGGCTAGGGTGTCTCTGATTAATCTGGAAATGAGTCCCGCATGTAGCCAGTGTAACAGGAATCCAGAGGGCACTTGAGACTGTGGACTGGGAAGGTCATGCAAGTCTCTAGGAGAAAGACTTTGAATCTCACACGTTATTCAGGGCTTCAAAACAGATTCCCCCAAAGCAGGCAGATCCTGATCTTTCCATTTGATCCCAGGATCTGTTGTTGCTTTTAGGTGAGCCAATGCCATGCACTTTTGGAAGGTGGTACCCGCGCCCGTCTGCTCGTTTGAACTTCTAAACCACTTTTAAATTTAATGGCTTTATAAAAGGTCTGCAACTCCCTCTGAAGAGTTGAATATATTTATAAACTCAGTTTATATTGCATTCTAGCATATTGCAAATAATTTGCAGTGCGGTCCGGCTCAGAGCATAAGTAATGAAGAGGCACAGCTGTGCAGACGCCTTTTACTATCAGTGGATGATCAACTCTAAGTGGCCCCATTTGGATGTGGGGAAATCGTCCAGATTTTCAAGACTGCTTTGGTGCAACTGGGAGGGAGATTCTACAGCAGTGGCTTCTCCTACCTGGAAATCATTGCAATAGTAATAAATACAGCCAGCTTCCTTGCTACTAGTTATTAGGCCTAGAAAGAGTGAGCTGGTCATGAAGTTTATGGCCCTTTGGTCTGCTTGCACGGACGCTTTCCTGGGCAGTTGCTAAATAGTGTGGAAAGTGGGTCAGCCAGCCCAGGGGCCCTGAGGTCAAGAAGCAAGATCTGGAACGACCCAACAGTTGGACTAAGGTTTTGAATCTGGGTCAGCTGCTCAATGAGGATGAAATGTGTAATGGGTATGTTTATGCCTTTTACTTATGACTCAACCTCTCTAGTAATTTTTTACTGTATCTCCAAATCCTGGAAATCAGCTCTGTTCTTCTCCAATAAACCAGGAGTGAGGTTCTTGCTTTCAAGGTCATGTTTCTTGTACAAGATTCAGCCTACCTGCATCTGGAGAGTCCTTATTATATTGACTCCATAGGCATTTTGGGGGGATGAAGCAGCAAGGCTGTTTGATGCTAAATTTGATTTAGAAACCCAGGTGAATATCGTACACAGTGCTCTGTTCAGCTAGGTTGAATGTGTCTTCTATAATTTTTATTCATTTTTATTAAACATTAATTAATGACTTTCTACAATGTGCTAAGGATAGTACTTGGTGCTAGGGATAGACTGTTGTAAAAAACCCAACCAACCAGCCAACCTGTCTTTTGTTTGTCTTGTTCCCTCAGCTTAGAATGCCCATCCCACTCATGACCTTGGCACTTCCCTGTCATATCCAGGGAAAATATAAGCACTTGCTTTTATTTTAAAATTGCATCCTGCAGGGTGCTAGTTTCTGATGAAGTGCCCCAGGAACTGCCATAGAAGGCAGGAGAGAGAAACCAGGTTCTTGGAGATAATTCTGGGCTGGCTTATCCCAGTCATCAACACGGGCAGCTCCTCTTTTAGATTTGGAATTTCTTTTTTTCAATAATTTTTAATAGATTTTATTCATTTATCTTTAGAGGGGAAGGGAAGGAGAGGGAGAGAAACATCAATGTATGGTTGCCTTTCGTGCATCCCCTGCTGGGAACCAGTCTGCAACCCAGGCATGTGCCCTGACTGGGAATCGAACCGCGATCCTTTGGTTCGCAGGCCCGCGCTCAATCCACCGAGCTGCACCAGCCAGGTAGACTTGGAATTTCTGAGAGGTTAGATTATGTTGTCTGGGCAAATATTTATTCCCTTCCTCCTGGTGCATCCATGGAAGAAGACTTACTTACCCACTGGTGGTAGGCTTGGCTATATGATTTGCTTTGGCCAATGAAATGTAGGTAGAAATGACCAGGTGCTTTTTCTGAGCCGAAACCTCAAAGAGACATTACTCATTCTCAGCCGCAGGAGAAAATACCCAGGTAGTTTCTTCTCCTCCAGACTGATCTTCAGAATGAAACATGTGAGGCATGTTGCAATATAATAAACACTTCTTACTATATGACACTGATATGTTTGTGCTTGTTTATAAGGCAGCAGCGAGTGCTCGAGACACACATCTAGCTAAGATCTCATTTGGGGTGAAGGTTTGTTCATTCATCATTCACTCATTCGAAAAATATTGCGTGCCCTATATATATCAGCCAGGACACCACTGGAATAGGTAGTTTTTAATATCTATTGGTTTTGTTCATACTTCTGCTCTTTACTTTTGATGTAAGAAGTTTATGGTCATTTATGATAAACAGACTGCAAGAAATACAATTAAGACCATAAAAAAAGTACTAAAACATCAATTTGAGAAATGACACAAAAAACCCGGCAACAAATTAATATCAATTATGTGCAAAAAATAAATAAGCAAACTGTATATAAATAAAGATAACTGAAAACTACCTTTTGCAGAAGAGGCGTCCTATGACGAGCAGACTGGCTCCCACCATTCACCCTTCCAGTTCTGGCTCTGGGAATTGCGTGCCACAGAAATGCAATAGGAGTCCCTGACAGTCTCCGGGACAAAGGGGGCTGCAAGGACAAAGCCAGCTTCCTCTGCCCTGTGTGACTAGAGCCTATCTTTCAGGCCGGGGGAAGGTGCCAGAGCTGATCTGAATGTATTTAGAATGAATCTTCTTAATGATCTGTCAGGTTCAGTGAAATTGCCAAACCTGGGCCTTAATAATTTCCTGGTTTTTAGTAGCTGAGCCTATAAAGATGATATACAGGCCACAGAGGATGGAGAGTGCCCAGGGTACAAGGAGAAGGAGGGGCCAGGGATTGGAGTTGCCATCAAATAGGTGGCACGCGCAAACCCATCCATCTGTGCCTCTTGGTCGCACACCTGTGTGTGCAGCTGGAGACAAGGAGAAGGAGAGGACCGGGGTGACGTAGGGAGGGACGAAATGGAGAACTAGACAGGGCCTGTGTGTGGAGGGGGGTCTTTTTAACTGGCAGAGCCTCCCATTCTGCCCGTTGTGAGAGAGAGGCCGTCCTGGAAGAAGTTCGGATGAACGCGCCAGCCACGAGGTGTTCCAACGCTACAGACCAGCGCTACCCAATGAAAATACAATACGAGCCGCATGTGTAATTTGAGGTTACCTAGCAGCCACTTTAAAAAGCGTAAAGCGAGAGACGTGAATTCATTCTAATGACGTATTTTTATTTAACCCAATATGTCCCAAATATGACGAGATAAAGTTTTTATCACTAATTGTAATAGGGGACTAAAATAGAAATGCAGTTTGAAAATCACATTTCTACCTGCCTAGGTTTCTGGTTCCCAGTTGATACCAGCTCTCCCTGCTCTCTAATTCGTCCGCAACGTCTGTTTTCCAACCTTGTCAGAGACCTGTTTCCAACACCAGCACTAGTAGTTGGTTTTCTTGTCACCCAGCGGTATTTTTCTTTTCTAACTCCATGAAAGTCACTGAGTACAGAGACGTGGTGGCCTTGAAATGCGGAGGCTGCATGATCAATAAGCTCAGCCCCGGGATGACTCGGTCCAGAACGCCAGCTTTGTGACCCATGGTTCAGATTCCTGCTGAATGGCCTCAAGAGTTATTCCGCATTCTGGACCTTTCATATTGTCCTCAAATATGAAATCTAGAAACCTTCAGAGTCTACGCTGCAATTTTCCTCATTCGGGCCATACCTTAGACTCCCTCCACAGTGAAGAAAGTCAAGGGTAGGTTCANTAGTAGTTGGTTTTCTTGTCACCCAGCGGTATTTTTCTTTTCTAACTCCATGAAAGTCACTGAGTACAGAGACGTGGTGGCCTTGAAATGCGGAGGCTGCATGATCAATAAGCTCAGCCCCGGGATGACTCAGTCCAGAACGCCAGCTTTGTGACCCATGGTTCAGATTCCTGCTGAATGGCCTCAAGAGTTATTCCGCATTCCGGACCTTTCATATTGTCCTCAAATATGAAATCTAGAAACGTTCAGAGTCTACGCTGCAATTTTCCTCATTCGGGCCATACCTTAGACTCCCTCCACAGTGAAGAAAGTCAAGGGTAGGTTCAGAAGATTTCAATGAATATTTCAACACAGTTTCATTTTCCCCTCTGAAGGATACTCCCAGGGCTAACACCAACACAGTTACAAATGTTGTTAATATGTTCTAGTAAAAGAATTAAAAAAATAGAAAAATATTCCTTTGCACATCCTTCATTTTCAACTTTATCAACAAACTATGCTGGAGTTTCACTCCTGGCATTCCAAGGGTTGGCTTTTCTGTAACTCGGAATGAAAAAGGCATTGGTTTATTTATACATGGCATCAATTAATATTGGAAGGTAGGTGTGTCAAATTTAATAGTTTTCTTTGACATGGCAAAGCTCAGGGTAAGTGATGAACAAACAAAAAAAGAAGAAGATGTGGACAATCCTACAGGTCTTGTGCTTTTTGTCTATTATTTTATACAAACCTTAAAAACACCCTTTAAAGAGAGTCTTGAAGGGGGTCTTAAAAAGACCCCTTTAGGGCCTTATCCCCATGTAACAGTGTTGTTTACTAATCATGCTCAGGACTCAGGCAAATTTCCTTTCTAAACAGGTTGGCTGTATTGGAATTGTGTAGGGGTCCACTGATCTGCACAGGGTATGTGGGAAACCAACAAAGTAAATCCTCGTGGAAATGGTCATCTGACATTCTGGTTTTGTGCTAGGTGGGACAGCTTCCTTGTCCTTTGAGACTGACTTTAGTGTGCATACAGCATGCATGCAATGCGCTCTCTGCTGGGGTAGAAGTGGGGCATCTGCCTGGCAAAGACTTCAGTCCAACTTGGCTCCCCAGCTCAGACCACAGCCCTTGCGTGTGTATTGGAATGGGTAGTGGGGATGGGAGGGGCTTTCTGAGGTGCTCTCCAGTATCAGATCGAGCCACAGTAAGCCACCCCAGACTGAGCATGTTCCATTGCTCACCTTCCTCCAGGTCCTTACCATCCCTCCATAGTAAACACACACACACACACACACACACACACACACACACCCTCTCTTTCCCAATTTCCTGCACAGTCTTGAACATCCCAAATCATTAGCATGTGGGGAAAAAAAAAACCCTGAATGTTAAAACAAACAAAACAAAAACCTAGGACCATTCTCATCTCTCCTAGAGGAAAAATATTTATTTCCTTCCGGAGGATATAGGGAGGAGTTAGGGAGTGAGTGGACTGTTCTTTGCCCCGACTGAGCTGTGACACTATTAGTGAAATAAATATAAAGGAGGAGAAATCCCCAGAGTTGGGTTTTCATAATGAAAAGGGTTGGGTGATCATATCCTGCTATGTTTTTTAAATTGTTTATATTTTTATGGAAGGAAAATTGAAGTTTGCTCAGGTTCATTGTTTACCCAAGACTCTATAGGGAATAAGTGGCAACATGCAAATTAAAATTGGGGTTTTCCTGATTCTCACAGTCATGATATTTTTCACTGTACCAGCGCATATAGCTTTTAGGTCAGCACTGACTAATAAATACATATTGAAAGCAAAAGAAAAACAAGGCCATTTAAATTAAATGCTGAGACTTGCAGCACGTGGAATGTGCTGTGAAGGAAGAAGTACGTCTGAATCCCCTCTTTGTTCCTCAGAGCGGTCCCTCTCCTCTCATTTGAGTGAGTGCTCAGCCCAGAGCTCAGGCAGCGGCTGGATTTGGGAGGGTTAAGGGATGTTGACTTTAAATGACCACAGCGGAGATGGATTCCAATTCCATTAGAGCTCAGCCTAAAAGCACTTTCCTTTCTTTGAGGGAAGCAAAGATCAAGTGAAAGACAGTTGCCAGACCCTTCACTTGCTTCCTGGAAGCTAATGGACCATGAGAAGAAGGATGTTCTTGTACCTGTAGACACAGCCAAAGAAGTTGCTCTTAAATGGCTGCCTGGAGACCACAAATGTCTCTTTCCTTAAAACACACTTTGTCCACGTGACCAACTCAGGAAGTTCACACACCATTTCCATCCTTTTCTTCCAGCTTGATCCAGATTTAGGAATGGAAATGATTGGTGGATTGATTCATTTAAGGAGCAGCAATTAATTAGCTCACGAAAGAATTTCAGAAGTCCATCTGAGACCCTCCATCTCCCAGATGTGTTCTTATGACAGTCAGGGGTGACGGATTGATTTAGTCACTTATTTACCTGTTTTTCCAATTAACAAGTTTGTGTGCTTAGCAATGTACTAGGTTATTATTTCCAAACATGTGGTTTTTGTAACTTTCTCTTTTTCACATAGCACCAGGCTGAACATTGTTTAACAGGGGATTGGAAGCTGAATCGGAATAATGGGTAACCACCATATCAAACTCATATTTCATCGTTATACTATATTAAATGTTGCTAAAATAGATAACTAAAAGAAGGGAAATTTAAGAGAAAGACTGAGTAGACAATAGTAGAAACGAGACTGGGTGCCTGCCATCAAATGGTGAGCCTTAGCCATACCTGTCTCCCCCACAGCACCTGGCGCAGTGCCCCGAACACACTAGCTGCTCAGCACACGTTTCTTCAGTGGGCCGAGTTCCTGCGCCTGGCAAACACACCCCTAAGCTGGAGGGTCTCTTTGTTTGGTAGCTATGACTTTTCTCTCTGTCTTACCACCAGCCTCAAATCGGGAGCTGGGAACATCAGCTGACATTTTCTGCAAGGAGCATCAGAAATTTAAAAATTAATAGCAGTAAAAGCAGCGTTGATGATGATAATGATAACAGCAACGGCTATTTATTGAATGTTTCCTATTTTCCAGGCATCGTTTCAGGTGAGAACACACATCATTTCTAATTTCCAATCCTTACTATGACTCGGGGACATAGGGTTCAATGCTCTCCTTTTACTGATGAGAAAATATAGGCTTAGAGGGTTTAAGATTACTTAGGTACGTGTGCCAGAGCACGAAAAGGAATTCTTGTATGTGACACCTTGTGCATACATGGTCCTCTGTGTTACACTGTCCATTGACCCTTTATTCTCAAAAGTGGCTAACAAAGTCATCCAAATGCTAATTTGTGCAACGCTTAGCTACCTGATTGCTGATCAGGACTGACTGTTTCGGAATGACCTTTCAAGAGGGCAGAATTACCTCCTGCCACAGCTGGGGAGACAAGAAATTGTGCCCATGCAGCCATCAGCCTCCCAATTATATTTTTTCACTTCACTCCACAGAAAAGAAAAAAAGAAAAAAGAAAGCAAAAGGCCAGCCAGCCTTGAGCTCTTTCAAAAAATCTTTGAGCTATGGATTTTCATTAAAGCTGCACCCCATATCTTTAGGATGGGACATGAAGAAGCAGGAGTGAGAAGGGCCCACAGAGGTGTGGGAAAATAGGATCATGCGACCACCCACTCGATCGCAAGACACCACACAAAAGTTGTTTGGGACTCTGTCCTCCCAAGTCCGATGATGCCGCGCTTACCTTTCTGGGTGACCCCGAAGAGGGATGGTAAAGGTTCAGATCTTTTAAAAGAACTCTGCCGGACATCGCTTGTGAGTGAACCACTTGCAATCAGCTGGAGACTTGTAGTCCAGCCACTGTGTGGCAACCAGTGCTGTGCAGGCGTAGACCAACTCCATGCAGAGGTGACCTAGGCACTCCCCTTTTTCATATCTGGCCACGGGCCTCCATGACAGCATGATGGCAGCCACCTTTGGGGAGAGATGCAGTCCTCAAGTGCAAAGGAATCACTTTCCTATGGTGCGTCTTATGAGCAATGGCAGACAGGGACTGCTCAATAAAATGCTCCTTCATTTTCCTGGTGGATGGTTCTCAGATGCACATTGGTAGGTATCCAGGAAGGTTCTAGGGGATCCAGTAACTAGTAGCTCACCGTGGTGGCCAAATCGGTAACAAATCCTTGTGTTGGTCTTTCCTTTTATTCTGTTTCACTTCCTCTACCCCTTACTTCTTTTTGCTATCAGGGATGTTTCTAAATAAACTACGCACACATAATCAACCTTCACTTAAGATTTTTTAGGGGCAACTAGGCAAAGAAAGATTCTAAGAGTAGTAATAATGGAAAGCTCAAATTTGCATAGCATTTTACAATGTACTAAGATTTTGCAATGATACCCCTTTCATCCGCACAAGCATCATGCATACACATGCACACACGTGTAGTTTATAGCACATGGACCATTATTAGTCTCATGTCCTGGATGAGACAGCTGAGATTCCAAGAGGTGAAGCTGTTTACACAAGGGCATAGAGAAGGTAATGGCTGAGCTAGAAGAAGAATTGTTCTCTGAGCTCTTAGTTTAGTGTTTTTTCTACTTTGATCACCTTCAGAGTCCTGGAATCACTTGCCTAGAATTTCGCCTTTGTCAGCATATTAAAGTGCGAGATGTGTACTGATAGAATTTACCATTCAGATGACTAGGTGTACCTACTTAAGTGCAGTTATGTAGTTCCTAAGTCTTTTCTGTTTTTTAATATATATGCTTTTATTATTGTTCAAGTACATTTGCCTCTGTTTTCCTCCCCCTCCCCACCACTCCAACCATCCCCCTCCCCCTCCCTTGATCCTACCCCCTGTTTGGCTTTGTTCATGTGTCCTTTTCACATGTTCCTGGATAAACCTTCCCCCTTTCCTCCCATTATCCTCTCCCACCTCCCCTCTGGTTACTATCATGTTGTTCTTAATTTCAATGTCTCTGTTCTGTTTTGCTTGCTTGTTTATTTTGTTGATTAGGTTCCACTTACAGGTGAGATCATATGGTATTTATCTTTCATTGCCTAGCTTATTTCACTTAGTGTAATGCTCTCCAGTTCCATCCATGCTGTCACAAAGGATAGGAGTTCCTTCTTTCTGCTGCATAGTGTTCCATCATGTAAATGTACTGTAGATTTTTGATTTACTGATGGCCACTTAGGTTGCTTCTAGCACTTGGCTATTATAAATTATGCTGCTATGAACATTGGGGTGCATAGGTTCTTCTGAGTTGGTGTTTCAGGATTCTTAGGGTATAATCTCAGCAGGGGCATTGCCAGGTCAAAAGGCAGTACCATTTCTAGTTTTCTGAGAAGGCTTTTCTTAAGCAACCATTTAGTTCTTTTATTTCTATGGGGTGTGATTTGGAGCCAATCTATTTCATAAGCAGCCGCCTCCTCAGAAACATAGCATGAGAAAGCTGTGACAGCAAACATAGCTACCGTTAATTGAGAGTCAGCATTGGCCTATGTGTTTTCCATGATTATCCTGACGAATCCTTACAGATCCTGTGAGGCAGTTACTGCTAATATGTACATTTTCAGGGACTGAAGCCCAGGGAAGGTAAGTAACTTACCCAGGATCACACAGTTAGTAGTCAGTGTAGTCAGCACTCCAGGGCAGGCGGACTCCAGAGCTCACTCTCTTAACTATCACTCTATATTGCCTGGTGAAAAGATGTGTTTAATATTGCTCATTTGTCATTTGCTCTCACATGATAACTCTACTGGCCAGTCCCCCCAAGTCTGGGTGAGGCTGGTGAGAGAGAGACACTCTCTTTCACCAGAACCCACTTCCTCAACTGTTTTACGAAACAGCAAGCCATGACTATACTGAACTTATCATTCTGCCTGTTAAACATTAAACAAAGACCCCAAGAAGAGGGTTATTTTAGAACTGGCTCAAATGTCTAGAGTCTCTTATAGGCAGTGGCATATGATTTTATAAAGAAATATAGGCATTGTATTAAGAAATCAGTTCATCTATTTTGAATCCTTATTAATATGTATTAGAAGTTATTTTTAAAAGGCTAATCATCCTTAGAGTTAAAAATTAAACATCAAACTTCAAATGAGCTCGAGGAATAGGGTGAAGAAATAAAATGGAGTCACTGTGGTCAAGTTGCTAAATTATTAGCTTTAAGTGAGCTGATGCATAAGGAAACCATTATTCTGGTTTTAACTGACTTTAGGAACTTGAACTTTGCAGCCCTGCATAGATACCTGGAGGCCCATCAGTGTGTTGTGCACTACTGCCTGGACATGCACTAGACCTTCAATTAGCCATCCGAATGACCTCAAGAAGAAAGTGTTCCAATATTTAGGCCGGTGGACATCTGATGATTGCCATTTTGGGCCAATCTGGGGGGCTCACAATGCAGAACTGATTCTTTTAAAAATGTACTCTTCACTATACTACTTTCAATTATGCATATGTCCATGTATAAATGGATACATATATACATGTGTGCATGCATACAGTTATAGAATAGCTCCAGGTACATTGTAATGTACCAATGATAATGAGAATCAATATCATTGATTCTCAAACAGGTGGGGGAGGTGGATTGGAATCCTATGTTGGAGGGTTGCTCTTCAAGGTGATTATACCAATTTGTATTTTTAAAAAAGCCGTATATAAAGGAATTTCCACTTTCCCACATATTCCATAATGTTGGAATTAGTTATCCAGTCTTTGTAATGTTGCAAGTCTGATAAACAGGAAATAGATCTCTCTTTTGTTTTTTATGGAATTTTTAAAATTAAGTTTGTTTATGAAATACCTTTTGATCTTGATGGCCTTATTGATAAGTTCACTTCTCTCCCCACATGCTGTCTGCCATTTAGGCTAAGCCATAAAGATTGATGTAACATGAGAGAAGGGAGGGGGCCTGCCTGGGACAGCAGCATCCACAAAGTAAGGATGAAGGAAGGTAGGATGAACAGGTAATTTCTACCCAGTAGGAGGGGGAAGAGCAGAGGAGACAAAAGCTCCTCTTTTCTGCTCTCTCCTCAGTGGCATGGCGTCACCTAAGGGGAGGCTAATTAATATGCAATAAAGAAAGAAAAGACATGTTTTTCTCCCTGCACATCTCATTTGCTCTGTGTAAAAATGTTGACCCATACCACCAATATCAACGTACCTGATTTCCATCCACTAACTATGCGCTTTATCTGTACTGTTTCCTTTAATCATCCAAATGATCCAATGGGTGGGAAGGCAATGTAACTTCTCCTTTTACAAGTTAGGAACTGAGATTAGTGAGAAGAAGGAGCCTGCCTAAAACCGCATTACTAGATGGTGGCATTGCTATTCTAACCAATGGTGACTGACTGCAGACTGGCACACCTGGCCACGGAATGACCCAGATTTCTATTGGAGCACCCAGTTGAAGAGCGTAGTGGGCGTGAGGGAGACAGGGCATGTTTGAATTCTGTTCCCAGACTGAATGGTCAGAACAGTTTATGGGACCTCGAGCAAGAACTAGTGTCTTTCAGCAAGGGCTCCTGTCATGATTTTCTGGGATGACAATAGCCAGTCTCCACATAGACAGTGGGCTTAGGAAGCCTTCAGGAATATGGTAGATTCAATCAGCAGGTGAATGAGTGAGAGGATGATAGAACACAGTCATTAAGAACATTGGCTCTGCAGCCAGTTAGGTGAGGTTTTGAGTCCTGACTTCTGTTACGTCTTACTTTTCCAACCTTAGGCAAGCCACCCCTGTTCTCTGAGCTCTTTTACGAGTTGGGAAAATAAAAAATTATGTATGCTATTAGATTTGTGGACTAAGTGAGATACTGTAAATAAAGCCCAAGTGCACTACCAGGTTTACAGTTCGTGCTGCAGAATGAGAGCTTTTAGATGGATGAAGAGAAAGCAGCAAGGGAGATCTGGGTGGATGCAGCGACAGGGAGTAATGCCTGAGAAAACTGCTCCTGACCTTTGCAATATGAAGTCATGGAGAGCCTAGTTGAACAGAAGTAGCCAATGGACATATGTGGATTTTAAAAGACAGATCTGTCTGCCCAAATGTCAGCAAAACTTTGTCTCCAAAGACACATCCACACCCATACACCCAGGTGCTTTGTGCTGCTGTTATGCTCCTGTGGCTTCCTTTGGAGGGAAGGGAACTGAGGCAGTTTCTTCAACTTCACTCTTGAGAGAATGTCCCCAGGCAGACCTGTTTCCACCAGCCTGAAGGGGATTCGTAGGATTTGGAAAAACTTGCTAGTCAGGTCAGTACTGCTTTGGTCGTTTTGAAGTTTCGCTCTTTGGAGTGACATGGTCTCAAGGCTTCTGGGAGAAATTTTCAAAAAGTCATGAACAGAACGAAAACAGGACTCCAATCGGGTCAAGCCTTACAACTTCCTCGTGGGTGGAGAAGAATATGATGTCTGAATGGGGCAAAGAAATATAACGCTTTGTAACAAGGAGCTGTTCTCTGAATGGATGGCACTTCTAGCCTGCTGTTTCCGGGCAACGCTGGTTGACTCATTTCCTCACTGTTGGGCTGGATCAGCACTGAGTCTCCCACACTAACACTCCCAAGGTGGGCGTGGGCAGATGGCGTGTGACAGCCTGTCTAGGAAATGTCCCTCCATCTCTTGGCCTCATTTTTTCCTGGGATCTAACCACTAAACTAAGCTAGTCAACACAATTAAATGGCCATGTATACTGTATTGCCCCAGGGTTCTGTGTGAGTATTTTAAAAAAATGGTAAGTTCTCTGTTGAGGGCCTAAAAATAAAACCCTTAGCCTCCGAGGGAGCAGCAGGAGAGAGAACTCTGTTGGAGGGGCACTAAGTTACAGAGAACACTGTCAAGAGGAGGCGCTGGTTTCTGTGCTGTCTGCTTGAGCACAGAGCCATTATGATGCATTAACTCGAGGGAGCAGGAGAGACCTGGTGCCTGGATGAGAGATGAGCCATGAGGCAGCTGCCCAAAAGGTCAAATGCTCATTATCCTTGTGTCTTGGAGAGCCAAGTATTGACTACATAGCTCTCTCGTTTCTTCCTTTCTACCAAACTACTGCTCTCCAAGAGCCATTAGCTCTAAGCTCTCTCTTTCCTGGGAGGTTGCAGGTACCCTTAAAAATGGTGGCTTTTGTCAGTTTATTGCCCCGTGCAGTGAGAGAGGCGAGCAAAGCCCTAATCACTGTCATACGTGAGGGGAAAGGGATAGGACATCCCTGTTTTTAGGACTAAAGGACTAACAGTTTTACCTCTTCTTTAGATATCCATTTCTTCCTTTCTCCTCTTATTTTATAGAGCAGAAATGACCAACCCAGAGCTTCTGTCTGCCTCATCCTACACGTTCCTGTGTTCTCTTTGTCTTTGCTAAACTGATCCTCTGCGGGGGTGTCCAACCTGCGGCCTGTGGGCTACACAGGGCCCAGGATGGATGTGAATGCAGCCCAACACAAAATTGTAAATTTACTTAAAACACGATGAGACTTTTTTTGTGATTACATGTTGCAATGTATTTAATGTGTGGCCCCAGACAGCTCTTCGTCTCCCAGTGTGGCCCAGAGACGCCAAAAGGTTGGCCACCAAGGCGATTCTGGGCCCTCAGATATTTCCTAGCCGTCGTTGCCATCGAACCAGAGGAGTGAAGAAATTAGTCTCCATGTGAGAGAGACCCAGAGGCCTTCAGCCGGGTCCTTCTTTGGACAAGTCCTACAAGTCTGTGACGCTTATTGAACTAGGAGAACCCACTTTGCTGGAGATTACAGAATTCAGACTTTATCTCTTAGTCAAAGCATAAGAGTTGTTCATGGTAACCCTTTACTGAATGCAGGAAAATCATAGAAATCTGGCCCCCTCAGGTTTTGAGGTGAAATGCTCTGTGGAGGCCTTGTAGTGATGCCAGGCCTTGGTATCACTCACTCCACCTTCAAAAGTGCCTTGTTCTAATATCAATATCAGTCGTTCATTCAGAAATCCTCCTCTCGGACCTAGGGTTATACAAGGTGCATGTTGAAGCTTGTTTTTCAAACACCTCTATCTGGGAGGGTGTATGTTAGCTTTTGCTGTGTAACAAATCACTCCAAAACGTAGTGGCCAAAAACAGCCACCATTTATTTAACTGATAGTTCCCTTGGTTGGGAGTTGGCGCTGGGACCAGCTGGGTGGCTTTTCTGTTTTCTGCTGGGCTCACTCATTTATCTTAATCAACTCCCAGACTGTCCTGTGGCTGATGCTTTAGCATGACCTCATTGCGGGTAGCTTATCTTTGCTCCTGTGGACTGGCATCCTAGAGGAGGCTAGCTCAGGCTTGTTTAGATGGCCACTGAGCAAGATTCTCATAGAGTGTGGAAGCTGCAAGGCTCCTTAAGGTCCAGGGGTGTCCAATCCCTGGCCTGTGGGCCACATGCGGCCCAGGGTGGCTATGAATGTGGCCCAACATAAAATTGTAAAATTTACTTAAAACATTACATGATTTTTTTTGTTTTCATTAGTATTTGTGTATTTAATACGTGGCCCAAGATGACCCTTCTTCTTCCACTGTGGTCTAGAGACACCAACATGTTGGACATTTCTGGTAGGCTCTGGAACCTGCACAATCTCTTCTGCCACATTCTATTGGTCAAAGCAAATCACAAGGCCAGTTCTGATTGGAGGAGAGGGAAAATACATTCCTCTTGATAGGAGGATCTCCAAAGTCACATTGCAAGAAGTGTGGATAAAGAAAGGGGGATTATTGAGGCCATGTTTTATAAGCAGTATTCTACATCCTGGAGAAGATTTGTGTTTCATTTGGGATAGTTTTTTAGGCCAATCGTGGCTTAGGTTCTGCAAGACTGAGGAAACACAAAACTGCTTTTTATAGGAATTTCAAAATGTAGGTGTAGAGTTTAGCAATGTCTATGAGGCTGAATGAAGCACCCTTTTTGTCTCTAATTACCAATGCAGTGCCCAGTGCAACTGCTTTTTTGGGGCTGTGTCTTCATAGATGTTCTCTTTGGCCCTGAGGCCATGCTAACATCATTTTTGTTGTTAGACCTTCTATTATTGCAAAACTAATACCATAAAATATTGCCAAAAGACAATATGACCAACCCTTTATTATCTATGTTTTGATTACATATGTTTTGATAGATCTCAGGTCACTCAATCTCTTGCTCTATTGGTATTTCTTTATTCACTCTATTCCCCCTTACCATGGATGTAGATTTTACCCAAGAGAGTGAAACTCTCTCTATTTGGGGGGAAGTTGGCTTGCACTGCTCTTCTTGAATGGATCTCATTGAGGATCTGCTTAGTCTGTGTGTGGGAGGAGATGTAGGAAAGTGCCGCGGTCAAGCTGATTGTCCTGAGTCAGGATTTCACATGGGAAATACATTATAAATCCCTTTTCCGGGATATCACATACAACTGAATTCAATGCAAATGTCAAGAGAAATCTAGGAGATTTCGTTAGGTTACTCATTCTTCTGGAGTGTCTCTCTCTGTTTTCCTCTCTTTGGTGAAAAATTTGAGATTTGACTGCATAACAGTTGCATGGTGGCTTATTTATGGTTTTTGATAGAAAAACCATGTACATCATTGTGTTTTATGAAACTCTAATATATTCGGATGATAAATCTTCCCTTCTCCTTTTTGAAGGAAGCTTCCTACAGGACCCAAACTGTAGTAAACATTTAAAGGGTAATGCCTTAAAAGTATACCATGGGGTTTAAGAGTTAGTCTTCCAACAATAAGGGCCTACCGTGAGACAGGCACTGCCCAGGTACTTTAAATATATGAATACATAAATAATTTTCATTGTAGCCCTTCCTTGTAGGTGTGGTCATTCTTAATTCATATATGAGGAAACTAAGGCTTGTAGCAGTTGAGGGACTGACTTAGAAGAGCACAGAATGAGTACATCACTAAACCAGAATGGAAACAAAGGTCCGCGTGGTTCCAGAGCCAGTTCTTTTTATACTATGATGAGATTATTTTTTAAATTTTATTTTTCAATTGCAGTTGTCATTCAGTATTATTTTATGTTAGTTTCAGGTGTTATGTTGGGATTCTTAATGTGTCAGTGGCCTTTGGCTGCTGCGTCACGGCTACCATCATTTCGTAGGAATATTCTCACTTCCTCCTGGAAGAAGAAAGGAAATTGATCCCTCACTTTCCATCTTTATGATTTCAAGGCAAAGCTATAAGATCAGAATAACATTTCTAAAACGTGGGGAATGGCATTAACAGAGTCGGGGTATGAAGTGGATGGGGAGTTCAAAAAGCTGCTTCTCCATTAGTCTTGAAAGTGTGCATCTTAAACCTAAAATCCAGGTTGTAGGAATGCACATTACTTTAAGTTTGCCCAGCAGCAGTGCCTTTTAAAGAACTTGGCATAGGGTGGTGGTGAGACCGCCAGCCTCTTCTCTCTTGACCCCGGATTGGATCTTGGCAGTCTTGTTAAGTCCTTGGTCATATTCAGGTCAGATTCCAACTTTCTCTTCTTAATGCATATCATTATTGTTATTAATTATTACTGTCCATTGAAGTCGGTTACACCACAGCTCCTCCTGTAAATCAGATTATCAGCCCTGTGTCCGCAGGTCAGCCTCCTTCTGCCGTGTTAGGCTTCTAGGAATACCTTCACTCCAGGGCAGGCAGTGCTTCAGTAGTTTGGTCCTGGCTGAAAACCATGGCTTGGCTATTGTAGATGATGCTGCCGTGAACATGGGGGTGCATACATTCTTTCGAATTAGTGTCTTCAGGTAAGTCCCTAGAAGTGGAATTGCTGGGTCATAAGGCAGTTCCATTTTTAATCTTTTGAGGAAACTCTGTACTGTTTTCCATACTAGCCAGTATCTGCATTCCTGCTAACAGTCCACGAGGATTTCCTTTCCTCTCCATTCTCACCAGTACTCGTCATTTGTGGATTTATTGACGGTAGCCATTCTGATGGGTGATACCTAATTGTGGTTTTAATTTGCATTTCTCTGACAATTAGTGAGGTTAAGCACCTTTTCATATGTCTATTGGCCATCTGTATGTGCTCTTTGGAGACGTGCCTATTCAAGTCCTTTACCCATTTTTTAATACAATATGTTAATTGTTGACTATAGGTATAATATTGCACAGCAGATCTCTAAAGATTATTTATCTTATTCAAATGAAACATTATGCCTGCTGATTAACAATAATTCCCATTTCCCCTTCCCCCTCAGCCCCCACTAACCACCATTTCAGTCTGTGATTCTGTGATTTCAACATACAGATATTTTCCAATGCAATGGGTCATTCACTATTGTAAAGAGAGAGGAAAATAGTGGTGAGCCTTGAACCTGGAACACTTATGGGAAGCACATGGCTTCAAGGTGCAATAAAATCACATAGAATAACACAAAAAGCTTTAAAAAACACAGATAAAGGGAATATATTAATTATGATAAAAAACTTGAAAATAGACATAAATAATATTAATTAAAATAAAACCATGCAAAATATTCGGTGCTTTAAAAAAAAGATTTTATTTATTTATCTTTAGAGAGGAAAGGAAGGAGAGAAGGAGAGAAACATCAATATATAGTTGCCTCTTGTGAGTCCCCTGCTGGGAACTGGCCCACAACCCAGGCATGTGCCCTAACTGGGAATTGAACCGCGATCGTGTGGTTCACAGGCCCACGCTCAATCCACTGAGCTACACCAGCCAGGGCATATTCAGTGCTTTTAAACCTAATTCTGGACCTAACAATTTCAAAACAGTGACAGTTTTGCTGGAAATAATGTCTTGGATTAAATGGTTTTTATGCTTCTAATAGACCCTGTTCTCAACAGACCATAAGAGGAACTACACAGGCCCCTTTCATTTATGGGGTCTTCTGCTTGTGTT
Organism: Sturnira hondurensis; assembly: GCF_014824575.4. Taxonomy (NCBI): domain Eukaryota; kingdom Metazoa; phylum Chordata; class Mammalia; order Chiroptera; family Phyllostomidae; genus Sturnira; species Sturnira hondurensis. The sequence goes on along the minus strand of NW_028091030.1, from coordinate 218,027 downwards.
CTTTGTAGAAACTCTAGAATTCTATTTTTTAAATTAAATTTATTGGGGTGACATTGGTTAGCAAGATCATTTAGGTATCAGGTGTATGTTTCTATGATACATGATTTATCATATTGCATTGTGTTGTGTGCCTAGCCTCCAGAATTTTAGATCTGGATAGGGGGCTTTGGCTTGGGGGGTAAAGGGAAAATTGGGAAAGTAGAGGAAAAAAATTAAGTAAGGCAAACTTGAATGAGCAAGGGGACGCGTAACCACACATACAAACATAAAAGAAGCAGTGGGAAGATATAAAAATACATGCATCACTGAAGGAAGCAATGATAAAACAGACTTATTGGAACCTTCCACTTGATAGGGGATGATTCAATTATAATGGATCATATCTGTTGAAGATAGTCATATCCCTGACTTGCCAAAACTGTGACTTTTAGGCAGTCCCATATAATATTGGAAACAACTCACCAAAAAAGTGTTGCGTAAAGCCTTTTTAGTTCGGTATTTTTCAGATATTTTAAAAATTATTTCTGCCAGGTTCCTAGACTCTTATTGTGCCTGGTCTTCTCCATTACAGAAAAAAAAAATCCTTAGACCAATTGATACCAAATATATCACTTATATATTGATTGACTGATGATTAATTTATTCATTCAGCAAATGCTTATCGAACACTTACTATGTGCTAGGCACTGTCCTAGCTTTGAGAATACAGGCACACACAAAATAGATAAATATTTCTGCCTTCATGGAATTTATGTTTAATTTGGAAGGGAGAAGGCATTAATAAATACATAAATAGAATAAAGTACATATATGTCAGATGGTGGTTAGTCCTATGGAAACAAATAAAGGCCAAATGGGTGAGGTGGTGCAGGAGCTGAATTGTGATTGGCTCATCAGGGAGCGTGTCCCTTGAGCAAAGGTCGGGAGGTGAAGAGCGAGCTGCGTGGCTGTCTGGGGGCCTGTGCTGGTTGGCCAGGCGGGGCTACGGGGCGGAAGGAAATGTACCACTCAGAGAAATGAAATATTAGTAATGACGTCTCTGGTGACAATTAGGGAGATGGTTTTGGTACAAGGACCTTTCTGGAGTCCCACAACTCATGCCATGCCAGTCAGTGCTGGCACTGCCAAGGGGACAGGCCAACCCAGAGGAGATAAAGTGATTTCTCGCAACAGTGAAGGCTGTGCTGTGTGGCAGGTGACAGCCACCGAATGGATCTGCTGTGAAAGTCGAAGGCCCCCAGCAACGTGGTAGGAGGCCGGAAGACATTTAAACGTCATCAGGATAAGGAATAAGACCCTGCAGGGATTCATCCATTTTCTAACCCGTAACTGGTCTCTCTAGACCTTTGCCCCTGTTTGGGGTCTGGGCATTAGTTGGTTCTCTGTAGGTCTAGCAATGATCCTGGGTCCCCATGGATCAACTCTGATGACAGATGTTGGAAGAAGAAGGAGCTCCATCTAGTTTGCTGGAAAAAGTGAGAGGGAATCAGGAGCGGCTCCAATATCTCAGATGTGATGGTGATCTTGCTTGTGGATCTTGTGCCTCTCCTCCCTGAACTCTGGGCACTTATGTCTCGGACACCAAGGTGAGGTGTTTAGCACTGGCCCATTTCTCTGTCCTAGGTAGTGCTTGCATGTTATGCTGTATCTGTAAACGCTCTTGGTCTGAATGCCCCCATTGGTTTTCCCAGAGTGCCATGCCATTTGCTGACTGGACTCTTCTAATCTAATCTGTGGACACGCAAATGTTCCCAGTCAGGGTCACCATCAATGCCGTGGAGATTGTGCCGTCCACCAGGGCACCTAACCGAGGCTGCAAATGGGAGCTAAGCTCCATCCTATGGGTTTCCCTCTAGGCTGTGTACCCTGCCAGAGAGTAGAATCTGGTCTGGAGGAAAGGCGCCTTTTTCTACTTTGCCCAGAGGTAACCTGTGTTAGTCAAACTGTGTTCTGTTGCAGCTGCAATCACCCAAAAGGTGTGCCTTTTCTAGTTTACACAATGGAAACATCAGGCTCGCTCTGGCCCAGGTCCAGTTTTCAATGGCGTGTCTTCAGAGAAAACCTCTCCCTGTCTTTCTTCCTACATGCACGGGCAGACACACCCAACACATCGTGTGCATTTGCTTGGTTACATGCACATATACATCCCTTGTCTGTAGTGAAGAAAAGCTCATTTCGTTTCTCAAATTCTGTTTCATCAAAGCTGCGGGCTGGTGTTATACTGGGAACAGGTCAAGGTTATTGTCTACCTGCTTGCTTTGGAATGGGTGGTTAACGATCACTGAAGTAAAAGCAGACCTGATTCATAGTCCTTTTTCAATGTTTGACTAAATCTTAGGCTTATAGGGACAGAGAGGGCCAGACCACCCCTCCTGTACCAAGTGTGTTATGTAAATCATGACAAAGAGGGTTGTTTCCTTTGCACAGGGTCAGGAAAGGTGGTTTGGAGTGGGAGACAGTGGTTGAGCCTGGAAGCCAGGCCCTGAGTGGCAGACACGTGGCAGGTTTGTCACAGAAACAGCTGGGCTTGCTCCACAGACGTGGACTGCCCTTCCGCCGTTGTGCGAGCGAGGAATTGTACTTACTTTATTGTTGTGGGGTTAGGAGCCAGATTTCTAAGACTGAAATTTAAGTGGTACCTATTACATGCTGTATAAACATGAGCAGTTCCCTTAACTGCCCTGTGATTGTTTTCTCATCACCACTGTTGACAATTTTTTTAATCACGATCATCATGATCACCATCATCATCAACATTGTTGTTGTCTTCATCGAATTCTGGTCCCTGTGCCATTGGTGGCTTCCCCCCACAGCTGAACACTGTGCTCCTTTGGTCTGTAGGCCACTCCCTGCGTGTCACTGTGCCTGCCAAGTCCTGCCCGAGCACCAGATTGGGTTTTCCTCGGCGTCTGGGTTCCCCCTGAGTAGGCTTCCTGGCTATCACCTGCGTACAGGCTGTTTCAGTTCAACGGGATCCAAAGTTGACAGACTATGTTCCCTACAGGGGGAGAGACTTAGGGACTTAACGTGCTCAGAAAAATAAATTGGATGAAAAGAAAGCATTATCCTAATAAGCGTTGGACTTACTTGGATTAGGATTTAAAGAGAATGTCTAGGATTTACATACATCATAAAAAGGATAGCTATCATTTTTGAAAATACGCTATGTACTGGGTACAATGATAGATTAAAAAATACAAATAGCAATCCTGCAAAATATGTATTTTGATGAAAAATACGAGGCAACTGAAATTCACAGTAATAACAAATTTATGAAGGGAATGCTGCTTTTTCTGACACAATTCTCCCCGTGTATTGGTTTGATAATTTTTCTGACCTCTGGATGCCCTAAATCTGTATGTGAAGTGTAATTTGGTCATAGATAGTAAAGACGGCATTTTCAGTTGATGCATTTGAGTATTTTCTTACTATGAAAGTAACACATAGTCCATATACAAAATTTTGAAACAATGGCTGAGTAACACGCCAAAGGCCAAGCCGATCTGGTAGGCGGCCGTCGAGTCTAAGCCTTCCCCAGGAATCTGGGCTCTCGACCACTGTTTTGTATGAAATCATTTCCCTGTGTTGGTTTCCTCTGGCTGACTCACATCCCAGGCCAAATTCATTATTATTTAACACACTGGCACACCTCGGTTCAGGGCATTTGCTTGTTTTGCACAGTCCCATCTGTCTTCAGCATAGGTTAACAGTATGGAACTTCTCTTGGCCAGATAAGCAGCTAATTTTGGAAATAGTAGCATGCTCATGATAGCAAATATAACTGGAAAAGCCAGCGATGCAAATGGAATCGATGTCCATACATGATAAGTTGACTCCTTTTAAAGAATATCTACTGAGCTGTTAAGTCATGTCTAGCTTGATGACAATGCTGTCACTTTATATGCACACTGGTAAGTTTTCTGCATACTGCTTGGCCAGAGTAGGTCCCAGGTCACCTCCTCCTTTACTTACAGTTCCCCAAACTTCACTCCTTTAATTGTGGGGAAGGGTATATTCTTTGGTGAATTGTATGTTAAGATGATGTTGGGTAAATACATCACTACACTTAATTTTCTTGGTCAATATTGGTTTACTTTTTGTCTTAATTAGATTCAGTGTAAGCCCTATAAGGTGATAGAGAAAATACATATCAGGGCTTTAGACTCTCCATCCATAATATGAAGAGTTAGGCTAGATCAGCAGTTTCCACCTGGTGTGCTGCAAGAATTAACACAGGCAATACCTGACTATTCAGTCTCAGACACTGACCTCTTGTCCTTTAGATTATCGAATAAATAAAACGACAACAGCCAACACAACAATTGCTGTTCAGTGTGAAGGAATCAAAATTACACCTATTTTTTGTCAGATAGGCTGCAGAATTTTAGTGATTAGTACATGTGCACCACGTGATGAAAAATATTGAAAACCACTGGGCTAGATAATAGCTGAAGACTTTTCCATCTCTCAGGTGCCTTAGAGCTTTTCCTTTGTCACAGCAGTGAGAAAAAATTTCAGGACCTGAGAGCATGTTAACAGCAATGTTCTTTTGGCAGGATTGGGTAGATTCCAGGAAATGCTGCTAATTTATTTATTTCTTGCCAGTTGCAGGAAGTGGAATTTTGTGACCTGCTACAACTGATGACACTCAGATAATATTCACGACGTACTTGACATCATAAGGGGAGGTGATGTTCAGCAAAGACATTCAAATGAGATGAGGCTGGGAACGGGCCCCGTTCCTCATGGCTGAGGTGGAATAAAGTGGAATAAAGTTTCCTGCCACAATCATGTTCGAAGATACCTCCAGTGCAATCTGTGGTTTAGAAAAAGAGTCTTGCATTTATTTCCTCTGCTCTCTGAGTCTGAATGGAAAGGAGACAGGAGTAATGACTGTCCAATTTCGAGTCACAGAGGCGCTCCTTTGAGGGGGTGGGGCAGGCTCAGCATGACAAGCAGTGCGCGGGTGGCAGGGCTGGGAAGACTCCCTTTGATTCCTGGTTGCCCCCTCACTGCTGTGTGACCGTAATCATGTTACTTCATTTCCTTGATCCTACATTTTTTCGTGTACGAAATGGAAATAATAAAATGTTCCTGAGAGGTTGGCTGTAAATAGTAAGTTTTAATGCATCTGCTATACTTATTGCTCAATGAATCTAGGCCTCCAGTCTCATATCCAAAATTTGTGAAAACTCTTTTCTTGAAAGCTTCTTGACAGACCTCAGCTGTTCAATCATGTTTCACTTGGTAGAGAAGTTTTACCTGGTCCTGTGAAGCTATTTATGGTCTTTGTCCTGTTCCATGTGATTATTCATAGGTTTTGTTGTATAAGTGTTTATTTGTGCTGTTTCAGATCATTCTGGGGGGGTTTACATAATGTACAATATTATGTCTTTCTAAAATGTAAAAATGTCTGATTTTCAAACATACATGGTCCAAAGAATTTCTTTTAAGGGATTTAGGCCTATATTTCTTTATTGGTTTTAGAATGAATGAGTATTAAAAATTTTTTTTGGATTGGTTTATCCTAGCTAATATCACACTTGGTCATTAAAATAATTTTTAATGTTTTTCCATTTTGGGGGAACAGATAGTTTTATATTCTCTGAACTGAGATTTATGTTTATTAAGCTGGTAACCTCCCTAGAGTTCATACTTGACAACAACCTTGAGACGTAGAACCCAGTGGGTCTTATGATAAGATAAAAAAATGCTCCAAACCAGTTCAGTTCAGCCGAGTCCAAAGAGGCCCTTTTACTCTCTTGATAAATATCTGATAAGAAGAATTACATCCCTAGAAATAGGCACGGACAGTGAGGTAAGTGACAGAAGATGGAGGAATGAAAATTAATTGGTTCTCAGCTTCTAGGAAGATTATTCAATGGAACATCTTTTCAAAAAAGCACAATTTTCACAGAGTTTGCACACGCGTGGCTCAGCCTTTGGTCTCTTTTCTAGAAAAGTGACACTTACTATTTAAAAAAGCAAGTCAGATACTCTCTTGATTCTTGACTGCTCATTCACACCTCACCATCATAATTCTTACACTTAGCACTGAGTTTTTAAATTTATTGCTAGGAATTGGGGAGGCCCACGGAAGTTGTAGATGCGTATGCAGCGCACAAAGGCGGGAGCCAGGCTCCATTCATGCCACCGAGGCTGCCCTGTTCTGTGGCCAAGAGCAGAAGCCACCTGCTGAGCTGTAACGAACCCAAATGGATCAGTTGCCTGAAGTGTCAGTAGCTCATTTAAAACAAATTCCAGGTTTAATTGAGCCTGTATCAAATGGATCATCTTGTGTCAAGAGAAGGCTATTGTAGCTTAAGATGTGAAAGAGTGACTATCAGTAATAATCCATATACAGTAAGTGGTTGACAGACCAGTATAATTCACAAGCTACAAAAGAGAAATTATGTTGTAGGCTACATAGTCACTGGGTCAAAACTAAAGTCATTCATTTAATTGTCCTTTGGCGGGCTCTCGGCGTTACTTCTGTGACCGCAATGGAAACACTGAAAAGCTGAAGGAAAACAGGAAATTATCTTACATGAAAGTTGGCTTATTGATTTTCATGTAAAAATGTGTTTTATGTTGCTTAGAACAATGTGATTTTAGAAGCAGTGCAAGTGTCTTAAATCAGAAAAGGAAGTAAGCAGAGATGGGATCAGAGAAAACATATTCTGAACCTTCGAAGAGGTGAGGGGTGGGGGAAGGAGAAGAGAGAAAAGGGGGAGTACGTGGTGATGGGAGGAGACTTGACCTGGGCTAGTGAACACACAATACAATGTACAGATGATGTTGTTAGAGAAATGTGCACCTGCATCCTATATAATTTTATGAACCAATGTGACCCCAATAAATTCAATTATAAAGAAAAAAGAGAACTCATAGAACAGAGAACGGTGCTTGCCAGGACTGGAGGGTGGGTGACACGGGCAGTTGTTGGTCAGAAGGTACAAGGTTTCAGGTTTGGGTGAGTAAATTCTAGGGGTCTAATGCACGACAGGGTGACTGCAGTTAGTACTGTATTGTATGCTTGAAAGTTGCTAAGAGAGTAGAACTTTATTGTTCTCACTATAACAACAACAAAAATGGTGATTATGTGAGGTGAAGGACGTAACTGACCTTCCTGTGGTAAACACTTTGCGACATGTGCACATGTCAAACCATCACATTGTGTGCCTTAAACATATATAACGTTGTGTGTCAAGTACATGCTAATAAAGCTGCAAAAAGAGGGGGAAAAAGAGGTGACGGATTTGGCATGTCAAGGTGATTGATTTCGGTTCTCAGACCACTGTTGGCGAAATGACCTTCTAAGACAGAGAAATACATACAGTTCAAGGCGCCAGGGTCTTCGGTAAAACAGGGGGGTAGTAGAGGTCTGTTTTAATACCTCTTCTTTATTCTCCCCCTTTTCAGGGAACACTGTTACCCTCCCCAAGTCCCTTCACCGTCCTTTATCAACCCACTGCCTTCAAGGCCTGCAAGGCGCTGTAGTACTGTGGCCTCCGTGTCCTTCTCCCCCATCTCTGCAGTCCAGAAACATTGACTTTGTTTGGGAAAGTCTGGGGTGGCAGCACCTAGGTTTTATTCCCTGCTCCATGTCTAGTGCCTAGCACTGTGCCCCCACTGACGACTATTTCTTAAATGAACCGATGACGAAGAAGTGAATGGCATGTTGACGTCATTCTAGTTAGTAGCTGGCGCAAGCTACCCTCATTTCCGGTATTGTCCTTCGTTCGGTAAGTATATGTTTAGTATGGACAATGTGCCAGGGGCCACTCAACAAGAATTACACTGTGTGATAACCGAGCGGTTCAGCATTAGGGTGGCCTCTCAGGGTAGGTTACAACTCAGGTGTGTTTGGAGACCCAGACGTGCAGAAACGGTGGAGGGTGCAGCAACAAAATTCTACCTTTTTGCTGCTTTTCGACCAGGCGGAAGATTTAATCTCCAGGGAGGCAGAAGCACTTTTGAAACAGAATTGAAACACGGCGTTCTTTCCAGGAGGAAGTTAATGTCAGCCACTAGTTGTGTTTGAAGAGTGACATTCGGAGACCCATGTGTCTTTGCTGCCTTGACGTTCATGAATGAAGAGACCCGAGGCTTCACTGACTCATCTTCTGCCCCCGACGGTTTCATCCTGGGCGTGACAGGAGTGAGGTCCTGGGCTGTTTGCCAAGCCTGCTCTCGGGCTGAAGGCATCAGGTGATCTACAGTGCTGTTTTATAAATGAAGTGCTTGAGTGTTCAAACCTTCTTTGGCAAAGAGTGGCAGGATGACCATTTTTCTTGAGTGTAGTACAGAGCAAGGGTATTAGGAAGGAGCTAAATTAGAGCGGATCAACTTCTACAGAGGAATTATCATGGAAGAAATGTTTCATGTTTCTTTTGGGTTAGTAGATTTGTATCTGTAGCCTGACCTGGTCCAAATTGACTTTTGGAGAGAATTTTTAAAAAGGTTTCTCTTTTGTCACTTAACAGCATGTTTGTGTAACAGATAAATATTTAGAGGCATGTTATGCATATGTGTGTTCTGTTTGGTTAACTTCTTTATTTTTTTCTCAAAGACAACTAATTTGAGTGTGATTATCCCGAATATGCAGGGTTTTTTTTTTTTGCTGAAATGGTACTAAATTGTCACAGGGTTTGTCATTGGCATGGGCACTGTGTTAAAGCAGACACAACTTTATAACCCCAATTTACAAGTCAAGTTTTGAAATTTCAGGAGAGAAAATGAGGGCTGAGGGCATGATTGTTTTTCCAGGAGAGAATAATTTTTGCGAAAGTAGCTCTATGATAAATCACCTCATTTGTTTAATTCTTGAGCTATACACAGCACTATCTCCTCAAAGAGGCCTTTGTTCTAGTGAATTCTACCGAAAGAAGCCCAAGTTCCCCGTTTGGATTAAGGCCTCCATCACCTGCATCCTGTCGTCAGTCTCAGATGATTTCACATTACAGTTACAGTCTTCGAGGCTCTTCTCTCAGCTGAATTATCATCTGTTTAAATATTGTCCTGTCTCCACTTGACACATGAACAAACATGATCAGAGTCATCGAAGTCATAAGCATAAAAGGCCTCGTAGCCCTTCCTTGCCTTTTTAAAATCATCTGGTTATTATATCTGTGGTTAAGTGTAAGCTAATATATATATATTTTTTAAAGTTTTATTTATTTATTTTTAGAGAGGGGTGAAGGGAAGGAGAAAGAGGAGAGAAACATCACTGTATTATTGCCTCTTGGGCGCCCCCTCCTGGGGACCTGGCTCACAACACAGGCATGTGCTCTGATTGGGAATCCAACCCACAGCCTTTTGGGTCACAGGCCCATGTTCAATCCATTGAGACACACCACCCAGGCCAAGGAAATATATTCTTTGGATCATTTACAATCATCTTCCAGTGTTTCCTCAGAACACTACTCCAGAAAGTTGTTCCATGTTAAATGAATTTCCAAACAGGGTGTTTTAATTTGGAAAATTCTGCATAATCTACCACCACTCTCAGAAACTCACAACATAGACGAACAGGTTAAAGTCTGTAATAAATGTTTCCCACTGTGGGAAGTTGCCCTTTTAGTCCGGACTATAGATCAGCTTGGGATTTAATTCTGGGAGTGAGGGTCGTGATACCTGTGACCCTGGGGGGAACGACCACTGGGGTTTATTTGGCGGATCTGACAGCCTCGGCTGGGGTCCTGTTCCCTCTACTGTGCTTCAGGTGCAGCTTTTCTGTTCCCCTGAAGAGAACAGCTTTCGGGGACAGAAGACAATTTGTCTGTGGAAAAGTGTTTAGATGTCGTTCTCCCTTCCTACCAGAATTCCAACATGCGACTGGACTTTGGGGGAACATGGAATTTTGATTCTGACATTTGTTTATAAGCTTGTTAGGAATATGAAAGTTGTGGTACCCTTGCTCAATAAAGTTCAAAAACGGTGTACTATATATTGTAAAATAATATATATTATAATGATATCATACATAAGTATCATATAATGAGAGTATAGGCCTCAAAGAGGAGTGTTTGTGCTGGGCAGGATGACCTAGTGAAGGTCATAGTGTGGGACTGGTCAGAGTGGGATTGGGGGTCCTTTGGCAAGTGGACACTTGAGAAACCCTTTACACGGGTCTGAGTATATTCTTATAAAATTTCTGCTTGGCTTCATAATATGTTGAATGTATTTACAAATCACTTGGTGAATTCATAGAATGTGTTATTCTATTGCAGAAATTTTCATCTTTGTCTTGATTTTTAAAAGATTTTATTGATTTATTTTAGAGAGACGGGAAAAGAGGGAGGAAGAGAGGGAGAGAAACATCGATGTGTGAGAGATACATCAATTGGTTGCCTCTCACATGCCCCCAACTGGGGACCTGGCCCACAACCCAGGCATGTGCCCTGACCAGGAACTGAACCTGTGACATTTTGGTTTGCAGGTCAGTGCTCAGTCCACTGAGTCACACCTGCCAGAGTTCCCTCTTTGTCTTTCATGTGATTACTGGTAACCTCCATCACTGCCTATCCTCACAGTACATCCCTATTTCACTCCATTTTCCTTCCTAACACCTCTTCCTCAGGCCTCATGATCACCCCCCACCGCCACTATTTCTATGGTTCAGTGAAGAATGTAGAGTCACACTCAGCTTTTCATCAGAATCTTCACTTCCCGAGGTTGAATGTACTCCCTGTGGTATTAGTAAGATGGAGACGTGTTTTCCTTGCATAATGAATACAGATGAGTCTGCTGCCACATTCTTCCTCGTCCTAGTTACTGCTTGACCTCGACCAGAAGAGGAAGTGGTCAGGCCCTGCTTAATGCTCTTCGAAATGCTTCTTAGGAAATTGGTTGGCACCTGAGCCAGTAAAGTCACTTAAGGACTTAAACTGGTCTGGGCCCCTTGCAGGAAGCAGTTCGCACCTTCAGGTATGAGGGAGAATGGCTTTTCCGCAGGAAGGAGCTTGGATGGCATAAGCAAGATAGATAGCCCTGAATGAAAAGGTGAATAGAACCCTCGACAGTTTGAATTTCCATCGGAGGAACCTGGGAGTTAAGCATTTTCTTTCTTCTCCCTTTATCTCTTGTCTGTCTCATATTTCAGTTTTATTGCCCCTCTTTTGCTGGGCATGGTGCTGAATTATGATGAACCCCAGACTTAGTTTAACCTCAGCTATTTCCTGACTTGCACTTTTTTTAAAGGTAGAAAATGATGCAGATTACTTCTTTCTCTGCAGTCATGACTACTATTAAATCTTTTACGATAGTCATGCCTAATTTTTTATGATGCTTCTTCCCCCTCACCAGTGCACTGGCCAATGTGTCTGGCGAGAAGAACACAGGCACCGTCTCAGGCTCAAATAACATCAAAGGCTGGAGCTAAGACCCAGTAAACGTTCTTATTTTGTCCGAGAAGTATGCCAGGGTGGTCCAGAGTATTCACGGACAGCCTTCTCCTTGGCAGAGGCCAGGCTCAGCTAGCCATCTGTTCCAACCCTTCCTCTAAAGTTACCAGTTGTACTGCCTGAAGGCAGTTACTTAATGTTACTTCCATTTGCTCATTTGTCAATTGAGGGACTAGCAATACCTGTCTCATAAGATTATTCTGCGTATAATATGAGAGAATATGAAAAGTTTAGCATAAAGTCTGACATATATGTTCAATTAATCCTACTTTTCTTCCCTCGTGTGAATAGCAGCAGATGCTACTTAATGCTCCAGAAAGAGGTTGGTAATTCTTGATGACAGAGTTACGAACTCTGGTTCTTTTCTTATATTATTCTTTCATGACAGTCTTTCAATGGACAGTGGCTCTAAAGATCTGATATTTAAGAAAACATATAGTAGTGGAGGAACGCATTTTATTTGAGACAAAGCTCCAGGTTGTCTGGGCAGATAGCGGCAGATATAAGCTGAACGACACCTGCCCCTTCAAACAAATGTAAGTACAGGTGAGACTGTAATGACCAGTCCTTGGTGGTGGTCCTGGTAGTGGTGGGTTGTAAGAAGTAGCCAGCCATTGATTGGAGCGACTCAGAGCGTTAAGATGAGGCTCGTACCTTAAACTGGGCCTGGTTATCAAATGCTCAATACATTTATTTTTTCATCAAAAGGCTAGTTTCTTGATGAGCTCTAGTAGTTGGAAATATGAATGCTGGGTATCGGGGGTGGGAGGAAGTCAAAGACTAAGATTCACAGACTTGGAAGCAGTCGTGCATGTGTGTATGGGGGTGTGTTGGTAGAAAAGTGAGGAAATGCTATGCCTATGCCTTGGACGTTACAGAGGCATTTAGCACTCCCAAGAAATAGAGTGTGACGGTTAAGGGCTCCAGCCTTGGAGATGGACAGACTAGTGTTCAAATCCCAGATCTACTACTTGTTTTGTCAAATGTACTTACTAGAAAATGCAACTCAGATCGGATTTAAGGATCAAACTATTTATTGTCCTGTACTTTAGGAAATATTGAAGCAAGGTAGGTTGCTAGCCTAGCACGTCAGGGCTCTGGCGCCACTCTCTGTGATCTTGGTTCTGCCCTTCTTAGGCAGTTGCCCTTGGCTCTGCCCTTCTGGGTTGAATTTTCAAGTGGTCAGAAAGATGGTAGCAGTGGTTCTGGGTACCACATTCAGGCATGAAAACTTGGAAAAGAAGAAGAGAGAATTTCTGTCTCTTCTGTAGGAATGAAAAATCCTTTTTTGCTTTTTGGTTATTTTTTTTATTGTTGTTCAAGTAGAGTTGTGTCCATTTTCACCCTAGCTCAGCCCCCTGCCCCCCACCCACCTCCACCTTCGAACATACCTGCTTTGGCTTTGTCCATGTGTCCTTTATACATGTTCCTTGATAGACCTTCCCTTACTTTCCCCCTTTACCCCTCTCTCCCTCTTCCTCCCCCTCCCCCTCTGATTACTGTCAGTTTGTTCTTTTCTTTCTTTTTTTTTAAACCCTTTTCTATAAGCCCAATAGCAAACGTTTCCTCCCTTCTCATTGGCTAGAGAGACTTACAGGTTCACTTATAAACCAGTCAAGAGGGGAACAAGATTATTATGATTAATTTAAGCTAAAAAAACCCTACTCTAAGTGTTTGAGATGAGGATCACACTGAATCACCTGAGCAACATTGCTCTGTTAGAAGAGAACAAGAGATGGAAAATCAACAGTGTGTGCTGCTACTTTGTAACCCCTTTGTGCGACTGTATCATATACATATGTCACTTACTGAGATAATATTAAGTGAAATAATACATGTAAAGTCCTCAGCACAATACCTGCTACAGAGTAAACATGTAGTAACCTGACAAATAGATTGGCAATTGGGAAAAACATGTTTGTTGACTGCAAGACTGATTCAAAGCTCTTATTGCCTTGTGTGGGTATACGTTCCTGAGAAACTTTCTGAACTTGTCCTGACTGGCTGAGAAACCAAAGTAAATCTTGAGATCTAGGTAAAGTCATTTAATGACTCTTTTTTGGAGGGTCAAATCCAGGTGATATTGTCCCTGAAGATGGGCTTTGTTCCATTTTTTAAAAATATTTTATTTATTTATTTTTAGAGAGAGGGGAAGGGAAGGAGAAAGAGAGGGAATGAATGATGAGTGTGTGGTTGCCTCTCATACCCCGCTACTAGGGACCTGGCCCCCAACCCAGGCATGTGCCCTGACTGGGAATTGAACCAGTAACACTTTAGTTTTCAGGGCTGTGCTCAATCCACTGAGCTACAGCAGCCAGGGCCCATTTTTTAATGCAAGTAGACCGAGTTCCCACTGAAGAGTGGGAAAATTCTTAGACACAATCAATGTGCCATTGTACTCATTTGAACATGTGTGTGTGTGTGTGTGTGTGTGTGTACATACACTATGTATGAATAGCTTCAGCTATTATTGTGCTTTCAAGCCACTTGGCTGATCCACTTCAATTATTTTTAAAGTACCACTCAAGTATGAGGAACATGGTGAGAAAGCAGGATTGAAGAGGGGAAGTTGGCCAGGCTGCTGTACTGTCCAGCCCCAGGCAGTACTAGCCACAGAAGCTTCAGTGTGACTGCTGTCCCCAGAACTGTGTGAGGCACAGCTTGTATGGCTCTGTGTGATGGCCCTATCCTGTTCAGGACAGGATCCGTACTTTGCAAAGACGGCCTGGGAGAGCAGGGGACATGGCTTGTATGCATGTGATTAGTTCTCTTATAGGTAATTACTCCTGGTGAAATGTGTGCAGTATGGATTCTTTCCTGCACAATCAGAGACCGAATGAGTCCCTCAGTATTATTTTATCCAGGGTAAGTTGGTCATATGCTATGGGGACGATGATGCTCTGATATTAACTGCCATTGAGAGACGTTAACTGAAAGGTGTGGCTATATTTACAATTGCACATTAATTTGTATTCTTTTTTAAAAACTAAGTAGGACAAGTAATTTTTTCAAAACACAGCTTTGAGGGTGGTAGAGTGGCATGGTGGGGAGGTCCACCAGTTCTGCCACAACCGCCCTGGTCCGAGTACCAGCCACCTCGCTACCCGTGTGATTGCTGCTGTCTGTGCATCACTTTCCTCCACTGTAAAACAGAGAGAATCACAGAGCTGGTCTCGGAAGGTTGTTTGGAAAGTTAGGTGAATTAATCTCTTTAGAGACCTTAGGTCAGGACCCGGGCCAAAGGGAGCGCTTCGTAAGAGTTAGTTGTGACCCAGTGTTAGTGGAGATATGGAGAAACTGAAACCCTCGTACACCGTTGGTGGGAATGCAATATGGCACAGTGTCAATGAAGACCAATATGGAGATTCCTCAAGAAATTAAAAATAGAACTACCACTTGATCTAGCAATCCTCCTTCTGATATGTGTCCCAAAAAATAGAAATGAGAATTTCAAAGAGATATTAGTACCCCGTGTTCATTGCGGCACTATTTACAATACCAAAACATGTGGAAACCACCTACATGTCCATCAACAGATGAATGGGTGAAGAAAATGTGGTATATGCATGCAATGGAGTAGTATGCATTCTTAAAAAGAGAAAGAAATTCTGGAATATGTGGCAACAGGGATGGACCTTGAGGATACTATGCTAAGTGCAATAAGCCAGACACAGAAAAACAAACACCATAAGCCTCCACCCACATGCAGCATCTAAAATTGTAGATCTCACAAAATCAGAGACTGGAATGATGGTCAGTGGGGGACACACACACACACACACACACAGTTGTAGAAGTTATACCAAACTCTACTTGTCAAATTAGCAACAATGAAACATTTAAGGGAAGGGAGAGATATTCATTATTAAAAAAAAAACTCCACCAGAAAAATCAATGTTGATGTCCTTCATTGTAGAGGAAAACAAATTCCTTTAAAATCATATTTTAATACTCTATTACAGTTGTCCCATTTTCCCCCTTTGCCCTACTCTGCCCATTCCCACCCACCCAGCTCCTACGGTTCATTCCCACACTGTTGTCCATGTCTCTGGATCATTCATACATGTTCTCTGTCTAGTCCCGTCCCCTTCTTTCCACCATGATGCCCTGGAAAATAAATTCTATGAAGCATTTTCAAAAAGTCTGATCATTTAACTTCAACTCATTATTGTTTTTGTTGTAACAAATGCATGGAGATATTCTTTGATGAAAAGAGTTAGCTGTGATCATCATTATTATCACATCTTTGTTTTGTAGAATTTGGGCATTCCTGGATGTCTGATGTAATTCATATTTTAACACCAATATGGCCTTTTACCATGAACTGCATGCTTTTTTAGCAGCATTTTAATATCTATTTTTCTTTGTCCTCACAGCAACCTGTCAGCTAGGTACAATAGGAATAATTATCTATACTTCTATTACAGTAACTATTTAACTCCATAGCACTTTTCTAATGCTTTCTTCTACCAGATGGAAAAACTCTCATGAATACAGTGTATCAGTTAGGAATGCAATTAGCTGTAAATAATGAATACCCAATAGCAGCAGCTTAAGTTGTAATGACATATATTATTTATTTAGTAAGAGTTCTGAGGTAATATTCAGTGGCTCAATGATGGCATTAAAGATCCAAACTTTTTGCAGCATCCTGAGTATGCTGATTCCTCTTCCTGTGCTCATAACCTCATGGTCACAAGGTGGTTGCCACACTGGCAGGCACTGTGTCCCTAGCCTCCCAAGCAGGAAGGAGGGGAATGTTTGGGAAAATGTCTCCCTTTATTAATGAAGAAAATTTTTCCAGAAGTTCACTGGATGTACTACTATGTGGTATTTATCAGCACTGAGCCTCATAGCCACTCTAGTTGCAAGGGAAGCTGGAAAGAGAATATTTGGCAAAAGAAAAAAAATTATGCTTATCTCTTGGACCTAGGTACATTAAAGCCTGAAAAAAGTAGAGTTCTTCCTTAATTCCTTCCCTTTCCTCCTTCTTCTCATCCTGCTCTTCCCCCCCTCCCCTCCTCTCCTCCTCCTCCTTCTCTCTCTTTTTCTCTTAAATCTTGGAAGACTGTAGTACAGAAAGGCCAATGGCTATAGGAAAGAAAACGAATGGTCACAAGTAAGGATTGTTCCTGATTCATTTTTTTTAAATTCCTGAGCCCGCTGCACAAAAAAAATCCAAAAATATTAGAATAAATAAAACTTTCTGACAGATAAACTGATGCCTAAGTAGTAAAAAGGGTATGATTTTCCTAAAGTTGCACAGCTAATTAGAAGAGTAAGTAGAGTTATAACTCACCTATATGCTAATTTCTGGCCTGGAGTTCTTCCTATTAGGAAAAGCAGTTATTTTTTTTTGTCTCATTATTATAGAAAAGTTGATGCTACATATTTCTATTTCTTGGATGTTTGATAGAATGGCTTAATTTACACAAGATAAGTGTTTCTCCTGAATCTTAGGTAAGGGTTAGCCCACTCAAATATATTTCCCCTAACAAGATTTGGTCAGCCAGGTCCCTCTGTGGATGCTCTACGGAGTAAGATTAGCAGCATGTAATAACTGGTATTCAAAGCTGCACTAGCCTGCGTTGTTTTATCTACTTGTGAAGATTACTACGTATGAAGTAGAAACACTTTACAACCTAAAGAACCGATGTTGTGACTCACTATGTCCCAGACACAGGGCTAATCATTTAAAACATAATGTAAATATTATTCTTTTTATTTTTCTGATGAGGAAACTGAGTCTTGGAGTAGTTGTGACTTGCCATAGGTCATGAAGCTGTAAAGGGGCAGAGCTGGGATTCAAATCTGGCAAAGTTGGACTGTAAAACGTGTATGTTTCCCACTGTCTCAAACTCCTGTGCAGCACTCAGGCACTGCAATAATCACAACTAATGGGCACCCACTGTATACCAACAAGTTCTTAGTAGTTAGCTAGAGAATACTATCTTTCTGGATAATTTTTGGCTTCTAAGTTGCCTGAGAATTAGCATTTTAATGTTTTACATGTAAAAATGCTTTATAGGCCGAAAAGTTTTATGTAACTATCTATTATCATTATCCTTATGTCAAAATTCAGGTTGACATTCTTGGAATTTTAATGCAGGCATTTAAAAATGTTGTATGGTACTTTGAAATTTTTTGTATTCACATAAAGAAGCGAAACGTACATTATGAGTTGTTTAAAGATTCCAGCAGCTATTATGCATCATAATGTGTGCTCAAGTTAATTCTAAAGCATATCTGTAGCTCGTTTTATTTTATGCCTTGGCATTTTGTTTATAGTACAGTATATTTATGGGTTAGAATATCTTTAAATATTCGGGTCTTATGTAGTTTTTTTCTTTCATGATAAAAATTAAAAATGATATTACTGTTTTTTTAAATTACTGTTTTTAGATTTTATTTATTTAGTTTTAGAGAGAGGGGAAGGGAAGGAGAAAGAGAGGGAGAGAAGCATCCATGTGTGGTTGTCTCTTGAAGGCCCCTACTGGGGGAGCTGGCCCACAACTAAGGCATGTGCCCTGGCTGGGAATTGAACCGGCAACTTTTTGGTTCGCAGGCCCGTGCTCAATCTACTGAGCTACACCAGCCAGGGCAAAATTAATTAATTGTTTTGGTTTAATCTTTATTGCGTATTTTTCATTACCATTTAGTCCCCTAGCAGTCACCACACTTTGTCCATGTCCATGAGCCATTTTTCCTTTTTGCTCAATCCCTTCCCCCTCCCTAACCTTTCCCTCGCACCCACTACCTGCCATCTGCTCTCCACCTGTGGACGTTGACTGTTTTCAGAAACATTGCATTTGAGGTGCAAAGCTGTTTTATTATTTTGTGAGAGGTTAGCTTTTTAAAATAACCATCAGTATCTTACCGATCTGGCTTGTGTTAAAGAGTCTTCTGATTTTATAGTTTTTAGCTTGTTGAGTGTCGGTTTGCACACTGGCCCCCTGTACACATAGGGTGAAGAAGAGCCAGAGAAGGGGGTGCCTGGCATTTTAGGAAAGCAGGGGAACTTACTTATGGGCTTGTCTTGGGCAGCTGCAAGACAAGTAGATCTCTATCCTCACCTGCCCGAATCTTAAAAGTTTATACAGAGGCCCCAACGGGGGTTTGTCACGTATTCAGTGCAGATGGTCTTAACAACATCTTACTGGTGCAAGGCGACACCCTTGAGATGGCCCCAGCTATGGGAATGGTGGAATGAACATAAATTCCAAGAAAGCAGAGGGAGTGAGGAACCTCCAATTGCCGGAGTCTAGCTCCCCAGTCAACCAGGGGTCACATCCTCTTGATGACCTCCTGTAACAAAGAGATTTGTAGTTAAAATAAGCAAAGTACTATGTGAAATTTAAAAACTTTAAGTATAGGTATTTAAGAGATATAATCAGTCCTAAAATATTGCTATTACAGTAGGGTCCCTCTTCACATATGGAAAGTTTACTATTAGGAGACAATTCTCCACAGGACACTTGCATTTTTGAAAAATGTATGAGCAAAGGCATTGACGGCCTTTGTCCTGAATTAACTTTTCCAAGATGCTTGTATAGTGATCACTGTTGGAAGACAGCGAGCATCTGAACGGAGCAAAGGGGAGAGTGTCCTGTAGCCCTGGAAGGCAGAGATAGTGCCTAGAACACAGGCCAAGCAGCCTCACTGCCCATGGCAAAAATTAGGGTTCTGCAGGCTCCGTGTTACTCTCCTCTAAGACGACCCTCTTTGTATTGCCCCATGGGAATTGGGATTTCGAGATCTGGCACAGATGCTGAGACTCCTGTCTACTGCTATCACCATGACTCATAAAGTCTTTTCTTTCTGACCTAGGAGTCTCATATCTTCTGTTAGCACACAAAAATGGTGGCAGGTTAAGGCCCTAGCTGGTGTAGCTCAGTGGATTGAGCACAGGCCTGCGAACCAGAGGATCGTGGTTTGATTCCCAGTCAGGGCACATGCCTGGGTTGCAGGCCGGTTCCCTGCAGGCCAGCTCCCAGCAGGGGATATACAACACCGCACATTGATGTTTTTCTCCCTCTCTCCTTCCCCTCTAAAGGTAAATAAATAAATAAAATATTTTAAAAAAATGGTGGCAGGTTACATTATAGCAGGGGCATCAAGCCCATTTTCATCGGGGGTCACATCAGTCTCACGGTTGCCTTCAAAGGGCCAAATACATTTTTAGGGCTGTATAAATGTAACTACTCCTTAACAGTTAAGAGCGAGCTGGGCACTGCTGCCGGGTAGAGACAGGGTGTTGGGCTGGATAAAACAAGGTGGAGGGCTGGATTTGGCCTGTGGGCCTTGTTTTGCCACCTGTGCATTATGGGATAAAATCCCAGAGCCTTCATAGCTTTTGACAATTTGCAAACTAAACTATTTGCCCACACCCATCTATAGTAGCAATTTTAAGACAGGCTAACTCTTTAAACTTTTAATTTTAAAGAGGATTTAAACTTCAGAATATGTCAGACTGATATAGTAAAAGCCACCAACAAAGGTTAAAATATTATTATAGTCGAATCAGATTTTTAAAAAATCTCACCCGAGAATATGTTTTATTGATTTTATTTTCTTAAAAAATTTTCTTGTATTTTTTCCATTACCATTTTATCCCCCTTATTCCCACCCTCTGCAATCACCATGCTGTTGTTCCTGTTTGTGAGTCTTTTTCCTTTTTGCTCCATCCCTCCACCCCCTAACCTCCCCCAATGGCTGTCGCTCTGCTTTCTATCTATTCTTTCACTTATGTGTAGAATCTAATGAACACACTTATTGATTTTAGAGAAATTTAAAGGGTGATGGGGAGAGAGAGAGAGATAGAGAGAGAGGACATTGCTGTGAGAGAGAAACACCGATTGGTTGTCCCCTGTAGGCACCATGACCGGGGATTGGTGCAACCTAGATATGTGCTGTGACCGGGGACTGAACCCTCAACCTTGTGGTGTACAGGATGATGCTTCAACTAACTGACCGACCTGGCCAGGGCTATAGTCATATCAGATTTAAAAAACAAAATAACTGAAACATTGCAAATAAAGTTGAATACTATTTCACTATATATATATTTACATACACATACACAAATATGTCATTCTAGTTTGTGTTTTTTTAAAAAAAAACTGTGTAATTTGTTTTGTAGTGTGTGATCTTTCAACCATCTTTTCTCACTCAAGTTTGGTTATCTACTCATATTGATAAATAATGATCCAGTTCATTACCTTTCTTCTGCTTTATTATATGAATATAATGTTTTGTTCATCTAAGCACTATTGGATAGACATTTGGATTGTTTCAGTGTTTTGATATTACAAACAAGGCTGTTAGGAGCATCTGTGTGTCTTGGCACAATGAGGGCGAGTGTCTCTAAGACACCTAATCAAATGTGGCAGGATCCATGCTGTGCCAGTCAGGGCCTAGGAGGAAGAAGACAAGCTCTCGTTCGCTCTGTGGGACAGCCAGCCACTGGGTGCAAGATCCAACCGCTGTGAGGCTGCCACGCCGTCAGGCAGTCCAGGCTATCGACCTGAAGAGACCACGGGGAGAGAGAGAGAGAGAGAGAGAGAGAGAGAGACTCTTTGCGCTTCCAGCTGTCCTAACCGAATTGCCAGACGTGAGTGAAGAAATCACCTTGGAAATGCCAGCCATAGCAAATGTCACACGGAACATAGACAAGCTGACATGCTGTCCCCACTGGGCCCGACCATAACTGCAGAATCAAAAGCAAAGAAATAATGGTTGTTTCAAGCCACCGAGTTTAGATATTCAAAACATCCATTTTTCTTCTAGGCATTTCTTTTTTGTATTGATTGGAAAGTATTCTTTATACAGCATGGATACCTAGCACTAGTGTTTAAATGAGGAATCTCAACGCATCAAGGTATAAACCCAAATGCATTTACTCGTTCCATTAACTGCTGCCACTTGTACTATGTTCAGGTCTCCCCTAAACTAGAACAATGTCTTAACAGCCTCATTACTTTTCAACCACACTCTGTTACTAGAACAGATTTGCAGCATTTTCTAAGATTTATCCCTCTTCATTTTAAACCTAAATCTCTTATTAAAAACGTCTCTAGACCTCCTTTCTGATTAGGGGAGCCTTGCAGTGCTAGAATTTTGGAGTGCTCTGTGTGTGTGTGTGTGTGAAAGACATCTCTTTTCTCGTACACCGTGGAATGCTGGGCAGGCGGGTGGGGTGAACGGGGCTGAGTCTGTCCTGCCCCACAGCTCCTGAGGTGTTGATGCGCAGTTCTTTCCTTGGCTGGCTCTGACTGCTATTTGACCTTGATGCCTATGGGTTCTCTAGGGCAAGGTAATGACTCCAACAGATTCAGCTGATAACGGCCTCCCTTTTAAGCAGCTGCTGAAGGCACTGGGGTTCCTTGCACAACTGACTATGTTGTGAACACCGGCCCGCAGTGTCCGTGCCATTATGGATAAAATGAGACATTCACTCGGACTACCTAGTCCTGTGGAGGAAAAGAGACGGCATGGCTTTTCTGTCAAGGGGAGCAAAAGCTGCAGCCCTTGCTGTGACGGCCTTTATTGGGTTTCTCAGCACATGACATGATGGTCCTCATTTGCTATGCACAGGTTGCTTTAGGGGGTTACCTTTTACAGAGAGCAAAGGAGCCAATGCCACTAATCACATCACAGGAGAGGGATATTTGCAAACAAAAAGGGTAGGACTGGTTATACTGGTCCTAGGAAGGTTTTTAGGAAGTTATTTTAGCATGGATTTTAGGAAGTTATTTTGTAGTAAATGTTTGCCACAAATCTGGGCGAGGGAGTTTTTAGTAAAAAGCAAGACTCAAAGCTGCCTAGGCACTTTGCAGGTCTGAGTCCCCACGAGAGAACCTATCTGTGGGTGTGGGCCCTATGCATCTCCGAGGGGGAGCTGGGCCCACACCACGCAGAATGGTCTCCTACAGGCTACATCTTCCACTGATTTTCAGTTGGCAGCTTTGCAGAGTGCCTCTTTGCCTCCTGATGTAGTGATTACCAGCAAAGCTGTAACCCAAAATCTGAGTCCTCTCGGAAACCTGAATTCAGGGTGGGAATTGGGGAGTCCAGGCCTTCCTCCTCTTTGCCCTGCCTTCTCCCACCATCCCAATCCTCTCTTTTACTCTGTTAGTGCAGGGAAGATCATCAAGTTCAGTGACAAAGTAAACGTCCTACCAGGAAGCAATGTGGCCTTCTTGCAAGTGATGTCAAAGTTTACTAATCACTCCCCTGAGTGTTCCCTTGGTTTACGGGAAAGGAAACCCCTCCTCCCCTTCCCTCAGAGAGAGGGGAGAGGAAGGGAATAACCCTCATTTAGAGACAAAAGACAGCCTATTTTGTTATTTTTTATAGTTTTAAAAATTATTTTCATTTATTGATTTTAGAGAGAGAGGGAGAGAGAGAAAACCCCATCAATTTGTTGTTCCACCCATTTATGTGTTCATTGGTTGATTCTTGCATGTGTCCTGCCTGGTAATTGAACCCAGTACACCTACTTGGTGTATTGGGATGATGTTCTAACCAACTGAGCTACCCAACCAGGTCTAGGAAAAGGACAGCTTATAACTTCCTTCCAGCCACATATAAATTAGAATTTAGGGGTTATGGTAATTACTGTCAGTTCTGTTGACGCGGCGTCTCTCAGTGAGCTCTGAAGGGAGTGACCAGTCCCAACAACTGGAGGTTTCTGAGCTGGAATGTGTGGTTTTTGGATCAGCCAGGCCTTGGTGTTCCTAACAGCATTCTTTAGTATAATTAATTTTTTGTTATATGTATTGCAAAAACTGTTCCCAAACTCTTGGTTGGCTTTTAATTTTGTTTGTGGTGGTTTGATCTTGCAGAAGTTTTAACTTTGATGTGGTCAAGTTTATGTGTTATCTAAGAAATTCTTTCCTGTTCTAAAGACATTCTACCACATATTTTTCCTAATAGTTATACAATTTTGCTTTTTACATTGAGGTCTCTTATCCATCTGGAACTTACAAAAATTTGTATATGATGATATATGGATACACTTTATTTTATCCTTATAGAAAAAGCCAGTGTTTCCAAAATAGTTTGTTGCATAGCCTATCCTTTCCCCAGGAACCGGAAATGCCAGCTTTGCCTCCTATGACAGCTCCCCCTGGGCACAGCCCTGCTTCTGGACCTATATTCTGTCTCCGTAGTATATTGTGGCTGTGAGAAGCAAAACTTACCGTCTTAATTACTATGACTTTATTTTAATATCTGGTAAGACAAGTCTCTCATCCTTTTTCCAAGAATACTTTTGATTACCCTGGGCCCTTGCATATGAATTTTAGAATTAGCATAGCAGTTCTGTAGGAAAATGTGTTGGGGTTTTGATTAGCAATGCATTGGATTTATAGATTAATTAGGGTATGGACTAACTCTTTAATGTAAAAAATAGATTAGCTATCTAAATCATAAATGTTTCCATTTAGTGTATAACTAATATATTCCCCTTACTCTGCAG
Source organism: Sturnira hondurensis (assembly GCF_014824575.4). NCBI lineage: Eukaryota > Metazoa > Chordata > Mammalia > Chiroptera > Phyllostomidae > Sturnira > Sturnira hondurensis. Next base: position 194,144 of record NW_028091030.1, on the reverse strand, counting down.
TATTTTGGGGTGAAACTTTACCTGTGGTTGTGGTCAGTGACTAACACAAAGCCGCTTTCAATAAACGTTTGTGGAAATAATGAATGGATAATTTGTGCCAGCCACTTCGAGGCTTAGAATGTGTTTGGGGGTACCACACCATTAGCTATACATTTTCCAAATTATAAAATGTTCTTCACGATTTAGTGTGAGGCTCTACTGTGTTAACAAGGATGACTAATTGGCAGTTAGTAAAGCTGCACCAAGGCAACACTTTGCATTTTGTGTGGTCCTATATTGGTGATCATTGTATCATTCTTACTGATTTGTTGAAGATGGTGGAATGAGCTATATCTTTAGATTTTCTTTTTTAAACCACTTTATTGAAGTATGATCAACATACAAAATCTGTGTATATTTAATGTATGCAACTTGATGAATCTGCAAATAAATATACATTCATGAAATATCTCCCCAATTTATGACATAACTGTCTCCATCATCTTTAAAAGTTTCCTCCAGCCTACTTTATTTATAATAACAATAACAGTTATGTTGCAATAGTAAGGCAGGTTAGTAAGAAGCCAGGCACACTCCCTAGCCAGTGGAATGAGGAACCTGAGACGGATAGTTAGACAAACAAGGGACTAATGGCCAAGCAATTAGCAGACAGCTAATAAATCACAGGATCTTATTTTCCTTAACCAAAGGCACTTAGGAGCAGGTTGTTGACATCTCTCCTCCTCAACCAGAGAGTGAGGAGCTTAAATCACCCTAGCCAGGGAGACAGATAACAGGGACCCATTAGCACCAGCCCAACCCAGACACAGATGAAGTCAGGGAAGTAAATAGCGAAAAGCCCAATTAGAGCCAGAGGAATCCAAAGTAGAGGTGAAGCTGGCTGGAGAATGATCTCACACCCCACTATACTCTATTTTGATACATCAGCATATTGAGGAACACACCTGGAAAGCTGATGAATATTCTTCTGACACCTTCTGTAAAATTCCTCACCTGCAGAAAACAGATAAAAACCCTCAAGACAAAGGACCCAGTGAGCAGTCTCCCTCGAGCACACAGGCACCCCTTCCCCTGGGCACGTGCTTTCGCCTTCTTCCTCCGGAGGTCTAAGGGCCGTCCTCTTTCCTCCGTGACTTTTCTGTGAGCCAAGCAGCCTAACCGTGACTCGCTCCTATTGCTGGGATCTTGCTTTTTCTATTCTAAGCCCTCTGCTTTACTGTCCCAACCTTGAACAAACAGACTCTCAGAATCACCTGGACTCTCATCTTGAAATCTTCCCTGCATGAAGTAAACAACCCACATATTCCAAACTGTGCCCGGACAGACCCACATTGGCCCGGTCCCTCCCCGGTGACAATACGAATACAACGTAAGAGCAAATTTCCAAGTGTACAACACAGCTCTGTTAACCAGAGGCATCATGCTACACGGCAGAGCCCTAGGACTCACCTGCGTAACTGCAGGTCTGTGCGCTTTGACCAATACGTCCCCCTTTCCCCTTCCCACCAGCTCCTGGCAACCACCATGCTACTCTCTGCTTCTGAGAGTTGGACTCTTTCAGATTCCTCATCTAAGCAGTATGATGTAGTGTCTACTTCTGTGTCTGGCTTACGCATGTTTTACTGAGCACAATGTCCTCCAGGTTCGTGCATGTTGCTGTGAATGGCAGGGTTTCTTTCTTTTCTTAATGTCAAATCATATCCTATCATACGTATAGACCATGTTTCCTTCGTTCGTTCATCCACAGGTGGACCTTTACCTTGTTTTCACCTCTCGTCTGTTTCACCTCTTGTAAATAATGCTGCAATAAATGTGGGAGTGCAGCTGTCGCTTTGAGATCTTGTTTACATTCCCCTTGGATAAGGACCCAGAAGTGGCCTTGCTGAACCATTTGGTAGCTTTATTTCTTGAGAAGCCATCATACTATTCTTCATAAAGGCTATACCAATGTACATTCCCACCAAAAAAGAAAAAAAAACATTGCCAAGACCAATTCAAAGGGGGCTTACTGCCTAGTTTTCTTCTAAGAGTCTGATAGTTTCATTGGTGTATAGATTTTTCTCAGTCTTAATTAAATTTATTCCTGAGTACAGTGGTACCTTGGTCCTTGTCCTTAATTCATTCTGGAACTCACGATGAGTGCCAAAACAAATACCAAACAAGTGCCAAGTGCCAGTGAGCACCAAACAAGCAACGAGTGATGAAGCATTTTCTCTTGAGGGGAGGAGTCATGACTCATATAAGTTCTAGAAAATGCAGTGAGCCCTGAGCAAGCACCAGGTACTGAAACATTTTTTTTCTTATTCAAATGTGATGAGTACAGGGGTTGACAAGTTCTGAAGGCAAGTACTGAGGTGTGACGGTATTTTGGTTTTTTGGTGGTATCGTACATGAGACTATTTTCTTAATTTCTCCTTTTAACAGTTCATTGTCAATGTATAGAACCACAACTGATTTTTGTCTATTAATTTTTCATCCTGCAACTTTACTGTTGGGGCTATCATAACAAAGTAACAAAAACTGAGTGGCTTAGAATAATAGAAATTTATTGTCCTATACTTTAGCCTAGAAGTGTGAACTCAAGGTGCAGTCAGGGTCATGCTCCTCATTCCTGGCCTCTCTCCTACCGTCCTGTCATTCTTTGACTTGCAACAACACAACTCCAAACTTCACATGGATTTCTCCTTGTGTGTTCATCTGTCTTTTCACAGGATGTTCCTTTTTATCAGGACAGTAGCCATATTGGATTAGGGGCCTGTATTATTCCAGTGTGACCTCATCTCAAGTGACCATTTCAGCAATGATTCTATTTCCAAATAAGGTCACATTCTGAAGTACTGGGAATTAGGGCTTGTGAAAGCCCTAATTGAGTCCCCCGCAAATTCAAGCCATAACACATCTGTTAGAGCACATGTTACATCTTCCTATTACTGTGATTACTTTATTTACACATCTCTGTAGAATAGAAGTTCTACAATGGAATACTGTTTGGCTATAAAAAAGAAAATTTTACCCTTTGTGACAGTATGGATAGACCTGGAGGAATTATGTTAAGTGAAATAAGCCAGTCAGAGAAAGACAAATACCGCATGATTTCACTCATATGTGGAATCTAATGAACAAACAGAACTAACAAGCAAAATAGAGACAAACTCACATGATTTGGACTCCAACCAGTGGGGTCTGTGTGTTGTGGCTGCAATGAACAAATTCACATGGACTGTGGAAGTCCTGTGGAGAAAAAGGGACAGTATTTGTCACTCTCTGGGAGAGAGCGCCCTGACCCCTGCCTGGACAGGCTTTTATTGCTTTTCTGGGAGCATAACATCAAGGATGGTCCTTATTTATTATGTACAGGTTTGCTCTAGGTGATTACCTTTTACAAATGAAAAAGGAAAGGATGTTGCTAATTACTTCAAAGAAAAAGATGTTACAAATGCAAGGGGGAAAGTGGTTGAACTGATTATACTCCATCCTTGGGAGGTTTAGCCCAGACTTTAGGAAGTTACTTTAAAGATATGCAGTAAACATTTTCTGCCTCAATTCAGGGTGAGGACATTTTTGCAAAAGCAAGCCTCAAAGCAGCCTAGGTACAATGCAGGCCTGGTTCCCCGGGGGAAAGGGGAACTCTCCATCACTAACCTATGAGGTAGGTACTTATACTATCTTGGGATGAATACACGGAATCACAGATGTTGTAAGCAACATGCTCAAGTGCCTGTGGCTACTTACTGGCAGAGAAGAAACACTTAAATTCATCCTTGACTGGAGTGAATTTTGGTTGTTTTGTCTGCCTACCATTACTGAGTTAACTATGTCTTGATTTTCTTTGGAGGAATTTCTGTTTCCTCATTGTACCTGAATGCTCTCTAACTAAGGGTCGGGCCAGGCCCCAAGTTAGGACTGACTCCCCAGCAAAACAAAACAAAACAAAACAAAACAAAACAAAGAGCTGAGGTTGTTTTGCTTTCCACAAGCTGAAGAACAGATTGTCCTTCATTTTCTGTCATCTTAACTACTTAGGCTTCTTTGGCTTCTGTTCCTGAAAGCTGTGCTTTTAAGCTAATTACTGTTGCTGTGCAGTCTTTGTTTGTGTGAGCTCCTTCTTATCTTTCCGATATATTCGTTTTTCTGCTTAAGTTTCTGCTGGTTTCTATTACTTACACCCAGGGCACTCTTACCAGCAAGGAGGAATCAGCCAGGATAGAATGAGAGGAGGCAAGCAATTCCAAGGCAGAGCGGGGCAGAGCGTGTCCCTGAGGTGACAAGCTGCTTGTATTTCTGAGGAGCTTTGAGAAAGCTCTGTGGTTGGAGGTAACGAGTGAGGCAGAGAGTGGCCTGAAATGAAGTTCAAGACTTGGTAGGAGCCATATATGCAAGCACATGCCATGTGTGGAGCTGGGACTTTACCCTAGGAGGAATATTTTGTTGTTGTTTTTTTAGAGTAAGACACATATAACTAATATATTTTGCCAGCTGGACTCAGTAGTATAAGCAGAAATCATTTTTATTCTTTCTTACCAATTTCTGTTAAACTTGCTCCATGAAGTCATTTTTCCCTTTAGATTCTGGATGATACCTTGGCTAGGTAGCACTACTTTTCTGGTCCCTCTTAGATACAAATAAATTGTCTGTTATGTCTAGGTGATGAAATCCTGGTTCAGTCTAATATCAAAACTCTATATTTCAGCCCATTATAAAATTCTCTCTTTGTCTTAACCAAGGCAGCCTTCAAACCGGCTTTTGGGGTCGGGTGTGGTCTGGCTTCTCCACATCCCTCTTCTCCTCCCTCCTGTCCATTGGATGTGCGATCCCTGGCTTCTCCAGGGTGGAAGGTAGGGGAGGGGTGAGGCTATCTCTTTCCTGGGTGATTCCTCTAAGCACCTGCCGTTTCCTTCGAGGCAACAGTGCTTCTCTTGCTGGGCACTGATGATCTTCTCATCCCCGATCTCCAAACCCTAACTGCTGCCAGTTTACATACAGCCTCTTTCTCTTTCTGCTGGGCTCACATTCCACCCCAAGGGGTCATTTGGAATGAATCCCTTTCCAGGCCTGGGGGAGGCAGCAGGCAGCCTGCAGGAGGAGGCAGGCTCGCTGCATCCCTACGCTCCAGAAGTGTGGTAATTTCTCCAGCAGCCTCAACCACTCTTTGCTCTGCCGTTAATTAGGCTGAGCAACTTTTTGTTTTTACATTTTTTCAGTCATGCTTCACTTAAGTCTGTGCTATCCAAAATTTCAAGGGCTAGGGCCGAGTTCTCCAAATGTTTCTTCTGAAGCTCCTCCGTACCTGGGAGTCCCCCCTGGGAATCCACCAGAGGGTTCCGAAGCAACCCTGAATTGGCTCGTCCAGCCCATGGGGCTGAGATTTGCAAGCCTCGATTTGAAATGTCTTCCTTGCGAACCTAGCACCTTGTTTTACTGTGGGGTATAACCGGCAAGTATTATTCTTAACTCCTGGGCTTCAGTCCAAATGGGGACAATAGGAAAAGTGCCATTTTAATATTCTCTTCCAAAGTGATATAGTCACTTATTGTAACTTTAATGAATACAGTATCCAGTCACATTACTTCCCCAGCCCCACACAAAACAAACAAACGCTGACCATTCTTATATAAAAAAGTCAGAATGTTCCCTAAATTTAACCAGATTTAAGTTTCTTGGCTCTAGACCATATGAAATTAGTCAAAGATTTTTTTCCTAATATTCTACAGAAAGGTGGGAAGGGGGCTTTATCTTCTTTTGTTTAAAAAAATACCCTTAGCTGCTGGGGTCCAGCCTCAGCAGGGTTCAGGGTCCCCAAAAGATGGACGGCGCAGGCGACGAGTGAGTCAGACACTGGACTGGACGCTGGAGAACAGCCAGCCTCTGTGGGTCTGACTGAACTCTCAGAGTTTGATTTAGGCTTTATTTTTATAGAGATTTTTATATAACATTAAAAGAACAGGTGTATGGCGTGATCAGTTAAGCAGAAAAAAACCAATACAGAGGTAACCAGGAAAAGTACAAGAATTTCCATAGTTTCAGTTATGTTAAACAAAAGTCATTTTTACCAGGAGAGCCATTAATCAGGCAGTTTGAAATAGCTCTGTGTACAGAGTTTGAATGTCTTTCTGTTTATTAAAGTTCTTAGAATTTGACATGGGGCAAAAGGTACACTAGACTGAGCAGAGGTTAGGAAGTTCATTATAAGGCCTTTGTGATGTCTAACTTAGCTATCTGTCTTTCTGTGTAAAATGTTTCTTTATGTACTATGGACTCTGACTCCTTGGTAATTGTTGCTACATGCTTAGTTTGTAGTAGCTAACCAGCTTCTCCTGTTTCTTTGCCTGTCTTCTTCTAATTAATACATATTCCTGTCCAAGGTAGAGGAGGGGCTGTTAACTCCATCAACTTCTAGATATTCAGGGGCTACTTCATTAGGGGGGAACTTTGTTCTCTGGCCAAGAAATCATTTTGTACAACTTCATTGGAATTACGCGGATCATTGGACCTGAAATGCAGGTGTCTAAAAATCCCACCACCTGTTAATCTCAACAATAAACATGCAAGGGAGAGATAGACAGGAAATCCAGCCACAGTTGTCTCTGCTGTGCAGATGCATCTCATCCGTCCCGACTGTGTCAAGGGATGGCTGTTGGTCGGCTCTCAACACTTAACTGGCTGTCATGCACTTGAATGTGGACCAGACATTTATAAACATTTAGTTGGAATTTGTATGTATTGTATGAAGCGCTCAGCAAGCGCAAGCCCTCTGACCTCTTTCAAGATAATCCTAGCAAACAGCAACTAGGAATACACTGTACTTCCTTCCACTTGTTCCCAGCTTTTCAGCACAGAACCTGAGCTCCCATGCATGGTGGGCGGGAAACAGACAGCCCTCAGCTTGTTCCTTCCTTCGCTATGTGATTGTCAGGGCTGCAAGGGATGTGCCTGCAGAAGGAAATTGCCTCCCGGTGCACCTGGAGACGGACTTTTAAAAAATGTTCCTTTCTCCTTCCTTTTCTGTTTCTGTTTACACAGCATTACGAGACTCTGCTGTTAAACATCTATGGAGGAAAGCAAATTGTTTATGGTGGCTCCAGTGGGATGAGTCTAACCAAGAGCAAGTAGGCAGCATAGCAAAGAAGTGTTCCCAGCGTTAATTTATTAAGCACCTATTGGGCCCAAAGAACATAAAACATGGTGACTGCCTGGTAGAAGCTTTTAATCTGGTTGTGAGGCTGAGATGTACATGCACTGGAAATTGAATTCGAAGTTAGTAATATCGAAGGCTAACAGTGCCTTTGATACTGTTAGCCTTCAAAAGGCAGAGCTGCAGCCAAGGACGTGGTAGAAGCTGCAGCGAGAGAGCTCTGGGCTAAACGTAAGTTTCTCATAGAGGTGAGCAAAGACGGGTTGGCCTTCTGGAGAGGGAAGTTTCTTGTCATCCAACGTGTGTAAGGCAGTGTGAATGAGTGCTCGCAGGAATATCTGGAGAGGGCCTTACTGCATCTGAAAACTTCTATGACTTTATGATACCCTGATTCTGAGTCCTGAGGGCAGTGAGCAGGCATGGGCACCTGGCACACCCGGGGGGAAGGATTTACTGAGGTTGAGCTATGAAAGCAGGAGCAGGTGGGGGGTTGAGGGTACGGAGGAGACGGGAACGCAGGCTGAGGGCATACTGTGAGATTAATGAAGGCTCTGGCGCCTTTTCTTGTCCCTATATTACAAGAAGAAACAACATTATTTCTAACCACATTGAGAGGAAGGCTACACAGGAGCTTAGAAACAGTATCTTAATGGTTTTTGCTGGCTGAACATTTGGCAGAGCTGACCCGTAAAGTGAAGCCTGGCGGATGGGCTAGGGAGTTTGTCCAGCTCCGCTGAACAGAACTTTGCCGAGTGTGTGCTGCGTTGCCGACATCAGGCGTGGGAGTGCAACACGGAAAGAGACACAGTTCTGCTCCTGGAGAGCTGAGTGTTGCACAGAGGCTTTTATGTATCGTAATGAATTAATTTATTATTTTTATCGCTCCAGTCAGTGAAAGGGAAACTTTGAGGCCTCACTGTCATGGAGTTCAGGCAGAAGGCTGCCTGTGGGCTGAGGAGGTGGTGGAGAGACCTTACTGAATCTCCTTGGGGCACAGATTGTTGGTGTGGCCACAGTTCTTGCAGCAATCGACAGCACGGGGGTGCAGGCCCGTGTGACACGGGAGGCACAATGTCTCCCTGCAGCGGGACTTCAGCCATCCTCCAGCTGTGTGCCCGCACAAGTCAGATGCTGTTGGCCAGGCAGATGCCCTCCTTGTCTTGGATCTTAGCTTTGACATTCTCAGTGCTGTCACTGGGCTCAGCCTCGATGGTCCTGCCAGTCAGGAGTTTTGCAAAAATCTGCATGTCTGTGTCTGCTGGGGAGGCTGCTCTGTTGCCTCGTGGAAGAGAAAGACCAGAACAGAGGTTTTCCAAAAGCTCATCCTAAAATGTTGTCAGATGCAGACCTATATTTAATTTCCTCGGAGTTTTATGATCACTTTAATCGTCACCATATTTATTGAGTACCTACCTTCTAAGTACTAGATACAATGGTAGTCGCTTTTCAGTTCTCATGTCAATCCTTCGGTGGAGATACCGTATGATTTCTATTTTTCAAGGAAGAAGCTGAAGCTTGGAGAGCCCAAGAGTGTGGCCCAGCCAGTTGGAAATTCAAGCAGTCGCCATATTAACTGAATGGAGAACATGTTCTAGGCACTGTATTAGGTGCTGGGCAGGCAGCATCTTATGGAACCCTCACACCACTACAGAAGAGAGGTACCACCATCACCCCCATATCATGGGCAGGGAAACAGGGGCCCAGTAAAATCAAATGAATTTCCCAGAGTCACATGGTCAGCGTTATGGACTGAGTGTTTGTGTCCTCCCTTGATTCCTGCGTGGAAATCCTAAGCCCCCAATGCGATGTGGGTAAGAGAGGGGGCTGTGTGGGTGTGATGAAGTCATGAGGGTGAAGCCCCGAGACTCCTTTACAGATGAGGCCCCAGATTGCTCCCTTGTTTATTTGTGCCCTGTGAGGATGCAGGTGAAAAGTCAGCCACCTATGAACCATCTTCCCAGCCTTCAGAACTGTAGAAACATATTTCAGCCATTTATAAGCCATCCAGTCTATGGTATTGTATCCTCGCAGCCTGGACGGACTAATACAGTCAATTAGTGTAGAGTAAGCATTCAGGCCCAGCCTGCGTGGTTCCAAAGCTGACAGTCTCTAACCACTGGCTACCCTCCCTTTTCTGTGCTTCACAGTCAGCAACTTCACTCTGGCTCTGCTCTCCTCCTCCCTTTGTCAGAAGACTGAGTGAATGACAAAATCATTTTGAGCATTTTCTTGAAAGGCCAGGCATGAACTTGGCTGGAGGAGAAATTCCCATTAGAATTCTGAGGCTCAGCCTACAGCAGCGGCACTGGGCACTGGGGAGGTAAATGTGCCATGCTAATTAAGCAATTACTGAAACTCATGATTAAATCATGAGGTTGCCTTTCTAAGAGAATCCCTGGAATAAGTAGTGTTCATTTTGCCTAGGAGCCTGGTTGATTAGTATCTAAAAAATCCACCTTCTTCTCCTGGAGAAGCGATGGAGAGGCAAGGACCATTTTGTTCATTATCTTTTTGAATCCTTACAAGGACCCTTTGGAGATAGACAGGGGGAAACTTGGTGTGGGATTCTAGTGGCCAGTTAATCAGACCTCGCCTTCTTTTGAATCCTGGGTCATTTGTAAAATATATACAATACGTAGGGTTTGTATCCATGTCTTGAATTCATGGCCAAATGCCTTCATTGTGTTCCCCTCACCTGCTCATACTGTAGATGGATCTTGGGATCTGCATTTGCCAAGAAGGGAAGGGTTGGGCTTGTAGCCAGTGGAGAGAGAACTGTAGCTGCCTTCCACCAGGTACATGCAGGTAGCCTAGGAGAGGAAGGTCTTCCATGAAAGGGACCTATAGCACGCTCACCTTCCCCCCAAAAATGGGGATGACTGGATGCTTGTCTCTTACCACTTCACCTGTTAGATGAATCATTCATACTCCTGGGAGGAGAAGCCCATGAAGGTGTAAAGGACGACAGTTTCTACCAAATGCACCCAAGAGGTATTTTATCAGCTGACAATATCATAGGGAGAGGGAGCATATGGTTTTTACCATACTCACTGATCTCGTTCTTCCATTCCATTGCCCTCTTCTGATTGAACAGGTGGAGAATTTGAGATTGAGAAGGTAAAGATTTGAAAGTGACACTTTAATGACAAAACTGGGACTGCACTCGTGAGATCTTATCTCACAGCGTGCGAGTGGAAGGGAGCTCAGAGCTGGAGGGTCAGCCCCTTCATGTTGTAAATGTGACAAGTGCCTCACAGAGGGGGCAGGCGACTTACCCGAGATCAAACTCCCAGAATTAGAAGCTCAGACCTCTGATTCTTTCTGGTGCTGTTTCTAGTGCCTTCCAGAGTTCTTCTTAACCCTGTGACATTTGTGCTCTTGGCTTGTGAGCGTGGTCTTCGGGATTGCCGTCCTGCCCTTGAGTCTCTTTTCGCCGCCGCGAAAGGTAACATCTCCCTCTCTACATTCTTGTGAAAAGTAAATGAAGCTGGTTCTGCGTCCATGCTTTGTGACTATAACACTCCACAGATACTGGCATATTGCTTTTGAGACTGTAACTCTCATTTCTGTCTTCTCAGATAGTCCCCATTTGAGCCAGCGGGGACACAGGTGGCTCAGGAAGCAATTGAGCTTCTGGGGAAACAGTGTTTTAGTGCAGTGGTTCTCAAGTCTGGCTGTAGGTTAAAATCTCCTGGAGAGCTAGAATAACAATAACCAACAAAAGCTAACAAACTCATGGCTGGGAGCTATCCCCAAACCGATTAAATCAGAATCTCAGGGGTGGGGTGGGGAAGGCCCCCTTACTCACTGATATATTTTCAAAGCTCCCCAGGCATTCTGATATACAGAAGGGCTAAAAGCCATAGCCTCGGTGATCTCACACTGGTTTTAGAGCAGGGACACTCTCCTGGAATGCAGAGATGATGGGGCATTGCGTGTCCAGGCAGATCACCTGTCTATTAAAGTTGGGACTCCAAATCCAAGTCTTGGAGAGGCCCTGCGGGAGCCCCCTCACCCCACTGATGGCACTTCTTTACCTGTGCGCAGCATTTTCCTTGTCTCCATGCCATTTGATCTTGATGGTAGCCCTGTGAAGTCAATGCTATTTCACAAAAGCAGCTTCCTACCCAATCTTTATCAGAAAGCTGATCTCTATTCTCCGTTCTGACAATGGCCCCTTCCCATTTGGGGAATTCCTGGGGAAAATCCATTTTGATCAAGTGAACTTGTTGTTAACCCCCAACCAGACCTGGAGTTTATAATTGTGCCGGTTGTGCACTAGCCATCCCGAAAAAGTGCCAATTTTGTTATAGTTTATGTGACTGGCACCCCTAGCCTTTGCGCCACACCCTAGCTGGGGGGCTGTATGTGGTGAACCTCTCTAATAAGATGTCAACGCTGCTGGAACCCCCGAACACTTTCCTGATAGGTGAAATGCTGAAATAACATAAAATCAAGGTGACATCTGTTTTTTTTTTTAACTGACATTGTCTTCTCCGGGCTCTCTGTTTAAAACACACATGCCCTTAGGAACAAGACACTATTCTAGGCTCTTACACTGATTTCCTCTTATGAGTTATGGATCGTTCGTTCACGTACAATAGGGATCCACAGCCCTCCCATTGTCTCCTGTGATGTAGGCATTATTATTTCCAACTTACACCGGAAAAGGCTGAAGTTCAAAAAGGGCCATTGGGTTGACTGGATTTCCCAGCAATGAAGAACTTGAACCCATTTTTTCCAGATGCAAGACTTTTCCCCATTCTCCCCTGCTAATGAGAGAAGTTTCGATGTTTGTTCTCCTTGATGACGTGCATCTCAGAAACGTGTGCTTCACAACAAACTTTTGTTAGAGGGGGCCCGATACTGCAGAGTCGTCAGCATTCGCTGGTAATGCTTTGGGGTAAATTTTCCCTCCTTCACTGGAATCATTTATGTGCTGTTTCCTAAATAACCTTTACATGATGGACAAGTTTCTTTCTTTTTTAATTAGTATGGATGCTGAGGCAATGGCATCTATTAAAATACCTTAGTTTTCATTGAAAACTCACATAGAGGGACATGGCTAGACTATGTAATTTCTTCCTGTTTGAAAATTACAGTCTCTGCTCAAAATATTCTTATTCATGGACTATAGGGAGGAGAGAGGAGGAAAGAGTATGGGCTTTAGAGTCAGACAAGCCGGAGTTCAAATACAGACTTTTTACTTGTGTGCCACTGATTCGAAGTTTCTTGGTATCTCTTAGCCTCAGTTTTCTCATTTGTAAAATGGGGCAATGAGGCCGACTTTGAAGGATAATAAATCTAGCAGGGGAGTCCAACATTTTGGTGTCTCTGGGCCACACTGGAAGAAGAGTTGTCTTTGGCCACACATTAAATCCATTGTGACACGTAACCACACAAAAAAACAGCTCGTAATGTTTCAAGTAAATTTACGATTGTGTGTTGGGCCACATTCACAGCCATTCTGGGTTGTGTGCAGCCTGTGTACCACAGGTTGGACGCCCTGATCTAAAGCATAAAGCACATAGACATCGTTTAAAAATCTTCTATTTACATCCCTCTTGCATTAAAAATCTACTATCCATTAGGTAAAGTAATTAGTTAGTCTCATTATTTCAATGAGAAGATGGGGAAGTGCATTCATCTAGACTGCAGAAAAGCCTTGGTAGATGGGGCTAGCAATGTCTATCCATTTATTAATTCAAAAATTCAGTCACTTAGGGGGATCTTTCTAAAACACAAAGCTTATTACTTGCTCTTCGTCATAAAACCATCAAAGGTTCCCCATGCCCCACTAAATAAAGCCCAAGGTTCTTAGCCTGGCATCTGAGATCTTAGTTCCTTTTCCCACCCTCCCCATGGGCTTCCTGGAACGACCTCATTCCCTGGGCTCACTGTGCTATTTCATTTCACACTCCAGTGCTCCCTTGGTCTGCAAGCCCCGGCCCATACTTGTTTGCTGGCCAGAGGCAATCTTCCTCCTCTCCAGGCTTTCTTTCCTCTTTGGAGAAGCTGCCTCCCACCTGCGGTGTCCCCCAGACACAGTTCATCAGTGCTTCCTTCGTCTCAGTACGTCCCTTGGTTACAGCAAATTCCACAACCTCTTCTAGACTTGAAGCTGCTGAAGGGCGGTGTCTTTTCACGTCTGACGTCTGGTGCCTGGTGCAGTACCCGGCGCAGGGTGGCCGCCGAGGGACTAACCGGCAGTGAGGACGCCATCGCTGTTTTATGAGAGGCCTGCACAAAGCGCCGTGGGAGCTCCGAGAAGACCCTCAGCTCCGGGACATGCTAGTTATGTGACCTGGGAAAGTGATTCACCATCTAGGAGCCTCAGTTTCCTTACCTGTAAAGTGACAAACAATAGGACCTACTTAATAGAGCTGTTGGGTTCTATTGATTAAATTAAATGTACTTCATTAATGTGTGCGAAGTACTTGTACTTAGAACAGTGTCTTCCATAAAATAAGCACTCAGAAACTGTCGGCTGGGGTAGTTGTTAGTGTTTTATTAAGAAAATAAAACTTATTATACAATAAAGTAATTTCTTTACTGTCACTACAATAAAACCATTTTCATATACATTTGCCTCACTTATGCTGCACAATAATCCTGTTGTTTTTATTCTTCTTATTTTACAAATGAGGCCATGATGGTTAAGAGAAGTGAGCTGACAGGAGCAAAATCACACGGTGGTAGGTCACCAGACTTCAAGTTGGGTGCCCTCACTGTAGCGTGTTCCTTGGTTCGGGTACCTCGCCATGACCGACCACTGGTCCCCCAGCATTTCCATCCCGTGGGAAAAAGCTTTCTATCCTGAAGTTTCCTGCTGAAATGTTCTTTGGGGCGGAGTTACCTGCCAAGCACTTCACCTATTAGCATATCACCTGTTAGCACCTCACAGTTGTGTTGTCAGATGGCTCGAGTTGGTTTGTGATATTAGCTAGCCGGTCCCTGACAAAGCAGAAGATGGCCAGTGAGTCCTGGTTGCAGATGAGGAGATGAAAAGAGAAGGTCCAGGCACATCAGTTCTCATCCATCAAAAGCAGGTCTGCGGTGGGTGGTGAGGAGGGAGGGTTCCCAGTCTGACCTGTAAAACAGGAGAACAACAGCTGCTTTACAGGCTGTTGTGTGGAGAAAATGAGGTACCAATAATAACTAACCCTTATTAAGCTAACGTCATCTATTTGCGTTACTTTCATCCTCCCTCAAACAACATGAACCAGTTAGTAGTATTAGCCCCATTTTACAGAGGAGGAAGCTGAGGCACAGAGAGATCAAGTTATTTGCCTGCCAGCTAGTAGGTGGCGGAGTCAGAACCGGAGCCCAGCCGCTGTGCCCTGTGATAGTGTAAGGAACACGGTCAGCTAGAGGGGGATTTACCGTGAACTTTCCGTTTTAAAACATTGGGTCTACTCTGTGTTCCTAACTTTGTAGATTTTTCTATAAAAGGACTTCTGAAATTATATAGGCTTCAAACCTGGGTTCAGCCATGAGCCTAACTGGAGTGGGTGCTCAAAAGAAGCAAGCTGCCTTCTCTCGTGGATGGTGGGGTTTCAGAGGCAGGAGGAGGAAGATGAGGAAACAGACAAAGTAAGAAAGTGGGGACCAGCAGTGGGGGTGGCATTTAACCCTCTTCCTGGCTGATCCCCTTCTCGACACAGGCTGTGACTCCTTTTAAGGGGCTCTGCTGGAAGCAGGGACTGAGGTTCTTCGTTCCTCTTCCCTATAGTGCCTTGTGGGCTGCCTGAAAGCTTAGGAAGCTTTTTGCTGACTTCCTGGAGCTTAATTTATAGCCAGCCAGTGAGTGGAGCTAAAGCTTCATGAAACAGCTGCCTGTCCAGCACAGCTGCTTGGAAATTCCGGCTTGAATGCTTTCCCTCCGTGTTTGTCCAGGTCCCTTCTCCCCTCTCAGAACCTGGCCCACGGAGGAGCTCCCCTCAGCCCGGTGTCGGGAGGGTGACACTTCCAGAGAGCTTCGGTGTCACCCCTTTCCACTCCTCTCCCACCCTGCTCTCCTTTCACAGCCCTGGCCCCCGGCATTCTTGGGGCTAAATCCCCATAATATCAGCAGGGTTTTATTAAACTTCCTTACCCTGGAGAGAAGCAGGGCTGAAGAAATCCTTTCTCTTATCCTTTGGCGCAAAGAATGAGCACACACAGGCATTTTAACTCCTTAAGCCCAACGGGTTGTTTAAAGCGAGTGTTTGCAAACTCAAATGCCCGCTGGGGCCAGGCAGGAAAAGTTCCTGGGAAAGGTGAGCTGGGTGAAGGCCACGGGGACTGGTGGGCGCTGTGGCAGACTGGAGAGCACGCTGGGCTTTCTCAGAGTAGAGGCAGCAGCTGCAGCTGGAGTCATTGAAGCCTGGTGGCAGTGCAGGCCCGGGGTTGCCTAATTGTCTGACAGTTCAGGAAAGTGTAGAGCTAGATTTCCCGTGAAATTTCCTCATTTTTGAAAACACTTTCTGGGCCGAAAACACTTCTGTGCGCTGTGTAATGGGTGAGCAGGCAGTCTGAGAACCCTGGTATCAGCTGTGAGGACAAGTCTGGTTCCGGCTATACTTCCTTCACGACTCCTGGCCACTTGGTCCTATTTGATTTCAATGGAAGTGGCTGTTGATCAGGAGACCTGATGGTTGGTTTGAGGGAGAAGCTATTTGGGAACTATTTGGACCTTTTTCAGCAAAACCTGAGCGCAGCATTTGCTTGTTCTTTCATTCAGTTCATTCATTCATTCATTCACTTAACAAATATCGAGGCACTATTTTAGACATATAACATGCTTTAGGGGTACAGGTGTGAGCATGGCACAGCTCACGAGAAACTACAAGTCTTGTAAGAGAGACAAGCGAAACTCGTGCTCTGAATGATTCTGCAGCATCAGGGTATTTGATAGCTGCCTAAGACACATGTAGGGACAGGAACGACGGAATTCTTAGCTCTGCCTACGGGAATCAGGAAAGGATTCTCAGACGAGAAATAGAAAGGCATGAAGGTGAAAGCAGGGGAGGAGGTGGGCGGTGGATTTGAAAGCCGAGTGAACAGATAAAATAGATAATGAATGCCTTGGGAAAGCCTTCCAGGTAAGGAGAAGCAGGTATGGGTTTCGGAGATGTCAGGTAATCTGTGCGGGGAGCTGCTTTGGAGTGACTGCTGAGGGGGCAGGAGGTGGTCTAGAGCCCGGTGGGGAATGGCTGCCATCATGAACTCTGGGGAGCTATCAAGGTTGTATAATCACGAGTGTCCCATGGTCATATCTGTTTTGGCAAGATTACTGTGGTTCCAGTGAGAAGCACGATTTTTAAAGGCAGGGTAGGGGTGAGCATGTGAGTGTCGGAGGGAAGGGGGGTCATGGGGCGGCGTGAGGAGTGGAGAGAGGAAAGGTCGGAATAGTGGCTCTTAACCCTGGGTGTGATACTTATGGCGAAGCCCGTGCCAGACTAGATAATTCAGAATTTCTGGACTGGAAGCCCCACTTTTGGGATTTAAAGCTCCCTGAGTGGTTGAACATTGCTGAGCTAGGAGGCCACTGCCTGGTGGGAGACAAATCTCAGGGAGAGAGCTGAAGGTGCTGGGGAATCCTTGTGTCCTGCTTGGGACTGTGGAGACCGTAGCCTTTACCCAAGCCAACAGCTCAATTTCATAGATGAGCAACTGAGGCCCTGGAGGGACATTTTCTGTTACATTAGATAAGGAAACCTTAAGAAATTAAATAATTTTTTTAAAAGATTTATTTATTTATTTATCTTTAGAGGTGAAGGGAAGGAGAAAGGGAGAGAAATATCAATGTATGGTTGCCTCTCATGAGTCCCCTGCTGGGAACTGGCCTGCAACCCAGGCATGTGCCCTGACTGGGAATCGAACCGCGATTGTTTGGTTTACAGGCCCACGCTCAATCCACTGAGCTACGCCAGCCAGGGCTAGAAATTAAATAATTGATATCGTACCTTCTGTTGGAAAGGTCCTGGGATTTGAAGTTAAATGGCTCTGATTTAAATCTTGCCTGGTTACTCATCCGCTATGTTGGACAAGTCATTTGACATCTCTCAATTCATTTCTCATCTTTAAAGTAGAATTAATCATGTATTTTTAATTTGTGGTGAAGATTGGTTTCTGCAAAACCCCTAGCACAGTGCCTGGCACACAGTGGTATGTGTTTAATAAATTCCACTACTGTTCTGATGATCATGGTTCTGAGGAACCAGCTCCTTGGGTCGGCTGTGGTTTGCAGACTATTCTGCTAAGAAGACTCAAGGAATTGGAGGGTCAGCTATGAGGAGAGGGATGGTCAGAAAGGAATCTTATGGAAGCTTTAATATGAGTAGAGACTCAGGGGAAGAGTGGATTGGATTTAAAATCCCTTCCATAACTTGTCCCCTATGCTTATTTTTTTAGAAGCTTGTGGTATTAGCCACTGTGCTATGCTGCCTCCTCATGCACAACAGTTTCTGTTGTTTTTTAAAAAATAATTTTTATTTTACAATAGTCTCACAATAAGTTGCAAAAACAATAGCAATTTTTCTGTGTAAGGTCCACCCAACTTCACCCCATAATGACCATATCTTATACAACCAGTTCTGTTGTTTATTTATTTTCTACAAAGCTGTACTTATACTGCTATTGTTTGTTACGCCTCTCACTCAATACAATAGCCTACAGACTTCTCCTTTGTTGTAGGTTTATGGTAAACATGTATTTTAATGCCTCAATGTTTCATACTCTAATTTAAATAACTTCCTTGCTGTTGGCCTGGCAATAGTATTCCAATCCATTGTCTAGGTTGTTTCCACTGTTTTGTTAGTATAGTGTTGCCGGAGAGCATCTTCGTGCACAAGGCTATTATCCCATATTCAGGATTACTTCATTAGGATGGATTACTGACGGTGCGGTTGCTGGGTCAGAGGACCTTTGTGGGGAAAGGTTATTTGATACGTCCTTATGGGTAGTCGCTGAAGGAGAGCTGCCTGAAATAAACTGGAGGGGCCAGTGCTCCAGAAGTTGAGGGTGGGATTCCAGAGATGACTTCGAACTGGAAAAGCTCTAAGTGACTGCATCAGAAGCTTAGTGGAAACCGGAGCAGCAGATTCCCACTGAGACTCAGTCATGCTGCGTCCCTTCAACTCCTGGCTGAGAGGCCCAGGGCCCAAGGGCTTTGCTGTCCCTGCCATGACTGCCTGCTCAGTGCCACTGCTGAGATTCGCCTCTAATCTCTGGTGCCCCAGCTCTGGGCTCTGTTTTTTCTTCCCCGTTTCAGACCACTTCACTGAAATCTTAGTAAATGATTGATCACTTTAAAGCAAAGAACAAATGGACTGGCTGGGCAATCAGACCTCCGTCCAGCCGGGGTGCTTTGTGCACCCAGCGGTGGATGCAATGCCATCGGCATATGAT
Source organism: Sturnira hondurensis (assembly GCF_014824575.4). Classification (NCBI taxonomy): domain Eukaryota; kingdom Metazoa; phylum Chordata; class Mammalia; order Chiroptera; family Phyllostomidae; genus Sturnira; species Sturnira hondurensis. The sequence goes on along the minus strand of NW_028091030.1, from coordinate 175,621 downwards.
GGTTGGGATTTTCTATGCGGTGACAGGCAGAGCAACCCCAGTGATTTGTTTGGGCTGCAGTTAAAGGCTGAGCAGGAGCACTCTCAGGGTTGGGACGGGATGTTTGGTTCCTTAGCAAAGGCAAAGAGTTCCCATGCAGGTAGACTGGGCCCATCAGGACCAGAGCTAAGGTGGGGGAAGAAAAGCATGAACTGGACTGGTGGCCAATTCCCCTAATTCAGGTCAGAGCCTGGCACTTACTTGTTTTCCATATTGCAAAATGATCCTTTCTTACCCATGAATAGTGACTACCTGCAAATTACCACCAGCATCGCTGCATTTGTTGAATGCCTACTGTGTATGTGCCAGGCACCGTGATAAGTGTTTTACATATGCTAGTTTAATTAATCCCACCTCAGTATTTATCTCTGTTTGGGGAATGGAGAACCTGAGGCTCAGGGAGGATTATAGGTAGCATGAGTGCCAGGGCTTGAATTCGGGTCTACCTGTGTTATTATTGCCCCTGTGGTCTTAAATTTGCTCTTGTTGCAGGAATACACCGAAAACAAACCCAAAGTGTTTTTCATTAACAGCAGCTCCCTACCAAGCTCTGTGTTCCTCTCTTCTTGTGGAGCACACTAACAGACGACATTCCCAGCCTCCCTTGCAGATGGATGTGGCCATGCGACTCAGTTCTACCCGACGGAAGATGAGCAGAAGTGATGTGTGTCACTTTCAGGGTTCATGTGCTTGTAGCTGGTTGTAATGGAGGTTTTCCCTGGGGTGACAGAACCCACATGTGAAGGATGGCAGCCTCTGTAAGTGTAGTTCCCTAAATGACTGTGTGGAGCAGGACCTCACCCCTGTCCCAGTGACAGACAATCCATTCACCTGCCCATTTGGATACATAAGTGACATGTAGATCTTTTGTGTTTAGACATTTTTGGATCTATTTTTACAGATATTAGGCCACCCAAATAATACCAAATGCCAACTCCTTTCTCTTAAAAATTCAAGAAGACCCAACAGGGCTGTCCCAAATCCAGGTCAAAAGGATCTGCAGATGGGGCAGGCCTGTATACATGGCGAGGGGTGGGTACCCTCCTTTGCATGTGCTTGATGAGGTTCCAGCCCAGTGCAAAGCCAAATGAACTCAAAGTGACAGGGGAAGCCGGTAAAGGTCCTGCCCCCTTGTTCAGAGATGGGCCTGGGTCCTTCCCTTCCCTTCCCTTCCCTTCCCTTCCCTTCCCTTCCCTTCCCTTCCCTTCCCTTCCCTTCCCTTCCCTTCCCTTCCTTTCTTTCTCTCTCTTTTCCTTCTCTCCTTCCTTCCTTCCTTCCTTCCTTCCTTCCTTCCTTCCTTCCTTCCTGCCTGCCTTTTCACCCAAGATGCTTTTCCTAGAAATAGTAAGAGTTAGATTTCTATTCCCATTTGGTGAATCATCAACTTTATTTTCTGGTGGCTCGAACTGAGGTTACATTAGATAATGATAATGACAGGATTCTACTTAATTTAGGGCTAGAGGATCCCAGAAATGTCTTCAACCCTATATCTTTTGAAAAACTTTCTAAGGTATTGAAATGGAGTCAGGAGGTAATTTGGTATCTCTCTGAGTCCTATTGTTTGCTACAATATTGTGTAGATTAAGAGTTCTATGTAGAAAGGGATGGTTTTAGAGCTTATGGATTAGATTCAGAGTTGGGACGGTGACTTTCTTATGAGGCAACTCAGGCTCCAACCAGCTGCCTAGCTGGAATTCTTTGGGTGTACTTGAGCAGAAGGGCTAAGAGTTAGGGGATGTTACACTGTCTGAAGTATGTTGGAAATGAAAACAAGAGTATTCTTTCCTTTGTTTATGCTGTCCTTTGGTGTTCAAGATGGTGGCAGTGGTTGGTGTGATGGTGGTGTGATGGATGGTAAAGTGAGGAGAGGACCAGAGACCATGTAGTGCTAGATACATATGAAAATATTTGAAGTACTTTTTGAGAGCACAATGATAATTAAATCATTTCTGTATTTAATGTTCATAATTATACCCAGTTTTCCCAGGAATTGCCTTTACTGTCATTATCACTTCTAAGTACACCCTGACAGCATCCCTCTTTCTCATCCCCCCAGTGGCGGTTAGTTGTGTGTGCTTGTATTACACCAAGTAAATATGTCAAATTAATTATTCAATTAATGTGTCGACCCGGCAGAAGTTTATTGAACACCTACTCTGTGTCAGGCACTGCAGAGGACATCAGGGATACAAGGATGGATTTGATGCAAATAACTGATTGGCTGCTAGGGGAGACTTAGAAGTGAATCAACATTTACAGAGCAGGGTGACGGGTGTTAGGACCGAAGTATGCATGAAGGACAGGCATCTAAATCACACTGTAGGTGGTACCCAGGCAAACCTCCTGAAAGTGATCTTACCAGTATCCGTTGAAGCATACCCATAAGGAGAATTGGTAGATGGCTGTGCAGAGGGGAGCCATTTAAGGCAGAGTAACAAGCAAAGACACAGAGTTGAGAAAGAGCGAGATGCATTTCAAAAGCTGTTGAGTAATTTTCTTGGAGATGAGTCTTGGGGAAAGGTAGGCAACACTTGGTAATGTTGGGAGTTTGTGTCTGTCTTGCTAGTTTTTTAGTTCAGGGGTCATGCTTTATATATATTTATACCTCTGTATCTGGAACACTAAGGGTTTCAGCAAAGTTTTCTTCAGTGAATGAGGGTTGGTTAGTACTGTGTCACTGATATCTGCTGGTCTCAATTCTAAAAGCTGCTGGTCTGATGTTCAACCATATAGACTCTCAAGACAGGATGGGCATAGATTCCTCCAGCTATGAAAGAGCTGGAAGCCTTTTTGCAAATAGCAGAAAAGAGCACTAAATATTTAATGCTTAAAGTTAAATACAATTATAAAAGTAATTTAATATAAATGGCTTTCAGAAATCCTTATCCATATTTCATGATTGCAATGGGTGTCTGGGTTCTAATGTTTGTGAGCAATTAATTTTAATGGTTATATACTCTCAATTTTCCTCTATTTTTCCCTTTAGCAGACCCAGAGGTCCATCAGGAAAGTGAAGAGTTAGACATCAGATGTCACTGTGGACAGAAAGAGACACAGAGCTCTGAGCTGAGGTCTCCAAATGACAAGTTAATAGACATTTGGGAGTTGCTGAGTGATACATAAGTAGTGATGCTGTAAAACCCCGAAGGATAGTGTTGACTTGGTGACTTGATGCCTTTATTTCCTCACCGAATAGTTCTCTGTGATTCCGTAATGCTCATTATGTTCCCTGATAGCAGTGATCAATGACCGTGGTGCTGTCTCTCTTCGTTGAGTGTCTACTGTGGCCCCAAAACCGCACTGAGGCTATTATAATTTACTGCACTAATTGTGGAAAATTGGCATATTATACTCCATTTTTCTGATAGAGAAACTGAGACTCAAAGAGTAAAGTCACTCAGGTCCATGTAGTGTTTGGCTGTTTCTGGTCCCTTTGGATTGTGAGTTCATATCAATAGAGATCCCATCATATGCTCTTCTGGAATCCGAATTGCACAGTGAAGGGTGTAAGAGTGCACTTAATCAATGTTTGGTGAATGAATAAATAAATGAACACAAGAGTCAGTGCTATACAATTATTTTAGTAAGCACTGGCTAGCCCACAAGGGCCTTTTTAGTGAGAAATCTTTTCTGGGATTGAGGGAGGGGTTGGGTTCCTTTAACACAAGGGGCCTCAAACTGTAGTTCTCCTCTCGGTGCTTTGCAAGGGGTTTGGAGTGCAGAAGCAAGCTCTGTGTCTTCCTTCTCTCTTGCCTTCAGGTTTCATAGTAGTAAAAGGGGAGGAGCAGAGACAAGAAATGCTGATTAAATTTCTTGACTTTTGGGCTAGGCTTACCCTCTTTTTATGCCGACAAGGGTTGCCCTTTGATCATATGGAAGCCCAGCTTTTGTTGTAATGGGCTGTAGAATTGCGTGATTTCCTAACACTTGCACTAAGGAAAATACTCTTATCTTTGGTATTTTATATCTATGACTTCTTTGTCTTGAATAAATGCATCATAGATGGATGTGTAATATATGCAAAGTCATGCAAATATAGTCAGCCCTCCTAAATGAGTCATGAGGTGACTGCCCTTTGAAGTTTTCTGCTGAGTGCCCGTGGTCACCTGATAGGAGAGATCGATGTGGTTCTTGTGGGCGGTTTTGGCTGATGCCAGAACACAGCCCGAATTTCCAGTTACGGGGTCATATCCCAGTGGGGGGCCGCATGGGTCAGTTTAATGGACATTGACTGCTTACCTGGGGACAAGCTCTGTACTAGGTGTTGGGAGTCCTTGCTAAGATTTGAGGGGTCTTGTGTGGAGATGGCTGTGGAAGACAGAGAGCGAGGCAGGCAGCAGGGCCATGCAATGCTTCTGAGAACTAATTACTTTGAGGAGAAAGTGCGGGGGTTGGCAGGGCTCCTGTGGGCAAAAAACTCTTTACAGAGAGGGACCTGGAAATCCGAGAGGTTAAATAAGTCTCTCCGTATCCCACAGCTAGGAAGGGGCGGGACTGGGATTGAAACCTTGGTTTCTCTAAGGGGCAGTGTTACAATATCTTAGCGATCAAAGTTGTGGGCTGTGGAATCATAAGACCTGGCTGTGGACCCTGAACTCTCTCTTACTAGCTGGTGACCTTGGCCATGTTACATTACTTCCTTGGGTCAGAGTTTTTTCAGCTTCTTGATGCTGCTACTTCAGAGGGTGGCTATGAGAGTCAAATGATATAATATTGGTGAAGCAACCATCACTCTGCTGGATGTCTGCTGAGCACCCAATAAATGGTAGCGGTTCGAGTCTGCTGGAGTGTATTCCTGTGTGGAAGCCCAGTGTAGCGGCGAGGACTGGGAAACAGGGGTTCCACAGGGTCCTAACTGTGGTGAGCTGTGATAGGACAGTGGAGTGAGGACCTGTGGTTCTCAATCCATTAACATCACTTGGGGAGATTTAAAAGCCTGATTAATGAACTCTGAACCCAGAGGTCCTGATCTCTGCAGCATTATTATTTCTAAATCTACCAGTGATTCTGACTGTGCAACTAGGCTGACAACCAGTGGATTCGGCAACCCTAGGAGGCAGACGACTTTGATGGTGAGGCACTCTCTGCCCCCACTGCTCCCTCAGTGTGACTGGCTTCCCAGCCGGAGGGTCACTGGTGACTCATTGACCACTTGAGAGTCCTGACAGTGGAGTCAGGGTGCTAACTAACCCAGCAGCCATGGGGGACATGAAGGGACATGATCAAAGGGGCCTTGCTTCGGTCAGGCCTGAGGTTAACCCGTGGTGATGAGAAATGACAAATCCAATACCAGGTCAGGAGGGGACACCAAAGTGGTCGTACCTACAGGACCAGAAGTGCACCCACACCCCCCAGCTTCCTAGGCCTTCTCTCAGCCTGCTCTCCCCAGGTAAACTTCCCCAGAATGGCAGTTCCCAGCCTTTACATCACGGCGTGCTTGTATGGCCTCATCAGTATGATTCATGTTCTGTTACTCCAATGAAAAACACAGATTTACAAATGGTTTATTAAAAAATTTAATAAAAATACCACAGGGAAACGAGTTTAGCACTAGTTTTCTTGTTTGCCTTTGCAAGCAGCCAAGGACCAGCACGAGCCATGGTCTGCCTGCAGTGGTCTCCTTTCTGCTCGTTCACACCCCTCTTTTCGCTCTCCACCCAGCAGTCAGAGTAGCTTTCCTAATGTGTAAATCACCTCGTGTCATTCTCCTGCTGAAACCTGCTGGTGCCTCCTCCCTGTACTGGAAATAAAGTGCAAATCCCATTCTGATCCTTAAGGCCCTGCATAAAATGAACACACCTTCCCACTCACGCCTCATTCTCCCCTCCTGGACCATTACCTTTGAGCTCTAGAAAATACTGTGTTCTTTGCCATTTCTTGGAATTTGTGCTTTCCGTTCCTTCTGCCTAAAATTCCTTTGTCCCGGCTCTTCATCCATGAGCCTTTGAATCTCACCTCATGGAAGAATGTTACCTCATTCATTTATTCATTCAACAAACATTTATTGAGCACCCCCAACGACCCTTACGCCCTTCACTGCGCTATTTGGATTATAGGGAAGAGTATGATGAGATCTCTATGGATATAGAACTCACAATCCAAAGAGACGAAAACAACCAAATAGTACATGAAAGGACACGATCCAAGAGCCTTGCTGAGGTCAGGCCCAAGGTTGACCTGTGGTGATGAGAGATGACAAACCCAAAAGGAGGTCAGGAGCGGACGCCAAAGCAATCATACCTACAGAACCAACAGTGTACACATACACCCCAGCTTCCTGGGCCTCCTCTCAGTTTCTCTATCTGGGCTGAAATAGCCTCCTGCAGGGTCGCTTTCTATCACACCCCCCATGGGTGCCGCCCATAGCAAGGAGGGCCACACTTAATGACTTAATCTTCCTCTCGACTTGTACAGCAGTGTACGGCAGCTATGGTCACTCGCATAACAGAACCGCCACAAGGTCAAGGCCTTGTCTAACTTGTTTATTATTTTAGTGCCAGCACCTGGCACAATATCTGACATGTAATAAATATCCAATGAATATTTGCTGAAAGGAAGAATGAATAGTTCAGTAATTCTGTCACTGTTACATATTCTGTGATACTTTTTCAACAGACAGAGAAAGGGGTGGAGTGATAACTGATTTGATGCAAGTTGCGTATAATCAGAGCAAACCTGGGGCAACATTCAGTTATGCACACTGAGTATCTGCTCGGTGTGGTCACTGTCTGAGTTCAAAGCAAGGCACCAAGTAGTTCTCTGCTCTTAGGAAGCTTAAAGCAAATAATAGCAAACAACAACTGAAATTATTCCAGCAAGTAGTAAGTTCTACGGAGGACTTACGAATAATAGGATAATGGGGTCAAGAATGATGGGAGGCTATTCTAGAGAGTGTGGTCAGAGGGGGCTTCACTGAGGAGGGGGCATTTACGAAGGATCCCAGGGAACATTGCCTCCACTACTGATGTAATATATCTCATGTACACCAAAGAAGAAACTTTCAAAGTCACTGCTCTAGCAGATACCACTCAAGTTTTAATTAGAATCCACTTAAGTAAGATGCTGATTTGTTCCCTAATAGTGATTAGCACTGTCTTGGTTAATTAACAGCTTTTAGACTTGGAGGGGGAAATAACTTAATTATCTGCCTGACCTTGATTTTGTGAGTGCTGAGTCAAAAAGAATGAAAGGGGCCAGGATCTAGCTGGGTATTGGAGACAGTTGTAGATCAAGTTTGGTCTGGCTATGAAGAGATCCAGTGGGCACATGGGGAATGAATTTCTTGGAGGGCGGTGATAATTCCAAAGCCTGGGCTTGTCGGCTTATAGTGCTTTCAGACTTTATGGCATGGTCCAGGCCGCTATTCCCATGCTTTTGCTGGATGTTCTGGACCAAGAAATTGGCATGCTACCCACTAGCTTTACTTGTTTGCCTCATCCTCACCCACTTTTCTAGAGACTAGACTAGAAAGCTCACTGGAACTAACCTCTTCTCCTTTCTAGCTTCCCTGGCTAAAGGGGGCTTGGACACCATCTGAAGCTAAAAAGTCCCCTTCTAACAGAAGCAACAAGCTTTTCACACCCCCATTTCCTCCTCCTCCTCCTGTCAGTCTCTCTTAAGCCTCAGCCAGTCAGAGTCTGGAAAGTTGTGGATGAAGGTGATGGGCTTTTTTGCCAAGTCAAACAAAGTAGTGTATGTTCTTTAATTTTGACTCCCTGCGTCTGTGCGCTCCTCGCCATCTCCTTCCCTTCCACTTCCATTCAGGCCAACTTTGAATTAGAGTTTCAGATCAACTTTCAATTCTCTTTTAGCAGATTTTTAATTATTCTGAAGCCACACTGAGAAGAGGCCGGTTCAGAGCCTCCAGGCGGCTTGGTTCATCTGCAGATCACGTAGGTATAATCTCTATGGCAACTGACTTATGATGGGTAGGAGCTAATAGAGCTTGGAACCAAAGGTTAATTGCTGTTTCATTTCTGTCCCCCCACCTCACCTTGCAATTCCAACATTGTGGATGGAGGTTCTAATTAGAATGAAATTATCAGCATATGGAACATCTTTTATTTCAGTGGCTGAAAAATTAGGATAGCTGGCTTGGAAAGGGAAAGTCATAGGTGGTTCCATTGGCCTTGGTGGCTCCTCTTCCCACCTCCAGGCGGGCAGACAGCTTTAGATGATCCAGCGAATGGCCTGGGTCTTTGCAGCACCCAGGAGCAGTATGTTCCTTCATTCTCACTCTATTTAGATATTAAGAATATGACGAAGATAAAAAATATGAACAGTAAAATTACAACAAACTCACAGCTATCAACAACTACACCTAAAAAAGCAAAATCAAAACCAAAAATGGACTAAGTAAGCAACTAGCACAGAAATAGAACCATAGAAATGGAGATCACAGGGAGGAGTATCAGTAGGGAGAGGGAGGGGGGAGAATGGGGGGAAAGGTACAGGGGAATAAGAAGCATAAATGGTGGATGCAAAATAGATGAGGGGGTTATGCATAGTATGGGAGATGGAGAAGCCAGGGAACTTACATGTATGACCCATGGACATGAATTAAGGTGGGGGAATGATGGTGGGAGGTGCGGTATAGGGCAGAGGGGAGTAGAGGGGAGAAAAAATGGAACCACTGTAATAGCATAATCAATAAAACATATTAAAATTACAAAAATATTACTGAAAGGGTTGGCCATACATTGGGATCTACTTGTGCGAGGTGAGATACTGTTCTAAGTGCGTGTGTAAATGATCTCACTCAAACTAAAGCCGTGCCATGACTTAGAGATTCTTAGCCCCATTTCACAGATGGGGAAGCAGCCTCAGAGATGTTACATAACCTGCTCACAGTCACATAATTAGTAAACTGCAGAGCTGCATTTTTAAAAATTATTTTATTATTGTTCAAGTATAGTTGTCTGCAGTTACCACCCCCCCACTCCCCCCCACCCCAGCCATCCCCACCTCCCTCCCCTGCTTCCTACCTTGGTTTTGTCCATGTGTCCTTTGCATTTTGAACCCAATTTACCTGATTCTAAAGCTCTTAACCATTAGCCAGATATCAAAACAGACTCTGTGAGGCTCTGATTTGTTTACAGAGACTGGGAGATTCATAAAGAAGGTACCTGGGCTTTCCTAGTTAGCTGCCCCAATATGAATGTGCTCAGGGACTTGGCTAAACTCGTTCTTTTCCCATTAGTATTCTGAAATAGTAATTATGGAGTAAATGTATGAGTATTCTGAAATAGTAATTATGGAATAAACGTATGAGGGTATGCACTGAGCCTTGTATATAGTTCCTCTGCTTTCCTAGAACTAAAACAATCAGTATAAGGCCTTTATTCATCCTCCCTGGATACACTACTGTTGTGTTCAGTTCTTCCCTTTGCTCAGCTCCTCCCCGTTCCAGAGTCCTCCTTTCTTTTCTGTATACATATTATTTATGCTTTTCATCCATGGAAACCCAGTTAAAAACACAATATCCTTTATAAAATGTATTTTCTTTGATAACTACAGCTCACAGTTTTTTGTTTCATCATGAATTCCTGTAACCATTCATTTTCTAAATTGTGTAGCAGTGATTAACAAATTAGATTTCAACTCCGATTTCCTGGATTTGAGTCACAACTCTGCCACTTAACATTTCAGTGTTCCTGAGCAGGTTGCTTCTTGGTACCATCATGCAGCCTATGCCTTAGAGTGTTTTTGTGAAGACTGAGTTTCTACAAGTAAAATGCTTAGAAAAATGCAGTGCTTGCAGTAAGTACTTTGTAAGTGCTTGCTGTTACATTCTCTCTTGCTCATTAATTGTTTTATATTATTTAGGACAGAAATTCAACTCCAACACATCTAAGCAGAACAGGGGAATTTATTGGCCCATTAACTGGAAGGTCCAGTGATGTACCTAACATCAGCATTGTGTGATCCCAGGACTTGGAGGTATCACTCAGCAAGGTTCCTTTCTCTGTGCTGACTTGATTCCCAGGTGGGTGCTCTATCCGTGGTGTCTCTCCAGCACTGGGTTTACACCTTCCCACTACAGTGCTTCTGCGGCACCACTCTCCAGTTAGCCCCAGCAAAAAAACTCTGGAGCTTGCTTCGGTTAGCCCAACTCAGATCGCATGTGTAGCAAATGGTAGCCAGGGGGGAATGCCCATTGGCTAGGCCTTGAGACAGGATATTGAAGTAACCCTAGTCACATAATGTGTCTGGGGGCTTCCCCAAAGTGAAATAAGGGCATATGTCTCCCTCAATATCTGTCATCCCATTTTTGTGGTAAGTTCTCATCGGGAGGATAATCTTAGTCCCTTCTTTCATGTTTCACATTAGGCAGAAGCTCGAGAATGACTTCCTGGTTGGTAGACTTAACGTGCCCTGTCTGCTCAAGACTAGGCATCGAGCTGCCTGAGTCATGGCTTGGAAGCCTAGACCCATTCAGAGCTGCCTTGGGAAGTTAGCACTTGTAAAGGGAGTGGGGGAGGGAGGAGAATGAGATGGATGCGGATGAGAGGAGTCTTCACTTGCATTTGTAAAGTTTCATCTTTTTTAATGAAAGGATATCAAGCAAATACAGAAAATGTTTACACTGGTTAAATCCGAGAGATGGACATTTGGGTGTTATAATGGTTTAGTCTTTTCTGCATGTTTGACATATTTCATTTAAAACACCAAATCAAAGCAAAAAGCAGTAGCTACTTATCCAGGAAGCTTCCCCCCCCCCCGCCCTGAGTTTTCTGGATACCAAAGGAGAGCTCAGCCGTCACAGAATCCCTGGTGGTTTTCTGGCTAATGTCGTTCATGAAAGTCAAGCCTACCTTTCGGCTCTCTCATCTGATAGAAACCATAAAATTCAGAGTCATATTAAGGAGAGTTCAACCATTTCTGGTTGTGGTTTGGAGAAAGAGCTTTACCTGAAATCTGTTATAAAAAATAACATTGTCAAGATTTATCATAATCCTAGTAATAATGCCTGATTGAGAGCTGACTATTTCCCAGGCACTGTGCCTAACACTTAGTACACATTATCTCACTTAATTTTCCCAGCAGTCCTCTGGTGTAGGTATTACTATTGTTCCTACATTATAGATGAGAGAGCAGAAGCTGGTTAAGTCACTCATCTAAGGTCACATGACTGTAATTTATAAAACTTGGTTTCAAATCTAGAATTGTCTATTTCAAGGCTGGTCTCGTCACCCACCCCCAAATTCTTCTCCTCTGTTTACCCAGGAGTAGGTCTGGGTATGAAGAGACTTTGGCAGCTGGCACTTCCCTTCCTCAGGGAGTATCATTCAGAATATGGGCCCTGAAGTCTGAATGCCCGGCTGGACTGTGCTGCTGACTAGCTGTGGGGTCCTCAGCCAATCCCTCAAACTCTCTGAGCCTCAGCTGTACAGGAGGGAAATGGAGGGGAAGCCAGCACTTATGTCACGGATTTTCCTGAGGAGTAAGTGGGAATGTGCTTGTAAAATGCTCAGTGCTGAGCAAATAACAAGGGCTTAACAAATGTCCACAATTTTTTAAATTAGAAAATGGTGAGGCCTCACCAGTCCCTTTTATTTTAGTCTCTTTCATCACAATAGTGTCTCTTGGCACTTTTAAAATTGAATTTTTATCAACAGTTCAGGTGGCTCTACATGGCTTAATGAAAATGAGTAACCCCTTCCTCTACCCTTCTCCGCCCTTGATATCCACTCCTAAAAGTCAACCACTTTTGATCTTATTAGGTGTTTTCTGGCATAGTTCCTCCTTATTTTTTAAGTGAAAATTTTATTTTGAGATAGCTGTGGAGTCACATGCAGCTATACGAAGTAATAGAGAGATTGTGAACCCTCTCCCCAGCGTCCGCCAATAGCAACATCCTGTGAAACTATGGCACTGTGCCGTGACTAGGAAAGGGGCGGTGACACAGTCGGGACACAGACAGGGCTCTTCCGCCTCCACAGGGTGGCGGTTCCTGTTGTCCTTTTGTAGCCACGCCCACCTCTGTCCCGTCTTCACCCTTTCTTCAACCTCTGGCGACCTCTGATCTGTTGCCCTCTTCTGTAACTTAGTAATTTCAAGCAGTTTATGTGTATGGAATAATACAATATGTGACCTTGTGAGATTGGCTCTTTTCAATCAGCTCGATTCATTGAAGGCTGTTGTGTGTATCAGTAGCTCCTTTTTAATTGCTGAGCAATATCTGTGGTTAGAGGTCTCGCCCAGCCTCAGCTGGGCTTTTCACATTGACACTCAGTTAAGTGTTCACATAGGGCCCCTGCATTTATTTTTAGGGCCAATACCACTTTCCTTTATTCTCTCCCTCTTCTCTGTCAATGCCTGTTAGTCATCTTCAAAGGGATGCCTCCCAGCAGTCTTGCATGTTTGCCCCCTGCTTCTTTATCCCTTTATTTGTCATGCCCCCCAGAATTGAAATTGCATTCTAAGAAAATGAAGAAGGGAATCTATAAGTCTGTCTTTCTATATAATTTCCCACTGCCAGTGTTTTCATTGTTGGGTGCGGAAGTTCTTTTGTATGTTCGCGTGTAGCGTTTGAAGAATCACAAATAACCCCAGTTAGTAAAAACACAAGAAAAAAGGCTTAGATCGCTTGTAAGCTGCGAGCAGCCATCAGAAGCTACCTCTGGGCAGGCAGAGCCATGTCCTGGGGTACACTGTGGACGGAAACCCTTAGCCGGGTTACATTTTCAGTGATACCAGGAAATTACTTTCTTGCATAATTGCTCCTCCCATTCAATTTTAGTCAAAAAATGTCTAGTAAATCATGCATCTGTGTGTGTGTGTGTGTTTAGGGTAGAGGTAAGGAAGTGAGTTTTAGTACACAGATAATAGATTTTCTAAATTAGTTTTCCCCCTCCTTTTCCGTTTGGATTCTCATTGCCTGTTTCTTTGGAAGCCTCTCTTACTTAGCCCCATCCAGAGTTCTTCCGAAGGCCAGTGGTAACAGTTTTAACTGATAAAACTAACCTTTTTTCCCTACTAAAGGTTGGAAACACTTCAAGGGAAAGAACTACTCTTTCCTATTTTAAAACACTTTATTTTCTTATTTTTAGAGAGAGGGAAAGGGAAGGAGAAAGAAAGGGAGAGAAATCAATGTGAAAGAGAAACATCGATCAGTTGCTTCTCATACATGCCCCAACTGCCCCGGGAATCAAACCTGTACCCTGGCATGTGTCCCAACCGGGAAATGAACCAGTGACCTTTTGCTTCGCTGAACAAAGCCCAACCAACTGAGCTATACCAGTCAGGGTCTCTTTCCTATTTTCAATTGTCATCAATACTGTCGTATAGTAAGAACTCAATAAATTTTGTTTGATGTACTGTTGATCCATGAAAGTGTGAATTAAAATGATTCAACTGAGTCGAAATGATTCAAATGAGTTTGGATGTTTGTGGGGCTTGAGAAGACAATTTTCACATTTGCCTCTTTCTATATTTAAAAAATCCCTGACACTTTGTCAGAGGGCTTGCTCTGCACCCCTTCTTTCTATTCCTATAAAAGAGTGGTCTGGGAGTCAGAAAGACTGTTTTGAATCTTGGGTCCACCATTTACTAACTACAAGATTTTAAGCATGTCAATTAATCTGTGTAAAGTGGTAATAATAATGAATTGTCAGGTTTGCTAGGGTAATCCAGAGCTCAGTCTGCCAAGAACTTTTCTGATACAAAGTGTATTGCTATTGCCTATTGTGAGGGTTTAGAAGGGGGGGAGGAGAGTTAGTTTTACACGTATACATATAGGTGAATATTCTACAAATGTGGGCCCTGACATTGTTCTTCACGGCATAGGTTTTAGGACCCTTATTAACATAACAGGTCTTTGATATCTTTCACTTTAATTACCCCCCAAAAGTTTGTCATATATTCCCCCCTTTCATACAGCAGAATCTCTTCATGTAATTTGTTGCAATTAAAATTCTCTTGGCTTTCCTGTGGAGCTCTGGGTATATCGCTTTTTCTTGGGGAATCTCAGCTGAGTGCATTAATCTACATCCAAGAAAAATAGAGATTTAATTACATGATAACCTTTAAAAGGATAATTATGTTCTCAATGCTGTCAGCTTTGTTGCCAGAGCTGATTTCTGAACACTCCCTCCCAGGCAGGCTTCTAACCGTGTGCCAGAGGTCAGCGGCGACCCCCCCTCATGCTCTGTGGTTTTCATAGTTTGTAAGGTACAATTGCCACCTCCAGGAAGACATTGGGGCACTGAGATGCCTGAAACATTGACCATTAACCCAGATGGATTGAGGGAGAACAAGTGTAAGGAATGATAACCGAGAAGTACAGTTGTCGCTAAAATGTCAGACCAAGAGGGAGGCCAAATGGTCAACTATCGCTTCTTGAAAATTAAGCTGGAGGGGAAATAGGCTAGCATTTTCTTTCAAAACTTATCTATCGTCTGCTATACATTGGACACAATACTTCAAATATATTATTTCATTTACTCTTAATAATTAATACCATTTTGTAAATGGGGAACCGAGGCTCAGGAATACTGATTACATAGCAAGTATAAGAATATACTTGTAAGGGGCAGGTTTGAACACAAATTTGATGCCAAAGCTGATGATCTTTGGAAGTAGGCAGCCTTCCTGCCTTGTGGTGAAGGAAACAGGCTCACTAGGTGAGGTTGGTGAAGATGCTGATTTCAGAGGGAGGTTCTGGAAGGATAGCAACATGAACATGACTTTCTTTTTCATTCAACACCAATCAACTTCACTGTATCTTCCTCTTTTGAGTCAACTAGTTGAGGCTTACAGGTTGCTATATGGAAATGAGGCCATGGGCACCCTGGGAACCCTATTGGAGAGAACGGGTATAGGGTTTTCTGCTCTGTGGGTTGGGCAAAGATCTAGGTGCTGGTAACAGAGAGGCCTGGAGCAGGAGTTACAAAATGGGCATGTTGGGAAGAGCTCAGTCTAAAGGACTTTGGAAAGAAGTTTAATGGTCCCCTGTGTGTGTGTGTGCTCAGTTTCCATGATACCTGAGATGCCAAGGAGTAGCCAAAAATATGGGCTTAGTCATGTCTCCCCTTGAGGAACAGGGAGGCTCCTGCTGAGTACCTTTTGCCTTCCTCCACTTGTGGACTGCTACCTGGGAGAGTGTTTCAACAACTCCTGAGTCCCAGTTATCAGGAAAAATCACAATATGTCCAATCCAGACATAGCAAGGTCCATCAGAGCACACAGAAGATGGCCACAAACACAGCTGCTGAAGCAGATGTGACAATTTGGTTAGCAAAATATGTGTACTTAAAAAGAAAGATTCAAGTGCAGTTTGAAAGGACTTTTTGGAGCTAAAAACACTTCCTGCATCCTTAGATGACTTAGGGCAAAACAACCACTATTAAGACAAAAGTACCTGTCTTGGAAGAGTAACTGGAAGAAATTTCTCTCCAAGTGCTGAACAGAAATGTAAGGGAGTGAAAAATAGAGGAGAAGTATAAAAGGTTTAGAGGATAGAGCCATGAAACCTAGCATGAGAATAATAGATGCTCAGATAAGTAGAAAAGGGGAAGTCAGGGAGCAAATAAATAACAAAATAAATATTTCCTTAAGATCAGGAAGACCTGAGTCTGTAGACCGATAGGGCTTACAGAGTTGTGGAAGCATTGGTTAGAAAAGAATTTAGGGGTGTGTGTGTCTTAGTCCATTCAGGCTGCTATAATAGGATAGCATAGATTGGGTGATTTACAACACCGGAAATTTATTTCTCCTGTTCTACCAGCTGAGAAGTACAAGATCAAGGCGTGGGCAGATTGGATGTATGGTGAGAACCTGCAGCTGGGTTCATAGGTGGCTGCCTCCTTGCTGTGCCTTCACACGGTGGAAGGGAAGGATTCTGGCCTCTTTAGATCTTCATAAGGATGTAAATCCCATTCATGAGGATTTACATGACTTAATCTCATGACTTAATCCCATTCATTAATCCCATTCGTGACTTAATCTCATTCATTAAGTCGTGAGGGCTCCATCCACATGACTTAATCACTTCACAAAGGCCACATGTCCTAATGCCATCATTTCTATAGCTGTCTATTTGTGTCTGTGTTATATTATATTAAGAAAGCAAAGGAACTCTAAGGTTCAAGATAGTGGCTTTCTTATGTGACTGAGGCCAGTGGACAGGATGGAGAAGGAAGGCAATGACAGATATACTCTGCTGGGTCTCTAACCAAAAAACTTAGAAACATTTATTCACAAAGCTACATACACCCACATGTTCACCACAGCACTATTCACAGAGGCCAAGACACAGAGATGACCCCCAAGTATCCTTCAATGGAAGATTGGATAAAGAAAATGTGGTGCATACAGACAATGGGATGCTACTTAGCTGTGAGAAAAGATGAAATACTACCATTTGTGACAACACAGACGGATCTTGAGGATAGAATGCTAAACAAAATAAGTCAGTTGGAAAAATGTAAGAACCATATGACTTTACTCATCTGGGATATAAAAGTGCAGGTCATAGACACAGACAGACAACAGCAAGGTCATTACCAGAGGGGAGGGGGTGGGGTAGTAGAGAGTTAAGAAGGCCAAATCTATGGTGATGGAAGATGATCTGACTTTGGGTGGTGGGCGCACAATGCAATGTGCAGCTCATGTATCAGAGAAATGTACTCCTAAAACCTATATGACCCTAGGAACCAATGTCACCCCAACCAACACAATAAAAAAAGTGCAAAACACAATGAATAAAATATTTAAAATATTGTAAGAAATTTAGGTAGTTACACATATATGATAGAGACAGTGAGATCTTAAGTTTTTTGACTACATACAAGTAGCTATAATGGTGTAAACAAAGTTAAGGGAGAAAAGAAACCTTTAAAAACAATTGTAATGCTGAGGAAAGACAGAGGACTAATATTCTAATATATCTAGAAACCCTTAAAAATGGACAAGAATGGGGCAAAAACTCTCTCCACCCCAAAAGGGGGAAAAGATCATGAATACATGCATGAGCACAGAATACAAATTCAAATACTCAACAAATACTTGAAAAGGTCAAGTTCAAATGGAAATTAGAAAATTGCAAATTAAAATAGCAATGAGATATCGCTGCCAATGTTCAAACATGGATAAAAAAAGACAGATAACATTTATTGCTGGTTTGGATGCAAGAAATGGCACTCCCACCCATTGTGCTGGAAATGGAAATTGTTGCGGTCTTTTGGCAGAGCTGTGTAACACCATGTATTAAATTAGAAACAGAGAGAGCCTTTGGGCCCAATATTTCCCATTCAGAATCAACTCGCCACCATAGCAATGAACTCGCCACTACACAAGCACATACACACAAAGTCATTTATTGCCATGGCACCTGAGGTGGAAAACAATTTGAAACCTGATGGATTACCATTAGTCACGGACTGCCCCTATGAAGTATTATAGGTTCACATTATGGGACTATTACAGAATTTTGAGAAGCATGGATGAGAGCTGCACTTTATTTCTTGTGAAAGAATTTACATGAAGTATGAATAAAACAAGATATGTGTGTGAATGTATATGTATTCATATCTGATGGTATGACCATGGAGAAAAAAATACTGGGTTATAAACGTTCATTATTTGGGTGGGAATAGGGAAGAAGAAGGGAGGTAGAAATAAGAAAAAATAAAGACAAAGGAGGCATAAAATATGGAACTAGAAATACTTAGGGCATACATGAATTTATATTATTGGTGCATTTTTGAAAACATGTTTATATGTTAAAAGAAATAACAAATGAAAAAAAGCAGATGCTGACCCTGAATAGTGAATGCTCTCCCTTTCTCTGCTGTACTCTGCCTGTCTACAAGTTGCAGACTCCTTGATTGCCATCTGATGGCTGCTCTAGCTCAGCGGAAGGTTCCAGAGAAAAGCTCAGGAGGCTGTGCCTTCCGAGGCACTGTGTGAAGGCACACCATGTCAGTGTCAGCCCCACGCAGGGCTGGGTGATCAAAGGTTCTCAGTGGAAGAACTCCAAGATTTTTAAAAGAATATTACTCAGGGTTTATTTTTGCTCTTCTGCTTATATTTTTGGCCTTGCCTTGTCTTCAGATGCATTTGTTCTTATAAGATTCTTATCTCCAGATCCATGGGACAACTGGAAAGAAGTCATAGACATGGGTTGAAGTCCCGGCTAAGCCACTTATTTTTTGCTGTGACTGATGAAGCCAGTAGCTCTCATACTTGAGCATGCAGGGGATACTTGGAAGGCTTGTTAAAATATAGATTTCTGGTTGTAGAAATAAGGATTATTGAAATAGTTTTAAACTGAAACTAATAAACTCTATTTCTTCTTTTACCTAAAAATAAACAAACAAACAAACAAACAAACTCCACCCCCCCCCCCCATAGATTTCTGGGTCATACCTCCAGAGTTTCTGATTCTGTGGCTCTGCAGAGAGGCCTGCTAATTTGCATTTTTAATAATTTCTGGGTGCTGCTGTGGCTGCTGCTGGCCCAAGGATCATACTTTAGAAACCATTGGATTGAATTATTTAACCTCTTCTAACTTTCTTTTTCATTTCCATAAATAAAAATGAAAATGCTGATAGGCTTAGGGTCTGCTGGGATTTGAAGGATCTTATGAATTTATGTTGGGAAGTGCCCTGCCTGGTTTCAGGAGCTGTAACCAACCCATGGCTAAGGCTGAGTGAGTGACCTTCAGACCAAAAGCCACTAAGGAGACAAAGCTTATTTCCCTGGCAGGAGCATCGCCTCTGCCCCTTTTACTTCATCCTGCCTGGCCTCCAGTGCTTGATCAGTTAGCCAATGATTGGTAAGATTCCTCAATGGAGGCACGACCTAAGGCAGGCACAATCCCCCCAGAGAAGGACTTGGGGGCTACAGAAAAGGGGTGATGGACCCTCAGCCCTTGGCTTTGACACAGCCTGAGTCCTCATTCAGTCTTCCAGAAGTCTCCTAATCTCTTGGCTGCCTTACTCTTCCTGCCTGATTTAAGCCTGAAACAATGCCTTAAACCTGAAACAATGACGGTCATGGGTGTGGCCCTGTGCTGGAAAGGGCAGGTTCCCTAGGGTGATCAGGCCTGAGAAAGAACTTGTAAAATCCTGTGAAACCTGCTTTATTTGGAATGCTCTTAATTAAATGATAAGGGTCTAAGCAGGAAGTGAGTTTGTTTCCCCAAGTTTTATGGCCATTTAGCTAACCCTGACTCAAAATAGGCCCTCAGAGTTCTTTGTATGTTATCTATTGTTTGATCCTTACTGCCTGATAATGATTAATGAGCTTTGTGTCTACACCCTGTATTCCTATGCAAATGTAATCCAATAAAAGTCTCTCGCAGCAAGGGTCTGGGTGCTCTCCTCTTGAGATAGTGGCTGAGGCGCTCCGGAGGATCGAGGCTCGCCCTCCCCTTGAGAAAGAAGTCACGCCATCCCTTTCCTTCCACTGGACTGGTAGTCCGTGTGAATTTTTTTGTCTCATCCATAATGCCGCAGACACTGTGGGCCAGTGTCTACATCAAATTCAACCCTTTCCCTTTGCACACGAGGAAACTGAGGCTCAGAGTAATGAGGAGACGAGTGCTTGTTGGCAGAGCCAGGTCAGGAACCCGGTCCTCTGGGCTCCGGGGCAGCGTCTGCAGCACCCTGCTGTTTAACACTGCCTGCGTCACAGCCTTGTGTGGGGCACGTGAGATAATGCTGATGAGAGGGTCTCAGTGCAACCTGTACAAAGAGGAAGGTTATTGTTATCATTTATGAATAACAATATATTGAGTCCTAACAGTTGAGGAGGGCATTTTTGAGGGGACCTAATAAGCAGCATCCTTCTTTCATGGCTAAATTCTAATCCGGTTGATGAATAACATAAAACATTTGGAGGGTAAAAATACCATTTCATTATTGCCAAAGATAGTTTGAAGGATAACATTTTTATTCATTGATGAGGGATTTCTTTTTTAATGTTAGACACATGAATTAGAATGGAAAATAAAGATTTTCTTCCTAACACTTTTAATGTCAGGCACTGTGTTTGCATGCTCCGTCTCATGTAGCCATTTTCAGAGGCTGATGAATAGATCATAGTAGTATCACCACTTTGTAGCTGAGTAAACCGAGCCTCAGAAGGATTAAGTGACTTGTCCAAGGTGGAGTTTGGGTTGGAATCAAAAGACAGTATGCTCAACAACTGTCCACACTTAAATTTTGCCAGTGTTTTCTCTGTGAGCTTTTTACCCTGTGCCAGGCAGATTTTATCCGTTCAGATTCGCTAGGGAAGCAGAACCTGTGTGAGTCATATGCACTCAAGGCTTCATTCCTGGGATTAGGCTTTTTGTGGTTGTGGAGTCAGAGAAGGAGAAGTGCAGGCAGGCTGTCGTGTCCACTGCTGGCCATGAGCTTGACCTCGTTGTGAGTAGGCAGAGCAGGCAGCAAGCAAGACCAACAAGCACTGAAGTGGGGGAGAGGGGAGGACAAACTGGAATAATGTCTCTTACCTCTATCCCCTTGGCTGCGTGGATGACCCAGGCGGCTGACACCCAGTCTGGCCTGGGACTCAAGCTGAGGATCGAGCCCAACCTCCAGCACCCAGGGAAATCCCACATGGATTTCCACAGAGGTGCCCAGCGCCCTGCACAGTCCTTCAGAGCCACTCGCTGCCGCTTCGCTTTTGCTTTCCCAACCTCACTCACGTGTCTCTGTGACCCACCCAAACCCAGGACCAGGCAGGGTCGGGAATAATGAAAATTGTAGTTCCACCTTGGTTGCACTGAACATACAAAAACCTCTGCCCTGGGTGAAATGATTTCACATAGATTATTTTTTATATCTCCAAAACAACCTTTTAAGGCAGGTGCTCCAGTTTACAAATGGAGAAACCAAGGTTTAAGGAGCTACATAGGTTATCGAAGGTGCAAACTTGTTTCAGGTATGATCCCAGAAGGGACTTCGAACTGAGGTCTCAGTGACGTTAAGCCTGGGCTCTCACCCACTGCATGACATTCAACACTGATGTTTCCCCCAGTGTCTCTCTGTGCTGCTCTTATGGACACTGACATAAAGTACGAGGCTTCATGCAGGACAGGCTTCAGACCTGCAAATGCTTTCCTCACCTTTCCTCATTCCCCAGGTCAGAGCTTCCTAAGCCTGGGCATTGCTATCAGACAGAGCACAGGCCTGCTTGGGATGGATCTGGGGCAGCAGGAGCCCCTGGGAAGGTCACCTCCTGCTCTTAGTGGCCACATCTGCTTATCTCATGTGTTCCATGAAGTCAGTGGCCTCCTGGGACATGGCTTGCTTCACATGGATGGAATTTGTGGGTCTCTGCAAGCGAACCTGAGGAGAAAGGGGGGAACTGATGTGTATAGCCTGTTAGCACGAGAGGCACTAACTAGAGTCTGTGGAGGAGAAAACCTTCGTGTGACATTATCAGACTCCCAAGTGGCAGCCAGGTATCTTAGTTTTGACTTCTGTTGTCTAAACATTTTTTCCTGCCTGTCAGTTCTCCAAATGGAGCCAAAGTCATCTCCATGGCAGCCGAGGCGTGGGCATCCCAGTGCACATGTCAGAGCCGAGGAGAAATCTCCACTCCAAAGCAGCATAACAAGGAGAAAAGGAAGGTTTGCTCTTATCTGAGAGTCTGGACAATACTGAGGAGGAAAAAAAAAATCACATAATGGGACGTTAAATGGAAATATCCTGCTCTTTTTAGAGCCTCGGCTGAGGCCCTGAAGGTGAGGACATGGATTGATAAATGCTCACACCCTCTGCAGAGAGAATTGCCCATCACATCTATGCAAGACTTGATAAGATATAGCCACCAACTCCTGTCATTCTTAACAAGAGCATTTCATTATAGTCTAGAAATTCATTAAAACCAGTGAAACCTAAAACTCTCCTTTAGGTTGGGTTCTTTGAGAAGCATAATCTGAGGCAAAGATTCATGTACAAGGGATTTATTAAGGAGGTGCTCTGTGGAGAAATCAGCAAGGGAGTGGGAGGATGGACAGGGAAGAGGCAGACCACGTGAGGGGGCTATTGTGGCCGAGGTCCTTGGGTCGGGCTGATACCTGCAGAGCTGTGGGATGTAAATTATACCCCAGCATTTGTTCTTTCTTGAGGCAGAGGAGCTGGGCTTCTGTTCTCCCACACAGGGCCTACCTTAGTTGTCGGATACCAGCATTAGCGGCTGGGCATTGCGGAGCTGGGGGATGATGAGCTGATAAAAAGAGATCTCGGGGGACTTGGAGGCAGCGGCCGCAGCAGTGTTTTTCTAAAGAAGGTCTTTGCAGAGTAGAAGGTGCTTGCTCTTTGCATCCCAGCCCTTCAAGCCAAAAGAGGGGGTCCTAAGAGAACCACTGGTGGAGATTGGGGGTGTCTGCATGCAGAGGGTCTGGCTCCTTTCCCATCTATGCCCTAGTCTCGTGGGATGCTTGTTGAGCTGGAGGAACTCCTCGGCTCACCCGGTGATGCCCCGGGCCAGCGTAGAGTATGGTGAGGGTTCTGGGAACAACGTGATTTGTATCTCCTAGGCTTGGGTGGGCATCAAGGCTGGAGAAGCCAGAAAACAGCAGCAGCTCATTAAGGACATGACAAGTCAGGTCTGAAGTTGAGCATCTCCCATGGTGGAAGCTGGGTGTGATGGTTAAGGGTGTAGGTCCTGGGACTAGACCAGCCCTGTTCCAAATCTTGGCTCTGCCACTTACTGCTGTAAAGCCTTGGACATCATCCTCACCTCTGTATCTCACTTACCTCATTAGTCAAGTGAGGATAATACTTCTCCTGGGGTCATTGTGAGTATCAACAACAGAGCTGGCATAAGGTGATCTACTATAAATATGGCACTATCACATGTTATTGTTATATTATTATAATATATGCAATGTATTGCACATCACATGTTTTTACATAGGCATGATATACATATATGCAATATGTACTTAATACATATATTTACGTAATTATATTTATATATAATATAGAATATACTTACATTCACATATGCATGTTCACATATATTATATTATATTATATAATTAATATTATATACATATAATATACTCCTGTGTATCTCTCATATAGCTTAGATCCTGCTAAGTGGTTTCTCAAAGTCATTCTGTAATGGTAGACCTGGTGTTCACACCAGGCCTCTGACTCCGTAACCTGTGGTCTCCGAACACTTCACCATACTGACTTTGAGTACACAGTGCACTCTAAAGAACAAACTCGTGCCCTGGCTGGTGTAGCTCAGTGGATTGAGTGCGGGCCTTCGAACCAGATGATCATGGTTTGATTCCCAGTCAGGGCACATGCCTGGGTTGCAGGCCAGTTCCCAGCAGGGGACCCACAAGAGGCAACCATACATTGATCTTTCCCTTTCTCCTTCCCTTCCCCTCTAAAGATAAATAGATAAAATCTTTAAAAAAAAAAGGAAAAAAAAAGAATGAACTAGTAAACTTTGAGGTCAGCCAGGCTAGATCCAAATCCCAACCCTGCTGTTACTATTAGCCACATGACTTTGGAAAATTTTTGAATCTTTCCAAGATTAAAATAGTATTTCCTTTATTCAGTTGTTGGGATTAGATGGTAACATGTAAAGTGCACGGCACAGGGCCCAGCACAGAGTGCATACGCAGTGAATTACGATTGGGCTGTTTCCCTAGTCCTGTTTCTAGCTCTGCGACCTGCCACGTATTCATTCTGGGTGTTGGCTTTCGGTTTACGTTGAGGAGCTGTAGGGAGAAGGGGGAAAAGAGAGAGGCAGCAAAGCACAGGCACAGTGACTGTGCCTTAGTGCCTCGGGACTTTAAATATTAGTCATTTGACTTTCCTTTTGTGTTTTATCTATTTTCTACACAGCGTCATCAGGCCCTGAGTTAGGTTTTGAAGTGAATGAATCATCCCATTATCCTTGAGGACCGCGTCAGGGTCAGAAAGTATTACCCATGAGAAACTGACCAATGGGGAGGCCGACTGGTTCAAGGTCACACAGTCAGAAGTAATATTTGTGATCAGTGTGCTGGGCTTCACCTCTTGCTGCATCCTCAGGTTATAGGCCGCTGGTTAGTTATGTCAGGAGATGGACAGTGCTATCTTTATAAACATGGAAGAGACGGGAAAGGAACCTTGCTGGTTGCTCACCTGCCACGTGCTCTCTGCTGGGCACTTCATATCCGTATGTCGTCAGATTCTCACAACCACCGTATGAACCCACATGTGAATCGTGTTGGAACTACAGTCCCAGTTTGTAGGTGAGTCAACCGAGACCCATCCAGGAGTTGGAACTCGTCTTTCTGGTTCTGGGATTTGTGTTGTTTTCATGTCAAGATGCTCCTGAATGTTTAGCTCTTGCTTCTATTGCTCAATGATCCTGAAGGCCAGTGGGGGTTCCTCTTGATCAGCTCTCTCTATGTAAAACCAATGCCCCCCATCTATTCTTTAGCCCTAGGGTGCCCCCAGTTGATTGCCTCTTGCACTCCCTTTAGCCTACCTTCAACCTGAGAACCGAAGAAGCCTGAGTGATGTTTTCTAGAAATGACCAACCCTAGGCAACCTCAGAAGCCCTCAGAGTGTGGCTTTGGCTGCCCAGCACAATTCATGTCTACAAATATTTATTGAATCCTTGCTTAGGCCAACACCTGTTAGATTCATTCATTTATTTCTGGAACCTGCCAAAACCAATAGCTCTGCTCTAGGACCATTCAAAGTCACACATAGTTTAATAATAGTAATTATACTAATAAAGTGATTACCACATAGCAAATACAGTGGTTTGTACATAGGTCATATGACTCTTTAGAAAACCCCAGGATGTATAGCTCCATTTTCCTAACTTAATAGATGAAGAAACTGGGAGTCAGAGAAATCATATTAGTTGTCTAGAGCATGTGTCTAGCAAGAAGACAAGTAGGATTTGACTGTAGGCATTTTGATTCCAAAATCTTTTCCTTTAATAATTTACCTTCTTATGTCAGTTAGCATTTGCTGTGTAACAAACTATTCTAAAGCCAAGAGGCTTCCAACAGTAACCATTTTATTTAGCTTATAACTTTGTGCATCAGCTGGGAAGTTTTCCCGGTTTTGGCCACGTCTGCAGATTTCTGCTCTCCCTCTCGTGCGCTGGTGGGCAGCTGGTGGTGTGCTGGGAACTGGGTGATCTGGCAAGTTCTTAGTGACCTCTGAAGGTTACTGGCCTCTGGCTGAGCCCCTGATTCTCCTCTACCCAGCCTCTCATCATTCAGCAGCTGCCCAGGGCTTGTTCACATGGTGGTGTCCGGGCTCTCAGCACAACAAAATAGCAAGCCCCGATGCACCATCACTTGATGAGTCTCTGCTTACCTCCTCCCCAACTCCCTGTTAGGCAGGGTGCTGTTGGCCAGAGCAAGTCACATGGCCAGTCAACCCACATTCAGAGACGGAGAATTAGACTCCACCTTTTGGTGGTAGAGGAGGTATTCATAGCCAGTTCTGCAGTGCACTGCGCTTATTTTCTGCAAGGTCACTCAGTCTGGCGAGGTAGCAAGATATGCAAACAGATAAGGGAGAAGATATTTTGAGAAATGCTTATAGATATGGAGGCTGTCTATTTCACTGGCTTCTAAAATGCTCTGAGCAACACCGAGCTTGGGAGTTCCCTTGAGTGCATGAGCGTTCTTGGAGAAAAGAGCCAGTGCGGGTCTTGGACCACCTGAGCACTGGGACAGTTCAGTGCAGAGAAGCTACTGTGGCCATGGGGACCTAGCCCTTGAAACCCTTCAGGTTTTTCTGATGAGGCTTTGTGCCACCTCTGTCCGCATCACTGCCCCACACCCTCCCCCTGAGGACCTGGCACAGCTGGGAGCTTGGCTGGGCGTCCATTTCAGGAAACTCAAAAATTAACTTTGTGTCCAAAAAGTGCCACACGTGGCTCAGTGTGGTTTCTAACTGCTTTCGGTACTTCACAGCGCCAGATACAGCTCAGCTGTCTTTTGTCATGTTTGGAAAAATGCCCGTTATGTACTCCTGGCTTCAAGAGGCAGTCTATTCCAGCTTATGTTGGCGTGCTTTAGGGATGGGTGAGCAAGGGTGGCTAGGTGAGTGGGACACATAATGGGGAACTCCTGGAAGCCTCAGGCGGGGATGGAGCCCTGATTGTTCCCCATCTGAAGCCAATGCCATTTGTCATGTCCTCTCCAATGTCAGCGGAGGCAGAATAACTCGAGGAAGGGTGTGGACGCTGAGCCAGACCGGGTCCAAATCCTGGCTCCAGTCCTCACTCCGTCTGTAACTGGCAGAAATTGCTCAAGCTTTTTGTGTCTCAGTCTCTTAATTGGTAAAATGAAGATAATAAAAGTAACCACACAGAGAGCTATTCTGAGGATTAAATGAGCTAATGTGTAAGCGCTTTGGTGGTTAGACAGCTGCCACTGATATATAGTAAACTACGGGCCTGCCATATAGGTCCACGCACTTTATACACATCCATTCAGTGGAGCTACAAATAATGTTTATGTAGTCATTGATTGCCACTGTGTAAAAGGTCATACTTGGCTAAACATGGGAAAATATTAGCTCTAACTTAGTTTGCTTAATAAATCCATTTAGTTCTCAGAAGATGCAAAACATATGCCCAATCCACAAAAAAGAGGCAAGAGCCCTCAGAAGGGATACATTAGGAGAGTCATGTGGAATTACATAAATGTGATACACAATTATTAGAAAAAATGAAACATAGACAGATGTGCCCTTAATTGAACAAAAATCAGTGGAAGGCATAATAGGAAAAGATGGCTGAAAAAGTGAAAAAAATACACAAAAGGGACCATACCCAATGTTTTATATACAAAATGCATCACATGGATGAAACTCTGAGGAGCTATATATATGATCTAAATGAGGAAACACCTCAGATAAATTGAGAAAAGCTCCTTGAACAGTGCGGAAGAAAAAGAAACTTAAAAGAATATGAACTTTCTCAACGTGGGCTGAACCTGTTCTTTTACTTTTGAAGTGCTAGTTTGTCGTTAGGTGTAGTAGGCCAATGTTTCCTTATGAACGGGACTGGCTCCAGGCGAACCAGCCTTCTTGTTTCTCCATCTCTCCAATGCGTCCCCGCCGCTCCGTCCACATCGCCATTCCCCGTGTTAAAAATGCTCATTATTCTTAGAGCAGTAGTGTGCACGTGGCTTCCTCACCCATTTTCTGTTTTCCTCGTTGTAAAAGGGTGATTTTTTAAAAAAAAATCTAAGACCGATACGCGATTACTTCTCTTCAACGCTCGCAGCGCTTTCCCGTCACCTGCGCATCACGTGTGCCTCTTGAGCTCAGCAAAACCTTCCCGTGCTTTGTCTTCGCCAGTTTTCCGTTCTCCTGGCCTGTCTCCTTCCTCCTTGCAACTTCAGTCCGCCCGTGATGAGCCGTTATGGACTCCTACTCCCACCAAAGAAAGACAAACTGCATACTTTGAGGGGGAGTTTAAAAGACACCAGATCCTGGGTAAATGACAAAAACGATGTTTTATGTAAATGCATTGCTGGACACCAAGGGTTAGGGAAAAAAAAGTGGATTAAAACCTGAAAAATGAATGGATATCTTGAATAATTAATAATGGCATTCTGTTTCATTCTCAAGTGTGTTTTTGTCTGGACAATAAATTATCTGATCATTTTATTAATAGCCTACAGTATAACCAGCTGTTTCATAATCGAAGTTCCAGTTTCAGATCAGTGGGTTCTTACTGCACTTCTCTTTGCCTTCTCTTCCCATCCAACTTCACATTTATACATTTCTTACTTCTTTTTTTAAAAGATTTTATTCATTCATCTTTAGAGAGGAAAGGAAGGAGAGAAGGAGAGAAATATCAAGGTATGGTTGCCTCTCGGACACTCCCTGCTGGGAACTGGCCTGCAACCCAGGCATGTGCCCTGACTGGGAATCGAACTGGGATCGTGAGGTTCGCAGGCCCGCGCTCAACCCACTGAGCTACACCAGCCAGGGCCGTTTCTTACGTCTATTACTGTACTTCTGGAACCAAATTCTGTAACAGTTAAGAGACAACATTAAAATTCATGCTGCCTTAAGTAGTAATGGAGATTTATTGATTTCTACAATAGGATAATCCAGACACAAGTTTGACTGATCTAGCAATTTAATGCTCTTATTGCAGATCCAGTTTTCTTCTCTTTTTTTTCATTCTGACCCTTACTGTATGAGCTTCATCTCAGACTGTGCATCCCTCCTGATGTTAAAAAGGCTGCAGTTGTTCCAGGCTTGGCATCTACATACCAGGCCCTACCAGCATTCCGAGCAGGAATCCTGAAACACATCTCAGTAGACTCGTTTAGGTCACATGCCCTCTCCCCCAATCCAGTCATTTCCTCCGGGATAATGAAGTGTGCCGATTGGTTGAGATAAATTCCTACTTCTGGACTGGGATGGAGTCAACATTTCCTGAAGTACCTGAGCTCCACAGAGGTCTAATTAGGTAGAGGGAAGAAGGAATGAATACTGAATCAACAATTAGCAAGCCTGCGGCCCATGATAGAAGCCCAGGTGTGCCTAGTGAACAAACCCAGCCAAATTACTGGAGCCCCCAACCTGAGACTCATCATGGTCACGCTGAAGAACTTTGGGATTTGCAGCTACGTGGGCCAAGATGGGAGTTCGAGAGCATTCATTCTGTTCCTGAAGCCAGACAGAGCTGAGTCTTGAACCTGGGCGTGAACCTCTAAACTGGCTTAGAATCTTGGTCAAGATACTGACTTTTTTGAGCCCCATTTTTTCTTATCTGCCACTTGGGGATGATTTTTTCTGTCGTATTCAGTTGTGTGAGCAGTAAATGAGATCATGCATATGAAGTACCCAGTGTAGTGCATGGCGAGAGTAGATAAGTTCCCTTTTAGTTTATAGTCACTAAATTGATTCTGAAATGATCAGCATAATGGCTTTTCCTTGGGTCATTTAGCCCCCCTGCCAAGTTGTGGGTGCTCCTTTGTGTCCATACACAGGAGGTGGAAGTAGATTGGGAAATAACTTGGCTTCTTATTCTCAGCATCTCTTTTTTGGAATCGTGGGCAAAACTTGATTTCTTAAAATTTCTAATAAATATAAATGTATTTTCATATTAGTACTCAACATGGAACAGCTCCCCGAATCTTGCTGACCTGGAGTGATTTTTCTCTCCTCCTGGGAATCTTCACCCATTGTGTTTGGGCCTTTCCCGATGTGTCAGGAAACTGTAGCTGTCTCTTCATTTCTCACCGAGACCGAAAGCTATTTTGCTCCAGGGCAGCCCATTAGCTCATTTGAATTAAGTTTCCAGACTCTCAGCCAAGCCTCTCAAGGTCGTGAGGCTGTGTGGAGGAGCATCAGCAAACTATTGGACTCATTTTTTCTCTTTGAAAAATTCCAACCCTTATTGAATTACTTCTGTTTGCATAAAAGGGTAATAAGTATACTTCTTTTCTTTATCTTCATAACTGGCGCCAAAACTATTCTTTTCTGATTTGAACTTTACTTTTAATTTATCCTTTTTTATTTTAAAAAAATGTTTAAATTACAGTTTACATTCCATATCATTTTGATTTAGTTTCTGTTGTGCAGGAGAGTGGTTAGCCAATCACATGGTTTGTTTTTGATTCCTGCTTTCAACACGGACACTGACACTGTGACAATGTTTCTGTTCAGTGCTCCCCTTTTCCCCCAGCCTAACGTCAGCTGACTGATCACCGGCGCCTTGCAGGAAGTAGTGGCGTAAACAATGCTTCATAAACCCCTCCAAGCAGTCGTGACTGTGAATGGTTCATCAACTCCCAGGGCCCTCTCTACCCCTGGTGGTCTTACCATGGGTGACAAGTAACTAAACTCAGGGGAAGCCCACTCCCCAGGATAACTAGTCTTCCTTCAGCTCCACTGAATTTGCACTGCGATTTTATTGTGCCCTTGGGTTACAGGGGCTATTAAGTTGTAAAACAAGCAAATTATTGCTGCAGGCCTCCCGCAGGTTGTCCTGAAGCCCCTGACACTAAGTGAAGGAGGTTTAAGTCATCAGGAAGTTTAGTCTGCGGCTTTATGATGGGGGTGTTGCTTGGTTTAGTTTTTAAAAGTGAAAATAGATTTATATTTCTTTCTGCATAAAGGTTATAAAAATGAGTGTTTACATATCAAACAATACAGAACATCATAGTGAAGGCAGTAAAAGTAATCTTAAATCCCACACTTAGACACTCATTTTGCATTTTTGTGCTATGTCATGCAATCAGGAGCATTTTGCTAAATGTGGTCCAGACTTCTTCCTCTGTTTTTTTCTTTCATTTTACATAAATGGAATCATATTATAAATATGATTTAATAATTACCGAGTATATCTTTTACGCTCATATATAGATCTATATCGTTGTTTTTATGACTGAGTGGCACTGGGTTTCGTTGGTGTAGCAGCCTTCATTGAGCTGATCCCTGCTGATGACCACTAAGTTGCTTCCAAGTTGCTCCTATTCGTAGTTCACTGCAGTGGGCAACCTTAAACACGCCTGCATACCCATCTGCTTATCTCCTCAGGATAGATTTCTAACAGTGGAATTGCTGCGCACATCAGATGGCTTTGATTCATACGGTTAAACTGCTCCTCAAAGGTACTGCCATTTACATGTTGCCTAATGACACCTGAAAGCAGGCCAAAATGTATGTGAAAAGAAACTTACTCAGGAGATGGGCATCCAGGTCCTAAAAACAAGCAAACTAGCATGGGTGCTGGGCAACCTACTCCAGGTGTCAACCTTAGAGATCTGTAGAAGGAACCAGGATGGTGGAATTCAGGAACAAACAAAGCAAAGTATGAGAAGTCCTGGGGGCCTGGACGCTGCCTTGGTGGTGAGAGTAGGAGGTGAGTGACTGTGGCTAAGGGCACAGGGAAGCCAGAAGCCAGAGGGAAATTATTAGGGATTAGTTCTCCCCACTTTCCCCATGGCCTTGAGACAAACTGATGCCTAATTCTTTTAGCGTTAGGCTTCCAGTATAAATGACCACTTTATTGGGATGATGGGTTTGATGGAAATTTGTGTGGACTAACCATTCTTGGGCATTAACGCCCACCACCCGCCAACGCCCTAGGGGCTACTCTTGGGCAAATCGGGGATATGCCTCCTCCTGTGCTGCTTCTCCTTAAATAAGGCTTTAAACGTTGGAAACCCGGCCAGAAGTTATCTGCCGAGGTGGCAACAAGTAGGAGTGGTGGTTCCAGTGCAGGGTTCTCTGCAATGAGACCTCGCTGCTCCCCTCTCTTTGACCTCTGTGGTAGGGACAAAGATAGGGCCTGACCTTCAGACCTTCCTCAGTGTACATGGCCACCAAGGCTGGCTCTTACCCCTAGGGAACGTGAGCTCACGAGCCAAAATAACCCAACACCAGAGGAGTACAATTTTCCCAGAAGAGAGATAGTACAAAATAGGTTAACATGTACCATCTGAAGCAAAAGTATTGGAGCAGATGGGGAGATAATTTAACATAAGTATGAGTAATACACTTAAGGAAATAAGGAAGATATTTGCAATCTTCTAAAACAGAACCAAGTAAAAATACTATTTTTGAAAAATATAATAGTTGGAAAAAGGGAAGCATTCACTTTTTTTTTTTTTTGTAGCAGAACAGGAGTGTTGTGTATGGTTATGTTCTAAAGAGTTTAAAGAGTAGGAAAAAGATGTGCCCTGGGGCAGGGCACCCAGGTGCTACAGTGGTTACTAATCCTTTTGTTGCATTGTTGCTGGTCAGTTTACACAAGGGGGGTCCCCACAAACCTGGAATTGTCTTCTGGAGGGCAGGTTACTTGTAGTACAGGCTTCCACCATGAGGTAAGTGTTCTAGGAACCCATCTGTATTTGTGTACCAACTGGTGTTGTTGTGAGAGGCTGCGTTTAGCTTCAGTGGATTTTCCTGAAGACTCTTTCAGCAGCTTTGCCTAGTTCATGATGGGTGGTTTTATGAGCACACCTGCCCACACCATGCTGAGTGTTCAGCAGTTTTTGGCCAAAAATAAAGCACGACCCTTGTGACCCAGCCTCCCTGTTCACTTGACCTTGCCTGAAGAGACTTCTTTTTGTTTCCTCAGATGAAAAAAGTCCTCAAAGAGAAATGTTTGGCTGACATGGAAGAGGTGAAACAAAAAAATGACACAAACACTAACAGGCATCAAAACTGACACATTCAAAAACTGTTTTGAGCAGTGGAAAAAAGTCTCAATAGGTGTACTGTATCAAAGGGAGAGCACTTCGAAGGTGACTGAAGTTTAAACCTGTGAGAATAAATACACAACCTTTTATAAATAAATTCTGGTTTATTTGCATCCCTCCTTGTATACCCCTAACTAGAGGTATTCTTAAGTGAGTCAAATACAGTTCTTGCCTCAGTTTGGAGACAAATTGCTTTGTCATATTCTCTTTCTTCTGTTGAATATATTGTTAATATCTCATAATTTTACCTTTTTTAGATATGCTTTTCACCTGTAATTGTTTCCGATTTGTTTTGTTTTCATTAATTCACTGGTAAACAGGATAACACCTATCTTATCTTTCACTGGTCTTATGTATTCTATGCAGTCAACTAACGTTTATTTGGTGAGTGAGTGTCTGTCAAAATAGTAGCTGGCAAAGATTAAAAGAAAATAAAACATGGCCTTTGCCTTTATGAGACTATAATCTAGAGATGGAGATAAACCCACACATGAATATATCAGGACGATGTGGTCAAGGTCACTCAGCTGGCTACTGGCAAGGTTAGGACTCAACTGTGGGGTATTTTGACCATTAGACTCTGTTCTTTCTTGGTGAACAGTGCATTGTATGTGTGGCTGTTTCATAAAAGATGTATACATTTATTTATTTCCAGGAACGTGTAACTCAGGAGCAGAAGCCTAAACATGTTTATTGCTTATCTCACCAACTGCAGCTCTCCACAAGGCTCATAAAGCCGCGTGTTAGCAGTCTTTCAAAGTTATGTGCACACACAGAAAGAGTTATTTCACTGCAGGAGTTTCAGAACCAAGGGAGAGACCTCTGAATTTTTGGAACACAAAGTGCTCTAAAAAGCCCCTGTACAGTAACAGTAACCTGAGTCCAAGGTCATCCACAATTTGGTTGCAAAGTTATAATAAAGTCTCATTGTATTCATCAGTTATTCATGGTGGGTGAATTTCTACAGATTGGCGACTGTTGATGTATTGCCATTTGGAAGGGATTACTTCTGATAGAAGAAGATATTCTCCTAGTTTGAGATTGGGGAAAAACGAGGGGTTATTGGTCCCTGCTGTTTTCTTGTTGCTTCACTTTTATTTGAATTCCCTAAAGTAATGAGCTTCATAGGATATCGTGAGCCTCCCCTGACCCCAACTTTCCAGCATATCCAAGAATATTTGAAACACAAGGCGGTCTTAGTTCAGTGTTGCATTAAGTGTAACACATGGCGCTGGTAACATGCATTTCATAGCATGGCTGGTCTCTCTTTTCTCAGGACTTTCACACATACTCTCCTCTGGCTGGGGTTGTCTTTTCCCCATTTATCACCCCCTTGGCTAGCTGCTCATCTCATCCTTCAGACCTCAGTTTAGATGCCGCCTACTATCCCAACATTGTTCTCAAGCCGGATGCTCATTCATTCATTCATCCATTCAACACATTTATGGGCATGTCACCTGTTGTATGCCACACACCCTTCCTGCTATGTGCTAGAATACAATACAAGGCAAAAGCAGAAGGTATTTTAGCCCTTTTGAGGCTTATAGTAAGGGGAGGGAGGAAGATCTTACGCACATGATCACACATGAAGATGTAAAGTACAACTGTAAGGGAACCATGAGGAGGAGGTGCCCCATGCTGTTAGAAAGAATCAGACTCTCACTTAGATTGTGTAGGCAGAACCTGCAGGAAGAGGTGAGGTCAGTATCTTGTTTTTCAAGTTCATGGCTATTATCGGCTGAATTGTGTCCCCCCACAATTCGTATNCCTTTTGAAGCTTATAGTAAGGGGAGGGAGGAAGATCTTACGCACATGATCACACATGAAGATGTAAAGTACAACTGTAAGGGAACCATGAGGAGGAGGTGCCCCATGCTGTTAGAAAGAATCAGACTCTCACTTAGATTGTGTAGGCAGACCTTGCAGGAAGAGGTGAGGTCAGTATCTTGTTTTTCAAGTTCATGGCTATTATCGGCTGAATTGTGTGCCCCCACAATTCGTATGCTGGAATTCTAACCCCTACTACCTCATAATGTGACTGGCTGTAATTGGAGATGGGGCCTTTAAAGAGGTGATTAAAGTAAAGTGAGGTCATATGGGTGAGCCCTAATCCAGTGGGACTGGTGTCCTTATAAGCAGAGATTAGGACACAGACAAAGCATAGAGAAATGACCATGTGACAACATAGTGAGAAGGTCAACAACAGAGGCCTCAAAGAACTAAACCTGGTGATACCTTGATCTTGGACTTATATTCTCCAGAACTATGAGAAAATACATTTTTGTTGTATTAGCTACCCAGTCTGTGATATTTTATAATGGCAGCCCCAGATAACAAATACAGTGGCACTTAGAAATTTTTATTTTATTTATTTGCCATTTGATTTGTTTTGTCTGTTTCCTCCCTGGCTTAAGAGAATTGAATCAGTCATTTTCACTGTTGTATTTCAGCATACGGTGCAGTGCTGAGCATAGTATTTGCTCAATAAATATTTGTTGCATGCTGAGAAAAAACCCTAAGTGTGTGTCTATCATACTGTCATTGAGAATTTCTGGTTGACATTAGACTTTATTTCACTTTATGTATTTACTTTTTTGGTTGACATTTCCTTCCTCTGCCCACGTGGAGGCCGCGTTCCGCCTGGGAAACGCTGGGGTATGTGTTTCACTTGGTTATGCTGCCCGAATTTCCTAAAACTCAAAGAAAAGCACTCACTTCATGTCTTCTTGGAAAAGAAACGTCAGGATAAATCTCTATGAGGGTGAGTTATTCATTCCTTTTCCAGCTTTTGTATGTAACACATCCTAAATGTTCTGATTCGACAAATTCTCTGAGTCATCTAAATTTCTGATAGACCCCAATGGAAGTGCAGTTTCCTCCCCTGCGCGGGTTCTGCACTCAGTCAGTGCTGTTGTCTGCTCTACTTGCTTCACTGTCTAGGAGGCCACGGGCCACGTGAGTGTCTCCAACTGTCACGTTGCTTTCAGCCTGGGGGTTTGCTTACGGTTTCCACACAGAAGAAGGAGACATTTCTTCTCCCTGGAGAATACTCTGTTCCACCCCCACCTTTTCCTTCTGGGTATCTTGAGCTAATTGATATTTTGAGTTCTGAAATCTGCCCCTTATTAGGAGTGTGACTTTGATAAGTGGTAGGTAATCTCTTTAAGCTTAAGTTTTCTTCTCTCCAAAAGGAAGCAATAATTTTATGAGTTAAGAGAGATGTTTTACCTAGCAAACTCTTAATGCATTTATCAAGTGATGATGGTATTTGTGGCTTCTTTTCTAAAAAAATTTTGTCATGGAGTACCTCAAACATCTCTATACTATATAGAGAGAGTATAATAAAACCACACGTACCCATCGTTCACGTGGCTAGTCTTGCTCGACATTCACCTTCATATGGTGATGTATTTACTGTAGCAGAGAATTGTTTTGTCTTCTCCAGAAATCATTTAATCCTATAATTAATCCCAAAGAACCTTTTGCTGTGGTTCTCCAACAACATTTGGATTTAAGATTTCTGTGTCTTATTTACTTTACTCTTGAACCTGAAATGTAAAGACAATAAAACTTCATTCATGGAGAGAAATTGGAGGAAAGATGCTGGAATCTAATTTAGTAAGTACTTAACAGCTATTTAAACACAATTGTAGTTTTATTATTTTTAAAGCCTTATAGTAACTCAAATGAAACTAACTGCTGAGAAGCCAAGGTTTTATGGGATCTGTTTTGATGACTGTTAGAAAGATATTTAAAGAAATACCTTAATTGTTTATAAATAAAAGCTTGTGAAAAGCTTGTTTTTCTTAAAGGAGGAGGTTGAACATTTTCCTTAAAATTTGTGTTGTAGGGAAATGTTGCCATCTCAACTTGTCAGAGTACAGAGCCAATGTGGGTCAAGATAAAATTGTCTTTCATTCACCTAACAGTTATGGAAACAGTTATAACAATTGCTATCATCTGTTGAGTATCTACCATGTGTCAGGGCTTGCCATAGTCTTATTTCATTTAAATGTTCACAACAGTTTCCTTGAGGAATTATAATGATTTCACAAATGCAGTAAATCAAACTCGTAGAGGTTGACTTGCCCAAGTTTATACAGCTAAGAGGAAGAACTGGACTTTGAATGAGTTCTCACCAACTTCATAGCCTATGTCCTTTCCTCTATTCCTTGCTTCCATCCAATAAAATAGGCAAATTCACAGGTAGCTGTCATCAAATGTAGCGAGAGCTCTGGGCAAGGTAAGTATGAAATGGTATTGGACCCTTGGGGAAGGCAGAGCAGGGTACCACTGAGACTAGGGATGCTGGTAAAGGCTTCCCAGAGGGAAGGCTGATGAGACTGGAAGGATGGTTGAAAATATTAATTTCAAGGCAGCACCAGATTTGGTGTCTGATAAGGGTGGGTCTCCCGGTTCCCTGTGTCCTTATGTTCGGAAGGTTGAGGGGACTCTTCTGAGGCCTCTTTTATCAGGTCACTAATCCCATTCATGAGGGCTCTCCTTCACGATCTAATGGCCTCACAAAGGCCTCCTCCACCTATCATCACATCTCTGATTAGCTTTCAGCATGTGAACTTTGAGGGACTACAAACATTCCGTCTATAGCACCTAGACAAAATTGTGAGAATAGTCCAACCAGAACTCGAATCAACGATAGTCCACAGTCTTCAATTTGCACACTAACTTCAGTCACTTGCGTGTGGCTCAGTGTTAGAGTAATATGCTGAGAAGGATCCCGAGATCACATCTGGGGCCTGTTACAAGAGGGATTGCTATGATCAATTAGTAAAGTCTCTTCTGGAACGCGGGGTGGGAGGACAGCGTGGGAGTCACACACGAACAACTTGTTTTCCGCAAAGAGGACTGTTGTGGCAACGATATAACATTCCTTGCACTCACTTGTTTGGTACGTTTATCTCCTTACACCAGAAGTGAGTCCTGGTGAGTACTTCTCTGGTGTATTTATTGTTTCTCCCAAGCAACAAGCACCGCCTTTCATCACAGGGTAACCCTCTGCTTTTGCTGAAGAAATGAAAAGAAAGCTTTTGCTTTCCTTCCTCTGATTTTCTTACGGCGAGTTAGTCTTTCTCTACCTGTAGTTTGCACAGGCTCAGATGTTGATTTCCCCTAGAGAAATGGTTATCCAACCATTTGTAGTGGAGAAACCTGAACCGCAATGAAGTCTCATTCTAATACTAGCTGTGCAAAAACACAGAGAGTTCCTGTTTCTGTAGAAGGGGGTGGGGGATGGTCCCAAGCCTGGCCACCTTGGGATCCCCAACTCTGTTGCTTCTGGAACTGCCCAGAGTCAGGGTAGTGGTACCCAGAGTGTGATCTGGAAACCAGCAGCATCAGCACCACCTGGGAACTCGTTAAGAAAGCAAAGCCTCCTCCCTACCCTAGATCTACTGAGTCAGAATCCTTGGGAATGGGAACAAGTGGCGTGTGTGTTAATAAGCCCTCAGATAATTTTCAGGCATGTGAAAGTTCGAGAAGCATTGCATGAGTTCGTTCCATGCATAGTTCAAACTTCACTGTGCAGAGAGGGAGGCCACTGGCTCCTTTTGATGCCATTTTTCCTTTGTTCACTGTGAAAACATTGTATCATCCGGTGCTATTAAATCACGGGGCTAGAAAGCGCCCAATGGCTGAGAGATGAGTAACTAAATTTGGTCTCAGTGTAAGAATTGGCCAGAGGTCAAAGTTCAGGCGCAGGCGCTGTGCTGCACCAGGCGGGCAGCGGGGCGGGCAAGCTCCGGAAAGAAACATGGAAGCAGAAGCAGAATGTCCTGTGCTCAGAGGCTCTGCCACTGCTTAGAGAGGTGACTTCGGTGACTGTGAGCCTCAGCGAGTTGACCTGAAGCAGGTGAAGGATGCGCTGTGTGCTGACAGGGAAGTTACACTCACAGCATTTAATCCTTTTCCTGGTAGCCTTTCAGACTGGGTGGGAACCATTTTGCACAGTACTTTGATATAAACATTGTCATTGTGAGGCCTCCTTAGAGGTCAATCAGTCTAGTGACAAAAGTGATGAGCATTCAGAGTGAACTCAGAGAGCTCTCCTTTCGCATTGGAGATGAGGTTTCAGGAGGCAGTGGTGGAAATGACCGAGTATGTATGTTCCCCGCCTGGGAAGAATGATGGGCTAGTGCCCATATTTATATCCACAGTAGCTTCTTCATTCCAGTGGGTGTCCACTCTCGGGAGCTAGAGCTCTGCTGCAGCAGTGGATCCAAGGAGGAAAGAAAGACCTCCTGTTGCTACCACACTAGAGTAGAGCCACGGAAGGAATGAAAAACACCTGCTTCAGCAGTTGGAGCCCAGCGAGCTGACTTTTGTGAGGGGCATTGTGGATGGCAAATTCACAGCCAAGGTGGGTCCTTAAAAGTGTTTTTTGCTTGAGACCCTGGCTCTGGGTACATACCATGAGCTGACTGACCACCCTATGGAGCTAGTGGAAGCTTTTATGGAGACCTCTTACCAGACGTATTTGCAGCTTAAGCTTGGGCTGAGTCCAGAACCTGTGTCTTTCGGCATTAACCCCAAAGCTAACCACGAGGATGTGGAGATCTCGCCTGAAGACAACTTCGATCTGCTATGACCAGAGGCATTGGAGAGCCTGTTCTGTTTGTATTGGTTCAGTGGAGATGAGAAAAACCAGGATTGGGGATGGGCGAGGGATGCCACAGAGCTTCGACAAGCAGACCAGCATCAATTCAGGTGGCTCTTCTTCAGTCACTGATAGTCAGAATCCAGCCCCAAGAGACCAGGCAGAGGGTTGTTTTTCGGAGAGAAACTCTAAGTATGTATATCTTATGTTTTCCGATAACGTGGACTTCCTCAGTCTTGACAAATCCGTATTGAACACAGAGGGACATCCCCTGCCCATCTGGACTTCAGTTTAAAAGGCTCAGAACAAATCTTAATCTCGAGACTTTTTGGATTGAACACTGCGTGTAGTAGAATTTTTATTTTTTGAGGATTATAGGCTGGCAAGGCAATTGCTTATGAGTAAAATTAGTCACCCCTGAACCTCTTAGCCATAGGATGTGCAGCCCAGCGGCTGCTGCGAGCCAGACAAGTTTCAACTTTGGATTGAAGATGGCCAGTCCAGCAGGACAGCTGGAGTCCAGGGCACCTTGGAGGGCCAGACACTGACGGGCTTTTCGGGGTAGGTGCTGGTTGGTTTTGAACTTGTTTTCATGCATTTTTGTAGGTGGTAATTCAGGTTGGCTTTGGGGTTTGTTTCTGTGTCTGTGCTTTCTGAATCAGGAACACTGTGAGGAAAGAAAGAGGAAAAAGCCAGCCAATTCTTGATTTATGAGGAAAACAAATAAACCAACAAAAATCCACCAATAACACAAAGTCCTGCCAAATAGCTTGATTTGTGTTTTCAGGTAGCTCCTCTGAGGGGGTGCTGCACCGCTGTGGGGAGAGCCTGGCAGCTAGTGATGGGGTTACGGGGCTCCGGTAACGGAGGCTAATGGGGAGGCGGAGGCAGGCTAAATATGCCCCGTGGAAGGACACGGCTCCTGCTGAGCTTGGTCCGCTTGTGATTTAAAAAGATACTAAGGAAAAAAATAATTGGTTCCAATTCTGGTGACACTTTCCAGTGTTGTTCTCACTATTAATTGAGTTACCATACTGTGCCCAATAAAGTTTTAACAGAGCGAAGCACGGCGGATTTGTAGGCCCAGCAGGTTGTTTTTTGGGGGGCTGCACAGTCTGGCTTCTGTGACGAGCAGGGAATGATGGACTATCAACTTTACATTCACCCTCCCGCTGGGCTCACTCAGCTGTTTGGAAGAGCCAAGGCAGGTGACTGACTACGGGCAATAAGTAAAAGGAACAACCTGAAATCCCATGTGGGTTAAGAGTGAGAAACAAAAACGTTTCATAATGACTTATTTTAAGTTAGATACTGTTTTAGAACAGTAGACAGGCGTTGTAGGATAATGAGTGAGGGTTCAGATTCTGGAGTTGATGAGACCCTGGTGTGCTAGTCTGAATTATTGGTCTGAAAGCATTCTTCCCGCATTGCCCTGTAAAGTGGTACACTTGCCGTCTGCACTGATGTTGAGCTCAGCCCTGTGACCTGCCATGGGGTGTTAGTCAATGTGATGGGAGCAGAGGCTTGAGATGCGCAGGTGAGGCTGGGCCTGCCCCCTTGTGCTTTGGTTGTCTAGGAAGGACATGGACCTGGTAGCAGCTCGTCTTTCAGCCTGAGGTCCAGAGATATGTGGAGCAGACCGAACAATTTGCAGCCCTGAGTAAAGCCACCCAGCTGAGCCGAGTTTATCAGCTGAATCACAGTTGACCTGTGTATTCCTGAGCGTGAAGATACACATTGTTACTGAATATGGGAGCGGTTTGTTATGTGGTTGGCATAGACCCGTGGGTACAAGTCTTCCTTCTGCTACCATCTAGTTACAGAATTCTGACAACATATTCCTTTCTTTGGGCCTTAATTGCCTTATCTGCAAAATGGGCAGTACAATCCTTACCACCTGATAAGCATTACATATAAGTGGGTTTCTTTATACTTTGCCCTCAGTAAACATTAGCTATTAGTGTAGCGCTCTAAGTGTGACTGCCACGAGAGCTACAATTTATTGAGCACTTACGACTCTGTGCCTGGAGTTAATGCAGATGTTGTCTGTTTGATTGATTGATACTTTGATTAATATTCCTTACAACGCCAAGAGATAGTTGTTAATATTTCATCATTAATATAATATATTGATGTTCTTAATAGACTATATTGCCTTGATATTATTAATATTACTAATATTATAATATTACTATATGCCTCCCATTTGACAAATGAGTGCTCAGAGAAGTTCATTGGCTTGCACAGAGCTCCACAGATAGTAAGTGGCAGAGCGGGATTGTTTTCCTCGGCAGCTTTGCCCTTTGGCTTCTGTTCTTTGCACGGCTAGTCCGCTCCACCCACCTCTTCGACTACAACTAATGTCAGTGTAGAACCCCATGACCAATGAAGCAGTTTCCCGTTGCCACATGGGATCCTTCCACTAACAAAGTTGGACATACAGCAATGTCACCCTGAAGACATTACTTTTTCTTCTCTCTGGGTGCCAGGAAATCACTTTGGAATTGGCAGTCCTATCCCTGCCATTTGGTAGGATAGGTGTGGTCGCTTTGTAGGCAGCATCCTTTCCGAAGGGTAGATGCATTTAGAACCACTGAGGCTAGCTTTTCTTAGAATGCCTTCTTAAGTCTCTGAGTCAGGTGGGAGAGTCCAATACTTAGAGCTGTTGTCTCACGTAAGACATACATAAGGCAATGGGTAGGTTTAAAAAGGTTTATGAATTGAGGAAATGGGAGAAATTTAATGAACGAACTTCAAAGGGAATATTGGATACCTCTGTATAAATAGGGTTTGTTTTTCGCGTTGCTGGTTTTTTCCACTGGCCACTTTACCTCACTTGGTCCTTGTACCTACACTATTTCCATAGGTCCAGCCTACCTTCCCTGTCCCTTCTTTTATCTCTTCATTTCTCTCATTGTACTGCATCATGGTGTCCCCCCTTCTTCCCTTGGCTCTTACACCCATGTCCCCAAGACTTAATCTTCTACCCTGAAGACTTATCAAGGCATTTTGCCGACAGAGTCAGCTTTGTGTCTCTGAGAAAGTGGCACCAATTTTAAGGCACTTCATTCGTGAGCATCAGAGGGTGCTTGCGTTTTCCTTATTGAGGATCGCCATGCCCCAGGGAGCGTTGTAGGGCCTGGGAATATACCAGTGAGTGAACCACAGTGTATGCTTTCATGAATAGAAGTGAACAAGAGCACTTAGGCATGGGAGCTGGTGAGAATGCCACAAAGGAGAAAGTGACACATGTTAGGGGAGTGGGAGTCCTGAAGGAGGGTAGTTGCTTTGTGTGGAGTGTTATATATAAACTGCCATGTCAGAAGGAAGTGAGGAAGTGAGCCATACCGATAATTTGGAGGAGACTGTTCCAGGAAGAGGAGACATCAAGTGCAGAGGCCCTGAGGTAGAAGTCCACTTTGCTGTTACCAGAAAGGGCAAAGAGCCCCTTTGCCTGTAGCAAAGGGAATGAATAGGAGTAGGGTGGGGTGACTCGTGTAGTGTCAATAATGAATAGTCTTTATAGGACGTTGGGAGGAATTTTGGTCTTACTTTGAGTGGAATAGGAGGCCATTGGAAGGTTCAGAACAGAGGAGTGAGCTGATCTGATGTATGCTTTTAAAGGATCTTTTTGGTTGCTGTTTTCAGAATGGATGCTAAGGAGCCAAAGGCAGGGAACCAGGGTGATGAATTGGGAGACAGTTATGATAATCCAGGTGAGAGCTGAAGGGGTTTGGTCCAGGGACATCATGGCGGTGAGGGTGCTGGGAAGTGGTTGGATTCTGTGTATATTTTCAATGGAGTGCTGGCAGAACTTGCCGACTGATTACTTTTATCATTAAAATGGAAGGGATAAAAATGTCTCAAGCTTTTGGGATGAGCAACTTGAGGGATGGGATTACCATTAGTTAAACGGGGAGGACTCTGAAGGGTGCATGCATGGTGGGGCAAGGTAAGAACCTTAGTGCTGGGCATGTTTAGTCTGTAGACATCAGCAGCTAAATGCCAATCAGGGAATGGAGAGTCTGGGATCAGGTTCGATGGGGAGGTAGGTCTAAGCTAGATACATAAATTCTGGAGGCCTCTCAAACTGATAACTTTCAAGGCCATGGATTTAAGTGACATCATCCAAAGAATGGGTATGTGTAGAGAAGAGTATGGGGCTTGAAGGTAAGGGAGGTAAGGAAGCCAGCGAAGGTGCGGCCTCTTATCGGCACTATATACCTACTTTAAAAAATAGCCATTCATAGAGATGCAAGATGAATATATCATTCAGTCTACAAATTCTTGGTGCATAGTAGATACTAAATAAGTTGAATGAAGAGCAAATAAAGGAATGAATGAACCAATCATCTTTCCCACCCTGAGGCCCACAGTTGGTCCGCATATGATTTTGGGGGTGTTTATTACCCATTTGTCTGTGCATTAGAGTGCCCCCCCAAACTTCATGAGGAGAATACTGTTCTGCCATGTGCGATTCCTTATCCCACCCCTCTGTGGACACGGGGTAATCTGTTCAGGCAGATCTGTGTATCAGGAGCCTACTTAAAACCAGTTATATTGCCACTTAGGGCAAATGCTGAGACAGATCATTCGAACCACAAATAGAGAAGGAAGGATTTTGCAGGGGGTGCTTAGGGGACTGAGCCTTTTGCTGAGAGTGCGGCAGCCTGCCCAAGGCAAGGCAAATAGGCCAAAGATCAGAGTCACTCCTGACCTCCAAGAAATGGCTTTCAATCTGCCAGTCAGCAGGAGAGGCAAAAACTCTGAACACCTCCCCAGTGCCTCTCCATCGGGAATGCACAATTGCCCATGCTGATTGCTTGCCTTTCTTCTGAGTAATATCCTCTTGGTGTTGAAATCATTTGGATTCCAGATGCCTCATCTTATAGATTTCAATTTAGAAGCAAAAGGAAAGTACAATAAGATTCTTATGTTGCAGAGTTTTAAATATCACCGAACAGCCTTCTTCCTGCTCTCTGTCTGGCTCTGCTCTGACTGTTTGGAAAGCAAGACTTACTTCTCTGTGGGTGCTGGAAGCTCCCACCTGCAGTCCTTGGTGAATCAGTGGAGGGGAGACTTGCCCTTTTCACACACCATTTTTCTAACTCTTCACACAGAGGAATCCTATGCCTCCTTGCCTGCTCCCTCTGAAGGACTGGAGAGGAATCTACTTTCATTTGCCTTACTTCCTTACTTGGCTCTCTCTTAAGGAGGACAAATGACTAGTAAAATTGTTCCAAGTGGCCAGTGGGTCCTCCAGGAATTTACTAGAATCAGACGTTGTTCTTTTGCTCTTTCTTAGAGAGCTTGTGCTCAAGGGAGCAGGCCAATTTTCCTTTCCGGTTTACATTTGGTAATTGGCTGCAGGAAGTCTGCTTCTCCCTAGGCCTCTAGTTCCTCTGTTCCAGGTGCTCTGTCTGCAACTGGGTGCACAAGTCCAGAGCAGAGGCGGCAGTGGGAAGCCCGGCCATGATTCCCAGCCTAGGTATACCAGGAATAAAGTGGATACCGATGCGATGTTGATTTTGCTCCTCGTGCTGGCCTCTGTTGGTTTGAATTTGGAAAGGGGAGTGATTCGGTTTTATTGGAGTCTCAAATATAAGGGCAGTGAGCTTCCGAGCCTTACTTCTCGGTCACAGAGAATACAACCAGGGGCAGGAAATTCTGGGGCATGCGTGGAGATCTAGAGCATAGCCAATAACTCATGATATTTGTGGAACGGCTTTAAAATGATTTCCTGTATGGAAATGTGAAAAAGGACGGGGGGAGACTTAACCAGTACCATTTGTAGCTTTTTGGATGGTGATCCTACAAGACAGAGCAATTGGTTATCCTTAGCAGTAGCCAGTTTGATAATGTATTTTCAGTTCGCTTTTCCCTTTTCCTTGTTTCACGCCCCTTGTCCTTCCCTCCTGACGCATGCATTTGGATTCCCAAATACAGTCCATCAGCCTTTGTTTCTGGCTCTGCTTTCCATGCCAAGGCTGGTTGCGGAAGATCGCGAACTTCTCACCCCTGTTAATGGTGTGGGCGGCCAGCCTGGGCACTTACCAGAAACAAAGTTTTCAACATGGCCTTCGTATCGTAAAAAGAGAATGGGTTTAAAAGTTTGACCAGAAGGGATATGACATGATTGGTGCGGCAGAATTCAAGGTGGTTTTCCACGTGGCTG
This sequence comes from Sturnira hondurensis, assembly GCF_014824575.4. Lineage (NCBI taxonomy): Eukaryota > Metazoa > Chordata > Mammalia > Chiroptera > Phyllostomidae > Sturnira > Sturnira hondurensis. Next base: position 130,630 of record NW_028091030.1, on the reverse strand, counting down.
GGTTTGCCTTTCTCTGCCACTGCACCAGGCTGTTCGCCTTTCTGAAGCGCCTCCTACACGTGAGGCTGGAGAAGGGATCAGAGGTCAGATCTACTGTTTGGTCAACATGGAATGCTCCCCCGGGCAGCCCAAATGTTTTCTTTTTTTATTGTTTTTCAAATATTGCTGCTGAATTGGGAGTTGGATGGGGGAGGTGGTGCCTTAGCCTCTTTATTATCAGCTAGTGAAATCTTCTCTGGGAGACTGCAGGCACCGCACAGATTCTTTCAAGAAATTGTTGGCATTGGAAGTCCCAAAAGTGCAGCATAAATCTGGAATTGGTGAGAAAAGTCGGGAGAAATAATGAGTAATTTGTGTCAGAGATTGACTGGTTGTTTGCAAAACCATTTTTCTTCTCTTGAGCACAGGTAGATCACCTTCCCAGCCTTCCTTGCAGTCAGTGGGGCCATTTGGCTGAGTTCTGAGCAATGGTATATGGCAGATTGTTGGAGACTCTAGGTTTGGCCCACCCCCTCCTAGGAGTGATTCTCCATTCTTTGTCCCTACTGAACTGGGAGGATTCTGAGGACTCACAGAACTCTGGAGCCCTAAGCCAGAAGGAGTGTGAGTCACCCCAAATGGCCCATTTCCCCATGGCTAACCCACACTGGACAGTGATGTGAGAAATTGCCTGTGGCACTGACGCTTTGTAGTCGAGGTAGCGTGTATCATCCTCTGACTGGCACTTAAGTGTGATAGGAGAGGTTATCATAAGCCAATATTCCCCTGCTGAGTGGTCTCAAACACAGACGGGAATGTCATCTGTGCAAGGCAGGTGCTGGCAGACAGGGTTGCATTGAACGGGCCTTTTTATTTCCTACAACAATCCCTTTCTATCTCCGAGGGGGAAGGTTGCCTAAAGCAGTTTCCTTGGGCACAAGGGAACATTCTACGGTTTTAGCAAAGGGCAGTCGGGTATCTTTGGGGTGTGTGTGTGTGTGTGTGTGGTAAGCACTGAAACAAATCTTTCCAACCATTTTACAACCTTAAACTTACCTTTCTACCCCTCCTTCTCTCCCTCTCTTTTTTCCCTATTATCTCTTTTCTTTCTTCTTCCATTCCCTTCTCTTCGCCTCCCTTCCTCTCCATCTCCTCCCTTCTTTGACAGTTAGTGATGCTTGGTCTGTGCTAGGCGTTAGGATCCACTGGCCTAGGTTCTAAGTGTTTTACGCACCAGGAGCCCTTTGTGTTCTTACCAGTAATTATAATACATTGGAGTCAGGGGATAAATAAGAGGCTTTTTGGCAGATAGAGTCTTAGGAGAGCTTATTGGCACAATTTCCTAATCCAAGTTGCCTCAGAGAACAAGGCTTTCACAAGATTACATAAGCTTTAAAATTACAATAACTTCTCACTTTTTCATCACAACACCATCCGCATGCGCATCCATATGTCAGGACGTGGGTGTAGGGAACATTATTTCTATCTTGTGAGAACAGCATCGTCTCTGTTTTTTGATATCCAAATAGGCTGGGATCGGACTCCCACAGCTTTTTCCCTCCCTCCGGCCCACTGTATCATAGTGAGTTAAATTTCTATGTTTTGGAGAGACAACCGATTTGTGTAAGGAATGCTGGGTACTGTATCTGTATACATTGCATAGATATTTAAAAAGTAAAGCCTTAGGGCGGGGGAGCCACAAGGCCTGATGCCTTTGTTTTACCAGTGAGGGAGGGGACTCTCAGAACGAAGAGAGGCAGCCCAGGCCACAGAGGGAGCAGGTTGCTATTCTGGGTTGAGGACTCTGATCCTTTGAACAGGATGGCAGTTGCCTTATGTTACCCCTTTAGGGCCCTTTTCTTTTTTTGTAAAACGGAGATATAAGACCAAGTCATTTTATTTCCTTGCTCAAAAATCTTTTGCTTTTCCGATATGTTTAAAGTACATACAAAGACCCTGAAAAACTGCATGGAGCTGAGCTTCCCTCTGCCAGTTAGGAACATCCATTCTGAACTCATGCTTGGTGAGGGAATGAACTTCTTTCATGTTCAGGTGCTCAGATTCCTGTCACCAGGTGTTACCCTTTAAGGATAAGCTGGGCAGGCTGGATTCGTTCTGACTGACCACAGCGACTGATTCAAGGTGTGGTCACATGTTTTAATCATGGTCCATCAGAACATTCCATGAAACCTGCTATGATGCCTTCATTTTATAAATGAGGGCGGGGTCTTAAATGAAATGAGAGGGTTTCTGTTTTAATTTGAGAGGGATTGTAAGTTATAGAGGTCATGTGGGTTGGGATTGCTGTGGTAATTCTTTTCTCCTGAGGAGAGAAAGCCAACTCAGGGGAGAGCAGAGCTGAATGACAGTGAATGCGGGCCATGATACCTTTTGAGCACTTGGAATCACCTATGTCTATATTTGCAGACCTTACAACTGTGTGAGTTAATTTTTTTCTGTTTACGCTAGTTTGTGTTGAGTTTCTGTCTCTTGCAGCTGAAAGAGGCCTGGTCAATGAAACCAGAAGCTAAAATGAGGGTTGTATATAATTGCAGTACCTTATGAAGTCTTAGAACCCTTTGATTTGTACTCTATAAGAATTTTTATTTAATTAGATACAATGTGTAAATAAGTGAATTGCTTTTCATGGGGGAATCTTGATTTGGTGACCTCTGGGTTGAATTCATGAATACCTTACAATTTCTAAATCCTTCAAGGGCCTGCTTCCATAGTAACTTTATTTTGTGTCTCGATAGTTTGAGAGAATGAAACATTTCTATATTTCCTTAAAATGATATGAGCCATGGGACCACCCTTGCAATTTTCCTACAAGCTTGTCACTTTTTAAAATATATTTTATTGATTATGCTATTATAGTTGTCCCATATTTTTTCCCTTTATTCCCCTCTGCCCTGTCCACTCTCCCCCCACCAGCATTTCCCACCTTAGTTCATGTCCATGGGTCATACATATAAGTTCTTTGGCTTCTTCATTTCCTATACTGTTCTTAATCTCCCTCCATCTACTTTGTACCTACCATTTATGCTTCTTATTCCCTGTATCTCTTCTCCCATTCACTTGTCTCCCACTCCCCACTGATAACCCTCCATTTCTGTGAATCTGTTCTTGTTCTAGTTGTTTGCTTAGTTTTTTGATAAGGTTCAGTTATTGATAGTTGTGAGTTTGCTGTCATTTTACTGTTCGTATTTTTATCTTCTTTTTCTTAGATAAGTCCCTTAAACATTGCATATAATAAGGGCTTGGTGGTGATGAACTCCCTTGAACTTGACCTTATCTGGGAAGTAACTTATCTGCCCTTCCATTCTAAATGATAGCTTTGCTGGATAGAGTAATCTTAGACCTACGTCCTTGCCTTTCATGACTTTGAATATTTCTTTCCAGCCCCTCTGGCCTGCAAGGTTCATTTTGATAAACCAGCTGATAGTCTTATGGGAACTCCTTTGTAGGTAACTGTGTCCTTTTCCCTTGCTGCTTTTAAGATTCTCTCCTTATCTTTAATCTTGGGTAGTTTAATTATGATGTGTCTTGGTGTGCTCCTCCTTGGGTCCAATTTTTTTGTCACTCTCTGAACTTCCTGGACTTTTTGGAAGTCTATTTCCTTTGCCAGATTGGGGAAGTTCTCATTATTATTATTTCAAATAAGTTTTCAATTTCTTGCTCTTCCTCCTCTTCTTCTGGCACCCCTATGATTTGAATGTTGGAACATTTAAAGTTGTCCTGGAGGTTCCTAAGCCTCTGTTTATTTTTTTCTGAATTCTTGTTTTTCATTTTGTTCTGGTTGAATGTCTATTTTTTTCTTTCTGGTCCAAACTATTGATTTGAGTCCCAGTTTCCTTCCTGTCACTGTTGGTTCCTGTGCATTGGAAATGTCCCTGTACATTTTCCTTTATTACACTTTGCATAGCCTTCATGTTTTCTTCTATTTTGTGACCATACTCAGCCATTTCTGTGAGCATCCTGATTACCAGTGTTTCAAACTCTGCATCTGATAGGTTGGCTATGTCTTCATCGTTTAGTTCTATTTTTGGAGCTTTGATCTGTTCTTTCGTTTGGACCATTTTTTTCTTTTTTTGTCTCAGTGCACCTGTTATGTAGTAGGGGTGGAGCCTTAGGTATTTGCCAGGGTCGGGCAGCCCATGTGTTGTGGTGCTGTATGTGGGGGAGGGGTCCAAGAGGGAACAGTGACCCTTGCTCAGCTCTTGGACTGCTTTCAGTCACTTCCCCCGCTACCCACAATCAAATTGGGCCCTTCTTGTGCTGCTTCCTGGATGGATGAGTTTGTGTACATTCTAGGACCCCGTGGGTCTCTCCAAAAAACTCTCCAACAAACTCTTCTGTGAGGCTGGGAGTTTCTCCCACCGCGGCATCCCTCACAGGTTTTTGCAGCCAGAGGTTTTGAGGCTTTCTTTTCTCATGCTGGAACCCTGGGTTGCATGGTCTGTCTTCCTCCCCGGTTGTTCCCCCTGGTTTATCCACATGCAAATGTGAGACTGCCCTGTCAGCCACTGCCTTGCCCGCCCTGGTCCTCGAGATGCTACCTTGCCATGAGTCCTCTCCATTCTGGCTACCTGTCTCTACCCCTCCTACCAGTCTGAATGATTGTTTCTTCTGTAACTTCTTGGTTGTCATACTTCCATACAGTTTGGTTTTCTGGCAGCTCCGGTTGTTTTTTGTTTTTAAGTTTGTTGTTGTTTTTCTTTTGGTTGTGTGAGGAGGCAAAGTATATTTACCTAGGCCTCCATCTTGGCCAGAAGTCTCCAAGCTTGTCATTTCTTTTTTGTCAAGCCCTTGAAACAGCAGTAAATTAAACTAAGCGGCAATAAACTAAGCATCAATAAACATAATTTCCCCCAACTTACACATCTAGTTACCAGAAATTATTTCCCTTTGGTCTGTTGACAGGTAGCAGGCGTGATTCCAGCATGGAATACACTGTAGAGTTATTGATTTTTCTGGGATAATAGTAATAGAAATGTATTAAACTATCACCTTGTATTGGAACCTATGCCTTACTCACAAAGATTACTTTCCCTTAAGAAGAACTCCTAGGCTTCTTGTGAATGTCCACGCTAATGAAAGTCAAAATCTCTTAGCTTATTTGGAGTTTAAAATTCACAATTCGACCTGCACTTTTCTCTCCCCTCTTATTTCTGTCTTTGTTCTTTATGTTGAATAGTGGACATTTCCAGAATATACATCTTCCATTCCCACTGTTTTCCTTTTCTTTATGGTGTTACTTTGGCCGTCAGGACCCTCTCTCCGCTCTCCCTCCGTATGTCCGTAATTGCTCACCCTCCCGGACCAAGCTGGAGTGCCACATCTTCACAAGGCCTTCCCTGCTGACCTCAGTTGGAATGGTTCCCTCCCAGCTGGGAACTTGGAAGCACTTTGTCTGTGTTCCTCTTTCGTCAGCCACCTCAGTCACCACAGTGGCCACACAAACTTAACCTCCGCAACCCCCCACAGTCAGCTGTCGTGATCTAGTGCTCCCTCACATGATGACAACTGTCACCATGCTCCCTCCCTGTAACTAAAGCTGTGAACTGCCGGGGCCAGAATTCAGCTCTAAGCTATCTAAATCCAAAGTTAGTAGTTTAACCACCATGCTTTACTGTTTTTTTCCCCCTCTGGTATATTAATTTGATACAATGAATGTCTTATTTTCAAGACTGGATTATAAATTCTCAAAAAGCAATATCTTCCTTTAGTTCATCTTTATAACCTTGTAAAAGCTTAGTGGAGAATCAGGCAAATGGTAGATGCTTAACAAAAATTTGGATGGATGAATGGAGATGTACGTTTCAGCAATGATATATTTTACAGAAAATGGAAATTATTTGTCATTGGTCTTAGAATACTGCTGGAGTCAGTAGAAGAGTCTCTTTTCTAATTGTATGTGACATGAACACACACATACTTATGTGTATGTTCATATCTTACACATAAGTATACACAAGTATATGGATACTTGTGTGTATTATTTCATAATATTGAAATAGTCTTTAACTGGGGGTTTGAGAAGAAAAACCAGAATTTCAGAGTGTATGAGAGGAAAGATGGTGTGACAAGAATATTAGCAACAGACTGCATTGCCTGGGTATGTAGTTAATTGACTTATTTTGTGATAATTCAAGTTAATGTATTAGAAGAGCACATGGTGATATAATAGACTGTCACAGGTATATTTATCTTGATGTCTTGGTTCAGGACAAAAATCCTTTCTCCTTTTTCCCCAAAGCTGCTGAGCCAACAGATTAGCTATGCTCCACCTGATTTCCTGGCGTGATATCTACATTGGGTAATCCTCATGTGAACAATTTCCAGTGGGCAGACCGTAAGTTCACTGTTCTGTCACTCAGCAAAATATCTCAGAAAGAGACTAGTCAAAGAACATGCATGAATGACTCATGGGCAACAGTGTGAGGATTGACTGTTGGAGCGGGGGGTGGGGCGAGGGGAGATTGGTGGACAGGGAGGAGGAAGGCAAAGGGGGAAAAATTAAGAAAACTGTAACAATAACAGTGAAAAAGAAAAGAATAAAAACAATATACATATCCCTGGGTGGTAAGATTTAAAAAGAAAACATGATGATAGATATATGCAAAAATAAATATATTTAAAATATGTAAATATAATGCATAGAAAGACAAGAATTTTGAGTCCTTATTTTTCTTTTTCTGTATTTTGTACAACAAATATGTGTTAACTGCATGCTAGGAAAAAAGTAAAATAAAGTAATATGAAGAATAGTTAGAAAAAATAGAAAGCTAGTGTAGGAGTAATATTTTAATTGTTATAATTATTGTTTAAATTCATGGAACAAAATTTGATAATTTTGACATTTCAACCGTTATTGATAACAAATGGGTTGTGATTCTCTCTTCACAAGAATTGGGACATGTGGCATTTCAGAACTTTCATAAGTGCTTCAAAGCCCAAGCGGATCCACTTTGTTCCAGGAGGATGACTGGCAGTCGACGATGGTGTCAGAGTTGGGTGCATTTTCATTGGTTGAGACTAAGTCCTTTTCTTCCCCAGAAGTAGGAAACCAATCATAGGACGGTATTTTGTGAGCTAAAGACCTGAAGACAAATGAAGTGTTTCATTGGGTCAACTCAATATTACATCATCTAGCTCGGAGTTTTGTCCAGATGTGGATGTCAAGGCATGGCCAGTAAGGTTAGACTCTTTGCTCCCCATTATGGATAGCATGAAATTGATTGTAAACATTTGAAGGTCAAGGGCAGGACTTTGTAATTCTTAACTTTCACATAACTACATAGTGTAGTTACCTACAATGAGAGCTAACACTTTAAAATCCTACCGTGTGATAAGCCTTGTATTGGGTCATGATTTTATGTAATTCTCTCAGCAACCCAATGAGGCAAGTACTTTTATCTACTTGATAAAAGTAGATAAAGGAGTAGTTGAGGGTCCAGAGCAATTCCCCAAATTCCCACAGGTAGTGACTCCGTTGGGTGAGAGTGAGGGGCCGTGTGGGAAGAGTGCAGAGGAAGAAATCCAGCCTCTCTGAAAGTGGGAGGAGACCCCAGACACCTGTGAGAAGGTGATTCTGGCGTGAAGAACAGATGTCAAGTCAGACAGACCTGGGTTAGAGTCTTTCTGAGGCCATAGTCAAGTGTTTATCACAGTGCTCAGTGCACACTAAACAATGAATAAATATTTAATAATTTAGTAATACTAATAAATAAATACTTAATAAATTAGTAATAGTGATAATTGTTATTATTATGAGTAGCTGAAAGTGCTGGGATGAGATCTTGGGTCTGTTTGGTACCAAAGTCTACATTTTTTTGTATTATACTATGTGAATTCCTACATATTCTTTAAATGAGCACTCCCTAATTTCTTTTAACCACTTATCTTGGCTCTATTCTCTGTGTCTGGATCAACATCTGTAGGTTTGGTAGTAGCAGAGCCTCAACCGAGCCTTCGGTTCCTCTCTGCGGGTGGTCCCTATTTAGTTTTGTGTTGGGTGTACTTTACTGATTCTTGCAAAGACTGCATTTTAGAAACTGGGTCCTTGGCCATCAGCCAGGAACTCAAAAGGTGTCTCCTTGCCTACCTTTCTGCCTCCATCAGTGAGAGACTTGCTGGTTATTGTTAAGCTGGTTATCGACAATGAGTATGTTCGGAGAATCCGTTACGTACCTCGCTCCTGACTCTCACTTGTCGGTTTGTTTTTTTGTTCTGTCAGGAAATTAAAAACTCTGTGGTTATTTATCTGTGTGGGTAATAAAACACTGGCATTCTCCCATAAAATATTTTAGATTTTTAAAGACAAACAGCGAGTGGATTTATAGGCTATAAAAACTCCTCCTTCGATTCTAACATAAAGCAAAGTGAAATTGATATTGGCTGGTTTAGACCTAGATTTGGTAGCATGGAGAACAATATTCTTGAGTTATGTTTTATATTTGAGTCTATTGAAAACATTTTTCAAGCTTGGAGAAAATGGAGGACTTTTAGATTCTGTGTTTAATTCTTGATTTTTGGTGATTGGTTGGTAGACAGTAGGCAAGAGACAATATGGTATAATATAAAGAGGAGAGATTTTGGAGGATGACACACCTAAATTCTGATTTAGATTCTGCCGCTTAGGGGCTGGGCCCCTGTGAGAAAGTACAATAGCTTAACCCATGGAAACCTGAGTGTTCTCCTTTGAAATGGAAATAAAAATAGTACTTATCACATACGATTAGCAGGAAAATTTAGTGAGAAATTCTTGCAAAGTGCTTATATAATTCTTGGCAGAAGATAAGTTCTCAGAAGCTATTGTTATTATGCATAAAAGTGGTCCACTGTGTATCAGTTGCAATTCAGTACCAGTAACCCTCTAAAAATGAACAGAGTCACATTCAAGGAGAAAAGCTGGGCCTTCAAGTAAGTGCTGGGTTAGCTTTGTTGTAATCTATCTTCTGCCCCCTGTGTGGCTTTTCATCTTGAGAGTGTTCCCATAAGTGGTGTGACCAACTGTACTGGTTTGTAGGGACGGAGGGGTTTCCTTGAATGGGGGACTTCCGGTGCTAAAACAGGGAGAGACCTAATGCTCACTCTATCACAGATTCTGTTTCTCGACTTCACTGCATCTCGGACTCAGTCGTGTTGCTGTTTCTGTATCTCGGGTCTCTAACCTCACAGCTTCCCCTCAGACTTCCATAGAAAAAGCGGGGTAACTGCTGAAGGTTTTGATTGCCTGCCATTCTCCAAAAGTTACCCATGATATTTTTGTGTATCATTATGGTCAAATACATTTAAATATATATGATGCGTTTAAAATAATTAGAATTATTCTCTTTGTTGATTCTCAAAAAGCCCCATGTTTGACCAATTGCAGCATATTTAATTTTGCTTTGTTAAACTTTTCAACATGATCTATGACATTGGAAACAAGAGTTTACAATGACAAGACAGAAATTTATGGTCCACAACTAGATTCAGCCATTTCTTCCAGCATCCCTGTTTCCTCTTAGTGGGAAATGGTCTTTGGCGACTACAGTGTGGATACCAGGAGTACTTATTGCTGCTGGTTGGCTTCTGCTTTGGGGCCTTTACAGAGGCCTAGGGAATAAATATTTTTAGTTTTTCAGAGAAAATATTTTATAGTCTCATATTGGTGTTTTTAAGTTAAATTCAGGACTACAAGGCTTCTATTTAATCTTATCAGCCTTACATATGTATATTTTCATCCATAATGAAAATATTGGTTCTCAATGACATCAATATAATAATTTGTTTACTTTATCCCACATTACACAGAAATCAGTCTTAGAATAACAGTAACATCATTACCACCAATGATGCGATGACTCAAAGTAGTTAAAATAATTTTGTCTTTTGTCTATATTTCACTAGGAATGCATAGCCAAGTCATTATGACTTAAAGTCACTTATTATTCTTAGTGGTTAGTGGTTAGTGGTTATAGCACTAACTGTATATAGGCTCATTTATTTCCCTAAATTTTGAATTTTAGGAATGGTTTCTACTTTAATTTTGTTTTAGGATTATTTAAAATTCTTACACTGTTTCAAAGTTTAATTTATAATACAGGGCATTTTCCATGAATTTCATCTTCAAATCTGTTTCTTTTAATCTATTCCTTCTCTACTTAATAGATTATTTTTTGCTGTTGTGGTGGTACAATTCATATGTAAGATTGTATATATTTCAGGAGTATAATAATTATAGATTATACATACATTATGATTTGATATTTATATATACTACATAATGTTCACCCTGAATGTCTTTACCATTCATCACCATAGAATTGATTCCCTTTACTATCATTTTGGAGTCATGGGAGAGATAATAATTAAATGTGTGGGGCTAATTTACCATCTTTAGTTAGAAGTCCCAGAGTTCTTTGGATTTATTTTAAAAGCCACAAGGAAGACAAACTGTTGATTGATGTTTACAGGTCAAAACTCATTTTAACTTACATAGTAGGGCAAAAGTAGGTTTACAGTTGTTTGTATAAAAATAATACAATAACTAATAAATAATACAAGAATAAATCCTGTGTTTTATACACCCAGAGATGTAAACCTACTTTTGCTCCACCCTGTATATGAGCTATAACCTGGAAGAAAATAAACAGGATACTACTTTTTATCATTTCTTGTGTGAGTTGGAGTCCAGCGGGAGGGGGAGTGAGGGGCAGGAGAGACTGTAAATATGGCTGTGTGAACTGCCAGTCAGAGCCCTGTGACCCCCTCCCAGGGGAAATGAACTCTCCACTGTACTGGTGAGCAGTGAATTTCAAGCCAGTGTCTGAAAGCCGAGCCTCTTTCTTAGTTTGGATTTAGTAGGTTGGTTGTTTATCTCAGGCATATAGCAATGGATGGTTCCATTATTGAATATCGATTGCACTTAATGAGTATGAATGAATAGGCCGTGGCTCCATGGGACAATGAATAAAGTATAATTCAGTTCAGTATTGTTTTATTGTGTCCCTGCTAATTTTCCACTCTCACAGCTGAGACCTGTTGGGACATGGATTTTGTAAAATGTAGGGTAACAGATTCTTTCTTTCTTTTTTTTTTTTTTGAGGCGGGCACTTTTTTTAACTGTGGTAAATTTGTGTTAAGGTTTAGGAACAAGGGAAGGGTAGGGCGGAGGAAAGTGGAGTAGTGATAGGACTTCGTTTGCCTTGCAGGAGAATTTTAATGCTTGAACTTTTGGCAACACTTAGGAACTCCACATGGAGTCCGAGGCTTTCCGGTAAGTACCACCAGCAAGCCTTACACTCACAGGGGTGTCCAGTCCGGGCTACGTGGGCCGCATGTGGCCCAGGATGGCTGTGAATGCAGCCTGACACAAAATCACAAATTTACTTAAAACCTCTTTTTTGCTCACCAGTTTTTATCAGTGTTGGTGTATTGAATGGGTGGCCCAGAGACGCCAAGAGGTTGGGCCCTAGCAGCATAAGAGTGTATTTACTTCGGAGGTGAGTGGTAGAGGTTGGAATGTATGGTCACAGGGAGGAAGGACTTATGGTTGGTAAGACGTGGAATAGGGTTCACTGTGTCCCTACTTGAAAACGAACATCAGCCAGAGGGTTTTTGCTTTTTTTTTTTGCTTTTGCTTATTGTTTTTAGATTGTTATTGGTCTAGGCTGATGGTAGGATATGCTTGGTAGAGACAATCACTGCTTTGATGAAGACTGATTCTTCAATGGGTTAGCTTCTGATGGGAATTTTAAAGATAAATAATAGTTTTTAAGGACTTACATGTACCAAGAAGTGTACAAACCTTAAATGCATTAACTAATTTATTTTGATTTTTATCAAGATTTTACTTATTTAATATTAGAGGGAAAGGGAAGGAGAAAGAAAGAGAGAGAGAAACATCAATGTGTGGTTGCCTCTCTCTCACCCCATATTGGGGACCTGGCCTGCAACCCAGGCATGTGCCCTGACTGGGACTCGAACCCACAACCCTTTGGTTCATAGTGTGGCACTCAGTCCACTGAGCCACCCCAGCCAGGGCCACATTAACTAATTTAATCCTTATAAAAGAGTTACCGTTATACCAGCCCCATTTTACAGGCCAGGAAAGTGGGATATTTCGAGTTTAAATAACGTGCCCAACATCCCATGGAGATAGATTAGAAATCAGGCGCTCTGCCTGTGGAGCCCGTGCGCCTAAGCATTTTGTTGTGGCACCTGTCTAACATCTAGAGATGGTAATTATCTTCATCAGATGTTAGCGAAACATCCAGACTTTCTATCCTGTGATATTTTTATTTGGCTCTGATGATGGTTTGAACCTCAGAGGTCTTAACAAGCCTCTCTCTCTATTTTACATGGAGGAAGATAAAATAGCAGGATGCACATAAGCATTAACACAGTCAAATATACACAAGGTATTTATATGTGTGCATGTGTTACTAACTGTTACTGGAAGTGAGACGTGTATAGTACACTTTTTATATACAAATGATTGCATGGCACTAAGAAGTGGGCAGACTCACAGGGGGCCAGACGTGGTGCTGTGGAGATACAATACGGTTCGGAAGAAGTTATTCCCAAGGGGCGTCGATTAACTCGGCGGCTTTGGGTAAGTGAGTTTCTTCTCATAGCTGTTGGGCTTCTCACTTGCAGAACGAGGGAACTGGATTCAGTGATTTACGGCAGTTGACTTAAAACTGTTCTGTAGGGCTCTAGGGTTCTGGGGGGGGGGGTGTTGGTGGTCAGCGAGACGGTCAGAGGGAAGTGGAACTAAACTGTTTTCCCTTCCCTTAATCCAGGATTCGCTTAGGGCTGTTCTGCTTTTAGTAAATTTATAAACTGAGATGATGTGTGGGATTCTGGATGGCAAAGGGTTTTGTTGTTAAAATAAGTTTAAGAACCACTATACTCCCAGTGTAGATGTTCTTCTAGTTCTACAGTGTTATAGATTTATGTTACCCATCCCGTGGTTGATAGAAGTTATGTGCGCCTCCAGCCGCCCCTTCTGCCACAAACACACTTGGGCTTTGACTTTCCTTTGTCCCTTGGCGTGGTCGATTTTTACTTTTGCTCAGAATAGTGAAGTCAAATAGTTAAAATATGTATTATCGCTATAAATCCATCCGGTTACTTAGTACTTTTATTTCATTATTCCCTTTTCTGTCCCTATACATCAATGAAGGAATTTGATCATATATGTCATGATTATTGTCTCCCTTTTCAGATGAAGTAAGTAAAAATAGAGAAAACTCCTTTTCTACATTTCTATTTACAATGAGTTGTGCAGCTTGACCAGCCACAGTAGGCTGCATTTACTTACAGTGAACGTTTGGAATACCCATGGTTTCTGGCCAGCTGGTGCTATGTCTCTGTACTGCTCTGGTCAGGCCATTCCACTTTTCTGTATCATCACACAGACTGTAATTCCTTCTCTGAATTCCTGCCTCTCCTCCACGTCATTTGCCTGGGAAGCACCTATTGATCATTTGGAGACCTGTGCTACCATCTTGACCTTGATGGGACCGCCACTGAACTTGTGCACATCAAAATCTAATTAACTGGTTGTTTGTCTCTCTTTCCTGCTACACTGTGGCTTTTTAAAAGGGTGGGACTATTTCCTCTATTCCTAGGAGGTGACATTCAATATGTGTTGAAAAGTCTCTGTGGGCGCCTATTTTTTACTGAATGTAAACTCCTACAGTGATATCATAAAATCTCATTGTTTTAAATATCATATACATGCTGGCAACAACCAAATTGATTTCTTCTGGGTGTTAAACTCCAGATTCATGTCTTTTTCTCTTTACTTGACATCTATACCTAGGATGTCAAATAAACATTCCAAACGCAACATGTCCCAAACTTAACATTCCCTGCTAGGATGACCTACTGTCTCAGGTTGCCTGGGAGTTTTGTGGGCCACAGGATTTTCAGGGCTAAACCCAGGAGAGTCTCATGTAAACCGGGATGGACAGTCACCCTAATCACCCTTCAGTATAACTTCTGCTTGTTATTGTCTCCTCACAGCGCCATTCATAACCCTCTGTCATAGTCCATTTATTTCCTATTGTCATATGATCAGTTAAGTGCATCAAGTACTTACTACTTCCAATAACCAGTTAGTGATACATGCACACTTATAAAGACATGTGCATGTTTGAGTATATTTAATCCATATGCACACTCTGTCATTTTCCCTTCCTCCATTTAAAAGAGAGAAAGGGTGCATGACCAGAAACAGTACAGAAACATACGGGAACGTCTACCAACGTAGTACAATGAGACTCATTAGAGCCAAATGAAAACATCATAGGCTGGAAGATCTGGATGTTTCCCTAACATTTCACTGCGGCAGTCCCCATCTGTAGATGCTGGGGAGGAGGCAGAGCTCACATGGACACTCCCCACCCAACTGGCACCACTTTTAATCTTTCCCATCTCAACTGGCGGGACCATCCTTGCAGCTGTTCAGGCAACAATTTTGGAATCATCCTTAACTTCTCTCCTTCTCACATCCAATCCTTCAGTAAATCTTTTTGGCTCTACTTTCAAAATCTAGATTCCAATCTGGTTATCTTATTTAAAATTACTATCAGCAAACTCTTCACCCAATCTTTTTCTTACCTGACTGTATTTTTATTTCCTTTTGGGGGCACTTACTATATATGTGTTTATTGTGTTTATATTTATTTATTTTTATCTCGTCAGTGTTTTTGGCAGATCTGTTTTCTTCTCCGATATAGCTCAAGTTTCTAGAAAACTGTCTAGTATACACGGAGGGCTTGATGTATAGTTATTGAATGAATAAATCATTCACAAGTTTTATATTTTTTTAATTCTCACCCAAGGACATTTTTTTAAATTGCTTTGAGAGAAAGAGAGAGGAAGAGAGAGAAACAAAGATTGGTTGCCTTCTCGTACATGCCCTGATTGGGGCTCAAACTCACAAGCTGGGTATGTGCCCTGACTGGGAATCAGACCTGTGATCTTTGGGTCTCTGGGACGACACTCCAACCAACTGAGCCATACAGGCCAGGGCCATTCACAGGCTTTAAAGTTAAATTTGAGGTTACTTTTCTCTCTGTTTATTGAACACGCAATTTTTAGCTGCTGCTCTAGGTGCTTTACATATATGTCATTTAACCCTCACCATAGTTCTTAGAAGTTGCCTTCATCTCACTGCATGGAGTTTAATTGACAGAGACAGGAAGTGGTCAAGTCAGGCTTTGAACCTAGGTCTGTGTGACTTCAGAACATGAATGGTCAACCACTGTCATGTCACCCAACACCTATGCCAGCTTGCTCTGACTGGTCAGTACTGCATTGTGTGTTAGCAAATTACAGCATCTTGTGTGGGTGGTCAAATCAAGATTTTCTAATTAGAGAGGAGATGGTATCACCTATAAAATCTGTCTTTGTGAGGAGCTATGGTAAATAGGAACCAATTAAAATGCCACAGAGCAAACAATGTTTACTTGGAATAAAGTTTCCAACTTACTAACTACTACTACTACTAATGAAAAATATCCCATTTAACAATTTTCACAATAGTTTAAAACCCATTGAGCACAACAGGACAAACATTTAGTTAGCTAGAGGAAGCTTGAGCAGTGTGGTGGAAAGGGAAACTATTAAAAAATATAACCATGAAAAAAATTTAGTTTGTCTCTCCTCTTTTCGCATCAAGTAATTAAAGTTCTTGACTTGTTTGAAAATGGCTCAGATCTAATTTCATTTTGTTAAGCACCTCAATTTCTCAGCTCAGGAAAAAAGGCTATTAGCAGTTTGCGTTATCCATTACAACCTCCTTTAGAATATGAAATTTATATGGGAAATGCTAATTGGACGTTCATCATTGTAGAGATAATGATTTCTGTACTTTTGGTGGTGATAATTAAGATGAAAGATGAAAATGATACGGGATGAAAGTCCGATTTTTTTTCATTTTCCACTGGTTGGAGATTGGGGCAGGCCTTCTGTTCTTTGCTTCAGGTGGGTGACAGGGGAGGGCAGAGCTGGGGATTCAAGGAAAGGCGTGTAAATTACAGCTGCCGTCTTGTCCCGGAACTCCTCAATTACCCAAACCCAGGCAATTAATTCAGTTCCAGATGAAAAAGGTGGGAAATGCCGTGTATCTCAGAGGTAGATGTACCTGAAACGATCTCTTCCAGCCTGTTGCTTTCTGGATACGAGTTCCACCACGGTGCTCGCACATCAATCCTTGTTCCTTCCTCTGTGATGGGAATAGATGGCTAACACTGACGGCCATTATTAGGAGTAATAGGTATGATTGTGGTAGACTTTTCCATTGAGCATCCTTGCGTCTCGTGGCTTGCTGATGTACTCAGGATTAACCTTTTGGAATGGACTCCTATGAGCAAGGTGTCAGGATAGAAAAGTAACCGCGTTTTATTTGTCCATCATGGTCCTCAAATGGTTTTAAATGAAGCAGAAGCCACTTACTTTTCTATATGTAGCGTATTTGAGAGAAGTTTAATTTATTGGAACTCAAGGGAAAATGACACACGCATCCTTTTATTCATATGCTTTTCAACTAAATTAACAAATATTTATTGGGCATCTACTGTAGTCTAGGCATTGACCTTTCATAGGTATTATTGCAACTATTATGGGGATTTTTCCTGCTGGATAATTATCTTCACCTAAGAATCTATGATGGATCAAAATTCATTTAAAAAATGTTCATCCAAGTGCTGGTCTTTCTCCTACTGGTGTTACTTTGATTTCCTGAATTCTAGAAATAAACCATCAAAAGGAGATTCCGTACTTTCGTTAATTATCAGATAAACATCCTTTAGCCTCCTTGCCTCCACAGGACGCCTTTTCTGGGGTCATTCATTCATTTATTCTTCAACACATATTTGCTGATGACCCAGCAGGTATTTCAGGTACTGGGACATGAAGCCGATTTATGCTTAAAATTCAGTGAGGAGAACAACTAAAATTCTCAAATATTTCCTTGATCTATTAGGGTTATTTTAAGTTGATACTATTCTACTGTACCAATTTTTTTTTAAGATGCCATGGACCACCAGGCTATAAGTACTTTTGCCGCAGGCTTAGAAAAGTCTTGCCTTAAAAAGGGAGTTTGGGAAGCAGGTAATGGGTAGAGTTTTAGACCTTACTAGCATTGAATAAAATATTCTTTTTTTAAAAGATTTTATTTATTTATCATTAGAGAAGAAAGGAAGGAGAGAAGGAGAGAAACATCAATGTATGGTTGCCTCTCGTGAGTCCCCTGCTGGGAACTGGCCCGCAACCCAGGCATGTGCCCTGACTGGGAATCGAACTACGATCGTGTGGTTTGCAGGCCTGTGCTCTATCCACTGAGCTACACCAGCCAGGGCAAATAAAATATTCTTTATTAGACACCACATAGCGAGACCAGTGGCTTTATTTGGTTCTGGATTCGGCCCTGGCATGAGCCGAAATGACAGGGCAGCATGATGGGAATTCTTCATGCTGTTTGCCTTGAGGTGGATTTTTAAAGATCCAATGTATCGAATGTTTGCTGTGTCAGCGGCCACGTTAAGTGCTTTACCTACAGCGTGGCCCCTAACTCCTCTTTGTTTCTTCCTTTCTGTCCCTGCATCCATTCTCCACACAGCAGCCAGCAACACCCTCCTACAACATAAATGAGATCGTGTCGTTTCCATGTTCATATCCCTGGTCACATTTAGAATCCTGGTCCTTGGCTCACTTTCTGACTTCGTCTCCCTCCACACTCCCCCTGGTTCATTGTGCTCCAGCAACACTGGCCTCAAAAGCACCAAGCACGTTCCTGTTTTAGGATGTTTGCATTTGGTGTTTTCTTTTCCTGGACGCTGTTTCCCCAGATAGTTCCAGGGTTTATTCCTTTATTTCATGTCTGCGCTCAAATGTCAGTCTCCTCAGAGTCCTTCCCTAGAAGCTCGAACAGCACTTACCACTCTAATGTAAAACCTATTCTGCTGTATATTTATACTTGATGCTTATTACCCCCTGATGTTCTATGACGTATTTAATAGTTTGTGTGTGTAATTTCTATCTGCCCTATTAGAATGTAAGCACCAAAAGGAGTGAGACTGTTTCATTTACTGTTCTGTGCCCAGCACCTCCTACCTGGCTCATAGCAGGCACATGACAAGTATTGTAAGCATTAGTCCTGCTCTGTTTATAGCAGGAGGACGACCTGAGGTTGGGTGAAGTTAAACCATTTGCTAACAGGTGGTGAATCCTGGGCTCAGATTTGAATCTGCCCGCAAAGCTGAATCTCCTGTTTTCTGGGCTAGGCCACTTGTTTCCAACACTCCTGAAGTCCTGAGGTCCGGGTTTTTATACTTTCATGTATTGGTAAGTGCAGATTATTTGTTGAATGGATTAGTATCAGTAGCATGTATGTCTTGGGTGCTTATTATGTGTCAGATACTCTTCTAGGCACTTTACATGTATTATCTCATTTAATCAGAGGACGCAGGAGATGGTACTGTTAACTCCAGTCTACAGATGGCAGACCGAGGCCTAGGAAGGCTGAGTAAGCTAGAGGGAAAGACACAGGTGTGAGAAGTGAGCTGGAATTCGGAGGCTGAGCCGAGGTCTTGTTCTTGTGTCCGCTAAGCTCAGTGATTCTCAAACCCTTCAGCATTGCCTTCTTAGGAGCCTTTTTAGATATTTTCTTTCCTAATTATCTTATTCCCCATGAGATTTTAGTGGTACAGAACTGTATATCTTTTTATGATTGTATATCTACCTATGCTTTATAAATAAAAAGAGTAAGATTTCTTTGCCTCCGCTTCTTCAGAAAAAAAATTTACCCCCATGTTCTAGGCTGATCAATACCTCTTGTTCCTAGCAGAGGACTCAGCGTGGGGTTCTGTGATTAATTTTATGTATTATATTATTATCATTGGTTTACTTCTGCCTCCTTTTAATATATTGTAAATATATTAAATATATTATATAAATATATAAAATATATAAATTATATATAAATATAAATATATATTTATATTTATATATAAATTATATAAATATATAAATATATAACATATATTAAATATATTTAATATATTGTAAATGTATAAAATATATTTTAATATATTGTAAATATATTAAATACAGGGCAGGGGCCATATATATTTTAGCCTCACATTTTTAGAACCCAGTACAGAGTAGGCTCACTTAATGACGTTCGAACAGTGTTGTTCAGACTTCTTCAACACCCTCCTGTAGGTGTGTCCTGTAGGCATGAACCAGCTGCGGGAGCTGAGCTGGCTTCCTCACAGGGCTCACGTGAGTGCTGCTCACTCCGCTTTAACCATAGAAATCGGCATCAGCCCACACAGTGATGTAAGTGCTCAGGCACTAGAGTCTCTGCAGGAGGTTTCCTGGCAACAGAAGGAAGGTCAGCAGCCCTTGGAACACAATAGGCTTTCAACCATCCTGGAGTGTCTCCTTTCCCCCATTGTACTGAGATGGGGAAGAGGCTAAGGGTTGGGATGAAGAAATAAATTCTTCTGTCTGGTTGCTCCATCTCTAAGCAATCTTCAACCCAGGTTTTTTTCCCCCCCAGCCATTTGCAGGTTGTCCCTGAAGCAGAAGCAGTTTCCAGTGTGGTTCTGGCTCTGTTTGGGTGTGTTCTTTCTGTGTGCGCTGAAGTCTTCTCTGTGCCCCTCCAGTCTTACCCCTCACCCTTCTGAATCCTGCTCTCCACTCAGCAGACAGATCAGGATGGACCACATTGTTGTTCTCCCTTGCTCTCTGGCTTTTATTTGGGTTTTGTTAACGTGAAGGCCTAACAGGAAATCTAAGGAAGGCAGGAGAGGGGTTGGATATTTATTTTCCGGGCTGGTGACCTACGTACGTTGCTGTCATCATTGGTTCAGCACATACTTTGCCTGGGGCATAGGTCCTTTCAAGGTTTCCCCTCTCCAGGTTATTCTCTGCATTGGGGTTCTGGTAACCACTTCCTTTCTTGTCCCTTCAGGCCTACAGGTATATGTTAATTATATATATATATATATATATATATGTATATATATATATACATATATACATATATATATATTTACTTATTTATGATGCTTTGAGATCTTGGAGCCAGGTAGACTTGCAGGACAGGAGGGACTGCCCCTCCCAGAATTAGTTAATTCTTGCAGGTAGTAAAAGATTTGCCTGGAGCTTGCCTTTGATAAGCAAACCAATGAATACTGACTCCTCACCCCAGATCCTCTGTTTATCAGGCTCCTGCAGCCAGAGACACTACCCCTGCCCTAAATCACTCTAGCATCAGGTACTAGGCAATTGGGACCTAGTCCTCAAGTCCCAGAGCCCACCCAAATTCTTCAGGCTGGCTAATCCTAAACCTGCTTAGCCTGCTTACATTGCCTCTCCCATTCTTCCTGAGGAAATGGCAATGAAAACTCTTGCCCTGTTTTTCTCCCTCTCACTCTGCCTCCTGGCTGACCCTGGGCTTCCTCACCTGACCCCTCCCATGATGTGGCACTCCCCTTTTCCCCGGGGAAGAGTGACAACCTCTCTTTTCGATGGCAATCATCCCGGGTCTGTAGGTCTCACCAACTAAATCCCAAATCCCAGGTACATTTTAGAACAGGGTGGGCTCCTTAGTTTCCCTACACACTGCCCGCCCCTGCATTTGCGAATTGACCCTTTCGTAAAACCCTTGCTTTCCCTATTTGACGTGCTGCCTCTCCCTTGCTGACCCTGACTGGTGCACTGTGCGTTTTTCTGGACTCGGAGGCAGAGGGCAGAGAGCGGGGTCTCCACAGCTGGGGGCCTCTGCTTTGGTGTGTTTGGACTGCACCCACTGTCCTTACACTGGCCACGGTCAGTGGTGTCTGGCACGGTGCCTGGAATGCATTAGGGGCTTAGTAGGTACTGGAATTAATGTTTTCCCTTTGATGTCCCACTCTGTGCCACACTGTGCTGGAATATATCACACTCAACTCAGTACAACTCGAATTGGTCATAATATTTTAGAGCTGGAAGGAATTTTAAAGGTAACTCAACTCTCTCTGTTTATTTCCCTAGTTTACAAATGAATACATTTGAAGACACAGAAGGTAATGGCCTCAGATTAGAGATTGGGTGGGGGCTAGAATTTTACCCTCCTAATTCCTATTTTTTATACTGTTCAGTGATAGTAATTTAGTGCAGACAGATTTGTGGTAGGCCCTGCATTAAGATATTCTCATCTGTTAGTTCATTTAATCCTAACCCGACCTTCATATATACCTATTTGCTACTAGACTTGTTTCACATATGAGCACAGAGAGGGTAAGTAACTAGCTGAAGGTCCTTCGGTGAATGAGCGGTGGAGTGGGGTGCAAACCAGGCAGTCTGGCTCCGGAGCCTGTGTTACTAACCTTCCTGATTTGCGGCTGTACGTTTTTTTTTTTTACAGATTTTATTTATTTTCAGAGAGGGGAAGGGAGGAAGAAAGGGAGGGAGAAGAACATCAATATGTGGTTGTCTCTTGAGTGCCCTCCCACTGGGGACCTGGCCTGCAACCCAGGCATGTGCCCCATCTGGGTACCAAATGGGCAACCCTTCAGTTTGCAGGCCGGCTCTCAATCCACTGAGCCACACCAGCCAGGGCTGTAACTGTACATTATGTACCCTTTTCATTTGGCTTGTCTCTGTCTCTTAAGGAAGAATTGGATACCACTGTTCTTTTTTCATGCACAGGGTCTTAACACATTGCATAGTGGACACCAGCTGCTCAATCATTACTGACTAATGGTTTGCACCAAATCCTCTGAGCTGCTCTGTTGAACTCTTGGGTCCAGTCAGTAATCAACCTTTATTCAGTGGCCCTTCTTTGTTTTTCCTGTTGTTATCCATCAGCTCCAAGTCACCTTCTGTGACTGAGTGGAAAAAACCTCCCTGGAGAAGAGGGGAAGCTGGCCCACTGGTCCCAGCATACACTTTCTTCCTGGGCTGAGATCTGCCTTGGAGTCAAACGTGAGCATAACTGGAAGGGGTTGCTTCCTCTCGCTAAAAAGGGAGACTGGTATTTTCACTTGCCTTGTATTACAAAATTTGTTGCAGTAAGGCAATTTAATTAGCACAGCAGTTTGAGGTTTTACTAGTTACTGTATTTAAGCAATTTTCTGGCACTCCTGCTGTTTTATGAGGCTATAATTTGGATCCCAAATGGAGAAACAATAAGGCCAAATAAAGCAAAAAGATGGGAGTGTTATTCCAGAGGTTAAGCTCCTGCACAGCCCAAGGTAAGGCAACTGTGAAACAGGGCAGCCGTTTCTGCTGGCTTCCTCCGAGGACACTCAAATTTCCCAGCGTGTTTCTTTGGGTCATTTGCTAAAAATTACATTGTGTGCCTATTGTATCCGAAACTCAGAGAGGTAATGGGACTTGCTAGGACTTGAGTTTGGATTGGTCTGTCTCTTTGTAACCAAACAAGACACAAATGTTAGCAATGATGTAAACGTGGGAACCATACAGTGTCCGTGTAGGACAAGATGGTGTCCAGTTTTCCTAGAGCAGAGGATATGGGGCATGTGTGGTGTCCATGAAGGCCGGAGGGGATCCAGCTCTCTTGGTGTAGAGGATGTGGGACCCTATAGTGTCCATGTGGGAAGAGGCGGGGTCCAGGGTCGTGGAGTGCAGAGTGTGGAACCCTGTGATGCTCATGCAGGAAAAGGTAGAGACCAGTTTTCCTGGTATGGAGGCTGTGGGAACCATGTGTTGTCAATGTGCAAAGGCGTAGAGTCCAGGTCTTCTGATGTGGAACCATGCAGTGTCTATGTGGGGATGGGTGGAGTCCAGTTTTTCTGGAGCAGAGGATGTGGGAACTGTGGTGTCTATGCAGAGTAGGTGGGGGGACTTTTTTTGTAGCAGACAATGTCTGTTTTAATGAACTTGGAGTTAAGACTTGGTGATGAGGATCTCTCTTGGGAAACCAGATGAGGTGGATATGAGAAGTTGGAGATTTATGGTATCATATAGGTAACATTGCATTTAGCCTGAATGAGGTGTTTGAGGTTATGATTAGAATCAGGGCAAGTAGCATGATAATAGAAACTACCATTTATTTTGAGCTCCTACCAAGAGCTAGTCTAAGTGCTAAGAGCTAGTGCTAAGTGTTTGAATAGTCTCATGTAATCCTCACAACTACCCTTGAAATAGGTGCCATTAAGCCCATTTCACAGATAGAATGGAGATTGATTAATTAATTGAAATACTAACTAAGCACCTGCTGGTCAGTCAAGATACAGTAGTAAATAGTACAAACAAATTACCTTCAAATAGTCACCTGGAAAGTAAATGATAGGTTATAGATTCTGATTCTAATGTCTATGTTAATTAGAAGAACTGTTTTTACTAGCTGTGTGACTTCCGAACAGAAATTTAACCTTAGCCATCAATTTACTCATCTATAAAATAGAGATAGGAATACTCAGCTTGTAATAGTGGAGTGAAGGTTAAATGAAGGCTTAATGTATCTGCTGATTAATAAACAAAGGGGGAATTCTGGCTCTCCCCCTCCTCCGCCGGTGTAACGTGCGGAATGCCTGTTCTCCCATAGTCTGGATGAGGTTGGACGTGACAAAAGGCGGCTTCCATGCCCCAGCACTTTTCTCAGGTTCCACTTTGTCCCCATTTTGCAGCCAAGACACATAATGGCCTCAAACTCCACTTCTCCAAACTCCACTGGTTCCACTGAATCTCTGAAAAAGGTATGTTTTCCTTTAGTCATTGGCTGTGTGGTAGGCAGATTTCTGAGATAACCTCCAATGCCCCCCACCTCTTGGTAGTTACCCGCTTCTGAAATCCCCTCTCCTTGAGAGTGGGCTGGATACAGTGACTTGTTTTAACCAATAGTTTATGGCAAAGGTGATGTGATGTCATCTTTGTGATTAGGTTACAAAAATAGTGACTTTCATCTTTTTGGTCTCTCTATTGCCTAGTCATCTTGCACGCTTCAGCGAAGCAAGCTGCCATATTGGAGAAGTCCATATGGCTAGGAACTGAGGGCGGCCTCTGGCCAACAGCCCTCGGGGATCTGAACCCTGCTAACTGCCATGCGAGTGGTCTCAGAGGCTGATCCTTCCTCTGTTGGAACTTGAGATTATACAGTTCAGTGGGCACCTTGAATCTCGTACAGACTGCAGCCTGTACGAGACTCGGAAGTGGGCAGGACTGGGAGCCTCAGGCCTCTTGCCTGTCTTAGTGTGCCCGTGGAAGCTGCAGCAGACTTACTGCTGGTAGGAGACCCAGGAGTAGAAGACTTAGTAACCTTTTTCACTCTAGAATTCTCCATGATACTGCTGTGTGAGTCTTCTATGTGTTTGTTCACACTTGGTGGTGGCTAGTTATTCCCATATAAATAAGAGATCATTTAGGATGAAAGGGGTGTTTAAGCCCCAGTTAGCAAAGGTGCTCTGTGGAGCTGTTCGTATTTCCTGGTTGCAATTTGCTTTTAGAGGATTAGGGTATCACTGGATGAAACAGGACATTTTAATGCCATTGTTTTGACTCTTCATAACTCTTGATTTTGTAAAGTTTTCTCCTTGAGAAATGACCATTTCTGACCTTTGTCATAATGTCTGATGAAGGCTAATGGTACTGATGTCCATTTCTAGTGAAAAAAAATAAGTTGGAATCATTTTGGCAACTGTCGATAATACCTACTTTATTATCCTAACAAAGAAACCTCCAAAATTTCAGCTTTGACAGCTGCCGTGGGCCATTTGCTGCTATGAGCGCCATAGTCATACAGCGTTGTACTCATTTTACTAACAAAGATTTGTGTAGTGCTTATTATGTGCCGTGTGCCCTGTTCCCTGTGGGTGTATTTACAACGGTTGACTCCAGTAATCCCCTCCACAACCGTATGAGTCGGGTCCTCGTATTATCCCTATTTTATAAAGGAGATTGAGCCACAAAGAAGTGAAATAACACACACCAGGTCACACATCTCATAGGTGGCAGAGACAGAACTCACCCCCAGGCAACTTGTCCCCAGAGCCTACGCTGTTAACGCTGTCCTGGGTTGCCTCTCTGATGCGCTGAAGAATGGATGCAGTGCGTACCCACAATAGCCATAGGGCTCTCTCCTTGCGGTATCACAGCTAACCAACCCGGTCATTCTTTCCATCTCAGTTAAGATTCTCAGTTCCCGCCTAGCTGCTCTTGGTTGGTATAAGGACAGTTTAAACGAGTGACCTCAGATATTGCAGACATTCTCAAATGCAGAACTTGATGTTCTAGTAAGATTAAATAATAAGCCCCATAGATGTCAAAATTAATAGAAAATTAATGTCAAAATTAATAATGTCAAAATTAACTGGTCATGACCTAAAACAGCATACGGAAAATTTGGTCACTCTGAAACTATGTCTCTGGTTCGACTGTTGACTGGGCATGGTTGAAAGGGGAGCAAAAGATAAAATCATGGCGGAGTCTTTTGAACTGCAGTCAAAATGACAATAAAATGTTTGACTCAAGAAGGTGATGTATAAAACGTCTTGAGTCTAAGGTGGACAGAATGAGCTGACAGTGAGATCTGGTGGAGCTGGAGTATCGGTTGTAGATTATAGGAACAGAATGGCAAGAGAGGAGATGAAGAGGTGGAGTGAGGGAAGATGAGTAAGGGTAGGTTTCGGCTTATGGGAAATGGGGAGCTGTGGAATGATGTTAAGGGAAAAGTGACCCAGTTAAACGTGGGTTTTAAGGCAACGCTTCAGAATCAGTGTGGGGGATTGATGACAGNAAGAAGGTGATGTATAAAACGTCTTGAGTCTAAGGTGGACAGAATGAGCTGACAGTGAGATCTGGTGGAGCTGGAGTATCGGTTGTAGATTATAGGAACAGAATGGCAAGAGAGGAGATGAAGAGGTGGAGTGAGGGAAGATGAGTAAGGGTAGGTTTTGGCTTATGGGAAATGGGGAGCTGTGGAATGATGTTAAGGGAAAAGTGACCCAGTTAAATGTGGGTTTTAAGGCAACCCTTCAGAATCAGTGTGGGGGATTGATGACGGAGACAGCAAATCGGTGGTTCTTTTCTACCCTGGTTTTGTGACTGCATCTGGCTTGGTTTGTTGCCCTCAAGGACATTCTGGATAAGGATGGTAGATCCTGATCAGCCCTGCCTTCCAGAATATTCCAGGTAATTTTTTTTTTGAGAAATTCCGTATCTGAACAATGGTCACTTTTTATTGATGTGATAATTTTCTGCCATTATGAAGTGATGTCTGTCGACCTTGGGGACTCATAGATGTGGTAAGTTCAGTTTGTTCGAAACCCCAAAATGCCAGGACTCTGCTGGGGAAATGATAAAGGGTCATGTATCCTGCTGAGAGCCTCCTTAAAGGGAATCAATAACCTCGTTGGAAAGAAAAATCACGTCATTTTTGTGGGGCCCCATTCCAGGTGAGTAATGTTCAATGGGTGTTGTAACTGCCATTGATAGACTGCTTCCTCTTGACAGGCTCCAGCCACATGCCAATAGACAGGACCTATTTTCAGTTAAGGTGGGTTTTGTTACTCCTGTTTTCAGATGAGGATACTGAGGGCTGCAAATTCAACTGATTTCATGACCCATTACACAGTCCGTGAATGGTGAGGGTTTTGAACCTGGGTTTATCAGACACAAAAGACCCTACACTGTACAGATGTGTGTGTGTGTAAAGGTGTGTATGTGTGAGTGTCTCTGTATGCATATGAGTAGGGAAGGATTCAGAGAACAGAGTGTGAGTCAGTCACAGACAATATTCCTCAAAGCTGTCTTGCCCACTGCGAAGCCGGCATATTCCCTAAGGTGGTAGGTTTGGCAGAATAACTTGCTTTGGAATGACTATGGGAATTGTGTTTTGGAAAGTGATCATTTCAAGAGTCATATTTAATTAATTCAACTGATTAAACCAGCTTTTGAAGCAGGTTAGAGTGACTGAGTCCCTCTATTAACCCTCAGCTTTTGACACATATATCTAACACTTTAGTGGTGCTTATTATGTGCCAGACATTATTCAAGGACGTTTTCATCTGTTAATGAATTATTTTAATTTTTACAACACCCTATGAGGTAGGCACTGTTATTAATTATCCCAATTTTACAGATTAGAAAATGAAGTCAAGATCAATTAGTAACTTGTCGAAGTTCAAATAATTAAGTGTCAGAGGTAGGGTTCAAACGAATGCCGTTTGGCCTTCAAGTCCAAACTCTATGATGCCTCTGTTTATCATTCCCCACCCAAAACCAACTCATCAAAGGGGTCCTCTTGTCCTCCCTAGTACAAGGCCCATAAAGACAGCTTACAAGTACCTATCTCTACGATGACTCTTCCGATGTTTTCTCTTTTAACTGGTAAGAGATTGGCCCTATGACCCCTGAAGACCAGAACTGCCTAGGCACATCGTTGCTGCAGAGGGTGCCTAACACCAAGGGGGTGGACCTATCTTTCTGCTTTTTTTTATTCCTCTTCACAAACCTGCAAGAGCCTGGGTTTGAGATCTAGGATGATGGTACTATATTCTGAGTGGCCCACTGGCTGTTCCTTTGCTGTGACTAAGGCGTTTAATGGGGAGTGGCCGGATGGAGAAGAAACTGGCCGCAGGGATGGTGGGTCAAACTGTACTTTCTGGTAGGTCATTGCCCACTGGCAGGTCAAGCTGTACTTTCTCCACAGATGGCAGCTGGAATTTGAGGTGACCCTTGCATGCCTTGTCTGCTGTTGGAACATAAGTCACCCGAAGGCAGGGATGGCAGTGCTTTGCATTTGTGTGTTCCAGGCGCAAGTATAGTGCTCTGCGCACAGCAGGTGCTTTACAGGTTACTTCCTGATCACCAGACTTCTGCTGGTCCTTAAAACCGAACATCATTATTTTGTATTGATTTTCCCAATCTCTCACACTTTTTTTTCCATCTCTGCAGAACTTAATTGTCCCTTCATCTGGGTTCTGACTAGTTATGAGAACTTTGGTGAATTGTTTTACTTATCTTTGTCTTAGTATCCTTAAACTGGGGATAAAGGTATGATTCATTTCTCATAGTTGGGAACATTGTAATGAAATAATGTATAAGAAAGGCATTCTGCTAACATTAGCAAGATGTAGAAATGATAATAATAATTTTATCTATTATGTAATGAGTTTCCTAAGGGAGAGGGACCATTATTTTACATTTCTGTATCTACATAACTTTGCCAGGAATAACTCTAAAAGAGATTTACAGTGGAAGGTATAAGTGATTTGATTATTTTAAGGAAATAATGGCACAAAGACTGTGGTTCTAGGAACATTTTAATGATTCCTCAGTAGTCTTCCCATCAGCTGACATGTGAGTAGCCTAAGAGGAAGCTGAAAGGTTAATCACAAGAGAAAATGCTTCTGTTCTCCCAGCGCTAAGTCCGATTAACACACACTTTCTCTTGGCTAATTCTGAGGTATGGTTAATCTAGTGACACCAATGGTTTCTTTGACAGTCCTGAACTTGAGGTTCTTAGATCCCCCTGCCACGCCCAGCTGAGAAAGGCAGAGACCTAGGGGATCATTTACCACTCAAGGTGAGACCTGTAAAATTCTCTGCCGTGCAATTAGGGAATTTGCATATTCATTCTCAAACAGGTGGGGGAGGTGTTGTAGCCTGCAGAAATGGTGTCTGATGGGAGGAAGGGGTCTGAAGCAGCGAGAAACTGTGTTTTCTTTGTTGGTTGAGTCCCTTAGAAATTGCCCTGAGGTAATTCTGAAAAAAGAAATCCAGTCTCATCCTTCATGTCCTGACCTCTTTGACCCACAGTTAAGCAGGACACACACCCCGATTTGGTGAAATGGCCTTTATTAATAACATGGGTAATGGCTACCATTATTTAGAACAACAACTGGAATCATTTGAAAAGGCTCATGTTAACCCGTGGCCTTGCTCTCAGCATGGATGGCTGGTCTTTGGAGTTTTAGTCTGGCTCTTCTTGTCAGAGGAAATAGCAGGAGAAAGATTGAAGACAGGACATAAGCATATTCTGGCTTATTGCACAGGCCGCAAATCGACTCTGCAGACTTTCAACCTGGGGGAGTCTTGTAAGCAGTTTTACTTGGCAGTCCTTTAAATAAACCAGCCCCGGTTTAGCCAAGTAATATATTGGACGAAGGAGGAAATATTCCAACACTTCTGAGTGCACCTGAGGTTGTAGACCTTTGGGGTTATCCCGGGACTACTATCGGTGGAGAAGTAAGTTTTAATTTTCATTCCCAAATGCAGAAATGGGGTGGTAGAGAGTTGAAGGGCCTCATTCAATGGCACACAGCTGATGAACCAGGCTTGGAACATAGACCATCTCTGTTCTTTTCCACTAGACTATGTTGGGAGCGTGGAGTTCTAGAAGCTACTCCAAGCTCATCCTCTCTCACTGCTTCCAACCTCATGGATGCGGAAAGATGGAGAAATAGCAGAGCCACGCTACCCAGAGTCTGCGGGCTTATGACTAGTGGCGGAGGGTTGGGAGGAGGGGCTGCGTTATCTGTGGTAACTGTGCACCAGCATCAGTTCAGATGATGTTGAAATAATACACGGGTCGGTACGATGAGCAGTTTTTGCCCCCTCATCCTGTGCACGTCCAAGCATGGGTTCTGTCTCTGGGTTCAGAGCTGCCTTTCTTTCATCATTCCCCCTCCACCCCCCAATTACAGGGGAACTGGTGTGTGTAAACGCTGCAAACATCTCTTCACAGGCATTAGTTGTTTGTTTGGAGCATTAATATGTGTTCCTCTGAAGGAGTATTGATTCGAGTTGGGTGATTAAAGAACACTTGGTAAAGAACCTGCTCCATCTATTCACCTGTGTCTCACTGATTATGGAGAGGGATATATCATATCAGTCTTTTCTCATCAAGCAGCTCTTCCTTCACCTGAACCCCTCTTCTGTGCTGCTGCCTTAAGACTTTCAGTTGGCTAAGAGACAGCATTCATTGTTTCCTGGGGAGGTGTGGAAGGGAGGAGCAGGAGCAAGGAGTGCTCTGGGAAGCAGACGTCTAGAAGGCTGGCCTCACCTTTTGTATAGTTGTATAAGCTTGGAGAAAAGTAATTGCAGTCTTCTTCCTCTTCCTCTTCTTCTTCTTCTCCCTCTCTCTCATCTAATTGTTCTCTGATTCCATATCCAAAAAGTGCTTTAAATCGACTCTCTCCTTCCTTGCTCTGGGCCCTGTCCTGGCTCCTGTCCTCATTGCTCTGCCTACAGTGCTGTCATAGCCCCTTGACTGATTTCCCCCCTCCAGCATCTCCTCCATCCCTCCAGCATCTCCTCCATCCCTCCAGCGTCTCCTCCATCCCTCCAGCGTCTCCTCCATCCCTCCAGCGTCTCCTCCATCCCTCCAGCATCTCCTCCACCCTGCCACTGAGGGTCTTCTCTCAAATTAAGTTCCAGTGCTATCTCTTGCTCCCCAGTGTGAAATCCATCAGTCTCCTCATTGCCAGTAAGATGAATTCTGAACTCATTAATATTGTCCATGATGCTTTTCATCACCCTAACTTAGCTTATATTAATAGGGCTGATTTTTGTCTTCAGCCACCCTCACATATACTGATTTCTGTCACACTGTATCACATCTCATTTACTGAGGAGACCATTTTCTCTCACACTTTTTTATACTTGCTTTATTCTTTTTCTTGGAAACTCATATTTATCTTCAAGTTCCATCTCAGACTCTCAAATGTTAAGCCTTTGATGATTTCCTCAGCTCAAGGAAACATTCCCTCATTTCTCCCCCTCCCTCATGGTATTCTGGAGGTAGTTTTACTTACTAGTTTTACGTGATCTTTTTAGTACTTTTCTCCCCTGAAATGTGAGTTCCTTGAGAGCAGCAATCATGACTTACTTAATCCTGAAATCTCCAGAGTCCACTGGGGTATCTAATGTATATTAAATGATAGATTGAAGTGTTCCTACTAAAAACCTTGCCCTCATTCTCTCTTTTTTGGGGGTGGACTGTACTTTTTTTTGCCTCACTGACATTGAACTTGGCAATATGACTTCCTTAGTCAGTGGAATGCAAACAGGCATGATGTAAACAGAGGTTCTAAATATGCATGGGTGACTCATAGAGCAGAATTGAGCCAAAATGAAAGCCTTGACCTGAGTTTAGCCCACCTGAAGATCTATAAGCAAGAAATAAATGCTGTTGGTTTAAGTCATTGGGCTTCAGTGTAGCTTGTTACTCAGTATTATGACAGGAACAGCTGACTAATACAGGTATTCAAATGTTTGAAGCAGTACATGGACAAGTAATACAGGGGTACCATATTTTGCTGTGTATAATGCGTACCCACATTTTTGGCCCCAAAGAAAAAAATCTTTCATTTTAATTTTTATTTCAATTATTTATTTATTTATATTTAGAAACATGACTGATTATTGTATTCCTGGGTATTATTTTGCATGTGGATATTGTTATTGCTTTCTAGAGTTAACACTTTTAACTCGTAAACATAAATAAAAGAATTAAACACCTTTATGTAGATAGAGAATTAGTACTAACCATGTATAATGTGCAGCCTTATTTTTCCCTCAAAAAATTTGGGCAAAATACAGAATAAATAGGATGATGGTATGATTCGAATGTTTGTGTCTTCTAAAAATTCATAATTTTGCAATCCTAATCTCCAAAGGTGATGCTATTTTGAGGTGGCACCTTTGGGAGGGATGTGAGTCATGAGGGTAGAGCCCTCATGAGTGGGCTTAATCATTATACAAGAAACCCCACAGGTGTTGTTAAACCGTCCCTCCGTGTGAGGACACAGCAAGAAGGTGCTGGCTATGAACTAGAAAGAAAGCCGTCATTGAAATGTGACCTTGCTGGTGACTTGATCTTGGACTTGACAGCCTCCATAACTATGAGAAATAAATATTTGTTGTTAGTCCCTATGTAATATTTTGCTGTAGCAGGTCAAGCAGACTAAGACAGATGAGTTAAAAGGATGAGAGAGGAAGAGCTCAAAAGGTGAGCTGAATCCTTATGTATTTATTCTTGGGGAAGTATGGCATTAGGATCTGATGATAACTCATCGTCCATGGGAAGTTCAGGATGGGATTGTAGAAGTTATTGTAGTAACATAAACTTTAGTGAAAGACATTATATTTTAGATCGGTGAGCTTGGGATGGAAGCTGAAGCTTATGAATCTGAAAACTAAGAAAAATTAAGTTTCTCACTTGCATATTCATCATAGAAAACATAATCAGAAGGTAAATCTTCTAGGAAGAAGTTCACACAATGAATTCCAAATTCTAATAGAAATTAATCTTGGATTATAAACTGTTTTGGATTAACCATGCCACCGTTCCCCTTCATTTGTGTGGATAATTGAAAGTTAACTGTGTATCATTTTCTTGATATTTATGGATATTGCTGTACCAACTGGTCTATGACTAGTTTTCTTTTTTTTAAAAATTAGGGGACTCAATGAATTCAGCACTAGAGGGTTGAGATTTAAATGGGTTTATGAACTTTGTCTTCATAATCTCAAATGCATGTCAAGAGGACCTAGTGAGAATGTGTAACTGAACAAATACAGCATGCATTGTATCTATAGAAATCATGTATCATTTAACACATAGTAGGAATTAAGCGTTTATATGAATGAGAGATTTAAACTATGTAAAATAAGAGAAATGGAAGAGGGAGAAATAAATCATCAGTTACATGTGGGACAGACAGCCCCAGAGTTGCCTTGCCTTGCCTTTGTCCCTGGGGGGATGAGTCTGGCAGGCAAAATTAGGGTTGACCAGCAGAATTCATGACCCAGTGAGGTGACTCATGAATGGCATACTGTCGTGCATTGTGCTTTCTGTTCTTGAACTCTGCAGGGGTCAGTTTAAAGATTTTTGAACTCAGGATTAGAAATTTAAGTTGCTTGCATAAATATTAATCTTTGAGATGAGAACAATGCCAAGTTGTTGGTTTGATTTGGATTAATAAGATCATGTTTGTATTTTGAGTAGAGAAAATTACGTGCTTGAAGGTGTAAATTTGTTCTTTCGGTTCTCAGCTCGTTGGGATATTGTGACATTTAGGGATTGTGCTGGTGTATCATTTGACCTGTTCATCTCCTATTCTCAGCCCTTGGCTATTGCAACTCCCCTAGATTGGTCTGCTGTTAATTTAGGTCCCAAAAGATGCCATGTACTACCACTATGATATTTTCTCTGTAGTAGTTGCTCCCCTGACTCTTCTCTGTCCACCTAGAACATCTCCCCAGTAACCTTGAGAAGGTTTGGTTCTTTGGTCACTGGAAATGCCATTAGAAACTTAAAGAAAACTATGCTGAAATCCAGGGAAATGTGTGCTTGTAGCAGAATAGGATTTCTTCTACCCGAGAGCCTGATACTTATCCTGTTCCATCGAGATAATCCCCTAAAGCATTATCACTACCTACATTTAAATTAGGATTTAAGTTTCCACTTCTAAGCAGCATTAGACTATGTACACCATTCGCTCAAGTGTTGGGCAGAGCTGAATTCCCATATGACTTAGTCACTATCTACAGCATCGGCTGTAATGCAGAGGAGTTTCGTGAGAGCACAGCTGGATTCTGTGATGTGTCTCTGTTCCTTTCCTGCGTTCCTGGGTTACTGTAAATCAGGATGCAGCTGGGACTCAGGCAACAAAATGACGCAACCACGCGGCAGACAGCAGACATGTTCAAATGCTGAGTTACTGATGCTGAAGATGCAGAGAAGGCTCCTGGACAAAAGTTAACTCTGTCTTCGGGAAATCAGATGGGGAAAAAATCTAGAGAAACTTGGGTTGGTGGAAGAAGGAATTAACCTTTACATCTCAGAAATTCCTTGATTTCTTCTTCTTTTTGGTACTTTGGGGGGTGGATACCATTCTCCTAGTATACACAGGACATCAAAAGGGAGTAAACAGCTTTTTCACTGGCTCTGTGTCTTTATAATAAAAAGTCTAGAGAAATGAAGTAAAATAAATACCTATACAATTGTTATTAGTGCACAAGGGCCATAAATTTCTTTGCAATTCTTTCACTGTTAATTTCAGCATAAGTTATGGCTTGTCCAAAGCACTCTGAGGCCTGATTATACAAGTAATTGTTCTGTTGCTAAATGTGGTCTAGCTTTCATTAGCTTCCTCCCACCACCAGGTTTCATAAATTTGAAAATCACTCCTGACTGGTTAAAGGAGAAGATGGACTGTTTCCTTTGATCCTGAGTGACGGTAGTGAGATAAATGCTATCATTACCTTCTAATGATCATTTTGCTGCAGAAATCTTGCACCAAGATGATATTTAGGTTCTGTAGGTGGATAAATGTTTATTATACCTGTTTGTATAGCGTGATCATTAAGAGGATGGGATCTGAACCAGACTCCTTGAGTTTGAATCCTGCTTCTGACACTTACTGGCAACACAATCTTGGGTCAGTTAATTCATTTCTGTGCCTTAATTGTTGCACCTGTAATAAGAATACTAACAGAACCCAGCTCATAGGGTTGTTTTCAAACTGAAGGAGTGAATATTAGTAAAGTGTCTGACATATGTGGTGTGTGTTAGTGATGATATGAGCTGCACAGTCTGAAGATAATGCTGGATGTATGTGCTTGATGATGGAAGAGAGAATGTGACCATGAACTCCACCCACCTCCAGAGCTGTTGGTTTCCTGCTTTAACTTCTTTTTGGCCTGAGGTTGAAGAGTTGCACTTATTCCTAATGGCAATGGAACGTACGAAATGGGCTCACATGGACCTTTGGATTTAGCAGTAGAGGCAATATTCTGAACTAGTTTTCCAGTACTATCTTTTCAAGCAAAGGGGTATATCATGCTTAAACAGATTTTAAGTTATGATGTCTTCCCTGAATTTCTGGCTGTCTTTTAAAAATTTTTTCCTTTATCTCAAGGCAGTTTCTAATACTGATGTCACCCTCAAATATTAGCTGAAGTTTACAATGTGATTGAAAATAGAAGACAAGAAGACTTCCAGGTTCTTGGGGATAATTGTTAATGGACTAATTAGTACTTGGGG
This sequence comes from Sturnira hondurensis, assembly GCF_014824575.4. Taxonomy (NCBI): domain Eukaryota; kingdom Metazoa; phylum Chordata; class Mammalia; order Chiroptera; family Phyllostomidae; genus Sturnira; species Sturnira hondurensis. Next base: position 95,646 of record NW_028091030.1, on the reverse strand, counting down.
AAACATGTTGGGAACTTCAGAAGGAGCTAAAGAAATGCATTCTTTGATGGAGAGGGTTTTAAAAATGTGTAACGGCAGTCTCCAGTATCAACTTAAATCTTCTTAGTAAAGACAGGTGGGCCTGTCAATCTGGTATATTGTTCTCCTTTATCCGAATCCAGAGTTTTACTCCATTTGTCCTGGAATCATCTTCCTTTTCCAATGTGTCTTCTGGAACTACCATTTCTTTGAGAACCAGTTTTTTTACATAAACTTTGTCCTTGAATTTTTCTTTTCTTTTTCTTTTTGCAATATCAAAAACCAGGCTCAATTTGCATACCTACGTTCATGGCAACATTATCCTTGATAGCCCTGAGGCGGAACAGCCCAAATGTTCATTGACAGATGACAAGAAAATGTGGCATAAACATGCAATGGAGTATTACACAGCCTAAAAAGAAGGAAATTCTGTCCATGTGCTACAACATGAATGAGCTTTGAGGACATTATGGCAAGTGAAATAAGCCAACCACGAAAGAACAGATACTTTATGATTTTACTCATATGAAGTATCCAAAGTACTCAAAATCATAGAAACAGGAGGTAGAAAGGTGGGTGCCAGGGGTGGGTGGGGGAGAGGGGGAATGAGTCTTTACTGGGTATAGAGTTTCAGTTTTGCAAGACGAAGAAATTTTAGAAATCTGTTACACAACAATCTATTACAATTTGGTAGTTATACCCAACACTCCTGAATTATACAGTAAAGGGTTAAAATGGTAAATTTAATGTTTTATATATTTTTAGCAGTCAAAAAGACTTCACAAAATGAAACAAAAATAGTCTCCCCGCTGATGCTACTATAACCCCTGAAGTCCCCTTCATTTCCGCGCTGCACATGGCTGAGTTGGACCAGTCCTTGTCCGTAACCTGCTCTGGGCCTTCGCTTTTCCTCTCTCTCGAATCCCAAGTCATTTACACCACCCTCTTTCCAACCTCGTTGATGTCAGCTGTGCACCCCGGGGACACTGCTTGTTCCCGTGACTGACTTTAGTGGCTGCCTCAGTCTTCCTTCCCCATGAATTGACTTCAGCCAGTTTCTGAACTATTTCACCTTTAGTAAAATAATACATTTATCATTTTAGAAAATGGATAAACAAAAGGAAGAAAAATAAAGACAATGTCTATACAGTTCAGAGATAACCCATTAGCATGTGTGTACATTGAAATGGGGTCACACTCATCTGCTGCCTTGTAAATAATATACTTTTATCTAACAACATACCAGGACTATCTTCCCATGTGGCTAACTTTTCTGCTATGTCAGGTTCGTCCTTCTCAGTTGGAGTGGGATCTCTTTACCCAACTCCGGCCACACCTTTGACCTCCTCCACTTCTCATGACAGTCAGGCTTCTTTCTTCTAATCACAACCTTCTGTCTTTTTTTTTCCTTTGTCACATCATCTCACTCTTGCATCTTCCTTTAAATCTGACCCAAGCGAAAGTAGGCTGGGTCTGCTAACTGGTCAGGGCGTCCTTGGGCACATGGTCTCCGAGGGAGCGTTGGGATACAAGTGTGGTTTCCCCCTCTGCATTCCCAGCCATGTTTTTAGTTTAGACCGTTATGCCAATAATGTGGTTAGTGGTTATGTATCAAGTTCTGGATCAAATACCCCAGACTGAGTTCCAGCTTTTCCACTTAACTGGCACTTCAGTGTCCTCAGGTGGTTGCTGTTAGTGACAAACACAGTAATACCCAGGAAGCACTTGAAACAGGGCCTAGTGTAGAACAACTACTTAGTAAACAGTGTGAGCTATAATTTTTTATTTAAATAAAGATTTAGAGTTGATTTTGCTTCCTGAACACCACTGAAATCCATGTTTCTTCCTCATTGACATCATCTTAGTTTAGATGCCTTGCCCCAATAACATTCCTACAACTGCTTCTATTTGTGCGACTTTGTGTCTCTGACTCATTACTCAGACTGTAGCCAGAGTGAGTTTCCTAAAGTATAAATCTGGCTAGGGGTCTCCTTTGACAGAGACCCTTCACTGGACTGGGCACTTTTCTCCTCTTTCTCCCAGGCCCCTCCTGCCCAGCTTCAACGTGCAGAGGAGGCTGCTGCTGCTCCGCAAGGTGAGTGCCTCTCCCTTGGCCACCAAGCCTGGGTTAAGTGCCCTCCCACGTGCTCCCTAGTATCTGCTGTGGGGCTTGCCTCTGCCACGGCGATACTGCTTTGTATTGTGATATCCTCACCTGTTTTTCCCACCAATCTTCAGACTTCTTGAGGGCAAAAGACATTTGCCTTCCACCCTTAGTATCTGGTGTTAGCAGCTGGACCCTGATTACTGTATGAATTAATTTCATTTTTCAGAATCTGTTTTTTCCCAGATGGTTGATCTTAATCGTTATGTATTGACTTTTGATAGTTTCAGTGTCAAGGGTGGATTTTTGCTGACCTTGTCCCCACACCCTCACTCCTCTCTACCTCCTTTCTTTGCCGCCAGTCTCTCGTGTTCTCCGGAATCTCCATGTTCAGAACTTTGCATCCTTTTATTTTTCTCTCCTCTTACGATACTTTGTCTACTTCTCTACAGTTAATCTTGCTCTCCTTGGCTGAGATTTGGTGAATTGTTTAGTGTCCTCTGTGCCTTGGGATTGTGAGCAATTCGTGGGTAGGGATGTTGACTTCTCAGCCTCCCACCTTCTATATAGTGCCTTGGTTTAGGAGGATTTTGGTAAGCAGTAGTCAACTTAGATCCAAAGCTCTGAGTGGGGAAGGTCAAAGAAATACATTTTTAGGGCCACCCTTTGGGAAGCCCATTATTAATGCAGTAGTAAAACTGGCAATTGTAAGAGAAATCTTACATAGAAAAAGTGCCAAGAAGAGGTTGTCCCTTTAGGTAAAACCAAGAGAAGAAACCTCCTGCTGATTTAGGCATTTGTGTCACTTTGAAAGCTGGTGAGTATTCTATGTGACTTTTGTAGAGGAGAGCAGAGACTGAACTGTTTCTGGGAAAGGTAAAGCTCAAATGGGTAATGAATGCTTAATATGTATTTTTTTATGGTTAATGAGGATGATGAGGATTGGTTCTGAAGGACAGCTCCAGTTCTAGATTTTTCTTTTGTAAAATGGACATAATAATAGTAGGTACCACATGACGTTGTTTTGAGGATTAAATAAGTTAATTCTTGTAAAGCACTTAGAGACATGCCTGGCATATAGTTAGCATTAAAAAACGACAGCTATTATCACTCTGTGGCAGAGTGTTCTGTATGCAACGAACATTTCAGATGTGAGTCTTTTTTATCCACACGCTAATTTAAGGCATTTCCCCTCAATTTTCTGAGGCTCACGAACAAACTCTTTAAGATCACACAGCTTTACAATTGGAGTTTGACCTCAATTTTGAGTCCCAAGTCCTTTTGCTATGCTGCCTTTTTAGAAGGACAGCCCGGCCAAGGCTGACGTTGTTTTGATCATGAATCTTTCAATATAGTTGCTCAAAGTTGCCTTTGTGGATCCCAGTCTCTCCACCTACACTGGATTTGATAACCCGGAGAACCTGACACTGTGTGAGGAATGTGATTCTGATCCACGCAGAGTGCAGTGTTGCAACCTCCCCAGAATTGGTATTTGGGGCTGGGTAATTCTTTGCTGCAGGGCTGTCCTGTGCGCTGTAGCATTCCTGGCATCTGTCTACTCACTAGCTGCCCATAGCATCTCTGTCTCCCAGGTGTGACCAAAAAATGTCTCCACACATTGCCAACTAGCCTCTGGGGATCAGAATCGCCCTTGGTTGAGAATAACTGACCTGGAATATATCTAATACTCACTACATCATCTGTCCCCAGGACATTTATATTTAAGAGGGAGCACACCTCAAATGGAACAGTCTTAAACAGCAACTCTTTCCAATTTTTGCCAGTCTTTTAAAGATGGGCCCTCTGCCTCTCTTGCTTCTCAGGTCGCATTGTCTTCAAAGTCACTAAGAAACCCTGTGCTGCCCACCCTGTATCGTTTGCCAGTGCTGACATAAAATACCATGGACTGCGTGGCGTAAATGACAAAAATGAATTTTATTACAATGTGGGCTAGAGGTCCAAGGTCTAGGTTGGGGTTTTATCTGTTATAAACCCTCACCACATCCCCCTCTCCTCACTAACGCAATACCTCCTTTTATCTTTTGAAGATATTGATTATATCTTTTTAAAGCTTTACTGCATTGCCTCTTATTCCTCCAGATCTCTTCAAAAAACATGGTTTAGACTCTGTTTTTCACATTAGGTGCTTTCCTCAAATGTGGGATGATCACTGAGTGCCCATTCCAGTTGTGGAAAAGTGTTTGAAAGTGATCGGACACTTTCCAATCTTGTAGACAGAGCTTCCTTCAGGGAAGGCCGATGAGATGATAACTTGCCATTTTCATTGGTGCCTCTTCTGTTGTCTGTCTATATAGTTCTTTTCTTCTATGTAGGCCAGTTTCCCACAGAGAAAGGGATCTCTGTCTCCTGCCTGAGATGTGTGTGTGTGTGTATTATGGGATATGTATGGGGGGGGGAGAAGATGAGGAGGGCTGCCGGCATTCTGAGAGCCAGGAAGAAAGAGAAGATACGAGTCTGGAAGTTAGTACCAAAATTCCTCTGGTTTGTTCTCTTTCCAGGGGTATTCCTTTCTCCTACTGTCATCCGGACCTGTTGTTCTTCAGATGACAAACTCCCTTGTTTAACTTCTGCAGGGGTTCAAAGTTGACTCTTGGGTTGGGGTGGGGCAGGGAAGTCACCAGCTGTGGGGCATCAGCTTAATTCTTTATACCAACTTTCAAACTCTCCACGTTCAACACAGTCGTACTTGGACCTGCAGACGTAGTTGCTCTCCGGTTCCTGAGTGTGCTGTAGAAATCAATTTTTTTCCTGTATTTTTTGACTCCACCCCAAACCCATATAAACGTGTTTTAGTTTCCTCTGGCCTCTTAAGTCAGTGATACTTGCCCATCTCTTTAACGATTTCTGAAACTCTGTTGACACGTCCAGTCTGCTTGTATCGCCTAATCTGTACTTTTTGGTGTGCATTTATAAATTAAAAACATTTTTATGGTCCTTTATGTTTTTGAGAGAAAGGGGGTAAGTATATATGTTAAATTTGCTTTGTGTCTCTGTACATCCATTCATCTTCCCGAAACGACCCGCATCCCTGGCTCCTGTTCTATCTATCACTCTGCCCTGATTATCTTCCTCTCATTCTGTCTATTCCCTCTCTCTGCCTTTCATGGGCTGCTCTTATTTTGCTTTTCCCCTGAACAGTCGTCTTTCCCAGCCCTCCCCCGCTGGTTTTACTTTTATTCTTGTGTTACATATTTTGATAAAAATGACCTCATATTGTGTCATGGTTTAAATAACCCCTGTAGGCAAATAACTCATATCTCTCATTCTCCTGTCCTGATCACATCCCCTACTTCCATATTCCAGTAGCCAGTTGCTGTCTGGAAATACCCACTGAGTTGTCCTATAAGCATCTTCTAAAACTCAATATGCACAAAACCAAACACAGTATCTTTTCTCCTCCTCACGCCAACTCCTCCCTTTATATTTGCATCCATAGTAACAGAAGTCACAGATGTGGGAGTCATCTTAATCTCCCATCTATTTTTTCACTCCATAGGTCCGGATAATCACCAAACCCTGCCAGTTTTTCCTCCCACATATTTTCTCGACTCCATCTCCTCCCTTTGTCTCCGTGATGCCTGTGCTCATAACCTCCTTTCTGCTCTGTGCCGCAGCCTCCTCCTAACTGCCACAGCCTCCTAACTGCCCCTGGCTCCTGTCTTTTCCCTTAAATCCATCCTCTTCTCAGGTACCAGGGTGACCCATCTAAAGCATGAATCTCATCATATAGCTCCCCTGCTAAAATCCCCTCAGTTACTCCCCAGTGTGGAATAAAATCTGTTCCTTGACATGGTGTACATGGTATACATGGTATACATGGTATACATGGTACACAAGGCCTTCCATGCCCTGACCCTAGCTCCTCTCTTTTGCTTCATCTCGTTTCACTCCTGGTCTCACACATTCACTCTTGTACTACAGACTGTCTGTTTTTCCCCCTCTCCGTGGGTTTCTTGCTTTGGCACCTTTGTTCCTGTTAATTTCTCGGCCCTATACCTTCCCCTGCCCCCTTGACTGAAAAGGATCTTATACCTTCTTCTAGATATAACTCATCATATATATTCATCTCCAGGAAGCATCTTCTAATTTCTTGGCTTTCTGAAATGCCTCTCCTCTGTGCACCTATATATCTACATACGCACACCACCATCCTAACATTTAACATAAATAGGGCCTGGCACAAATAACGCCTCTTTTTATTGCAAAGTCTTTTGCTACAAAATCATAAGCATGTAATTCTGTAACATAATACTATCACAGTCGAGCACACCCTATGACATTTTAGGTGAATGTTCAAAATTAAAAGTTTAAATGATTATATCTGTATTATTGCTCTACCAACCACACTCAGGTGGGCATTACTTCTGCTGGACCCTGAATGTGTATGTGTAGCTTGTTTGTCTCAGTGAGCCTGGTAGACTGAAAGTTTCCCCAGAGAAGGAATTCTTCCCAGTTTTTGATGCTTAGCATATAGTTGGAATTCAGTGAGTAGAGGTTGAATGGAAATGATCTTACTTATAAATTGCTTCTTAGTGGCTAGAATAGCAAGAGCTCAGAGCTCAGGCAGTGTTGGCCTTGTGGTTACAATAGTGTGACAAAGGTGGTTATTTGGCCTCTGCTTCTCTCGCTACTTTGAATGTTTCAGGTGATAAATATCTGGGAAGGGTGTTTTCTGATGGTAGGGGAGAGAGATGGCCAGGAACGGTTTTCATTCCAAGCTGATGAATTGAGAGTGCAGAGAGAAGCTGATACGACGTGGGTCATCACCATCAGACTTAATGCCGTCAAGTGATCTAGAAAAGAGCTGGTGAAGGGTGGATCCTGCAAGTGCCTGGCAAGGGGCCTGGGCTGGTGGAGAGGCAGGCAGGGTTGAAATAAATGAAGAGTGTTTTCCTTTCACCTTCCTCACACGTTAAGTTCTCCTGGTCTGCTCCCAAGAGTCTCTGGGCCGCATCCAGTTTGCAGATGGCAGTGGGCATTCTGATGTTGCATGTCGGCTCTTCAAGACAAGCTCTCACAAAGAGCTCCCATGCCCTGGGAGGTGTGCCAAAATACATTTTCTTGATGACTGCAGAGATGCTTGCTAAAAAGCAAACAGCACATTAGTGGCCTTCTCATGCAAATGGAGTGTGAAATTGTGGCTCAGTGCTTCAGAGCTATACCTTTGTGTCTGCCTGATGATGATTAAGAGAAGCCCAGCTTGATTTGATGGGAAGGTGTACGTGGGAGGAGGTGCAGGCGTCAGATGGGCGGGGAAAGAATGGTGAAAGGGAAGGACAAGAATGCACAGGCCTCCTCCAACTGAGTGCTTCCTTCGACCTTCAGGAAATTGGAACATAGGTCACGGGTCTTGATGTATGCCTGGAAATGAACTAACTCTGTTCCAGACCCTGGGATTGATGAAAGAGCCAGGGGATTCTGACCACAGAATTATAATACAGGGAAATGTCTCGAGCAATTACTAAATATTTAAAGAGCCATCTCAGAACTAAGTTGTCAGATGGAATGAATGAAATTGAAATGATTTTTAAACATTATCTCTACTGGCATGGATAGACATTCAGGGCTGAAAATTGCTCTGTGTCATGAAGGAAATATTCTCAGTTTGTTTTTTGGGACACTGGTGTTTTTGTATCACCTTTCATCCCAAATGTTAATTAAGGAACAGTATGCCCAGGAGGTGGATCAAATGAGGAATCCAAAAGAAAAGGACATGGTCAAGGATTTTTTTTTTTTTCTTTTGCAGTATCATTAAACCAAGGTGCACCGAGGACAAGGGGACATTAATTCCCAGGGCGGTTGAGAAATTCTCCATCAAAATAAAGGGAAGCAAGAACTTTGTTTATTGTTTTTCTTTTCTTTTCTAGATGGGACAATATGAGATGAATAAATCATAAAATATAATTATTTATTAGAGATCCTATAAAGGATTTTCTTCACTTCTTCGCTGGATGTAGCAAATATTGTGGATTCCAACAATATATGAGGCCCAGTCCTCATTCCCTCTTTGGCTCCAAACCTTGGATTTGTTTTAGGATCCACCTCTGGCAGAGACTTCTAGCTGCCTACCCAACATCAGTTTTTACCCACAGAAATTTAAATGAAAATCCCAGCTAAAGAACTGTGTTTTCAGCCTCTCTAAAAAAAAAATGGAAATAGGTTTGGCATATAACACCAGAAATTTAAAGTGTGTAACATGTCGATTTGACAGATTTATATATTGTCATAGGCTTTCCATTATAGCAGTAACTAGCACCTTTCTCAGTTCGCATGACTGTCATTTCTTTTTCTGTGGTGGGAGTAATTATTGGGTGTCATAGCTTCACACCTTTGAGCCAGCCCCAGATCTCCTTCAGATTTCTTGTGTCATGAAAAAGCAATGGGTTCCACTTTAGGTCACTGTAATTTGGATTCTGTGTTACACAACCCCAAGCCCAGCCCCTAGGAGCTACTTCGCCTATCAGAGCACATCTCTAGCTTTGGCTCATTAGTAAACTGATTGGTCTAAGCCATAAGAAATCCCAGTCTCTCAGTGGTGTAGGACTGATCATGTGAGATCAGCTGATGAAATTTGACCAATGAGATGTAAGGTGGAATATGCTGTCCCCAGAGAGAAAAGCTTCCCTCCTTTTTTAAGGTAGCTTCCCTGTCTTTGAAAAGAAAGATGGTATCTTCTTTTGTTGGACATGGTATAGGTCAGAATATGATGCTGGAAACCACTGTAGCCATTTTGTGACCGAGAGGGAAGCTCATCTGGGAATAAAGGTGACGCAGTGAGTATGGAATTGTGGATGTTTGGAAAGAACTAGATTCTTGGTGACATCATGGAACTGCTAAATCCTGGAGTCTCCCATGTTTAGGCCAGAGCTTTGTGAAGTAATCAAATCTTTTGTTGTTCAGACCAGGAGTTGGTAAAGTTTTTCTTTAAAGGGCCACAGAGTAAATACTTCAGGCTTTGTAGGGCACTCTGTTAACTGTAGTGAGAAAGCAGCCATTGATAATATGTAAACAAATGAGCATGTTTGTGTTCCAATAAAACTTTATTAAAACAGGCAGCTGGCAGTATTTGCCACTTAGGGGATAGTTTGCTGAACCCCGATTTCAACAGTTGAGTTGAGCTTTTCCACTTCTTAACCTATCTGCATTTTACCCGATGCAGATTTGGAAGTTGGAATTCATAAAATCTAATGCCTCTGTCAACTCAGAGATTGAACGATTTGGAGAATGACATAAGAAAAGACCAGAAAAGAGAGAAACAAGTTAAAAGTAGGAATGATAAAAGAGATTCCTAGAAGAGCCAGGGGTAAAGAAGCTTTAAAAGTTACTGCTCAGATGAACAGGGAAGAGGAAAATAGCCTTGAGCAGAAGAGGCTGGTAGAAGAAAAATATAGATGCATTTAATTTGTAGAATTTCCATAATTTTTAGCACAAGTAAAAGTTAGAAATATATTTAAGAAAAAGATGTGCTTATTATCTTAGTACCCAAACATAGATCTTGTTACTAAGATATAAATATAGACTTTTCCTTTTTTTAAAAAAAGAATTGCATTACACATGCCGATTTTTAGTTGTTTTTTTCCCTACCTTAACTGTGGATTCTGAACAACTTACAAGATTTATACAACCATTATTTTGAAGGTTGCTCAGTAGCCCATTGTATAAAAGTAGCAATTTATTTAACTGGTCCCTTATTCTTTCATTTTGGTTGTCCTTCCCTTCCTCACCCCTTCCCTCTTTTTGCTATTGTATGAAAATTTTGAAATATTCTATTTGTTATTGGGAAGTTTTGTCTCATTCCCTCCCTAAATTCTTGTTAGAGAAGGCCTTTTCCTCTTCCCTGATAATGTCAAGCAGCTAGTAAAGGGCAATTTAAACGTTTCAGTTTGGCAATCAGAGACTCATATTCTCTTCCACTCTGAGCGAAAAACTGATGAAGTCATTTGTCCAGATTCGAAACTCCCGAGTCTTCGGGGATTTCAGCAGTGGTTTCCCACTATTCTGTTTCATCTTCTGGATGCACTGCTCCATGTCATACATGCTCCTTAAGTTGTAGGGCAGAGTAGGCAGTTGATCAGAAGTAGTTATAGCGATGCGCTCCAGGTCTTCCTCCCTGCCTTCCCCCTGTACCCCCTACATCTGCACCTGGAGATTGTCTGAGTCATTCTCAAGTGCAATTTAGTGTATACTGTTTAAGTCTGGAATTTTACAATCAATCTGTGTCTAATTAGTGAGTGCTCATGTTCATTAGACTAGATGGAACAGAAAAACTGTGTCCTTCATAACTGGAAGATACATAATCTAATTTTGTACAGTGTTAGGAAGGAATACTGGTGTAAATAAGAAATACCATTTATATTTGACTTTAGAATGTAGCCCGTGATGGAGAGAGAGAAAGGAACTTACCCAATGATGCAGCTAGAGGTGGGGCTGAAGGAGGATCCAGGTGTTCCTGGGGACTCCCCGCTGTACCCCAGTGGGGCTGACCATGCCAAAAGGGAAGTCTCTTTGGGGATTTGCTTACCCATTGTCCAAGAGTTGTCCGTGGGGTGGGGAGTGGAGATAATCAGCACAGAAAACCAGATGATGACACAAAGAAGGAAGGTTCTGGGGAAAAAAGAGCAAATGAATAAAATATTTTATAGGTAAGCATTTATTGATACAAAAATATCTATTTTATTTATAAAGTGAAAAATGTAGGTTTAAGGTAACATGTGGAGCATGACTCCAATTCCATTAACAAATGAACTTCATAAGATGTATCATCTATCTATCATCTATTTATTATAGATCCATCTATCCATTTATCTATCTTTCTGTCAATCATCTCTGCATCTTTTTGTCCACTTAAAAATTTTATTTCAGGGTGTTAACAGTGATTATTTTTGGGTATAGGAAACTGGAGTGTTATTTCCCTTTTATTTATCAACACTATTTTCTAAGTGTTTTGTAATGAACATGGATTGCCTTTTCAGTAAGAAGAAAAGTAATAATTGAAGAAAAAAGGCAATTATAGATAAAGTGATAGGTCATGTTATGAAAGCATATCTGTGTGTCACTAGGACATAGGGAGCGTTTTCAAATGTTGTTTTGAATGAAGAATATTCCTTTCACTGAGAACACCATTCCCATAGGATCTTTTGTGTATCATACTTTCTTTTTATTATTTTAAAACTTTATTTGTTTATTATTAGATAGAGGGGAAGGGAAGAAGAAAGAGAGGCAGAGAAACATCAGTGTGTGATTGCTTCTCATGCGCTCCCAACTAGAGACCTGGCCTGCAACCCAGGCATTTTCCCTGACTGGGAATTGAACCAGCAACTCTTTGGTCCACAAGCTGACGCTCTATCCACTGAGCCACACCAGCCAGAGCTCATGCTTTCTTTACAGTCTTTACTATGAGAAGAGAAGAGAAGAAGAGAAGGCTTCTTCTGTCATTACAAGTGTGGTGTGGGTTGGTAACTAAAGGACTGCGGGTGTGCTGTATAGAGTACGGCCTTGAACCGCTGAAGGGGAGGGTAGACTCTTACCTTCCTGCAGTGCTCTCTGCATATGGCAATGGTACTATCACTCACCAGTTTAAAAGCATCTGATAAGCCCTCATGATGTTAAAACAGAATCCAAGTCCCTCACCTTGGCCTACCTGTAAAGCTTTGCATGGTGTGTCGCCACCCCATTGGTCTGCCTCTTTTTCTTCCTTAAGCACCAGCTACAAGGCAATTCTTTCTGTTTCAAAAACAGACTAAGCTGGTCCCCACCTGAGGCACCGCATTAGCTGTCTCCTCTGCCTGAAAACCCACGCTCTGGTTCTTGGGCTCGCTTGCCTCAATTTTTAAGTCACAACTCGATGCCCTTCTTCAGAAAGGATTTTCATCATCTCCCAAGCTAAAATGCATCAGCAACCACTTTCTATCAGGTCTCCCTCTTTATTTTCAAAAAAAGCATTTATCATCACCTGACATTTTCTTTTTAAAAAAATTTACTTTTAATTTCTGTTCTTCAGTTAGAAGGTAAACCCCATGAAAAGAGACATGGTCTGTCTTAATGTCTAGGATTGAGTATCTGGTAGGTACTCAATCATATTTGTAGAATGAATGAGCAAATCTATCTGAAGATCTCCATATCCTTATTCTGGGAACATTTTCATGTTCTCTTTCATGAAGTAAGTGCCACTGTTATAGTTCCAGGGCAGTCGCTGGATGTACTGAATGTACTGTCCAGCTAAGTTGTAAACACCGACAGGTACCATGTCATTTTCGTTGTGCATGCTCAGCCCTCTGATGTGTGCTGGGAACGGTTCACTGAGTGAGAGAACCAGCAAATGGATGAGGGACTGAATGAATGAATGGGATGCTGTGCTGCAGACCTGCTAGATCCTAAGGCAGCGCCTCTGAGGTCAAAAATCTCATCTTGGTGGACAGGAAGGTCACAGTGACATACAAAGTTCGTCTGAGGCGAGTCTCAAGTCACATTTAAAAGACTAAGTTACATAAGAAAATAAAGGAGGTAACCGCTAGGACTGGGGATCGGGAGTGCTGGTTTTAGAAAACTCCCTGCTTAGACTCACCCAGTCTTCAACTTCTGTTACATATGGAGGCCATTCTTCCTCTCTGGCTGCCTTAGAAATCTGATTAAATATCAAATTTTTGACTCAGAGAGAAAGAAAGAAGATGAAACCTCAGGAGGCTTCAAAAGGGATATATCTGAAATAGGAGAAGGGAGGAAAATTAGAAAATGCTTCATTCAGTGAAATCGACCTCTTCTACCTTTACACTCCAGTGTATTTCCGGGGCTTTAAGACTTAGCTGCTGCCGATCATGTTAATGGCCCGGGGAAGTAGGGGGTTCACTTTTTTATGACAGTAACTTTCAAATTTTACTAGATAGTTTCTGCTGAATACAATTCCAATGACTCATTTTTTTTATGAAGAGTTAAGGGATTTGGGGGTTAGCGGCATTCTAGAGAGGAAGACCGGGTAATTTCACATCAGCAGGTGTTTACTAAGATATGGCCTGACACAGCACACTGTTTATTAAAATCTGCTTTGTGGAGCAATGGTCCCATTCGATGCTCCGTGAACAAAGGATTCTGTAACATTAGTTTGGGGAAAGCCACTTAATCCCAAAATTTTTTTGGAGATGCACACTTTTGTTAGCATGGAGAAAACTCTGAGAAGATCTGTAATAAAGAAAACTTCTTGAACTGATTTGACTACGGTACTTGTGTGTGTGTGTATGTAGTTTTGAATGTTGCTAACACTCTTGGGGAGATACAAGGCACAGGAAATATTGTGGTCATGGGAGTCAGACTGACCTGGATTCAAATTTAATTCTCACTACCTATTGCTGTATGAACTAGAACAGCTGGTTTAATGTTTCTGAGTTCTGTTAGCTTTTTGTGAATTGGATCTAATAATTTGCCCAGTAAGATTATTATGAATATTAAATAAGGTAATTCAAAGCATGGACCATTCAGTAGTACTGGTGACCAGACAGGTGAATGATTATTGTATTAAAAATACCCATGGGAGGTGTGTATGGAACACAAACCTGAGTAAAGTAGTGTGCCTTTATCGAACAGTCTCAGTGTAGGTCTGGTGTATACAAACTATTACGGACCACTGCGCCAACACTGTGCCAGGCGGCGACAGCACTGTATGAGCTGGAGAGGACCCCCATCCTCACAGAGCTCACTGGCTGACTCTGGGTGGCATTTATGTTCTCATAGCCTCATTCATGCTAGAACTTGTCCCCCAGTCTTATGCCTAGTTGCCTCAACTTGACATTAAGGAATAAACCCTCCCCCAATATTATCTCTCCAGGTATACGTTCTGGAGGGGGATAGTTTGCTGCTGGACTGGCCCCCCAAGTATTCCTTATAAATCCATGAAATCTGAAGAAAGTTTCACAGGTGACAATCAGGTACTTAGGAACTTGGGGTGGGGGGAGAGGAATTAATTGGCAGTGGGGACAGTACTCAGGAGAGCATCTTGTAAACTACAAACTAGACATAAATTTTGGTTTCCCCTACTGTCAGGTAAAAAGAGAATCATCATCCTTCCTGAGTTTCAGGGAAAGTGTTTTTAAGTGCTAGGTTTTAAAATGGCTTTTATTTTAATTCTCACCTGAGGATATGTTTATTGATTTTAGAGAGAGAGAGGAAATGGGGTGGGGGGAAGAGAGAAAGAGAGAGAGATGTATGAGAGAAACATTGATCAGTTGTGTCTCTCAAATGCCGTGACTGGGCATCAAACCCACAGCTTTGGTATGTGCCCTGACTGGGGGTGGGGGGTCAAACCTGCAGTCTTTTTGGTGTACGGCATGACGCTCCAACCAACTGAGCCACTTGGCTGGGGCAATCATGATTGTTTTTAAGCTTAATTTATAGGAATATTTAGTTCCTGCTGGAAAACTGATTTCGGGATAAAAGGGCTCAAAGGCTTATGAAAGTACTAGTTAACTGTTCTTCTTTGTACCATTGTCCTAGATGTGTTTGAGGGCTAGCTTTTGTAATTATGTGGAGAATGAGGGCAAGCACTCAAAATCATCGATCAAATATTTGAGAAGATCTTCAGGTTTTTTCAAAATGGTTTGAAAGAGGGAAAATGGCTGTTTATTCCTTACAACACCCTCTCAGTTCCTTTATGCCTTAGAAACAGGGCTGTTTTGTGCGTCACTTGGAATAGACAGTCCCAGGCATGCAGCCTTCAGTAACTTCTACCAGTGGCGCAATCTTTGAAGGCAAGAAGACTTTCCTCAGAAGGCTTTAAGGGCCTTGCAGCTAAAAGAAAGGCAATGTCAGCTCTGCGACTGCTGAGGGACAACTTCCTATTCTAGGAAGTGACCTTGAAATAATGTTCAAAGTGCCTTTGAAGGATGTGTGGCTCATTTTGGTTGGAGAACATGTGGGCTTGGAAAGGAACTGCCCTCTTGGGTTGAGCCTGCCTTCTAGTGCGGGGACACTAATGTCTGTTAGGGTATTGCCCACACAACCGTTACTTGAAAAGATGACCAGCGCTTTTTTTTTGTTTTAACTATTTCCAATCTTTTTGACTTACAGAATTATGTATCTTTTTGAGGCTTGGGGGAAGAATGTGGTTAAAAGTGAAGTGGGAGTGAGGTGAGGAATCAGATCATTTCTATTTAAAAGTGGCAATTTTATTGGGCTTCACTCCGAGCCTGAGTGCTAAATGCTTTATTAATTTTCTCATTTAATCTACATAGCAACTCTGTGACAGATATATGATTATCTCCAGTACTGACATTTAGAGAAGCAGGAATGAGTTGCCCAAACTCATAAAGCTATTAAGAAAAGGAGCTGGAGTTTGAATCTGGGTCTGTTTGTGTTGAAAATCTGTTTTCCTCTTAATATATATCATATGCATATAGAACAGTTACTGCTACAGTGAACTACCACTGCGGCCTAAACCAACAACTAATGTGGATGGAGCTCTCACTGCCTGTCAGAGACTGGGCTAGATTATCCCACTGAATCCTCGTGACTGGACTCTGAGGTGTTATCCTGGTACAGTCTCTCTGTGGAGATACCAGCATTGAGGGCCAGAGAGAGTAAGTAACATAACTCAAGTCACCCACCTTGCAAGGGGCGGAAGCAAGCTTAGTGCCCCGCCTGTTTGCTCTGGGCTCTGTCCTCACTCACTGCATTGCCTCCTGGTTAAGAAGCGTCAATGTGCCCATCAACCCTGGGCACGTGGCTTGCAGAGGGGAAGTTGGGGGGATGCATTAGTTGCCTAGGGCTGTTGTGACAAAGTCTTACAAACTGGGTGGCTTAAACAATAGAAATTTATTGTCTTGGTTCTGGAGGCTAGAAGTCCAAAATCGAGGTGTTGGCAGAGTTGGCTTCTCCTGAGGACTGTGAGGGAGGGGTCTGATCCAGACCCCTTTTCTTGGCTTCTAGATGGCTGTCTTCATGTTCACACAGGATTCTTTCTGTGGGTATGTTGGTCTCCAAATTTCCCTTCTTTATCAGGACACCAGGCAGACTGGAGTAGGGCTCATTTTAATGACCACATTTTAACTTGATTGCCTCAAGGCCCAATCTTCAACTAGGGTCACATTCTGAGGTCCTAGGGGTTAAACCTTTAATACATGGATTTTGGGGGGATACAATTTAACCGATAACAGGGCAGGTCTAGCGTTGTAAGAAAGTTCTAAAATTTCTTAAAGTTCAAGTGATTAGAGAAGGGCAAGGGAGCTGGAGGGACCTCAGAGCCCTGAGGATGGGCAGACACTGAGCTCAGGGAAAGGCAGTCGGGATGTCTGTCTGGGAGAAAGCCCATCTCGCTGGAGTCCGTCCCCTGCTCAGGAATCCAGGGGAGTGTGGCAGAAGCCGGTGTTTTTTCCCACCCTGCAAACCGTGTGCTATCTCCTGGTGTCTCCCAGGTGGGTTAGAGTGGGATGTGAGAATACTTCCAACACAGGGTGTGGATCTCCTGTGAGAAGGTAAAAGTAACTCTGAAATTTAGCAATATGAAGTTATAAACGACGTATGAGAAATACATGCTCCATAATTATATTGAGAGAGCAATACAAAATTTAGGTATGAGAGAGACGTTCGCTAAGAGATGGGTTGAGTTTAAGATTACTCCAGGGCAGTCTAACATTGAATTACTATAAATATCACTCACAGATGCATTCATTTGTCCATCCAACATTTGAAAAGTGTGTATTTTGGGTCCTGTGGTAACGGCTGGGAGGGTAGTAAGACAATGTCATTAGGTAAGACATATGCTTACCTATCTTCAAGACAAGCCTATGTGTTAAAGCATAGCAACCTCAAAGTAGAAAATTCACTACATAACAACTTCCCCTGGATATGCGGAAAAATCACTGGGGGGCTTGAATAGCGAAAGCGATTTCTGGGACTCAGTTTATATTAATATCCCTGTGCCCATCGAGGCAATACTCGAGGAAAAACCTGAGACCCACACCAGGACTTATTTTGAAACGAGAGGACGTTGGTTCTGTTCTTTCCTTGGAGTAGGGCTCTCGGAGAGTTAAAGGCCATGTCTGTCCTCATCTCCTCTTGGGCCCTGGCCCTGCTCCCACCCTACCTCCCCCAGCCTGCCTCAGGATCCGGGAGGACGGCATCCCAGAGTCTGTCACAAATGTACCACAGCTTTTCTTCCCAGATGCAGCTCTTAAGGCTCCCAAAACATCCTCAAGGGGTTGCTATGGATCAGCTGAGCTGTCACTAGAGGGCTTGGAACGGACCCTGCCTGCCAGGGGCTGTTCTCTGGAGGTGCTGCCAGCAGGTAAATAAGCTGAAGGGTGGCAGAAGGACCTAGAGGCTGTTCCATGACGTGGAGGGCCCTAAAGCATCATGGGAAACTGCTGGGAGAGGACACTGAGCCAAACTAGGGTCACGGAGATCCTGTCCAGGGACATTCTGTTGGCGGAAAAATGCCTTCCTCCCAAACATTGGAGGGCGATAGGCTTTCCTTAGACTTCCTAGGGGTTGGGCCTGGGGACCAGTAAACTCCCAGCACACACACGGTTTCTCCTGAGCGTGTGGACCTCACCGTTTGAAAGGGGTCTGGTTCCAGAGCAGTGCGCTTTTCCCCCCCGCCACCACTTCCCTTTCATTTAAGTTTAAGCTACTACCAGCTAGTGGAGCCAAAGATCCACATACAAATTCTTTTTAAAAAGTGCCTTTTTTTTTTCTTCCTGAGCTAGGACAGATCATGACAACTAACAAGGGAGTCAAAGAGGATTTTATTTTTTCGCATGCACACATGCAGAGTTTGGTTAACTCTTTATCTCTTTAATACAAAGAATATGCTACGCCTGAAACATGGTTGTGTATTTTTAGTTAATAAACTAACCCATCTGTTTTGATCTTTGAGAAACAAACTCCAGTGGCAAAACTGAGTTTCATTTGTAATTTCTCTCGAAGGCCACCAGAAGTTAGAGAGACAGGATTTAATCTCCCTCCGTACAGGATAGTTTGAGTGACATTGGGTTCGGGAGCAGGCTGTGGGGTGGGCTTCTGGGAAACGGTGGCGGTTTTGTCTTCTCTTGGTTCACGGGCTGCTCTCTTAAGAGAAGTGACTGACACTTTGTTTGCTGTGGAGGAGTAATTGTGCAGAGACATAGGTAGGTAGGGAAGAGCTCACACCTGTAATTTCTCACTGTTCTCGAAACCCGCATTCAGCAGGGGAGCTAGGGGCTCTCCATTCTGCCCCTTGCGTGACAGTCTGGATGGCACTGTGCTCGGTGGGGGAGCGGGACTCTTCCTCTGGCATTTGTCCCAGCGTGGCCTGGCATGGGGTCAGGGAGGGTGGTTTGCAGAGTGAAGGAGCTGCCTTGCTGGGAAACAGCTTGAACCCAGACACTTCTGAGCCTCCCATTGGGCTGATTGACTGCCTGCTCAAATACTGGTTAAGTAGTCTGGCTTTTCTTTTCATCTTTTTGCTGCTTGCGTGCTTATGATGTGTAACTGTTACCCTTCTTGATATCACTGTGTGCAATGGCGGGTCTTAATGAGCTTGGATCTTAGTTTCTTGGGAACCAGTTCTTGACACTCTCAGTCTGGAGTTGATACCCCCCCCCCCACACCTTTTTTAGATTTTATTTATTTATTTTTAGAGGGGAAAGGAAGGAGAGAGAGAGAAATATCAATGTATGGTTGCCTCTGGTGTGTCCCCTGCCAGGAACTGGCCTGCAACCCAGGCATCTGCCCTGACTGGGAATCGAACCGCGATCATGTGGTTCGCAGGCCCTTGCTCAATCCACTGAGCTACACCAGCCAGGGCAGTCGATACCCCTTTTATGTGCCCCCGGAGTGTCCTGTTCTTCCTCTATTGCTATATTTATTACATTTAATGTGTTTTTTATAGGGTAAAATTTTATTCTTAAAAATTGAACTAATCCATTTGCTGATTTATTAAACAGACCCTTATTTGTGGCTGCCGTGCGCCAGGCACTGTGCAAGGGGTGGAGGATTCAGTGATGGGCAAAACACTCGCCGTGGAAGTATGTGGGGTAAAAGTGAAAGTACTCTTTCGAATCTTCCACTTCTCCCTCCAGTCTCACTCCTCTGAAGGAACCTACTTAATAATTTAGAGTTGGTGTGGACACACTGTAACCTAAGGACAAAACTGGGCTTGTCGCCTGCTGTTGTAAATAAAGTTTTATGGGAAAAAAAGCTATGCCATTTGTTTAAGTATAAAAGCTCTGTGGTTGCCTTCACACTAACCACAGAGTTGGATAGTTCTGAGCACAACTGTATATTCCACAAAAAAAGAAAATATTTGCTCTCTTGCCCTTTACAAAATATGTTTGCTTGCTACTGATTTAGAGGATGTCTTGCCAGAACTTTTTAGGTATATTTTTATGCATATATGTGTTGATGCTTTGTTTTATGTATTTTTTGGGAGACGAGACTATTTAATGGGTATTATTCATTGATGTGCACCCCTCCCCCACCAACACTTGCATACATAACTGTCTCCCACACAGAGGACCTCTTGACTGTTTCTAGTTCAGCCCCTGGCATGTTCTCTGGACATAGCAGGTGCTATGCACATACATATGTTTAATGACTGAATGGAAAGTATATTATTTGTAACAAAGTTCCAGGTTTGTAAATGATAACAAATAGTTCAGAGCACACTCAAGTTGGATACAGGAAGCCTGGTAAATTTGGTAATTCGTATTTCATGGTCGATACATGGATTGTATTGGTCCAATGCCCATGGCATTGGAACATGTAGATACATTTCTCATGAGGTAACTTATTAATGTTTCGTAGCTTGCACTTTTGTGGAGGGATATTGTCCACTAGATAGTATGAATCATATATTTAGTTATTCACAAGGATTGGTATCTCCATTAAAGTGGGGAGGTCTGCTATCTTCTCAGGTATATCAGTCTCCATAATTTTGGCAAATCCCCTTTCTTGGATATCAAGGAAACAGTTTTAGATGGCTTTCTTCTCTCTAGGTGGCTTTCTTTTTTTTTTTTTTTCTTTTTGTGCCTTTCCCCCCTCATGCCACAAACCTTCCTCATCTAACCTCGGCAAATTCGCAGGAGATGCAAGTAGAGCAGGTGTGTTGTCAGGTAAGGTGAGGTGTTGTGGGTACACGGAAGCCTTGCTGCTGAAGCCTTTCCTGAATTTCTGAATGGGAGGGAATGTGTGTGTTTTCCACCATCTGGACTGTGCTTGCTGTTGATCTCTCTTGGTCCATGTTTTTTTTTTTTTTTTTTTTAGGAGGAAGGGAGGGGCGTGGTACAAAGTGGATCTCAGGAGGGAAAGTGATTCCAGGCAGACTCTTCCTTAGCAACTGGTACCTAGATGGGATTGTGTCGTTACAAGGATAGCGACCTCGCAAATCATCTCAAGAAAAACTTAATTATGAGGGTCCTGCAGAACCAGAACCCAAACTGGGAAGGTGGGAGACACTAAGGCAACAGAGAAGACCTCCGTAAGCAATTTATTATAATCCATTCATTTTAAAGATCAGGTTGCTGAGGCCCAGAGAATGAAGGGGCAGTTTAGATGTCAAATTATATTAAACATCCATTGATTTAATAATAAAATGGAACCAGCTATACAGTTACAGGGGACAAACACTTGCAAATTTTGTTTCCTTTTTCATTTACTTTTGGGGAGCTCTGCTAGGCAAGATGGTAATGGTTTTTCACATGTGCCAGGCATTGCACTAAGCATTTTATATGAATTATCATATTTTATTGTCACGGTACCCTTAGAGATTGATACTTTTAGTAACCACAGCTCATGAAAAAATAAAGTGAGGTTAAGAGAAGGTATGACTAATCCAAGATCACATTGATAGTGTCAAGCCCCAAATCCGATCGCAGAGTCTGTGTCCTTGACCAGTGCACCTTCTCTGATGCTTTGAGTGAGGCCACTTAGAGTACTTCCTGCCGAAGAGGCTAGATGTGTGAAAAATGGACAAAATCCCATGCTTTGTTTCTAGTATAACTTGGCTTCTTCCCTGTACCTGGGTGGGCGAGGTCCACAAAACCCTAACAGCCCCAGGATGAGATGGGATTCCTGACTGCCTAAGGACAAAGAGTGAAAGGGACAAACTCCTTGCACGGGCTTTCTTCATCCCACTCCCCTCTCTTTGGATGTGGTTGGTCTCGGTGTTGTGTTTGCACAGTGGTAGAAGTGAACAGAACCACTTGTGAGTTCATTGTAACTTCAGAGCTCATAAAATATTTATGAAAGCTTTTCTCAGAATTGGACTTGAACCATTTCTTGATTCCTGTGGCCTGACTCTCACTATGGGGCCAGTAATATTTCTTGAAAGAAATAATATTTCTTCCAACCCTACTTTCTCTGTCTTAATTTGTCTTAATCAGTATTACCCCAGGATCCTGAGGGGCACCAGCAAAGAGGGTCTGGCTGGCTGTTACAGAATAGGATTCCAATGACTTATCAAAATCCTTGCCATTTCCTGTGGTCACTTAATAACAAATGAACTTTGTAGCATCTGTCTTCATAACAGTGCAAATTAAACTGGAATGTTGCTGGTGGAAAAAAAATCAGCTAGCGGAAGTCAGTTAGAAGGAACACAGTAAGAGGAGAAAGACTACAAATATTCTAACAAACATAAGTTAACTAATCTTCCTTCTCTTTTGGATAAATTTGGGGGTTCAAATGGATCACAGAAAGACTTAGCCTTCAAATTGGGCCTAGAGCCACACAACAAATTTACCCTTATTCCTTCTGACTCAGAGGAGGGACAAGAAAATAAAGGCATTTACTCCTCTGGTGACTCTCTGGCTGCCAGGTGAATGAGCAGGAAGGATTTTCAGTCCCAGGAGCCCTGAGAAGCTGCTTTCAATAGCTTTTATGGTCTCAGTGCTTGAGACTTTAATTTATTTGACATTTGGTAGTTGAAGATGATTTATTTTCTCTGGCTTGTTTTCATTATCTCAGGCACTTGAGAGGGGAAATTGAGAGAGTAGGACATGGGAAAGCAGTCCTTTAGGTCCTAGCGACTCAAAGTGTGGTGTCCAGGCTAGAGCATTACCTGGGAGTTTGTTAGAAATGTACACTCTCAGGTCCCCACTGTGACCTACTGAATCAGAATTTGCATTTTAACAAGCTACCCAGGCGGTCCGTTTGCATGTTATGCATTTAAGAAGGACTGCTCTACCATGTCCCCTGCTGGTTTTTGAGATGCTCAAGGAACAGTTGTAGTCTGTCTTGGCCCAAAGGTTTGCTTTTTCCAGGCTGGTGTGATTTCTTAACAGGACACCTAGTACAGTGCCCGGTGTGACTTCCTTCTCTTCGTCATCGCTGCATCATCAATGAACAGCACGATAACTGGGTATTTACTGTAAGCCCAAGCACGGTTCTAAGTGCTTTACAAACACTATCTCATTTAATCTCTAGGACAACTCGGAGGAGATACTACTATTATCCCGGTCTTATAGATGGGGAAATGGAGACAAAAGAGATTGAGTACATATTTTTTTGTTTATTGGATTGGAAATCAAAGAGGTTAACTTAGAGAAGGCAGCATGAGGTTAATGGAAAGAGTTTGGGCTTTGAATGGAATGACACCAGTTTGATTTTGATTTGTTTTGCGTGCTATTAAGATAACCTTGGGAATATCATTATATCCCCCATAGGTTTTTATGAGGGTAAAATGTAATCTCATATGCAGATTGTCTAGGAGAATCCCTGGAAAATAGTAAGTACTTAGTAATGTGTATCTTTTTCTTCTTTTTTTTTGCTATCTCCTCCCTGTTCTTTCCCTTTTCTTCTATTCTGTTATTTTTCTTGTGGTCCCCTACTGCTAGCTAACTTTGGTTCTTCACTTACCTCCTAAGCATCACTTCCTGGAATCCCCCAGCTACACAAGACTGAGGTTTTATAATGCATGCATCTTCTTAAATATACTGCTTAGAAAGAACTCGGTGTGAAGTCTTAGCTCAGTAGTCATTTGATTAATAAGCATCCATGTTTTGAGTGCTTTGCTTAGATGGTTCTTAGAATCCAGGTGGTTGCTGTGAAAGAGGTTAGATTCTGATCTGAATTGAAAGCAGGTGCCTTCCTTCAGGTGAAATGCATGGAAACATACAGATTCGGTACCCTACCTGGAGTCTGGATGAGTCTAAATCCATCTCCATTAACTGCTATTTCCATGACCTTGGGTCATTCACAAGTGAAACAGAGTGGTGCTTAAGTGCACAGACTCGGGAACCAAATTGCCTGGGCCCGATTCTTGGCTGTGGTGCTGACTAGTATGGGCATAATTAAACCTTGTTCATAAGTTCCTGTGAGGATTAAATGAGTTGATGCATGTTTAAAGCTCCTAGAATAAGCCTGGCCCATATTAAAAGCTTTTGTACGTGATATTTAACCATCATACTTAACCATTTGAACCCCCGTTTCCTCACCTGTGTAATGGATAATCAGCCTTCCAAAGGGCCAGGGCCTTAAAGGTGGTGGCATAATGGGTCTGGTGCAGTGCCTGGCATGAACAGATACTCACTTCATGTTTGTATCCTGCTGAACTAGTGAGACACACAGAGTAGCCATTGTTTTGGAGGATTGATCACACACTTGTCCTCTGCACAAATATGCATGAGTTGGGTCAAGTTGGAGATTTTTACTAGGTCCCATTTAAATTACTCATTGATCTTATTATATGAATCTTTAAAAAATTTATTTATTTTAATTCTCTTTAAAGATTTTATTTATGTATTTTTAGAGAGAGGGCAAGGGAGGGAGAAAGAGAGGGAGAGAAACATCAATGTATGTTTGCCTCTCGCATACCCTCTCCTGGGGACCTGGCCCGCAACTCAGGCATGTTCCCTGACTGGGGATCGAACCGGCAGACAACACTTTTGGTCACAGGCCGGCACTCAGTGCACTGAGCCACACCAGCCAAGGGCTGAATCTTTAACAGAAGAGGCAGATGGTACATGAGCTGAAAACTACACAGTAAAGTAATGATGATGATGATGATAATAATAAAGAAGCAGACTTAGGTGTTTCCAGAGTTCTCCTTGGAAAACACACCCCTCTCCAGGGGTAGTGATCGGGCAGATATTGACGGAAACATCATTTAGGTAAGGAGATGCA
Organism: Sturnira hondurensis; assembly: GCF_014824575.4. Classification (NCBI taxonomy): domain Eukaryota; kingdom Metazoa; phylum Chordata; class Mammalia; order Chiroptera; family Phyllostomidae; genus Sturnira; species Sturnira hondurensis. Next base: position 71,420 of record NW_028091030.1, on the reverse strand, counting down.
TCCATGGCAACTCATAAGACTTGGAACGGCCTGGGAAGACTCAACTGGCAGCAAAATGACAGAAATGGTATTCTTTCATGCTCTTCACCAGTCACCAGTGAGACCCGTCATTCAAACTGCCCAAGGCAAGAGGTGATCATAGTGGATCAATGCAGCTAATTTCTTCATAGCATTGGGGGCATATCATGACAACATCAACTGGAACCTTGCAAATCTTTGAAGAAGAGGGAAGGCACAGCTTCATATTTTTCTCGTTTTATGGATTGGCAAGGTTGTTGTCAGGAAATATTGTGAAGTAGAACTGGGTACTTCTCTGGCTGCTTAGCCCTCTGTCATCTACGGTATCTCTTTCTCATTCTGAGGCTTTTTTTTTTTTTAGAGTATTTCTCTTACCTGGTTATCAAGGTGAGGAGTTTAGATGATACATTATATACCTTAAGATGTTATTTCTTACCTTTGAAAGTCTTTTCATTTTATGATTCCTTATAAACTAAGCCATATTTAGCGACTAAACTACTTAACCGGAGGAACACAATTTGAGGACCTGCTGGTATGAGTTGCCTCAGTATCTGTAGGAGACGTCTATGTTCTGATGCAGGTGAAAGACCCTTTTCCTGCAAAGAACGTGTGGTTTATCTTCAGAGTTTGCCGTGGGTTGCCGTGTTTGTCCTGGCCCTGGGAAAATCAGCCTCTGCTCCAGCTGAAGTGCTCTCTGTCCTGGCTCTCTCACTCTAGTAGCTTTTGACCTTTAATTTGTCTTTCCTCTCTGTTCAGCTTAGCCTGCCTGTGGCTCACCTGGGCTCCGTGGAGCTGCACAATTGGGTCTGAAGACAAAGTGATTACCAAACTCAGCTCAAGTAAACTGACCTTAACAATAGTCTGGAGTTACGTCTTGTCTCAGAACGTGTAGTTGGAGCTATACAGTTAGTTAGTAAAAAAAAATATTCTTAGGTATTTGCCATTTTAGTCAGATGCCTTGGGTTTCTCCTTGTGTGTGTGGACAAACCTGGTTCCTTGGGAACTTTGAAAAATCGATTCCTGGATATTCCCTCCACCACAATGAACTGGACTCTTTAGCTGGTGGGTGAAGACCAGGAAACCCAGGAATCCGAATGACAAGGAGCAACAACAGGTCTCTGTATGCCATACTTACACAGCTGATGGGCCTCTGGTCCAAGGACCAGTGCTTAGGAAACAGTCCAACACTTTTTAGTTTATGAGTGTTGAAACTGAGGCCCATGAAACTTGCCCAGTCAGAGGGCAAGGCTGTAAGCCTTGCCTCCATGACTGGCTTTATGAGTATCTTTAGCCTTTCCTTCCCAGTGACCACTTAGGAAGTGTTGGACTGGCTGTGCTTTGTGAGAATGTGCCGACATGTTTTTTCTCAACCAGCTGCGTAGCAACTTCCCCAGCAGTTGGTGCTCAAAGGCCTCGACCTGTTTCATCAGTAAGGGCTTCTAGTTTCATAATGTTCCACTGGGCCTACTCTGAATGTAAGGGGCTCTCGATTGTAGTTAAAGAATACTCCACTGTTGCTTAATTTCTAAATCAAGTGTGCATAAATAATTTATTGAGGCAATGTTGCACTCAGACAATTCTTTGAGATTGCCCTGTGTAACTTTATTAAGAGCAGATTGCTAATTTGTCTGATTGAAAAGGGGGGGAGGAATGGATCTATGTATTATTTAACCATTCAGGTGGTAAACAGGATTACCCCCTGAAAGTCCTAACCACTGCTTTCGGTCATCGCATTTAAATAATAAATCAAAGAGAGTCTGTGCATTAGAAAAACACACCGTGTTTTGTTAGCATAATCAGAAAAATGGAGTTGCTACCAACCCTTTCCCCATCTGCCAGTCATGGTATTAAATGTTTCTGCAGTTTTATTAGAATTCTCTGTCTCTGCAGATGCCAGTCAGCTGTGAAATTGAAATTGCAAACAGAAATATTACATTTTCTTCCACAGTGGAAACTGAGAAAGTCCATTTTTTGGACAGGTAAAGAGATGGCCTGACCTTGTCAATGGGGTCATTCTCTGTTTGGTTTGAAGGCAGGTTTGGGCTCCTGTCCTGAAAGGGGCGGGGAAGGCGGCAGTCTGATCGAGCATCCTCCCCCATTCACAGAAGGAGAGCTTTTGAGCTGTCCTGAGTGTAACTCATTTTTCTTTCTCCCTCTCTCTCTGAGTACAGTGAGGTTGCACTGGTGAGGCGTTAGTGCTGGAGAGGTGCAGAAATTTCCATGAGATGCTAACTGTAACGTTTTGAGGTTTTCCAGTGGATAGGCGGGATTAATGGCAGTGATGAGTGGTTATTGCTGGGCTGTTGGGACCTGAGTTGAGCCTGAAATGGGAGTCAAGAATGATAGTTGGATGATCTTTGCTGGAAGCACTCTTTACTTCTGCTTTTCCTGGGTAATTCCCAATCTTTCTTAAATGTCACTTTCACTCGGAAGATTGCTTCCATCATCCTTCTCCATTCACTCAAGACCAGGTTATTTGCACCTGCTTTGAGCTACCATTACTCTGAACTACATGCTGGTTTTGCTGATTTAAATGCTTCTCTTCATAGATTGTAGCCTTTCTGAGGAGCAAGACTCTGTCTGTCTTGCTCAGTATTTTATCTCCAGGCTTAGAACTGTGTAGGCCTATCAGACTCGGATGGGTCAATATTTGTTCAAGGAATGAGTGACTGAGTAAAAAGTATCCCCAGAAATACTGGAGTGCTTAGGTGAGATGTACTGGGAAAACAGGAAATTCAGAACTAGGATAAGGACTACATGGTGGATTTGCATAGCATGGAATGTAGGATGGAAACCAGAGATATTATAGTGATCATGTAACAGGAAGTCTTTATAACAGTGGTTATAAACTCTGACCAGCATTGTGGGGTTGGAAAGAAAACATGGAGGTGGATCTTTTATCTTCAGATCTTCAATTTCAACTGTAAATACTTGGTGGTTTGAAAGGAAATAATGAAGTATTTTTTTACACAGGTATGATGTAGTACTCTAGGCATCAACTTGAGTCAAAGAGACCCATTCCAGCACTTTAAAAGTTCAGCGCCAAGTCCAGGGCAGCTCCGTCACTGTGCATTTGTGCTGTCCTATGCCAGGCCTTGACGTACGTCAAGGGCTGTGTGCTTGTGTTGGTGGTTCTCGCAAGTTATTTCACTTACTGTAATTTGGGACTAGAAGATGCACTTCCCCCCAAATTCGGGAGGAAAATGGGGGTGCATCTTATAGTCCTAATGTAGCTTACCTGGCTCGATGAGGGGAGAGGGAGGTGGTGGAGCAGGGTCAGAGGTTATTAAATATTTTATCACATATTTTGCTCCAAAAAATTTTTTTCCTATTTTCCTCCTCTAAAACCTGGTTGTGTCTTAATGGTCTGTTGCATTTTATAGTCCTAAAAATATGGTAATCCTCTAAACAATCCTATGGTTGTAGGTAAAATTTTTATACCCCTCTTGCAGCTATGGAAACTGAGGTGCAGCAGGTACCTTGAGTTGCCCAAGGTCACATAGTTAAGTAGTGTTTAAATCTATGACTACTGAATTCCAAAGTTCAACGGGCTTCTAACCACGATAATGCACTCCATCTCTCTGCAGACCAGTAGAGGCGTTTGGTAAATGCATGTTTAATTAGCCAAAGAAAGACTATAGGGGTACAGACAGGCTTGTTCACTGGAGGAGCCAGATGGTTCCCACGGGGCTGCCTGCAGATCGGGCATCTGGGAGGTGGTCCCCTCTGTATGGGAGGGAGTGGCTGTGCCCCTACTTTACGCAAGTTCTCCAGGTGCTGTCAGCTGGGGTGTTTTCAGCAACTCTCCTAAGCACCTGGAGCCTACACTCATATGGTTTTTTATTTTAGACATGGAAGCCCGTTTCCTTGAAAATCCTGTAAAAAGAGAGAGCAGCGGGCAAGGGGTTCACTTCCTGAAGTACAAACGGTGATGTGTCCCACTGTGCCCCACTGTGCCCGATGCTCGCAGGTCTGTGGGACGCTGCGAGGACGGGGACCCTGTGCACTGTCCTGCTGCTGAATTCCTGTTTGAGAGTTCCGGCTTGCACTGCGTGACAGTTATGTGGACTTTGTCCACCCTGCTTGCTTGCTGAGACCCAGTGAAAGGCGTACGCATCCCTCAGACTTGAGGCAACAAAATAAAAGCCACAAAATACTCGGCTCTGAGTGCTGCTGCCCCTTTGTTCCTTTTCTGTAAGTTTGTTTGCGTGACAGCCTTCCGTGTTTGCTTCTGGTAGCTCTCTAAATCATCTGTTCATGTAATCATCATTATGTTGAAAACGACTAACATTTATTGACACTTTTACCATGTGCCACGTTATGAACTAATCACCTTTTTAGGGTATCACTTATTCTTTACTATATTGCTCTGATATAAAAACACAATCTCTATTCACAGATGAAGAATTCCGTAGCTTAGAGAGGCTTAGGAACTGCCCTGAGGTCACATACGAGTCAGTTGTGGAGCTGGACCATCAAGGACCATCAAGGTCCATCTGACTCCAGAGTCCAGTGCTCAAATCAGCACATCCTGCTGCCACTATATGCACTGGCTGGGCCCCATTAGTGGCCTTTGTCTTTGAAGTCATCTGTCTGCTGCAGCTTTGAGATACCCAATAGCCAGGAGGTGTGTTGACTTAGGCAGGTGGGCGGTTATTTTCTGCTGACAGAACGAACTGCTCCGTGTCTGTGACTACCCGTCATCAACAAACTCCATGTACTGCTGAAGGAGCCCAGAGGCAATTACATCGACTTAGGAGCCAGTACTTCCCTGGGGGATGTAAAAGCCACAGCAGCTTGTTCTGGTCTCTTCTGTAGAGCTAGCTAGGTATTTAGCTTCACCAGTGTTTTCGTCCCCTAGGCTATAAGCCCAATGGATTACAAAAGTCTCTCTGGCAAAAATCTCCAGGAGGCACCTGCTATTTTTGAACACCATCTTCCTTTGCTGCCATGGTTCCGGAATTTAATTATGGAGCCTGGATTAGTGTAAGGCCATGTTCCATCTGCTATTGTACTTAGTACCTTTTATCCTCCAGAGAAGATGCCATTTCTCTCACGCTCTTCCGATTTCTCTTTGAAGTTGGGCTTCTCAAAGGGCCGCTGTCTGGTGGGTGCCTTTGGGCCTGTGTTACTCCTGCTATTTGCCTGAATGGCTGCCACCAGCCTCGGGATTTGCTTTCTGCGTTTTGTCAGAGCCTTGCTCTGCACGTGCTCTTGTTATAAAGTCCGCAGAAGACTGGATTGTCAGAAAGGCTGAGGGGGACTGGCTTCCGAACACTGCCATTTCTCCTGATCAAAGGCAACTAGTGATCGGCAGCACATTTGAAAAGCTGTGAATTGGCATCATGCTCACGCCCCTTAATCATTCTTGGAGGTCTCCTGGCACTGTGGCAGCTCATGCCTTGAAGTCTCCGTCTGTTCAGAAAGATGACCTGTCTGAAGTGCCAGGCCGGGGCTTAGCCCAGCAGAGGGGTGAGCTGCTCACTGCAGTGTGCAGACCTCCACATCTGTGTAATGAGGCCTCTTATTCACGAAGGTAGGATTTTTCGAGACAGTGTGGAACTTGGGTTTTGGAAAGTTGGGCTGTGTAAGTATCGAGAAAGGGCATTTATTTATTTATTTATTTAACATAGGATCCTAGCACTGATGATTTCATCTAAAAACATCTTTTCATCCAAGTGTGATCTCTTAGGCTTCTTAAAGTGGGGTCTACCTGCAATAGGCATTAGAGCCTGTTGTGGGCCAAAAACTGCTTTACCACCCACACCCTTCCCCCAGTATCTGCATCCAGTTCCTGGAAGCTGTGAATGGTACTTTAGTTGGGAAGAGTTTTTGCAGATGTGGTTAAATTAAGGATTATGAGGTTAGGAGATCACCCTGATTACCAGGTAGGCCCTAAATGCCATCTCACTGTTCTTATAAGAGACAAGAGACAGAGGAGGAGGCGGCGGCGGCAGCACCGTGACCACATTGGCAGAGATTGGAATGATGTGGCCATAAGTCGGGGAATGCCGAGAGCCACCAGAAGCTGCAAGAAAGAACAGGTTTTATTCCAGAGCTTCCAGCAGGAATGTGGCCCTCTAGACATCTTGATTTCAGACTTCAGAGGCAGTAAATTTTTGTTTTTTTAAGCCATCCAGTTTGTGGATCCAACCATTGCTAATTGGTTACAGTTAATGACAGGAAACGAATGCATGGCCTTTATCAAAGCCAAATAAGTTTTTACATTGTTCTCCTTTCAAGAGAGTTGATGTCTTACTTGCCTGGACTACAAATTCTTCACTGTGTGCATGCGTTTTAGTAGCTGCTGACTGTAAGATACCCTGCAGTTTCGAAAGTGCTTTGACAACTCTGTGAAGGTGAACAGGGTTTGTTTATTATGTTCACCGATGGGGTTAAATGCCTCGTTCTGGAGTCCACCTGGCTCTGGGTTGGCGATCTGGTACAGTGCTAAAGTAGTGTCCTTCTCTCTCATCTCCAAACGTCATCTTATTAGACTTTTTTTTTTTTCTAAAATGTTGTGAAGGGATCATAACACTGTGGAGTAATTAAGAGGAAGGTTCTCAAACCATAATGGTTGGCTCTAAATTCTGACTCCCTTTCTCATTAGCTGAGCAAGTTACTTAACCTCTATGTTTCTAGTTTCTTTATCTGTGGAATGGGGATAATAGCACCCTTTTCACAGGGCTTTTGTGAAGTTTAAATGACTTAATTCACGTGACACACTTGTTATATGTATATAGTAGGAGAAGGCCCTTAAGTAACATAGCCTACATAAATGTAAGTCTTAAGCCTTTGTTTTAAAGTCCATTTTGTCAGATATAAGTATTGGTATTCTAGCTTTTTTTTTCATTTCCATTTATATGAAATATATTTTTCCATGTCTTTATTTATAATCTGTATCTTTCATCCTGAGGTGGGTGTCTTATAGAGAGAGACTCACTTACAATAGGGTCTTGTTTTCTTATCCATTCAGCTATCCATTGTCTTTTGATTGGAGCATTTAAACCATTTATACTTAAAGTGATTATTGATAGCTATGTGCTTATTGACATTTTTTCCTTTTTTCTCTTTCCTCCTCCTCCTTTTTCTTCTTCCCCCCCTCCTCTTCCTCTTCTTCCTCTTCTTAAAAAAAGACCCTTTAACATTTTTTGTAATAGTGGTTTGGTGATAACGAACACCTTTACCTTTTTCTTATCTGGGAAGCTCTTTATTTCCCCTCTAATTTTGTGGATTTAATCTTTATTGTATTTTCTTCCCAATACCAGTTAGTCCCTTATGCCTCTGTTCTCCAGCAATCACCACGCTGTTGTCCATGCCCATAAGTCCTTTTGCCTTCTCAGCAGTACAATATGCCACAGGGAGGTGGGCAGCATTACCAAGGCCAGCAGCCACCGATGGGCATGATGGGTCAAGTTAACCAAGGCAGTCAAATGATGGGTCAGAGACAGATTCCTCCTTATAGACCACCTCAACAGAGTAAAGTTCCATTGGGAAAATTTCCTGCTTAATATAAATAACAGTAGTGGGGAGGTTTTCCATTTTATATGTATATATGTTTTTCCTGAATGGTAGTGAATATAGTAGGTACAAAGGGTCATGAATTGGGTAGGAATTTCTTGGTATTCAGCTTTCTTTTTTTCTTTTTCTGAGAAAAGGTTACACCATAAAATATTATAGCAAAAGCTAATTTATAGCAGAAAGTACTATTTTATTTTTGAGAAAGTACTAAATAGATGGTCAGAAACAAACCTGAATTTATTTCAAACTGCTCTAATATCAAAATGAAAAGAAAATTATTCTAGTAGTTTTACCCTCTTTTTAAGAAGTTAGTGTTTTGTTTTGTTTTTGAGTTGGTATTGTTTGATATTGCATGTATAGTCTTAACATGAATATTTGTGAAATATGGTGTTTGGTGTTGGCTGTGAGATGCCTACTTTACAGGTAAAGTAGTCTTGGTTGTAGGTACTTGCTTTTCATCACTTTGAATACTCATGCCAATCCTTTCTGGACTCAAATGTTTTTGTTGAGAAATCAGCTGACACTCTTATGGGAGCTCCCTTCATAATTGTCTTTCTCTTGCTACTTTCAAGATTCCCTCTTTGTTCTTAACTTTGCCATTCTAATTATGGTGTGTCTTTGTTTGGGCCTCTTTGGGTTCATCTTGGTTAGAATTCTCTGTGCTTCCTGGATTTGTGTGTCTTTCCTTCACCAGGTTATGGAAGTTTTCAGTCATTATGTTTTTAAATAGGTTCTTGATCTCTTGTTCTGTCTCTTCGTCTTCTGGTACCCCTATGATGCGGATGTTGTTGCACTTCACGTTGTCCCAAAGATCCCTTATACTATTCTCATTTTTAAATTCTTTTTTCTTTTTGCTGCCCCAATTGGGTGTTTTCTGCTAACTTGTTTTCCAACTTGCTGATTTGATTCTTTGCTTCATTCAATCTACTGCTTAGTCCTTCTAGTGTATTCTTCACTTCATACATTGTATTCTTTGTATCTAACTGGCTCTTTTTTATGGTTTCCATGTCCTTTTTCTTGTTCTTAGAGTTCTCACCAAGCTCCTTGAGTATCCTTATAACCATTTTTTTAACTCTATATCTTATAAATTGTTTGCTTCCATTTCACTTATCATTTAGCTCTTTTTCTGGTGATTTCTCCTGTTCTTTCATTTGGAGTGTGTTTCTCTGTGTCACCATTTTGGTTTCCTCTTTGTGTTTGTTTCTACATATTAGATATATCTCTACTACTTCTTACTCAGTTTCTGTAGGGTGGCCTCATATAGTAGGTATCCTGTGGGACCCAGGGACCCAGAGTTTTTGATATCCTGAGCTGGGTGCTCCAGGAATGTCCTTACTGTGGGTTACATGGGCCCTCCTATTGTAAGTGAGTTTTGATGGCTATTGACCCATTTGTGCGTGGGGTTGACGTTCAGGCTGGCTGACTGTGAGGAACAACCCCAGCCCACAGTATACATGCTGCTGTGCAGGTGTCAATCACATGGAATATAACTTACCTTAGAAGGATATGGTGCCTGCCAAGATCTCCCTTTGGATGTGCCACTCGTGACGCTAATTGCAGCCTGTGCTGATGTTGTCCGAAGCTGGCCACTGGGTGTGTTGGTCCTGGGGCCCCTTGGGAGGGACTCTAGCCCAGCACCATGTCGGGTGCTGCCTGTGACTGGCCTTGGGCAAGCTGTTTGGAGCTACAAAGTGATCACATTTTGTGGCTGCCTTTGCTGGGCCTTGATGTGCATGGGAAGGATCAAGCTGTGCACCAGTGCTGGCTTTTACCAGCACCAGGCTGGGGGGGATTTTAGCAAAGTTGTTAGAGACCGCAAAGACGGCCTTTACTTGCCAGTCAATGACTGGTCCTCTGGCGGTACTAGAATTGCATGAGGTTGGTTCTCTGTGTGTCAGTAGGTAGGCGCGTGTGGTATTCACCAGACTGATACATGTTCAAAGCTGGTCCCAGTGCTGGGTCTGAAGCTACTCAGCGAGTATTCCAGGTTATACCAAGTCTAGCTGCCACCTGCTGGGTACTCTATGCCTTTGTGGTGGGATGGGTTCTCAGGATGTTGTCAGGGTGAGGCCGGCAGAGTTTACCAGGCCCAAACAGACCAAGATTTGGTCATGCGAAGGGAGGGCTCTGCACTGGGCGGGTATGTGAGGGAAAAATGGCCTCCATCCTAGAGCCACACAACTCAGTCTGTCTAGGATTCTGCCCTGACCTGGGGAGAGCGGAGCAACCAGGAATCAGGAGGGTGGGGCTAGAGGATCTCCTGTGATGGGGATGCCTCAGTCAGGTTCACGGGAAAGTGAGCAGAATAGCCCCCAGTCCAAAGCCACACAACTCATTCACTGAAATCACCTGAGTCTGCCTGGAACCTCTCCCCTGACCTTTTGACCCTGGCCCAGGCAGCTGACTCTTCAGCAGGGTCTAAGCTCTGCAGACGGGGCAACAGGAAAATCAGAGAGTGGGGCTATTGCATTTCTTTTGGCTGTAGCAGTATGGAGGGGATGGCTCCCCTGAAGAAAGTTGGTGTCTGCAGTGTGGAAGTGACTCAGCACAGGTATCATGGTGGCTATCCCTTTAGCTGTCTCCCCAGAGCAACAAACCCCAGTGTCTCCTTATGTGACTCTAACACACTGTGCCCTCCTTCTCCTGGAGCCCAGGGTGAGTGGCTGTGATCAAGATTTTGTGCATAGGCTCTTTAAGGAGATGCTTATGTTTCTGGCAGTCTCCTGTATCTTCCTGGCAGGCAGAATCCCCACCAATTTTCACAGCCAGATGTTATGTGGGTGCCTCTTCCTGACTCTGGTAGTCTGGGATGGGGAGCTCAGCTGGGGGGTGTAGACCCCACTCTTTACAGGGGGAACCTTTGCAACCAAGATACCCCTCCAGGATCTCAGCTGCTGCCCGTGGAAGCAGGGCCAGCCCATTTGTGTCTCTGGCCTTCCTACCAGTCTCAATGTGATTCTTCTATAAATTCTTGGTTGTAATACATGTCTTCAGCTAGTCTTCAGTTGGTTATTCAGGTCGATTGCTCTGTATTTTAGTTGTAATTCCAGTTTGGTCCTGGGAGGAGGTGAGTGTAACATCTACCCGTTCTGCTGCCACCTTGGATCCCCTTTGGATTTCTTGTTCCAGCTCTTTCTTACCTGTCCATTAAACTTAGCCTGGCTTGTGCCCTTCTTCTTGGACCTCACTTTCTGGGGGGGGCATCCCTCTGCTCTGAGACTTTACTCACTGGCACTAATGAGTAGGTGGGTGTTCCTATTTTAATATTATTTCTTCCAGGTAAAATGTTTACGTTTTGAAAAGAATGCTCACTTAATCATGCCTGAACAATTGTTGGGGGTGGAGGGAAATGTATAAATGTCACCCCCTTTTTTAAAATCTCTGAGTGTGGATCCAAGTGAGTCAGACAAATAATCACCTTTATTTCTGATAAACTGCACCGTGCTATTCAGTTTTATATTTGTGGGTGCATGAGCTTGCAAACACCTCAATTCACAATACAACAGACTTACCCACCCAGTCACTGGCATTGCCAGGCTCTTATGCTGTGACGATGCTTTTAAAATTTCATGACAGAGAACAGACTAGAATACATGTGCCTGGCAAGAGGCTGATCCCCCAAAGAGAACCCAGAAAGGGCTGGGCCTTACTTTCTGTGTCTGTAAATAGAGAAAGTGGGACTAGATAACTTGGAAATGTCTCATCTCTTCCCCTTAGTATTTGTTACAATTCAATTAAGAAGATGTTCCCTGTAACATGCCCATGTCTATGCCAAGTCATGGCAGGTTTGGGACTAGAATCTAGGATTCTTGACCTCCCAGTGCTGTTGGTTTTTACTCCACACTGACTTGTCCTTCCCACCCACACCCATTTTGATGGTAGGATGAAAGTCAGTGTCATTACCCTGAAGTGATATGATCAGAGACACCATGTAATATTTATAATGCATATTGGAAATGCACAATGTTTTGCCTAGAGATAGACTTCTGATCATTAGACTGATGTAAACAACTGTCCACTTGGGAGAGGTTTAATTACCAACTCCAGATGTCGGGAGAAGCTGGTTCCAGGAATGCAACCTGGCTCACTCAGCTAGCAGGTACCCTCCACCCCGCAACAGACTCGCACATTGGGCATCTCACATCTTGGCAGTGTGAGCGGCTGCTTCACACACTTAGAAATAAAGAGGAGATGACTGGTGATCAAATATACAGAGGTTCCTAGGCCACACGAGGCTCCACGGATTTTTCTCTTCCTGTCTTTGACTTCTGGGAAGGGTCTGAATGACTCCTTTTTGAAGTGTTGAAGAAATTGGAATGTTTGGGCACATTGTTCTATGTAGCTCCATCTTTTGGTAATATACCTAAGATGGTATACCAAATACATTTTGTATTTGGTAATATAAATAAGAAAATTAATGCTTTTATTTTTTTCAGAAGCAATAATTGTGTTAAAACCCAATACATCTTTAACTCAACTGCTAGACATGTTATGTGACTATAGTGTGGCATATATGTTGTTTTCTGTAAGGGTGGTTGGCCGGGGCAAAATCTACGATTTATAGTTACAGAGGCAGTGCAGGTATCAATCGTTTCATAAAATATATAAGTTTATACAAGGTTTGTCCAGAAGGTATCTAGCCATATAATATGAAAAATAGAGACCTTTATTGAAGAAGATGCAAAGTGTAAGAAACATTGTATGTAGGACAGTAGCACCTCAGTCCCCCTCAAGGTGTGCACCTTGGGACCTCACACAGTTCTCCCAGTCACCCTCAGCTGCCTCATCATATTTTCCTAAATCTTATCAATAGTCTGAAATCTCTTCTCTTTCAAAGGTGATTTTAGTTTTGGAAAGAGCCAGAAGTCACAGGGCACCAAATCTGGGCTGTTGGGGAGCTGAGTTACCTGGGTAAATTGATGTCTTGCCCAAAAATGCTGCCTGAGATGTAATACACGAGCAGGCACATTGTCCTGGTGAAGCTGCCAATCAGCAGTTGCCCATAGCTGCGGCCTTCTGAATCATCTGTATAGCTTCCGCAGAGGAATGTTCAAGCTTTAATGCGAAATCTGATGCAGATTCATGGCTCTACTCACTCAGTGATTTTGAATGTCAAGGCCACACAGTACACATGCTCATTCAACGGCTTCTGGTGCTCCCACTGACTAGCACAGTGAAGTTGTTGTTGTTCACGCATGTGTACTCCAGTCCACTCTCCTTGTGCCTGGTTATATTGATGTCATGCAAACTGTTCTTGTTATATTAACAAAGGCTGGACTTTTTCCAGACAGACCTCTTGTATACAACATTTGCTACTACAGAATTATGTACCATCTACCTGCACTCTGGATATTCCAGCTCCATGGCTTTAAACACCATCCCTATGTGGACAGTTTCAAATTTATATTTCTAGCCCAACCTCTTAATTACACTTCAGACTCAGTATTGAGTTGCTTACCATGTTGTGCTCTACTCCCTGAGACACAGCCTTGGGCCAGAGATCCACCTTAGTCTACCGAGTACCAGTTCTAGGGCATTAATGGGAACTATGGGAGCTGCTGGCTCGCCCTTACTTGAGAAGAGTCTGCTTTATATTAAACCAGCACAAGAGGAAGCGGTGCTGAAAGAATGATTCCTGCTGACACTGTGTAAGTCCTAGATCCAGGCATGCCCGAAGCTAGAAATCTCTGGGCTTCTTTGTACAGGAGACCATCCATTTCCTCTTTTTGCTTAAGCCAATTGGAGTTGAGTTTTTGTCATATTGAATGTTAAGGTCACTGCCCTTTGTTCATATGAAAGTTGAAGGAAATTGAATTGAAGCAGGCATGGACCTCTTTTAAACCACGTCCCTAGGCAAACTCCCTGGCGAATGCAAACCTTGTCTTCCATCCCAGCAAGGGTGACTGCTGTGCTTCTGGGGGGGTTGGTTGTAGAAGAGGGTGTTAAATGAAACTGGAGTCTTGTGCCTCTGTAATATCTGCTCTTTTTTTTTTTTTTTACTGAGATCATAAGAATACTGTTTGGCAGGGAAATCACAAGTGTAGAAACGGCAGGGATTTTCTTAAAGCACAGTACTGTTCAGTTTTCCATTAATTCACTGCCTACCCACCCACCGTCCATTTGGAAATGCTTTTATTAACATATTGAACCTCAGGACTATTTGAAGGTATGAAGCTTCAAAGTAATTCATGAGAAAAGGAAGGAGAGGAAACCCTCCATCCCTCCCCCCAAAACCAACTTAATTTAATAGTACCCACATAATGGGTTAGCATGGGGCACCCAGGTTGTGTTAATACATTTCAGAAAGCAGGTGGCTTGAAGCCAAGATCTCAGAAGCTGGCTTTTTCATGGATGCCTGCAGTACACTCCGGGAAGCTCATACTTCACAAAATATAAATTGAAGCCTTGATGTTGCTCCCAAGAATAATTACGGCAGCTAATTCTAACGAGAAGGGCTTTTGTGGTAAGAGACCCCAAATACTTTAGAACTTCATTTACTTCTGTGACTCTTTCTTGTTGTCCTGGGGCTACACGATGGTTTCTGTAAGTCAGACCTGTAGTGTTTTTCCAAAGTGTGTGTGTGTGTGTGTGTGTGTGAGTGCGACAGAAAGAAATTTCCCTGATACCCCTACCTATCTCCTTAGATGGGTAAGAACCATGCCCTCTCCGGTTCTTCATGCTGCCATGTCAGATTGTAATTATCTTTGATAGGCACCAGATTTCCATTGCTTTTAAGCTAAATTTCCCCTAGACTGTGTGTTCCATGAAGGCAGGGGCTAAGTTTGTTTTGTTGAACCCTGAGTGTTTAGGCCTCGGTATGATAAAGCGATATCGTTTGTTGATGCCAAGTCTCATCTCCATCCTTCTTTTTAAGTTCTCCCTGATATCGGAGGAATGAAGCTTGGAAACTGGACTTCCTTGTCTGCAGGATTCTAGTTAAGAGCACATTAGTGTGAGGTCCTCATGTGAGGTGTGGAAGGTGGAATAGAACGGAAGACACCTTTTCTCTGCCAGGCAGGTGTGTGGGCATTGGGGATGGCAGGGGCGACCTTTTGCCCATAACTTTTGATCCTCCTCTTTCTTGAGAATCACCTGCTTTGGCACTGTAGGCAGCTCTGACTGCCGGCAGTAGCTCCCCTGTGATCTCTGAACCTCTGGCTCTCATGAGGGCCGTCTTCCTGCCCTTGGTTCCTGCAGCTTTCTGATAGGTGTGGAAGCCTCTATTTTCCTATAGTAAAGCTCTTTCTGTTTTAAATACCTATCGTGATTACTCTTTGCCTGATTAACTCTGATTGATAAATAAGTTGACTGCCTGATCTTAAACTTTTTGGCACCTAATTTTAAACTTCTGATATGAATAATTTATAATGGAAAATGTGCATATTACTAAGTAGTGGGTGCACCTCATGTACCCGCTAGTGTTCACACTGTAGGCTGACTTCTTTGGGTAAACTGCTGGTGATTGCATGCACAGTAGCTCTCATAAAGAGACGAAACCTTGTGTCTTGGTGAGGTATGGTTCCCATTTAAACGCAATAGCTCCTGCCTAAAACTGGAAGTGAAAAGAACATAAAGAGTTCTAAGAAAACAAGAGTTGTTTATTGTTCAGTTTTGACTGTGCGGCACACAATCTCAAAACCCGAGTAGCCGACAACAACAAACACTAATTTTCTTGTTCGCAGGTCTGCAGGTTGGCTGTGACTGTGCTGGGCTCAGCTGGGAATCAGCTGGGCTTGGCTCCAAGCAGTGAGTTGGGTTCAGGTCAGTTCCGTGTGTTTCTTCATTTTTCTTGGACCAGCAGCTCTCCAGGCAGGTGTTTCTCGTGACTAATCACAGGTACTCTGTCGGATGAGGCAAACAGAACATTGAGAGCTGCTGTTCCTATCATGTCTGCTAATGTTCCGTTGGCTAGAAAGCAGGTAATATGACCAACCACGCCGTCAATAGAACAGGGTAGTCTGCTGTAAGCACAGTTGGAGGCGTTCCACAGGTTCCTAGCCAAAACAGGGAGCTTTTTGGATAAATTATAGTAAAACGCTCAATTGGGCCATAGCTTCGATCTGTAACGTGGATGCAATCATCCACTGCTTTTTGAGAAAAACAAGAAAAGAAGAAGAAGCCGTTCATGAATCTGTTTCTGGCTAAACGATATTTGTCAAGAGAGATAGAACATTACAGTGAAAGTGGGGTGTGAGGAGAATCAAAAAATTCTCAATAAAAATGTGATTTGGAAGAAATCCAGAGGCCAGCATCTTCCTCAGTGCTGCATTCCTAGTGCTTAGAGCATAATACATGTCTGATAAACATTCGGTGGGATATGGATTCCTGCACTAATGGTCGCAGTTGACCAGTGGGCTGTGCAGAGAAGGGTTCTAAAGCCTTTTGACTGATGAGTGGTGTGTGCTTGGAGAGGGGTGCAGGGAAGGGGCGCGTGTTCATTGTTTCTCTATTACTCTACTTTTTCTTAGATCTCTGGATCTCTTTCGGCTTTAATAGTCTATGACTCAATGACTGAGATCCCCTGAAGGTAAAGACTCAAGTTTACCTTTGAATGCCCCACAGTACATGAGATAAGGAGAGAGACTGCTTCTCAATGTTGTGAGTGGTTCAGCATATGCACTTTGAAGTTGGATAGCTCAGGATTCAGCATGTAGCAAATACTTAGGTCCCACCACATCCCCTCAGCACTTCCTGTTTTCATACATCTTATAGGATGCTGTATTAAGTGAGACAGTGAGTGCCAAGCTCTTAGCACAGTGCCTGACACATAAAAATTCTCACTATGATTATTAACTGCTTTATGGATTTGCTTGTACCCATTTATTGCTGGAAAGTTGAAATGGATTTACAGGTCCACGGGAGAGTAGGAAGAGCAGAAACGTACTGCTGCCCAGTAACTCTGGAGATGTGGTGCCAGTCATTAGCCTTTGCCTCGGAGTCTCTGATGACAGTTCTTCAGACTGCTAAAGCAAAAAGTAAAACAACACCAAAACAGAACACTGTTTTTTAGGAATGCTTGGTGTAGACTGGGGACTAAGAACAGGCTCACTTAATCACTAAGCTAACCTTTTCCAGCCTCCTCTGTTTCTTGTCCCTTTTCTACCCATCTTTCTATCGAGATATTCTCCCCCAAGTAGTCAAGCATGTCAGTTAGAAAGGAAAGACGGCCAGTTCCCAGTCTTTCCCAGGAGCAGCTTGTAAGCAACTGGTTCTGTGAAGGTGCAGGTGGTGTTGCTGGAAGCCTGGCATCTGCAGAGAAGGCCAGTTTGGGATGTTATCCAACTCACCTGCCTGAACGCCTGGCCCGCTGAGTCTGGTGTGCCTCTCTAGACACTCATGGAGAGCAAAGCATAGAAGGCTGAGTGCCTACCATGCGGATTATAGACAGATGTTTGCAGAGTGTTATTTTCATTAATGGGAAGCCAGTTGTAGCAGGAAGGTACTGCTCAGGAATCTTCTTGGTATAAAGTATTGATAAGATCCTTGGTGGGGAGAAGGACTAGGACCCAACCGAGTTGGGTTCCATTTTGGTTCCAGTCAAGAGCTCTGTGGCAGCAGCTAATTTTCTGAACCACACTGAGCCTCTCTTACCTGGCCGGTGAAATAAAGACATTGTCTCTGTCATAAGGTTATTGGAAGAGTCATGTTACTTTCTTGCTAATAACTCGGCAGTGGTTTCTTGTGGAAGTTAGAATAAAACACCAACTTCTTATCCTGCATTAAACCTTTATCCTGTTATCTGGTCGCTGCTTACCTGTTTGACATCATTACCTGCCACTCTCCCCTCGCCCATCACGATCTGATTTCCCTAGTTTTTTCTTTCTTTCTCTAACGTGCCATACTTCTTCCAGTCATCACGTCTTTGCACCTGCTGTACACTCTGCCTGGAATGGTCTTGCCATAAATTTTTGCATGCCACTTTCTCTCTTAGCTTAATTCAACGCCACCACAACCATCCTCACCACCAGCACCACTGCCATCATCATCGTTGTTAACATTTACTAAGTACTTATCGTGTGCTCAGAACTATTCTTTAGTGTTGCATGTATACTAACTTGTTCAATCCTCGTATTAACCTTACGAGGTGGGTTACATTATTGCCCCAATTTTACAAAATGTGGACACTAAGGCACTGGAAGTTTCAATAACTTTCCTAAGGTTACAGTGAAGAAGTAACAGAGCTGGGATGTGAATCTAAGCACATTCCAATGCTAGTACTCCATCACTGTGCCTCTCTGGCAGCCCACTCTCCCTGCTGTTCACTGTCCCACATCAGTGACTTAGGCCCCACACCTCTCTGCCTTCAGCCTTGGAGTTGCTGGTTCTCTGGTTTGTTTTTCTGCTCCGTAATGTTCGAGTGGTTAATGGCTCATAGACACGGAGTGAGATTTCAGTGTACATTTAAAGGAATCTATGGTGAGTAATCCCTTGTGTTGTAAATAATCACCCAATGATTTATCTCCTTGCAAGTATAGATTTGGAGTTTTTATTAAAGGGTGTCCTTGTAGCAGTATGAAGGGGAACGAAAGGAGTGCTTCTGAAAACTGTGTGGTCGGGGAAAGAGATAAAAAGGGTGTTCAAGGTGACTGAAGTGAGATTATGGGATGTATACAATTATTGGTGGGGGGAGTCTTTTTCATTGAATTTATTGGGGTTACATTGGTTAATAAAATTATATAGGTCTAAGGTGTACAATTCTATAATCTTTTATGTGGAATCTAATGAACAAAATAAGCTAACAAAAAATAGAAACAGAAGAGGCATGGATGTAGGGTGGCTGGGTGAGTAAAGTGAAGAGATTAAGCAAAACGAATAAACAAAACACCCACGTTATAGAGAGCGCAGTGTGTTCATTACCAGAGGGAAGTGAAGGTGGAGGGAGGCAGGAGAGGGTAAAGAGGGTGGGGGATAAACGCAGATGGAGAGAGACATGACTTACAGTGGGGGTCTTGTTAACCTAAAAAAGTAAATATCTTGAGATATTTCTTTGGGGGAGAATATTGGAGGGGGTTAGATTTTTAATAGTAAAACTCACACCATGTACCCCATCTGCATGCATATGCCGTGGCCTCCATGTTTGTACAGAAAACTGTAGTTATATGAAGGGGTCAGTGCAACCTGCCAAAATGTTTTGCATGTGAGCAGAGACAGGACCAGCAATTTTGGGGGCCTAGTGCAAAATTAAAACATAAGGCCTCTTGTTTATAGATTATTAAGAATTTTAAAAGTGACAAGAGAGCATTAAACCAAGCATGAGCCCTTCCGTACGTGGGGGCCTCTCTAGGTCACGTGGTCGTGAAGTTGGCCCTAAACACAGAGTTGCTTTTCCTTGTGATAGAGGCAGTCTGCGTGAAGAGGTGTAAAGAACCTGGGCTCGGCAATGAGACAAACCTGGGTTTTAATCTCGAGTGTCTGCAGTTTACAGAGGCAAGTCAGATAACCTCTCTCCCATTTCTGCATCTATAAAATGGAGACGTTTCTCTTTAGCTTCAGGATTCCTGAACAGATTAACAGTACTTACCATGCTTTGTGAGGGGAAAGTGTTAAATATGTGGTAGCTACAATGACGGATGAGCGAGTGAATTAAAAAACTGGAACACCTCAGTGGCAATCATCTCTGTTTTCTGGCGCCTGTGCCTTCAACAGACCTTATGATATTTACAGACTTCAAGCTTCTTTCAGACGAATTCTGGGACATTAATAGAACCAATCCTGCTTTCGGGGAGTGGGAGTAGAGGACCAAAGAGTTGCAGATGAGGCTTTCCTCTTCTTGAGAGGCTTTTAATTTAGTTAATGAGAAAAAGACAAGAATGCAAGTAGCTGTATTGCAATGTAGAGTAAAATAAGTGGCACAGGAGAGCGCTGTAGCTGTACTGAAGAGATGTAAAGAAACATGAAGCCAAATATGGTTAGAGATTAACTACAAAATTGAGATGGTCCCTTTATTGCTAAAGAGCACAAAATTATTGAAGATGAAGGAATAGGGCATAGTACAAGTTGAAATAGGCTCTACTTTCTTTGTGAAGGCAATATGTGAGATGTACTCTTGGTTCGGTGGTCCCAAAGAACTATGCCTCATAGCATTCATGCACTTACCCCTCTCCTTGAGTTTGCATGACCTTGTGACCTGCTTTACTTAATACACCGTGGGAGAAGTGACACTGTGCCAGTTCAAGCCCAAGCCTTAAGAAGTCCAAGCAGCCTTTGCTTTTGCACCCTTGGGAACCTTGAGAAACAGTTCTGCAGAGATCATATGGAATGATCAAGAGAGTCTGGGAATTCATGGAGGAGAACTAAGGAGCCCAGCTGACAGCCAGAAATGTGACTCAGATATATGGCCCCAGTCAAGCTGTTGGGCGAAGTCCCCATGTGAGGGGGGGCCTGTGAGGCAAGTCCCAGAGGGTAGACATGTGAGGCAAGAGGCCATCTAGAATATACAAACCCTGGCACGTATCACGCAGAGCAGAGATGAGCGACATCTGCTGTGCCTTGTCTAACTTCCTAACTCACAGAATTGTGAAAAATAATATGAAAGTTCTAAGTCACTAAGTTTTAAGGGGTAGTTTGTTTTACAGTAATAGGTAATTAGAACAAAAGTTGGTATCTATCAGTAGGCTGCTGCTGTAACAAAAACTATAAACTGTGGAGCACTGGCTGTGGAAGTGGGTGATGGCAGGGACCCCAAGGCCCTATGCAGGACTGGAGTGGAGACTGGAAGAGTGGCGGTGTTGCTGCTGGAGGCTGGAAACAGACTGATGTTGTATATTTGCAGAACAACTGGCCAAACTGTTGCCTTGGTCACGTGGAAGACAGAATGAATAGCTAATAAATTCATGGATTCGGTAAGGAGATATCCCTGCAAATATGGAAAGTGCCAAGTGGTTCCATTTAGCTGCCTATCATAAAGGGGAGATCAAGATGACTAGAGAAGGAACTTTTTAGTTTTCAAACAATTTGGAGAAAATATAAGGAAGTTGCCAGGTTTGAAGAAAACTATTTCTCATTCCAGGCTTTTGCAAACAGCAAAAGATTTAAAAAATTACACACTATGCCTTATGCATTCACTTAAAATTATGACTACAAATGTTAAATGGACACTCAACACTAGAACCTAATTTTAATATACTTTCCCAGTCAGCAAGACTATTTTCTAACTCCTGTGTTCAAACCTCTAGCACCTCTCCTCTATCACTGATGTCTTTACTTATGGCTTCCTAGAGAAAAAATATGCAATCAAATAAAAATTAATTTGGCTACTCAGCACCAACTCCATTAACCTCTTGCATCTGTATCTACAAATTTTACCTTTTTCTTCCAACACAAGAAGTGTCCCTGCTCTTGTCTGATCCTTCTATTTGTGCTTCAGTTTACCCTCCTGTCATACACTTAAGGATTTTGCTCCTCTGACGATCTACATCTTCTCTAGCAACATGAAATTCCTCCACTAGACCGGGTAGTTCCATTGGCATTCAAGTATGCCTTAACAGGGCTTTAAAACATCTTCCCTTGACCCCTGATTTTTTACAGGTTTCACAAGCACTATTTCAGTTGTTTGTTCTCACTCACAGAAAAACTTCTTGAATTAGCTGTGAAAGTTCTCTCTGCTTTTCCACTTTACATTCTCTCCCTAACTCTGTTCTCACTCCATTAAAATGGTTCTTATTGAGGTTCCCACCGACTGACATCTTGCCCAAGTCAGTGATAACCTTGGTCTTCATCCTACAGGGTCTCTCAGCAGCCTGTGGCACACTGAGGACTTTTTCTCTGGCTGGACACTTCTTCTCCAGGCTATTGTCATGAGAGATTTATCTGACTCTTCTATCACCTGTGCACACTCCTTATCAGCCTGTTTTACTGACTCAGCCTCTTTAGGAGACCTCTAAACATGGAAGAAGCTCTTCTTTTTGGGGGGCACTTTTACCTTGGCTTATGAATCTAAATACCATCCATCTACTGATGACCCTTAAAACCCAGACATTGTTTGATGGGTAGGAAGGTATTTTATATATATTCCTATCTCTATCTCTATATCATTCATCTGTCTGTCTATGTATCTATCTGGCAACTGTCCTGAAGTCTTCACTTGGATGTCTAATAAAAATATGGCCAAAATAAGACTATTGATTCTTACCTCCTCTATCCAGTTCTCTCACATCAGGAAATGACACTACTCTCCAGGAATCAGACACTTGACACATGATAATGCACTCACCCAGACATTTCTCATGTTCTCTTTGTCAAAGGACTTTAATTGATCTAGTCTCCTTTTATGAACATCTAGGATTATGATCAATACTAGTTGACTCATTACGGTCTCTCATCTGGTGACTGTTCTGACTTTTATTGCCTTCCATTTTCCACTTGTCTAAAATAGAAAACCAAGATTAATTTCTATCATTGAAATGACATGAATACTCTTTTGGGAAGACAGAGTGACAGTAGCCCTCTGAAGTCAGGTCAGGAAGTAACCCTCTTAGCTGAATGCCAGCACCATGAGCTCATTAATGACCACATGGAGTCAGGACCTTCGTTTCCTCTTTTAGAGGCCTGAAGACAGCCAGACTCAATCACCGCAACATCAACAAGGACTCAGTGGGAGGGAAGTCACAGGGATGTGCTGTTAGTGTCCAAAGGAGAGCAACTTCGGGCTAATTGTCTTTCTACATTCCCAGAATCTGAGGACCGAGAGGTCTGTGTAGAATGACTACATGCTCTATTTTTAGAATAGTCATGTTGGTAGTTAATCTGTGTTTGTGGTCAACGAGGATTCAGATAACTATACTCTAGCACGGAAAAGGGGCCTGTGTTGGCCAATCAGAATGATGGGTTCTTTCCTGTTAAAGTAGCATTTATGCCGTAGTCTGGGAGAGCAGTTTACACCAAAGATGTCCCCTGCTTGGGCTGGTCTGGGCTGAGGTCATTGACGAATGGTTTGAAATAGAAGGTTCCCATGTTTTTAATTGTACACCCTTTTCCCTTGCACCTCAATCCCAAGCACATTTTAGCTACGTCAGACAGTCTGTGATAAACAGATTGCTCTGGCCATAAATAAGGAAAAGCCCAGCAGTGGGGAATTGGAAAGTTTTCTCACTGTTCACTGCATATCAAAAACAGCGTTTTCTGATGATTAGCGTGATTGACCATCTTTTTACATGCCTGTTAGTATCTGTATGTCTTCCTTGGAAACATGCCTATTCACATCCTCTGCCTATTTTTTGAGTCGTTTGTTTTTTTGATAGGGAGTTGTGACAGTAGTTAATCAACTTTTGATGTTAACCCCTTATCAGATGTGTGATATGCAAATATCTTCTTCCATTTCGTAGGTTGCCTTTTCATTTCGTTGATGGTTTCCTGTGCTGTGCAAAAGCCTTTTAATTTGATGAATTCCATTTGTTCCTTTTTGCTTTTGTTGCCCTTGCCTGAGGAGATTAGTCCAGGAAAATATCGTTAAGATTGATGCCAAAGAGCTTATTGCCTATGTTTTCTTCTGGGAGTTTTATGAGTTCAGGTCTTACATTCAAGTCAAAACCACTATGAAATATCCCTTCACACCTGTCAGAATGGCTATTATCAAAAAGACAATAAATAACAGTGTTGGCAAGGATGTGAAGAAAAGGAACTGTTGTACACTGTTGGTGAGAAATGTAAACGGGTGCAGCCACTATGGAAAACAGTATGGCAGTTCCTTAAAAAATTAAAAATAGAATTGTCTTATGACTCAGCAATTCCACTTCTGCTTATTGAGCTACAGAAAATGAAACCACTAATTCAAGAAGGTATATACAACTCTATGCTTATTGCAGCATTGTTCATAGTAGGAAAAGTATGGATGCAACCCAAGTGTTCATTGATAGATGAATGGACAAAGACTATGTAATTTGTGTGTGTGTATACATACACATAGAGTGGAATATTCCTTAGCTATAAAAATGAATGAAATCTTGCCATTTGTGACAATGTGTATAGACTCAGAGGGCATTGTGCTGAGTAAAATAAATCAGGGAAAGACAAATGCCATATGATTCAATTTATATGTAGAATTTAAAAAATAAAACACATGAACACAACAAAACAAAACAGAAACAAACTCATGGATACAGGAAACAAACCAGTAGTTGACAGAATGGGTGGGCAAACTACGTAAAGGAGATTAAGAAGTATAAACTTCTAATTATGAAATTAATTGAGTCACGGTGATGCAGAGTACAGCATAGGGAATGTCATTAATAATATTGTAATAACTGTGTATGGTGACTGGACATGGTGGTGGTAATTTCATAATGTTTATAAATATCAAATCACTCTGGTCTACACCCGAAATTAATAGGATACTGTATGGCAATTATACTTCAATGAGAATAATAGTGTTACCTTTTCAGCCTGGAGTCATCTACAATTGAAGTAAATTCTATGCCATTCTCGAGTTACGGGAGCAGTTTTGGAGTATGTGTGGCTTTACGATATGGAAGTTTCTAGCAATGTTTGCCCTGATGATTATTAAGGTAGCCTGTATGGATACCTTACCTGGTGTTGAGTCCTTGTTCTCATTAGCCTCATCTTTTGAGTCTTTGCGATCTATTATCCTTTCAGTTTCCTTAGAGGATGAGCTAACTTCTCAAAGCAGGCACTTTGCTTTTTTTCCTTCTTTGTGTTTCTACTGCCTTCCACAGAGTAGTAATTAATGAAGTTTAAATTAATTGAAAAAAAGAAAGCTATCTTATAAATGAGAAAAATGCATACACATTTTCCATGTCCCTTTTGGGAGATAGCTACTCTGATACTGTGATGTCCGGGGTGTATCACAGCTCTGTTTTAGTGCTATAAAATCATCTCTTTTAAACGTTGTCACGAGTTAGCTTATCTTATCCTAACTTTTGGATAAGGAAGTTAAGTCAGTGAGATTACATACTTAATAACTTATGTTGCCAATACTCAAATATTGATCTCTCTCTTAGCTTATTTACTTGTCAGTTTGTTTTTAGAGACAGGGGGTTTGCATGAAATGGGCTGGGTCAGTGTGGCAAGCTGTTGTTGGCATTCAGGGTTCTCCTGCACAGTAACATGGACACGACAGCTCTTTCAGTTACTCCAAGGCGCAAAGTAACAACTTGGCCAGGGGTACAACCCACCAAGTTACCAGCCTGGAGGCTTCTAATTTATTTTAAAGAATTGACAAGAAATTCCTATTCCTGTACTTCCAGCTGTGCTACACTTCACCGTAATTGTGTTTAGCTGTTGGGAAAGCTTTCTTATTGGCTTATTAGTCTTTTCCATTTTGAGATCTGGAATAATTAGGGTTTGCTTTTGACTGCATGTCAAAACCTTAAATAACAGTCATTTCATCGTATAAGGGTTTATTTCCCCTGCTTATCCCAAATGCTGGAGACAATTCAGTCATTCTGTGCAGTTGTCAAGGGCTCAGACTCCTTTGTCTCTTCACCCTGCTGTATCTGTGGTGTGGGTTTCATTCTTAAGATCACAAAATAGCTCTTTATCTTAGCATCACACTCCCATTCCAGACAGGGAAGAGGGGTTAGGGAAGAAGGAAAACAAAAACCAGTAGAAACAATCCAAATGATTTTGCCTTCTCTTTAAAAACTTAGTATGTCAGGGGCCAGGAGCCACATCAGTTAGCCACGGAATCTGGCACATTTGCTACTTTGTACAAAGTAAAGTTGATAATTAAGGCTGGAAGAACAGGAGTGTGGATACTGCAAAGGTAATGATTGGTAATTGCTGTAGTGTACCCTTGTTAAACAACATCCGTAAATACCCTTCTGTCAAAACCTAGGTCACCATCCCTGAACTTTCATTTGGGGAGAACATTCAAATCAGAGTCCCCAAGTATTCCACAGGACTTGAGTTCCAGCAATGAATACATTTAATGACAATCGTTGTCTACCTTCTATACATGAGCATGCATGGTTGTGGAGAAGGAAGAGGGTAGTAACAACAATAAAACTGCAATTCAGAAAAGAGGAGAATTGGAGACACTGGTGTGTCTCTCACCAGTTGAGAGTGTTCATCAGATCCTCTGGGCAGCGAGAGGGATGCCTTCCTGACCTATTGTGTTTAGTGGACTAGGTGCCTTGGTAGTCGGTTGGCAGCCCCTGGCTGTGCTGGCTGGGATGACAGTCCTTGTGTGTTATCCTCCATGGCCAAAACCGACAAGGGCATTGGGAAAGATGTCATTTATGGGGGTTCACTGCTTCCACAGCCTACTTCTCGGTAATAGAAGCTAAGAACCTGAGGAATATTTTAGGGGTTAAATAGTGGAAGACCATTGGCGGCTATGCCTGGAGTTTCTTTGGCAAAAAGGTCCCTCAAAATTCTTGGCAGGCATCTAGCCTCCTCATTACCTTTGATGGTAACAGCAGCACACATCTTGTTTAGCTGTTTTTAAGCCTGAAGAATTTTCCATGACCTGTTAGTCTTTGTGGACTGACTACCATGCTGCCTCTTAGCTTAAGGGCTTCTGTGTTGAGGCAATTCAGAACAGCAGGCTTCGATGGTGGGACAACCTCTAATCCCTCCAATGCCTGCAGGTCAGCCTCCTCTCTCTCGCAGAGAACTATCAATAAAAGGTGTTTGGGGAAGGCCTGCCTGCAGTTTTGTGGCTCCCTTTGTATCAGCTTTATTTTAGGATCACCGAAGATCCTGACTTTTTCAACCGCAAGGTTTCAAATGGTGGGACCACCAATTAATTTAAATTGTGAACTGACTCAAAACAAGGGTCTTTTTCTTAGTAGATTAGTGTTTCCTTCCTTCTCTCCTTGTAGTCATACTAGCTCCAGGCTAATTGCATCTGTGCCTGTCTGAATGTTGTTGGATGTGGTGAGAAGGACTGTGCGCACATTCACTCTATTGAACACATCTTATGTGCCAGTTTGGACGTTCATGGCCTCTCCAACTTCTAAGACTCTAAGTTGTTAGCTTGCCTTCAGCCACCTTCGGGACCAATCAGCTATATGCGTAGAGTGTTGGGCTCCTCCTCACAATTGTGCATTGGCTTGACATGCCCACACTGTAGGGTGTGGGATATGACTTTTTTGGGTGGTGCTGAAGAGACCATATAATATATCCCAGAAATATGGGAGAATTACCTTCTCAAGGGGGCAAATTTTGTCCAATGGGAAATAGGGGAAACAGGGGAAGAAAGGCATATACATTCCCTCTCCTTCCTGTTTCCAGTGGACACCTCTTAGCCACAGGTTCATCATACAGCCTGATTGGGGAAGTCCCCACTGCTTAGTGTAAATAAGTGCTTAGATACCAGCTGTGGGTTATGCCTTTTCTGTACTGTGGTCATTAGTATGGTAACTGAGTGCATTGCATGGCTTTCTGAGCCTCCCTCACTCAATTCTCTTTTCCTTAATTCTTGACAAGGATTCTACCTCTCAAATAAAGTAGCAGAACTTAATCCCTGCACAATCCTCTGTTTTCTAGGAAAACTGAGGTGGTACTCTGACATTCTGACTTCTTCTTACTATTTCACATAAAAGTAGGCCTGGTTGACAACTGGTCTACAATCCAATGTGTAGCAGTCAAAAAGTTGGAATAAGTGGTTTTTCATTGTCATGTAGGGGTGTCAAAGTCATTTTCACTGGTGGCCACATCAGCCTTGCGGTTACATTCAGACGGCTGAATGTAATTTTTGGACTGTGTTTGCCACCTGTGGATAGCTTATCATCAGCTTTTCCACCAGCAAAATCTGGATTCCCACTTCCCAAAGACCCATGGAGCCTCTCTCAGCTGGAAAAAGGTGCTTTTAAAGTACAGTGGTCCCTGAAACTGTGGCTTCACTTTTCATGGTGCCATTTGCTGATGGCCAACCACAGCCCAAAAATATGAAACAGAAAATTTCACTTTGAGCATCCTTTCGTGTGTTTATTAGTCATCTGTACATATATCCTTTTTGGAGAAGTGTCTGTTCAGGTCCTTCATTTATTTTTTAATTGGACTGTTTAGGTTTTTGGGTGTTGAATTTTACAAGTTCTTCACAAATTTTAGATATTGACACCTTGTCAGATATTTTGGCGAATATGTTCTCGCATTTTGTGGGTTGCCTTTTTATTTTGTTGATGGTCTCCTTTGATGTCCAAAAACTTTTTAGTTTGATATAGTCCCATTTGTTTATTTTTTATTTTGTTTTCCTTGCCTGAGGAGATGCATCAGATAAAATATTGCTGTGAACAATGTCGATATTTTATGCCTATGTTCTCTTGTAGGATTTTTATAGTTTTAGGTCTAACATTTAAGTCTTTAATCTATTTTGAATTTATTCTTGTGTGTGGTATAAGAAGGTGGTCTAGTTTCATAAAATGACCAATAGACATAAGAAAAGATGTTCAGTGTCACTAATCATCAGAGAAATGCAAATTGACACCATAATGAAACATCACCTCTTAGCAGTCAGAATGGCTATCAGTCAACAAACAAGTACTGGTGAGGATGTGGAGAGAGCATAACCCTTTTGCACTATTGGTGGGAATGCAGATTGGTGCAGGCACTGTGGAAAGCAGTATGGAGGTACCTGAAAAAATTAAAAATGGACCTGCCTTTTCACCTAGTAATTCCACTTGGGAAGCAGCCCAAGTACCCATCAGTAGATGAGTGGATAAAACAACTATTGGACATTTATAAGATGAAATACTACTCGGTTGTAAAAAAGAAGAAAACTTTACCTTTTGCCAGAGCATGGATGGACCTGGAGAACATTATGCTAAGTGAAATAAGCCCGTCAGAGAAAGCCAAATACCATATGATTTCACTTATACGTAGAATCTAATGAGCAAACTGGACTAACAAGGAAAAAAGAGACGGACTCATAGAGAGAAGGATGACAGCTCAGGGGTGGGGGTTAAGGGGTAGAGGGACAGATCAGAAAGGAATAAGTACTCATGTACACAAACAACAATGATGATTGTGGGGTGTGAGGGGGTATAAGAGGGAAAATGGTAATGGAAAAACATAATAAAATAAAAAATTAAAAATGTACATAAAACCAATTATGTTGAAAACCAATGAAAATTCTAGAAATAATTCATGTTTTAAATTGCACACCATTCTGAGTAGCTCGCTGAAATCTCTTGCCGTCCCGCTCTGTTCCTCCCTTCATGTGAATCATCCCTGTGTCTGGTGTATCCACTCTGCCCAACCATTAGTCGTGTGCAGCCATCATGGTTATTAGCTCTGATGTTGAGGTATCTCAGTGCTTGTGTTCAAGTCACCCTTTTTTTACTAAATAATGGCATCAAAGTGCAGGAGTAGTGATGGTAACAGTACCAAACCCTATATGTAGGGTTTGGTACTATCTACAGTTTCAGGCATTCACTGGGGTCTTGGTACACATCTCCCCACAGCCAAGGGTGTACTGCTCTTCTACAATACAAGGCTTTTTCCCTTCTTCCACAAGTTTTGTTTTGACTTAGGCAATGTCATGTTTCAATGCAAATATAAGAACATTTAACTTGTTATGAGGAATCATTGGAAGTACACAATTTATATTTCATGACTTGATTACGTATAGCCATACATTGCTTTATGATGGGGCTATCTGAACATCGTAGTGCCCTTACCCAAACCCAGATGGTATAGCCTGCTACACACCTAGGCTATGTGGTACAGCCTGTTGCTCCTATGCTACAAGCCTGTACGGCATGTTGCTGTGTGGGGGCAACTTTGCCCGCAAAGTCCCCTGTCCTCCATGGATCGAAGTGAAACTACAAAGACATGATCTGCTTGGGGAGGAGAGGTGGTCAGTCTCTCAGAGGAGAAAAGCCAAGAGCCCCTTCCTCAACGGCTTTTATTGGGTTGTAATACACAGGAATACAGGTGGCGAGGATCAAACAGTAGATAACATTTTAAAGAAATCTGAGGGCTTAGTCTGAGTCAGTGTCTGTCAGGAAAGGGGGGTTGCAGAAACTTTGGGAGACATACTCATTTCCTGCCTGGACCCTTAACATGTGAATGCAAGCACTCTTAGCAAAGCAGGCTTCACAGGACTCTAGGAATTCTTTCTTATGCCTGATCACCCCGGATCCTGCTCTAGCCGGCAAGGGGCTGCATTGCCTCCCCCATCACAGGTTTTCAGGCTTAAGTGGATTAGAACCAGAAAGTGCTTCTCCCAGAAGACATGGGGACTCCGGCTAGGTCAGAATAGCGGGGGGCGGGGGCGGGGGGAGGATCCATCTCTCCATCTCTCCCTCTTTGTTGCAGCCCCCTGCGTCCTTCCATGATGGCCTCCCAAGTGATCATGTCTGGCTTAGGTTGCCCCTCCTCTGAGGGGTCTTACCCGTCTCTGACTAACTGACCAAGTGTTGGGGGCAGGGAATGAAGCAGAAGCAGCACTGGTGTCAGAGACAAGCTTTGTCTCCTTAGTGGCTCGAATTCTGGAGGTTGCTCACTCAGCTTTAGCCATGGGGGGCAGTTACGACTCCTGAAACCAGGCAGAGAGGTTCCCAACATTGCTGTACTGAATACTATTGGCAATTGTAACACAAAGGTAAGTATAGGTTTGTTTGCACCAGCATCATCGCAAATGTGAGGAATGCATTGCATTGGGATGTTACAATGGCTACACAGTCACTAGGCAATAGGAATTTTCTAGCTCCATTTTAATCTTATAGGATCACTGTAATAGTTGAGATCTGTCATCACCTGAAACGTTGATAATGTGGTGCATGACTATATATATACATATATGTATTTTTTTCTTTTTGCCAGAACAGTAGAAATACAGAATAATTGTAACTCAACTGTTTTTACTTTTACTCCTTGATTCACCTATATTCTACCAATACTCTGTCCCTCTGCGTTTATATCTATCTCTCTATTTATCTATCTTAATAAGAAATTAGCTCACGCTTTTATGGAAACTGGGATGTTCTACAATCTGCCATATGCAGGGTGGAGATCCAGGAAAGCCGGTGGTGGGATTTAAAGGTCTGAGAGCTGGAGAGCTGTGAGGTAGATTCCAGTCTGTGTTTTAAAGCTGGACAGCCAGCGGAGCCGAGGCTAGGAGGTGGGCCGTGTCTCGGCTCACACGGTCTGGCAGAGCGAATTCAGCCTTCTTCCACTGTTTCATTCTGAATGGGTCCTCAGTGGTTTGAAGGTCCCTAACCACATTGGGTAGGGTCATCTGCTTTTCTCAGTCCACCAGTTCAAACGCTAATTTCTCCTGGCCACACCAGACATCATGTTTAATCAGATATCTGGACACCCTTTGATCCAGTCAAATTGATGTATAAAATTATACTTTATAAGCTAGGATGACTCAAAGATGGCCCCACCTGGGACTGCCAATTAGAGAACTAGAGAGAAAGCCCGTCTGTGTGGCTGTGTGCCTGGGGCTTTTCTCAGTATGGGGGATGGGTTCTGAGAGAAAATCTTCTAAGAGCCTTGGGCAGAAGCTGTATGGCCTTTTCTGACTTACCCTGTAAGTTCATGTATGTTATCAATTGTGAGTGAGTCATTAAGGTCAGACCAGATTCCAGGGGAGGGGAACTCCACCTTTTGATGGAGGGGTGGCAAGGTGACATTACAGAAAAGCATGTGGACGGGGAAATACTGTCGCAGCCATCTGTCACAGTCAGCTCTAGAGTTCAAGGGTCAATGAGGTGGCTATAAAGCTACATGATTGTGTTGGCTGTCACGTGATTTTGACCTCTGGAGGTAAAAGCAGAGCAAGGAGAGAAAAGGGGGTTTTTACGTGGTGTTTCACCTGGTCAGAAAAATAAATGCTCAGCATCTAACTAATTGCTAGACTCCTTTTTGTTTGTTTTCTTAAGCTGCTAAAAGTGGTCTAGTAATACTCATTGTTTTTGGTGTGTGCAGTTCTCTGAGTTTTAACACTTGGGTAAATTCTTGTCACCACTACCACAGCTATGATATAGAACAGTTTCAAACCACAGGAATCCTTGTGCTGCCCCCTGTCGTAGCCCCTCTCCCACTTCTCACCTGCAGCAACCTCTCATCTCCAGGTAAAGTTGCTTTGTGCAGTGGTTTTCAAAGTATTCAGTACATATCTTAACAGGTGCATAAGATGATCCAAAGTGGGGGAGGGGGGGTAAATAGCATAATTTACATTTCTATTGCTTTTCTCATCAGTTTCTTTATGTTTTAAACTGTACATAAGACATTAGTGCTGTGGTAACACATGTAATTTATACATACAGTGTTTTTTCCATATCTGTGGTTTTGCTTTGCATGCTTTCAATGACGTGACCTACAGGAGGCAGACACCGAAATAAATTTGAAATTCAAATGATTGTGTTGGAGGTCAAGTGCACAAAAGATAGGAGAAGAGATCCGAGTAGGCAAACTCTTCAGGGTATGGTGAATGCAGAGGGGAAAGGAAGGAGGATTAGGCTGCAAGATCCGCCCACTTTGGTGTAATTCTGAGAAAGCCTCATTTAGCCCAGTAATTGTTAGAGGAATCCTGTACTGGGCAGATATTGCCAGGTTCTAGAGCCCCCACTGTGTTCAGAGAGAACATGGTGTTGCTCCGTATCCTTAGTGCACTGACTGCAACTAGGGGCTGTTAGCCAGCTGCACTCCTCACAGCAGTTTCCTTCTTGGAGAACTGAGCGGTGCATCTCCATGGCTGCTGGGCCTTGTCCTTGGCAAGCATCTCCTTTGCCAGCGTCTGCGGGTATTTTTATACTGCTAATGCCATCCCCAGGGCCCTGGCTCCTCCAGATTAATTTAATGAGCTCCTTAGAACAGAACTGTGGAGCAGTTTTGTTCTCATTGATACTCATCTCAAGGAATGTCATTAATTACCAAGACAAAATTCATGCCGTTAACTTTTATTAATTAATTATGGGTTGAGTGTGTGTGTGTGCATGTGTTTCTGTGGTCTGGAGTCCTGGAGGGGGATGATTCTAAATATGAACTCAAATCAGCAAATGCTAACTTTGACTGTGTGAGTGGGTTGGAAACTTCTGTGATGTGTGCTTAGGGCCAAAGATGTTAAGGGACACAGACACTTGTGCTGTGGGGAAAAGGGCAATGAAGTCACCTGGGGTCAGCTGGAAGTGTTGGAGTAGCACACATAGGATGTTGAAGTTCTGAGGAGTAAAGCATATCAGAAGAGGGTAAGGGTTGGGGTTAGCGTTGACTGTCGCAGCTGGACTGGGGCTGTAGAAGGGTGCACACCAGCCTGGGCTGTAGGTCAGGAATAAATGGCACGCCCTTCACCTCTACCTAGAAGCTATCGCCCATCCTGGAGTGCTCTCCTGTGGGTCCTGGTAAACGCTCTCTGTTGGCAATGTTTCTTATAGTTGCTGCTTACCTGAGATGCACTTGTAGTGCCTGATTACTATGCACATTTGACTTTCTTTTTGTCTTTTTTTTCCTTGAAATCAATGGCCAAGTTATTACTTATTGTTTTCTCTTTTTCCAGATGCCATTACGGATTCTCTAAAGCAACACACACTTGACCCGCTGGTGACCAGGAGTCCCCCACCAGCTTTCTGACCTTGCTTGAGAAATATATGGATTTTTCAAATAGTGTGCAATAAGTCACCAGAGTGGCAGTGGAAAAGGAAAGAGAAGGGTAGAAAACAAATTGAGTTTAAATGGCGGGCAAAGCAAATGCCACGTTAACTCAAGTGTTCAATATATAGAAGTTGTCTGATTCTGTGATGATTATTAAACTTTAAAGAGAGGCTGTCTGGCCCCAAGTAAACATACGTAATGATCTTTTGTCCACAGTGAGGCTGCTACATGGGATTTCTCTCTGAGACTTTCAGTTTTAAGCTTTCAAGTTTGGAGTAGGTAAATTTGCTTTCCTTTTAATCCATTTTCTTTGCTTGTAAGGGAATTAGATGACGTAGGGGAAAGGAACGTTCGTGTTTGCAGTGATAAAGGAGGAGTCTGGGCTAGGGTGGGATGCTACTGGAAGGAAAAGATGCTTAGACAGCATCTACTCCTACTTCTCATTGAGCAGATGCAGAAACAGAAACTCTGAGAAGCTAAAATCAGGAAGGTGGAGCAGGACGAAAATGGGAGTCCAAAGAACTGAGGGCAAACAGCAGCTGTGACCTCGCTCTGACACTGACGCTCTTCTCCCATGACCTGTCCTTCCTAGGCTTCTGGGGGCAATGTGGAAAACTAACAGCCACACTTGACTTTCAGAATTGTCAGCAGGGTTCCTGATCCTTGTTGGCGTTGTAAATACATGTAGGTTATATGTAAATATATGTAGGAATATAAATATATGTTGGTTACACCCCTTTTGCACGTTGCTAAATTTCTTGCAGTTTCGGTCTCTTTGATCCCTGTAACAGCTAACACTGGTTTCTAAGGAGAGCTTGGTAAATTCAGTCATTATTCCTGTCCTGAAAGTGTTTCTCCTGATGTTATCACTTGGTGGTTCTTGGATGTTGATATACATAGGCCAATGAACACTTGAAAGCTTCCATCTGAATTCTTGGCTTTAAAATTATAAGAATTTCCCCCATACCAAGCACCAATAGATAGGGCTACATAACAAATGTAGAGATGGCCAAAAATTAGACAATCTAACTAACATAACAATTGGAACTTAATGTGAATGAGCTGAGATGTACTAGATTGATAACAGTACGATGAGAAACAAAGAGAAAAGGGACAGTAGGCCAGTACAGGGCGACCGCAGACCTCTGCCTTGTGAGGTAGACAGTGATTGTTGTTCACCCCAATTGCATTGCAGTCCCCGGAGTATTAAGCCCTTTCCACATACATGACTTTTCACAGCTGACATTTTTCCATCTAAATGGCAAGCATATCCTTCATGGCTCTTAAGGTTGTTGCAAGGGTGAAATCAAACAGTAGCTTTATCAAACTTAAAAGTGCTATTAAAATATTACCTGATTTACTAGCTAGTTAGTAGCACTGGGCTAGAAGTGGGGACTCCTGACAACTAATATAGGTCCTTTTTCTATAGCTCTTGGGAGAAAGTTGTGAATAAGGTTAAATTGTAGAGAAGACAACTAGTGTCTGGAGACAACAGGAAGTCAGCACGAGCACCATGGCATTCTTCTTGGGAAGTCAATTAAAATTAAGTTTATTCAGGTCGTGGTTAGGGGTTTAGAAACCACTCGAGTCTGTGTTTTGAAGGGGAAAGGCAATACACAAGCTGGTCTGTTCCTTTTTTTTTTTTTTTTAGATTTTATTTATTTATCTTTAGAGGGGGAAAGGAAGGAGAGAAGGAGAGAAACATCAATGTATGGTTGCCTCTCATGAGTCCCCTGCTGGGAACTGGCCTACAACCCAGGCACGTGCCTTGACTGGGAATCAAACCGCGATCGTGTGGTTCGCAGGTCTGCGCTCAATCCAATGAGCTACACCAGCCAGGGCTGGTCTGTTTCTTTTGAGCAGAGACATTTACCAAGTTCAAGCCTGGAGCAGACTTGTTTCTTCTCTTTCTTCCGAGTGAGGGGGAGGAGAGGTGACCATGGAGTACCTGAAAGACGGGATACTAGAGCATGGGTTCTCAGCAATAAATCTCAAAGATTTCCTGAGACCAGAGGGCAGGATCAACCCGCTAGAGAAAAACAAAACTCTGGGAAATTGGTCTCTTTACTAATGCTTTTGTCATAAGGAATACTTTTCCAGCTTTCTTTCAGATAGCACCATATTTCATTTTTCTGCTTCAACTTCTAATTCTTTAGAGAGGAACCTGGGCATCCATGTGCCATTCTTTGAGATGGAATGCAGGATGTGATGGTGATCAATACTATTGCCACCGAAGATAAAGATATCTACCGATTTCACTATTTCCTGCTGCCTCCATAAAAACTCAAGCCTGTCTTGGTCATCTGCTTTAAGGAACAATAGAATGACATTGCTGGCAATTACATACATCTACTTATTCCAAAGCCAACAGCTCTTGGTTCAGCGTTAATACATCAACTTCATTTTAAAAAGTTATGAGAACAATGACTTATTACTTTTGAGAAGTAGGGAGTCTTATCTCTATAAAAGTGGGTCTAAAAAGTTCACTGCTCAGTGAGTTCCAGTTTGTTTCTGGGAAATGCCATATGACTTTTGAATGGTATTCTATCTTCTAAACGTTAGCAAGATATTTCCAAGTATTAAATAATTACCCAAGGCTTGTCAATAGTCAGTTCACTTTATATTTGCTTATCTGGAAAGCCTGAGTGACTGCAGTTCATAGGAATACCATGATTCTTAACTTAATTTCCAGAAGTTCATTTAGTCCACACTCATTGAACACTTTGTGTATTCAAAGCATGAGGCTCAGTGCTGAGTGTACAAAAAGAATAAAACCTTATGTTCATACCTGAGTATTTCTAACAGATGAGAAGTGTTGATTTTCCTCTTCTCTTCTGGGTGTGCAGAGTTTCTATAAATGATGCTCAATTCCCAGAAGTCTTATGTAAAGATTTGGCTGGTTTTTCAGTGTCCTTTTCTATGAGGTTTTTAAGCTAAGTATCCAGGTACCCTTGATTCTGTGTGCCATCTGACTATAGCTATTAGACCCAGAGGCTTGCAGTGCATAGTTAGGTCTATGTAATGATATATGGTGAATGCTATGGGAGGTGTTTGTACAAAGACCAATGGGAGCACAGAAGAGAGAGTTTGGTAATAGAGGAAATGGCAGTTGAGCCTGGCCTTTAAAGGTGAGTTAGATATTTCCAGGACAAGGGTGGACAAAAGCATCCAGGGAGGAACAGACCGTGTAAACAGGTGTGAGAGAGTATGGGACAGTTGTGCATTTTGATAGCGACTGTACCATGGACATTGGTAGGAGCTTACACTAGATGAGTAGGCCGGGTCAGTCTGTGAAGGGGATGTTGTTTATCAAAGACATTAGGTCACCTTTGTCTTAGTCAGTCTCTTCATATCTTCTCGGCTGATGGGCAAACTGAGGAACTGCAAACTTGTTCAGACTCCTCTTCTGGTACTGAAATTCAAGATAAACATGGGGCTGTGACCATGAGTGTATTTGATATTCCAGGTGGAACTTGATTTCCCCATTCTCTTACCTACCCTCTCCCTCACACCTTCTTCCATCCAATGTTGTTTCCATTTCCTCATGGGCACTGCTTTTATCGGGAATCACATACCCAGTAAAGTTGGACCTTGTGAATTGGAGGACCAAAGCAAAAAGAAAAAGTTAATACATTTGTCAAGTATTCACTAGCAGCTTTTTGTCCTGAAAGATATGTTGATGTAAAGTGATTAAAATGTTGATAAAAAAAACTTTCAGGAAGCAAGTTAAAAAAGCAAGACTGATAAGATATTTAAGAGGTTCTTGAAACAAAAGGGCTATTGCCCAAACATGATAAAGCCCTACCCCAATGCCCAATTGTCCTGATACTGAAAATTCGTTGTGCCTCTGACATGACTGCAGGTAAATGTATATTGGAGAGTGAAGTTAGTCCTGAATGTTAAGGAAAACTAGATGCACAAGAACTCTTCAGTCTTCGTGGGGAACACCTGCACTTTCCATGAATGCTGCTGTCTCCAGAAGTCTCATGATGGAATCTAGCTGCTTTCTCAATGTTTTTCTCCATATATCTTCTCATGGAACATGACACAGAATTATCCTTGATGGTGTTAATGTGCACACATGTGTATGTGTGAGAGAGAGAGAGAGAGAGAGAGAGCGCACATTGTCTGAGCACTTGACTCCTGTTAGTTCAGTTGGCCTCTGGCTCTTTCCTTCCCACAATTTCTTTTGTCCCCTCTCTCATCTTGTCTGGAAATTCCTTTTGTAAAATATTATATAGTGACTAGTCTACCAAGTCTGACTTTCAATCTTGTTGTTTTATGAAAATATTTAAGTATTTACTTTCACCTGCACTGGCAGGAGGAACCTCACACATGGCCTAGTCTTGAAGGTAGAAAGCTACAAGGGTCAGTGTTTTAGGAGAAAATTTGAAATTTAATGTTGTAATGTTTATGAAATAGTATTCCTGTTAAACATACGAGGGGGGACCAAAAAAAACTGTGTAATTTATTTATAAAAAATTGTGTATTTATTCTTACATGTTTAAATTTCAGTCACCTTCCAGGCACTCTCCATTTGATGCAATACACCTATCAGGATGTTTTTTCCACTGCTCAGAACACTTTTTGAACTTGTCAATTTTGATGCCTTTTAGTGCTTGTCATTTTTTTGTTTCACCTTTCCTACATCAGTAAAAGGTTTCCCTTTGAGGATTCTTTTCATCCAGGGAAACAAAAAAAGTTGCTCAGGATGAGATTGGGTGAATAGGGAGGGAAGAATATAGGAATTATGCCATTTTTGGTCAAAAACTGCTGAACACTCAGCATGGTGTAGGCAGGTGTGCTCATAAATCACCCATCATGAAATGGGCAAATGTATTGAAAGAGTCTTCAAAAAAAATTCACTGAAGCTGAACTCAGCCTCTCACAACACCACCACCTGGTACACTGATACAGATGGGTTCCTAGAACATTGACCTAATGGGTGAAGCCCACTAGGGAACTGCCCTCTAGAAGATAGTACTGTTTTTTTGGGTCCCCCCTCATATGATCAAAAAAGACTCAAACAGGATTAAATATGTATTACTTTCCTTATCCAACAATATATCAGATATATGCTCATATCAGAATAGAGAGCCACTTCATTCCTTTTAAGGTTACAAACTATTTTATGGAATGGGATAACCATAATTCATTGAACCATTTCCCTCGAGATTCAAACTTGGATTCCAAAGAACACATGTATAGGGAACAGAAGTAGGGCCACAGATTAAGGATGGATACCAAAGAGTGGAGAAAACTTGCAAGGATAACATTGACAAACTATGAAGGATCAGTGTAGCTCAGTGAAATGTGTTCTACAGAAAGAGGGTTTTGTTTACCTATATTTAAAGCAAGAAGAACAAGGAAGGGATGGACTCAGTGCTTGGGCAGAATGTGGTTAGTTGACTGATGAAAAGAGAGGGAATGATTCAGTGCTATTTAGTTTCCATCTTGTATCAAGGATGTGATCTTCAGTGTGGAAAGGGCTGAAGGTCCTCGTTACTAACCTGAACTCTTAGCGACGTAATTGAGTGTTGGGGACAATGCCTACAGCAGAGTTAGCGCTCAGCAAATGGGTTAACATTTTCATTATAGTATTTTTGGTAGAATTGCCAGGAATGACAAAAGGTATTGGATGATCGAAATGGGAAAATCATCAATTTCAAAAAGAGGAATAAAGTTAATTCCGAAAAGAACATCTCAATCAATGTGACATAACTCCTGGTCAAATTCAGGAACAAAATAACAGTAATGTGCCACTGAATGACAAGGATACATTCTGTGAAATATGTCATTAGGTGACTTCACTGTTGTGTGAACGTAACAGAGTGCACCTACACAAAGCCAGGTGGTGTTGCCTTACTACACACAGAGACTGTGATAGAGCCCAATGCTCCTAGGCTACAAGCCTGTTCAGCATGTTACCTTGAAGAACAGCATGATATTAAGTCAAGCACAAGAGACAATGATGCAATCAAGAGACACAATAAGCATGAGATGTATGAGGCTGCTGCCGATGTAACATGGCATCCTATCTACAGCAAACGTTTTTATAAGTAAAAAGAGTAAACTCTATAATAACAAGAAAAAGCATAGTATAATGGAATACATCAACCAATAATTAATAGTTATTATCATCAAAGTACTGTGTACTGTACACAATTGTATATACTTTTATGACTGGTAGTGCAATAGGTTTGTTTACCAGCATCACCACAAGCACATGAAGAATGCATTGTGTACTGCATCACGAGGGCTACGATGTCATTAGGTAATGGGTTTTTTATCTCCATCATAATCTACGGGAACACCTTCCTGTAGGAGATCTGTCATTGACTGGGGTGTTGTCAGGTGGCGCATGACTGCATTACAGATGAACAGTGAGAGCTCTGGGAAAGAAGAGCAAACCACTGAAAACAGTGAGTTCCGAAAAACAAATCTGGTGTCTTTTGTTCAGTTTTGTCATTGAATAGTTACGATTAGAGGAATGTACTAGATAGCATGCACAGTTTAGCAATATGTTGGAACAATTTCCCTGAAGCCATGCTTTCTTCTGCATTTTGCATGCGCTATACTTTCTGTCCAGAATGCTCTTCCTTTCCTCATCTGTTGGTGATTGCTTACTCAACGGAGGCACGATACTACTTTTGTGACAGTAACCAACATTTCCTGTTTTCCTTTCCGAACTTGGACCTCCTCCAGTCAGCTAGGCTGTCTGCAAACATCACTTTAGGTAAGTGATGACACATCAAAAAAGCAGTGAGAAAAATTCAGTTGTTTGCTTTGGATTCCAAAAGGTTTATTCTTAAGGGAAGCAGAGGGGACTCTTGGTTCAAAAAAAAAAAAAAAAAGGTTTGGAAGAATACTTTGATGTATGAAAATAAAACCTTCTCTCATGGAGACTAGATAAGGAAGAGTAGANCGGGACCACCTTCCTGTAGGAGATCTGTCATTGACTGGGGTGTTGTCAGGTGGCGCATGACTGCATTACAGATGAACAGTGAGAGCTCTGGGAAAGAAGAGCAAACCACTGAAAACAGTGAGTTCCGAAAAACAAATCTGGTGTCTTTTGTTCAGTTTTGTCATTGAATAGTTACGATTAGAGGAATGTACTAGATAGCATGCACAGTTTAGCAATATGTTGGAACAATTTCCCTGAAGCCATGCTTTCTTCTGCATTTTGCATGCGCTATACTTTCTGTCCAGAATGCTCTTCCTTTCCTCATCTGTTGGTGATTGCTTACTCAACGGAGGCGCGATACTACTTTTGTGACAGTAACCAACATTTCCTGTTTTCCGAACTTGGACCTCCTCCAGTCAGCTAGGCTGTCTGCAAACATCACTTTAGGTAAGTGATGACACATCAAAAAAGCATTGAGAAAAATTCGGTTGTTTGCTTTGGATTCCAAAAGGTTTATTCTTAAGGGAAGCAGAGGGGACTCTTGGTTCAAAAAAAAAAAGGTTTGGAAGAATACTTTGATGTATGAAAATAAAACCTTCTCTCATGGAGACTAGATAAGGAAGAGTAAAGAGCCTGGGATGAGGAGGCTATACCACTGCATAGCACCTACCTGACCTTCTTATCGCCCTTTGTGATCTCCCTTAAAGGGCAGTGTTATCTATTGATAACCCAGTATGAGTGAAGCTGGCGTGTGCCATGTGTGTCTCTCCCAACGCAGACCACCCTCCCTTCAATACCTGTGACACTTATAAACCTCATATCTGGAGGATGGGCAGCTGAGCATCTAGAGGGGAGGGAATTGTGTGGAATGGGCCTGTATTTGGGTAAACATTAAGTCCAATGAATCATTTCTCTTCTACACCATCCTTGCTGTTAGGACCATAGTAACAGCCTCTACCTTTTCACACTCTTGAGACTCAACTCCAAAAAAAAAAAAAGGGAGGGAGGATTGAAAAAATACCTCACATTATCTTTTGAGGTTTCCTCAACAACCCCTGGCAGAGCATGGTGTTCCTTTGTGAGCTCCTCTTGGACTCCAAGTCCCCTCATCATAGGGAAATGCTGTACCGATTCCATGATTATTTCCCCATTAGACTGTGAGCCTCTTGAGCGCAGAGGACAGATTCTATTGTGTTTGTATTTCTTGGTACACAGTAGAGACTAATCAAGAATTTAGTGGGTTGAATTGAACGTTGCTAAATGTGTTGAGCTCGCTGGGTTCACAGGTAATTAAATATATACTCAAAGAATATTGGCTAATACATTAGTGTCAACTGGAACTAGCTCTTTATGAGGTACTTCAAGGGTCATTGTTCTCTTCCTACTAATGACTGGAATAGGATATAACTCATTGGTTATATTTTGGGGCAATAGGAAACCGGAGGGAAAGTCAATACACTGGATAACAGTCAAAATCCAAAGAGAGAGTAATAGTTGAAATAATGAACAAAATATAATGATATAAATATAAAATAGTACAATTAGGAGAAAAATCAAGTGTATGACAAACCAGGAGAGATATAACTTGAAGTATTTGTTAAGGATCTTGCCAGAGCTTTAATTGATGATCTTATTATATAGCAAAGTATAATGAAGCTTTTAGTATATTGCATATTTAATGTGATTTTGGGGTATTGTTTATAGAAATAAAAGGTAGAGATCTACAAATTTTAAGGTCCCACTGTATGCCTCACTGATGAGATCATGGCTGAAATATTGGGTACAGTTATCCATGTAGTATTTAAAGAGAAAAATTCTGGAGAATTTAGAAGAAAATATTTGTGGAAACTCCATTTTTATGAGACTTGAAAGGCATTTGGGCTAGACCATGGGAGGAATGTCCTTATGAGGGAAGCACTGGTTGGACTTTCTAGCCTTTGAATGCCTGTTCTATGAAAGGATAATTCACTTAGGTTTTGTAGGCCAATGGGTGGAAGTTATAAGGAAGCATATGGTGGAGCACTATTCATGAGAGATTTGTAGCAATTAGGCATTCCATCAATGAAGTGCCAGCTTTGGGATAGTCTTTACCTTGTTTCACTGGGAGAGATTAAACTGTGAAGAGGTTTACTGTCGTCACACGGATCCCTGATATGCACGGATGATTGAATTCGGAGCTCTAAGGTGGCCTCTAGGTCAAAGACAGGCACTCTTTCCATGTCTGCTTCGTAGCTTAGAAGGGGAGTAATCTGGGGATGTAGATGGGCAGGAGGGACTTTTTTACCTAGTGGCAGAAATAATAGAAGTGTTTACCGTAGAACTGAACTTTCTGGATTTCCTTCACTGTTCACTTTGCATGGTGGGCCACATAAAGGCAAAGACCTGGGCTGCTGGAAAGCATTTCATGTGAAAGAGAAGGAAATGACTCCTGGGTGGATGTGACCTTTGGTTAAGAATGATGATGCTACTCTGTGTTCCAGGGCTCTGTACCCAGGAAAATAGCAGGACTTGATCAA
This sequence comes from Sturnira hondurensis, assembly GCF_014824575.4. Taxonomy (NCBI): domain Eukaryota; kingdom Metazoa; phylum Chordata; class Mammalia; order Chiroptera; family Phyllostomidae; genus Sturnira; species Sturnira hondurensis. Next base: position 28,961 of record NW_028091030.1, on the reverse strand, counting down.
TGGGAATGTTTGGGGATGGGAGATGGGAAACCAATGATGAAGAAGGAAGTGTGAATTTCATCTGGGAGAATGATGATATTTTAGCCCCACGGTTCATGGCTGTGAGCCCAGCAGGTGAGTCTGGGACAATCAGTGGCTTCTGACACGCAGGCACTTGCAGTGATTCTGAGCTATGTGCCATGGCCAAGCGGCTCTCACTGCTGCAGACAGCTTCATTACTATGGGCTCATTTTTTCACTTAGTCTGAGACCTTCTTCTACCAGCCAAAGACGAATGAACAAATCACCCAGCCTCTACATGGTTTTAATATTACCCTCTCTCTTCTGTCCAGACCGGCTTTGGTTTAGGTATTCTGATGCCTCCCCTCGGAACTGCAGTGCAGAAGGTCTTTGGCACCACCCAGCACTCAAGTGATGTGTGAAGCATGGGTGAGAGGCTCTCCTCCAAAGACTTGGCAGACAGGGAATCTGCAGCAATCGAAGGATGACAGAGTGTGCCCTGGATTGCCGAGGAATAGGCACACATTTATTGCCACTTTAATTTATCAAAAACAATTCCAGTCCCCTTCCTGAGCTTGGAGTGAATAGAACATCTTCCAGAAATCAGAATGCACAACTAGCAGTTTAATTTCCTGCTGGGGGAAGGTAAACTATATGCTCATGTTGGAAGCAGCATGAAATGGTGTCCAGTTATATGAGCACAAAGTCAAAGTCAAAGTCTCTGTCTTCAAATTGCAGAGAGGTACATACAGCCTCTGAATATCTCTAAGTCACAGAATATCGCAAGTTATTTTCTTCCTAGTGAATTCAAAGAGAAGAGGTAGTAAGTATGTATACTTAATGTAAACCTTGAACTTTTTACTGCTGTCCTTTCTGAGGCTGCTGACTGCTTTCCGGGCTGGGCTGCAGCACCGGTCTATCCTTGCATCCCTGCCAAGCACCCTGTGCAGGGGAGAAGCCTTCAGCCTCCAAGGTGTCCACTGATTGAACCACTCCTTCACTTCTGGGCAGACAAAATGCCACATGATGGGGCGCAGAACCAGACTTCCTAGGTGACCATCAAGGGTTAGATGCCAGAACCCAGAAGTGTGGTCGAGCCAGCTCCTGTGGCATAAACTTTCACCCATGGGAATGGCAGCTGGGAAGATAAATTACCCCTCTTTTTTTCTCTTGGATGGACTATTCCGAGGTACACTCTCTCCTTGCCACTCTCCTGGAGAAGTCCCGCTCGCAGAGGGAACACGCCTGCCAGGGGCCGTGCAGGGTCTCTTCCTGATTGGCATGGTAGCACCTGCTTGTCACTGTGCCACATCGTTCCTCATCACACTTCCCCTTATTTCCTGGGCTAAGACAGAGATATAGAAATCAGGAAATGCATTCATTCATTCATTCATTCACTCTGTCACTGATGGTTTATTGAGAAGTTACTAAGTGTTGAGGATTTAATCATTTGTGAGACATAACGACGGGTAAAATATGAACCATGCCTTTAAAGGACTCATATCTCCTTTAGAGAGGCAGACAGAAGATCAGGAAAAGCTCTTCAAAATGAGGGAAAAAATCTTTAGGGTTTTTTTAAAATCTAAAAATACTTGAGGTGAAATACTTAATATACTTAATCTAAAATACTTGAGGTGAAATGTTCTTGTGTTGGAAATTTGGCTTCAAGAATGCTGCATGCGACTTAGTATCGAGACCCCAATGTAATGAGATCTTTAGACACTTTCATGCTGTGGTGCTAGAATTGAACTAAGGTCAATCAGGAGAGCCCCGCCTTCTCAGGAGAGCCCTAAGGAACTCCCATCGTTGGGCCAGGCATGTCCCGAAATGTTTTTTTGAGAGCCGGAAGAAATGGTCCTCCTGCCACTGCCTCCACACAGCTCTGCTTGAGTCTAGAAAGGAGGGGGGCTGGAGTGAATGGTAGAGCCAGGGGATGGTTGGCCTTGAGCGGGGACAGCTGTGCTGTTGGGGAGAAGCTTTCCCCCGTCCTTTGGGAATGCAGAAGAGCCAAACGGAGCCGTTTCTAGAGCACTGTCCCTGAGAATCAGGACTGCTCAGAAGAAGAGCCATCTGGTTCCTTGGTGGAGTACTTACTGAGATAGCTGGCCCACCGGGGTGCTCACTCCCAAACACACAGGATGCGTTCTTGGGAGTGTGGACCTAGGCGTTAGTAACCATAGTGACTGTAACTGATTTTGCTATGGGGACCTGGAGGTGAGAGGCCACGGTGTGGCACAGAGCTACAGGCTGGAAAGGACGACAGTCTAATGTGTTGAGAATATGGGGCAATCCCCACCACATTCCATTCATTTTTTCCATCAGAGTGTTCAGACTTAATAGTTCCTGGGGCTCCCCAGACGGGAGAAGAATCCAGAGCGGAGACTGCCCTGCGTGGTCCTCAGCTCTGGGAAGTCAGGGCCACAGCTTGCACTGGGGAAGGGGCTGTGGAAAGTTTTGATGGCTGAAATTTTAACCTGGATGGTACTATTTTAACAATTAAAAATAACCAGAAAGTATGAAAGTCTATAATACATCTACAATACATTCTCTGTATATTGGGTTTTGTGCCCACCAATGCAAAATACAGATGATATATCAGAATTGTACCCTGGAAACCTATATAACTTTATTAATCAATGCTACTCCAATGATATAATAAAAAGAACCAGCAAGTTATAAAATTTGAAAATAATACTGTTAAGGGGTAGATAAAGACTAACATGGCAGGGTGGAAAATCAGTGACTGAAACATGTAGAACCACTCTGACAGGGGACTTTCAGGGGAGGCCTGGAAGTGGGGTGCTCTTTCTGCTTGCACGTACTGGCCACAACCCAGTGCCATGACCTCAACCTCGTTGTCCCTGGGGCTCAGAAACCTCCACCTGTGTGTCCAGGGAGAACAGTTGGAATATGGTAGCATTGCTGCTGTCACAGGCAGCCACTGTGAAATCCAGAACATCGCTCAACTTAGAAGACATGACTCTGGTGGCGGAGCAATGACAACGGCATTGACGATGAAGCCCCGTGGTGTGGCAGACACCACTCAGGATCCTCACCGTGTTTTCTCTAACAGCCGACAGTGTTCACAGGCTGGAGCTCCGAGAACGTGTGCGCCGACTTCTCCGGGATAAGAGGAGTCTAATATTTAATCCTGGCAACTGTGTGACAGGGGCGCTAAGACTGTCATTTTCTGGAAGAAATGAGAGAGCTCACCATTCAATGCCACAAGTAATAGAAGGCAGATTTATTGCTCGTGTCTGGCTGGGTCCCACTCCAGTGTCCCTGCTGTTTCTCTTGTACCCATATCATCTGGTAATTTTGACTTCTTAAAATCCGAGGCCTTTCCTCTTGTCTCGGATCAGGATGAATTTCCTGAGTCTCATTTGGATGATTCGATGATAGCCCCCTCTTGAAAATGTGGCACCCCTGTCCCATAGTTGCCAGGACTAACATTAGATTCCTCTAATCCTGGACAAGTCGGCACACACTTCCTCAGAGCTCCAGCCTGTGAACACTGTTGGCTGTTAGAGAAAACACGGTGAGGATCCTGAGTGGTGTCTGCCACATCACGGGGCTTCGTCATCAATGCCGTCATCACTACCGCACTACCAGAGTCATGTCTTCTAAGTTGAGCAATGTTCTGGATTTCACAGTGGCTGCCTGTGACAGCAGCAATGCTACCATATTCCAACTGTTCTCCCTGGACACACAGGTGGAGGTTTCCGAGCCCCAGGGACAGTGAGATTGAGGTCATGGCACTGGGTTGTGGCCAATACGTGCAGGCAGAAAGAGCACCCCACTTCCAGGCCTCCCCTGAAAGTCCCCTGTCAGAGTGGTTCTACCTCTTTCAGTCACTGGTTTTCCACCCTGCCATGTTAGTCTTTATCTACCCCTTAACAGTATTATTTTCAACTTTCCACATGACGTATATTCACTGTGTCAAGGAGCGTGCTGCCCGGCACCAGAGTTTATTGTTCCATCTGGCTGCTATTATTCCATTTGTGCAAGGTCCTGGTGTGTGTGGTTCTTTTTTGTTTTGAGGTCACCGTTTTAATCATTTAATTAGTACTTAGCTGGATTTGGTGTGTTGGGTAATTTCCTTAATTTGGCTCTGAGGTTTGTGGAGATTGAATACTCACCAGTTTATACAATTTTGATTTTTGACATATAAAATTGGAGCAGATGGGCCTGGGGTTCAATCATTTAGTTATTGCTGATTAGTTGCATGTCTTGTTCATTTATTGATGGGACTATTGCTAGTCACCCTCTACAATATTCTTTTAATTACCTCCAGCAACTGCTTGATATTAACGTGCTATCCCTTTAACCCCAGATTATCCTTTCCAGGTTTTATGGAAGTTCAGTAAAAACACTTTAACTAATCTGTTCAGTTATGTTAAATAAATAAACTATCACAATTCGATGTTGGGCGCTTTGGATCCCCAAGTATGATCTTTTTTGTGAGTTGAAACAGCCACGACGCATTAAGTATCTTCCTGGCGCAGTTGGAGCTGCCAATTGGGTGGAGCCGTCAGAAACAGCTTTAATGGGGAAGGACTCCGGCAGTCTCTGAGTGTGAATCTAGCTGCTGTGTTGAAACTGAGGAATTACTAAAATCAATTTTTCCTTCCCCTTGGTTGTCCTTAAATAGTGCCCATTGGCAAGGCCCCTTCACAAATTTGTACACCCAACAAATATGCATCTGTGACATACTCTCTTTAAGCTGGTCTTTGGGATAAAAAATGAATTCCTGGACCCTTTTGTGGTTCTCCTGGCCTTACTGGGTAGAGGGTGTATATGAGTATAAACACAGTAATATGGTACGTCCACCATGCAGTGATTGTGCAGATGAGAGAGTATTAAATGGGACAGAAATTGTGTCTCACGAATACTTCATTGACATTTAACCTCTCAGAGAACTGTTGACATCGCCATTCCCTGTGCTTAAATCATGCAGTAGGGCCATCAGTCACTGATTTTTTTCTTTGATCCCTAAGTCTTTCTCATGAGGTTAGAGGTCGTATCTTTGGGCTTACGTCAGTGGAGCTCATCGTCAGCATTTGAGAAGCTGGACTTGGCTGTGTTTTTAGTCATGTTTCTTTTTCTCCTACTGGTGCTCACCACGTGTATAAAACAACTTCTCTCCCACATAGAGAAGAGTTCTCATACTGAGTGTTGCTGCATGTAGATCATGGCCAGAAAATAGGAAATTGAGCTCCCTTCAGGGTAATTTGTCACTTTACAGGTTGTTTGTCAGAACATGCAAACAGATCAGTCCTTGTAAAGAGTGGAGTGTTTTTATTTCTAATTCCCTTTTTTTTTAATTAGGATGCATTTTTTTATTAAGAGATGCTAGAGACCAACATTTTTTCCACCCATAAATTTTGCATCTTATGACACAGTGCGAATTACAATGGTAGGAAGAAGAGGGACTTGCAAACAAAACAAAGACATAAAATGTAATGAGGGGAAAGCAGCCAGCTTGCAGCAACTGTAAAGAAGAAAAAAAAAAAACTTCAGGGAGGCCTGATTTATAAGGGATAATTATTATTGGCTTATTTAGAAAACTGGGGCGGTGATAGGAAGCCGCTGAAGTGGCTGTTTTTACAAACTGATTTCCAGAATCCTTCTCTTCCATGCCATTGTAAAATAATGATCCTTGGTGAATGTGTCCCCTTTCACTTAAGGATTTGCAAGGAATTGAAAAATACTGCTTAGATAGAATGATGATGCCTGGGAAACACAGGCCACTATTTTAAAAGTAAAAGCAAAGACCAGGAGCAGGACAAGGATTTGTATAAAGTTGTCTAAGGGATCAGAGCAAGGGAATGGACCCTGTTCTCAACTTCTTATTTCCTAAATTCAGAAATGGTTGGTTCCCACAGTTAAACTTTACATTCTAATTAGGGAAGTTTAATCGCAATAGCTTTCAATCTAAGACAGATCACTCATCCATTATTTAATTACTTAATTATCATCAGACATTTATCGAGCACCTATACTATGTGTCAGGTACAGGTCAATGGGCTACGAATACAAAGATGGGTAAGTCATCATCTCTTCCCTAAAAGAATTTCCGTATTTAAAGCAGTGAATTTAAATGGACATAATAAACTAAGATATACATTTTCCCACAGTGTAATAATGTTTAATAAAATGCTTAGATTAAAAAACCCAGATGTTATCTTTTTGTCAATAATACATTTTATTCCCGCTGGGGAGGATAATTTGCATGGTTACTCATACAATGCTTTACTGTTATCATCAATAAGATATAATATTTCAACAGACCCTAAGATGAAAAGAAATTAAAATAAAAGCACCAGAGGTAGTCTTTTATTGCTGGAAAGAGCATTGAATTGGGAGTGAGGATACCTGAGTTATAATCTCTCTTTTTTTATTAACCCTTTATATGAATTAAAACAAGAGGTGACACCTCTTTTGGTGTATCCTTCATTTATATCCTTCCTTTATATCCTTCCTTTTCAAACACGGAGTTGGGGACTAGCTGAAGGGCTCTCTAAGATTATCGGTAAATTAAAGAAGAATCAAACAAATGTGTATTGAGCACCAAACTTAAAATGTTTAGGAACTGGGAATACAAAGGTGAATAAAATAGATGGTAAGGTGGGAGGAAAATCAAGAAAATGTGATGTTCTGGAAGCCATGTAAAGAAAACGTATCCAGGAATAGGGACAGAACTATCCCAAATGTAGTTGATAGATCCGATGAAATGAAGGTAAGAATGAACTATTGGGTTTTAGCAAAATTTTAACCTTGACAAAGCAGTTTCAAGGGAGTGGTGGCAATGAAGGCATAATTGGTGAGTTCTAGGTGAGAGACTAGAAAATGATGAGACATAAGTAACAATAGAATTCTGACCCACAGTCTACAACAACCGGTCCTTAACCAGCCCAGGAAATCAGCCTACTCTCTACCGGTCAGAGCTGTGGGAAGTCAGACCACTACCTCTAGTCCAGGAAACTCAACAGTAGTCACACCCTAACCAGCCACACAGGACACCTTGCCTCCAGTTGCCCACCCACAGCTTTCTCAGGCCAACAATCATGGCATACCCAGAGATGTCCCCCCCCCCCTTTTTTTTTTCTATAAAGCTTTCACTTTCCTGTGCCTACCATTGACTATCTGCTAAACACCAGTGATGGTAGCTGACTCCTTCCTTGCAGCAAATTCTGAATAAATAGCCTTTGGTCATTCGCATTTGGGTGGTTTTTATTTATTTTCACGTAGAAAAAGTTGTGAGAAGAGGAGTTGGAAGTAGAGAATATAAACAATTCTTTTAAAGAAAGGTTTTGCTATAAAGCTGAGCAGAAAAATGAGTCAGTAACTGGAGTGAGATTTATTTCTTTTTATATTTTACTGGAAAGGACATCAAGTACAATGATGAATAGAAGCAATGACAGCAGGCATTGTTGCTTGATGCTAAAAGGAAATCTAGAGTTTTACCATTAACATATTTTTCTGTGCATTTGTGGAAGTCCTAATAAAGGACACCTTCAAATGATGACAGAGGAAATGGCATTATATTTCAAATTTTAGAAGAGATTACAGTTATTCACTTTTTTTGTGTAACCATTAACGAGGGTTGACTTTTTGGCAAATGCCTTTTTGATGTATCTATTAAGACCATTTCAAGACTTTTCATCTTGAATGTTTATAATCTACAGAACTATGTCAGTAGATTTTCTATTGCTTAGCATCCTGGGTTAAATTCAGCTTGGACATGATTTTTAAAAATGCATTGCTGATTTGCTTTGCTAATAGCATTTAGGATTATGTCAAGAGAAATTAGTTTCTCACTCATTTTTTAATATTTAGCTTATCAGATTTTGATAGCAATATTTTAGACACTAAGCTCATAATTTGAGTTGAGGAATGTTTCCCCTCTTCCTCTACTCTCTGGAAAAGTTTATGTAGATTAAAATATCTGTTTCTTAAATTTTAATAGAATTTACGTCTGAATGTACATAGGCCAAATGCATGTTGTATGTGTGTGTGCACTTGTGTAGGTAGTGATTGCATATCTTTAATGCAGTCATTAAATACATGTTTTTAAATTACTTTTTGAGTCATTTTTAGACCATTTCTTTACATTTTCAAATTTGCTAGCATAATGTTTTTTACAATAGTTTCTTTAAAGAAATATTAGCTGTATCATGATTGCATTAATATTCCTTTTTTATTCCTAATAATGTTTTACTTGTGCCTTCTTTTTCACTTGATCTTAATTTTGTTCTTTTGTGGCTTTGTTTTCCGTTTAATTTGTTTATACTCTATTATTTTCTTTTTCAGTTTTTTAAATTTTTATTTTTATTTAATTCTTGTTCAAGTACAGTTTTCTGTCTTATATTCCCAGCCCTGGCTGCCCCCACCCCCAGTTTTCTTAGTGTATAAGTTCTAGTTCCTTTTTCTAATACTATAAACTCATTAACTCATTGTTTTTCTCCAATACAAGGATTGAAAGCTATCAATATCTTTGTAAATAACATTCTAACAGAATTCTTCAGGTTCTGATATAGAGTATTCTTATTATCATTTAGTTCTGAATATGTTCTAACTTTCATTTTTGACACGAGGTATTTCTAAAGTCTTGTTTTATATTTAATAATTTACTATTGTATACATTTATAATTTGATATTAACTTTTCATTTAATTAAAATTAACTCATAAAACTTAATGTATGTTTTGTCCACTTTTTCTGTAATAGTTTAGACTTGCTTTGTGGCCCAGTACAGAGCCATCTAAACAATTTTTAGGTGTTCTTTGTAAAAACCTGCATTTTGTAATTGAAAAGATATATTCTTTCTCTCTCTACGGCCCCAACCCATTAATCTATGTTTGCTTCACAAGTTATTGAGAGAAGTAGTTTGAAGTTTCCTCATATTGAGGTGGATTTGTAAATCTCTTAAAATTTATATAAATTTTACTTTATATGTTTAGAGCTTATACTATGAAGTGTATTTAGAATTCCTTAGGATATTTTTGACTTAGAATATAGTGTGATTAGTGTGTTCTTTTTCATTCTTACTTTGTGCTTTTATTTTTATGTGAGTCTTTTGTAGTTTGTGTTTTTAATATCAGATTTAGGTCTTTTATATTTAGGTGATGACTGTAAATATTTAAATAGTAAATGTGTTTACTGTTTTTCTCTTTGCAGTGGGATTTTGAACAGAAATTCACATGAAGGCTGCTTTGGCTTAAATTATTTTTACAGGGAACATTTTAAGAAGTTTTATTGCCAAATAACTGACATACAGTAAACTGTATATATTTAAATTTTATAAATTTTAACATTAGGTATATACCCATGAAACCATTACTGCAATTAAGGTAATAAATGTATCTGTGGTCCTAGCTGGTGTGGCTCAGTGGACTGAGTGCCAGCCTGTGAACCAAAGGGTCGCCGGTTTGATTCCCAGTCAGGGCACATGCCTGGGTTGTGGGCCAGATCTGCAGTAGGGGGCATGAGAGAGGCAACCACACATTGATATTTGTCTCCCTCTCTTTCTCCTTCTCTTTCCCCCTCTCTAAAAATGAATAAAAAAAATCTTAAAAAAATAAATATATCTGTAATACTAAAAGATTTCTAATGATGCTTATAAAACTCTCTCTTCTATCCTTCCCTGCCCCTCTTTATATATGAAGGTAACTACTGCTCTGCTTTCTGCCATAATCAATTAGAATTTTCTATAATTTTATATGAGTATAATAATATAGTTCATATGGTTTTGTTTGGCTTATTTTGCTTAGCATAGTTTTCAGATTGATCCAGTTATTGCATGTATTAATAGTTTATTCCTTTTTGTTGCTGAATAGTGTTTGATTTTACTAAGGTATTGCCATTTGCTTATCCATTCATCTGTTGACGGGAATTTGAGTTGTTTCTAACCTTTGCCTTTTGTATGTAAAACTGCTCTGGACATTTGTATGGAAGTCTGCGTGTGGACATATGATTTCTGGTAACTCCTAAGGAGTGGATTAGTTGGGCCATAATATAGGTATATATTTAACCTTTTAAGAAGTTTGCAAAGTGGTTTTTTTCAAGTTATATGATTTTATATTCTCACAACTGTGTGTGAGACTTTAAGTTTTTCCATATCCTCACCAAAATTTTGTCTGGAAGGGTTTCTAAATTGAATCATTATATGTTAGTAGTCAATATATTGTAATCATTATATTGGCTTTTGCAATATATTTTTACTGTGGTTTTAATTTACATTTTCCTAATGCCTAATGATGTTGAGTGTAATTTCATATGTTTATTTGCCCTCTCTATATCTTTTGTTTGGTAAAGTATTTAAATCTTTTGCCCATTAAAAAATTGGGTTGTTTTCTCATTAAGTTTTGAGTGTGATTTATATATTCTGAATAAAGTCTTTCATTAGGAAAATGATTTTCAAGTATTTTATCCCAGTCTGTGGCTTGACTTTTCATTCACTCAGCAGCTCTTGCAAAAAGCAGAATTTTTGATTTTGATGAAGTTTAATTAACACAAATTTTAAATAAATTGTACACAATACCAGGATGCTTCCCCTAGAGTTTTTGATAAATTATGTTGGGGGTAAGGTCTGTGTTTCAAAGGAGCTCTTTAAGATATTTTTATACTATATGATGTTATATTTAACTGGAACCTAATCAAGGGGGAAGCGATTTTCAGGAGCACCTATAAAGGTCACATGGACAAAACCAAGGGGGGTGGAAGCGAGGCAGGGAGGTGGAGATGGCTGGGGTTGGAGGGGGAGAGGTGGGGGGTAAATGCAGACAACTATACTTGAACAACAATAAAATAATTTAAAAAAATAAACAAAAAATATTTTTATATGAAATTGAGTTGAGAAACAGGGATATAAACAGTAGGCATCCTTTTGAGTTCGATGGAGTTTTGGATTTCAATACAATAATTGTGATAGTACTTATTGGACACTTACTGCATACCAGATACTTGAAATGTCTCTGTGTGGAGAGCATGTTTGTAACTTTTAAGAAGATTCCTTTAACCCTATGAGATAAATACAACTATCACACTTATATAAAGAGACTGAGGTCTTGCTCAAAATTCCATAGCTAGTGACTGGAGACCTAAGTCTATGCGTAAAGCCACTCAATGAGGAGTAGCGCGTTCCCTAAATAGTGCCCAAGCACGACTTCCAACCCCATTGCTATCAGAGTCATCTCAGAAAAGCCATAGAACTATGCAGGAGGCTACTTTTCATTTATTTGTAAAATGAGAGGAGATGGAGGTGATTTTCTGGTTCTTTCAGCTCAAAAATGATGCTTTTTTGCATGAAAATGCAATTATCTTTAAAGAAGCATAACAATGAAGTAATAGCTAACAGATACTGCGTTTGTACACAATTTAGAGCAATATTCCATGGAAATATAAAAATTTAAGTACAGTTTGTCACCTTTTACACGAGTCTTTCATTTTATCAGCACTCCCTATGTGCATTTTCTGCTCTAAATATTGAACTGTTTTTGTGATGTCTTTTGTTACAGGGGGGGGGGTATCTGGCCATTGGGCTTATCCACAGGTCAGCTGTTCCTGGAATTAAAAAATACCTTTAGCTGTTTTTTTGCTATTTCAAACTCTTCTAGAAAAGAGGCCTTCCAACAATTATTGTTGTTTTTAAAAATCTGAGTCTCAAGAGAGGTCTTAATTCGTTTTGTGCTCTACTGCAGTCACACTGTTCCGTGGGTCAGAGATGGGATGGAACGATTGTGTGCTTCTACTCACACTTCCTAGCATGGCTGTATTTTCTTATAGCCAGTGGAATTGTTTTTGATATCTGACCTGCTCTTTCTGCCAAGCTTCCTACCCCTGGAAGGTAGGACTTGGCAGAATGAGGGTGTTTACTAACACTTCCCAGATTAACCTCAAGAGCACTGTTGAAATCCAGTTCTGACTCTGAAAAGTGCTCACCTCCTTTCCCAGGCCTTAGATGTCAAAGCATTTATTGAGAAAAATATATAGTAGTTTATAGGCTTTGCTCATACAATGTTAAATTTTATATAAATCATGTAATAATAATAAGTACATACAGCAGTATAATGTGGAGTACATTATAATATGAATACATTATATATGAATACAATATGATGTAGTAGTATAATATAATATGAAATAGAGTGTATTACATAGTAGTGTGGGGGAGCATACCGAAATCATACATACAGACACAGATGATATGTATGTGTACATATATGTATACATTATATCCATAAATTATAAATTATGTTTAATTCACTGTGAACATTGAGTATTAATTATTTTTTTCTAATAAGGTCATGGCACAAACTGTTCAGGAGTATGTCTACTGCCACACAATATGCATTGCTGCTTTCTTTTCTCTGTTCCAGAAGGCATTCTTGCTCTGGGGTTCCAGGTTCTGAAATCTGGCAAGATGTATCTGTCTGCAATAGAACATTACAAGCATCAGTTTCAATGTAGGGCCCATGAAAAGGAAGTACAAAGAATAAACAGAGTCAAAGTAACATTTAAAAGTCTTTTGTGACCTTTGACCAGTTTTCTTAAAAAAATTAAACCCCAAAACCTCAGTGTTCAAACGTTAAGTCTTATCTGTCAAATAAGGAAAGTCTGATTATTTTGGTGATAAATGCCTTTGCCGGTCATTCCTTTAAAATACTACTCTACATTGTTTTGGCTTTGGGGCTGTATTTGAAATTATCATTAATTTGAAGGATCGTTGGGGTCCCACCAAAGTTGACCTAGATACATCACCAGAGAAGCTTTGTGAAAATAAATTTCTCCTCCAACCCAGTTGGGTAAACCTACATCCATCTGTCCCATTTGCAAAGTTTGGCTAATGTACTGTTATTTTCAGATTGGTGAGAGGACTTGAAGAGACACAATTGGCATTGGAAAGAATATCTGATTGAACTTTTAATGTTAGGGTATTGCTGTTTACTTTATTCTTTTACTGTAAATAGAGCTTCATTCACATAAATTTTCTGGATGTCTTGTGTTGAGTGTCAGGGATAAGCTCAGAAACGAACCCAGTCCCTATCCCCTAAGAGGTTGGTGTTCATATATGTGCAGTGGCCTTGTGTTTTGAGTTTTTAATGCAGTTCTGATTTCAAATAGTCTACACCATATTCCCCATTAAAGACAGAAATAATTTAGAAATAACTGTTTTCCATATCCAAACTACTTTCTCTGTGACTTATTGTACTATTCACAGATTTGAAAATCTTTTGGAAAACTTACTTCATTTTGTGTTAGAAAATGTAATGAAGGGAATTGTTACTATATAGTAAGACATGAAGTTGTCAATATCTTACAAGAGGCACAAGTGAAATGCCGTTCCTTTTCAGAAATAACATTATCTTGCGGGATCGGGAAGGGCCTTATGGAAGCAATGGCATTAGAAGAAGGTGTTAAATAATATTGGGAGTAACACTTGATGATTGCCTAGCACCAGTTGTCTGACTAACCAGTGTGTGTGTGTGTGTGTGTCCATTTCTTCTGCAAATCTCATGAAGTAGTTTCTCTTACTATCCCTGTTAATAAAGTGAGGAAAAGAAATATTAAAAAGATATGTGTGCCCAATTGGGGGTGGAACTGGGACTTGAACTCAGATATGTTTGGCTGTAAACTCCGCATTTAAATCCACTATATCCCATTTTGTCTCGGCGGAATTAAATGTGCAGAGCTAAGAGGGGAAGGAAGAATATTTGAAATAGTAGGAGCATCATGAGCAAAGACAGAGACTGAAAAGCACGGGCAAACGGTCAACAGAGGGCAGTTGATTTTGGTGGAGCTAATGGTGTAGGGGAAATGACAAACAAATTTGTCACTGCCATTGGGGCCAGATGGTGAAAAGCCCTGGGCTCCAGGCTGGAGATGCTTACTCTTCTCTTTAGCAATAGAGTTATTAGTGATTAGTGCTAAGAAAGTTATTAGTTATTAGATAGAGTTCTTAGTGATTAGTGCTAAGGAAGTGTTGGGATAAGCATGTAAGATGCTGGGGAAGGACTGACTAGTTACAAGGTGAAGGCTCTGCTCTCGGAAAGCTGATGGGAATCTGAGCAGCAGAGGAGACTGGAGAAGGCCAGGATGTGTGGTGAGCTATTGAGGTGCACACATGAGGCCATGTGACCTAGCGCCAGTAGACACAGGGTCCATAGGAGGAGAAGCGATTTAAGATAGAGTATCATGACTTCAGACACCCCAGCTGGGACACCAGGGAGGACATTTCTAGGGGGCGTTTGAAGCATTTTTTCTGAACATTTTTCCTGGGGGATCATGAGTCACCTATCCTGTTCAGAGAAGAATGCTGTATCAAGCATTAGGACAGAATGAAGGTGAGACAGAAATAAAATAAACATTTCCCCCCCTGGGAAAGACACTGTTCCAGGTACTTTACTACAATAATCCTACAAGATAAAAAATAGTAACTCCATTTTAAAGGTAAAGAAAGGGCTTAAAAGAAGTTATGATTTTCCCAAAATTCAAGTATTCACAACTAGTAGAGCCGAGATTCAAACTGAAGTTTGCTTCACTGAGGGGCCTAAAGTCATTGATCTTTGAAATTATAATTTATTTTTTAATGTATTCATTATTTGTTTATAAAGCATTTATTTTGCACAAAGTATTGCTCAGTCTAAGAAAAATTTACTGTGTGGAAATAATCAGCATTTCAATATGCTACTATTTATGTATATTTCAAAAGAGAAACCCACAAAAAAATGCTGTATGTTTTCTATGAATACATATACAAAGAATCTGAAAAAAACCACACTGTAAATTGTTAACAGTGGTTACATCTGAGGAAGGAATCAAGGTAGGCACAGAGGTTAAAGAGAATTTATGTGTAATGCTTTAATAATTTACACAGAGAATATACCCATGTATTATTTTTATAATTAAGATTAAATTTTAAAATGGTCATCTCTGCCACAAATGGCTTCTCACACAGACATGATTATTATAAAAGGAATTTGAATGAAGTAAATGAAGGCACATGTTGAGTTTATTGAGGTTATTTAGAACAACTTTTAAGTGGGAGACATCTTTTTTTTCTCATGGCTGCTGGTCTCTTTTGAAGAAAACTGGGCGAGCTTCTATTAACAGCTCTGTGAGACACAGCCTGTTAGACCTCATTTTTCTGAGGAATGTGTCCAGCTGTAGGTAGTAGTCCAAGGGAAACTTCCCAGCAGGAGTTTGTATATAACTTGTTCATTTTTACGGTTGGAATCAATAAAAGCCGACTGTGTTCTTTTGTAAGTGTGCTCAGGCATAAGTTTGAGGGCCTCGTCTATGAAGCTTCCCCACTGGGCACCTCCTTTAGCCACCTTCAGCCCTGCTCCTGCCCCGCCGTGNTCTCTTTTGAAGAAAACTGGGCAAGCTTCTATTAACAGCTCTGTGAGACACAGCCTGTTAGACCTCATTTTTCTGAGGAATGTGTCCAGCTGTAGGTAGTAGTCCAAGGGAAACTTCCCAGCAGGAGTTTGTATATAACTTGTTCATTCTTACGGTTGGAATCAATAAAAGCCGACTGTGTTCTTTTGTAAGTGTGCTCAGGCATAAGTTTGAGGGCCTCGCCTATGAAGCTTCCCCACTGGGCACCTCCTTTAGCCACCTTCAGCCCTGCTCCTGCCCCGCCGTGAATCAAAGCTGCAGTTGTAATTAGCTTTTCCCAGGTATTCTTATTGAGGCCTTACGGATTTGCACTTATGCTGTCTGTACTGTGTTTCCTCTTCACTTTCTAACCCTCCTACCCCTTCACATCTCAGTTTGAATTCCACTTTCACCAAAAAGTCATCTGCATCCCACCTCCCCAACCGGCATTTCTCCGTGTGCCCCCATTGCCCTCTGGTTCCTGCACCCCTGCCCTCCCTTCACTCATCCAAGGCAGTTCTCCAACCTGGCTGGGTATCAGAATCACAATGAAGCTTAAAAACATGTGGACACAGGGGCCTTGCCTATTCCATGTGAATCTTCAGGATTTTATCTGGATATTATTTATTTTTATGTATAGTATGCACCATGTAATTGCAGCTAATGCTTCTCGATGTTAAGTGCATTGAGAAGAGTGGGTCTGGTCATCTGCAGCTGCTTGTTTTACTGATGCTGAAAACCTTGTTTCCAACCTCATCAGTAGTTCTGGCCTTACTGGAGTTTCCAGGATAATGTCATGAAGACGGATCGATTTGACTTGCTTAATTTAAGAAAAAAAGTTTTGATGTCATAACTAATGTCTTCTGGGTTCTGGCAGTAGATATGAAACGTCGTCAAATGAGGCTCAAAGAAATAAATATTCACAATAGCTTATGCAAAATGGTCTCATTGCAGCATCTTTCACCGGCCATTCTAGGTCAGCCCTTCCCATCACCTCATATCTGATATATCTGATATATCTAATAACAGCAGCAGGATGAGGCATGACCTGGACCAGGAAAAGCATAATATATCCACTTTTGTTCTCTGGAGACTCATTCTTGATTTCATGAGATCTCATGCAGCATCTCTCAGTTGGCATTTCAATAGGTGTTCTTGGACCCAGATGCTCTTGAGACCTTGGTGCCTAGGATGCTGCTCGAAATCAGATGTGTCTTCCCAACACTCAGTTCCCATAAATCAAAGAGACGCAGAAGACCGTAGTGTTTGGGGGCTCAGGTTGTGGAGCCTGATCGGGAGTCTGGAGGCAAATTCTGCCATTTCAGTGAGCCGTGTGCTTCTTGGTGCTTCAGTGTGGAAAAATAGTATGGCGGCTGCTTCTTCAAGTGTTAGCAGGATTAAATTGGTTCATATGCATGCAGAATTTAGAAGATAGTCCAGTGCATTGTAAATGCTTTAAAAATATTGGCTATTTCACTCTTAAAGATGAGGCATTCACCAGGGTGACAAAGATGTTACAGAAAAATATGGAGAAGATAAAGAATAAACTAATCACAGGTAATATAAAACCACTGAAGGTAAAATGGAGTACAAAATGTCATTGTATACACTGAAGAAGATTTGAAATATGCAGTTTGTTAGTATATGAACAGGAGCAGATTTACCAGCTTCATTGTCCCCTTACTAGGCCTGGGAAGGTCTTAGTAATTTTGTATTGTAATTTTGCGTTCTTCAAAGAGTCTGTGTTAAATTGTATGAACTTTAAGACTGGTAAAACCTGGATCTTCTAAATCAAAATGAAAAACACTATTCAGAAAGACAAACCGAATTAGGAATTCAGGCCAAATTGGTGAGGTAGATATATAAAATATTGACTACTGACTTGCCTTTTAAGCTGGAGCTCATTATAACTTACCCCAATTCCATTTTATCTGCCTTTTAGGAAGCTCTTCTAACAACTTCCTAAAAGAATCTGCTTGCCCCATGTTTGGACACATTAACTCTTATTTTTCCCTTTTAATTGCCTTAATGTTGAAATATGAGGAAGATTTAATTAACTATCCTGTTGGGGGAAGAAAAGTTAATAGCAATTTTAATGAGTGTAACCTTAGCAGGATTTGTAATAACCCTGAAAAGATGGCGAAGTCACTTCTTTCTCCACTTGACTCTCTCACCTTCTGTGAATGGCTGTAAGCGCTGATTACAGTGATTAATTACCTACTGGAAGGCTTGTCTCCCGCTCATCTTCTTATCCTAAATCCACTGCAGTCAGAAGACTGTAATGAGAATTCTCAATGTACAAAGAATAAAGTGGCATTTTTTTTTACAATATAAAGACAGAATTTGATAAAGAACATCTGCCTAGAACTTTTACAAAGCACAGTGGAAGGCAAATGAGCTGCATTAGTCTGGCCTTAGAAAATTTCGTCTAAAATGACAGAGAAAGTGGTCGCCATGCCATTTATTAGAGAACCTACAAAGGTCATGCTCCAGAAGTAGGACTAATTCAGCCCTAGAGTAAGTGATATTCTAGGACCACTCTAAATGTCACGGATGAGACATTTGTACTACTACAAGGTGGTGATTTTTTTTTTTAATCACTCTCTGCAGTGCAGTGCAGGAAGAACCTAGTGTTATCATTGAACTGAGTATTTAGAGTTCAGAGTTTGGTGCTAATCAGGAAATTGCAATTTATGGGATGGAAGGGACACTGGAGAGATGAGAGTTATATTGGGAAGGGACATTCCACTTGGCCCAACAAAGAACAACTGCGGAAATAAAAATAGCTACTGGGGAGTCGTTTGCTGACCTGAACTTGGCAGTGCTAGCAGACATCACCTTCCATCCAGAGAAGGATGACCTTGCTGAATACCTGTGCACTCAGTAGAGAACCTAGAAAGGTCATGCTCCTGAAGTAGGACTAGGTTAGCCCTAGAGTGAATGATATTCTAGAGTTACTCTGACAAAACAAAGACTTAAAGGGATCAAGCAGGCTACATGTATGTGTACTATCTTCTGGAACGAAGCCCAATATTCTACTCAGGGAGACAGCAAAATCCAGATGTACATGAATGCAGCATCTATGAGGTTTGCGATACAACAAAAATATATTAGAGATGTGAAGCAGAAAAAAATGTCCCATTAAATAATTGTTTAATAGAAACCTATACCCAATTGTAGGTATGATAGAATTTTTTAGATAAGAACATTTAAACAATTATTATAAATGTGTTCAAAGTTATGAAGGAAAATATACGTACCTATAATCAGGAAAATAATTATAATAGAGAAATGAAAATGCAGAAAGGATCCTAATGAACTATATACATGAAAAATTTAATATTTGAGATAAAAAAATACCAAGTAGGATTCACAACAGATTTTTCACCATAGAACAGATTATTAGTAAATTAGTAGAAAAGGGCCAAATATACAAACTGAAGCCAAAAGAAGAAAAGCCGAAATAAGCTGTTCAGAGCTTGGGTGATTTATCATGCTATACTTGTATAAGGGAAAGATTTGGGGTCAGAAAAAAAAACTTTAATGATATCAAAGTTGAAAAAATTTTGAATTTGAAAAAATATACAAATCACATACTTATGAATATCAAAAAAAGCAAAAAAAAAGAACTCAAACCATATCCATGCACACTATGATCAAACTGCTAAAAGTCGATAACAAAAAAATACTGAGATCAACCAGACAAAATAGCATATTACACACAGAGCAATAGTCATAAGAGTGATTCTCTCTATTCATTAGGAAAAAGTGCCAGCCAGGAGATAAGCTTAGAGTACTGAACTGACAATCTTAAAGTGCTGGAGGAAAAATTATAATGTAGAATTCTATGTAGAGTGAAAATATTCTTCAATTATGAAGGCTAATGAAAGCTAATAAAAGGCATCTTTAGAAAAAAACAAGTTAATGGAATGGGCCTACAGCAGATCAGCAGTATGTGAAATGTTACAGGATGTTTTCCCGAAGGTAAGTGATGTCAGATGGAACTTGAGATCTGTATAAAAGAAAAAAGAGCAATGGAAATTGTTGGTAGGTAAATTAATTTTTCTTTTAAAATGTATTTAAATGATAGTTGTCTATAAAAGAGAATGATAAAAGTACTTATCGATGCTTATAAGAAGTAAAGCACAAGATAATAAAAGAATGGGAGGGTTGAAATAGAAGTATGCTTTGTACACATTATAACTGACGTGGCATAATCTTAACAGAAGTGACATAATGTCATCTGAAGGTAGAATGTGATACATTAAAAATATATATTTTAAGCCTTAGGAAACCTCTAAACAACAACGGATTATGGTTCGTAAAGCGTTCCAAGATAAGGTATATTGCTGACTATCGCTTAGTTAATAAAGAAGAAAAGCAAGAAAAGAGAGAATTAAAGAATGAGAAACAGGACTAAAAACCTCCAGGATATTAGACTTAAAATAAATCAAAGAAAATATCATTTTAAATAGAAACAAGTGACTACATCTTTAAAAAGATACTCAGACTGTATAAAAAAACAAAGCCTAACAACATGCTCTGTACAAGAGGACAACATTAAATGTAAAACTACAGATGGGCTGAATTTCAAAGGATGAAAAACAGTTATACGATGACAATACCAAAAATAGGAACGCTGGCAATATTAATATGTAAAATATTCCTCAGGAGGATTATTGCAAGAGATGTAGAGAAATGTTCTATAATTATAAAATGGTTAATTTGTTAAGCTACAACAACCCCAAAATATGCACAAACCTAATAACAGCGTTTGAAACTCCATGAAGCAAAACTGTTGGAAAGGAAAAGAGAAATAGATAATCTCACCATCATAGTTGTCACTAATGTGTTGAAGAGGGAAGGTTTGGGGCAACGCTGCGTCGAGCCAGTCTCTCAGCACTGTTTTCCCACACGTGTGCTCACTTCCTTTCTCTGTGTCGCAGTTTCGTAATTATCACAACATGTCAAACCTTTTCATTACTACGTGTGAGGGTGACCTGTGATCAGCGGTCCTCCATGTTCCTGTTGTAATGGTTTTGGAGCACCACCAAACATGCTCATAATTGACGGTGACCTTACTTGATAAATGTGTGTCTTTGGACTGCTCCACGGACTGCCCATTCCCTTGTCTCCTTCCCTCTCCTTGGGTCTCCCCGTTCCCTGAGACACAACTATATGGAAATCTGGCTGTCTAATAACCTCACAATGGCCTCTGAGTGTTTCAGTGAAAGGAAGAGGTAGACATCTCCTACTTTAAGTTAAACATTAGAAGTGATTAAGCTTGCTGAGGACGGCATGTTGAAATCCAAGAGAGGCTGAAAGCTAAGCCTCTTGTGCCACATAGTTGGTCAAGTTGGGAATGAAAAGGAAATGTATAGAATACTTGAAGGAAGTGAAAAATGCTTCTCCAGTGAAGACATGAATAGCGAGAAAGCCAAACAGCCTTACTGCTGATATGGGGAAAGTTTCAGTGGTCTGACTAGAAGATCACACCAGCCACAACATTTCCTTAAACCAGAGGCTTATCTAGAACGAGGCTGGAACTCGCCTCGTTCCTAGGAAGACTGAGAGAGGCGAGAAAGCTGCAGAAGAATTCAAAGCTAGCAGAGGTCAGTTCCTGAGGGTTAAGGGAAAAAGCGGTCCCTGGAACGTAAATGTGTAAAGTGAAGTAGCCAGTGCTGATGTAGCAGCCTCAGCAAAGTTATCCAAAGATAATTATTTTAAGATAATTAATGAAAACAACAGGTTTTCACTGTAGATGAAACAGCCTCATGTTGGAATAAAATGATCTGTAAGACTTTCACAGCCAGAGAGGAGAAGTCAATGCCTGGCCTTAAAGCTTCAAGGAACACTCCTGTTAGGGGCTAATGCAGCTGGTGACTTTAAGCCGACGCCAATGCTCATTTACCCTTCCAAAAATCTTTGGGCCTTTAGGAATTATGCTAAGTCTGCTCTGCTTGTGCTCTGTAAATGGAAAAACAAAGCCTGGATGACAGCACATCTGTTTACAACATGGTTTACTGAATATTTTAAGCCCACTGCTGAGACCTACCACTCAGAAAAAAGTTCCTCTCAAAATATTATTGCTCATTGACAATGCATAAGGTCATGCAAGAGTTCTGATGGAGATGTACGAGATTAATGTTGTTTTCATGTCTGCTAACAACATCTGTTCTGCAGCCCATTGATCAAGGAGTCATTTTGACTTTTAAGCCTTATTATTTAAGAAATACATTTCATAAGGCTATAGCTACCATAGACAGCAATTCCTTTGGTGGATCTGGGCAAAGTAAATGGAAAACCTCTGCAAAGTATTCACCATTCTAGGTGCCATTAAGAACATTTATCATTCATTGAAAGAGGTCAAGATGTCAACATTAACTGGAGATTGGAAGTTGATTTTACCTTCATGGATGGCTTTGAGGGTTCAAGATTTCAGTGGAAGAGGTAACTGCAGCTGTGGTGGAGGTAGCAATAGAACTAGAATTAGAAGTGGAGCCTGAAGATGTGACTGAATTGCTACGATCTCATGATACAACTTGAACAGATGAAGAATTGCCTCTTATGGATGACCAAGGAAAGTGATTTCTTCATGTGAAATCTGCTCCTGCTGAAGGTACTGTGAAAACGGTTGAAATAACAACTAAGGATTTAGAATATACAAATTAAGCTGGTAAAGCAGGATTTGATAGGACTAACTATCAAATTTTGAAAGAAGCTGGATAAAATCCTAGCAAACAGCATTACACGCTACACAGAAATTGTTTGTGGAAAGAGGAGTCATCCGATGCAGAAAACTTCACTGTTGTCTTATTTTTTATTTTTATTTATTTATTTTTAATATTTTATTTATTTATCTTTAGAGGGGAAGGGAAGGAGAGAGGGAGAGAAACATCAATGTATGGTTGCCTCTGCCTAGGACACACAATGTATCTGTGTCCCCTGCCGGGAACTGGCCTGCAACCCAGGCATGTGCCCTGACTGGGAATCGAACTGCGATCCTCTGGTTCACGGGCCCATGCTCAATCCACTGAGCTACACCAGCCAGGGCATATTGTCCTATTTTTTTAAATTGCCATCACAGCCTTCAGCCACCACCACTCTCATCAGTCAGCTGCCATCAGTATTGAGCCAAGACTGCCTACCAACAACAACAAAATGACTTGCCAAAGGCTCATACGATGATTAGTGTTTTTTAGCAATACAGCATTTTTAAATTAAGATTGTGTGCTTTTTAGATATAATGCTGTTGCGAACTTAATAGACTACAGTGTAATGTAAACTTTATGAGCACGGACAAAAACAAACAAATATTCCCCCGCTACTGAGGATCTCCTACAACTGCTGTGATACTTCTCTTCCTTTCTCTCTGTGGTTCCATTCTAATGAGGGGAATGTGAAGGCCTGTGCCTGTGAGCTTTTCACCCTCCTTCTGCATGTTTTCCCATGTTCCACAGCCCAGTGGAGATTGGTCTTCCTTTCCTTTCTGCTTTCCAAGGACACACACACACACACACACAATCAATCTACTTCTGCCTCTTTCCCTGGTTCCTCAGTGGCAAAGGGATTCTGGAGGAGATGCTGGCTAACTTATAACGGAATACCCTAAACTAATACATTTGTTACTCATGAAATGGCTTAAGAGTAGGAAAAATCTGGATTGGGAGGCCCTTCTGAAAAAAGGCAGAGAATAGATAAGTAAATATCCACCTAATACAAGAATCTCTCCTACAGTATACCTGACAGGTGGTCATTCAGCTTTTCCTTGTATCTTTCTAGTGACTAGTGTTCCTCCCTTCAAGGCTCCATCCATTTCAGAGTTGAACAGTTGTATTGATTCTCATGCATTATGTGACCATAATGGGTTATAAAAGACCAAGAGCAGGGAATTTAATTAATTCTTCTTTGCATACTCCACAATAATGATCCAAAATAATGTTTCATATTTAGAAGTCTCTCAATGAACTGTTTGCTGAAATAATGAATGAATTTTACTGAGGTGCATTCTGCCACTATAAATCATATCTCTTCACCCCGGTTCTGCTCCTTAATGCTCCTCAGAGTTGGATAGTCCTTCACGTATCTGTAGGCAGATGTTATGTTTTTAGTGAAGCTTTGTGTGTGTGTGTGTGTGTGTGCGCGCAGGCCAAGTATTCTATTTCCTTCAGTTGACCTCAAGATGATTTCTACACCATTGGTCATTTTTACTTGATTTCTTTAAAGAGAGAAGCAGAACACAGCT
Organism: Sturnira hondurensis; assembly: GCF_014824575.4. Lineage (NCBI taxonomy): Eukaryota > Metazoa > Chordata > Mammalia > Chiroptera > Phyllostomidae > Sturnira > Sturnira hondurensis. Next base: position 5,337 of record NW_028091030.1, on the reverse strand, counting down.
CTGTGGTCCTATCCAATGGCATGATCTATTACTATCAGAAAGCAGCTGGGAAGTTACAAGAGAAGAGGAAATATTTTACATATATATCAACAGAAGGCTTGGAAAAATATGTTCTGTAGTACATAGAAAAGGGAATGAAATTATTGGAGAGTCCAGAATGTATATTTGGTAATTAATAAAGCATTTGATATTAATAATGCATTTAATAAAGCATTAATAAAGCTCTCATGACATTTTACTTGCAAATTTCAGTGAAATTAGATTGGCTAAAAACAGAATCCCATTGTCTCAAAAAAATAAAAATCACTTAGAAAGCTGTTAACAAAGGATAATGAGAAATAGCAGGAATTTGGGACTAGGGCAGTATCTAGAAACCACTGGGTAGGGTATGAGAGGACAGAGAAAGTGCTATGCACAGTTCTGAATGTTTGGAAGAATGGAGTATAGCACAAGCGAATGCATGGGGTAAATGCTGTTTAGAAGTTCAGGGCTGCAAGCATGCACAAAGACTGAAGTGGAACTGAAACAATGCTAATAAGACGTCATTAAAGTAGGTAGTCCTAAATTCAAGTGCACAAAATGACAGTTCACATTGCTTCGAGATTTTACTAAATGTCAGGACTCAGTACTTTCCACTCTGATTGACATGCAGTTTAATGGAATAGCTGTTCAGTGAGGGGTGTACGTGTGAATGTTAGAGGCTGGTTCAGGCAGAGCAGAACCTACAACATGGTTAAAGCCAGATACACTTGTTCCAACTCATGAAGTCTTGTCCTGTGCCTCTGGTCATCTCAGGACTTGTCTGAAGAAGTCATGTTTTGGAGAACCGTTTCTTTCCAATAATAGTTATTTGGCTTTCAAGCTGGCTAAAAATTTAGGAAAAAAATAGGCATTTATCTGGTTAGAAGATTTGGGATGCTCTTTGCTTGAGATGATCAAGTAATTTATTGTTTAAATTAGGACGTGATTGAGAGTGAAAGGAGACGCTCTCATTGGAACACTAGGATCCTTGGACAAAGGCATGGACTGATGTCCTGGGAAAACTAAGGTTTCAGCTACCGTGTTACGTCTGGTCAACTGCTTTTGACTAATTGGTTGGGTACCTCCGGATGCTCTGGGGATTGTACCGGCAGCCATAGGCCCTTATGTTCTGTGGGAAGCTAAACAAGTTTTCTCAGTCATTTGTCTCTGCTTTTCAACTGAAATCTATGCCATAAATTATCTTACGATTTGGAAAATTCTTGTTTGGTTTTTCAGTGTACAATATGTTTTTGCTTACAACAGAATTTAAATTGCACAGTAACTTGTGTGTTATGGCAGACTAGAGTTCTAGCAAATTGTCACAGGTGAGTTGCACACAGTGTTACAGGATTTCTGGGAGGTGGATTCCTGAGATGACGGATTGCAGAGTAGGGTACATTTTGTCAAGTAAGATATAAAAAGTAGAGCTTAATACCAGGCCAAAGCCGAACCTCCTGTGTACTGACACATGAAAAAATCTTGTCATAGGAGGGTAGATAACATGAACTTGATTAGCGTAAAAAAATGTTTACTTTAAATCCTAACGCAAAGCCTAAGGGATAACCAACTGAATAGAATAGTAACAATATATTTTTATTTGATTTCCGAATATATATATTCAAAACTGGCATTTGTATTTTAATTCCTCGGCATGTGACACCAAAAATCCTGTATTTTTGGGCATGAAAGTCATGAAGACACAAAGGCTAAGGCCCGTGAATCTAAGGAATTAAACCAGTTAACAAAGAGAGAGGCTGAAGGCCAAAGAGCATTTGGAGAGAGGGCTTATCATGATTTGAAGGCAAAGTTAGGAGTGTGTGATTCATGCCTTTTGACTATAAGGGAAACAAGCAGGATCTTGAGGGAGACATAAGTCTACCAGATGCCTTAGAGTTCCATAGGGGCACAGTGATATTTGCTAATGTGTGAAGTGTATTGAGCATTAATTAAAGGGCCTGCTGCGTGTACCGAGGCTAGCACGGATGTTCTCACTCTGCAGAAGAGAACATATGCTGTGTGGGACCGTGGGGAGCGCGCCTGGGCCCACAGTCTCTGAAGACACAAAAGGACAGTCAGTCTGCTCTGACAGCTGCTTCGAGCATAGTCCATGCAGACATGACTCTTACTATTATTTGGATTTTGAGAGGCCCGGGAATTGATGAGAAAATAATTGAATCTCACGTTTAGAAGTACATGATGCTCGACATCTTTGCACAACACTGACCCCCTAGGCCCTCTCTTCTAACCTCATAGCAAAGCTTGTTGAAAGGGTTCACTTTCACTGTCTTCATTTTTTTTACACCTTTAAATCTGGTTTCTGGACCATCCACTGATTCTTTGAAAGGCCTCCTGGTGGACTTGTTCAGTTACTTGTTTATATCTGAATTATTTCATAGACAGTAAGTTCCATGCTGGTAGAGCCTGTGTTTTCCTGCTTATCACCCCATCCACACCTAGCATTAAACCTAGCTTACAATAAATGCAATATAAATGCTAGCTGAATAGATGAATGAATGAATGACTGGATGATCTAATGTCAAAGCCAATGAATAATGACTAGTCCTTAATCCTTTTCATTGAAACATTTTCTTTCTGTGTATTTTATTGGCTTTTTTTAAACCTTGCCTTTAAACATTGGTATTTACAGTGTCTTATCCTGTGACTTTTTGTCTAATTTTATGTACTTTTCTTGGATGACCTATCCTTGGATAGATACTGGTAAATGGCTTCAAAATGCTATGTGTAGCTAAGAGCTAAGACCTTTCTCTTCTGTGTGTTGAATCAATCTATCCAACTGTCTGCTGAATATTTCAACCTGAACAATAGGTTGTCCAATTTGTATTTGGAAACATCTAGCAGAGAGGACTCCTCCAGATTCTTTAGGCTTCTATATATTTTTGTGAAGTATCTACATATTTTTGTATCATCTGTTGTTCATCCTTACAACTATTCTGGATGTACATAATCTTTTGTCACTTTTTGCCAGCACAGTTTTATATGGTTCTAGTTATTAAATAAATGTTTAAGATTTATATTTATGAAAATACTAAAGGTAAGATGGGAGCATCTTAGAAAGCATGAAAGTTGCAGGCCTGCGGCTTTGGCTAACTAATACCTTTAACTGAGCTCTAGGTATGTGTCACAAACAGTGTTTGACACTAAGCACTTTTCACAAAAGCTCTGTGAAATAAGTATTATTACCTGTATTTTACAAGTGAAAAAACTGAGACTCAGGAAAATTATCTAATTCATCCCAGGTTGTGTAACTAGAATGTACCAGTGTTACACTACCTCAGATTGCTACGAGACTAAGCTCTTAATCCACCCCATGCACATTTCTGGGCCCCTCTGTGTTTAATGAATTCGTTGCATACTTGCAAGCAGTATTTTTTCTTTGGTGAAGCCTCTCTCTTCCTGTCTTACTCTACCATCCCCACTTGTACATTGTTTCTGAATCTCTCTTGCTTTCTCTGACTCTTGCTCTTGAGATCCTGGAATGACTAATAGAACAACCTTCATTTGGAGCCAGAAAACTTGTCCATTTCAAGGGCTCTTGGCTCATCACCGAGATGGTGAATGGGAATCCTTGAACGAGAATATGAGCTCCTGGGGCGGGGAGTGAATGGATCTGTTTTGATATAATCAGGTTGTGCTTTGCTGTTATGTTGGATTGGCAGGGACTGGAGAGGATAAGCAGATAGAGAGCTGAGCAGTGGCATCATACTGTCATTCATAGTGTCATCATACATGTTCTTTGACTATATAGCAGAAAGAGAGAAGAAGGAATTCCCACTTTTTGTGACAGCATGGATGGAACTGGAGACTATTATGCGAAGTGAAATAAGCCAGTTGGTGAAAGACAAACACCATATGATCTCACTCACAAGAGGAATCTAATGAACAAAATAAACTAACAAGCACACACAGATCCACATGCAATTCTCTACTTCAATGTAATGAAAACATTCTGTTTTTGAAACAAATTGTGATGGGTGATGAAAAAACTGGATACTTTTCAATAATGTAGAATGCATGAGATCATGGGGCAAGTGAAATGAATCACCACCACCCACACCAAAGGCTGGTCTTCATCCGAAGAAAGTGATGTGTATATGCTGGGATTGGAAGGGAGTCCTCTATGATGAGCTCCTTCCAGAAAACCAAACTATAAGTTCCAGTCAGTACTGCTTCCACTTAGACCAACTAGCTGAAAGCAGCACTTGACAAAAGACATCCAGAATTAGTAACAGAAGGTGCATAATCTTCCATCAGGATAATGCAAGACTGCATGTTTCTTTGATGACCAGGCAAAACTGTTACACCTTGGCTGGGAAGTTCTGATTCATCCGTTGTATTCACCAAATATTGCACCTTTGGATTTCCAAGTATTTTGGTCTTTACAACATTCTCTTAATGGAATAAATCTCAATTCCCTGGAAGACTGCAAAAAGCACCTGGAACAGTTCTTTGCTCAAAAAGATAAGTTTGGGGAGACTTCCGCCAAGATGGAGGCATAGGTGGAAACACTGTGCCTTCTCCCACAACCAAGTTTGAATAAAACAAAGGTTTGGAGAAACAAAGACACAACCAAAGGACAGAAAATTGAATTATACGGAAGTCCGACTACATCTAACCGTTCAACGGGGATGGTAAGAGGGGCGGAGCCAGCAGCGAGCAGGGTCGGGCAGGACAGGGCCCCCGACCCAGGCGCGCAGGCAGATGAGAACCAGCTGGGGTGCGGGGAGACCGCGGGCGCATATTCGTGCACAGTGAGACAGACCACGCAGGCCCCAGGGGGCGAGGGCTGACGGCTGTGGCACACTCTCGAGCAGTGGGACGAAACGCATGGGCCAGGTGACGGCAGCAACTGTGGCACCGGTGAGGGCCGTGGCGGCAGGCGGTGGACAGGACGCCAGAGTCCCTCTTTGACCCCGCCCCCACATACAGCGACACAACCCAGTGACTTAGTTGCCCTGCAATATCGGTGAGAGCCATTGTTGCTCTTTGACCCCGCCCCCACATACAATGTCACAACCCAGCGACTTAGTTGCCCTTCGGCACCGGTGAGGCCGGGGCGGCAGGCGGCAGACGGAGCGCCAGAGTCCCTCTTTGACCCCGCCCCCACATACAGCGTCACAACCCAGTGAATGAGTTGCCCTGTCTAGTGAACATTTTAGGGCTCTGATCCTGCTATGGAACAGGCACAAACAACCAGAAAGATGGCACAAGAAAAACTCAAAAGTCCCAGAGCCAATAACTCTAAGTGACCAAGAAATTGCCAGCCTCTCAGAAGCACAATTCAGGACACTATTTATC